>NC_084768.1:3967663-5315163 GCF_028858725.1 Colius striatus
ACAAGCCCCATCACCCACAGCCCCTGCTCAGCACCAGCCCTGAGCCCCCATCGCCCACAGCCCCTGCTCAGCACCAGCCCTGAGCCCCATCACCCACAGCCCCTGCTCAGCCCAGGACAAGCCCCATCACCCACAGCCCCTGCTCAGCACCAGCCCTGAGCCCCCATCGCCCACAGCCCCTGCTCAGCCCAGGACAAGCCCCATCACCCACAGCCCCTGCTCAGCACCAGCCCTGAGCCCCATCACCCACAGCCCCTGCTCAGCCCAGGACAAGCCCCATCACCCACAGCCCCTGCTCAGCACCAGCCCTGAGCCCCATCACCCACAGCCCCTGCTCAGCCCAGGACAAGCCCCATCACCCACAGCCCCTGCTCAGCCCAGGACAAGCCCCATCACCCACAGCCCCTGCTCAGCCCAGGACAAGCCCCATCACCCACAGCCCCTGCTCAGCACCAGCCCTGAGCCCCATCACCCACAGCCCCTGATCAGCCCAGGACAAGCTCCCATCACCCACAGCCCCTGCTCAGCACCAGCCCTGAGCCCCATCACCCACAGCCCCTGATCAGCCCAGGACAAGCTCCCATCACCCACAGCCCCTGCTCAGCACCAGCCCTGAGCCCCATCACCCACAGCCCCTGATCAGCCCAGGACAAGCTCCCATCACCCACAGCCCCTGCTCAGCACCAGCCCTGAGCCCCATCACCCACAGCCCCTGCTCAGCACCAGCCCTGAGCCCCCATCACCCACAGCCCCTGCTCAGCCCAGGACAAGCTCCCATCACCCACAGCCCCTGCTCAGCACCAGCCCTGAGCCCCATCACCCACAGCCCCTGATCAGCCCAGGACAAGCTCCCATCACCCACAGCCCCTGCTCAGCACCAGCCCTGAGCCCCATCACCCACAGCCCCTGCTCAGCACCAGCCCTGAGCCCCATCACCCACGGCCCCTGCTCAGCACCAGTCCTGAGCCCCCATCACCCAGAGCCCCTGCTCAGCCCAGGACAAGCCCCACCACCCACAGCCCCTGCTCAGCACCAGCCCTGAGCCCCATCACCCACAGCCCCTGCTCAGCCCAGGACAAGCCCCACCACCCACAGCCCCTGCTCAGCACCAGCCCTGAGCCCCATCACCCACAGCCCCTGCTCAGCACCAGCCCTGAGCCCCATCACCCACAGCCCCTGCTCAGTCCAGGACAAGCCCCATCACCCACAGCCCCTGCTCAGCACCAGCCCTGAGCCCCATCACCCAGAGCCCCTGCCCAGCCCAGGACAAGCCCCATCACCCACAGCCCCTGCTCAGCCCAGGACAAGCCCCATCACCCACAGCCCCTGCTCAGCACCAGCCCTGAGCCCCATCACCCACAGCCCCTGCTCAGCACCAGCCCTGAGCCCCATCACCCACAGCCCCTGCTCAGCACCAGCCCTGAGCCCCCATCGCCCACAGCCCCTGCTCAGCACCAGCCCTGAGCCCCATCACCCACAGCCCCTGCTCAGCCCAGGACAAGCCCCATCACCCACAGCCCCTGCTCAGCACCAGCCCTGAGCCCCCATCGCCCACAGCCCCTGCTCAGCCCAGGACAAGCCCCATCACCCACAGCCCCTGCTCAGCACCAGCCCTGAGCCCCATCACCCACAGCCCCTGCTCAGCCCAGGACAAGCCCCATCACCCACAGCCCCTGCTCAGCACCAGCCCTGAGCCCCATCACCCACAGCCCCTGCTCAGCCCAGGACAAGCCCCATCACTCACAGCCCCTGCTCAGCCCAGGACAAGCCCCATCACCCACAGCCCCTGCTCAGCACCAGCCCTGAGCCCCATCACCCACAGCCCCTGATCAGCCCAGGACAAGCTCCCATCACCCACAGCCCCTGCTCAGCACCAGCCCTGAGCCCCATCACCCACAGCCCCTGATCAGCCCAGGACAAGCTCCCATCACCCACAGCCCCTGCTCAGCACCAGCCCTGAGCCCCATCACCCACAGCCCCTGATCAGCCCAGGACAAGCTCCCATCACCCACAGCCCCTGCTCAGCACCAGCCCTGAGCCCCATCACCCACAGCCCCTGCTCAGCACCAGCCCTGAGCCCCATCACCCACGGCCCCTGCTCAGCACCAGTCCTGAGCCCCCATCACCCACAGCCCCTGCTCAGCCCAGGACAAGCCCCACCACCCACAGCCCCTGCTCAGCACCAGCCCTGAGCCCCATCACCCACAGCCCCTGCTCAGTCCAGGACAAGCCCCATCACCCACAGCCCCTGCTCAGCACCAGCCCTGAGCCCCCATCGCCCACAGCCCCTGCTCAGCACCAGCCCTGAGCCCCATCACCCACAGCCCCTGCTCAGCCCAGGACAAGCCCCACCATCCACAGCCCCTGCTCAGCACCAGCCCTGAGCCCCATCACCCACAGCCCCTGCTCAGTCCAGGACAAGCCCCATCACCCACAGCCCCTGCTCAGCACCAGCCCTGAGCCCCATCACCCAGAGCCCCTGCCCAGCCCAGGACAAGCCCCATCACCCACAGCCCCTGCTCAGCACCAGCCCTGAGCCCCATCACCCACAGCCCCTGCTCAGTCCAGGACAAGCCCCATCACCCACAGCCCCTGCTCAGCACCAGCCCTGAGCCCCCATCGCCCACAGCCCCTGCTCAGCACCAGCCCTGAGCCCCATCACCCACAGCCCCTGCTCAGCCCAGGACAAGCCCCATCACCCACAGCCCCTGCTCAGCACCAGCCCTGAGCCCCCATCGCCCACAGCCCCTGCTCAGCCCAGGACAAGCCCCATCACCCACAGCCCCTGCTCAGCACCAGCCCTGAGCCCCATCACCCACAGCCCCTGCTCAGCCCAGGACAAGCCCCATCACCCACAGCCCCTGCTCAGCACCAGCCCTGAGCCCCATCACCCACAGCCCCTGCTCAGCCCAGGACAAGCCCCATCACTCACAGCCCCTGCTCAGCCCAGGACAAGCCCCATCACCCACAGCCCCTGCTCAGCCCAGGACAAGCCCCATCACCCACAGCCCCTGCTCAGCCCAGGACAAGCTCCCATCACCCACAGCCCCTGCTCAGCACCAGCCCTGAGCCCCATCACCCACAGCCCCTGATCAGCCCAGGACAAGCTCCCATCACCCACAGCCCCTGCTCAGCACCAGCCCTGAGCCCCATCACCCACAGCCCCTGATCAGCCCAGGACAAGCTCCCATCACCCACAGCCCCTGCTCAGCACCAGCCCTGAGCCCCATCACCCACAGCCCCTGATCAGCCCAGGACAAGCTCCCATCACCCACAGCCCCTGCTCAGCACCAGCCCTGAGCCCCATCACCCACAGCCCCTGCTCAGCACCAGCCCTGAGCCCCCATCACCCACAGCCCCTGCTCAGCCCAGGACAAGCTCCCATCACCCACAGCCCCTGCTCAGCACCAGCCCTGAGCCCCATCACCCACAGCCCCTGATCAGCCCAGGACAAGCTCCCATCACCCACAGCCCCTGCTCAGCACCAGCCCTGAGCCCCATCACCCACAGCCCCTGCTCAGCACCAGTCCTGAGCCCCCATCACCCAGAGCCCCTGCTCAGCCCAGGACAAGCCCCACCACCCACAGCCCCTGCTCAGCACCAGCCCTGAGCCCCATCACCCACAGCCCCTGCTCAGCCCAGGACAAGCCCCACCACCCACAGCCCCTGCTCAGCACCAGCCCTGAGCCCCATCACCCACAGCCCCTGCTCAGCACCAGCCCTGAGCCCCATCACCCACAGCCCCTGCTCAGTCCAGGACAAGCCCCATCACCCACAGCCCCTGCTCAGCACCAGCCCTGAGCCCCATCACCCAGAGCCCCTGCCCAGCCCAGGACAAGCCCCATCACCCACAGCCCCTGCTCAGCACCAGCCCTGAGCCCCATCACCCACAGCCCCTGCTCAGCACCAGCCCTGAGCCCCATCACCCACAGCCCCTGCTCAGTCCAGGACAAGCCCCATCACCCACAGCCCCTGGGCAGCACCAGCCCTGAGCCCCCATCGCCCACAGCCCCTGCTCAGCACCAGCCCTGAGCCCCATCACCCACAGCCCCTGCTCAGCCCAGGACAAGCCCCATCACCCACAGCCCCTGCTCAGCACCAGCCCTGAGCCCCATCACCCACAGCCCCTGCTCAGCACCAGCCCTGAGCCCCATCACCCACAGCCCCTGCTCAGCACCAGCCCTGAGCCCCCATCGCCCACAGCCCCTGCTCAGCACCAGCCCTGAGCCCCATCACCCACAGCCCCTGCTCAGCCCAGGACAAGCCCCATCACCCACAGCCCCTGCTCAGCACCAGCCCTGAGCCCCCATCGCCCACAGCCCCTGCTCAGCCCAGGACAAGCCCCATCACCCACAGCCCCTGCTCAGCACCAGCCCTGAGCCCCATCACCCACAGCCCCTGCTCAGCCCAGGACAAGCCCCATCACCCACAGCCCCTGCTCAGCACCAGCCCTGAGCCCCATCACCCACAGCCCCTGCTCAGCCCAGGACAAGCCCCATCACTCACAGCCCCTGCTCAGCCCAGGACAAGCCCCATCACCCACAGCCCCTGCTCAGCACCAGCCCTGAGCCCCATCACCCACAGCCCCTGCTCAGCCCAGGACAAGCCCCATCACCCACAGCCCCTGCTCAGCACCAGCCCTGAGCCCCATCACCCACAGCCCCTGCTCAGCCCAGGACAAGCCCCACCATCCACAGCCCCTGGGCAGCACCAGCCCTGATCCCCATCACCCACAGCCCCTGATCAGCCCAGGACAAGCCCCATCACCCACAGCCCCTGCTCAGCACCAGCCCTGAGCCCCATCACCCACAGCCCCTGCTCAGCCCAGGACAAGCCCCATCACCCACAGCCCCTGCTCAGCACCAGCCCTGAGCCCCATCACCCACAGCCCCTAGGCAGCCCAGGACAAGCCCCCATCACCCACAGCCCCTGGGCAGCCCAGGACAAGCCCCCATCACCCACAGCCCCTGGGCAGCCCAGGACAAGCCCCATCACCCACAGCCCCTGCTCAGCACCAGCCCTGAGCCCCATCACCCACAGCCCCTGCTCAGCCCAGGACAAGCCCCATCACCCAGAGCCCCTGCTCGGCCCAGGACAATCTCCCATCACCCACAGCCCCTAGGCAGCACCAGCCCTGAGCCCCATCACCCACAGCCCCTGCTCAGCCCAGGACAAGCCCCATCACCCACAGCCCCTGCTCAGCACTAGCCCTGAGCCCCATCACCCACAGCCCCTGCTCAGCCCAGGACAAGCCCCATCACCCACAGCCCCTGGGCAGCACCAGCCCTGATCCCCATCACCCACAGCCCCTGCTCAGCCCAGGACAAGCCCCATCACCCACAGCCCCTGCTCAGCACCAGCCCTGAGCCCCATCACCCTCAGCCCCTGCTCAGCCCAGGACAATCCCCCATCACCCAGAGCCCCTGCTCAGCCCAGGACAATCTCCCATCACCCACAGCCCCTGCTCAGCACCAGCCCTGAGACCTATCACCCACAGCCCCTGCTCAGCACCAGCCCTGAGACCTATCACCCACAGCCCCTGGGCAGCCCAGGACAAGCCCTGAGCCTCCCTCATCACCCCGTGAGCACAGTTGCCCCTCACCTTAATGCAGCCAACTATTGTAGTTGTAAGAGCAGAATTATACTGAGTGCAAAGAACAGTGGAGTACATCAGAATAAACCTGCAGGACAGAGAGAGACATCAGGCTCCAGGCAGCCCTTGGGCACTGCCACCCATCTCCTCACCTCACCCCCCTGCCCAGAGCAGCATTCATTCAGCTGCTTGGCTGGCTAAGCCTGCCCTGAGCCAGGGCAGGGTATTCTCTGCCACAGCTCTCACAAATGGCCATATCAGGACCAAAGACTTTATTTCTCATTATCATTTTTACCCCCAGAGTGGCTGAGCCCCCCAAAACACAGCCCTGGAGCAGAGCCCCCTGCCCTGCACCGCCACGCAGCCTTACCCCATCACACACGAGAGCGTGAACTGCACGAGGAACAGCGTGTCTGCCCAGCCCTGGTACTCCATGGCCTGCAACACACACAGCACAGCCCTCAGAGGAGCAGCAGCAACCACAGCAACTCCCAGCACGCCAGGAAACAACCCCCTGCCAGAGGCTGTGGTGGCACAGCAGGACACACCGCACGGGGCTGAGCCCAGGGTGCCGTCCCCAGGGCTGCAGGGGGGGCACAGCAGCACTCCCTCCCACAGGCAGCACTGAGGAGCAGTCCCAGGGGCAGCAGGCAGCAGGGAAGGGCATTTCCCAGGCAGCTGCTGCCCACACTCACCCTCCTGCCAACTCCCCTGTTGCAAACCACAGCGCTCAGCACATCCCAGGGGCACCTGAGCCCTGCAGACTGAAGGGATTCTGGATCCCACACCAGCGCTTTTTCTGCTGGGTGTTTTTGGCTGGCTGGTTTCCCTCAGGTCCCACACATTTTTGCCAGCTGCAGGTCAAGACTCTGAGCTCCAGCAGCAGGAAAGGGTTTGCAGCAGGGACAGGGAAGGAGGTCAGAGCCCAGTGCCACCAGCTGGGGTGGGTCTGAAGGACCCTCGTGCAGCTCAGCAACAGGAAGCACAAAGTGTTTCCCATGGGCAAGAGCAACCCTCAGCCCAGGGTGACCAGGAGCTGTGCTGTAGAAAGGGGAATGATGTCCTGGGCTGCACTTGGCTTGAGGGAGGAGATCCCTCCCCTCTGCTCAGTGCTGGTGAGGCCACCCCTGGGGTGAAGGTCCAGCACTGGGCTCCCCAGGGCAAGGCAGACATAGGCAGACTAGAGAAAGTCCAACAAGGGGCAACCAGGATGAAGGGCCTGGGAGCATCTCTGCCTGGAGGAGAGGCTGAGAGAGCTGGAACTGCTCAGCCTGGGGCAGAGCAGGCTCAGGGGGATCTCACCATCTGTACCAACACCTGAAGGGACGGTGCCAGGGGCTGGGATGGGCTCTGACAGTGGTGCCCAGGGAAGGAGCAGAGGCCATGGGCACACAGTGACACACAGGAGGGTCTCTCTGGCCACCAGTGTGGGCACAGGCTGCCCAGGGAGCTGAGGGAGTCTCCATCCTTGGAGACACTCAGAACCCGGCGTGCTCCAGGGGCTGGGCCACAGGAGCCCTGGGGGTCCCTGCCAGCTGTGGCCAGCTGGTGATGCAGCTATGGGGCAAGGACAGAGCAGGGCCATGGCTGCTCCCCACACCTCCTCTCCCACATGGCAGCAAAGGGGATGGTGTCAGATACAACATGCCAGCCTGGGGGGACCCTCCTGCAGCTAATTCCTGGGAGGAAGGGGATGAACTGCATCAGCTTTCCTCACCACCACCCTCCTGCCCGCTCCTGCCTCTTGCAAAGCACAGCATGACAAGACCTCATGTTGCTGAGCTACAAGTCTCAACACATGCAGGAGCACAAGCAGAGTGTGGGGGCTTTCCTGTGCAAACCCCCCTCTCACTCCATCCCAGCCCCCCACAGTGCAGCCCCCACCACTCCCCAGCCAGCTCCCAAGAGCCATCCCCACGCCAGACACGTTCAGCTTCACAAGAGGGTTTTTCATCAGGCTGCAACTGTGGAGTTTCCTGGCAGCAGCCCCAACAGAGCTCATCTTTGTCTGCCTCTGGCTGCCAGGAGCTTGCCCAGGGAAAAAGGACTTGATTCAGGGGGAGGGAAAAAAAGGAAAAGCAAAAAAAAAGAGAGCCCCAGAGCAGCAGCATTTCTCTGTGTGCTGAACAGAGGCTGCACAGTGCAGCACAGAGCTACATTTTGCTCCCTGTCCCACAGCTCCTGCTGATAAATGAGCACTTTATCCCCAAATATACCCCACTGAGCCACCCCTGGTGAAGGGCAGGGTCTGAGCTCCTGGCAGCCACTCCTCCTCTCTAACCACAGCAGCTAATCACTGCTCACTGGGGCTCCTCAACAGGGAATAAAGCTCCTAAGGAGGGAACTGACATCAGCCCCAGCCCCAGCCCCCTCCTGCCTGGGCAGAGTTGGGGGACAGGAGTGTCTGTGGGGGCAGCCATGGTCTGGCAACACCTCTGTCCTCCTACATGTAATACTAATGATACTGATGTCATGTGGACAGAACTGCACATGACTCAGATGGTGCCCTGATGGGGCAGCACATGCAGAACAACCCCTGGAGCAATTCAACATAATGCCTGTCCCAGAAGAGGCTGAAAGAGCCTGAAGACCCTCATTCTTAAACCACTCAACCCCTCTGCTTTCAGTAACATCTGGTTTCACTTATTGCTCTTGCACTTCCCCAGTCCCTCCAGCACTACAGAAAGAAAGATGGAGCAACTGTGTGGCTGCAGAGCCCAACGTGAGGCTCAAGGTTCTGCCTTGGGGGCAGCTCCCGTCCTCCCCTCCCCGGATGCTGTGTGCAAACTGCGGGTAACCAACTGCTCTGCAGCCACAGCTTTCACTGTTTCCCATTTCATGCAAGAAAGGCCCAAGCCACAGGAAAGTGCAACCTAAGGAAGAGCAAAAGGTTCTCCTCTGTGCACAGGGCACGGTGCCAAAGCAGCCCCTGGGGCCAGAGCCCTACCTTCTGCGCGTCCCCGGTGAAGTAGGCGATGGTCAGGGTGGGCAGGATCATGAACAGTGCATTGTAGTACAGCAAACCGTACTTCCCCAGCTCCTGCAAACAACAAACACCTCTGTCTGGCCACGTTGCATCCAAAAAGGAACACAAACCCTTATTCATGTTGTGGCTGAAGGCCAGGTCCCACCAGCTAAACCCACCCACAAGGGGTTCCCAGAGCCAGGCGGCAGTCGCAGGCTGGGGACAACGAACTACTCTGCAGTTGCATGACCTGAGTGCTTCCCACTTCATGGAAGAAAGAGAAGGCACAGCAGAGTGCAATGGGACAAAGCTGGGGCTGCTTTATTGGAATATGGATGTTAAAATATTAGTGCATTTCCTTTTATGACTGTACATGTTTATTTTTGTATGTATTACACAGTATACACATACAGATCTCTTAACACCCCATCACAGCCCTCCCTCCATAGCACCCCATCACAGCCCTCCCTCCATAACACCCCATCACAGACCTCCCTCCATAGCATCCCATCACAGACCTCCCTCTCCAACACCCCATCACAGACCTCCCTCTCCAACACCCCATCACAGACCTCCCTCTCCAACACCCCATCACAGACCTCCCTCTCCAATATCCCATCACAGACCTCCCTCTCCAGCATCCCATCACAGACCTCCCTCCATAGCACCCCACCACACACCTCCCTCCATAACACCCCATCGCAGACCTCCCTCTCCAACATCCCATCACAGACCTCCCTCCATAGCACCCCATCGCAGACCTCCCTCTCCAACATCCCATCACAGATCTCCCTCTCCAACACCCCATCGCAGACCTCCCTCTCCAACACCCCATCACAGACCTCCCTCTCCAACACCCCATCACAGACCTCCCTCTCCAACACCCCATCACAGACCTCCCTCTCCAACACCCCATCACAGACCTCCCTCTCCAACACCCCATCACAGACCTCCCTCTCCAACATCCCATCACAGACCTCCCTCTCCAACACCCCATCACAGACCTCCCTCTCCAACACCCCATCACAGACCTCCCTCTCCAACACCCCATCACAGACCTCCCTCTCCAACACCCCATCACAGACCTCCCTCTCCAACACCCCATCACAGACCTCCCTCTCCAACATCCCATCACAGACCTCCCTCTCCAACACCCCATCACAGACCTCCCTCTCCAACACCCCATCACAGACCTCCCTCTCCAACACCCCATCACAGACCTCCCTCTCCAACACCCCATCACAGACCTCCCTCTCCAACACCCCATCACAGACCTCCCTCTCCAACACCCCATCACAGACCTCCCTCTCCAGCATCCCATCACAGACCTCCCTCTCCAACACCCCATCACAGACCTCCCTCTCCAACACCCCATCACAGACCTCCCTCTCCAACATCCCATCACAGACCTCCCTCTCCAACACCCCATCACAGACCTCCCTCTCCAACACCCCATCACAGACCTCCCTCTCCAACACCCCATCACAGACCTCCCTCTCCAACACCCCATCACAGACCTCCCTCTCCAACACCCCATCACAGACCTCCCTCTCCAACACCCCATCACAGACCTCCCTCTCCAACATCCCATCACAGACCTCCCTCTCCAACACCCCATCACAGACCTCCCTCTCCAACACCCCATCACAGACCTCCCTCTCCAACACCCCATCACAGACCTCCCTCTCCAACACCCCATCACAGACCTCCCTCTCCAACACCCCATCACAGACCTCCCTCTCCAACACCCCATCACAGACCTCCCTCTCCAACATCCCATCACAGACCTCCCTCTCCAACATCCCATCACAGACCTCCCTCTCCAACATCCCATCACAGACCTCCCTCTCCAATATCCCATCACAGACCTCCCTCTCCAACACCCCATCACAGACCTCCCTCCATAACACCCCATCACAGCCCTCCCTCCATAGCATCCCATCGCAGCCCTCCCTCCATAGCATCCCATCGCAGCCCTCCCTCCATAGCATCCCATCGCAGACCTCCCTCTCCAACACCCCATCACAGACCTCCCTCTCCAACACCCCATCACAGACCTCCCTCTCCAACACCCCATCACAGACCTCCCTCTCCAACACCCCATCACAGACCTCCCTCCATAACACCCCATCACAGACCTCCCTCCATAGCACCCCATCACAGACCTCCCTCCATAGCACCCCATCACAGCCCTCCCTCCATAGCATCCCATCACAGACCTCCCTCCATAGCACCCCATCACAGACCTCCCTCTCCAACACCCCATCACAGACCTCCCTCTCCAACACCCCATCACAGACCTCCCTCTCCAACACCCCATCACAGACCTCCCTCCATAGCACCCCATCACAGACCTCCCTCCATAGCACCCCATCACAGACCTCCCTCCATAGCACCCCATCACAGCCCTCCCTCCATAGCATCCCATCACAGACCTCCCTCCATAGCACCCCATCACAGACCTCCCTCCATAGCACCCCATCACAGCCCTCCCTCCATAGCATCCCATCACAGACCTCCCTCCATAGCACCCCATCGCAGACCTCCCTCCATAACACCCCATCACAGACCTCCCTCTCCAACACCCCATCACAGACCTCCCTCTCCAACACCCCATCACAGACCTCCCTCTCCAACACCCCATCACAGACCTCCCTCTCCAACACCCCATCACAGACCTCCCTCTCCAATATCCCATCGCAGACCTCCCTCCATAACACCCCACCACAGACCTCCCTCCATAGCATCCCATCACAGACCTCCCTCCATAACACCCCACCACACACCTCCCTCCATAACACCCCATCACAGACCTCCCTCCATAACACCCCATCGCAGACCTCCCTCTCCAACATCCCATCACAGACCTCCCTCTCCAATATCCCATCGCAGACCTCCCTCTCCAATATCCCATCGCAGACCTCCCTCCCTAACATCCCATCACAGACCTCCCTCCATAACACCCCATCACAGACCTCCCTCCATAACACCCCATCACAGACCTCCCTCTCCAACACCCCATCACAGACCTCCCTCTCCAACACCCCATCACAGACCTCCCTCTCCAACACCCCATCACAGACCTCCCTCCATAACACCCCATCACAGACCTCCCTCCATAGCACCCCATCACAGACCTCCCTCCATAGCACCCCATCACAGACCTCCCTCCATAACACCCCATCACAGACCTCCCTCTCCAACACCCCATCACAGACCTCCCTCTCCAACACCCCATCACAGACCTCCCTCTCCAACATCCCATCACAGACCTCCCTCTCCAATATCCCATCGCAGACCTCCCTCTCCAACACCCCATCACAGACCTCCCTCTCCAACATCCCATCACAGACCTCCCTCTCCAACATCCCATCACAGACCTCCCTCTCCAACATCCCATCACAGACCTCCCTCTCCAATATCCCATCGCAGACCTCCCTCCATAACACCCCATCACAGCCCTCCCTCCATAGCATCCCATCGCAGACCTCCCTCCATAACACCCCATCACAGACCTCCCTCTCCAACACCCCATCACAGACCTCCCTCTCCAACACCCCATCACAGACCTCCCTCCATAACACCCCATCACAGACCTCCCTCCATAGCACCCCATCACAGACCTCCCTCTCCAACATCCCATCACAGACCTCCCTCCATAACACCCCATCACAGACCTCCCTCCATAGCACCCCATCACAGACCTCCCTCTCCAACATCCCATCACAGACCTCCCTCCATAACACCCCATCACAGACCTCCCTCCACAGCCTACCTTGGAATCCAGCTTCTGCTTCACGTAGGCACCGTTTGCAGCTGTTAAGGCATCGTTAATCAGGATAAAAATATACCCTTCCAGATCGAATGCCAGGTCAGAGCTGGGAGAGGGGAGACAAAAGCCCAAGTCCTCGGTGTGCAGAGGGTAAGGCTGGCAAGAGTCCTTCCCCCTTCCCTTTTGCCAGCAACGTGTCAGAAAACGTTAATCACGGGAGGAGGGGCTGGGATTTGGGTCAGTAACACATTCTTTCCTACTGGAGAGCACGTCTGAGGGTAGGCAGAAGGCAGCCTTCCCTCTGTGTGTTCCAAGCACGCAGCGTGGCAGCCCCTCAGCCCCCCTGCCCGGCCCAGCACAGGCACCCACCTGGCAGCCACGAACGCCCCGAGGATCATCGCAAATACTGTCATCTGAATGCCCCAGGAAAACTTCTTCCTGCAAAGGCAGAGAGGGGAGAGCACGGCAGTAAATCCCCACTGAAGCACTGTGAATGCTTTGGGGGAGGAGCAGGGAGAAGCCTTTCCCTGCAGCACACAGAGAGGGGAGAAAACCCCCGAGCAAACCAACGCGTGCCAGAGCAGCAACAACACCCCCAGGCAGTTATCTCGGTGATTCAAGACCCAGCAGCTTTGCAGGGCTGAGAGCTACAGCTCTGCCTGCTGCTGAGAAGGGCTGGGCACAGGGCACAGGCAGGGACCAGCCCGGTGCTGTGGGGGCTGTGAGCACACAGGAGGGGAAAAGGGTCACCCAGACCAACACCCTGCTGCTCTCTGAATCCCCTTCCTCTGCCCACCCACCTCCCCCAAGCCCAGCTCAAACCCTGAGCCCTCCAGCCCCAACTCCAACCACACAGGAAGACTCACTTGAGTAAGAATCCTTCGGCAAACATTGTAAACAGGATGGAAAACCTTCGCAGGACGGTGAACATGGGCAGGCTGCAAGAGGGAGGTGGGGCAGGGTGAGAGGCTGCGTGTCCCCCCACGGCCAAAACAGCCCTTCACGGGGCAGCAGCCCAAGGAAAGGGCTCCAGGGCTGCACGGCTGAGCCTGCAGGCAGAACAGCACCGTCCTCACAAGCATCATCACACCAGGGTGCAGCACCCCAGGGACAGCCCTGGTCCCTCACCCACAGCACGGGAGGGCCAGTCCCAGCACACCACGTGCCCCCTCCCCACGGGCTGGGGAACACGCACGTGGCTCGTTCCAGCGTGGGCAGAGCAGGAGGCTCACGGCCCCGAGCGGCTGCTGCTCAGGTCACCCACACTCCTGCAGAGCCTCAGGGCCTGGCAGCAGCTCCTTGCAAGCACCAGAGCTCCCCCCACACCCCACAGACAAACCCCCTCCGTACTTGAGCTTCTTTGTGCTGAACAGTCCTGTGATCTGGTTCCCAAAATACAGAAGAGGTAGAGGAAACGTCTAGAAAACGATCAGAGGGACAAGACACAGCGTGAGCAGCCAGAGCACGGCGGGGAAACTCCCCAGCAGCTCCCGGGGCAACCAGCCTGAGCATCCCGCTGCCAAAGCACAGCCGGGGGAAGAGCGGGGTGAGGGGCCGCGCCAGGGACCCGCGGGCAGCCCCGGGGCGGAGGAGAGCTGCCCGGGGAGGGTGGGCAGTGCCCGGGCACGGGACTTACCCGCCGTGGGATGTGTCTGTCGAGGTCGGGGAACTTTACCACCCGCAGCGCCTTGCCCGCCCAGAGCACCGCCACGGTGGCCAGCATCTGCAAGAGAGGTGGTCAGCTCCACCGCCTCCCCCCCGCACGGGGAAGGGGCGAGCGAGGCTGGGGGGGACACGAAGGGGCGCGGGGGACACCCCACTCACCTGGCCCAGCCCCACGCAGAGCGAGGAGGGAAACCTGCGGGGAGAGAGCAGCGACGAGCGGGTCAGGGACGCACCAGCCCCGCAGCCCCCCGAACGAGCGGGGCAGCCCCCGAACGAGCGGGACAGCCCCCGAACGAGCGGGACAGCCCCCGAACGAGCGGGACAGCCCCTGAACGAGCGGGGCAGCCCCCGAACGAGCGGGACGAAAGCCCCCGAACGAGCGGGGGCAGCCGCGGGGGCGTGCGCGGGGGCAACCGGCCCGCGGGAGCGGGGGGGAGGCGAAGGGCCGGGAGGAGCCCGGGGCGAGTAGGGGGGCAGGAGGCAGAGCAGGCACCCGGCCCAGGGCAGCGGGGCTCCGGCACGGCGCGGGATGGGGGCAGCGCGGCCGTACCCGTAGGTGGTGAGGACGCTCTTGTTGACCACGACGATGAGGAAGGAGCTGAGGCCGTAGAAAGCCGCGGCCAGGAGGCGCAGGCAGAGCGGCAGCCCCGGTGCCGCCATCCCCCGCTCCGCATCGCCGCGCACCGCGGCTCCCGCGGGGGCTCCGGCCCCGACCACCGGGCGTCTGCGCGCCGCCGGCCTCGACGACATGGCTGCGGGGGCGGGACGGGGCGGGACGGGCTCTGGCCCCGACCACCGGGCGTCTGCGCGCCGCCGGCCTCGACGACATGGCTGCGGGGGCGGGACGGGGCGGGACGGGCTCCGGCCTCGACGACATGGCTGCGGGGGCGGGACGGGGCGGGCGCAGCGCGGGGGGCCGGGCACGGCAGCGCGTCTGGCCCGGGGCGCCGGGAGAGGGGGCGCGCAGGGGTCTGGGAGCGGGTGGCATGGCGAGGAGAGCTGGCGTGGGGGGATAGCACAGGGGGCACGGCACGGGGGTCTGGGAGCGGGTGGCATCGCGAGGAGAGCTGGCGTGGGGGGATAGCACAGGGGGCACGGCACGGGGGTCTGGGAGCGGGTGGCATCGCGAGGAGAGCTGGCGTGGGGGGATAGCACAGGGGGCACGGCACGGGGGTCTGGGAGCGGGTGGCATCGCGAGGAGAGCTGGCGTGGGGGGATAGCACAGGGGGCACGGCACGGGGGTCCGGCGCTGGGGGTGTAGCACGATGGGGCATCCCCCGGGGGGGATTCGTGGCACCGGGGTTTGGAGAGGGGTGCACCGCATGAGGGGTCATCGCCCAGGGGGGTCAGTTAGGGAAGGGGGGCAGCGTGTGGCGGGTCATCCCGCAGCAGTCTGGCACGGGGGGACTGGCGGGAGAGGCATTCCAGGCGCAGAGCAGCACCGGGCATTGCGGGGACAAGGGGAGCTGTGCTACAAGTGCTGCTGCCCTTTTCCAGGTGGGGGGATGGGATTGGGGGGGGTGTCCCTCCCTCCCCGGAGTGGGAGGCTCAGGCCGGGGAGGTGCAGACCCGTGCTGGCACTGCTGCCACCGGCACAGCCAGGCAGGGGGGGCCCAGCACCCTGCAGCGTGTTGCCCTTGGGTGACCCCGCACAAAGGATTTTGGCACCAGGCCTTTCCTTTTCAGAGGTTAAATGTTCCCCTCTGGGCCTCATTCCACCAAGTGGAAAAAACCCAAAATAAGGCAGCTTGAAAAAAAAAACCAAACCAACAAACCACCCTATAGGTTACATCAGAAAAAAAACAGCAGTTCAGGATTTCACTGGAAGGCAGGAACTAACACATGCACCAAGAGCACTCACTGCTGTGGTATCTGCTTCCCATCGCCCACGCGTCCAGCTCACCACGGGGACGCAGCATTTGCCCAGCACCGAGAGCCTCCTTCAGCACCCAGACCCTCCTTCAGCACCCAGACCCTTCTCAGGCTCCCAGACCCTCCTTCAGCACCCAGACCCTCCCAGACCCTCCTCAGGCTCCCAGACCCTCCTTCAGCACCCAGACCCTCCTCAGGCTCCCAGACCCTCCTTCAGCACCCAGACCCTCCCAGACCCTCCTCAGGCTCCCAGACCCTCCTTCAGCACCCAGACCCTCCCAGACCCTCCTCAGGCTCCCAGACCCTCCTTCAGCACCCAGACCCTCCTCAGGCTCCCAGACCCTCCTTCAGCACCCAGACCCTCCTCAGGCTCCCAGACCCTCCTTCAGCACCCAGACCCTCCTCAGGCTCCCAGACCCTCCCAGACCCTCCTCAGGCTCCCAGACCCTCCTTCAGCACCCAGACCCTCCCAGAACCTCCTCAGGCTCCCAGACCCTCCTTCAGCACCCAGACCCTCCCAGACCCTCCTTCAGCACCCAGACCCTCCTTCAGCACCCAGACCCTCCTCGGAGGTGCTGCATAGTGGGGGAGGCAGCAGGGTGGGGGGTGAGCATGGGGTCTGCACCTGGGGTGGGTGCAGAGGGGTGAGATGAGCCTGAGCACTTCAGGGTCATTCTCAAGGCAGCCACAGGGTGTTTGTTGCCCTTGGCTCTGGCCTTGTTTGCAGAGAAAACAGACCTTTCCTGAGAGCTTCATCCCCAGCTATCTCGCTGCCATGCCAGGACGTGCCTGGGCACAGCCAAGCCCCGTGGCCTCCAGCGTGCAACAGGCTGTTGTGACCCTGCGGGCACGAGCTGCTGCTCGCCCCAGCACACTCCTGCTCGCCCCGGCACGCTCTCCCTCACACCCTGCCCTCGCAGCTGGGAATCACAGAATCACAGAACAGTGGGGTTGGAAGGGCCCTGCAGAGCTGCTCCAGCCCCAGCCCCTGCTAAAGCAGGTTCCCCTCGCTCAGGGGGCACAGGAACGTGTCCAGGTGGGGTTGGAAACCTCCTGAGCAGGAGCCTCCACACCCTCCCTGGGCAGCCTGGGCCAGGGCTCCCTCACCTCAGCACCAAAGGACTTTCTCCTTGTGTTGCAGTGGCACTGCCTGTGTTCCAGCTCATGCCTGTTACCCCTTGTCCTGGCACTGGGCACCACAGATCAAACACTGGCCTCATCCTCTCTACACCCACTCTTTAAAATACTTGTGTTGATGGAGTCCTCCCTCAGCCTTCCCTTCTGCAGGCTGAACAGCCCCAGGTCTCACAGCCTTTAATCATAAGAAAGATGTTCCAGTCATCTTGGTAGCCCTAAAGACCCAGTCTCTTTGCCTAAACATTCTTTTTCCCAGCCAATTCCTGTCCCCACAGCTGCCCCACTCCCAGCAAAGGGAGGTGGGGGGAGCAGGGGCCGCTCCCTGGCATAGCTTGGGCCAGGCTGCAAGAAGGGCAGACTTTAAAGCCTGGGAGCAACTTTCCCACACCTCAGATGTCCTTTTAGCCTGGCCAAAACCCACAATCAAAAAAGCTTTCTCATTGGCATCACCTTCCTTGTTCCTGCCCTAAATTCTGCCTGTCCTTATCAAGCCACCTGTCTGTCCTCATCGCAGGCTTGGACCTGGAGATATTTACTCATCGAAGAGCACAGAGGAACCTCATCCTGCCTGGGCTCTGGAGCCAGCAGGACTGACGCAAACGGCTCCTGGGAAGAGCTTTTTCCCTGGGAGGGGTGTCAGCCCCTGTGCCAGGCTGCCCAGGGAGCTGAGGGAGTGCCCAGCCCTGGAGGGATCCCAAAGCCGTGGAGCTGAGGTGCTGAGGGCCATGGGGTAGTGCTGGGCTGGGCAGGGTGAGGGCAGGGATGGGACTGCAGCAGCTTCAAGGGCTTTTCCAACCAAAACCATTCTGTGATTCTAGAGGGGTTTTAAGGTCAGCTATTTGGACTCTCTGGGTGAGCAGGTTGGGTTGGCAGCAGGACGTGTAGCTGCAATGATTAAGGGGATGTACCCAGTACCTGCTCCAGGACCACATGCCTGGGATCCCTGTGTCCCCCTCGTGCCAAGCACAGCTCTGGGTATGACATAAGTGCTTGGCTTTTGGCAGCAAAACCCGCTCTGGCCCGACCTTTCCTTCCTGCTAAACTAAGCCTGTGACTCACTGCCGTAATTTTAGTGTGCCCAGCCAGCAGCGAGCCCGCCAAAGATAACAAATGATGAACGAGTCCTGTTTAACCCCAGCCTCATTGGGGGACCAGCTCAGCTCAGCCGGAGGCTTCTCCCTTGGACCCAAACTGGCGATGCCTCCGGGACGGCTGCACATCTCGGGGGGGGCACAGGGGCTTCGGAGCCGGGGAGCCCCGGGGCTGAGGG
This sequence comes from Colius striatus, assembly GCF_028858725.1. Taxonomy (NCBI): domain Eukaryota; kingdom Metazoa; phylum Chordata; class Aves; order Coliiformes; family Coliidae; genus Colius; species Colius striatus. The sequence continues at coordinate 3,985,938 of NC_084768.1, forward strand.
CAGAGGGAGCAGGATCCGGCGGCGGGGGCGGGAGGGGGCAGCGCGGGGCTCGGCAGCCGCCGAGGAAGTGTCTGCGCGATGCCATCGGCTGCGCGGGGGCGGCCGCGGGACAGCGCACGCAGCGGCATCAGTGCGACAGGGCACGCAACGGCATCAGCGGGACGGGGCACGTAACGGCATCAGCGGGACAGCGCACGCAACGGCATCAGTGGGACAGGCGCGCAACGGCATCAGCGGGACAGGCGCGTAACGGCATCAGCGGGACAGGCGCGTAACGGCATCAGCGGGACAGGCGCGTAACGGCATCAGCGGGACAGGGCACGCAACGGCATCAGCGGGACAGGCGCGTAACGGCATCAGCGGGACAGGGCACGCAACGGCATCAGCGGGACAGGCGCGTAACGGCATCAGCGGGACAGCGCACGCAACGGCATCAGCGGGACAGCGCACGCAACGGCATCAGCGGGACGGGGCACGTAACGGCATCAGCGGGACAGGGCACGCAACGGCATCAGTGGGACAGGCGCGTAACGGCATCAGCGGGACAGGCGCGTAACGGCATCAGCGGGACGGGGCACGTAACGGCATCAGCGGGACAGGCGCGCAACGGCATCAGCGGGACAGGGCACACAACAGCATCAGCGGGACAGGCGCGTAACGGCATCAGCGGGACAGGCGCGCAACGGCATCAGCGGGACAGGCGCGCAACGGTACCAGCGGGACAGGCGCGTAACGGCATCAGCGGGACAGGCGCGTAACGGCATCAGCGGGACAGGCGCGCAGCGGCATCAGTGGGACAGGCGCGCAACGGTACCAGCGGGACAGGGCACGCAACGGCATCAGCGGGACAGGCGCGTAACGGCATCAGCGGGACAGGCGCGCAGCGGCATCAGCGGGACAGGGCACGCAACGGCATCAGCGGGACAGGCGCGTAACGGCATCAGCGGGACAGGCGCGTAACGGCATCAGCGGGACAGGCGCGCAACGGCATCAGCGGGACAGGGCACGCAACGGCATCAGCGGGACAGGGCACACAACAGCATCAGCGGGACAGGCGCGCAACGGCATCAGCGGGACAGGGCACGTAACGGCATCAGCGGGACAGGCGCGCAACGGTACCAGCGGGACAGGCCCGTAACGGCGTCAGCGGGACAGGCGCGTAACGGCATCAGCGGGACGGGGCACGCAACGGCATCAGCGGGACAGGCGCGTAACGGCATCAGCGGGACAGGCGCGCAACGGCATCAGCGGGACAGGCGCGTAACGGCATCAGCGGGACAGGCGCGCAACGGCATCAGCGGGACAGGCGCGTAACGGCATCAGCGGGACAGGCGCGCAACGGCATCAGTGGGACTGGAGCGCAACGGCATCAGCGGGACAGGCGCGCAACGGCATCAGCGGGACAGGGCACGCAACGGCATCAGCGGGACAGGCGCGTAACGGCATCAGCGGGACAGGCGCGTAACGGCATCAGCGGGACAGGGCACGCAACGGCATCAGCGGGACAGGCGCGCAACGGCATCAGCGGGACAGGCGCGTAACGGCATCAGCGGGACAGGGCACAATGGGTGCTGCTGTGGACTAGGGCTGCTGGCGACAATGGGTGCTGGGGACAATGGGTGCTGCTAGGGAACAAAGGGTGCTGCTGGGGAACAAGGGGTGATGTTGGGGAGCAGGGGTGCTCCTGGAGAATGAGGGCTGCTGCTGTGGACAATGGATGCTGCTGGGGGACAAAGGGTGCTGCTGGGGACGATGGGTACATGCAGCCGACACCACTGAGGCAGGCTGAGGGGCAGGAGAAAGCGTTGGCAAGGAAGGGGGTGACTGACCCCAGGCTGGGGCTGGACACAGCAGACATGCCACAGGGACCATCAGCCAGGCTGGAAAAAGGCTGGGGAACACCCTGGGTCCCCGGGGAACAGGCACAGAGTGGTGAGGGCACTGTCCTGGGTGCACTGGGAGAAGCTTGCTGTGCCATGCCATGTCATGCCATGCCATGCCATTCCAGCCTCTGAAGGGACTCTTTCCATGGCAGCAAAATACTGGCAAGGTGTTTCCACATGTGGATATCAGGCTGTGAGGAAGATCTAGGCACATCACAAAGAGCCCTGAAGGGAGAAAGAGGCGGGATGAGGTTTGGGAAGCCAAAGCCTCAGAGGAAGACCAAAGCAAGCAGAATTTCTGAGCACGGGACAGAGGAAGGCACGGGGAAGAGGCAGGAGTGAGCACTCATGCTGCTCCTCTTCTACCTTTGGGCAGGCAGCGTTGGAACATTGAGCCACTCAGGAAGAGCTGAGACAGGAGTTTAACTGGCACCAGAAAAGCCTAAAGGTCTGGTAAATATGGGAAGCAGCAGCTCAGAGGGGCTGCAACACCCATCCTGGCAGGGCACAGAGGCTGTCTGGATGCTGGGGAGCAGCCAAAGCTCACTGTGGCTGGAGGCACACTGCTGCATGTCCAGATGTACTACACGAGCTCCAGATGTGCTGCCCTGGCTCCAGATGTGCTGCCCAGGCCCAGATATGCTTGCCCTAGTTCTGCCCCAGACTTAGCTGACAGAACCTATCTCCAGCTGTGCACACTTGTGATGCCACTCCAGCCCCAGATGTACATCCCTGGAGTCAAATAACGTGCGCTGCAGTGTTCCTTCCTCAGTCCCAGCTCTGTCAGTGCAGGCAGAGCCCCCTCTGCCCTGTAGCCCTGCAGCCAGGCTGTCCTTCCTCCCGGCCCCTCCACAGCTCTCTGCTGCAGCAAAGCTCACTCGCGATGTCAGACCCCCCCCCCCCCCCCCCGACAATGTATTTTGATTGATTAATACAAATATTTTCATTACATAGTGCATCAAAACCACCTGTAACACACTGAAACTACAATTCCCACCAAACCCCTCCCGAGGGTGTGACTCGTACAGACGCCCCCTGCGTGTTCCTGTAACCTCACGGTACAGTTTCGGCACAAACTGAGCTTCACCCCCGCAGTGCCAGCAGCCTCGCTCTCCTCCATTCACCAGAAAGCCCCAGGGATCATCCCAAACCCGGAGCAGTCGGGGGCTGCAGGCAGAGGAAGGGTCTGCTTTGCCCCCGGGGGATGGGCAATTCGGTTGCCTAACGTCTCCTCCTGCAGGGCAGAGGCGGTGGAGCCATGCGGTATTTCCTGTGGTTGCAGCCTCTAATGAGGTTAACACTGTTACTGAGGTTAACTCTTCAACCGACATCAAAAAGGAAGCCACGGGCTCTGCAGAGGGAGGGTTTGGGAGCAGCGGTTGGACCCCGTGGGATGGAGGGAGACATAGAGAGATAGACAGACCCCCTCCCCTCCCCCCTTCTCACCCCATCCCCAGATGAGCTGGGACCCGCACAAGCAGGGAGGGTGGAAACAACCTCAGCCCTTAAGGAGTTTCTCATTTTAGGCTTCTGGAGTCAGTACAAAAACCACCTTGCTGCTGCTGTAGCTCAGGAGGGCTCCCCCGGACCCCTCACCGTGCTCCTGTCGCCTCGCACGCAGCGACTCCGTCATAAAAATCCATTCGGGAGGGACTTAAAACTTGCTGGGGTGCCTCCAAATTCTGCAACGACTTAAAGGCCAAAAAGCCACGTGCCCCGGGGGCTGCTCCTTTAAGGGATGCTGGGTTTCCCCATGGACTGACTCAGACTGGAAACTCTCGGTTTTTCTGGGCTGGGCTCAGCTATCTAGGTCAGGCTCACTGACAGTGCCGGTGCCACTCACCACGCAGCAGCAGCAGCAGCCAGAGGGGCCGGGCTGCACGTGTCCCGAGGAGCACCAAGGTAAGGATCCCTTGCCCTGCCTGGCTGCCAGCCTGCTCTGGGGGGATTGAAAGCCAAATGAATCCCAGGTGGCATTTGTTGGCTGCTGCTTCTGTGCGTTACCCGCTTCTGCCCGTCGCGATGCCGCGTGCTTTGGGCTCACACGAGCGGGACAGCGCTTTCCTTCTTCACCTGCTGCACCTTTCTTCAGCGCTAACGTACGAGGAGGAGACTTTGGGGGAGAGATAAGGCCAAGGATGAGTGTGTCTCGGTCAAGGGAACGGCCTCATTCCTTCTGCCTTTGGAGGCTTCGAGTGCTTGGAGTTTGTAAACACCTGTAAACTGCAAACGAAGCAGGGAATGTGAGCCAGGGATCCTGTCTCAGAGCTGGCACCCGGGCACAGTTACTGTACTTTCATCTCCCTTCATAGAACAGGAGAGTGGAGCTTTTTTAATCTGTTCTAACTTGCAGGAGGCTGCAGGCAGCCTTCAGGTTCTCTTAGTGGGTCAGGTAATGGGAAAGCGCTTGAAATTTGACTCACTCATCATAAATGCTTGAACAGCCCTTAGAGCAAACGAGGTCAGCTCACAGAGCAGGAGGAACACAGCAGCATACACTATAGCCCTGTAGCCCCAGAGCTACAGCTGACCCACTTTGGGTCAAACCACCTCATTTTGAAGCTTTTGCTGTGGGCTCAGTGTGTCCCTCAAGGGAAAACTTGTGAGTTTTAAAACCCTTATTTAAAGGGTTGTTTTTCTTATTGCTGGCTTAAAAAGCAAGCTGTGGGGCCACGCTCAGTTCTCAGCACCGTGCATGTGAGCGTGGCAGGAGGCTGTGGTGAGTGAGGGTCTGCTCAGCTCCCACCTCCCAGCAGCAGAGAAAACTGAGAGAAATGTCACCAGAGGTGGAAGCTCAGGGAAAGTGGCCTCAGGGCTGGACGCTGCTGATGTTACTCGGGTGCCTGTTACCCGAAATGCTGAGTGCCTGCAGGCTCCTGCTGTGAGCACAGCCTTGCCTGACCCCCAATCCCCAACAAACCCCTCGCCTTGCAGCCCCATCCCCAGCTCCGGGCCAGTCCCCGGGGGGCGAGGGCAGCCGCGTGCCGCTGGCACAGCTCACACCTTCTCTCTCCCCAGACTATGCCACACACGAGCGGCGGGCGCAGCCCAGGCCATGGCGGGGTCCGGCGAGGCTTTGGCACTGCACGTCCTGCTCTGCTGCCTGTGCGGAGGTGAGTGGCAGCGCGGCACGGCTCGGCCCGGCACGGCACGGTGATGCATCCTCTTCACGGGCCACAGGAGCACGAGGGGGAAAACGACAATGTGACAGCTCCGGGCTTTGGGGAGAAGGCTTGGTTAGCGTTGCGGGGGGCTCCGGGGGTCTCTCCCTGCTGCATCCCGCGCCGGAGCTCGGGTCCCGGCAGGGTCCTGCCTCTGCTCGCACGGCAGCGGAGAGCAGCCGTGCCCTTTCCAGGAAGGCAGATGGAGGGAGATACGGGCTGCGGGACGGGTGTGCTGGGGCTGGTTGCAGAGCAGCGCTCATCTGATAGCGGAGGGCAGCGCTCGCTCTGCGCGGGGGTTGCTGCCCTAATCTCCGGGGATCAGAGCTCTCGAGACTACGGGTTATTTCCCTGCAGTCATTTAAGCATTAGAGCAAAACCTAAATTTGGTGAAACCGGCTGTTTTGTGATGTGAGGGGATGAGTCACCGGGTGCCGGATGGCTGGGGGTTTATATCCCCATCCCGGGGGGGACACACACCAGCTGCCCCCCACTGCGGCGTCCTACCGTGCTGCTGCCCACATCCCGGGGCAGCAGCTGCCTGTGTGGAGCAGCGCAGCCCGTGGGCATCCTCTCCTCCCCTTGGGACAGCCGCCCTGACCCAGCGGTTCCCGGTGCAGGTGCTGAGAACATCAAGTGCTCGGGGCGCGTCTGGATCGAGCCCGCGCCCGTGGTGCGGATGGGCTCCAACATCTCCATCAACTGCCTCTCCGCCCTCGGCTGCCGCCAGACCAAGTTCCTCATCCTCTTCAACTACAGCGAGGCTGCGGGTCCCCTGCAGCCCCTCAACAGCAGCACCGTGCAGCTCCGCCTGCGCGATTTTCGGATGCCCTTTGCGACCGTCGCCTGCTTCGCCCGCTGCCCTGACAACAGAAAGAACGAGCTGGTGTGCGGTGCTGACATCCAGGCTGGCTGTGAGTACCTCCACGGCGACAGGGTTTCGGGGGGAGGTTGTTAAGCCATCAGCACCGAGGAGGTTGGGGAGCGTGGGGGGGTGGGTTGCAGCAGCCTGGGTTTGGCACCGCTCGGGGGGAGGCTGCACGCTCTGCCTGACCTCGCCCCCACAGACCCTCCGGACCCTCCCAGCAACATGACCTGTATCATCATGGAGCGCTCGGGGCGCCTGACCTGCACCTGGGACACGGGGCGGCCGACCCACCTGCACACCCACTACAGCCTCCACCTGCGCAGGTGAGACCCCGCGGGGCTGGGGGCTGCAGGGTGGGCCATGCCACGAGCCGCACGGGGCTGGGCTGGAGGGGGGGAGTGTGGCAACCGGCCGGGGCACAGCGGCCATAGCCCCGGGTGGCCCTGGGTGCCGGGGGCCGGCAGCACGCACCGTGCCCCAGTTAGGCTTTCCGAAGCTCGCATCTTCCCGGAGCCCCTCCTGCAAACCACGTGTTAAACCACGGGTGTGACTCTGCGGGGTGCTCGGTGCTGCTGAGCCCAGGAAACATCGCAGCGTGCTGCAGCACACCGCAGCCGTGCACTTGTTTCAGAGGCATCGAGTCTCTCCAAGCCAAAGGGTGCAGCCACTGGGGTGCACCCAACACTGCCCAAAGCCCGACATTCTAGCAGGGTACAAAAGCCTGAAGCTGAGGGAGAGGTGCTGGCTGCTGCCACAGCCCTCCAGGCCCATGCCGGGGTGCTTTCTGCCACGATGCACACCGCAGCCCCCGTGACACGGGACTGGCAGGCTTTCAAACTCAGCCTGACCCAGTTAGTGAAGTCAACGCGTTCAGCCCCGTGGTGTGTAGGCTCTGTGGAGAGACTCTGAAATCCTCCTGGCTTCCAACACTGAACTGTGCAGCCAGAGAGAAATGAGAAAGTTCCCTTCCTACAACTGAAATATGCAAATACCCTACTGAAAAGTTGAAAGGCAAAGGCAGTAACTTTCTAGCTCGATGTAAGAGTGACAAACCCCAGGTTTGGAGATGACTGTGCCCTGTCACAAGCTGTGACCCCTCGAGAGCCAGGGTTGCCTTTGCAGGGGGTGCATGATGCCAGGATGGGCTCTGACCAGAGCTGCCTTTCACTTCCCAGCACGGGGATGGCAGCGGCGGGTGCTGAGGAGAATGTTGAGGAGGAGGAGAAGGTCTTCTCCATGGGCTCACCGGTGCTGCTGAAGGCTCTGCACGGCCGGAGCTGCTACTCGGCGTGGGTGCAGGCCCGCAACGCGCTGGGCACTGCCCGCTCGGCCCCTCAGCGCCTCGACTTGCAGGAGCTCTGTACGTCCGTCTGTCCATGCCCCCACCCGCCCATCCTTCCACCCGCGAGCTGCTGGGGCACACACAGCGCGCTGCCCTGAGATGCCACTGCAGGCCAGGCATGAGCAGTGCAGCTGGGCAGGGGCAGCCCCCTGGGTGCCAGCCCCCCGACCCGCCCCGTCCCGCCTCTCCCCGCAGTGGTTCCCGCTCTGCCCGTGGTCGCCGGCGCCGAGACGACGGAGACGTCACGTCCCAGCACCACCATCCGCTGGAGCAGGCAGACACTGATGGACAACGTGAGCTGTGAGGAGCGACACAAAGCCGTGGGCACCCCGACGTGGCACGTGAGACAGCCCGAGACCCCCCCAAAGCCTCCCCCCCTGCACACCCACTTCAGGAGATGCAGCATCTGGGGTCACCCAAAACCCACTCCTTTGCTTCTGCACTGGTGGGGGACGTGCACCCCCAGCCATGGGCAGCCTCTCAGCTCTGGTGGGGCAGGACAGCTGATGCCCTCCAAGAGCACTGTCTGCCCTCCAGCCAGCCTCTCAGACAGGGATATCTCTGTTTTTTAAGCAAAACACCTCCAAGCGATATCCAGCTCTGCAAGGACAAGGCAAAAGCACATCCAGGGATGCTCAGCATGCACATGCTTCACCCATTGCCCACACACACACTTCACTTGCAGCAGTTCCACCTGGGACCCTTCCGAAAACCTCCCCGAGGCACTGGCAGGGGTTGAGGATGGATCCCAGCATCCACCAGAGCCCCCCACCCCAAATGACTGTGGTGTCAGAAGCAGCAGGAGGGGCTGTCTCTGCACCCCCATCTTGCCTGGGGTGGTAGCAGAGGGCACTGTGTGTGCACCGGTTCTTACAACAGCGGCACTCCCGACCCCACACGCTGGAGCATCACGGCAGGCAGGGCAGCCATGGGGACCCCCTTGGCAGGCCCTCCTCTGGGGCTTAGCCCGGTCCCCACGCCTGTGCCCACCCACACAGATGAGGAAGGCAGTGTTCCCACTCGAGATGGGCGAGCGGTGCTGGTGGGGGTCTGGCTGTGCCCTGCTCCCCCAGCATCCTGCTTCCCTTGCAGGTGGAGGCGTGGGATGGCACAGGGCAGCGTGGGCACAACCTGCAGAGCAACACCCGGTACGTGTTCCAGGTCAGGTGCCGGCTCAGCCCTGCCAGCAGCCCCTGGAGTGCCTGGAGCTCCCCTTTCCTCTACAGCACCCCCGAGGCAGGTGAGCTCAGCCACAGCACTGCTCTCACTGCCTTTCTGCTCTGTGGGGGCCTGGCCCGAGCTCCAGCTGCACGGCAGCTGCGGTCAGCCAGTGACACACGTGCGTGGCACGCGTGGCATGTGCATGGCACACACGCATGGCACGGGAGCCTGCACATGCCCACAGGAGGCCAGTGCAGGGCCACCAAGGTGCTGAGGGGACTGGAGCATCCCTGTGAGGAGGAAAGCTGCCGGCCCTGGGGCTGCTCAGAAGGCTGAGGGAGGGGATCTCATCAATGCTGATCAATCCCCAAGGGGTGGGTGTGCAGAGGGAGGGGCCAGTCTCTTTCCTGTGGCAGCCACTGACAGGGCAGGGTGATGGGTAATGCCCCTGCCTGGCTCACACCAGCGAGCCCCTCTTGCTCCAGGTGGAAAAGCCACATCAGCCAAGCTGTCCCACCAGCCACAAGTACCTGCTATCTTGGGTCAGCTTCCCCCCTTGGCACCCCTGTTTCTAACTCGGGGCTGTGCCCAGGCGCAGGCAGCTCTGCCCATGGGAGCTGAGGAGCAAAGCCCTTCCCTGCACCCCACTGGCAGGGAGGAAGCCGGGGACGTGCACGCCCTAACCAGCGGCACTGGTCGCTGTTTGCAGCCTGGGCCGTTTCCCCTGTGCAGCGGGGCTTTCTGCAAGGGCCCCGCGGGGGTGGCAGCCGCGGCCGGTTGCCCTCGGGGTGCTGATGCCCGCCCCGCGCTTCCTTCCCCGCGCAGCCCCCGCCACCGCACCCGACGTCTGGCGGCGTCTCGGCCCCGCGCTCCCCGACGGCAGCCGCGAGGTGACGGTCTTGATCAAGGTAAAGTTTGGCAGGAGCCGCCCAGAAGCCCGGCCTTTACCACGCTCCTCTCCTCCCCGAGAGCATCCCCCGCCGGGAGGCAGCGGAAGGCGTTGCCCTTCGACCAAAGAGACGGGGCGGGGGAGACGAGACCCCAGCGTGTCCTCAGGGCAAAAATAGCTCCATCCTTACAAGATCCATCACGCAGCCGAGGGGACGCTGTCCTGCGCGGGGCTGGCTCGGTGTCAGACCCTGCACCCACCCCCACGGGGCTGTCTGTCTTGCAGCCCCTGCCAGCCCGGGATGCCCGCGGGAGGATCCTGGGCTACACCGTGGCCACCGAGAGCCCCGGGGGAACGCTGGTCCTCTGCAACACCTCCAGCACAGCGTGCAAAGCCCTGGTGCCTCCGGGAGCCCGCAGCCTCCACGTCACTGCCCACAACTCCAGGGGGGCTTCCAGCCCCGCCAGCATCCCCCTCGGCTGGCACAGCGGTGGCCAGGAAGGTAGGATCTCGCCCCCACCAACTGCAGCTTTAACCAGGACCAGCTTTTATCAGGATGGCAGGGGGGAAATGCCAGCTCGGGCAGGCAAGGGGAAAGCCCCAGCAGAGCTCTGCCAAGGGAGCACATCCTCCAGACAGGGCCAGCATCCCCCAGAGAAGGAGGTGCTGCTCCACAGCCACACCTCCCAGCCCTCAGCTTCCAGAGGCTGCAGCAAGAGGATTAAAAATAAGTTTGTCCTGCCCACCTCGTCTGGCAGGGCCATGCTGGGGAGCAGGCTGGGTGCAAGGGTGCTCAGCTGCTCCCAAAAATAGCTCCTGCTGCCTCTGCCAGGGAGACAACCCCAGCTGGGGAGGGAGAACACCCTTCCTCGGCCACTCTCACCTCCTTGCCCCACAGGCTGTGGTTTTCCCCACAACCAACTCACCTATTTTTGAAAGAAGAGTCTCTTTTAATGAGCAACAGGAAGGGAAAGTCTCATTCAAATCAAGGAGCAATGTGTGACTGAAGGGAAACTAAAGACAAGCAAGGTGGGGAAAAAAATGCTGTGATCTCTCCTACTTATCAGAACCACGTGCCTTCCTTGTAAGGAAGGACAGGTAAAGCACTTCAGGTGAGACATGACAAAGCTTGTGGTGGATGCATGGAAGCAGTTGTGGTAGCATTTGTGGATTTTTATAGACTAGTCAGTGTATTTCTCTACAGATTTGGATCTATTTACACATATTTCTTTAGATACATACATATAAACCCATTTCATTCTGGGATTTCTCGTCCCCTCTTCTGTCCTTAAGCACTTTCAGGAAAGACACTTTCAGGAAAGGCTTGGCTGACCCTTGCCAGCCTCCTCCCATCCCAAGGAGGGGCTGGGGTGACAGCCCCTGTGCCATCTGTCCCCACAGAGTTCCCAGCGCCAGCAGCCGTGGAGGTGAAGCCTGAGAACATGAGCAGGGTCTTGGTGGCCTGGCAGCCCCCCAGCCACAGCAGGAAGGCTCTGCTCTGCTTCATAGTGGAGGGAGTTTCCACCACCCAGCACAGCTGGGAGGAGCAGTACTTCTGGAAGAAGGTGCCACCCCAGGAGACACAGACGTACATCCCAGGTGAGGGGTTCCAGCACTCCTTCTGCCATTTGGGGTATTATACATTGGGGTGTTATACAGACAAAATGTGTCATAAGGGCAGAGTTTCGGATGACACTGAGCCCCTGCCCACTTGTTTTTGGAGAGTGGGGCTGTGAAGAGCCCTTAAGGAGCAAGGGGGAGTGCAGCAGTGGGAGCCGTGAGGGCAGTCGGTGGCATCTGGAGCCCCAGGTGAAAGAGAATGAAGTGACAAGCGAGCTGGCAGGGAGGGAAGCCACAGCACAGCTGTAGGGGCCTGGCCAAGTGTAGCAGAAGCACATGGGTGTTTTTTAAAGGATGCAGAGCAAAGGCACAACACTACAAGGCTGTTGCTGGAGCACCTCTCCTCCCTGCTGTACCCACAGCCAGTCCCCACCAACACAGCCTGAGCCCAGCAGCACCAACACCTCGGGACCCATCCTACTCCATTGCTGCTTCCCATGATAATTCTGGTGTTTGATGGGGTTTGGGTGCTCCTTAGCCAGCTACCTTTTGCTCTTCCAGGTGTGTTTGAGAGCAGCTCATGCAGTGGCCTTGCCACTAGGCTCAGAGCTGTCCCCTGCTGTCCCCTCCATCTGCTTTCACTGCTCAGTAACAAGCCCTCAGGCAAGCCTAGAGCTCTCCCAGCAGCTTAGAGATACATTTTAAAGGCAAATCTTCCTTCTTTGCAGAAGATGCAGCAGCAGGAGGTCACATCAATGTGTCAGTGTATGCAGTCTACCCCGATGGAGTCAGCAAGCCAAGCTCTGGCCAAGGTAAGCCCAAGTGGGGGAAAAGCTGCTGCTCACTGCAATGGGACTGCAGAGCTCAGCTTGCTCTTGCAGTAGTGACATTCCCACACTCTGACACTTCTGTACAATTCCTTCATTTTAAGTATAAGATGCAAAGCCTTCCCTCTGACCAAAGGTAAACAAGGCTGTAGATGGAAACCTCTTGGCTGCAGGACACAAACACAGAGATTTTTATCAGAGCATCTGTACAAAAGCCTTCTTTAGCTGATATTTGCTCCTGGGACCTGTCTAAGGCAGGAGAACCACACCTTAACTTCACAAGATACATCCATGAGTCACTCCCTCTGTCTGTGACAGCAAAGGTGAAGCTGCTGCTTTGCAGAATTGACAATAAATGGCATAAATAAACCAAAACATAGAAAATGACATGTAGAGAGACCAACTGGCCAAGCTGCAGCCCACCCTTTCTTACCTGGAGTGGGAACAGGCAGGCTTCAGGTCCAGAAAGTGTCCTAGATGAGAATAAGGACCAATTTACAGAGGAAGGTAAGAACCATCATTATCTCCAGCACTCTCTGCATTGGCTCTGGTTGCCCTTAAGAGTTGGGCTTACTGAGCTCCCTGAGCTGTTCCATCCTGCTGCTGCTCCTCAGCCAGGATAATCCATGCACAGCTCAACACCCAAGCACTGAGGACACCTCCCAGCACCCCCATACCTGCTGTACAGACACTGCAGGCAAACCCCCTGCACCTGTAGGTGCTGTGTAGTGTGCAGTGCTGGCTGGGCAGGACCCTGATGGCTGAAGTCACACCCCAAAGAAAACCCATAAGCTAGCATTTGAACCTCCAGAGCTCTTCCAGCATAGCCCAGGGCTGAGCTTAAATAGAGCCCCTGGGCAGGGAGTGTGAGCAGGGTCCCAGTGAGGCTGCTCAGGGCCCTCCTGCCCTGGCAGAGCTGGCTGTAGCTGCAGGCAGAGGTAACACCTGAGGGTGTCATCACCATCCTGTGCTGCAGGTGCAATTTAAAATGGCTCATTTGAAGCTGCTCAGATGCTGTGTCTGTGACAAACCAGCTCTGTGTTTCTGGTTGGCATCACCCTTGCCTTTGAGAAGGCCAATTATTCATTTTTTTCCCCCAAGAAATGGAACCAAATGTTCCTGTGTGGTTCATCCTGGGCTGTTGGTGGCTGTCAGCCCTGTTAGGTGACACACAGCCACGCTGACAGCCTTCAGCTCTGGGTCTTTGAGCACTTCCAGCTCTGGCAATGTGAGTTTCCCAGGTCCTGATCCTCAAGTGGCCTTAAACCTGTGCAGAAAGGGGAAGAGCTGGGTGTCAAAGGGAGGATGGCTTAACCTTGGCACTAGAAAATGGCTTAGAAATGTGTTAAATGCTTACAAAATAGAGACTTTGTCCTTAGTGGTTGCATAGACTCCTTCAGCAAAGCTGGGGTGGTCTGTGGGGGAAACTACCAATGAGGCAGCAGTAGAGCTCATGTCCATGACAAGACTTGCTTCCAAAGCACCAGCACAACCCAGAGGTGACACCCACAGTAAAGCCCTCCAGCCTGACCACCCAGGCTGAGCCTCCTTCTTAGCCTGAGCCCATCCATCCTCAGTATGGCACTGTAAGCATATTACATTTGGGTTTAATTTAGACAAGCTCAGTGTGCCAGAGGCAGCTTCTTTCCCCCCACAAGCTCCATTCTCAGTCTGCACAATAACGTGCTGCATCACTTGCCCTCCCCAGGCCCCTGTACTCACACAGCTCTTCCCAGGGAACTGGAATACTTGAATCTCTGGAGCTCTCCCAGGACACCTGAACCCCTCAAACACACAAAACCAGAGATAGATCCTTTCCTGGGATTTGTTCACCCTTCAGAGGGGAAGAAGTTGCATTTGGCTCTGGGTTTGTGTTGGTCCTTGCAAAGCCAGTACCAAAGCAGGCTGGAATGGGGCTTCTTCCTCCAGGCTTGGATAAGTTCTTTCCTTTGACTGCTGCTGATTCATTCATTAAAGGCTCTGAGTCCCAAAGTCTTGCCCTGAACCACAGGCAGATGTCAACATCTTGTTTAATTGATCCAGGAGAATCAATGGATGGAGAGACGATGGAGAGTCCAGCCAGAGCTGCAGCTACTCATTGCTTCAGGGACCTTTATTTTTCTCATTAAACCATTATTTGCTTTTCCTAAATGATATTATGAATTAAAAAATAAGCCATAGCTTCTGTGTCACCCACTGGCCTCTCAATGAAGCTCTGATCTTTTTCCCCTCTCCCAAAGTCCCTTCAGAGGAGCAGCTCCTGGGCAGCACCTACAGCCACATCTCCCAAGGTAAGAAGACAGTAGCTCAGCCTTGGTTAAGCCACGTTTTTCTCTTTGACCAGAAGGGGAAGTTTTAGCCTGAGCAGCACCTGCAGCATGTGGTGTTGGGGAAGCAATAGCTGCCTTAGCCTTCAGCTGGGGCAGCACCACAAAAGGCACTTTGCCCTCGATGGGGACGTGAGGCACAGGGCAGCAAAGGCTGCGGTGCTCTCAGGGATGGGGGCACCTGTGTGATACATGCCTCAGGCCTTGCTTTCTGGTGGGGCTTTCAAGCTAATGTGCATCACAACAGGTAGGAGAGAAGAAAACAAGGAGAATGTAAGATCATGTGAACATGCAGACACCAGCACTGGCTTGCAGTTTGAACCAGAGACTCGTTTAAGCGTTTCCCATCAATTCCTCTAGCTTCAGTTATGCTTCTGGTTTGCACATCTTCTGGTAAAGGTTATGTTATGATCTGCTGCAGTACTTAAAGCAAAAGCAAAACCAGTGTGAGCTGGAGAGTTCATTTCAGTGTTTCTGGAAGGGAAGGGCCATGTAGGAAATGGTTAAACGTAGCCACCACACTTCTTCGAATGACTTGGCTGAACCCCCAGGCAGGGTGGTGGAGGGGGAAGGTCACAGCACAGGATGGGGCAGCAGTTGTGGTTTTGCTTTTGTTATGGCTTTGCTTTGTTCACTGAGGAGTGAAAGGGCAAGTGGCACCCTGAAGGCTGCTCTGGCAAAGGTCTGTCCTCTGCAGCAACGGGCACCGTGGTGGATGGGGCAGCAGAGCAGGACCCTCCATTGACATTTTTACTCTCTCTCCTCCTTTCAGATGATGACACTGGAGTTTTCCTGGGACTGGGCATCAGTATGGTCATACTATCATCTGGTTTTGCAATGCTGATGTTTAAAAAATCAGCCAGAAGAAGGTATTGATTTCTCCTCCCTGTTTTTTACCCCAATTTCCAAGCCACACCTCTTTTCCCCAGAGTATGTCAAAGTTCCCTGCAGAAGCCAGTCCTGGGAGCAGCCTGCTCTGACCCAGGGCAGCTTCCCGCATCAGCCAGATTGCTCTGTGGGAAGCCATTTGTGTGCACTGCAGTAGGGCAGGGACCAACAGAACCATCAAAAGCTGTAAAAGGCAGCCTTAGGGACACACCTGATTGTTACAGAGACAGAGGGTCAGGGGGAGAAAAGCAAAACCTCAGTAGGTAAGTTTTACCCTGGGACTCGTTGCTCCCAGTGTTGCCTGAGGAGGGGAGGCTGAAGCCCCTCATGCCTGGACTGAAGGCACGGGCAGAGACTGGAGCCACTGGAAAAAACTCAATGGGGAGGATCTTTATGTTGTTACCCCACTGTTTGCTGGGCACCCTCACAGACCAGCCCTCACCTCTCCCAGTTTGCCTTTGGACTGGGACAGGGATGCCCAGGGCACTGCTGTCCCCAGCACATACCCAGGGGCATGGCTGGAGAAAACAAGAAAGAGGGGAGAGGAGACCTGGGGGCAGAGGGTGTCGAGGGGTGGCCTCTTTCAGTTCCTGAACCCAGCCTAATTCTTCTGCTCTCAATGTAATTGTGAAACATGGGCATTTCAGCAAGAGCAGGGCCGGCGTGTTTTCCCAGGAACACTGTGCCCCACAACGTCAGCAGAGCTCAGCAAAATCACACTCTCTTGCAAATCATTTTCATTGTTGCTGCAGCAGCTTTGGCTGTAGGAAAATCAGCTTTCCTCACTGCTGGGCATTTGGTTTCATCAGCTCAGGGCACGCTGAGCCTCCTCTGCTTCAGACACCTAGCTTGGTCCTCCCCTCACCCCCCAGCTCAGCAACACTTTCCCATACAGACAAGTTTGCCATAAGGGATTTGCCTGGAGTGGTTTAGCTTCCAGGCTTTCCTGAGTCAAGCCTGGGGGAGAATAAGGTTGAAAGATGAAGAGCTAGAGATCAAACAGTGAAACTCAGCCATCCAGGGTAAACCTGGGGCTTCCAGGGATGGGAGGGTGGCTGCACTCTGTGTGCCCCTCCTGCCAGGGGCACTTCCATCCTGCAGGAGCAGTAAGTGACCAGTGCAATGAACTAACAGCTTGGGATTTGTTGGTGTTTTTTTCTTCCCTTTTGGTAAAGAATCAAGGCCTCTGCTGTGCTGTTGTTGCCAAAGTGGCTGCTTGAAGACTTTCCCCACATGGAAAACAGCAGCGTGGTAAAGTCACTGCAGGTAATTGCACTGTCATCTCCCAGCTTCTCTTTGCTTCTCTCCCCTTAAAGTTTGCTCCAGAGCTGAGAGAAACAAGGATAGGGAGAGGATTAAGCTCTAGGGGACTGGGAGCTGAATCCTTTCCCAGGCATTTGCAAGGTGCATGGAAGCCCAGCCGAGGTCTTGGCCTCAATATGCTTTTTATCCCGTGGCCAGAGGTGACCAGAGCTGCCCTCTGAGTGTGTGCAGAAGCATGGAGGGGGGCACAGCTGCTCCCCTCTGCTCTCTGAGGCACTCTCACAGGCCAGGATTGCCTGTCAGAGCTGGGAAGGTAGATGAGATAAAGACAAGAAGTCAGTGCCCCGTTTCTCCCTTGGGATGCTCTCGTGACAGCTCTCCCCTTGGCAGAATCTGCCAGTTACTACACTCAGCTTTTTTTTGGGGGGGGTTTCTAGGAAAAGAGCGATTTCATGAGTAACAGCTTCCCTGAGGCGTGCTTGGACACCAGTGACCCCACAGTTACAGAGATCGAGGAGGTGCCAGTGCAGGAGGAGGACAGGAAGGTGCCCAGCAGAAGGGAGCCCAGCAGAGACGTGCCCAAGGAGCACCCAGACAGGACAGTGCCTGTCAGCATCAAGGCCCCCGAGCTCATCAGTGACTACAAACCTCAGGTGTCTGATGGGAACCCACTGGGGTACATGGCTGCCAACATTCCACCTCCCCAGCCCCTCACACCCCTTCCAGAACCGGAGACCAGCATCTTCTTCGGAGACTACACCAGCCCCGTTCCCCAGCTGTGGGATGGGGCGGGAGCGGGACCCCCCGTCTGTCTGCTGGAGAAGATCAACCTCATCTTAAACAGCAGCCAGAGCGGGCAGAGCCTCACCTTCAGCTCAGCACAGGGTGGCCATGGGCCCCTCCTGCAGAGCCAGTGGGGACAGGCAGTGCCCAGCCAGGAGCAGACGCTGGTGCCCGAGGAGCTGCTCTGCTGCCTGAGAGCCTCCAACGGGCAGGCGCTGGGGGGCTCATCCTGCTCCCCACAGAGCAGATGGTGCTGACAGGAGCTGGGGTTGGGAGGACAAAAAACCCCCTGAAGCAATGGCTTGTGGCACCCATCAGCCTTTGAGACTGCAAGCAGCAGGATCAAAGGAAAACTCCCAATATGGAATTGCTCCTCTTGATCGACTACAAAGTGTTGTGGCTGCCCGGAATGCTTTGGCTGGTAAATCACGGCTTTCAACTTACCTCATAACGTCACAAGCATAAAAAGCCTACAGCTCAGGCTCCCAGGAGAGCCAGAACACAGAGGAGGGGATCTCTGCAGCATGCAACAGGCTTCACTTATTTTTCTGAACCATTCCTTTGCAAAATGCTTGGAGCATTTTCATCCCTGGAGCTGATGGATAAAAGGATCCCTGATGGATGGGCGTAAAATACCTCTTAAGAGACAGGGCACCCAGGAGGATTTCTATCACACAGCATGCACAGGTGCCAAGAACATGGAATCTTTTCTGTATGTCAGAAGCAGCCAATTCCATGTCTCTTGCTCAACAGTCAGGTAAGAGCAAGCCTTCATCGTCTGCCAGGATGATTTCAGAGCTCTCTAAATTGGTCACTGGACAGTTCTTGCCCTTTGGCTGAGGGATTTCTCAGCTCCCAGCAGCCTGTCAGCACCTCAGCCTCGCTGTGCAAAGCATGGCACAGTGAGATGGCATTTCTCAGGGAGTTTGGGTCTTCTGACACCCAGAAAATGAAGTTCAGGAGCCTGCTTTCTGCTGAGACATGAAATCATTTACAGGTTTTCCAAGGGCTTGCAAAGCAACCAGAAGCTCCCTGGAAACGGGAGAGGTTGGGTTGGGCATTTATTCACCAGTCCCACTCCCTCCCCTTTCTAAGGACACCCTCCAAATGATTTGAAGGAATACAAGCAGAAGAGAAGCTTACAATCCTCTGTGGAATGCCTGAGCACTCCATGCTCATTCTGATGGTCCTTTTCAGATGGTCTCCTACCTCCCACGTCCCAGCAGAGACTGGTTTTGGTCTGGAGGTGCTGGTGCGTGTGGCTGGGGCAGGGAGGGGGGCTGGTGCCATGGCCATGCACACCCAGCACTGCATGTGAGCCCTGCAGAGCACATGGGGAGGGCAAGAGGGACATATATTATACATCTCCTATAAATGTACATCCCTGGGTGTGTATGTCCCCCTGTGCATGTGATTTCTGCCACCCAGGGAGCCTGTGTGGCTTGTAGGGTGCTGGGTGACCGAGGCAGCCATGCCAAGCACAGGCAATCTGTGCAGGTCCTGTCAGGACAACGTTACCAGCACATCAAAAGGCCTTGTGATCACCTAACTGACCAAGCCAGGACCTGTAAAACAGCAAGAGCAAGACTTCTCCAAGCCTTAAATGTTCCAATCCTCCTGTAGTTGCTAACCTAGGTAGCATTCCCTACCTGGAGTTATCCCCTTGACCATCATGAAGTCGTGTTTTGCTGCAGGACTGCTCAACCTGGAGATGACAACCTGGCTGCCCATGGTTGTTGGGCAGGGTTTGCATTTCCCCAGCAGCTGCTGCACAAACAGAGCAGTTCTGTTGCTGACTCCTGGACACTTCCAAACCCACACCATTGTGCACTCTGTTTCCTTTAACCACCCAAGAGATGCGCCACGAGTTTGAGCAGCAGGACTTACCTGGCAAGAGGGAGCAGGATTCTTCTTTAGAGGCAGCAAACCAAGCCAGAAATGTGGCTTGTACATGTAAGTGAGTCTAAAATTAGTGATTGCTGCCTGTGCAGGAAGGAAATTGTCAAAGAGCAGCCTGAATGTGAGATGGGGAAGGTATTTTTTTGTGATGTCCACATCCTGAGAATTGTGCTGCCTGCATTTCCTGCACTACCAAACCCCTGGGGGGGAAAACACTCCTCTTGGCAGAAAACAAAGCTGAAGGGCTGCTCTTACAGTTCAGGTTCCTGCTGCTTGAGCTTCCAGCCCTTGCTAACTCACTCCAGGATGGATAGGTGCAAATACACCTGTTGCCAGAGGAGCACAGCAGCTCCTGTCCCGTTCAGCGGTGCAGGGATGAGGACACTGTCCCCCTCTCCCCATTGCATCCAGGTGTCAGCAGCAGCAGAGCCCTCACTGATTTCCAGGGGCTCCAAAGGAAATCTTTCTGCATTACATGGGTGCATGGATACAGATGGTTACATGTGGGCTGGTTACTGGAGGAAATGGAAAGAGGAGAGCACAGCTATCTATGTGTGTATATTCCAACTGCACTGTTCTGTCCTAACAAAGCCAGCTCCCTCCCTTCTGACCCATTTGGGCACTGCTCCTACCTACCAGTGGTTTAAAGGAGGTGATGGGCTTGGTTGGGGGTGGCCACTCATGAGGCTCACCTGGAGATGAAATCAGTGGTGAGTGGATCAGCTGGTACCTGAAGGCAGCAGGAATTCTGGTAACAGTCCAATACCCCAATGGCACAACGTCTCCACGGGCTCAGGTTTGGACTTGTCAGATGATTTTGCTCCACTGTTTGCCTGTTTGGAAAGCCCTTTGCATCCTGCCAATGCCTTCTTTCCACCAAGTGTGCTATTTAGGGATGGAACCCATCACACTGGGATCCTCCTGTGGGCACCTCTGCAATATATGGACAGCCTGGTGTTTTTAATCACATCATGACATTGTTTTATTCTCCCTCCCTCCCTCCCTCCAATATTATGTGGCCTCTAATTCTGGCTATTAGTACTTCCCAAGCTTTTTAGAAGGTTGGTTCTGTTTCCTGCCTCATGCCAGCAGTTTCCACAAGTTATTTCCACAGGTTTGACAATGAGCTTCTGGGGTTGTTCACCTTTGTTGCAACATGGGGTGATGCACCTTGGAGGCACAGAAAGGAGGTACATGCTGAGTAATGTCTCTGCCCACAGACAGCACACACCAAAAAGCATCCATCTCTGGTGTGGCTCCTTCTCAGCCTATGTGGGAATGCAACCTCCTCTGCCAGTGCAATCTTTCTGCATTGATTCAATGGCATTTTCTTTCCATGCCAAATGTGTTAATGCAGAGTAAGTGGGTGCTGCTGGGAGGGGGGACTTTGCACAAGGCAGGCTGCTTTGGGGTGCAGAAGTGGTGACTTTCCTTGATGAAAAGGAATGGTGACTTGGCCCTTGAGCCTGGAGGCCCTGTCTCCCAGACAGAAACAGGGCTCGTAGAAACATCCCACACCAGCCTGGGGAAGAGTTCAGCAAGAGGGGAGTTGGTGCAAGCCAGCAAGGGCAACAATCACACAGTCTCTGAATGGTGGGAGCTGGAAGGGCCCTGCAGAGCTGCTCCAGCCCCTGCTAAAGCAGATTCCCCTCGCTCAGGGGGCACAGGAACGTGTCCAGGTGGGGTTGGAAACCTCCTGAGAAGGAGCCTCCACACCCTCCCTGGGCAGCCTGGGCCAGGGCTCCCTCACCTCAGCACCAAAGGACTTTCTCCTTGTGTTGCAGTGGCACTGCCTGCGTTCCAGGTCATGCCTGTTACCCCTTGTCCTGTTGCTGGCCACTACCAAAAAAAAGACTGGCCCCATTCCTCCTAACATCATTCAACAGGGAAGCAGAACAGCTCAGGAACCCCAGAGATGCACCGTGACGCCTTGTCCTGTCTTCACAAGTCTTACACACCCTTGGTAAAAAGGGTTTTTTTGAAATAAATGGAAGGAGAGAGCAAATTAAGAAGAAGTCAGAACTTGGGTGTAGTCTCTTCAAAGCTTCAGCGGGCTCAGAGAACAGCAGAGCCATCCACTGCTGCTCTTATCTCCATCCCATCGTGGCGGTACAGGGTGGAGCTTGTGACCTTGCTGGGGCACAAGCCCTCAGCTCAGCCAGAGCAGTTACCAACAGTGTTGGGCAGATCAGCCAGATCTCCCTCTGGGACTTGTCCTTTTGCAGCCTTCATCAAAGAGCATGCTTGAAAATTAATGGGATGAAATTCCTAACAAGGAAATGCCAAATAAACATCACATGGAGGGAATGATGCATTTGATCCCACCCTTTCTTACCCACAGAGCCTGAGTGGGAACAGTTGCTACCTCTGGCAGGTAAAGCCTGAGGAGCTAAAGTGGGAAAGCACCAGGTAGCATTTGGTAACAGGAACAGTACAAGAATCTGAAGAGAAGAGAAAATGTTTTGTGCATCATCTTGAGCTGCTCGTTCTTCTTCTGCATGTGCACTGGCCAGGCTGCTCCGTGCTGGGAGCTTGGAGAGCGTGTGCTTGTCAGAGGATGGTGGAAAAGCTTTAGAGGCAGAGAAATATGCTGCAGAAACAAAAACAGTGGATGAAAACTGTCAGCGTTTCACAAAGCTAAACAACAACAGGAGACCTCAGGGGATTTCTGAATGCACAGAGAGAAGATCAAAGCCCAGGTTGTGACCAACACTTGCAAGCAAAGCTGCAAATAGATGCCTTGCCCAGCAGAAGCCTTCTGAAAAATGCAGCAACAGAAAAATGACAGCAGCTGAAAGAGCCACACAATGCAAACTGGAGTGTTCATTACAAATGATGCTGCTTTGTGCAGCTGCTTACACTCCTTAGCCCTCCTGAGGATTAATTCTTTAGGAGGGAAGATGAGGAGTTAGTCACAGGGCAGAAGGGCTGAGCACGACAGCAGAGACTGAAACCAAACCTGCATTTCCTAGAAGAGGATGTGAGAAATGAGGCTGTGGTTTGTGCCTTGACTGGCTTCACTGAAGGTCAGCTTCATGGAGACAAATGCCACCAAAACGTCCCCTGTGAAGGAATGGGAGAGGGAATTGGATAAAAGATCAAAGCAAGCACTGAACACAATGAATAAAAAATCCCTATAAAATCACAGAATGGTTTTGGTTGGAAAAGCCCTTGAAGCTGCTGAGGTCCCAGCCCTCCCCTCCCCCTGCCCAGCCCAGCACTGACCCACGGCCTCAGCACCTCAGCTCCACGCCTTTGGGATCCCTCCAGGGCTGGGCACTCCCCCAGCTCCCTGGGCAGCCTGGCACAGGGGCTGACACCCCTCTCAGGGTAAAAGCTCTTCTCAGCTCCAATCTCAACCTCCCCTGGGGCAACTGGAGCCCGTTTGCTCTTGTCCCAACACTCCTTAGTTGGAAGCAGGGAAGCAGAGACCAGCCCCCACCTCACTACAACCTCCTCTCCCCTCCAGAAGTCATCTGTTAAAGGAGATTTCGGGATTGCTGCTTACCAGACCAGCCAAAACTTTCCTTAACAGAGAGGAATTATTCTTGCCCCAAGAACATTAGGAATCCCCACCATTGAAGGATGCAGGTGATGCCTCAAGACGTGAGCGAGTGCAGCCTTGCCAGTGACACCGTGCCCACGGTGCAGCCAGGCAGCCCTCACTTGGTGCAGTGCTGATGTACACCATTGCCTCTCTGGTACAACCACATCTAGAAACTGTACTCTCCTCTAGAACCTCATCACCAGAAAGAGTGAGAAACCAACAGACACTCAGAGAATTCAGCAGGCTGCAAGGAGTGGCCCTTCCACGGGGTAAGATGCCAGCCTGGAAGCAGCTTGGGAATCTCTGAGCAGAAAGATAAACATTGTGTGGGCTTCTTTGAATAACAGCTTGTCTTTGCTGACACAAGGAAAAAACCTCATCTTGCCCACAAACTGAAGACAAAGACCCATGGTACATCTTCCAAAGAGCAGGGATGCAAGCACCATCACGACAGCTCTTCCTTAGCTGGCCTAGATGGGCTGGTAAAATTGGGAACTCCAGAGAATATTGCCAAGGAAATACATTAGACAAACACTGCTCCTTCCTGACTGGCCACTGATGGCAACACAGCAGGCTTTTTGGAGATGCTCCTGTCCCTCTGCATGGGTTTTTAAGCACCCAGTCATTAACTCCCAGCACTCTGTGGCTCACCACTTCAGCTTGTTAACTCACCAACATTCCTTCACAATTCTTCTTCCTCAAGGTTCTTTCCAGGCCCACAGCTTGGCAAAACCAGAGGGTCTAAGGGCTGCACCTGCTGATTTCTCTGTTTGGGTTCCATTTCCTCCAATAACACATTTAACATTAGCATTTGCCTCCTTTCTGGCTGGGCTCCAGCCTTCTTCCATTGTCAGCTGTAACTTTCTCTGATTCTCAATAAAACAGTTGGAAAAGAGACACTTTTGCACCATTTGTTACTTGTTCACATTTTTGCATGGCCTTTTTTCCCCTTTCTTACTAAGCCAATGGCACGAGGGATGCCTAAGTCATTCTCACTCTTCCCTTTTGCTTTGCATTAGAAGTCTCCTTGTGATCCCAGATAAAGTGTTTTGTCCTTCCCTCCCAGCAGCTGAGCAGGAATTGCCGTGGCAGCATACATTTGAACTTTGTTACATCATTCACATCCACTGTTTGCACTGTCTACATGGAAAGTCCATACTCCTTACCCACTTTTTCCCCTCCTTCCAGCATTCATTATGAGGGTGGGCTGAAGCAGAAAGCATCTCCACCTCAGTACCTTGAGGGCACCTACCCGTGGAGATTCCT
The DNA here is from genome assembly GCF_028858725.1 of Colius striatus. Taxonomy (NCBI): domain Eukaryota; kingdom Metazoa; phylum Chordata; class Aves; order Coliiformes; family Coliidae; genus Colius; species Colius striatus. The sequence continues at coordinate 4,009,602 of NC_084768.1, forward strand.
TCCAGCTCTGTATCACTGGCAGCTCTGCAGAAAGAAGGTGGTGAGGTAAGAGCAGGTGCCTGTACCTCACACCCAGGGGTGACAGAAGCACTCCCAGCCTCCCTGGCTGGAACCACCATCGTTATTTATGGCTATGCCTGTACCTCACACCCAGGGGTGACAGAAGCACTCCCAGCCTCCCTGGCTGGAACCACCATCGTTATTTATGGCTATTTCAGTCTGTATTAAGTGCATGCCCAGCAAGCTGCTGTAGCTCCCACACTTACAGCCATGCATTGGCACATGCTCACTGCTCGTGTAGCTTCAGCCCACTGCAGCCAGGCTGCTGGAACAGCACGGCTGCCGCTCCCAGCCCTCAGCACAGCTTCCCCTGGGGTGTATGGGATTACTGCACAGCCACCAACAGCCTCTTTCTGCATCCTCTGCTGCAGCCCTCTCTGCTTTACTCAAGTGCTCCTCAGGAGGTGGCCCCTGTCAACCACCAAACATCACACGTTCTCCAGTCGAGTGCTGCTGGTGCTTTCCCCAGCGTCGCTTTCGGGGTGGCAGACACCCCCTCCTTGCACCGAAGTGATGACTCCGTACTTTCCTTGACATCACCTGCTGCCTCAGGGAGGTTGGCACAACGTCTTCTCAGCACCAGCAGCTCCCTGTGCAGCAGGACCTGGTGCCTCAGCTCTTCTCCTGCAGTCCAGCACGGGGCAGAGGTTCTCCTGAGGCACCCGACTGTGAGGAACACGCTGGTTTCTTTACCATTCCTGAGTACCGTGTGCTTTCTCCTGGAGCTTTGTGCTCAGCACAAGTCACTGAAGAGAGAATCCTATGACAAAGCAGACTTTGGTGCAAAGATAGAGAAGAAAGCAACTGCATTTTATGAGAGGGAATGGATCTGTGTGTTTCAGTTTAGCTTCACCAGGACATAAAACTCCAATCACAGATGCACCTTCCCTTAACTGATGGTGAGTAAAATGCTACTCAAGCTCTGCTAATGCCAGCTGAGCACCTCGTGTAATGGCTGCTGCCTGGTGTTTTCAAAGGAGGAGAAGTAAATGCACAAGGTGAGAGGTGGCAATGAATGAGGCCTCAATAAGGGACAAGAGAGAAGACTCCACAGAGAGCCCTGACAGCATCCCTTACCTGAATGGTGACCTGCAGAGTGCTGGGAAGCAGTGCTGTGAGAAGTGAAAACGTGCTGTGAACTAGAAGAAGACAGAAGGGAAACAAGATATATTCACCTACACCCCCCAAAAATGGTGATACTTGGAGTTTTGGAGAGCACAGACTCACACAGATCACGCACAGCATGGGGATGAACTTTGTCAGCCCTCTGGAAAGAAGCACAAACGTGGGGCTGGGCTGTGGCTGAGAGATGGAGGTTCAGGTGCAAAACTCTGGGCTCTGGCAGGCTGCAAACTGTGTGCTCCCACTGCCTCTTCATTCCAATGTCTGGCCCCAGAATGTCTTTGCTACAATTTTCAAGATAGAAAAAGTGAACCCCATCGGGGAGATGTGTTTGGGAAAACTGAGTTCATGGTCTGGAGATCCAGAAAAGAGAAGGAACAGGAGCAACACGACATCTTCTCTTTAAAAGCTCCTTATAAAGCGCTTATGGCAGTAGTTTGTGGGAGTGCTGCAAGGAACGGGAAAGCCAGAATCACGTTGAAGGTAAGAATCACAGTGGACACCTCTCAGGACAATCCCCTCCCTCCTAACACGGGAGGCTGGGCTTTATCTAATCGCACTGCTAGTCGTTTCGGGCTCAAGAGGCACCGCGCGGGCAGCGCCGGTTACTTGGAGCTGCACAAACTCTTTTTCCCGGTAATCTCATCGTTTTCTCACCCGACTCGGGATTTCAGCCCTTCGAGTTCCCCGTGCGCTACCTCCCCAGCGAGAAAGACGGGGGGTGGGATGGGGGGTGAACAGGGGATGCTGCGGGAGGGCCGAGCCTTTCTCGCCCGCTGCTGCCGCTGCTCTTTCCTTGCCGCGACCTGCAGCCGGGTGAAAAGCCGCCGGGGCACGGAGGAGCCCCCCGGGCACCCCTTGCGGCGTGGCCCCCGGCGCGGCGGCACCGGAGCGGGGCGGCACCGGAGCGGGGCGGCGGCGGGAGGCTGCGGCGGGAGCGACGCCGGTGGCGGCTGGGCGCGGGGGGAGCCCGGGCTGGCCTCCGCTTCCCCTCGCCACGGGCCGGGCCGCGGGGGCGAAGGCGCGGCGGGAGGGGGCTGCCGGGGACGGGCATCCCCCCCGCACCGGGGCTGTTGGGCGCTGGCGAGGCGGGTGGCGAGTGGGCGATGTGCTGGGCAAGGAGCGGCCAGCGGAGGGGACCCGGCGTGCCCCGGGCTGCTGCCAGCCCTGCCGTGCTCGGTGCCCGTCCCTGCACGGCACCTGTGCCCCGGGATGCTCGTTGCCTGCTCTGGGATGCTCGTTGCCTGCCCCGGGATGCTCACTGCCTGCATCCCCAGCGCTGCTGCCAGCCCTGCCGTCCTCGGTGCCCGTCCCTGCACGGCAACTGTGCCCCGGGATGCTCGTTGCCTGCCCCGGGATGCTCGCTGCCTGCCCTGGGATGCTCGCTGCCTGCCCCGGGATGCTCGCTGCCTGCCCCGGGATGCTCGTTGCCTGCATGCCCCATGGTGCTGCCAACCCTGCCGTGCTCGGTGCCCGTCCCTGCGCGGCACTTGTGCCCCGGGATGCTCATTGCCTGCCCTGGGATGCTCATTGCCTGCATCCCCAGCGGTGTTGCCAGCCCTGCCGTGCTCGGTGCCCGTCCCTGCGTGGCACCTGTGCCCCGGGATGCTCGTTGCCTGCCCTGGGATGCTCGTTGCCTGCCCCGGGATGCTCGTTGCCTGCCCCGGGATGCTCAGTGTCCATCCCAGGCTGCTCGTTGCCCATCTGGGATGGAGCTGCCTAAGGGAGCACAGCACTGAAAGGCTGTACACTGTCCCTTCTTACCATGAGGTCCAATTAACAACCCCCCCTTGGAAGCTCTGGTGAGGAACCCCTGAGGTGGGGCAGGATGGCCTCAAGGCTGCAGTCCCTGTCCTCGCTGGGCTCACAGCAGCCTGCTGGGGTGGGAAGGTGCCTGCCAGTGCAGCTGGTGGGATGAGTGCTAGGTCAGGAACAGCGTGGCAGCAAGAGCATTTTGTAGAACTGTGTGTGTTCCCAGCTGTGGGCTCCAGGGCAGACCCTGAGAGCAGACACACGCTTTGTGGGGAGGGATTTGAGGGGGAAGCAGGGGCAAAGGCATACCGAGGTGGTTAAAAGCAAACTGCAGAGCTTGTGTGCTTTCCAAGGGAAAGCAGCGTGGCAGAGCCCGAGCTGGGTGCTGTAAACAGCCCCTGTAGTGATGGTGAATCCCTCAGCAAACACAATGGATGGTCTGTACCTGCTGCCCCCAGCCGAGATTAACAGAGATAAACACACACAACCAGGCACAAGCTCAGACTCTGTGAACACCTTACACTTCCCCTGCCTCCTATTTGCCAGGACAATGTCCTTTGTGTTTTCTGGAGCCTATGCACAGCAACACTAACTTTCCCCTCTGGAGGTTTTCTCTTCATTTTCTTCTGAAGATGTTTTTCTTCCATCTGATGTCTTTGCTCTAAGCTGAAGGTTGTTCCTCCTGCTTTGCTCGTGCTTTACACTGCTCACACTTTCTATGCTCTGCTGCATACATTGTCTAGCACTTACCTAAGTAAACCACTGATTAAAACTATTTGTAGAGAGGCTATTTTTGTCTGTTGACTCAAGTATTTTGGGTACAGTTTTGCTGTCAGAAAGGGAGCTGTCTGAAGGATGTTTACACAGTCACTGGGCAATTTCAGTTTATTGGAAGGCAGAGCATTTACTTGAAGAACCTTGGTGCTGTGATTGCTCATCCTTGCAGTTACTAATCACCTACAGAAGGCACCACGTGAAGTGTCTGTGAGTAAACTGAGCCACTGTGGCAAGGCTTCCCATTTCAGGCTGAAGAACATCTGGAGTTAAGTGAAGCAAAGTGTCAGCAGGGCACTGGGGTAGACTTTGTGCATTTCACATTCACCTCAAAAACATGGAATGGATCCCATCCCCTCAGAGAAAAACAACCTCAAGCAACTCGTTTTACTTTTCTCAATACACACGTAGCAAAGCCTGCACGGTGCAACCCATGCCCGTGGAAGCAGATGGTATGAGAAGCAGTCAGGCTCTAAGGTTTCACTTTCCAGTCGTTTGTTTCCAGCATGGCAAAGCAGCTGCAGCCCTGTGACAGGTCAGGAGTTACAGAAAGCACTTGCTGGTGCATTCATTTCTGAGGTGTCCACTCTTGTTCTCATCACTCCTGCGGTTCTGCAGAGGAAGTGGGGGGGGAAAAGGAAAGAATTGTTAATGCTGGTTGCAATACTGATGGAGAAAACACTGAGGGTGGCTCAGGCTGGCTTTGAGTAATTTGTGTTGTAAGAATCACTTCCAGAGTGCAGGTTTAACGGAGTGAGGCTCCACATGGCATCAGATGGCATTTCAACAGGAGTTCTGAGCACTCCTACGGAGTTTAAAACACTTCAAAAGCTGTTTTGTTCAGTCCTGCATGACTGCAGCTCTGTCCCTCGGGGCAGAGCCAAATATCCACCAGCTGTGTGGGAGGATGCACCTTCCAGCAAGCCCAAGGAATGGGCAGAGTGCTGGTTCCCAAGGGCTTGGCTGGGATTTGATGTGTAACCCTCGGGTCTGGGAACCTTGAGGCGGTGTTAATCATCTGGGATGAGATCCTCTGGATTTGGGGCCACCTGTACAAAGGCTGAAGAGCAGAGGAGGGCCCACATGTGGGGACATAAGGGGGCTGCCCCATCCCAAAGGGGCTGTGGGATTTCAGGAGGATAGGGGCAGTGCTGGAGTGGGGCATCCAAACCCTGTCCTGAGGAGAAGCAGCACGAGGGGCTTGTCCTTGCCTTTCACAGAAAGAGTTTTAGTTCTGGGCTTGCAGGGGGTCTTTGGGAGAGAAGAAAGCAAATATTTCTTTGTCTAAAGCACAGAGTTGTCTGGTTTTAAAGCACAGAGTTCTACAGCACCCAAAACTCTGCCATTCCCCCACCTCTTGTGCCTGATGGAGGACCATCCAGACTTCAGGTGCTGCTCAGGGCAGGGTCTTGAGGGTCACAACTTCGCCAGGATAGCAGAGAACGTTGATTACAGAGGCCTCATGAAACAAGCTTTTTGGATTCTCTGTAAAACACACACATCTGTAAATTGTTTTCCCATTCCTTAGGGACTGCTAAAAGGTGTTTCATTCCTCCATAGGGAACAAAATGCTGTGCCCATGGTTTGTGCCCACAGCAATTTGGTTGCTGGTGCACCTCAGAGCAGGTAAGATACATTTCTTTGTTCTACATAGCATTTATCACTTAAAAAAACAGCAATCAGCCTAATTAGGTGTCTCCCTGGTTCCTCAGCCCCTCCCCAGCACCCTTGTGCTCCAGCCCCTTCCCCAGCTCTGTGCCCAGCTCTGGCCACGTTGCAGCCCCTCAGTGTCCCTGTGGCAGTGAGTGAGGGGCCCAGCACTGAGCACAGCCCTGGAGCTGCAGCCCCTCAGTGTCCCTGTGGCAGTGAGTGACGGGCCCAGCACTGAGCACAGCCCTGGAGCTGCAGCCTCCCCAGGGCCCAGCACAGGGGCATAAAACAGTTGTAATAAATTATGCTGAGAGGCTATTTGGTTTAGGTTAAGGTAGGTCTGTTGGTTACCTAAGAAAACACCTCTCCAGTCAGCTTCCACAGTCTGGCAGAGCTCAGCTGTAAGGGGAAATAGTGCTCCAGCCTTTTTCCGCTCTCTTCTGCCACTGCCCAGCTTGTTTGCCCAGCACAGGGGTATTCTGGAGCATGCTGGCAAATGAAGGGCTGCCTGATGCCACCTGGGCCACTCTGAAAAGACAGGAGCATGCCAGGGGAGTCTCTGCAAATCAGAGGAAACCTTCAGTAGAGGCAGAGCTGCCACTGCTTCACTCAAGCACAGACACTGCCTTAAACCACCGTGGGAAAAGAGCTCTGGTGCCTGGGGTGGTGCTGCTTTGTTTGATGACTGGGAGATGCCCCTTGTTTTCTGACCCTGGTTAATCAGCACTGCATTGGAATTCTTGCACTGCATTGGAATTCTTGCACTACAAATGGAAGGGGGTGTGGAGGGGTGGCTCTCTGCAGCACGCTGTGCAGGAAGATGAGCACTGTACCCCAGGTAAAGGCTTGGTTTCCCCTTCTGTTGCAGAAGCGTGCAGCCAAGGCAACGTGCCTGCCAGCCACCCTCCCCACAGCGCTGCAGAGATCTGTGTCAGAGGCACCATGACCACTAACACCTCTTCTGCTGTCCAGCCCGGCACCAGCATCACCCTCTCGTGCCATCTGCACCACCCTCAGCCCTGCAGGACAGTTATTTTCTCAAACACATCCGAGCTAATCAGCAATTATGGCAGCTCAGTGAGCACCACATTTGTTGTCCATAGCTATGGCACACACACCTTTACGTGCAAAAGGATCTGCCCCCACGAGACAAAACTCATCTGTGGCATCGATATAGAATCTGGAAGTAAGGACAGGTTTAATTATCCCTCGTTCTGGAGTGCCAGCAGCTAGCAGTAGGGGGTGCTTTACCAGAAAAGGGGCTGGCTGTTAGGGGCTCTTTGCATTTCAGCTGTTCCTGCCTGGGACTGTGCATCTCTGCTACTGATAAACGGTGAGGTGCTAAACAAATCTACCCTCTCAGAGCAGATATACTCCTCATGTTCCACCAGTCTCTCCAGGGCACAGGGGGCTTGCAAGGAAAAGTCTAAAGGGACTTTAGGTTTCCTTCTAGCCAGCTGAGCTGCTGCTGCAGCCACCTGCTGTACCAGTGCAGCTCGCTTTTAGCACAAGAAACAACGGCTGATTGCTTCAAGCAAAGCTGGTGATGCCCAGCCTGGGGAGCTGTTAAGCTTTTTGTATTCCTCTGGCACTTTTGGAAGGTCTCTGGGTGTCCCAGCAGAGATCCCAGACTCAGCTCTTCTCACATACAAAAACCATGAGCCCCAATATTTTGCCTTTGAAATCCTTCAAAACCCCCAAACCAAAAGCCCAGCCTGTCGTTCTCTAAACAGTGTCTCCCCTTGACATCATCAAGGAAGGAAAAACTGACCAGCACCTCTGTTTAAGATCCTCCAGATGAGCCCCGGAACGTGTCGTGTGTGCAGCAGGGGCTGGAGGGTCACCCCACCTGCAGCTGGGACAAGGGCCGGCTCACCCACATCACCACTGCCTACGCCATCCAGTGAGTAGCACAGCCTCTGCCTTTGCTGCAGGGCTGTTGGGGGGGTTGGTTTTTTACACCACTTATTGAAGCTTACCCTTACCAAAGCACACAGAAGGGGTGGTTGCTGGACAACCAAGGCTGCCGTGATTGCAGAAGCCAACTGGCGAGTCCAAAGCCCGTTTGTGTCCCCAGTCGCTGCAGGCTAGCTCTGCAGGGTTCAGCAAAGGGCTGTGCAGGACAAGGGGAGGGAGGCTCAACAGGGCTGCTCAGACCTGCTCCTTCCCAGGGTGGATCTCTGTTTGGTGGCTCTGTGGTTAGCAGTGCCAGCACCAGAAACCCCATGACCTGAGCTGCTCACTCTGTCTCCGAGCTGAGCTGAGGAGACTGCGGGGGACTTTGCTTGGAAATGTGTTATTTTTGCTTCCTGTTTTAGACCCAACCTGTATTTTTGCTCTCTCTGGTTTTCCTGAGCCTACCCTGAAAAAAGATTGTGGTGACTTCTGCAGTAAACTGTGGGGAAAGAGTAAAGGCTCCCCCCTCTCCAGAGACATCAACGTGCCTTAGGAGAGCTTTGGATCTTGGGAATGGTTGTGCAGAGGAACCCTGTTAAAAACCTCCATCCAAGCCAGTGTCTGGCTGGAAAGAATTTCTCCTTTTACAAACCACTGGGTAGGCTGAACTGGGCCCTGTTTGCTTCTGAGGTGCTGCATGGTGACCATCTCCAAGGCTCACCTTCCTTCACCTTCTTCTTCCTCACTTGCTTCTGTTGGGCAAGGTAGCAGCAACTGTCCTCGTAGCTTGTCCAGCCTCGTTGCTACTCTTCAAGCAGGAGAGGGAGGGAGACCAGGGAGGTGTGGATATGAGTCCTGGAACTGCTGTAATGTAGAGACAGAGCAGTGCTTGCCAGCAGGTAATTAAGTACATGACAAAACACAAAAGGTCAGCCCAAACCAAGGCGATACAAACACTGATGTGGAAGGAAAAACACAGGGGAACTAAATGAGTTACCTGAGGCAATGGGCTGAGTGACAGATTCAGAACTAAAAGCTGTGTTTGGACTTGTGCAGCCTGACCATCAGACTGCAGATTTTTAATCACTAACTTACACAACAAAGAAAGACAAAAGCCCCAAATCCATCATCCCCCCCAAAAAAACTCTGTGTGCCAACACCTGTGGTCATTCACAGAGAGCTATTAGGAATAAGCTATTGAAATGAACCTACCTGTGAGCTTGCAGCTCGGTGTAAACCCAGCAGCATCTCCTGTCTGCAGCTGAGCCCCAAAAGCAGTGGAACACCTTTACTGCCAGCCTAGCCAGAGGGGGATGTGCTGTAACCTCTGCACTTCAGCAGGTGGAGCTTTCCAGGGGCAGGTGATCTCCTGCCTTTCAGCACAGGAGGCTGCCCCAGCAGCCCAGCCTCAGGGATGCTGCCAGAGCCTCCAGGACAGGAGCTGTGGCCTGACTCGCCCCAGCAGGAGCTCTCCTCAGGTCCAGGAGAGCGTGAAGCCAGCGTGTGCCCTCTGTTCCAGGCTCTCCAACGGCACCGACGTGTCCTGTGTGGCACAGCAAGGCCCCGAGGAGGCGCCTGACTCGCTGGCTCTGAGCAGGTTGAGGTTGGACTCTGCTTACACCGTCGTGGTTTCTGCCTCCAACAAGCTGGGCAGTGCTTTCTCACAGCCTCTCAGCTTCACCTTAATGGACATAGGTAAATGCATGCCTTCCTGCCTTTCCCTTAGCAGCAGCCATGCAGAAGGGCCTGACACTTGAAGCACTCTCTTGTTTAAAGCTCCCAGAAGGTTCTGTCCAAGTCAGCGTAAAGCTGTCCTGCTCTTCTCTGTGTAACCCCTGTATGAGGCCGTGGCTCTGAGCACCCTTTGGCTCTCTCTCTCTCTGTTTGCTGCCAGTGAAGCCACATCCACCCAACTTCTCAGTGGAGTTTGGAAATCCTTCTGGGACCACTTGCACGTTCCTGTGGCACGAGGAAGCGCAGCAGCACAGGCTGAGATACCGTCCCCTCGGCAGGCACCCCTGGAGCACGGTAACCCGCACCCGAGGAGGACACCACATCATCACCCTCGCAGGCTGCTTCAACTGGTGTTTTCTTTCCTTCATCCCACAACCAGTTTGTCCCAGTTTGCCCCTCTCTCACATCATATTTCAGGAAAACTGTCTCCCATGGGCCACAAACTAACGTTGGTCTGACACCAAAGTCCAACGCTGGTGCTGTAAGAACTTGCGTAGTCTCATGGTAACTGTCTGGATGGTGCACTGAAGGGTCAGAGGTTGTGCTTCACCCACCATTTACTGCAACATGGTCACACCTGCTCGCTGTAGCTCATGCCATTCCCAGAGGATGGGAATGACCATGGAAGGTCTCCTTCTCCGTGGGGAGCCTCTGCGTTGGTTTCCAGGGGTGAAATGAATGTACTGCTGGAGTGGGCACACCAGCAGAACTTTTGTTACCTTTGCACAACTAAATGAGGAAGAGCCACGAGCCTGATGATTCACTGCACCATCCCTGGAGTTATTAAAGCTGCCTCACATCAAGGTTTTCCCCACTGTTCTTTGAGAGCCGTGTTTTGTCTGGCCGGGCTTGCTTTGAGCAGCAGTAACTCACTGCCTTCAGCCTTTACTTCTCCCTGAGCTTAACGTTACGTCTCCTCTTATCTCCATTAAAGGTTGAAAGCTTAAACAGTGACAGGTTGAGTCTCTATGGCCTGGAGCCTGACACAGACTATGAGTTTCAGGTCAGCTGTAAACTTCACCCTGAGCGAGGGCTGTGGAGCGACTGGAGCGCCAAGCAGAGCCACAGCCCCGAAGCAGGTAACACAGATGGCACCTCTGACCTTCCCTCTCAGGGGACACCTTTAGCCAATGAAGGCAAAACACTGCTGGCCTTTGGCTAGTTGGTTTGCAGAATCTCTGTAGATCCAGAGCCAGAGCCAACAGGAAAGCAGCTTCAGGGACACACAGCACCATCCCCGGGGCGACTCCACTCCTTTCTGCCAAGCCTGCCCTGGGCTGCACACACACTCACACACCTGCTGCCCGGCTTTGCCTGAGCTGCACAAACTCACCTGCTGCAAAACTGCTCACAGAAGAACTGAAAGAAGCTTCTCAGAAGGGTGTTTGACCACAGATGTCTCAGCTGCTTTGGCATCCTCTCCTGTCCCCCCCTCCCCTTGCCTTTCCCTGCTCTTTTTGGTGAATTACTATCAGCTCCTCAGGCTGGTGCTGTTATTACTCACCCTATTTGCCACTTCTGACTGCATCAGTTTCTGTAACAAGCATTGATTGAGGCTAAAGGTGTGAACTTTTCCTTCCCTCCCCCACCTTCCTCTCAACAGTTTCCTCAACCTTCTTGACACACGCTGGCTTGCTGCAGCATTTGTGGTCGTCGCTCCTCTACCCAGCCAGTGCTGGGAAACCAGAGTCTCTTTGAGCTCATGCAGGAGCATTTTCCTTCCTCAGGCTTGGTGACAGCAAGGGGAGGCTGCAGGCAAGGAGCTCTGGGTACATCACAGAATCATTACCATTGGAAAAGCTCTTTAAGCTCCAAGCCCTCCCCTCACCCTGCCAAGCCCACCACGAACCCTCAGCACCTCAGCTGTGCACCTCTGAAACATCTCCAGGGATGGGGACTGGCTGCCCTTCCTTGAAGGAGCTGGAATTCTCCCCAGCAGCTTGGCTTTTCACCAATTCAGGAGCACACCTTTGCAAGGAGCTTGTTCTTTACTCTTCACAAGTGAGCATATTGCTTTATCCCAGCTAATTCATGTGGTTTGCATACAGGATGAACCTTAAAATCTGAGCTGGACTCCAACAGACACCATCCCTTACTCTATTTTTTTCCTGCTTTGATCTTGCCCCTTCCTCCCTCGCTCTCACTTTTATTTCTTCTGCCTGTCCTGCTTCTTGTTTCCATCCCAGGCACTATTTGCAGTTCATGCAGGACAAACAGCTCCTAACACTGCTGGCACTGAGGATTTTCTCTGTCTTTGGGCATAAGAAATAGCAGGCAGCCCCATTCTAGTTGGGGTTGTGCAACAGCTGCCTGCTGCTTACGTTATTAGCAACAATTGCTGCCTGAATTGGATGGGTTTATTTGGGGCAGGGACCTTGAGGAACGGGGCTTCATTACCTTTCATCGCATTGGCTTGCTTTATGTGGCTCACTCTGATTCTGGATGTTGCTCAGCAGCTCCTGCAGCCACAGGTTTGCTTTAGTGTTATTTTGGAAGGTTGATTCAAAAACATCAAGGGTTTCCAGTCACTGTGTGACCATAAGGAGAACTGTGGTAAGAAGGGAGGTTGGAAGCTCTCCCTGATGAGGTCCTGCCTGTTAGACATCTGCCGCCCAGAGCCAAACAGCAACACCCTCCAAACCCTGTCACCTGAGGCTGGCTGCTGCTTTGGCATGACACAGCCAACCCTGAGGACCTTGACTTTGATGCAAAGACACGAGCTCATGCTGTCATTGTGGTGCATAGGCTTCCTTGGGAGCCATCCTAGCGCAGCATAAAGTCACCAGCAGAGCAAAACCCACTCTGCACCATCATCAAAGCAGCTGAACTCCCAGAACAGACACGGGCTATTACGTACTGCAGCATTTCAGGGACCCTCTCAAGCTTAGATTTTCATTGTGTCAGGATTTGTACCTCCTTTGCCTACTCAGAGTCTTGTTTGTTTGCCTCAGAGCACAGCCGTGAATTCCACTCACCCTTTTCCTTCCCCCCCAGCACCGACGGGGCTCCTGGACATCTGGTACCGACAGCAGGACCTGGACTCTCACCAGCAGAACATCTCTCTCTTTTGGAAGGTAGGTTCAGGGAAACCTAAGCAGGGGCAGCAAAAAAAAATCAGCAAGGTTAGAGGGAGAACTCTGGCTTCTGTGTGTCTATAGTGAGGGATTGAACCTAGGGAGAGCTTTTGCCAGTGCCCAGTGATGCAGACCAACTCTGCCACCCCAGGCTCGCCTCCCCTGGAAGATGTGGCAGCACCTTTCTACCTACAGCTTCCCCTTCAGAGTTCCCCAGACTTTCTGCCATGCTGGAAGTAGAGCATGTTCCCAGCACATCCCATCAGTGACAGGAAGAGGAGCTCAGCCACCACCTTTCCATGGTGTTCCCATTCCCACAGAGCGACCCTGTGTCCCTGGTGATGTCTCTGAAGGGACAGACAACCACCTTACAGACCCCACAGCATCACAGAGTCTCCTAATGGTTAACAGCTGCCTCTCCTTTCAGGGTGTGTGACAGAGCCACTGCCAAAGTGCTTGTGACACTGCAAACATTCTCCTGGTTTTAAAAGTGTTGTTTTTCCCTTCTTCCTTTTGTGTTTTGGGTTTTGTTACCAAACCAGAGCAGGCAAACACGAGGAACTCCCAGCACAGGAGCTGAGAAACTGATAGCACAAGTGCAGGCAGCCTGGACTGGGGCAAGCAGCACAAGGGGCAGCACAGGCTGACTTGGCAGAGATCTCTGTTTAAGGGATGGGGTTTCAGTAATTCCTTACTGCAGCTGGAAGCAAAACCATGCATTTTCCTCCAATGCAAAACTGCTGCTTTTCCCCAATCCAGCAGTGCTGTGAATACTCCTTGTCCCCCCTTACAAAAGCACAGCTCGAATTCAGGCCCAAGGAAGGAGGAGGCTGCATCCCCAGCTCCGCTGCTGCTTGGGAAACGGGCAGCTCACAGCAAAAGAGCTTCACTAAGCTGGGAAGCAAACAGGAAAAAGAAATAAAAGACATACAGCATTGAGAGAGACTCCAGGGCAAATGCCTCTGTGCCCTCCTGTGGGGCATGAGCTCACTGCACAGGGCTGGATGCCACAGCTTCCCGAGAGATTCCAGCCGCAGGGAAAGCCAGCACAGGCTTTATGCACATGTGCACAGCCATGGTGGAAAGCAAAGGGAAATGCTGCAGCAAGGACACTGCCTTTCTTTGGGAGAAAAACATGGCCTATTTTTAGCAATAAAAGCATGTGCTCACTGATGAGCAGTGGTGGTGGGGGGAACCATGCTGCCCTTACAGCAGCTGCAGCTCGGGCCAAGAGAGCTTCAGGGAGTTTAGAAACAGCAATAAAAGCATTGTGGAAGAAAGCAAGTCTGGAGGAGTGAGAAAACAACCCCTGTAGCACTGCTTGTTTCCCCCAGCCTTTAGAAGAGATGGAAGTAACAATGTGATGGTTAGTGACTGGAGAACGCTGGCTGCTCCCTGCCACAGCCCGGCACACAACACTGCTGCTCTAAATAACCTTCTGGCTATTAGAGGAGAAAGAAACTCACCTTTGAGTGGAAGTTCCTTGCTTGGAGGGAGGCAGCTTGAGTGGCTGGGTCAGGGAGATGCTCCGAAGCCACCCCTCTGCCAGGGCTGACATGAGGCTGCCCATCTGTGCCTGGCACGGGGAAGGGGCTGCAGCTCCATGGGAATCCCTCTGTGTGTGTGTGTCTGTCTGTTTGTGTGTGTGTCTCTGTGTGTGTGTGTGTGTGCAAACTGCAGCCTGATAAAGGCCCTCAGGAGGTGACACAGAGACCCCCTTCATGGTAGAAGGGGCATTTAAGAATAGGTGGTTCAGACATGGCTGAGCACACCTTCCTCCCTGGGGCCTGAGCCCTTGCTGGGCAGCATGCTGGGCACCCCAGCCTGGCAGCAGCTTGAGCAGAGTAACAAGTGCCCTTCCCTTGCAGGCTCTGAGCAAGGCTGAGGCAGGGGGCAAGATCCTGCGGTACTCGGTGACCTTCGAAGCGCTGGCCCCAGGGAGCCCCCTGGCAGAAGAGGCACAGACCACCCACACCAGCCACCTCCACCTCAGCTGGCTCACACCGAGGCAGGGCTACAGGGTCACAGTCACTGCTGAGAACTCCAGGGGCAGCTCCCCCCCTGCATCCATCATCACCAGCCTGGGCACCCAGGGTAAGGGCTGGCTCCAGCGCTCTGCTCCGTGCTGCATGCTCTGGCTAGAAGCACTTCTGGCTACAAGCACTTCTGTTGCAAAAGCCCTTGAAGCTGCTGGAGTCCCAGCCCTCCACTCACCCTGCCAAGCCCACCACTGACTCATGGCTCAGGGAGCTGGGGCAGTGCCCAGCCCTGGAGGGATCCCACAGCCGTGGAGCTGAGGTGCTGAGGGCCGTGGGGTAGTGCTGGGCTGGGCAGGGGAGGGGAGGGCTGGGACTGCAGCAGCTTCAGGGGCTTTTCCAATCAAAACCATTCTGTGATTCTAAGGGAAGATTGTGCTGTTGGTGTCTTTCTTGGGGTTGCTCCCCCTCCCCTGTCAGATCTACCTCCTCCTCAGAAGGTCTCTGCCGTGGCCATGGGAAACAGCAGCATCTTTGTCAGCTGGAGCCCCCCCGTCAGACCCACGTCGTCCCTCAGTGGGTACGTGGTGCAGTGGGCAGAGGCACAGAGGGACCCGCAGCCACAGCCCTCCTGGGTGAAGCTGCCCCCATCCAGCCTGTCCACAGCCATTGCAGGTAAGGAAAGCTTCGGCCTGAAAGCTTTTCCAGGGATAAGTCAGTCTCCCTTTTCAGTAACTCAGCACGAGAAGTGATGGCATTTAAAGCTTTCTATATAGGAGGAGGAAAAAGCATAATCCTTGGCTGCTCTGGGCTCAGCTCTGCAGTCACCCTCAGCTGAAATCTGTGTCTGCTAAGGAAAATGTCGGAGGAAAACGGTCCCTCCCCATTGGAACAAGCCAGCTACAGCTACAAGAGATCATAGGCTTAAGAAAAGCCTATTTCCCTTCTACTAATTGCTGATTACTAATCCCAACCAGCACTAGTGTTGGTGTCCTGCACATCAGCTTGCTCTGAAGTTACAAGGGGGTGACAGCAAGCGTGACCCTCGTTACTCTTTCCTGTCCTCTGCCCCAGTGCTGTGCCTGTGAGGTGTTTACAACTCCACTCTCCAAGGAGCTGGAAAATGCAAGATATTCACCTCAACACTTTGTGCTCTGCTTTAGAAAGGAGCAAACTGAGACCCTGTGACCTCCCTTGCCCCACAGACACGGTTCAGGGGGAAGGAGTAGGGTGTGAGGTTCTCATGCCTCCTAATTGGGCTCAGGCACAACCCAACTCTGCACCTTGGATCTCTGAGCAAGAGCTGTTCACCTCCTCACTTGGGCCAGAGCACCAAAGGCAGCTGAGGTGCCCCTCTGAGGGTGCAGGGCTGCCAGCAGCTTCTGCTTCATAGGGAAACTAAAGGGCTTCCCCCCATGGGAGGGCTGACATCCTTTGTTCACGCACAGTAAGGCTCTGCCAAGCTGAACAGGAGAGCCTGGAGAAGACCTTTCTTCCTTCTTTATGAAAGATACACCAATAATCAAAAGGCTTGTCTCTGGTTTAAGCAGGTGATAACCCTTCACCACCCCCTTTTCTTGGCTCAGAGCACATAAAGGATAACGTGTGCTACCAGATCAACGTGTCCGCACTCTACCGTGGCAGAGCTGGCCAAGAGGCATCAGTCAGGGGCTACTCAGCAGCAGAAGGTAAGCCCCAGAGCACTCTCTCACACATTGTTAGCTCAAGTTCAGCCTTCACAGTCAGCCTCTCGTTTTGCAGCACCCTCAGCTGGGCCCCAGGCGTACGCAACCCCCCGGGCAGACGGCGTGGCGGTCTCCTGGGAAGCAATCCCTGCCCAGCAGCAGCGGGGCTGCATCACAGGGTACCACATCTACCTGCAGAGCCAGGACGGGCAGGCAGCCCCACACGCCTACGGTAGGTCCCTGGTGAAGAGCAAGGCGACGTGCACGCCCCAGGGTGGAGGATGCACGGGAGGGAGATGCCTTCTGAGAGCTCGGTGCAGCCAGGGAGCCACGGGCAGCCAGCCCACGAGGGCTTGTGGCCAGGCTGAGTGAGCTGCCTCTGACAGCGCTGCTGCCCGTGACGTGCTGCTCCCGCTGTCCCCGCAGCCATCCCTGACGCGTCGGCCCGGCGGTGGCTGCTGCCGGCGCAGCTGCGGCCCGGCCAGCGCTACAGCCTCTGGATGACGGCCTCAACGGCGGCTGGAGACGGGCCCCGGGGCAACAGCCAGCTCCTCTGCCTGGACAGTAAGGGCTCTCTGCTGGGAGGGCAGGGGAGGGGACAGGAGAGGGCCTGGCCCTTGGCCACCTCTTTTCCCACAGGCTGGAAATGCTCTTCTTGCTCCTCTTTAATGACTGAGGATTGTAGAAGCACAGAATGGGGTGGATTGGATGGGGTCTTAAAGCTCATCTCATTCCAAGCTCCTGCCGTGGGCAGGGACACCTTCCACCAGCCCAGGCTGCTCCGAGCCCCATCCAACCTGCCCTTGGGCACTGCCAGGGATGGGGCAGCCACAGCCTCAGTGAGCAGCCTGTGCCGGGGCATCACCACCCTCACGGGGAAGAACTTCCTTACATCTCACCTAAACCTCCCCTCTTTCAGCTTGAAGCCATCCAGCCAGATCTCTAGCTGCTCTTTAATTACTGAAGATGGCTAGTTTCAAACAGTTTTGAGATGCAGCATCTTTCTTGAAGCTCCCCAGCTCTGTGGCAAGACATTCTCTGTGTCATTGAACAGCAGCTGAGGGCCAGCAGGATGGTTTGTTGTGAAGGAGGAAGGAAAGGTTTGGTCCCTTCAAGTTGCTGGCCCAGACCTCTGTGTACTTCATGCTCTGGCACAGGTCTCTCCTGCTGACCTCCACATCTCCCACGAGTCAGTGGCTCCCTGAGGACTCAGGGTCACTCAAGCAGCTGCCATCTCAGAGGCTTCATGAGGAGCACAGCACCCCACGGCACCTGCAGCACATACACATCCCTCTCCTGTGGTCCCTGTGCCTCTTGGGGGTGCAAAAGCAAGACCTCCTCCCAAAGCCTTCTGAGCACAGCGAGTGGCAGCAGTGGGGGCTTCTGTCCTGCGAGATGGACTGTTCTGATCAAATTGGCTTTGAGCCCAGATCAAGACAGACAGTCACTAAACCCAAAGAAGAGAGGAGAGGAAAATCTGTGCTTAAGTACTGCCAGAAAGTTTGTTCTGCTGCATTTCCTCCCCAGCAACATCACAACAACTTTAAGCTCCCGAGTGATGTACGTTAGGAAACTCATCTCCATGGCACGGGAGCAGGTTTCTCCCACAGACTGCAGGAGAAATCCAGGGAGGAGAGCAGGAGAGGAAGTTAAATCAGCTTAAAAGTTTTCCTGGTATACAACCTGGATTTACAAGAACTACATTTGAAGCAGAAGGTGTTTGGTAGGAACAGCTCAGCCACTGGCAGGTTAATAATGATGCACAGCCGTGCTGCACACACCCCGAGCTCGCATCCCCCGTCAGAGGTTGGGGCAGTACTGGAAGAGAGATCAGCACTTGCATGTTTGGGTGATGGGCAGCTTGTCTCAAGGGACATCTTCACATTACAAAGTACTGTTGTCTCCAACAGTCCACCCAGATTCCTGATTCTGAACCCAAAAAGCGTTGGTATGTTTTAGGAGTGCCAGCACCAACCAGGCCACGGCTGTTGTCCCCCTTGAACTGCCACATTTAAACGTGTTATTTCTTCCCCAGAGATGAATGATGAGTGTATTTCAGGTGCTGGGGACTGGATGACTGTTGTGCTTACCTGCAGCTTCTTCATCGTCTCAGCCTGCATTTGTTCGGTGCCTCCGTCGAGAAAAGCGTGAGTGGATCCATCTGTTACCTCCCACTGAAACACGGGGCTGTTGTTGGAAGGGGTGGTCGTGGCCTTTTGGGACACCTGGGGAACAGTCAGGATTGTTCTGAATAAAGGTGTCAGGACACACAAATAAGAACACTCACTGAGCTTAAAATAGAACCTGACTTGACATACTGTGAATTCGTAACTTAGAGCTCAAGGTCTGCTTCTGCCTGGACAGAAGGGGGACAACCCTCAGCAATTAACCTGGGAGCAAAGTTAAGCCCTGGGATTAAAGCCCATTCTCCTTCTGAGCCACACACAGCTGTCCCCAGGCAGCTTTCCCAGGACAGGCTCTGCCCACAGGGCTGCTGCTAGTCCCTGTGGGCAATCAGCCAGCAGGAGGCTGCGGGGCAGCACTTACCTCTGCCTGGCCAGGGGCTCTGCAGGTCCTTGCCGAGGCAGGGTCAGGGTTACACCGAGCCCATTGGGAACCCCAGGCCCAGGGGCAGGTCTGAGGGACCAGCACTCCTGCTCTGAACCGCGCTCTGCCTTCCACCTGCAGGTTGCACTCGCTGCTCTCGGCGCTGGTGCCGCAGTGGCAGAGCAAAGCCATCCCAGACCCGGCTAATGCTGCCTGGGCCAAGAACTACCTGGCTAAGAAGGTAAAGTGTACTCGTTTTCCCCCCTCCTCCCTTCTAATCCCACCACCCAGAGAAGAAAAGGTGGTTGGAGCCATGCCAGTCAGCGATCTCCTAGTGCAAACACTGGCAGCCGAGCTCTGTTCTCACACCGTGCTGGACCACGGGCTGTACAGGGCAAATGAAACGCAAGAGCAAGGCTGAGCTCTCACTGGCAGCAGCAGCAGGGGCTGTGTGTGGGGAGGGCTGCAGGGCACAGGGCATGGCTTAGTGACCCCTGCCGTTGTGCCCGGGCAGGCTGAGCTGAGCCTGTCCTCCAGCCTGTTCCTGCACGGCCCCGGCGGCTTCGAGGAGCCCGAAACGACGCGGGTGGAGGAGGCGCCGGGAAAGGCTGAGGCGCCGCAGGACAAGCTCCGGGGTAACGGTGTCTGGGCCCTGGAGAGCAGCCTGGGGCAGGAGGAGCCGGGGTACCAGGCTCTGCCCAGCACCTCCTCCCGGGACGGGGAGCTTCCCGAGCAGCAGCTGCCCCACCTCTACAAGAGGATGGTGGCGGAGGTGCCGGAGCAGAGGCAGAGCGAGGCCAGCGCTGCGCCCCACAGCAGCACCGTGCCCCACAGCAGCACCGTGCCCCACAGCAGCAGCCCATACCTGCCCCTGGGCACAGGCCCTGCCCCCCAGCAGCCTCAGCTCGAGTGCCAGCTGCTCACCCTCTTCCCAACGACTTTCTTGGCGCCGGTGTTGTCCTACGAAGGGAACCTTACTCTGGATAGGGTGAAAATAAAGTGCAGCTCTTCCACGGGAGATGCTCAGGGCCACACGAGCCTGGCCTGAGCTTTTGCACTTGGTAATAACATGTTTCAGCAGAGCCAGTGCAGTAACATGCACAGAACACCTTTAGGTGATCAAACCCCAGCTCACCGACCCTTCTGGCAGCGCAAGTCACACCTCACTGTGCCATACAGCAGCTCCTCGTCTCTCCAGCACGCTCAGGGAGAACCAAAGACAGAGCACAGGGAAGGCCAGGCCTGTGTGCCAGGGCCTTTGGGCAGGGTAATTACCTACTGCAATGCCTCCAGGCCCCCACCCCACTGCCTGCCCAGGAGTGGCTCAGCCTGGAACCAGAGCGGTGCCAACCACCGTTCCAGCTGCTGCTCACCCAGGAGTTACAGCAGATGCCCAGCTGCCCTCTCCCTGCAGCCCGAGGGGCACGGCGGGGCTGGCAGCTCAGCCCTAGCCCCTCTGCCTTGCTGGCTCAGCTCAGGAGAGGAGAAGCCCTCAGCCAAACGGGAGCACCAGGCGGCACGGGCACGCGGGAACTCACACGGGCTGGCCAGAAGAATTTAAACCATTTATTGAAGGATTCTAATTACAGGTTTGCAGTATGTGTTACAGATTTAATGACTTTGTTTACTAGATGTGTAAAGATATAAATACAGCGTTGGAAACCTGACATTTGTTTCCTGATGCTTCCTCCGGTCAAACTCAAGTGCTGCAGCTACACACAGAACAGTGTCTTTGCAGCTGAAGCGTTGCTGCTGGAGATGAGGTTGGCCAGACCTGAACTTACCCAGAGCACCTTCCTCATCCCCAGGAGCTGTGGGGCAGCGGCATGCAGGGGTGCTGCAGCCCTCTGCTGAGGGCACCACCAGCTCAGGGCACCTTGGGCCGCTGAGGAAGTGGCCCTGAGCAGCCCTGCAGGTCTCCTTGCCCAGCAGCAACACAAGGCAGCACAAAGCTGCTGCTTCAAGCAAACCCAAGGTGCTGCATTAGGGAGAGAGCCTGTTGGCTTTCCCCCCTCCCCTCTCGTCCTCCTTCCAAATGTGGCCAGTTGACCCTCCACAGGAGGCCCAAACCCCCTCTGCCCCCCAAGCAGTGGGGGCTGATGGTTCTTACCCCATTTGCCACAGGCAGCAAGGGACGACAGTCCTGGACACAGCAGTTTTCAGCCTTTCTTTTTTGAGGGATGTGAAACTCAAGCCCTGGGAACAGCTTTCAGGAGTCTTCCCCTGCACGTCCCACAGTATTTCCCTTGCATCAGCACAAGGCCCCGTGGGAGCCTCAAGGACCTCGCTGTGGTTAGCCCCCAGCTGCATGCACTCCTAGGGAGATTGCTGGTAAAGGCAGAGCAGCTCAGGTGGGCAACCCATGGATGCTGCACACTGCCAGCTCCCAGCAGGCACCACAGACCCCCAGCGCTACCCCTGGCCTCACCGAGATGCCGTCGGTAGCTGGAGCCTGCAGGCACAGCCGGGGCCATGGCACGTGGGGACTCTCCATGAGGGAGCTGAGGAACAGAGACTGAAGGAACTCACCTTCCCAAAGGAAAGGTGCTGCAGGGAAACACTGCAAGAGGAGAGGAGCAGCAGCAGTGCAGGAAGAGCTCTGGGCACAGCCCACTGCCTTTCCCAGACACATCAGGGGCTCCTGCTCACAACACAGCCCCAGCAAGGCTTGTTCCTCCTGCCAGGCAGCTCCTGGCATGAGAACAGCCTCACTGCCCAGCTCACCAGGAGCTCACCATGCACGGCTCAGGCAGGGCAGAAATGACTCCCACAAACCATTCCTTGGAATATCTTTGCCATGAGGAAAGGCTGCAGGGCCCAGGGCTGTTCAGCCTGGAGAAGGCTCAGGGGGGATCTCATCAACACAAGTATTTGAAAGGTGTTTGCCAAGGGGATGCAGTGACTCCTTTGTTCTGTTGTGTCCAGTGACAAGGGGTGATGGACATAAGCTGGAACACAAGAAGTCCCACTTAAACATAAGGAAAAGCTTTGTTGCTGCTGAGGTGAGGGAGCCCTGGCCCAGGCTGCCAAGGGAGGGTGTGGAGGCTCCTGCTCAGGAGGTTTCCAAACCCACCTGGACATGTTCCTGTGCCCCCTTAGCGAGGGGAACCTGCTTTAGCAGGGGCTGGAGCAGCTCTGCAGGTTCCTTCCAGCCCCCACCACTCTGGGATTCTGTGAGCCTATGTGGCAGTGAAGGCACACAACAGCCTCTCACAGGAGAGTGGTGCCCAGCCTAACTGAGCCACAGCACACAGCCTGCTGTGCCACGGACACTCCCTCCCACAGGGCTGTCAAAGCTGGCAGGAGTTTTGGCCTACAGGCTCCCAGTAAAACCACACACAAGGAGGCTTTGCAGCAGCTCTGCAATGCAGCCCTACCATGCAGTTACCAGAAGTTTGAGTTGTATTTGGGGATAGCACTCCAACCCTGGGACTGGCCTGCATCCTCACTGCCACCCCCAAACCAGCCCAGGACCTCCATGCTGAAGGACAGCAGGGGAAGATGCCCTTGCACGAGAGCACAGCTTTGACCAGCAGCCCACGAGTTGTCTGCACAGCATCTTCATCCAAATCTGCCAGATGCAAACAGCGACTCAGTGGTGCAGGGAACTGCTGCACAAGAACACCCGTAAGCAGCAGTGGCCATCCTGCCCTGACCCACATCCCCCCCCTGCTGCCCTGCAAGTGCCACTGAGCCACACACCTGCAGTTGCTTTCTCAGGAGAAAGGCCCAAAGCAAGCATCTTCCTTGTCCTCTGCAGGAGGCAACAGGAATCCTGCAGCTTGTAGAGGACAAGCCTCCATATCTGATTTACCTTTGCTCCACAGTAAAGAAACCCCAATAAAGCAACGCTCCCTCAGCCCCTGGTGTTCTGGTGCCCTCTGCAGCAACAGCTTCTGGGTGAAAGCCCAACAGCTCAAGCACATGTATGGGAACAATGCCAAGCTCACACCCTGGGGCAGGGAGCTGAGGGAATCAGCCCCAGCTCCTGCTGTCCATGAGGGGAGCATCAGGCCTCTGACAGTAACAGAGGGAAGGGCAAGAGCAGGCGGGCAGCCTGAGGGAGGGCAGGGGAGCACTGCTCCCCTCTGAACCAGGCCACTCACACTCAGCTACACAGACAACAGCTCTGCAGGTTCCCTTTGTGTGCCCAGCAGCTGGTTCCAAGGCTTTGTCTCCCGTCAGGTACACAGACACTGTCCCTCTGTGAGCACTGGCATGGCAGCACTCAACAGCAAACCTTTCACTCAGCTCACACACCCAGAACAACACAACCCCATTTCTGTGCTCCTCACACCCATCTGGTGACACCCTGGCAAGAGGATTCTGGCTGGCCATCACAGGCAAGTGAGTTCCTCAAGTCAGCTGTCTACAACTGAATTATGCACCTATTGCCAAAGAGAGCTGTTGAAAAAGACCAGTACAAAAAGCACTATTGTGTCATTCAGCTGTTCTGCATACTGACCTTGAACTACACCACAGAGCCAACACAACACAACAGTGTGCTCTCTCCCTGCTCTCCAGGTCTCTAGACAAATTCCCACGTGGGGCAGCCTGAAAGACCTGACTCCAACTTGACAAGTAGCATGCTGGGTAGGACAATGACCAAACCTATCATTCCTACCTGAAAGTGTTTCAGTTAGGGCAGTGAATCACTTTCCCCAGTCAGGTTACACCCCCACAGTGTTAGCAGACAGGGCTTTTCTCTCCCAGCACCGGCTCGAACACCCCTCAGGCTGTGACTGGGTGCAGCAGAACCAGAGAAGGGGCATCAAACAAAGGTATCATGGCCCTCACTGATTTTAGAAAGCAGCAGGTTAGCAAATGCTGCCAGTGTCAGCTTTAGGCATGTCCTGTGTTTTTTAAGAATCACAGAATGGTGGGGTTGGAAGGGACCTTTAGAGAGCATCCAGTCCAATCCCCCTGCAGCAGCAGGGTTACCTAGATCAGGTCACACAGGAACACGTCCAGGTGGTGCTTGAAGATGTCCCAAGAAGGAGCCTCCACAGCCCCTCTGGGCAGCCTGGGCCAGAGTTCAGTCAACAGTGAGTTTCCCCTTATGTTTAAGTGGAACTTTTTGTGTTCCAGCTTCTTTCCATTACCCCTTGTCCTGTCACTGGATATAACAGAAAAATTATGCCCCAACCTCCTGCCACCCAGCACTGAGATACCTGTAACTATTAATGAGATCTCCCTCCAGTCTCCAACCCTTTCTGCTGACCTTTTCCAAACTGTTCCGACTCTGAAAGGTTTAGTCCCCTGCATTTGGTGTGACAGCACAAGTAACAAGCAAGGGGACAGAAAGGATTACTAAAAAGCAAGCTCTTGAATTGTATATCAGGCACTGTGGAGCCCAGTCCATCCTTGGCCCTGGGAGAGGGCAGAGCCTGCATGAGACACCTGAGCAGCTTCAGCTCCGTGAGTTTTCATGACCATTTGCTGAGAGAGCATGAAAATAAACCTTTATTTCAGTTAACACTCACCAGTATGAAAGATATAGGCTCACAGCTGTAGCTGCTGACACAAACAGGCTGCACGAGGCAGAGGATGGCCATGGCAACAGCAGCCAGGCCGCTGCCAGTACAGGCTGTGCTCAAAGGCCACGGACGTGCCACAGGGGAACTGCCCTACGCCCTGCAGCAGCAGGAGGGAAAGCTGCTGGGCAGCCTGGCTGGCAGGGCCTCCAAAAAGCTGGAAGAAAAGCTAAGTGGCAACTGAAAGAGCCAATACAGAGTTTGGATAAGGGCAGGAGGGCCTGTGTTACAGAGAAAGCGTTTCCCCGAGCGTGTTTCTACACTTCAAGGTGCTCGTTAAACTGTGTGATGGGAGGTGTCCGTGATGCTGGAACTACCAAACCACACAGGGAGAGAGAAGAGAAGGGATGTAGTGCTGGGTCTGCAGGAGCCACTCTGCTGAGCAGCTCAAGATCAGCTTGAGTCAGCCCAGAGGAACTGAGACCTGCCCTACCTGTTTGGAAACCTGCCTCCTCCTCGCAGCCAGGCATCTCCAACTACAGGGCGAGTGCACTAAAAGCTCTACTGCTATGACAGTAACAGCGCTTTACAACAAAAGCTTCTGTAGAAAATAGCTCAGACCAAGCAAGCCAGCTAAACACCACAACTAACGAGTCTGATAGCTCAGATTCAAAGGTCTCCAATACTTTTTGCCTGTCTTTTACAGCTTTTAAAAAAATAGGGCGTTACCTTTTGTTCTCTACCTACCTAGATAAGAAACTACAAACGTCTTATAAGCTGTCCAAAGCAGAAATCATTACATCAAATCAGAAACCTGTTCCTAGTCTCCTAACAAATGCTGCAGATAAAAACCCTAAGAAATCCTCTTTCTCAGCCACTCTCTCAACTCCTTTTGTGTGCTGAAGTGGACACGTCTCTGGTCACAGGGATTAAAACCCACAGCCACGTCTGTGGGGGGGAGAAAGGGTTTGTGACAGTCACACTCTGAAAAACATTCACTTGGTAGCAGCCAGATTGCCAACACTGCTGGATCCAGCCCAGAGCTGTGATGGGGAGGGTAAGTGGGTGTGAGATGCAAAGCCAGCCATGGCCTGGCCTGAAGGGGTGAGCCAGAGCTCCCTCCCACAGCCCTGGCCCATGGCAGCTGCCTCGGATGAGCTGACGGTGTGCAGGGGCACTGATGACGGTGTGCAGGGGCACTGATGATGGTGTGCAGGGCTCCTGGCAGCACCCTGGGCTCCAGCTGTCAGTGGCACTGACAACATCTGCTGGCCACCCCAGGGCCTGGCCTAACCCCGGCGCAACGTCTCCACCTTCCACACCATGCAGCTGCAGCTCCAGGAAGGTGACCCCAAACTACAGGGTGCCCTCTCAGAAGGAAAAAAAATAAGCACTGCTAAGTTAAGAACTCTTTTTTTGCCAGCAAAGCATCTTGTTCTGCTAAAGGGAGGAGGAGGGAATAAAGGTACAGAGGGCAAATGAAAGGAGTTGTCCATTACTCTTACAAACCTGTTGAGCCCCGTTACCCACACACATCACGCCCGGATCCAGCCACAGGTACTGAACTCTAAACCACTGTGCTTTGGATCTTTTTCAAGTATCTGGTATCAACTCTGCAGAAAGGTTTTTGTGTAAACAAGCTATCAAATGTAGATGAAAACATGACTGTTTTTCCAAGTCTGAAAGTAAGCATGAAAACTAAAGTAAGGAGTCAGTACTCCACACACCACCAGCACGCTGCCAAATGAAAACCTCACGTGTTCCAAAAGACCACGGGCTGATAAAAACCTGCTCCTCAGGAAACAAGGGAAGGGAAATCCATGTGCAATAACTCCAACCCAGTCTGCAGCTCGGGGAACACCTCTAAAATCCTCAGTGAGAAAAAAAACAAAAAGAAAACCACAAATGAAGTGAAAGCTTTTAACTGGTACACACTGTTCACACCTATATTTCAAGTTTGGAAACGCATATTTTCAAGCAGCAATACAAAAAAGTATCCATGAAGAATGCATAATCTCTGAAAAAATTATGAAAACATCCCTGCTACCATTACATTTCTAAATACAAAACTGACTACCATATTGTTGCTTCTGTGTAGCGAGAGAAGTTCATTTTCAAAACAGATAAAATTCAGTCTTTAGGTGTGAATGGTATGAATGACAGTCTCTTTTTTTTTTTGTTTGTTTTTAATTTCTTAGTTGTTTAGGATCCTTAAGCATGCAAGCCTCGGAGAGGAAGGCCCGGCGAGGGCAGGGTTGGCTTATGACATCCAGTTTAGGACAGAGCTGGGAAAGCCTCTGGGTCATCTACATCAGGAGCAGAAGCACTTGACTGAAAGAGAAACATCAGAAAGTTATTACCTTCGGCAGCACCAAGCCCTACTGCCTTTTAATTCCTCCTGTGTGACCCAGTCCTTCCTTTCCTCAAGTAAAGGCAGGCTCAGTGTGCAGCTGATCTCAAAGGGACACCTACACGGGGGCTGGGACTGTGACTGGCACGTAACCGTCCGTTCTCACCGAGGGCCGTGACCCGAGCGCTACACAAAAGGCCTGTCTGCAGCACAAATTCAGTTTCATGTGTTGAATTTTGCCCCAGTCACAAACTAGCTGCTGCTAACAAGAAATTTACACGCTAACAAAGTATCTCCTATTTCCCCAGAGGGATATTCTGGAAGGCTGAGCACCACACCTGAAGAACAGTGCTGCAATGACAAGCGGAAACTAAGTACTTTAGAACACTCCTCCACATGCCTCAAAGTGAAGGAGAGCAGGAAGAGCCAGGATAGTGGAGTTCCCCATAGACACTTTCATCTATCAAAGAGACATTGAAACCACTCCAATAACAATGGTATCAGCACTAGCATGCAAGACTAAAGACAGTGCAGAAGTTCTCAGCCCACAAACCAGAGTAAAAAAGCCATAGCAGGGCCTTAAACCTACAGCCTTGCACCTCTGGTTGCTCATCATCAAAAGCAGAGAGCAAGCCAAAAAAGCCTAACTCCCTGCAATGGGAGGGAATGCAAGTGCCAGCAGATCACCAACCTGGTTGGGTGTGTGGATCACATCAAACTCCTTCACCAACTGGAAGGAAAAAAACAAAGTCAACAGAAGATCAGCTGCAGAGAAGTTTTCAATCACTTTATGATACATTCTTGAAGGAGCAAGATGCCACATTAGCAAAACAACTCTGAGCCAACATTTGCCATTTACCACCACTTCATTTCAATTCCTTGATTTGTACTGGTATCAGAAGAGAGCTTTCCAGCTACTCAGTCTAAAACTTAAGAGCTGATCCAGTATAAAAGAGAAAAGAAAGTCACTGTCTTTGACAAAACAAGAAATGAACATGTCTGGTCTATGTGCTGGGGCTTCCTTCACATAGACTGAACTCGCTGAGGAGATACATTTCAGCCCAGTCAGTGATACAAATCTTTACTGTGGCCTTTCAGCTTTACATGTTCCCTCCCCAGGTCCACTCTGCACTTAATCCTGAGTATTCCCTTACAGCTTTAGGACTTTAAGAGTAAACCATTACTGCAGATTAGAAAAAGAAACATTAAGTCCCATTTCCACATGACAACTCTCAAATCCTTCAACTCAAGCTCTAACATGCAGCATAAAACCAATCTGTCATCCCCAACAGGTCCCGATGCAGCTCCACCGGCCTGACAATAACCAGGCTCAGCGCTGGCACAAGCAGAAGTGCCTCAGTACAGGAGGATGCTCTGATCTGTCCATGCTGAGGAGTCATTTGGGGGATTTAAATATAAAGATGGGCACTTTTTACCAAGAACCATCCTCCCCTTTTCGTGTTTACTGAGAGCACTGGGAAAACATTCAGCCTTTTGCCCTAACAGTGACCTGGCTGAGCTTGTAAGAATAGGCATCGAGTTCAAAAATGCGGTGTTTGTCATCAGAGCAGCTCCCCCCGAAACAAGGAAGACAGCAAAATCTACCTGTATGAAAATCCTATCAACTGAAGCTCAGCTCCTTTGCAGGGGGAGGCTGTGGCTCCTTACCTTGTCGGTTCTGCCTCCACGGCTGGCCCTGCCCCCGCGCCCCCGGCCGCCCCGTCCCCCTCTGCCGCCGCGGCCGGGGCGGCCCAGGTCTCCAAAGTTGATCTCCAGCTGGGACGTGATGTCGTTGGCTGGCTTGCGGAAGTGATGATCCATCACCGAGTCCTCAGCATGAGCCTGAAACGAGGGTTGCTTCATCAGTCAGGAAAGTCACCACGGAAGCTTTTCCATCTGCAGCCGTGCTCTTACCACCACGGCACGCGTGTTCACCTCCAAACTGGTGCCTCATTACCTTCAGTGACTCAAGTTACAAGGCAGTGCAGGAATGGTTAGGAATCAAGTTAATAGCACTTGTGCAGAGCACAAAACCACATACAGGTCATCAAATAAGTGCTTGAGCAAACGAAGGCACTCTGCATTTCCAAGATAACTCATGGAAGCTCTGAAGCTCCCTCAGAAGAACACATTCAGGCCTCTCAGAGACCAAACTACGACCAAACCAGCCCAGAACCTCACGTTCTAACAGTTTTCTTCTCACTTCACATCCTGAGAAATCTTCAGGTTCTATCAATTCATTTTGTTCTCTTTAAATACTTACTTGGGAACCCTTATTTTGCTCAGTGAGTTCTTTACACTCTTGTTTAAAACAAGAGAGGTGGTAAGAATCCCTCCCTGGTGTGCATCAGCCGAGAGGAACAGCACAGGAGGCATACACAGCTCAGACACAACAAGCACTTCAAACATTCATGCTAAAGCAGAGAACCAGTCTCACCAGTTACCCTGAAAATCAAGACTTTGCCCTGATGCAGTAGTCACCAGGGGCTGGCTGTGTCCCCGTGCCCTCAGCACCAGCCCCAAGCCTCGCCAAGTCCAATGCCACCAGGCAGCACACTCCAGCATTTTAGTTACATACTCAACACAAATACAACCAAGTGTCTTCAAACTACTTTGAACAAAGGATTTTTCCACACAGTGAGCAGTGTTCAGCACCTAGGATGACACACAAATGTAAACCTGACCCCAGGGGATCAGACCGAGGGTTTATCTGGCCCGGCACTCTGCCTGTACAAGGCCCAACCATCCTGTTTTGGAAAGACACCACCACACACCACTTTCTTTCCCCAAAGCCCCAACTTCTGGCACAGCAATTATCAGCTTGTTTTTTCCTATGGAAGTGCAGGCTCAAGCCTCCTAACTCTGACTTAGTCACAATACAGTGACTTTCAAAGACTTTTTCATGGTGCAATCAAGCCCTATGCCCTTTAATTCCCCTTTGTGTAGCCCTCAGAAGGAAGCCGGTGGATACACAGAGGTCTGCAGTGAAAAGACTGAAAGCTGCTTTTGGGGATTCCCTCAGACAGTCACTGGCACCACAGTGTACAGAGCCAGAAGGAGGCTTCTCCCCACCCCAATCTAATCCTCCTTTACCATATCCATCCATATGTCTGGCCTCCACAACGTCCTGTGCTGCAGGGCACTGCAATTTCAACAGGCATACTGGGAAATAGCTCTCCATGTTGCTTGACTGGTGACATACTTCATCAGGATGTATGCCATCAACTACTGCCTCCCACTCCTGGCTTTATTGGTGCATGTCTGTCCCTCCAAGATCTCTTTTCTAACCCTGAGCACCTAGCCTAAGCAGTTATCTTTCAGAGAAAAGCCATTCCATATCTCAGCCTGATATGGACCTCCTCGTATTGAAGCACATCAACAACTGGTAGAACAGCACACAAACCCTTTTGTTATGGCTTTGATTCCTTTCTTACTACTTAATATTTTGACTGCAGGTTTGACCACTGAAGGGCACTGAGATTGTATTTTCCACTCACTGGTAGCCACAAGGCATTCTCTTTTGTGAGAGGTACTGTCAGGGAATTTGTACAACAATTCTGTGCCTTTCCTTCCCTCCACTGTTGTTACTGTTTAAAAAAGAAATGTTACGGTCTACCAAAACCCATTATATTTACACAACTTAACTGTGGTTTAACCAGTAAAGCAACAAATAGCAAACTCTCCACCGAACCTGACAATTTCTTTATCCAAGGTAACCAAAGCTCACTTGGAACACCAGTAGTCTCAGCATACTCCTATCACTTGAGTGACAGCAGTCACAGACATACCACACAAACTGCTTATTCTGCATCATCTTTGGAAGCATTTCATTTGTACGTATTGGCAACTCCCAAACGTGCTCTGATATAGTAACTGACAGCTTCCTGAAGGCACTGATGTGCTTATGGGTATTGGGGAAGGCTGTCGAAAATGAAGGACAAGCTACTAACAGAAAGGGGCCAAAGCAGACAGTGAGATATGGAAAACAGCAACAACGAAAGACAGACTCACAACAGAAGCATTTCTGACAAGGTTTGAAGTCAGCTCAGTTAGGAGCAAGGGTACTAATTATGAAGGGTGCTGTATGGTGCACAGTTAGACAACAGGCAGGGACAGAAGCGCTCCAGACTGTAGCTACTCATGTTCTCTATTTTTGTGGCTTCTTAATAGAGACCTTCATTTCAGAAGGGGCTCATGTTAACACACAGGTATTACCAGTTAGATATAAAGGATCAGTACCTCATTTGACTCCAGCAGACTCCCCTGCATTTCTGTCATCGCCTTTGTCTGATGAAAGTTGCGTGTCCACGCCAAAGTGACAAAAGGAACAAAGGGAGAAAACAAAAGGAAGAAATGAGACTCAACTACATACAGAAACAACAGGTAATAAGGTCACATGAACTTGCTGGGTACAGATGTCACTGAGCACATGAAGCAGCAAAAGGATGAGATCAATGGCTGTGCAGGCACTCAGAAAGATTAGAGGATGGGCCGCACCACAGGTGTGCAGAGAAGAGAAATCTCAGATGGATACCAAAAAAGCTTAGCACAAGCTGCTGGAAGCTGTAGGACAGAGCAGGCATGCAGGCTGATCACTAGCACCTCAGGACACCGGGCACGCTGCATCCAGCCCTGGGCAGGTGAGAGGATGGGATGTTTGAAGTTATAGTTAATGAGCAAAGGGCTCTGCGCAGCCTCGACTCAAGAGTCATTCCTCCAGATCTGCGGAGATGAACTGTTCTTTTCCAAAACACTTTTCTCAGTCTCAGTGATGAGATTAGCAGGAAAGCCTCAAGGCACAAGAAAGGGGCACGCAGGGCAGATATAGAGAGCAGGACCTGAGCTATCTATCGGTGGATTGTCTTTCCAGGAGACTCGTATCCCACTTCTCAAACAAATGTTAAGATCTCTCCACAAAGTAACTTCTTCCCCCTTTTTCTTTTGCTTCAGTTGCACCAGAACAGCTTAAAAAGACCCAAGTTACTACACATCTGTCGACAGGGAAAAAAAGAGGATTCCTATTTTATGGCATAACCCCATCTCCTGGAGAGCCTCATTAGACCAGGGCTGCCAATACACGTGGATTTCCTATTAAACCACCAAGAACCTGAGACAGGATTAAGAGTTCATTTTCAACAGAACATCACTTCCTGGCAGTTGCACAGCAGATGTGAAAGAAAGGAAAGACCTCAGATAGAGTCAGGTGTTTCAGCCCCCAGGGAAGAGCACAAGGAGGAGGAGAAGGAAGACAACAGTTCTATCACAAGACTCGGGCAGATGAACAGTAGGAGATGGTTGCACTCTTTTGCCACAGACTCTCAGGTAGCTCCCAAGCTACAGGAATGAGGGTGCTCATCACACTTCACATTTCTGAGAAGAATTTACTGGGGCACATTGTGATTTGCCAGCCATAAGAGAACAGAAGATTTGGGGCCGAAACCCAGAATTTACCTATAAGCCAAGGAACTTCCACACGTCAACTGTGTTCTTGCCATTAACAACCACAGAAATCTTACCTCAGCCTTAATTTCCCGACTCATAGCTATGTCCAAGAGGACAAGAACAGGAGACGACTGGCAGCTTTTGCTTCTAACTTCTAAACACTCCACCTTCTAAACCTGCTCACAAGCAGCAGTGACGGTTTCCCTAATGCCTGCCTTACAGAGCTATTCTGCTCTAAGGCTTAGCAAAAACCCCCATGCTGCTTCCCAAGGGCTCAGTGAACAATAAGTGAAATGGGGAGACATATCTGCTGTCTGACAATAAAAGCAGCCTAAAAGCATGGAGATTTAAAGGCAGTTTTGTTAATATCTCACTTCTGTGCTTATACAACGAAGAGCTGTTAGCTTCTCATGCCACGGTGTTAAAAATATCTGACTCATTTCTTTGACACTCATCAAATAGAACAGTGTACTAATAATGGCACTTCTTCCATGAAAAGTGCTTTGACTAGTTTTGTCTAGGGTTTTCTGAGTCAACTACCAATTCATTTTTCAAATAGGAAATATAGTATGGACCTCTCTAGCTTCTAAATTACTCAAGAGCACCACCATCTTCTTATATCATCATACACTCTGGGATGTTTCAGACTGTCTTCAGCTGACTGAGTGTCAAATCTGCTTCAGACTTGCAGGACATCAGGTTTAGTACATCTCAGCAAAAGTACACGCATACTTCTGTTCAAACATACTCTTATGTACAGCAACATAAAGGCTAACTTGTTTTCTCTTTTCTACATAAGCCAGAGAAAGCAGTATTTAATGAACACTTCAAACACTGTCTTGCTTAAGGTAAATAAAAAGACACACAATCATTTGAAGGATGGAACGACCTTACACAGCAAGCAAAGAAAACAGCATGACTGTCACAAAGTCAAACTCATTCCGAGTTCAGTGAGATTAGAAATGGAGTTTTTATCAGGAAGTACTGAATAGTGCCTTCCCACCTGTACTACAGCCCCAGCTCACAAGAAAACAACCTGACAAGGTATGTGGAAAAGCAGAAATAGGTCTTAGAAGACCAATCGGCATATTACACAGTATTTAGTTACTTCAAAGGGAGCCAAGACTATCAGGTATACAATGTTCCAGGCCACCAATTAGCAGTGCACCACTTAAGATATTACAGAGTGTTAAAAACAAAGATTAAAAACAAAGATTAATGCAGCTCTGCATTAGAAAACAGAGCTCCTGGCAACTCCCTCCCTTTCTGTCCTTGCCACTCTCACTATCTTGCAACAATCAGCATTTCACAGTGACTGGAATGAGTGTGCTTGAGAAACTGCAGTTTTGAAGCAATCCTACAGCAAGTATGTTGACCATCTCTGAAGCAAATCAAGGCATATCACCTGCTTTCTCCAAAGCCTTGAGAGCAATCGTCTGTGTGACATTACTAAAGGAGAAGATACCCCCCCCCTTCCACCCTTAGACACACAGTTCAGGTATTACAATATCTGAGGCACGACTGGTATTTCCTCATTCTTGCACCACTATAGCAAGCCCCACCACCAGTGTACTGCAGGAGACTAACAGAGGTGCTAAACAATGCCATTTAACAAAACAACACACCAAAAAAGTAGATTTGATGCTGACAAACTTTTTTGAACTCCCCCCCCTAGCGACAGCCCTCCCCCAGCTCCCTGTCTAGACACAGCAGCATTCCTATCCCAGACTCATCTCTACAACACACTTTACACCAACCCAAAGGTACAGAGTGACCACCACAGGCACTGACAGCAGGAACAGCCGTGCTACTGCAGAGTTTCTGCTTTCTCAAGAAAGAGATTGTTCTCACTTGATGAGCTTTTAGCCACAGGTCAACATCTCGAAGGATGGAGCTTCCACGCCACAAAGTGTATATCAATAGGAAAAAAACCATACAGTCTGGATAGCAGCAAATATTGAAAGTCACTTTACCTCCTCACTCTTTGACTTGTGAAGAACAAATCCTTTTTTCCATTGCCCATCAGCACCCTCATTTGGTTTACGGATGTTGAACTCCACTTTCGCACGATCCTTACTTTGAATCGCTTTCCACTCATCCAGGGTCATTTCCTTAGGGCCTTCTTCCTTAACTTCTTCAACCTCATTCTCTCTGTAGTAAATTCATGGATATTATGATCATGACTTAGAACTCACATTCTAGATACAACAAGCTGAACATTGGTAGTTGACCAGCACCAAGTTTGTTGAGCGGTTAGCAGTTAAGAGGCATTGATAAAAACCCCTCAATTCCACCACTCAGGAAACAGTGAAAACTCATCTCCTCAGCCAGAGTGCTAAAAAACCCTAAAATCACAGACAGACACCTTTAAGTAACTAAGTGCTGAGCACAGCAAGGCAAAAAGTTAAATCCCTGACCCATGCCATCTGTTCTCCACACTCACAACAATTTCCTTTACAAATATGAAAGCCTAACTTCTGTGATGCTTTGGAACTTTATTCCCCTCTTCCGAGTTACTGCTCTGCCAAGGGCTCAAATCAAGGCAGTGAGAGGGAGCTTGTTCTTACCACAATTTTCAAGTTTGTTAGTTCTTTCAGAAGCTGCAATTTCCTTACCTTTGGACAGTCTGCTTCCTTTATTGAACCAGACAATCATTGATTTTCCAGATAACAGAAACTTTTACTTTCAGCTAACTTGAAAAAAGCAGCATACTAAAGTTACTTGTTTAATACATCACCTCATTGTAAATCTTTGGTGCCTCTACCTTCTGCCAAAGAGCTATTTTTAAGTAAAACACAACTGCTACGCTCAGTGACAGCTCATGTTCTCCCTACACAGGCAGCCAGCTCTCTTGTCATTTTTCAGCGTGTTTATGTAACTAGACTTCCTATTGACAGAAAAGCAGTGCCATGCATGTGCAGCACAGATCATGAAAGCCTCAACTTGAGAGAAAAGGTCTTGATTTTGTAGATACTGCATCTGATGTAACAATGCAGAGAGTCTCGGTATTTCAGTTCTTTCCCATCCTGTAGGACAGTTATTTTTGATGTGGCATATATTCAGGAACTTTTTTATTGTTCAAGGCAAAGACGTTATCCCTCAACATTCTGCACATTTTACTGCAGTAAAACATCCTACACTTCTGCTGCAACATTTTGGTTAGAGATCTACACCAAACCAGCCAACTGGAACACTACCCATCTGTGTGAAGCTGCTTTTCTCTACCAATCCCTGATGTGTTCTGCTTGGAACTGAGAAGGGTACACCTCTTCTGCAGCTTTGGGGAAGAAGAGGAGATATATAAATAGCCTGCTGAAGTTTGCAGGTAACTGATGTGCACACAGATGGCTCAGTATCTGATCAAGCACCAGGACACTGCTGCTAATAAAGACAAAGAAGATACTGCACATACAGCAAATTTCATCTATCTAGATTGCCAATATGTACAAGTTAAGGCCTAGCTAGCTTACATTGTCTCATCAATGCCCAAGCTGTTATTCCTTAAAAATTCTCTTACTGCTGCTGTACACAAGATGACCTTAACCTTGGACCACCACAGCCCTGGAGAAGCAAGAGCATCAGTTCTTATTTTAGTTAAGCTAAATCCATTTCTTACTCTCTAGGCAGCAATTGCACCCTCCCTACCACGAACCAAAGTTATTAATGGGAAAATCCAGCTATAGCAAACTCCACTTTAAATGTCATGCAAACAAAATTCTCTGTCTGGCCTTTCCATCTGAATCCACCATGAAGCACATTCCTTATTCAAACATACTATCACACTGCACTACCGTACCAATTGTATCAGGTTTTTACATCAACTGTGTCACTTCTGCTCATGCTGCTCCGCTACCTTTCATTCATCCTGTCACTGGCTTCTGCTGTAACAGTGTCCAAGTGCAACAGAAGCAATCAACTTCTTTGAAAACTGCCCCAGTAGGCAGAAAGTGGAGAATGAGAGATACAACCATTCTCCTGCACTCTCAGCTTCAACAGTTGCTCTGAAAAACTAGCTTTGAAAACTGTTGCCTTCCACTGGCAGAAGCCCATTTTATCCCTTTTTGGTCAGTGATTTTGCCTAGTTATGAGAACAGATGCTTCTGGATTTGGTACTTAGGAGTTGCAATCTCAAGACCCTAAGCATATTAGAACTGATTATTAATAACTAAAGCTGACAGTGACCTAAGAGCCTGTGTGACACCAATGAACAGCTTCAGAAGTGCAGTTTTTAAACAGACACTTTCAGCAGCACTGTGGATCCAATTTTGGATCTACTGAAGAAAATATAAGCCTAGTTCAGCAAAAACAGCAGCAGGGATAAAACCAGGGGTTAAAGGCAAAGTAACACCACCTTTGAAGGGATCTAAGAAGATGAAGAGGGGTGGTACTCACTTGTTTTCCGAATCAGCAGGCGGATGTTCCTCTCCCTCCGGCGTTTCCTCAGTTACAGCTGACTGATCCAATTCACTGCAATTACATCATGGTTGGAGTTGGGTTTTTTTCAAAGTTCATCTCTATTTAAAGCTACACAAGATTAATGACTAAGTTCTACAGTTCATTTACACAACCCACTATTTCAAAAGAGGTATTTGGTTGAGGATTGGTGCTTTCTGTGCCTTTCAAAGTCCCTGCTTCCCACCTTCTTCCCACCTTCCTCGTGGCTTTCCTGCCGCTGCACCTCAACCTGGGTACTAAAGCATTGTTTTCAATCTAAAACTTGTAAAAAAGCATGCTTAACCTGATCCAAATGGCCAAAATTAAATTGTTTTATTTAAATGGGTCCATTTCAGCAAAAGAATTGTCCAAAAAACAGCAAATTTGCCCAAATCCTGGTTTCAACAGTGAAGCCATCTCTTCTGTTCAAAGAAATGGCCAGTTTTCCCTATCCTACAAAAGCTGCTTTAATAGTGTAACCAAATTGTCAAAATCTAAGGCAACAAGGGCAGTTAAACCTTGACATTTTGCAAGCTCTAAGAATCAGGATTCCTTAACATGCTGCTAGCAGGTTTGTGAGCAGTGAGATTACTAACGTTAGCTCGTCTTTGACGGTTCCCCAGTTGTGTGATCCGCTGCCGCCGCGCTTGTCCTCGTGCTTTAGGCCACTGAAATGTGAATGTGAAACAGAACTAACAAAACTGAGTTAACATTATAGTGTCCAGACACCCCAATTCAAAGACAAATGTTTACAAGTCTATTAATTGTACAGAAAGGCTAAACCCCACCCCCCTCCCTCCCCCAAAAGCTCAACAGGAAAAGTTAAAGACTTACGATCTATCGCTGCCACTATGTCTGTCAAATTCCCGTTTGCCACGAGAGTCAAACCCATCTCCTCTGCCCATGCCACGGCCACGGCCACGGCCTCTTCCAAGTCCACCACGGCCACGCATCGGTCGGTCAAGAATGGGTCTGGCATGGAACAGCCAAAGGTGAACGTTTCCCCTCCAAACACCCACAGCATGGCTTTCAAGTTTTTGCTCTTTTTTGTTATTTGACTTATTTCCCCTTTGGTAATTACTGTTTGTGACTGTGTCAACGCTCTCATTTCAAACCATTACAAACCCTTCATATATATAATGCCCACGTTTCAGAGTCTGGAAACAAAAGCTCAGAAGGGTTCCTGTTTTGTTTGCCTCTTCTGGCACTAAATTCCAAAACGCGGTGTTTGGACCATGTTACGTAACTAGCTGATGCTATAACTTCAATTTCACTGGATTCACCCAATTTCCTTTAAAAGGACTTTGACTTTTAATACCTGAACATTTCTTTCAGAACACCTGAATTCTGAATCCCATGTGATACTGGAGACACTTGCCTAGATGTAAGCTGGCTTCACCACTTCCAGATTTGAAGCCACTTCAGCCACGGTGTAAACACCTACACAGATAAACTTTCCCTGGCATGAAGTCAGCTGTATGGATTTAAGCAACAGCTGTAACAGCTATACCTGAGCTCAGAGATGTGGTGGATGTCTCAGTGATGGAAACTGCATTTTCGGTTACACCAATGAAATTGTTCATGTCAGATCACTCCCACCCTGGACCTGAGTCCAGTTTGTAAAGCAAATTATGGAAAAGAGAAGAAAAATGTTAAGGTCTGCATGACCTGTGCTCTTCTTGGGACTGACAAAAACTTAATGCCACCAATTTGAGTCAGCCAGCTGTTTGGTTTTTAACTTTGTAGCAAAAGGCAGAACAGCCCCTCCCCATTAGAGGAAAGTTATTTGCCAGGCAAGACAACATCTTACTTATCAACAGAAAACTCTCCTCCTTCCCCTTTCTCCTCAGCAGGTTTATCGAAGCGGCGCTCGCGGGGAGGTCGTCTCTCGGGTCTCCTGTCGATGGGCTTGCCTTCACCCTGCTGCTGCTGCTGCTGCTGCTGATCAGGCCTCCTGCCAATGCGCCTTATCCCTGAAACAGCAGGGGAAACACCAACGGAATGGGGAGCTGCTCTGGGACAGATACCCACCCTGAAACAGAATCCAAGCTACGCTGGAACGAAAGCTTTTCTTCCAGTCTCGTGACCAGACAATATGAGAAGCTGTACCTTTACAAAAAAGGCACTGTAGACCACTGACTCTTCTCAGTGACATTTTTAGGCAGCCTTTTAGTCAAACTGTATTTTGTACAAGTGTACACTCTTCCTACAATCCTGCAGGAAACCAAACCTGTCAGAGCACACAATGCATTAATAAGCCACGTTAAAATGATAGCATTAACTTTCAAAGAAGGATCCAAGTAAGCAAGATTCTTAATTATTTTGTTTTCCTCCCCTGAAAGGTGCTTTTCAGGTAAAGCAAGTGCTTTTGATTTTAACGTGCATGAAAACCAAGGCAGCATCACCAGGCACAGGGCCCCGGGACGCCCACCCACTCTACTTCAACCCCACCAAGCTCCTGGGAGTGCTTCTGGGCAGCAGCACGGCGGGTACTGGGCACTGCCCCAGTCTGTGCTCACCCACACCACTCCTCACAGCCCAGCACACGCTCCTGCACAAAGACTTGCTTCCCTCTGCCCTTACTCAAAATAGCTTAAGAATATACCATGCCACTGAACCAGCCTCCTTCCCTCTCTCTCTGTGCCTTCTGAAAATTTGCTTTTAAACTAGTAACTTCCCGTGGGCATTATCTTCTTCACTGAGACACGTGAAGGATCTTAAACACAGTTTTCTTCTCCACTCAGCTGAAAGGCTTGTTTACTCTTAGAAACGAGTCTGGACAAACATATTACTCCTTTGCTACACAAGTTTTGTGACAAAACATCCAGGGAAGAAGCACTGAGCAAACCAGCAAGGCTGGCTCCAAGCTCTGAGGTATCTTGTACGGTGAAAAGATGACAATTTAAAAATGGTTTTTAAGAAATAAGTTCCTGCCTAACAAGCAATGTCATATTTGGGTGGGGCTAAAGAAGTTACAGTCGTAATGATATCCAAGCCAACACGCCCAAATGAACAATGTCTTCCCTACCTTACAGGCCGTGCTTGAAGTTTGCACGACAGGCATTGCTTGCTAAGTGATCCTCACTCCCTGAGGAAACATGGGGGTTAAACTTGCCAGCACTTACTTCCCAAAGGACTCTCTAGCTAAAGGCCCATTTGGTGTGCAGAGGTAAGGCTGCCAGGAGAGGAGCAGGCCCATGCCACACAGCAGGTATGCTGCAGAACTGGAATACACAATCCACCTCTTTTAAATTTCAAGTTCAACACCCTGTGCTCAGAAAAACCTGCTGCAGCCTAACCAAAAACACAAGGTATTTCTGAGTATCAGAAAGCTTTGAACTGCTAACTCACCAGTCAAATAATCTGCACCTTTCCAGAGCAGGGGAATAGTTTTAAACTGCAATCTACTCACAGAGGGAACAAACCCAGACAGTACCATGGCAGCAGCCACCTGGGTAATAACCGAACTACTGTGTGTCCCCCCACACAAGAGAGTTTCAAACGGGAAAGTGACACTTTCCTAGAGCACTCCTCATGCTGCTGCACAAATGGCCTGACTTTCTCTGTTTCGCTACTACAGTAAGCTACAAAATACTCTTCTCATAGTGAGGTTGCAGCAGTTCTTGAAAAGGCATGTGAGAACCAGGAGGTAAATGGGTACTGCTGGACACACCAAAGCCCTTCTGTGCTCTCCAGTCCTGGCCAACGACAATGCCATTGCTCCACACGTCCCCCCAGGAGAGACACCGCAAGTCTGTGGCTGCCCACTATTTCCAGGGCACACTGGCTTAGCAAAGTGCCACTCCGGAGGAGCTGCTGGGTTCTTCACAGGGGAAACCCAACCATCTCCAAACAGAAAAGGTCCATAAGCAAAGAATAACAAAGTACCCAGCTCCTGCTTCACACAAGGTGCTTCCTGAGAGGTCCATTTTCCAAAACAACTAGGATACTAAAACTTTTTCCTTCCCAAACTCCCCCCCCAACGTGGCGGAGGATCGCTCTGACACGTGCACTGTGGGGAATGCTGAGGTAGGAAGATGCTTCCATGCAGCACGATGCTTTCCCAAAAGATCATTTAAACTAAAACTGCAGTTAGCAAGTTACTTCCTCACCCACACATCAACTGCTGGCACCACACCGGTGCACTTCAGGGATCCCAATTTAATCAACGTGCTGTTCAATTCGACCGGCTCAGGACAACACGTGCACATGAAATCTACCCCTCTTGATGCAGAGCTGCGTCCTACTAATGACTTTGCCCAGCGCAAACACGTTCCACCTATTTATGCTTCGATTTCTTTGTTTTCAGCAAAGTTTCCCATGTGGCATGCCTTAGAGGTTTACACAAACACAGCTGAGAATTCACACGACCTGTTGTTGAAACACACACACGAGTCCCATCAACACCATCCCCTAGAAAAACGACCCAGGTGACTTATGAAAACCCTCGGCACTACCAGTCGTCCTGTCAAACCGCTCACACTGCCCCGAACACGGCTGGGGCCGCGTTGCTGGCGTTTTGCAGCCCACCTCGCCGTCCCCACGCCGCCGTGCCCCGGAGGGCTTGGCGGCAGAGCACCCCCCGGCATCTCCCGCACGCCTCCATTTTGCGCGGGGACACACGGCCCGCGGCCACGTGCGCCCGGGCTCACGCCGTGCCCGGCCGCCGCCGAGCACCCCCCTCCCCCCCGCCGGTGCCTCGGGCGGGCTCGCCATGCGCTCCGCTCCCCCACGTGGGTGCGAGGCCGCGGGCACGGGGCTGCCGCCGCCGCCGCCGGCCCGGCCCGCGCTCCCCCGCTCCCCCCCGCGCGGCGCTCCGGCGCCTTCCCGCCGCCGCCTTTGTGCGCGCCGGGACGCGGCCCCCGCCGGGCGAGGGGCGGCCCCTCGGCGCTCGCCCCCCCGCCGCCGCCCGCCGCAGCCCCTCGCTCACCCTCCTTGCGCAGCGGCGCGCCGGGCTGCCCGCTGCCCTCCTCCCGGCGGTCGGCCCCGGCGGAGGCGGCAAAGGGGGGCAGCGGGTTCTTGCGCTCCTTCTGGGACTCCCTGCGCAGCTGCTTGGCCGCGCTGCCGACGCCGCCGCCGGCGCCCGCCTGGCCCGGGCCGCCGCCGCCGGCCCCGCCGGAGGAGCTGTTCTGGGCGCCCGCCGGGCCGCCGCGGGCCCCGCCGCCCCCCTGGCTCCCGCCGCCGCCGCCGCTCTCTTTCCTCCGGGTCTCGGCCGCCCGCAGCACCTCGAAGGGGTCGGACTCGTCATCAAAGAGCTGGTCGAAGCGGTTGGTGACGACGCAGCCGAAGCCCTCCTGCAGGTGTCCGGGCATGATGGGCCCCCGTCGGCGGGATCCTCCTCCGATGCTGCCGGGCCCCCCGCGCCCTGCTCGCTGCCGCACAAGATGGCCGGCGCCGAAGAGACCCCGCTTCTCTTCCGGCGCCGGGCACATCCGGGCACCTCACCCCGCGCGGGGCACGACGGGAGCCGCAGGCGGCCCGCGCCCGCCGCCGCCCGAGCGCCCGCCGCACTACAGCTCCCGGCATGCCCCGCGCGGAGCGGGCGGCGCGCGCTTCCCGCCGCCATCGCGGCCCGGGCGGGGCCGGAGGCTCCCGCGGCGCCCCCGCGGGCCTCGGCGGCAGCGGGCCGGCAGCGCGGGGCTGCGCGGAGCCCTGCCACGGCTTCGCCGCCGGGGGCGACACGGGGACCGACGCCGTGAGCGGCCGAGGCCGTGCGCGCCGCCGCCATCGGCCCCGCCGCCCGCCCGCGGGCCCGGGCCGCGCGCCTCGGCAGGCATCGGCGTGTGGCGGCTGCGGTCGGTACCGAACCCCGCCGTCACGGTGCGGCCGGGCACCGGCCCCTGCACGGAGCTGGGCCAAGGGTCACACGGCGCAGCCTGCCTGCCGCGAAGTGGCAGCCGTGTAATCAGAGCTGCTGCTCCCCCGCTGAGAGCGGGACCCGCTGCCTCCCGAATGCCGGCCCTGCTTGCGCTGTGCGGCGGGCGTGCATGTGCCGCCAGCGGGTAACGCACGCTGCCTCCTGCACCGCCTGCCTGCCTGCCGGGAAGCTCTCAGCAGCCTGGGGCAGCCTTAGAGGAGCCTGCACGGTCTGTCCCGTGCCACACGGTGCTGGAGCCTGCAGGGTCTGTCCCGTGCCACACTCAGTGCTGCAGCCTGCAGGGTCTGTCCCGTGCCACACGGTGCTGGAGCCTGGAACAGCCTTAGAGGAGCCTGCACAGTCTGCCCCATGACACAGTGCTGGAGCCTGCAGGGTCTGTCCCGTGCCACACAGTGCTGGAGCCTGCAGGGTCTGTCCCATGCCACATAGTGCTGGAGCCTGCAGGGTCTGTCCCGTGCCACACTCACTGCTGGAGCCTGCAGGGTCTGTCCCATGCCACATAGTGCTGGAGCCTGCAGGGTCTGTCCCGTGCCACACTCACTGCTGGAGCCTGCAGGGTCTGTCCCATGCCACTCAGTGCTGGAGCCTGCAGGGTCTGTCCCGTGCCACACGGTGCTGGAGCCTGCAGGGTCTGTCCCGTGCCACACGGCGCTGCAGCCTGCAGGGTCTGTCCCATGACACTCAGTGCTGGAGCCTGCAAGGTCTGTCCCGTGCCACACTCAGTGCTGGAGCCTGCAGGGTCTGTCCCGTGACACTCAGTGCTGGAGCCTGCAGGGTCTGTCCCGTGCCACACTCAGTGCTGGAGCCTGCAGGGTCTGTCCCGTGCCACACTCAGTGCTGGAGCCTGCAGGGTCTGTCCCGTGACACTCAGTGCTGGAGCCTGCACGGCCTGTCCCGTGCCACACTCAGTGCTGGAGCCTGCAGGGTCTGTCCCATGACACTCAGTGCTGGAGCCTGCAGGGTCTGTCCCGTGCCACACTCAGTGCTGGAGCCTGCAGGGTCTGTCCCATGCCACACGGTGCTGGAGCCTGCAGGGTCTGTCCCGTGCCACACGGTGCTGGAGCCTGCAGGGTCTGTCCCGTGCCACACTCAGTGCTGCAGCCTGCAGGGTCTGTCCCATGACACTCAGTGCTGGAGCCTGCAGGGTCTGTCCCGTGCCACACTCAGTGCTGCAGCCTGCAAGGTCTGTCCTCTGCTACACTCGGTGCTGGACCCACACTTGGACTCAGCACAGGCTTAAGAAGAAACACCCCGAGTGCCGCAGGGTGAGGGTTAGAAAGATGACAGTGCCAAAGGTGTTCCCCTGGAAAGCAAAATCTCTGAC
The DNA here is from genome assembly GCF_028858725.1 of Colius striatus. NCBI lineage: Eukaryota > Metazoa > Chordata > Aves > Coliiformes > Coliidae > Colius > Colius striatus. The sequence continues at coordinate 4,052,774 of NC_084768.1, forward strand.
AGTGGTGAAGATGACGGACACACGTGCTTGAAGCAGCCCTGGTGTGGACACCTTCCCTCCCTGCAGAGATGGAGCCAGCACAGGGACACGGTGCTCTGCTGACGGTACAGAGTGGTTTTCACTCCAGACCCGTGCCTCCAACACTTCTCGTGAGCACTAAATTGCCATTTGCAGCGTGACACTGAGATAAACGTGCGTGTCACTGGAGGCAACTTCAGCACAGGCAGCGATAAAGATCTGCTGCTGTAACCAATGAAAGTTACTGTTTGAAACCCTGGCAGATTTACCTTCGCCTTGGATGCGTCATAAACTTTCCTTCTGCCATTAACATTTATACTCATCTAATTAGCAGATACGCACACTCAGAAGACAATATCCAGTGAAGATGGTAAATATTTGCAGTATTAATTAGTCTTTATAGTTCTAGTTACAGCCAGTGGGAATTACATGAGGAGATTAAAACATTTCAGTGTTGCAATTGGGCATATCCTTCTAAAACACACCTATCCCGTGGTCACAGGTTCCAGCTCTAAATACATTGATGGAACCTTGTGGTCCCTGTTAGGATCATTCACTTTATCCTCAGCAAGGGGAACGTGTCTAATATCTGCCTGGCTGAGTCTGAGAATTTAGCCCACTTTAAATCCTTGCTTTGGGAATCAGTTTCATTTGCTCTCTTCTTCAGTGTGCCCAGAAAGTGGGGACTCCACAAACCGACTCATGTGGAAGGGTCAGTCCACGGTTTAATTTCCTCTGGATTAGCTGAAAAATATTCAGGTTATTATTTCTTGTTCTTCAGAGTTCCCTGCAGAACCTCAGCCACCTTTCTTCTGGCTGCAGGAGCCCCCAGGAGGAAGCCCCTCCTGCACTACCTCTGATACAGTGAAGGGAATGTGAGTCGTTTCTTCTGTAGCACCCAGTGCCAGGACAAGGGGTAACCGGCATGGGCTGGAACACAGGCAGTGCTCCTGGCACAGGAGGAGAAGCTCCTTTGGTGCTGAGGTGAGGGAGCTCTGGCCCAGGATGCCCAGGGAGGGTGTGGAGGGTCCTGCTCAGGAGGTTTCCAACCCCACCTGGACACATTCCTGTGCCCCCTGAGCAAGGGGAACCTGCTTTAGCAGGGGCTGGGGCTGGGTGAGCTCTGCAGGGCCATTCTAAGCCCACCACTCTGTGAAGCACGGCACTGCTCACTGAGAAGCTGCCCTGCTATCAGGACACGGTTATCTAATCACCCTCAGTGATAGCCTCAGCGCTCAAAAGATCTTCTCAAGCAAAGTTTTTGCCTTTGGGATGAATCAAATGTCACCAAGCAACATGTTGTTAAAACTCTCTGTGTTTACATGGCCGATGTTTTCAGGAAAAGCCTTGAACCCATTTGAGCCTCCCCCCTGCCAGGACTGCATTGCATCACATTCATTTTAGGAACAAAATAGGGATGTTTCTCACTTGGAGCACTGCTGGCTGGATGGTATTTGCTCACAGAAATGGACTTCTCAGTTGCCTGTCTTTGAGGCTTGGGACTTTTTTGCTCAAAGGGAAGTCAGAGCATCTCTCTTCAGATGCTTTTGTAAGGATTGTGCACATTCATCCTCCCAGAGGCACCCTGTAAACTGACTTATATTCCTTATCCCCACGTGGGGTGGCTGAGGCTGTCAGCTTTGCCCCTGTGTCACTGCCTTAGGAAGCTCAGCTGAAACATGTCTTCCAGGGGCATCGTGTTTGTGGGCAGAGCCACGGGTAGGAAGGACCAGCGAAAGAAGTGCTCAGCAAAGAATACACCTTTCACAGATTGGTTTGGGCAGAGGAGAGAGGCTGCTGGGTGACCTCTGGTGCAGTGGAGATCACTGGCTGAGGGGAGGGCAGATGGCAAGGTCTGAGGCTGTTCTTCTCTCCGAATGCCAGCAGAAATTCCTTCCAGAGAAACATTCATGTGTGCTCAGCGATGCTGGGCTGCAGTTGATCCTGAAGGTCTGAACCACAGACCGCCACTGCCTGGGGATTAAATAGCCGAGGACTATTAACTCAGCACTTCTGCTCCTAATCAAGGACGTAACTTTTATAGTACAGCTTCCAAATCACTGAAACTCTCTGCATTGGTCTCGGGACAGTCATCTCGTTAGCACTGCCTGCTGATGCAGTCATTAAACACCAGGCAGGCAGCATGGGGGTAATTCAGACACGCACAGAAGGCTTCCAGGAGCTGGTGTGGCAGACGGGGCCTGCAGACACAGTGCTCCTCCTCAGCAGAGGCTTGTCTTATCTTTCCACGCTGGAGTAAGCCAAACATTTTCACTCCTCGAAGCAGAGGGTTGCTGGTGCTATTTTTGGCTGAGAGGTGCAACGTTCCTTGGCCAAAGGCAGCCTGGAGATAACCCCGGGAAGAGCCGCTCCTGCTGTCCAAAAGAGGCGCGAGGCTCTGCGACACGCCTCGCTCTCCTGCACGCTCTGCCAGCAGCTGCCAGCCCGCTTGTTAGACAAGAGTGGGACATGCAGCAAGCTGAAGGCAGAGGGAGAAGGGCTCCTGTGGGTCCTCGCTCTCTTCACAAACATTCCCTCATTTTTCACTGAGGAACCTTTATAAACGTGTCTTGCCATTTCAAAACCCGCCTGGACTCGTTCCTGAGTGACCTGATGTGGGCAGACCCGCTTGAGCAGGGGGTTGGATGGGATTATCTTTAGAGATCCCTTCCAGCCCCCCGATTCTGTGATCCTGGCATGATTCTGCAGATGCATGTCTCACTTTGCTGCCTGGATGTACAATCTACAGACAAGGAGGAGGTTGCTCGGGGGTTTTTGAGATGGATCTTTTCCTAGGCCATACAAAACACAGTGATTTCGTGTTCTGAAAAGATTCTGTTTGCTTCTGACTGCAGTCAAGTGTGGCCACGGCTCCTGAGCAGCACGAAAAGCGCCAGGTACCACACAGCCAGCGTGTGCCACACAGAAGCCAGGCAGCTTCCCATTCTGTTTCTCCTGGCAATCATTGGCATTGGATGTGCCATTTGCTGAATGAAGATCCCGACAGCCCAAACCGAGATGCTCTGGAGCCATCACACGGCTGCAGCAGCAGCAGCAGCGCAGCGGGGTGAGATGTGGCACACGATCCAATCCTGGCGCTGGTCACAAGCAAAGCTGCTCTGTGCTGGGGAGCCCGAAGCAGCAGCCAGTCGGTGGCAGACGCAGGCAGAGTGCCTGGAACTGTAACTTTTGCAAACACTTTGCATCACGTTGCATTAGTGATAGAACGAGGTTCCTTTTGCATTACTGACACAAGGATGAGTACATGGTGTTAGCCCAGCAGCACCTCGCGCTCGCCGGAGCGGGCTCATCGCAGCCACACAGCGGGAAGCAGAACACACAGCACTTGCTATAGAGCTGTTTGCCTCAGTGCATCCACGGATCCCTCCTGAGAAGCCCCAGAACTCAGGTGCTGTGTGCAGCAGGACAGCAGCAATGACCACAGAAGCCGGGCAGAGCTCCCAGAGCGATACACAACGTGCAGCAGGCGGCTTTGCCCTCCCACGCGTCCCGCTCCTCTCGGCACAGCAGCAGGTGTTTCATTGCACAGCAGAAACCCTGGCAGTTTGGTTATGAGGAGAGCTGTAAACATGTGAGCAACAGCAGAGCTTCTGCATGAAATACATGCATGGAAAAATAAAGCAGCCTGGTCCTGCTCTTTGCATGCAAACATGCAGCAGGCAAGCAAAGCAAATCACACAGACACTGCTTGCAAATCCAGCCGGGCTGATGGAGCCCTGCCTGGCCTTTCTTCCCTCAAACCCTAAACAACCTGACAAGCAAGTGTTCCTCCTGAACAGCAGGCAGGGAAACGTTATTTTTAGCCAGAAAACCAGCACTATGAAGCCGGTCAGGCACATCAAACACTGCTTTTATCACCTGTCTGGGGCTTACTTCTATGAGCTCTCCTCTCCTCACCCCCTCCCCGGTGCTCCTGTGCTGTGGAAGGGGGGTCCAGGAGGGGCTGGGCTCTGTGGCTGCTGCCATCCAGCAGCTCCTTGGGACCGAGTGCTGAGGAGAGGGGGCTTTGTTGAAAGCCACCTGAAGAGATGTAGAAGGAAAAGAGGAGAAAAACCTGCTTTCCCCTTGCTAAAAGGCTCAGCAGGGCACAGGGCCGCTGGGGTCTGGGCACTGCAGGCCTGAGGGCTGCCCCTGCTCCCCAGCACCCCTCACCAGCACGGGCTGAGTAACGCAGCTGGCAACGCTGCCCTGAGCAGCTCAGCCCAGGCAGGCAGCGGGCACCCTGCTCGGCTCACTGCTGCCGGGCAACGAGCCCTCCCTCCCAGGCATCCCTGTGCTCGCTGCAGCCCTCCCCGGGCCCCTCCAGCTGCCACGGCCAGCACCCACAAACAGCTCTTCTCAAGGTTACTACTGAGGGAAATTAGAGGGGGAAACAACGAAGGTGCCTCAGTGAAACGGCCAACAGCCGTGAGCAGCAGCACTGGGAAAACCGGGACGTGCCGAAGTGAAACCTGCCGGGCCAGCTGGTAACTGTCTGGGCAGAAAACTGCTCCTCCCCTTTCGCTAAAGCCGTCTGCTGCTTCCCCAGCTCTGCGTGCTGCAGCCTCCCACACGCGGCCGGCGCAGCCGCTGCACCGCACACCCACGGGGCTGCGCCGCACACCCACGGGGCTGCACCGCAGCTGCAGCGGGGCCCCGGTACGTGGGAGAGCGCACAGACGCCGCTTCTTCCCCCGCTGTGCTCTTTTCCCTGAGGCTGGGAAGGGCTCACGCTGCAGCCCCGCGGGCGGCAGGAAGGGGCACACGTTAAACTGCCATTGCAGCCCTGCAGGGGCAGCGCAGGGCTGCACCTTCCTGCGCTTCCCAGCTCCAGCGCTGGGACTTCCAGTTTGCTCCCTGCGTTCCCAGCTGCCTTCCGCGGGGCACCACAGCCCCTCGCAGGGGGCACTGACCCGCAGCCACAGGCTCTGCTGCTGGGGCTCAGGTGCTCGTGGTATTTCATGCCAAAGCTCGGGGCCGTCTCCTGCCCTGCCTGCATCCCTGCCTGTGTCCCGCCTGCATCCCTGCCTGTGTCCTGCCTGCATCCCTGACAGTGCTTCTGCCTGCCTTTCTGCCTGTGTCTCTGCCTGCATTCCCTGCCTGTGTCCTGCCTGCATCCCTGCCTGCATCCCTGCCTGCCTTTCTGTGTCTCTGCCTGCATCCCCTGCCTGTGTGCCTGCCTGCATCCCCTGCCTGTGTGCCTGCCTGCATCCTTGCCTGCATTTCTGCCTGCATCCCTGCCTGCATCCCTGACAGTGCTCCTGCCTGCCTTTCTGCCTGTGTCCCTGCCTGCATCCCCTGCCCGTGTGCCTGCCTGCATTTCTGCCTGCATCCCTGCCTGTGTCCTGCCTGGATGTGTGGGCAGCTGGGGCAGGGCTGGGCCTTTAGGGGGTCAAACGTTCCAAAGTTACAGGCCCAGAGTCCCAAGTCCAAATCCAGAGCTGTGCAAATGGGAGGTGTCTTTGCAGCCAGCTGGCTCATTGCTCCTTATCCAGAAAAGACAGAGTCAAAATCTGGACCAGCACTGTCCGTGGGGCACTGGGAACCCACGAGGTACAACTGCTCATGCAGGCCAGGCAGACACTGCCAGCACCCAGCCCGACTCCCTGCCGAAAACCAGCCCGTCCTGTTTGCACACCTGGCTCCCAGCCGGCCGGGCTGCAGGGTGTGGAGGGCGGCCATGGCAGAGCTGGGCTGGGCTGCTGAACTGGCAGCTTCACCGGCTGTGAAGCAGGAGCAGGTGAGACCGCTCTGATCCACCCTGCAGCCTCTACCCCTCAGCCTCAGCCAACCCTGCTCCCTGCCAGCCCCTCAGCCGCCCCTTCCCCTCTGCTGGCAGGACACAGAGCAGAGCCCAGGGTTCAGCTGTTGCACAAATAAAAAGGGTTCTTCTGTTTTAAGGAGCACAACACAGGGCAGGGAATGAGCGTAGGTTTATTTTGGGCCATGGCCAAGGCAGAGCTAAGTTAGGGAAGGCACAGCTTCCCACCTGGCAGCTGCAGGGCAGCAAGGAGCAGGGCTGAGATCCATGAGCTGGCAGCTCGGGCAGGTTCCTGTCATGCCAGCAGACCTCCCCCCATCCCCACAGCAGTGTGGCACAGGGCTCATCTGTCCTGAAGCACAGGATGGGCCTTCCCAGGGCCCAGAGGAACCCCAGGCACGTCCACCGCCTCCAGGCAATCGTGTAAGCACAATTACTTCTGGGCTGACACAGCTGCCTCACTCCTGGTTATGCTGAGAGTGCTGCAAATCCCAGCTCCCCAGAAGTCACCAACAGAACAGGTTGGAAGAGGCTCCATACCCTAAACTCAGCTCTCCCACACACCTTTAGGCAAAACAAGCGCCAGAAATGCCAGGGGGTGTTACCCAGCACTTCCCTGGGTGGCAGAAATACCCCCGTGAGGAAATACAACTCCCTGCAGCAGACAGGGAGAGGCAGAGCCATCCCTCTCCCTCAGCTGCCGGGTCAGCCCTCATGCACGGTGCTGCAGTGCTGATGCAGGGGGTTAGCGCAGCCGTGATTCACCCCTGCTGCTGCCTCCTCTCTCACCGGGGGCAAAACCTCTGCAGAGGTGTTGGGGAGGCCGGGAACCAGTGAGGGGAATCTTCAACCCATTGCACAGGCTTGAGGCCAAGCGCAGGATGGTGGGGGAGCTCTGGGCAGACGGGGCTGCACAGGAGCAGCAGGTCCCGTGCAGCAAACCTCGCGCGTTCCCGAGTGCCTCCTTCACCAGCGTGATGTCAGGCTTGGGCAATTAGCCTCAGCCATTAATGCTGATGCTGTCAGTCACTAATGAGACATGTATTCCCAGAAGGTGAGCAGGGCACACGCTCTGAGTGTCTGGGTGCTGGCAGCGAGCCCCGGAGGACATTGGCTTCGGTCAGACCACGCGCGCTTGGCTGTCGCTGCTGCGGCAGCAGGCTCAGCCGGGCGAGGACGGACGAGAACAGCAACATCAAACACACCGAAAGCAGGTCACGGAACTGCCTCTGCTGCAGCTGGGCAAGACAACTACTCATTAAGGTGATTACAGGCAAGGGAGCTGCCCCGGCTCCCTGCTAACAAGCAGCATGGGCTGCCAGACCTACACAGCCCAAAGAAGCCCCGGGGCTGTTGTTGCACCTCCAGCTCTGCTGGCAGCTCCACAGGCTTCCCCAGTGCTCCGGCTCATCCCAGTCCCCTGCCCTGCCAAGGGTCTCCCGACCCAACCGTCACTTCCCCTGGACACTGCAGGGGGCTGGACCTCAGCCTGGGCCGCTGGTGAGGCTGGTGAAGCACGGAGGTGGCTGCCCACAAGCCAAGTGCCAAGGGTCTGGTTCACCATCACACATGGTCGCTAAGGCATCGGCCCCAGAAATGCCAGAGGAGGATGTGCAGTAGCTCAGGATGTTTCTGAGAAATCCCGAGCACCCTCAGCTCCTGCCCAGGCCCTGCAGCCTTTGCCTGGCCACCCATCCCACCCGCCTCCTGAGCTGTGGTCTCATGCCAACACATCAGATGGGGAAAAGGTGCTTGGCCTGCAGCCCAGGATGTGCAGCCAGACCCGGGCACCTCCCCAAGCTGTGGGTTTAACCTGGCAGGCTTTGCCTCCTTCCCTGGCCGTCCCAGCGCCAATGTCCCACTGCAGCCTGCAGCCAGCAGCCGGGCTTTGGTGAGGCAGGGCCATGGAGCCACTCTGCTCACCCTCCCCATCAGCCCTCCCCATGCAGCAGGGGCTTAGCTGCCCCCCGTCCCCGCTGAGCCCAGAGGCAGCCCCTTGCCACCAGCCCCTGCCTGTGACAACAGAGGGCAAACAGGCTTTGTGGCCGCTGTGGGCACACTGCACACACCAACTGCTGCCTTCAATGGCTCCAGGCACCATGATGACAGAGCTGAAGAACAAAGTGTTATTAACATACTGCCTGCAACACGGGCAGCTCCGTGGGGACCGGCACCCGCTCGGTGCCAGGAGGCGCTGCCAGCCCTGCCAGGCTCGCCGCCGCCGCCTAGGCCAGCTCTGCTCCCCTCCTTAAGGCAGGGCTGCCTCCCACGAGGCTCCTCGCAGCCCTGCAACCCCTGCCAAAAGGAAACCCCCTTTTATTCAGGCTTCAGAGGAGACCTTTGGTTTGCAGCTCACCCTCTCTCCACAGTACAGACCCAAGGCCCCTGCCTATCTCCTGAGCAGCTCTCCAGAGCACCTCGTTCACCCCCGGGATGCCATCCTGCAGCTGCTCCCTCTCAACAGCTCCCCTGGCGTCCCTGCGTCCTGGCACCCAGATGGAAGACAGAAAGGGCCAGATTCCAAAAGTGATTTCCACTGAAAACAATAAGCCACCAGCCAAGGTGCCACCCTGAGGTCCCCCTGCCACAGCCCTGGGCTGCCTCAGGGGCAGAGACACAGCATTTCTTGGCTCCAGCCCCGGGGCCAACACTGCTGCAGCCCCTGGAAAGGCCTTGGCCCAAAGAGAATTGTGAAACCTCCCTATTTGCCCAGCTGCAGAGGAGGGAGCTGCACAGTGCAAACAGTAACAGAAACAGCTGTACTTGAGTGTCTGTGAGCAGGGTAATCATTACACAAATCACTGCAGATTGGCCCCAGAATACAGTCTCCTGCCTGCAGACTGCTCCTGAGTACAAAAAGAGGCAAAAATCCTCAACTTAATTGAAAAGTGCTGGCAGCTCCCATGACACATGGAAATAAAACCAGCAGGGCTGGCTGCTGCTGCTGGGGACGGGCTCCTGTGAACAGCCCTGGCTCTCCCAGGGGCTGCAGGACGGGGCAGAGCTGCCAGACAGCCTGGGGACGAGGGACTCCTCCAGCAGCAGCATCCCCAGCAGCAATGTCTGAATTCTTAAGAGCATATGTTCTTAAAACAACTCTCACCTCCCTCATTAGAAAGTTATGCACATCTTTAAAATGTCACATTTTCTTTAAAACAAGTGACCTTTGTTACAAGCTTATGGACAAGGATTGTGCTGAAAGGTGCTGCTCCAGGCCTGCTGCCCCATCCCTGCCCTGGCTGCAGCGCTGGGTTTGCAGCCACGGCACCGCAGGGCTGGCTGCACTCGCCTTGCCCTGGCACTGCCTCACCAGCTTTGGGCCATCAACGACTTTCTTACAGCCCCAGCTCCTGGCCTGAGGTGATGGCACGTGGATGGGCTGCCCCAGCCCCACGGTGCTGCTGCCAGGGGCACTCCCACTGTGCCCAAACACCCACCTAGCTGAGCCTCACTGTCAGTATTGCCAACGCTGCAACAGGCACACAGGAGGGCTCGCTGGTGGGAAATAAAGGAGTCCTAGGGCTCCCCAAATGCCAGCTGATAGAGTTCTGCAATGCCAGCGACACTCTGGCTCAGTTACTGAGTGCTGATTTGCTGCCAGTCTGCAGCTACCCCGTTTGCAAGCGCTCTGCAGTGATGCCTCCGTGGCAGCTGGGAGAGCCTCCTCCAAGCAATGCCCACTGCTCTCTGCGTGCTCATCGTTGCTCAGGAGCTTGGAAAGGATTTGTGTACTTGCTGGGCAGGGCCTGTGGGGACAGCCCTTGTGTCTGCCAGCACGTCTGCAGGCAGGGAGAGCAGCTCCTCACGCTCAGGAAGCAGGTGCCAAGGTGGCACCATGTGTCCCCATTGACATGGCTGCACTGTGGACGTGGGGAGCCCCCAGCCCTGCTCCTGCCCTATAATAAAATCACAGAATCACAGAGTGGTGGGGGCTGGAAGGGCCCTGCAGAGCTGCTCCAGCCCAAGCACTTGCTCAAACAGGTTCCTCTCGCTCAGGGAGCACAGGAACGTGTCCAGGTGGGGTTGGAAACCTCCTGAGAAGGAGCCTCCACACCCTCCCTGGGCAGCCTGGGCCAGGGCTCCCTCACCTCAGCACTAAAGGACTTGCTCCTTGTGTTGCAGTGGCACTGCCTGTGTTCCAGCTCATGCCTGTTACCCCTTGTCCTGGCACTGGGTGTCACAGAACAAAGACTGGCCCCATCCTCCCATCACCCACCCTTGGGTTAATCGTGTTGGCCAGACGTCCGTGTGCCTCATCCCCCTCGCCCCGCAGCACGCTGCTGCTCTCGAGGCCACCCAGGAAGCCGCCCATCGCAGACGCCCCCGAGCACGTGTCGCTGCATATTTCGGCTCGTTTCCTCCCCTCTCATTCCCGCGGAACGGCTCTGGGCCGGGGCGGGCGGCCGGGACAACCGGGGCTGCGCCGGGGCCCGCGCTGCCCCGCACGGCCGCCAGGGGGCGCGCTGCGCGGCTCGGGGACACGCGGGCACGCGGCCGGGAGCGCGGACACGGGAACGCGGACGGACGGACACGGGGACACGGACGGACGGACACGGGACGCGGACGGACGGACATCGGGACACGGACGGACGGACACGGGAACGCGGACGGACAGACACCGCGACGCAGATGGATGGACACGGGAACGCGGATGGACGTACACCGGGACATGGACGGACGGGCACCGGGACACGGACGGACGGACACGGGACATGAACGGATGGACACGGGAATGCAGACGGACGGACACCGGGACACGGACGGACGGACACCGGGACGTGAACGGACAGACACCAGGACACGGACAGACGGACACCGGGACATGAACAGACGGACACGGGAATGCGGACGGACGGACACCGGGACGCGGACAGATGGACACAGGACGCGGACGGACGGACACCGGGACGTGGACGGATGGACACCGGGACGCAGACGGACGGACATGGGAACGTGGACGGACGGACACCGGGACGCGAACGGACAGACACCGGGACGCGGACGGACGGACACCAGGACACGAACGGACAGACACCGGGATGCAGATGGACGGACACGGGAACGCGGATGGATGGACACCAGGACACGAATGGACAGACACCAGGAAGCGGACGGACGGATACCGGGACACGAACAGATGGACACGGGGACACGAATGGATGGACACTGGGACACGAACGGACAGACACCAGGACATGAACGGGCTCATAGCCGGGAGCGCAGACACGGGAACGGGAACAGATGGACACGAGGACATGAATGGATGGACACGAGGACACGAATGGGCCCATAGCTGTGAGCGCAGACACGGGAACAGGAACGGGCCCGCAGCTGGGAGCACAGACATGAGGACACAAATAGACCCATGGCCAGGAGACAGGAGCACGGACACAGGGACACGAACGGGTCTGCAGCTGGGAGCACGGACACAGGGACACGAACGGGTCTGCAGCTGGGAGCACAGACACAGGGACACAAAGGGTCCCGGCTCCACGGGAACAGCAGCCAAAGCGAGGGCACAGCTGGCTGCAAGTCACTCCAGGGCATGACCCTGGGCTCTGGCTGCTCCCCTCCCTCTCCTTTCCCCTCCCTCCTCCCTACATCATCACTGGCTACAACTCCCTGTAGTGGGGTGGGGGTCAGGCTTTTCTCTCCAGTAATGAGCCACAGGACAAGAGGGAAAGGCCTCAAGTTGCCCCAGGGGAGGTTGAGGTTGGAGCTGAGGCAGAACTGTTTCCCTGAGAGGGGTGTCAGCCCCTGTGCCAGGCTGCCCAGGGAGCTGGGGGAGTGCCCAGCCCTGGCAGGATCCTAAAGCCAAGATGCTGAGGGCCATGGGTTAGTGGTGGGCTGGGCAGGGTGAGGGCAGGGATGGGACCCCAGGAGCTTAAAGGGCTTTTCCAACCAAAACGATTCTATGAGTCTCCCTCTCCACTCCCCTCCCCTCTCTGAGCAGCAGGGGAGGGTGATGCATGCACCAGCCCCTGCCCACGCTGCTGCAGGGGGAATGGCTCTTGGAAGCGAGGCTCTGCTGCCTCAGGGGCACTGCTGCAGCCAGTGAAGTGGCTCCTTGCCCTTAGGAACTCTGCAGAGTGTTCTTGCAAACAGCTGCCTGTGCTCCCACCTGTTACACACTCACTCAGCTCTGCTTTCAAGCACATGTTGTGGTTCCACGCACACAGTTTGCAACGGCCACTGGAATCAGGGTTCTGTTTGAGGCCCCTTCTCCTTTCATGCCCGACCACTCTCCCCAGTCAGCGCCTCCCAGGGGACAGAACTGACTGGAATGAATGTAATCTGGTACCCTGTCCCTACGTGACCTCCCTGCTACCTGCAGGAGCTGCACGCAAGGGGCCTGCAATTAGCAGGGTGGACAAAACCAGTTCCCTGCTTTCCCGTGTGCGGCTGCGCTCAGGAGCAGGGCTAAGTTCTGCAGAGGAGGTGTGGGGGGAACCCTCCCCGGGGCAAACAGGAGGGTCCCCGGGGCCGCTGACTGCGGAGGGGCTGCAGAGCCGATGCCCCACGGGCAGGAGCGTTGCCTCACGCAGCGGCCGCGGGTGCTGCCCCGCGGCTCTGACACGGGACAGCGCTTGGTGGTGCCTTTGCGGCAGCTCCGGGGAGCGGCGCGGCAGACGGCGGGGCTGTCCTGGTGCCTGGACTTTGCCCGGCGCTGTCTGGGCTCCGGCGGGTGCCCAACACCCGACACCTGCACCCACACAACCTGACCCTGTGGCCACAGAGCTGAAGCTGGGCACACCGAGGCTTAGGAGCAGGGGGCTCTGTGGGCAGAGCTGCCCTGGCCTGGCAAAGGGAACACGGGAGCTGCTGCCTGCACCAACCACATGGGACCGGGCACTGCTGGGAAAACACAATGACTGTTGGACCAGAGGCCGCCCCGGGGAATGTGCAAGCTGGTGTTTGCTCTGCAGCACCCAGCGCTGCCCTCGGCACCGGCACAGGCAAAGGGGAGCAAAAGCACTCACCCGGAACACATGGCCCTGCCACGCGAGCACAGCCGGGAGCAGGGCTGGGAGCAGGGCTGGGAGCAGGGTTGGGTGCAGGGCTGCTCAGAGGTGCAGGCAATGTGTTGCTGCAACACTGAGCAAAGAGACAGACCAAGGACCTTCCTGTGACAACGGAGCGGGCAGGGGTCAGCAGAGCTGGTGAAAGCTCCCACATGGGACATAGCAAGGCAGGGGAGCAAGGGAGTGATGGCTGCAAACAGGAGTGGGCCCACACGAGCACGGGGACAGCACAGAGGCGAGTGCAAAGGAGCTGAAGGACCCCTGGCACCGTGCTGTGGGGCTCCCGGTGCAGTAGCAGCAGCAGTAGCTGGGACCACCCGGCAGGCAGCCCCTCACAGCCCCTCACAGCCCCCCAGGAAGGGCTTAGCTGGCTGCCGACCCTTGTGTCAAGAACTAGGCTTAATCACCTCTCACAGACACCATCTGATGTTTGATCTTACTCCCAAAAGCTTTAACAACTTGGTGCTCTTACGTGCTGGAAACACGTCTCCAGCTGGCTGAGAATGTCCTTCCACAGCAGCTGCCGCTGAGCCACAGGCAGGACTCGGGTGGGCATCTCCTAAATCTCCGTGTGCTAACCCTCCGAGCTGCCTGGAACCACCCGGCAGCTAAAACCCATGGCCCAGAGAGCATCTGAGGATGAGGCTCTGCCAGCTTGGGGAGCAAGAGTGGAGCTCTGCTGGCCAAGCCTGAGGCAGCTCCCAGGCCCCCAATTCTCTGCAGTGCTGGATGTGGAGGGGACTGCAGGCAGCAGCCTGGCGGATTAGGAAAGTCAGGATTAAAGAGCAAGGGGGGAGCAAAGCCCCCCTGGCTGCGCTTGGCAGGCGATGAAAGGGAGGTTTAGCAGCAGCTGCCAGCTGGGAGCCGGCGGAGGGACAACTGCGGGACCAACTCCATCCCGGGCTCCCCAGGACAACAGCCACAGCACATCTCCAGCACAGCCTGTTTCTCTCTCCTTACTGCAAAACAGGAGGGACCCACGTGCCTCCTGGGCACCCCTTGCTGCTCCCCTGGGCAATGGGAGGGGAGGAAAACTGCCCCAGCTCAGAAACCTGCGGGGGAAAGGCAGTTTGAGAACGTGGCCTGTTGTGCTGCCAGCGCAAAGCAGAGAGCTGCTGCTACCCAGGAGAGAGAAAAGAGGCTTCAGCTGCTTCTCAGTTGCCTTCAGGACAGATTTAGCTGTGTGGCTGCCACAGATGGGGCTGCGTGGCCAGACCGCCTGTGAGATACACCCTGGGCTCTGCAGCAAAGCCGGAGCCTTTAGTTGCTAATAGAGACACAGCAAATTAACCGAACTTAATTGGGAGGGTCACCACACAATGCTCCCACCTGTTCTGCTGCGCTCCTGCCATCTGCTGCCCCTCTACCTGCTGCAAAAGGAGCTTTCTTTCCCTTTCCCCTGATGCCGTGGGCTTCGTTAAGTCGTGTCATGTCTCACCAGGGCTGCGGCGGCAGGACAATGGGCAGCGAGAGCGGAGCCAAGGGAACTCACGCACACTTTTGGAAGCTTTCCTTGCCACAGCCAACACAACCCAGTGGCTACTTCAACGGCTCTGTGTTCTGCTGCAGGAGATGGCCTCATACCCAGATCTGGCTTCCCAAAGGGCTAATTAAGTGACCCATGGGAGGCTGCTCTGCATCGCTCAGCGTGTTCACCGGCACCCTGCACCACTGTCCAGCCAACACCCGCTCCCCTGCAAAGCAGCTGCTGCTGCTGCTTACGAGCCGAAGGAAAACACTGACGCAAGCAAACCTAGAAGCACAGGCTGCCAAAAGCCCCGGCAGGGACCACCAAGGGGCCCATCTGCGGCCCCCGCCTGACGGAGCCGGTGGGGCCGTGCCAGCCCGCAGCCTGGGTTGGGCAAGTGTTTTGGCACTTGCAGTGACAGCTGAGAAAGCGTGATCTCTGACACAGCTCCCATTAGAAGAAATCCTCCCCGGAGGTCTCCCGGGCTGAGACGGGCCATATGGCAGCAAAAGTAAGTTCCTGGAGAACCCCCGAGTTCAACTCAGCACTTGGAAACCCTGCAGAAGGGCCGGGCAGGGCGAGGTGTTGCCCAAGCCCTGGCAGCCAGCTGGCTGCCCCTCTGCAGGGCTCAGACACCCGTGGTTCAGCTCAGTCAGCGTCAGAAGAGTGAGCTCAAGCCCCTGGCTGCACGGTGGTCTTACAGCTCTGGCCCACACGGAGCATTGCTTCACCACGGCAGCACTCAGAGCCCAGCATGGCTCTCCAAGCCAGGGGATTTGCAGAGGGACGTGCTGGCAGGCATCATCTGCAACACAACTGCTACCAGCAGCACGCCATGCCCGAGGTCAGCGTGCCCAGGCTCTGGGGCAGCAGCCAGCCAGCTGGCGTGGGCGCAGCCCGTGTGCTGGTGGCTCTGCTGAAAGGCCACCGTCCCTGCTGCCCCTGCAGTAAGCCAGCATAACCCTGTAACTTTGGACTATTACAGGCTCCAGACTGCACTCGGGAAAGGTATTTCTGGCAAGTATGAGTGCAAGCTGCAATGCCCATGACTCACCAGGAGATTACAATGTGGCCTGGCAGAGACAAACTGGAGAGAGGGAACAGATGGCTCCTCACCGCAGAAGGATGCACACCAGGCTGCAGCCCTCAGAAACACTGCTGCTTGCCTTCCCCTCCTGCTCACGTCGGCAAAGGCGCCGGTCACAGCAGCGCTGCTGCTGCCCACACGGGCCGTGGCACGGGCACAGGTCCCCGAGGGGCCGGCCACAGTCCCTGCCCGAGCTGCTGCAGCTGCCTCCGAAGTCTGGGGTCTCTCCACAGGCCATCTTAATATTCCAGGCCAGGAAGCCAAACTATGCTGCAAGCACAAAGTATGTATTTGAAGACTGCTGCTTACTTTCCTCCTCTGGGTCCAACATCTCAATAGTACAGGATACAATAGTACAATACATCTCAACTGACATCTCAAATGGTACAAGAGGCGGTGGGGTATCCTCTAAGGCCAGGTCTGGGTAACCTCCACCCCAGGCAGGGACCTGGCAGAAAGGTCTCGCCCTGCTTCTGACCTCCCTCGTGCAGGATGGGGAGGAGCCAATTCCAAACCAACAAAAGATGCCACTGGCAGACGAGGATCAGAAACGCTCCCAGGAGACCTGGCAGATGTGAAAGCTGGAGCCTGTGTGGAGGAAAGCATGAGGTCCTGGGAGGACGGGGGGCACGCAGAGGGCAGCGGCCCCTGCCCCGGCCCCAGAGCTCCCTCCGGGGCTGTGGGTTCAGTCCCATTGTGCAACTGGAGACCAGCACTGTGTGCTGCCCGTGGGGGGCTGTGGGGCCCCCCAGTCGCCTGCTGGCACAGAGGCAGCTGCACCGACTGTGATCAGCTGCCAAACGCTGCCGGCAGCAGCCTGTTCAGGGATGGCTGTGTGGCATTCCTGCTGAAAACCGCGCGTGGCAGCGCCGTCTGCTTTCGCCAGCGCTACAGACTGTCCCACACGTTGCACAACACACGCAGAGGCCTCAGCTGCTGAGCGCACTGGCACTCACCCGGCCAGAGGGCAACCTTTGTGCTGGCAGCAAAGAGACGCAACTTCGTCCCAATGGTCAATTCAAAGGCAACCCTGTGGCCTTCGTAGGCCTCATGGGTGACAACAGCGCCGAGGTGCACAGGGCCCTTGGGCTTGGCCAGGCCCGCTGCCGCCTGGGCCTCGGCGCTGAGGCCGTGCCGGGCCGTGCCTGGCGCCTGACCCGTGCTGTTACACCCGCCGTAACCCCGCGGAGCCCACGCACGGCGCCGCGGCCCCGGCCGAGAGCGAAGAGAGGCTGGGGGGCCGTGGCCGCCGTGGCGGCTGCCCCCGTGCCGTGCCGGGCCGGGCCGGGCCGCCGCTGGCGCCTCGGGAGCGCGCCGCGCGTCCCCCGCGGCCGGCGCCAGGCCCCGCGCGCCTGAGGGGAGAGGCGGCCCCGCCCCTGCGCAGGCCCCGCCCCCGCCTCGCCCCGCCGGCCAATCGGCGGCCGCTGCTCCGCGGGTCTCGCGGCGGCGCGGCCGGTAGCCGGGGCGCGGGGTCAGAGCGGCCGCGCTCGGCGGCCGAGGGGAGCGGCCTCATTTGCATCGGCCAATGGGAGGGCGGTATGCAAATGTGGCCGGCGCGGGTTGGCCGGGCGCGCGGCGGATAACGCCCGCGGGGCGCCTTTGTCCCGCAGAGGCGGCGGCGCGGGGCAGCGGTGCGGGCGGCGGCCCCGGCCCGCGGCTGCACTATGACTCTGGAGGAGCTGCCGGGGGACCAGCGCACCGCCGGCAGGTACAGGCGCGGCGCCGCGTCGGTGCGGGCGCGGGCCGGGGACGGGCGCGGGGCGGGGGGACGGCGGCCCGCAAGTGACGGCGGCCGGTCTGTGCTTGTCCCGGCGGCAGGATGGAGCAGGCGGGGGACGCGCTGGAGGAGGTGCTGAGCAAGGCGCTGAGCCAGCGGAGCCTCACCCTCGGCGTCTATGAGGCCGCCAAGCTGCTCAACGTGTGAGTGGTATTCCCTGCAGCTCCTTCCCCCCCGCCGGTTGTGCCCCTTCCTCCCACTGGCCCTCGGTGACCGCGGCTGTCCCCGCAGGGACCCCGACAACGTGGTGCTGTGTCTGCTGGCGGCCGACGAGGAGGAGGCGGGGGACGCGGCGCTGCAGATCCACTTCACCCTCATCCAGGCCTTCTGCTGCGAGAACGACATCAACATCCTGCGCGTCAGCAACCCGGCGCGGCTGGCCCAGCTGCTGCTGCCCGCCGCCGGCCCCGAGCCCCCTGCCGACCTGCACTGCGTCCTGGTCACGGTCAGCAGCCCGCGGGGCCGGGGGGGACGCACGGCACCGCAGGGCCGGGGCTCGTGTGCTGCTTTTCCGTGCACCGTGCGAGCGGGACGCTCTGCTCGGAGCCCTCGGGCCGCCGCTTCTCCCGGCCGGGCTGCGCAGGGGGGGGCGGCCGCTCCGGGGCCGCGCTGCTGCGGCCGCCCAGCTGGAAGGCGGAACTCGTCTTTCCAGTGAGCGATGATGAATATGCAGAGCACGTCGCTTTGTCCTGCAAAGCCTGGAACCAAGCGCAGTTTCAAAATGCCAGTCGGTAAAACCGGAACTGACGGTGCCTGGGGCACGGCCGCGGCGCGGGGCTCCGGGGCTGCCGCGGGGCTCCGGGGTCCCGTGGGGTCCCTGCCACGGCCCGAGGGAAGCTTCTCTCCTGAGTTTTTAACGCACGGTTTACCCTTGGCTCCTCTGCCCCGGAGGAGCCGAGGCTGCCAGACTCCGCGCACGGTTCTGGGGTTGGCTTGTTTGTTCTCCCCTTCGTGGCAATTTGAGATGATTCATGCTCCCGGCTTTGCTCCTGTGGGTTGTTTTTGCTCCTCTGTTAAAGCGCTCCCCTCTCCGTGTCCTTTTCCAGAACCCCCACGCCTCTCAGTGGAAGGATCCAGCGCTGAGTCAGCTGATGTGCTTCTGCCGGGAGAGTCGCTACATGGACCAGTGGGTGCCAGTGATCAACCTCCCCGAGCGGTGACCGCGCCGTGCTCCAGCTGAACCCCATTGCACTGACGTTTTGCAATACTTTAGCAGTTGCTCAGGAAGAACCTCCCTGTCCCAGCACCAGGATTAAACGGGGGAGGGGGGGAGCTTAAAAAAAAAGGAAAAAAAAACAACAAAAAAAACAAACACAAAGAGATTTAAACTGATGTGAAGGGGGGTTGGCTGCAGTGGCACTCGGTGGTGTGTGGTGGAGCCGAGCCAGGCGGCAGCGCTGGGGCTGAGCGCGGAGCGCAGGAGCAGCGGCGGCGGCTGGGCCAGGGGTGAGCCCGGCCTGAGGCCACGGGGCAGGGGAGGGGAGGGGCTGGGCACTCCTCACCCACAACAGCCAGCTCCCTGCACGCCTGCTGCTTGGTGGTTTGGTTCGTTTCTTAAAGTGCAACTTGCCAGTTTGTGGATGAAATGATACCTTTAAAGAGGCCTAATCGAAACCTTTTACAGCCGATTTTATTGTATTTTTGGGATTGTTGACTCAAGTTTTTATGCTAAGATATATAATAAGTTATTTTATGATATTGATGCAAAAAATTATTTATACTGGGAGGTGTGAGAACCAGAATGCCCTTAAGCAGGTGGTCTGCAGCCACCCGGCTCTTAGCAGTTGCCTGTTAAAAGCAGCTATGTTCATGTAATTGTTTGAAATTGGGTAGTGTTTTGTTTGGGGGGTTTTTGGTTTTGTTTATTGAAATAAAGTTGAAACTCGAAGCCTGGGTTTTGCTTTCCTAATCCTGTTGCTTAAGGCACAGGCACGAGGACTCCTGCAGCAGCTGCTTCCTTGTCCTGGCTGTGGGCAAGGTCCTGGTGCCCTGGTCCTTGCGTGGGTTGGGTCCCTGCCCCTCCCAAGCCTTTCCCTGAACCACCAGCTGATGAGCTCTGGGAAAGGGGGGATTGGGGTTTTTTTTCCTTGAATGCTGCCACTTACCAGCAGCCTTTAAAAAAAACAAGCCCCAAGCCACGAGGAAGGAAGAGTTTGGAGCCTCCCCCACTTCTGCTGAACCCGAGCCTTTGTGGAAGGTGGGGAAACCCGATTCCTCCGGCGAGGAAAAGTGCGCCTGACGCTTCCTTTCTCAGGAAACGTCTCGGGACATTTCTCTTACTCTGCCTGAGTGTAGCACCCCAGCCTCCTGCACACCCTCCTGCAGTTGCTCCCTGTGCCACCACCCACTGCTCCTCCAGCACAGCCCATATCTCCTGGGGTGAAGAGGTTTCTGTGCAAGCTGGCACGCAAAAGGCTATGCTCTGTGGGGTGCAAACCTCTCCAGGCCCCAAGAGAGCAGGAAAACAGCCTCCCTGCCTCCCTCCCACGCTGCTCGCTGCCAGCAAGAGCTCTGTGCTACCCGAGGGAGGCCCCAGGGACACCGGTGACCTACATTGGGCTTCCCTAATTGCCCGTGTGTGCTGTGCTGGGGCAGCCGGGCTGGCTGCTGCCCAGCTGGGCCCCGGCCGGCTGCAGGAGCGGTGCTGCCGGCAGCCCCTGGCCTCGCTGCCCGCCGTGGGGGAGAAACCATGGGCAGCCCCTGCAGCAGCCACCAATGAGGAGGTGAGGTCAGGCTCAGACAGTGTTCCTGCACAAAAGGAGGTTTTAGGAACATACTGTTTTTAGCTTCATTCTTAGAGCAATTCAGAAGCAAATACACCGCGGGAGCTGCTGTGCTGGCTGGTGCCTCCATGCACACGCATGCAAACACCCTGTTCCTGTTGCATGGCGCTGCAGCAGCACAGGCATCAGATACTGAGCAAAAACTTAACCACATCTGACCACAAACACACCCAGACCTGGCTCTGGGGATCACTGCCCCTCCTCTGCTGCTTTCCCAGGTGTGATCAATCACACGTTTGGAATTAATCACAAATACTTGTTCTTTCACCAAGCTCAGACTCGACCCAAAACTGCACAAAGCCCTGGTCTCTCCCCCAGGCTCCTGGCCCCCTGCCACAAACTCCTGGCCAGGACCCATGGGTGGCCCTGGGGGTCACCTCAACACTCATTTTTCCCCCAGACCAGCCAGCTCTGGGGGGAGGGTCCCTGCCTGGCCACATGCCAAGCCCTCCCAAAAACACCCAGGTTTGGGGGGGCTCAGCCCCTAGAGCAGCAGCAGCCAGGAATGGGTCCTGAGGGGAGGCAAAGCCCCTTCCCGGCTGGGGCAGGGCAGGGCACACACACAGCAGCAACACACGGGATGCCCCAGGAGTGCCTGGGGACAAAGCATGTACAAAGTAATAGAACACTCTCTCCCCAGCTGAAGCAAGGCTTTACCAGGGGGCTTCAATAAATCCACACTTGCTTTTACTAAGCCCCAGCCTGTGTCTGGCTGGGTGTCTGGCAGCTCTCAGCTCTGCAGCCCTGCTCACCCCAATAACCCACCTGATGCCCAGTCCAGGAGAACTGCCAGCAGATCTGCTGAGATCTCCTTTTCTCCTATCTTCAGCCCCAGCAGTTTGACACGAGACAAGATGTAAATGTGACTTGCAGTCCCTCAGGAGGGTAAGTGCAGC
The DNA here is from genome assembly GCF_028858725.1 of Colius striatus. Taxonomy (NCBI): domain Eukaryota; kingdom Metazoa; phylum Chordata; class Aves; order Coliiformes; family Coliidae; genus Colius; species Colius striatus. The sequence goes on from NC_084768.1 coordinate 4,073,586, forward strand.
CTGGCTGTCCCTCCTGGGGGCTGCAGCAGGCTGGTCCTGCTGGCACACAGCGCAACAGGGCTTTTGTTTGGACCCTTGGCAGATCAGGAGGGGTCAGAAGCAGGGAGCACCGGTCTCACCTGCACCAGGCCATCCCCATCCCAACCCCACCAGCACCTTTCCCACGGAGGAAACACCCAGCAACGCACCCTTTGCAGCTCACCGGCTCCAGAAGGCCGAGGAAAACAAACAATGGCAAACTGAGAGCACAGAAAAAGCAGAAATGGTTTAGCAGCAGGTTATTTTAGCAAAAGCCAGGTCTCCACCCCTGCAGCTAGCACTTCTGCCTCTAACACAACACAGCAGTGAAGAGCCAAAGTAGGAAACACAGGGAAAAACCCACAAATAACAAGCTGCCTGCTTAACTTGGGGAAGAATAAATACCCATTCTGGAGCGGTGTTGGGCTCACGTGGGGCAGCCCAGCCGTGCCAGCCCACCCTGCTGCCTCCCTGGCTTTCCCCAGCAGCTGGGGATACAGAGATTCTCATTTCTCCTTTTTCCTTCTGCTACAGCAGTCCATATTTCCCCCCAGTTGTACAATCCCTGCTCTCTCACGGGAGTATTTACAGCAAAAGAGCAAAGTGCAAGCGCTGGAGCTCTCACCCGCGCCCGGACACTGCCTGAGAAAAGGAAAGCATTCACCACAACCTACGGAGGGAGAATTTGCAGGTAAGCACGGAGCAGGCAGTAGGGCTGTCTCTCAGCCTTGCCTGTCAATTTGTGACCTCTTTGTTACCTGCTGAAGGTGTCATTTCTCAGCGCATATCAACGGGGGAGTGACAAATAGGCGTCGTTAGCGCAGCAAATCACAAGCGGTTAATGAACTCTGTGAGTACCCCGACAGGAACACAGCAGAGCTGTGGCAGATGGCAGCCTGCTGGCTGCAGGGGAGGACATGTGCAGCCAGCTGAAGCCAGCATTGTTTGCAGTCCCTTCAAAGTTTCCTGTCAGTGTGCAATGTTGGTATAAATACAGGATTAAAGTTTTTATATCTATACACACACACACACACAGAGAAAGACTGTTTTATTAGGTATATATATAAAACCACTTCCTTGATGGAAAGGCCCTCCAATTACAGCTGCATAACCATCATCTGGATAGAATTTGGCATTTTTCCCCTTTAGAAATGAATTTTAACAAAGAGCCACCTTTCTGACCCCCTACACAGAATGTGCCTGGGAGGGAACCTGCCTCCAGCTCAGCACACAGCCCGGCCACTACCAGCTTCCAGCCTTTGCTTCTGTTGACAGGTTTGGTGGGTTTTTTTATGCTAACACAGAAGAAAATGCAGAGAAGCAGAATGACAGCTGAAAATTCTGCTTTTTCAGCTCCTCTTACAGAGCAGGAAAACCAACCTGTGGGTCTCTGATTCATGCCGATTTCGGTTTTACACTGAGAAAGCCCTGTCAAGAGAAGCCAGTGTAAGGGAGGCTGCAGGCCTGGCTCCCTGGAGCTCACTGGCAGCTGCTGTAGTCGTTTCTCAAGGTAGTTTTTGCTAGACACTGCACTTCCAAATGTGCCTGTGCATAAGCACAACACACCAACACAGGTACCTCCCCCCCACCCAGACAGAGTTAAAAACCCAGCGTCAACCCAATGCTGTTCCATCAGGTCTCTACACCTTTGCCTCTGCTCTGGCAGCGAAGCTCAGGCAACTTTGGTCTCGGTTGTGTAAGCTGAGGAGTGGAAGCAGGCCTGAGCCCCGTGGGGCCAGGAGCCCCAGCTCGCCCGGCCCGGCGCAGCGACGCCGCTCGCCACAGGCCCCGTGCCCTTGGACGAGAAAGGAGTTAATTCAGTTTGAAACCTCGCTTCCTAATAAAGGTAGGGAACAGAAGAAGTGCTTTAGAAAGCTTCAGAAATTGTTTATAGGCTTGGTAAAAGAAGGGCTGCTCTTAGACAGTTGCTAGCCGGTACCTTACAGAGTGTTTGCCTGCGTGCCCGCTGTGGCTTTGCCCGAGAGGGCTGGGGGCAGCTGCCCCCCTCTCCTATAACAAAATGCAGGTCTTCTTGTCCTTGAAAGGGTTCTCAGAAGTGGGGATGCCCATTAGCAACGGATCCTTCTTGGCGTGTTCTTCACAGTACAGCATTAGGTCTGCTGACGCTTTTGACACCTGCAGAAGACGGGGGAGGCGGGGAAAAACACCACCATTACATGGGATTTCCCATGGTAACGTGCTCAGACATGCTGGGAGCTGCTGGCTGGGGCAAAGTCCCTGCATGGGATGGGAGAGGAGCCTGGAGACAGCAGCATTTCCTGGTGCCCATCTCCTGAGCAGCCACTGCCACGCGCTCGCCCCGGCTGCGGCAGGAGCAGGGCACGGCCGCGCTGCTCTCCGGGCTCAGCTCGTGGTATCAGGCAAAAGCAGCACCCAGCTCCTGCACAACTTCTGTGGAAGACTGAAACTAAACAGGAGGAGGTTCAAAACAACACAGCAGGTTCGTAACGAGGGGCTTCTCTATAGAGCTGGGGATTGAAGGAGTTCGGTGAGACCCAAGAAGTCACCAGCACTGCTGTAGCCACTATCCCGTCCCTGCTGGCTGGATAAAAGGCTTGGTTGCTTTTCTGCCTTAAGGCAAAGGAATGCAGTTTCATATGCTGCTGCCTTTGTTGCATTCATTCACCCTCCTTGCACACGCAGCAGCCAGCCAGGATGGAACCAAATCACAGCCTGGAAACACACCCCTCTGCTTCACACACTGCATTTGCTCAGCTTTTGCCGTGGTCCTCCTGCAAGTCCACGAGGCACTGAGCTACCTGGGCATGCTCCTGTCAGTGGCCAATGGACGTAGGTTCACTCAGGCCAAAACACAGGTGTCACATTTAGAGGTGGGGAAGACACTGAGCTGTGGGCACAGACACGCACACAGACACATACACACTGTTATCGCCCTACAGCTGGGGTGAGGGGAACGAGAAGAGAAGGAAGGGTGAAGAAGGACGTGCTCTCACCTTTATTCTTTCTATTGAGGCTTCTATTCTTAACTGCTGGACAGTCCTTCGGGCCTGAGCTATGTTGTTGGTCGTGGTAGCCGTTTTGCCAGACATTTTCAGTGAAGTGGTGAAGTTCTGTTTCGAAAGACGGCAGGTTAGAGTTGCAGAAGGTGTCACAGCACATCAGGCTGCTTTTACACGCAGGGGCCACCAGCACACGCCGCAAAAAGCGCTTTCCACAGATGATTTTGCACACCGGGAGTTGTCATCTGAGAAGCAGCTCAGCAAACAATGCTCCACAGCCACACCACCTGCCAGCGGGCAGGGAGGAGAACTGCCACCTGCCTGCCCAAGCCCTGGGACTAAGGAACATCCCCTCCTCTGCCTCTCTGGGGCAGCCGGTGCCCGTTCTGAGCCCGCTGCAGGCAGGAGGTGGGGCAGAGGCAGAGCACAGCAGCCATGGCCTCCCCGCCTCCCGCGCTGCACTTTGCCTCTGCAGCAGCTTTACAACACACCAGAGGAAAAGGAAAACAAGAAGGCAAAGTTCAGAGAGGCTGCTGTCTGCTCCCACATCGCCATATATGGAGGGTGAGTGGCAGGAAAAGCCACGGGTGGCTCCAGGACCTTGCTTCTCTGGGTAAGAATGCAAAGCATCAATCCTACTGCGGGGCCAGTGTTTGGGTGGTGTCTGCTGAGAAGGGAGGACGGACAAGAGGAAGCTGAGGGGAGACGTGGTCACTCTGCAGCTCCCTGACAGGAGACTGGAGTGTGGTGGGAGTTGGTCTCTGCTCCCAAGTAACAAAAAGAAACAGCCTCAAGTTGCCCCAGTGGAGGTTGAGCCTGGAGCTGAGGAAGAGCTTTTTCCCTGAGAGGTGTGTCAGCCCCTGTGCCAGGCTGCCCAGGAAGCTGGGGGAGTGCCCAGCCCCAGAGGGATCCCAAAGCCGTGGAGCTGAGGGCCGTGGGGTAGTGGTGGGCTTGGCTGGGGGAGGGGAAGGCTTGGATTTGATGGTGTGAAATGTCTTTTCCAACCAAAATGATTCTATGGTGTAACAGCCCCCCCATGTTTAGCTCAGTGGCCTAGCTTCCCCATAACTTTGGCATCTGGGAAGAGGAGTACAAGCATGAAGCCCAGAACTAGTCTGAATGCTCCAAATGCTGGATTTTGGGGCAAATCAGACATCTTTTGTAATTGCAGAACCTCTCACAGCATGCCAGTTGGGAGACGCCAGCCCGCAGCAAGCGCCCTGCAGCAGGCGAGGCCACGGCCCTGAAACGCTGCGTCTGAGGCACGAGCCTTCGCTGGCCCCGAGGACCTCCCCCAGGGTTTGTGTGTGCAGCTACCACGGGTAACCTGCAGCAAAGCTGAGGAAATGTGAGCAGGTGCCAGGGGGTCCCAAGAAGCCTCAGTGGGCTGTGCAGGGCAGTCTGCAAAGCCTGCTCACAGCAGCCGTGCCAGGAGGCTGGGTCTTGCTCTGCGGCAGCCATCCACTGCCCCACAGCACCCCAACACTTCTGCTGTGCTCCCGAGAGGCCACTCACAGACTGAGGGGCAGGGGATTCGCTGCTTACCGCCCAGGAGACGACTAATGCTACATGAAGAAAAGCCCAGCGGGTTGTGCCTCTGGGAAGCAGCGTTCCCTCCACGCCACTGCCTTGACTGAAGACACGGGCACTCAGCCTCGCTCGGGCCCTGCTGCCCCACTGCTGCATTGAGAGCCAGGGCTGTCTGCACAAAAGCAGCTCACCCTCCAGCCCTCACTTAATCCAGGCACGAAGAGGCAGGAGGTGACAAATCCCAACCATGAGTCAGCGCAGGGCAGCGAGGCACAGCCGTGGCTGTGCAGGGCCAGGCAGTGCTGCAGCACCAGGCCTCAGACCTCCCCTCCCAGCAACGGGCACTGGTTGTGCCAGACTGGAGCTGCCATCTCCCAGCACCATCAGCTGCTTACTCTGCACAGCGGCAGCTAAAGAGTTTTGGGAACGTTGTTTGCTCTGGGGAGCTGTGAAGTCTTTGTCTGCGAGGAGCACAGTGAAGATGCACAGGAGCCTGACATAACCTCTGTATCAGCACCATAACAGCCTCTCAGCAACCACCCCACACCCACCAGATCACAGTGGAGTCAGTGTCCGTGAGGGAGCTGTAACCCCCTGCAGCAGCTCCAGCACCCAAACATCAACGTGCCTTCTGACAGCACGTGTAGTGATTCAACCTGCCAGTTACTGGAGAGCAGGAGGAACGCTCACTGACACTGCAGAAACACCTTCAGGAGCATTCACCAACCTGCTCAGAAAGGTTTGCTATTCACACCTCTTCCTCAGTGCTGGGAAGGAGCGAGCTACCTGCAGCGTGTTTCTCGCTGTAAGCGATGACGGGAGTCGTATCTGGCACACACGGCACAGTGTTTGTAAACTGCAACGTGAAAACTCTCAGCAGTTCAGGGCAAAGGTCGTGGCACACGCACCACCTCTGCCACACGCCCTGCAGTGCCACGACTCGCCCAAGAGGGCCTCTGCCATGGCATGTCAGTGGCAGCCAGCTCTCCGCGCCAGGGAGGTTTGCGCTGCGTGGCCTGTGGCACCGAGGAGCCGAAGGTGGGTTCTATCAACCCAGCAGAACTACCCCACAGCCCAGGCGTGGGCCAGGCTGTGGCTGATGGGAGCTGGCAGGGCCAGGATCACGTCCAGGGCTCGGTGCTGCAGGGCAGGGCAGCCCCTGTGCCTGCTGCAGGGACCTTGAGGCACACTGAGCCCACCAGCTCAGCCACGGTGCAGCTACTGCCCAGAAGGACCTGCAGGAGATGGTCAGAGCTGCCAAAGCTGCCTCGTACCCAACAGGCTCACACCTTTGTGCAAAAGGAGACTTCCACCCAAGGACCTCCAGCACACGCTGCCAGAGCTGATAAATGCAGCTGCTGTGTGATAACCAGCTCTGCTGGTGCGTGGCAAGCTGCCCGCAAGGGCTCCAAAACAACCAGGTCTGCAGCAACAGGGATCTGTTTTGCACGGAGCCACCACAGAGTGAGCCCAAACTCCCATTCCAGACCTTGCAATTTTCACTTCACTCAAAAGCTACAGCGTGGAAAAAAGAAACAGCCCCAGACAATTTGTTTTCAGAAAGTAATGCCAGCACCTCTGAGGAGTAAGACAGCCCAACATTTGCGGGTTCCTCCAATGCCAGTACCGTTTGGGTTGGGTTTTGCTTCAATAAAGACATGGGGTTAAAACCCAGTTACTGCAAAATGAAAAGATAAACTGGTGTGCTCTCATTTTGCTGGGGCAAGCCAAGGCTGACTTGCTCAGCCTTCCCTTCCTCACCCCCAAGCCACGGCCTCGAGCCCCCTTTTGCTAGCGGAGAGGTTTGAGTTTCTCTGGAGTCCCTTCCCATCCCATCTGGGTGACCTCGTTAGGAAAGTCTCAGTGCTCATTTTCCCAGCTGGTTGGCTTTGCTAATAAATTAGATGTTGTTTAAAAAAGCCCCAACAGCCTCAAACCATAACATTTGAAAATTAAATTGCTGCGTTTCCTCATCTTCAAACAAACATGCGCAGCATTACTTTAATAGTCCTCCTAAGATTACTAAATCTGCTCTACAGAGAGATTTACAACTAGGTCATCACCCAATAATACTGCTTTCCCTCCAAGTTCCTGGCAACCCACCCCAGTACCTGAGCCATGGGATTTCTCGTAGGGTACACTCGATTTCAGGCAACAGCAACGAATTGCAGACACCTCTGCAGATTTATACAGGCAGCGTGGGGCAGCGCTGCACAACTCGGGGTTTCGTGCCCTCAGAGCCCAGGCAGGGATTCCTGGGACAGGAATGTCTCCAGAAATGCCTCTCAGGAGAATTAAGTCACTCTGGAGAAAAGACCCCTTGGTCAAGAAGGGCACTGCTCCGATTTCTAGGAGGCAAGCCCTGAGCCAACAGCAGAGACAACGCCAGAGCCCAGCTCCTCCCATCACCACCCTCACCGGGATCTCTCATGTCCCCCAGCACTCAGAGCCACAACTGCTCATCCTCTATCCAATGCACAACCAAAGCCACAACAAGTTTTTCAGTTCACCACCTAAGACAAAACACGGCTGGTGTGACCTTGTGCTGGGGCAGGCAGGAGGTGAGCTGGGGTCCCTGTGCCCACCCTGCGAGAGCACAGTGAGCTACAGCCTCGAGGCCCTGCAAAGTGATGGCACTGGAGGAGGGCTCACAGCCCCGGGGCTGACCATGGCAGCGAGGCCCTAGCCCCAGAGCAGCTGAGGGCACAGCTGCCACTCTCACTTGTCTCTGACTCAGACTCTAAAAAGAGACAAAATAATCAGTCCCCCCACCAGCCTCCTCTGGCCACTGTGCCCGAGGCAAAGCCTTTCTGCACAAAGTGCTCTGAAAACACCAACAGCTACCTCTAAAAACAGACAGGGTATGTTTTCTTCCCAGCTGTGCTCACAGGTCTAATAAAACAAGCAAGCTCTGAGCCCGTGCATGGTGTTGGCTTGGAGGGGCTCACAGGCTTGCCTGCCTTCTGTAGCTGTGCCACCCCTCAGCCCTGCCCTCCGTACCCTGCAGTACTGCATCGTTGTGTCAACCAGCATCACCTTCACTTCCCGTCCCAAGCACATCAGTGCAGCTTTGATTTCCCCCTTCCTAATACCAGGAGACTGCAGGGGCAGAAAGGTGTGAGGAGACAGACAAGTGGAAGAACAGTTTCCATTGCAGCAGCCACTAACCCCACTGGGACCCTGCTGCAGGGGGGATGGACGTCCAGCCCACCAACACCGTGGCACGTGGCCACCATGAGCTTCTCATCACCTCTTGCCCTGGTTATTCCCACTACTGCTCAGTTTGAAAGCTGTCAGGAGTGAAGAGAATGATTATGGGAAAGGCACCAGTAACAAGGGAGCGAGGGAGGGAGCGAGGCTGCCTGCTCTCTCCAGGCACTGCGGGCTTGCAGAGGCACGTGCTGGGCTGGGGCTCTGTAATTAACTGCAGAGTCAACAAATGAATGGAGTAAATTCACCACTGGGAAGGCTGGGCTCATCCTTTGGGGAAAATACCCTTTTCCATGGAAAACTGAGGACATTTGTTTGAAAGAAGAGGATGCTCACCAGCCACACTTTGCCAGGGAGGGGATGAAACGTGTGAAACTTCCAGTGCCCTTCACACAGCCGTGCACCCAGGCTTTGAATGGCTTACAAAACCCAACAGAAGCACCTGCAAACAAGCAGAGCTGTCCCTCTTCCCCAGGAAGAAAACAAACCTATTTTCCAAGGCCTTGCCCTATTTGTTTCTGCAGGCTTTAGGTAAGGAGGTTGCAGTGCAGCAGCCGCTCGGCGCAGCCTCGGTAGCTACATGGTTGGCTGTTAAACCCGAGCTCTCACCAGGGTAATTAAACACCAATCTATCTTTTTTATTCTTTCAGATCCAGGACTTATGAGCTACCTGCTGAGGGAAATGTAATTAACTCACCACTGCTGAAGTACCCCTGGGATTCACCCAGCAGCTCTGCCTTGCAAACGGTTCCCTGTTTGCTCTAGTTATGTAAAGTCAGCTTACACCGCAGCTCCAGCCCCTGCTAGCAGCCCAAAAAAGCTTCAGAAGGCTACCACAGCTCCTTCTTTTGAAGTCAAATGGCTTTTCAGTTGAATAACTCAAAATTTTAGAACAACAGAGCAGACTGAACAGAACACAAACCACCAACACTGACTCCAGCACCTGAAAGGGCACCAAACGTGCCGGGCTCAAAGGTGTCACCAGGCTCTGGCTCTCCAGGGCCACAGCCTGCAGCTGGGGGCTGGTGTGAAGCCACAGTTACAGCTGCTCTGCACACACACCTTTCCAAGGCATCTCCTTTTTCAGGCCACAGAAGCTGTGCTGTGGACGATGGGCCCAGGAGGTAGGAATGCCCTCGTGCCCCTGCCCTCGAGCCCAGGGGCTGTGGGGAGGCAGTAGCATGGCCGGCTTCACCTCGGGCAAGGAAACAATGGGCAAGGAAGGGCACAAGCAGTTCCAAAGCCAAGAGGGACCCCTGCCTTCCTGGTGACTCTCACCTCCCTGCAGTATGCTGGTCCCCAAAATGTGGTACCACAGCTCACGGTCAGGGTTCCAGTGACTCCACAACAAACGCTGCAGGTTTTCAAGTGAAACTGTCCCAAGTCCTGCCACTTCCCCAGTCCTCACTGAAACGGTTTTAAGCTGGATCTGGTTTGCCTGTCACCACCCACAACAAAGACTCTGCCCACCCAACTCCACCAGTGGCTCCCTGCTGCTTCACAGAGCTGCCTGCAATACGTTTTGCAGCCTTTCTTACCGTCAGGGCCCTTGGCCCTGCTGCCTTCAGCGGGGGCTGTGCAGCCACTGCGGTAACCATACACCGCCCAACACCAAATCCGGCTGTCTCCTCTTACCTACTCACACTCTCCAGGGCTAGCACGAACAAAGAGCCAGGAGCTTACTCCTGTCTCTGAAGTCCACAATTTTGCTTCTGAAAATACATTTTTTGGGCAGGAAAGTGGTATTTTTATGGTGCTTTTGCTCTACAAAGCTCCTCACTCCTCCCAAGGCTGAGCCACAGCATCGCCCAGGGCCTGGGTTAGGACAGCACAGCGAGCTGCTCAGGGCTTGCTCCTCAGCAGGGTCACCCCCACATAGCACCAGCACCTTGCAGCCACTTTGTCCCACTCCCGAGGGTGAGCAGCACCTCTGCTCCCACCGCAGTGCTTGGCTTTTGCAGGAGCCACCTGCCCTGCACCACACAGCCCCGCAGTGCCTGGCTTCAGGGGAGCCAGAGGCCAGCCTCCCTCCCCCCAGCATGGCCAGGCAGGACAGCACGTGTGTGCTGGGGAGGCTGGAAGGAGCAGGGGCTGCCAGCAGCATGGACAGGCACCAGCAGCTACAGCCAAGGCCAGTCCACAGGGACAGTGGGGAGCCACGACAGCGCCCGGAGTGGGGCCGTGCGGAAAGGGTGATGCCTTGATTTTTCAATGTTTAGGTGTCCATGGGAAGAATCCATTGGAGGAGTCTCAAAAGGCCTGGCACTGCCCTCAGCCCAACGGCTCACACGGGGCTCCATCTGCCCGTGCCCTCCTGCACAGGGTGCTGGGGGAACCCAAGCCCCTTCAGCTCTCAGTCTCAGCAGTGGGACTGGGCACAGCCTTTTACTGCAGCCCAGCCCCTGCGAGGTGAGCTGCAGGGACAGTGGGAGAGGCATGGCGTGCCAGATGGCAACAGCATGTGAGAGAATGGCGCACCCAGCAAGTGCCTCTGCCCACCTGAAACCCAAAGTGCCCTCAAGGTGCTTCTTCTCACTCAACATTGACCGTAGAGAGTCAAGGGGCCGGGAGGAGGGGCCCTGGCCTGTCCCCAGCGTGGCTGCAGCCTGGCCCAGGCTGATCCGGGCATGCCTCTGCACAGCAGCTCTCCTGGAGCGCTCTGTATCACATCCACACCTCCAAAGGAAACACTGCAAAAGTTATCCACGCTGCTCTTCCAGAAACGGGGGCCCACTGTTGCAGATGTAACCCTAATTAGAGAGTGCTGCAACGAGGAGGGCACGTTCCACACTCCTCCTGCTCCAACTGGTTGCTCTGCCCAAGGAATCAGTCCCTGCAGTGAAACAGTCCCTTCCCAGCTCAGCTGCCCCTCGTGCCTGTGTGGGGTGATCCTGCCAGCCCAGAGCCGTGCCCCAGCCAGCACCCTGCTCGGGTGATGCAGCCAGCCCAGCTTTGGCAGCGGTGGGTGCAGGCACAGGGTTTGCCCGCAGAGGGTTTGCCTGCAGAGGGCTTGCACACAGAGGGCTTGCTCGCAGAGGCTGGCAGAGCTGCAGCCTCGGCGTGGGGCCGTGCTGACACCCAGTGGAAACAGCGGCGAGACACCCGGCAGCAGGAACCTGTCCCTCTGCTTCACCACTGCAGAGAGCAGACAATAACACCTGGGCAGCAGGAACCTGTCCCTCTGCTTCACCACTGCAGAGAGCAGACAATAACACCTGGGCAGCAGGAAAACTGCCCCCAGCAAGGAAACGGGATTTGGTAGTATAATAAATAGGGATCAGACACGCTTTCTGGTCATGTTTGCCTCTCTGTGATACCTATGTCACACGCAACAAAGGAGCCACGAGGTGGTGTGACAGGTCAGAGCTTCTCGGGAGGAGGAGGACTGGGAGACACTCATACACTGGCAGTACTGAACAAAGTATCCACGATGCAAACTTCCTGGGGAAAACAGTGTCCATGATTGCCCACAGCCTGTCTGCTGGCTCTGGGGGTACCATGGGGGCTGGCAGCAACCTCACACAGCCCCAGCCAAGGCCTGCAGAACCTCCAGCAGCGGGGCTGTGGCTGTCAGCCGTGGTGCCTGCACTCCTGCCTTCCCAGGGGAACGGTGGCCACGGGAGGATTGCTGCTCTTGCCTCTGCAGCCACCACAGCCAGTCAGCAGCAGGGGATGGAGATGACTGGCTGCTTCCCAGCAGGTGAGGGGGGCTGAATTTTAAACAGGCATCAGACAAGGTTTACAGTCGCAGTGCAAACATTTGCATTAGGAAAAGTTTGGGTTTGGTAAAAGACAACAAGATCTTCCCAAAACAAAACCCACTCTTGCTTGTTGAAGGATCACACCACGCACACGAAGAGCTGCAGTACTTGCACAGTGTTCCTGGCGAAGGCCGTGGATGCTCGAGATGCACACCTTGTACAGCACCACAGCTGAAGGGATCAGGGAAACTCAGGGACCCCAGAAGACCCACCTTCTGCTTTGCTGGGCGCAGCCAGGCACAGCAGCTTCTGTTTAGCACAAAGTCCTTTGGTCTTTCCAGACCTCGCGTGCGACGTGAGCTCGCAGCAAACACAAAGAGGCCGTTTCACACGTCCGAGGTATAAAAGCACCACGGCTACACGTCTCAGCCCTGCTCAGTCTCATTACAATATATACTAGCACACTTCAAAACCATCCCTACAGCAGAACAAGATGCAGCAACGACAGACTCTCACTCCATGCAAGGGATGCAGTAATCAGGGCTGGGTAAGCCATGGGGAGCCTGGGCGTGCAGACACGCTTGCTTTCGTGTGGGGAATGAAGTTCCTCGAAGCACGGAACACCAGTTTGTGGTGTTGGCCTCTCCAGAGGATTTACCTTTGAGAATATCTTGGGATTTTACAGTTGAGCTGTTTTTAACAATTACAAACAATGCTGCCAGTGTCTCAATTAGGCTTTCCAAAACATATCCAAACCCCAAGCGAAGTGAAATGAAAGCAAACAGACAGCTCCCGAGGTCTCCGGTTGGATTTGGTGTTCTGGGTGTTTAATTGAGGATGTGTTCCCTGGTAACCTCCATTTCACAGCTTATGTGAAGTGTACCATGCTGCTGAGGGACACCGGGCTCCGTCTGACGTGCAGAGTCAGCCTCCACACGTGTCAAACCCAATTTACTCATTGGGAAACAAGCACTGGAATAACTTGCTTTTATTTTCCTCTGATTCTTTTTCTGACTTAGCTTTTTATGCCTTTAGTAGAAGTGAAAGCCATGAAAACTGACTCCTAGATCAAGGGCACTTTGAGCAGTGTCTGACCAGTATTCTTTTAGCGGTGTTGCCCCTGAAGTCATTAGTAAAGGCAACCTGTGCTCCTTAACGAACCGCAGTGCAGTTTCTCCACAGAAGGTACCTGCTTCTCCCCACAGGGCACTCCCCAGCTAACTCTCGCCAGAAAACACATACACAAACTACAAAGAGACTTTCAGCTGAACCAGAGGCAGCTCATCTTACCGCATGTAACGCGGGAGCCGTCCGTGATTGAAGCACCAGCCTGGGAGTCAGGAGACACAGCGCGGCCTCAGGTTCTGCGACCTCCAGCAGATTCTTTAGTCTGAAAGAGAGATAAAGCCCAAGGCATCGCTGGGATACGCTCTCTGAAGAGCTCTGGGGTTCTCAGCTCAAAGCCACTGAAAAGGGCCAAAGTATTTCACGTGCCCCTTGGTTACACAAATTTACCCAAGTAACAGGCGAGGCGGCGCACACGGAAACTACCAACGCTTCCACACTGCCCCTCGTCAACTGCTGCAGTAAGCAAGGGAAAGCCTCATTTCTGCATTTCAAAACCAGCATCTATGCACCCAATGTTCAACGGGAAAGTGATCAGGTGGCTAAAAAGGAGGTGAAAGAGTGTCAACAGCCTCCACTGCAGAGGCGTGGGAGAGCGGACAGCCAAGCACAGAGCCCACAGCCATCGCCCTCCTGTGGCCTCTCGCCCAGAACGCTGCCCAGTAACCTGAGCTTGTTCTGCTCCAGAATAAAATGACTTATATGCTGCTTATATTTTGCATGAAGGAAAGGAACGAGCCTGTACTGGAAACTCACCTACATATGCAGGGCTGCTACCTGTCCGGCTCGCTTTGATTTTATCGGTGCAATGATCCTGAAACAGAGCAAAATGAAAATGGTGAGTACTTCATCAGGCAAGAAAGCCAAAGCAAAGAGGGGTCAGCACTTGTGGTTTAACTCTAGTCACAGACACTACAGTACTTTGAGACTGGTCTCACTGAAAAATCTACCTGAGGCCTTTCCTACAGCCAGCTCCTCTATTTCCCTTCCCAAAGACAGGGCTATGGGTGGCCAGTTCCCTCTGGCTACCTCCCGAACGGGTATGAAGGCAATGAGTTCTCACAGCCTTTCTGCCTCCTCACTGCCACTCCGGCTGCTCCTGAAGCCCACGCTCCCGAGGCAGAGCTGCCACCCAGACGTACAGCCGATGAGGTGCCGAGGCAGCTGTCAGGAAAGCTACTGCCTTTCAAACGAGTTCAACTGCTGGGGATAAAACCCTGAGCAGGTTTATGTTCAGTGCCAGCGGAGCTGGTGCGGAGCACGTGGATTACTTTGCCTCCTGCAGACTTCTCTGACACGTAAGTCTCCTTTGATATGTTCTAGCAGCTGGGCTTTAAACTACAGGAGACAAATCTGAGAGCCCTTACACATCCAGACAAAAAGTAATCCTGGAGTTTGATCAATCCCAAACAGTACAAGTGCCTGAACTGCTCACTGCTGCAAGACTGGCAAACCCGCAGCACACCATGTTTAACGCTCCTCTTAAAGTCCCATCAGAGAAACTGCTGATTTGAAACTAAAACTGTTCCACTAGCCAGCAGTTTTCTCAGTGCTGGTCAGGACTGAGAGTGGAATTGGGCACCTGGTATCACAGAATGGAATGGTAGGGTTGGAAAGGACCTCCAGAGATCATCTGGTATGTGCAATTTGGCACCGCCTCAGACAGAAAGCAGTGCCTGAAGAACACCTGAAAGATCACAAGGGTTCATGTGTCCAAAATCACCTGTAATACAGACACAAACCAAGCTGGCTGCTAAAAGAGAAGGCGATAGAATGCATCATGTGATGTGCCTCCTGTGCTGGCTGGCTTGACTCTCTTTACAAGGAAAGCTGTCTGTCTTTTACTTCTCATTGCTTTGCTGCTGCACAAAGTCCAAGGGCGTGCATGTTCAGTGCTGTGCACACACGGGTGTGCAACACCCATGTCAAGTTCTAAAAACGGCAACTAAGAATCTAACACCAACTGGCAATCGCTGTGTCAACCTCTCCTGTAATTTATAACGTGCTTGTATACACTTGTGTGTCCCCGTGGAGACACCCACTGCCAAACAGGGCGCAGAGCAGGGGTTATCTGCAGCGGGCGTTCCCTCAAGCAGCAGAGCAGCTGAGGCAGAGGTAACTCATTAACCAGGGCACGGCGGGATCCAGAATCGCCGCTGACACTTGGAAGAAAAGCAGCGGCCGTGTGCCAAAGGGCTAGTGGAGATCTGGCACTGAGCCCCGCGCCGCTCGCCAACCGGCCACCGGCGCCACGAGCCACGCGAGTCACCCCGGTGGCGGCGGGGTCACGGCAGCCAGAGCAACTCACCCCCTTCCCAGGAAATGAGAGGGGAAAGAACCACACAGAGAGTTCCCAAGGGATGGCCCTTAACCCCCAGAGAGGTGCTGACTGCCGTGGGCTGGCAGCACACGCTTGGCCCCTCGCTAAGTCACGCGCCGCTTCCCGCGCTGGAAACGGCATCGAAATGTCAATAGCTGCTGCTGAAAATCCTTGCGCTGAGTAGGGAAACAAATTGCATTCACCAAGAGACTGCTTTGCCACGTCCAGCCCTTGCTGCCCCAGTGCCAGGCTTGTGCTTTCCACAGAGAGCAGGGAAACAACTCAATGCAGCACCCGCCCCCCCGCTGCCAGTCCCAGGGGAAGAGCTGCTGCTCTGCTCAGCTGGGCGAGCTCTCCCTCTGCTCACACACCCTGCAAATTGCTAAGAAAAAGCTTCATCTGTTGACTTCTGCTTCCTGATGGAGATCAAAACACAAGGGCAAACAATCTTCACATGCATCTGAAAAATAAACACGGCTCACAGGGGCCACCGTCCACCCCAGAGCCTTCAAGACTCGCTATCGCTGCCTAACCAAAGCTCCTACCAAATCAGCCGCGAGCCCCCTTACATAACCCCACATTACTGGCATAGTTTGAGGCCGGCGTAATGTGTCCCCTCCAAATCCCTCCTGAAGACGGGGGCTGTAAGCGTTCCGAGGTCAGGCCATCCTCAGGAAGGAATAAATCAGGGAGAGGGCACGTGGGAGAGTGAGAGGAGGAAACACGGCTGCCAAAGGAGCCCCAGCGCCCGGGGCCAAGGGCAGCAGCCAAGCCTGGGTGCTCCCACGGCACGGCCCCGGCAGCCAGCTCCAGCCGGAGCAGCCCTGCTTTGTGGGACAAAGCCCTTCCAAGCGCTGCAGGAATCAGAGTGGGCTGGGGAGAAGACGGTCTGTCTCCCAAAACTGTCAGCAACTCTTTCTGCTTATCCCATCACCCAGCTTAGACCTAAAAGTCTGCCTTGGGTTTGGGGTGGTTTTTTTTGTCTTGAATCTAACAAGCACAGCTGTAAATGTGTTTTGGGATCTGCTCAAACTCATTCACGGCAACAACTGACAAAACAGTGCATTTTACTCATAACAGCAGCAACTTTTACGTTCCCAGGGCAGACCCTGAGGGTTTAACACTCTCCAGTCGCAAACCCCGGCACCAGGAGGACATCACACTTCTCGTACTGTGCCTTCCAAGAGTCAGATGATGCAGGAAAACAAGAGCTTGGCTGGGAGGATTATGGCTTTTCATTAACAGGAATAACGAGCTCTTTTCCTCATTTCTGAGGCCTTTTGTTGCACTCGCTCTACTCCGTCCCCCGCAGCGCAGACGGACCCTTTCCTGGCACGCGCGGCGGGAGCTGGTGGTGGGAACCGGGACAGCTGATGAGAGGGATCAGCGGGGGACAGAGAGGGAGACCAGCAGCACGGCATTTTGCAGACACCCAGAAAGCAGCCCCGAACCACAGCGTGGGATCCTTCACGAGAGCTTTGCTTCTCTAACGCCAGCTGTAATGAACCGCCCCGGGACAGAATTGCTGCCCTGGGCTGTGCGATGGCAGCCCACGAGAAAGCGGCAGCCCTGCCTTTGGTATCTGCTCGATTTCATTTCTCAGACCAGGACATTTTCTTCTGGAAATACTCTGGCTGTTGGTTGAGAGGATTAATGACAAGGCAGAGCCGTTTTTTCCCCTTTCATTAAGTGCAAAGGTACACACAGATACATCAAGCCTCTCAGAACCGCAGACTTCAGCGATTGCCGGGGAAATTTAAGCCCAAAGGCCTAACAACTGAGGACAGAAATCTAAACACAGGCAGCGAGGGACATGCAGCCCAGGAGAGGCCTTTCTGGAGACAGACTTCCTACCTTACAGTTTCAAGCTAAAGTTCACACTCACAAGCAGCAAAAACACCTGCTTGTGCCCAACAAGCCCTCTCCTCCGCACGGCCACCTTCATCCCTGCCGCCACGGCCCAGCGCGTGCCCGCAGAGCTTCCCAGCTCTCGCTGGGGCTGTTCCTGCTCCGCAAGCCCGACCCGCAGCGCCACTTTTCATGGCCACAAGGGCCTGCCCTGGCTCCCAGCCCGTTTTCCCTTTCTGATGGTACCGCCGGTCCCTCGGGAGAACACCCCGCACCTTCCCTCACGCTCCCCCCGGCACAGCCGACACAGGCTGCGTGGGCAGCAAGGGCAGCGCTGGGGCCCACGGCACCATCTTATCACGATGGAAACTCAGAGGAGGTTTATTTGCCCTCCTCAGCTTCAAGCACCATAAAACTTTTTCTCTTCCCTGTGGAGAATCTTACACCCCCGCTCCGAATCACAGTCACCCACTGCCATGTGCGTTTAGAGTCCGCTCTTGAGCTGCCCAGCTCCTGCCCCAGCAAGGGAAAGAAGTGATTTTGAGTATCAGCACCTAGCTGGTGGAGCTTTACACAAAGCCAACTGTCATTGCACCAAGGCAACTATCATTCAGAGAGCAAGATCGGGCAAAGCCTCCCTTGTGTGCTCCACTTGGCTTTGCATAAGGAGAGGTTACGAATAGCGAAGCGATGATTCAATAGAGCATCACCAGTGCCGGGCTGTGCAGCTGCCAGCACGCTGTGGGCTGGGCAGAGCCCGCAGCACAGGGTCACCACGCGCACGGCGGAGAGCGGCAGAGCCGCGGGTGGGAGCAGAGGCACGCCGGAGGAAGCAGCGAGGCTCGGGGTACGGCCAACAGCAGAACCTGCCCGAGAGCCATCTGCCCCAGACACCAGCTTTGTAAGGGCACGGGAGAAGGGATTGGGAAGAAAACCTGAGCAAACAAATGGAAAAGCAAGGCTGGTTCCTGCTTCAAGTTGATGGTTTAGATGAGGAGATGAGCCTGAGGTGACACATGCGTCCCGGGTGAGCCCACGGGAGTCCAGGCAGGAGCCTGGTGCAGGGGCTGGGGCCATGCAGAGCCCAGAGGCCATGGCCTGCCCTCCTCAGCTCCTGCAGCACACAGAATCCTGACAACACGCTTTGGGCCTCCTCCTTGCCTTTTATTTTTCCACTCTGTAACTCCGTCACATGCCAAGACGCTGATACGGACACAGGAAGCTGGATATAAACACACTGTCTGCTTGACCAAATACTCAAAGGAACACAACTAAAAATATACACTCGATGGTGGCCCCTGAACATCTCTAAGCTACAAACCACCTACACCCCCATTGCCAGGTGACGCTGCCCGGGGGAGCCCCAAAGCTCATGGGCGTGGGGTATGATGTATGTCAGGTCTCAGCTTTATGGCTCTCCTCCTCACGGATGTGTGGCTGGGAGAGGCTGAGCTGCTCTGCAGTAACACATGCCCTGCCACCATGGTGGGAATGCTGGGTCCCCCGAGCTGCGTGCCTCTGAGCCAGACACTCCTCCACCGCTCCCCCCGCCTTCTCGCTTCTACCAGCCTCCAGAGCTGCCCCCACGGCTAACTCAGTCTCTGAGGACTTTTGTCAAGCCCTCTGCTCTTTCTGCTTGCTTCTCCTTGCAGAATACAGAGTGAAAACCTTTTGCCTAGTGCTGTTATTTTCTCTTCTCCCTCCCTTCACCAAGACTCAGAAAATGACGTCTAGCAGTGCAATATGGCAAAATCCAGAAGATAGTTGCATGATTCCAGCAGTGATTAAGGCAGAGCAAATCCCAAGAGCCATCAAACATCTGCAGTTTCAGTTTCCCAAGAAACAGCAAGTCCACCACAACTACTTTCCAGATCTGGGCAACTCGCTTTCCCCTGCCATTTAAGCTGATGACAGTTTCACTCTTGATTCCCACCTTGGCACAAGGGTGTTTCTGCGCTAGGACACAAGCCCTGCCCGCTCCTGTAGTTGGTGTAAGTGCAGAGGAGGTTGCAGCAATACAATCTTCCTGGGAACACTGCTCCATAGCTCGGCCAAGGATGCAGTGGTGGTTCCCATCCTGGCTATTCACTGCTTGGAAAATACTTCTCTCTGCTCCCACGCAGCCATCTCCCTTGGTCACTTCTGCACAGGGCACAAAGTGAAAGGGCCGAGGGGGGAGGATTGATGTGGCTGTTCCACAAGCTTCCACAGGAATTTGATTCTGCTTTTGCATCAGGGCCTAAGCAAAGGGCGATGCACGGGCTGGGAAGCTGCACCCAGGAAGGAAGCACCTGCCCACCCAGCACTGCTGTTGTGTTTGGCATCTTCCACAACACACTCATCAACACTCCAGCAACGCTCAAAAGGAGCGTGGGGCCATCACTGTGCTACGATCTGTGTCCCGGGCCTTGCCATAGTGACCTTCTCATGAGGCTGGCTCACACAACCCAGGCCTTTTGAGGAACAGCATAAGAAATCAAAAGCTTTCAGTATTCATACAAGTCATTACACAGCCACAGAGACATGTACCTGAAGCAAAAGAAGTAGCTGAACCCTAAAGCACAACTCGATGTTTGCAATGAAGTACAATGCCAGCAAGGGATCAGAAATGCTGGCAGTGGTTCCAACCAGCCAAGGCTGCTGTTTGGGAGCCCTCAGAAAGGTCTCCCAAGAGGAGGAGGGCTTCCCTTTCCCGTGCAGGGCCGACGGGCCGAGCGGTAACAGGAGCGAGCCTGGCCGCAGCACCAGACCCCAGCAGTGCTCTCCTCCCCAGGCTGTTGGCCGCTTTAGCACTTGGTTACAGACATCCTACATGGCCGCAACACATCCCACACAGGGATGAAACATGGGACTGAGAAGTCATTAACTGCATACTAATCCCTCAATCTCATTTAGTGGTGGTGGAGTCACATAAAACACTGCTGCTGTCCAGTGCTTGTCATGTACTCACAGCATTTCATTTATAAACCAATTTACAGCCAAGATAAATGCAAACAAGTAACTTGTCTCTGATGCTACTAGCTCCAAGTCAATAAAAGCACTGGCTAATAGCCTGACAAATTACTGTGAATTCAATTTGATATGCCATACTAATCAAATTGTTCCCTGATTGTCAGAATTAACGAGGCCCAGCTTCCTACACCTCCAGCCTGGTCTCCCGAGCCCTCCCCTGCCTCGCAGTCACCCCAGCGCGCCGGCCGCCACAATTCCTCCCCCAGCTCGGAGCCACACGGCAGCACGGGTTCTGCTGCCCTTCCTGCAGCAGTGACAAAGCCTCCGTGTTCCCCACACGGCCGGGGAGGGGGAAGGAGAGGGATGGGCTGAGTCGCGTAGCAGCCCGGCGCGAGTCCTCCTTCCCTAACAGCACCGGGATACAACCACAACACACACTCCAGACACCGTTTCCGCGCCCTCCCCCTAAACAGTGAACAACTTCAGCTTGGAACAGAGCACCGCAACTTAAAAGTTACTAAAGTAAACTTATGACTGCAACAGGGCGTGTAATCTCCACAGTATCAACACGAAACCTCCTTGAATAATGACGCTTCCCACTAATTAAACTCCTTCCCACACTAATCCCACAACTCCTCGCACATGGGAAAACTCCGCGGGCCGAGCAGAGGCCGGGCCAGGGGCCCGGGAAGCGAACGGCCCGAGGGACACGGACTCAGCGACCCCTGCGAGGGCCGGGGCCGCTCTCCTGCAGCCTCGGGCATCCCTCGCTGCCGCCCGGAGGGTCTGGGCAGGCAGACGCGGCTGCCGCTGCACGGCAGAAAGGCCTCTTTCTATTCTCTCCCGGAGAAAGGCCTATTGCGTGTGTTTATTTATTTATTTACCATTTTTTCCCTACATAACCGAGGGAATCTTTGTCCCTTTTCATTTTCCTCCCCCTCCCCGACGCCGCCAACTTGTTGAACCGCAGCAAAGCGGCTCCGTGCCTGGCGCCGGCCCCTCTCCTCAGGAGAGCCGAGGCGGGGAGCTGGAGGTGTCGGGTGGGGGGCTGAGGCACGGTTAAAAACAAACCCCAAAACACCCACAAACCAACCGAAAAACGACCGCGCGGGGCTCCACCTTCCCCCCGCTCCCCGCCGCCAAAACGCACACACACGCCCCGCCGCCACCGGGGCAAAGCTCTAGCGTGTCCTTCCCACAGCCCCAGCAGCCCCTCTCCCACCTCGGCTCGGCTCCACGCTCCCGGAACAGGCCCCGGTGCTCACCGCCCGTCCTCCGCCCTCAGCCCCGTCTCCACGGGCGACCGGAGCGGGAGGAAGCTCCGCCCACCGCCGCGGTGGCCCCGCCCCGCAGAACGTGCCCACCGGGGGGCGGGGCCTTGCGGGAGGGGGCGGAGCCAACGCGCTGCGGGGCGGGGCTTGCCTCCTCTTCCCAGCAATGAATGGAGTTCCTGGCTGACCTACGCTACACATCCCTCCTCACTCTTTTCCACGTCCATGTTTTGTCAGACACTGACACAGCCTGGTGTAGAAAGCCACGGGGTCCCGTCTGAACCTCATGGCTTGACGGGAGGAGCCTGGCTAGAAACCGCTGCAACAAAAAGCCCCACGGAGACGTGCGTGTGACTGCTGCGCACAGCAACTCCTTGCCAGATTGCACAACCAAATCTGGTCTCATCTGTTCCAAAGGCTGGATTCAGAGCCAACGATGCTGTTTCTGAAGGGACTGTGACTGCAGCAGTGCTCGCCCAGGGACTGGAATGGTGTGGTGGCAGAGCACCTCGGATGCTGGACTGGCTAGAGCATCCCTGTGCCTCCACACCCGGGAAGGAGCCGGGCATCCCGTGGGGTCCGAGCCCTGGGGAGGAAAAGGCCTGGCATCTGCAAAGACTTGTCTGCTGCCCAAACGAGCCTGGCATGCCTCTGCTTGTGGGGCTGGGTGCTTTGATGCTGCGCATTGCTTGGGAGGACGTTTGTCTTCAGAGGCAGAGAAAGGCGTCACTGAACACAGGCTGGGAGCCCGCAGCAGCACTCCTTACAGCAGCTTAGCTTTGGGGGCTTAAACTTGAGATGGTTTCACCGTTTATTGCTCCCTTTTCCTGCACTGTAGCTGGTAACTCCTCAGTGCTCTGCAGTAAGTGCTGGGTACACAGAGGATATTATCAGTGCAAATTCCCCCACTCCCCAAAATTGTTACAAGAGAAAGAATTCCTCATGCAATTCCTCATTAAAAACAAAGCCAGTTCTGCCTGAGATTGGCTGCCAGACAGCCGGCCCCGGGCAGCAATGCCCTCTCGTGGGCTAACAAAGCAGCTACCCACTAATTCCGTTCTGATCGTCAGCTTAATTAACCAGCGCTAATTAATTACCTGTTCTCGCCCTGTCCCTTGCAACTCACCCCCAGTGACCAGGTGTGGGACCAGCCTGCCACAATAGGGCTGTGAAACTTCAGTGAGTGTGAAATTTGTATTTTCTCTATGACACTTCCCTTTTCCCCTTTGCCAGGGGCTGGATAAACACCCAGCATCAGCAGCTCTCCTGGCTTTCCTTCCTTTTCTTTCTGTCCCAGACTTAAATCAAAGGCTATCTCACCTTTGTCTGAAGTCAGGACTGAGTTCTTATAGATCTGCTGTGACACAAGCACAGTTTTTCCTTTCTCCTCCAAACCCAACCAACCAAAAATGCCAACAAGTGTTGATTATTATCAGTGTGTGTTAGGTCAGAGCATCCATACTATTAAAGAGCCTTTGCTTCGGGAGCTTACCTGCTTCCCACCTTTTGCCCATGCAGAAGGGCCACGGAGAAGCAGGGAGATGAAATGACCTTCCTGAGGATGCAGCACAGATCAGAGAGCAGCAGCAGCCCAAGGAAAACCACAACAATCCCCCCTGCAGCCAGGCCAGTGCCGAGGCAGCCCCAGCCTGCTGTCCTGCCTCGGCCTCGCTCCCCCCTGCCCTTCTGGCCACCGGCACCCCCAAAGAAAGCAACACAAAGCAAAGCAGCTGTTTGTTTTCCCAGCTTGCTTTTCACACACCTCACACCTGCATTCCAACCTGGGCTACTGCAAGTAGCCCTTCAGTTGTTTGGCTCTCTGATTGGCTCCCCTTACCCCACGGCACAGAGCGTGTGTGTTATTCCCTGCGCCAGGCCCACGCTGTGGATTTGCTGCCGTGCCCAGGCTGCAATCCTGTCCACCACCACCGTTTATCTTTGCTGAGCTCTCATTATTTCCTGCATAACAAGGTTTAGAGTTCAGCCAAGGGACATACTGCAATAATATAAACCTGGAAGACAGAAGATCTGGTCTCAGCATGCACTTTGGCCACACTGAAGCAAAGCCAGATTTCTTCTGCGTCAGCATCCACAACAAGGAGTGAGGTCAGTGCCACGGGAAAGGCAGAGCTTCGCCCCCAGCACAGAGAAAAGGCAGCCCTGCAGCCAGCCTGACACTCAGCAAGGCCTGTGCCCAGGGATGCCCTGGCTCTCCCACGGCCATCCCAGACAGGACAGACACCTCTTTGCCCAGAAGCAGTTCCTGGTGCCACGGGAGGTGCTGAGGGATGGGACCACAGAGGATGCTCCCAGCGCCTCGGGGCACTTGTGCTGAAACAGGATCCTCCCTGGAACATCCGGTGCACAACCAGCTGAACAAGAGAAACAGCAGTGGCTGCATAAATCTCTCCTTAAAGGCAATTAGTAAAACTGCTGTTGGCAGAAGCACTGCAGAGTGTGTGTCTCTCAAATCATTCAGTTGCAGAGGGAGTAAGACTCCCTGCCAGGGAGTAACACACAGCATCTCCCGCAACAGAGAGGGAGCAGACCTGGAAACGAAACGTGCTGCGTGTTTGCAAGCGGCTGCTGCCTCCCGGGCTGCTGGGACATGCCAGGGGGACGGCTGCAGTCCAGGGGATCCACAGCCCCCTAACAGCACCCTGGCAAATCAGCATCAGCTGCACGTGGGCAGGACTGGGTGAGCAGTGCCTGAAGGTCAAGAGCATCACCACAGAGGAGGGATGCACATAGAGACATAAAGTGACTTTTTCCCATGTGTTTGGGCCAAAGCTGCCAGCGGCAGAGCAGCAGAGCAGCAGAGCAGGCCTCCCCCAGGACACAGCAGCAGTTTTGCTGTTGTGCCAAGGAGGGTCAGTCTGAGCCCCTGGTGTGAGCATGGAGCTGCACTGCCGTGCACCCACCCTGTGTCCGTGCCCAAAGCTGCTTTCAGGGGCAGCCTGTTCTCAACCTGACACTTTTTATTACGTATTTTTACTTTAAGCATTCACCACTTTGTATCAAAAACTAGTTGTGTCATAAAAACACAGATATTTCCACTCGGTAGCTTTGCTGAGCTTGTACCTAACCAGAAAAGCACAAACACAATAATCTGACAACAGCTTGCTCCTGGAAAGGGGCTGACATAAGGCAGCAGGGCTGGCTGTGTCTTTTGGGAGAGGGTGGTCCCAGCTTTTTAACTCACCGGGCACAGGGTTCAGAGTAACAGTTACAGAAAGGTAGTTTATAAACGAACCAGGCAGATGTGCACAGCCAGCAGTCAAGAAAGGTTTTCTCTAGAGCAGAAGAGTAATCAAATTCCATGCAGATAAGTGGGAAGGAGCAGCGGAGGCACAGGAGACAGCGCAGGGTAATTCACAGCACAGCCATCCCTCACTGCTCCTCTGTCAGGGGCCAAGCCTGCACCCAGCACCTGTCCCTGACCTATCACAGCCCTGTTCCCCCTCATGATGGATCTCACTGCAACCTCACACGGGAGAAAAGCAGCCCCTCCATGGCAGTGCTGGCACTGGGGTTCTTCCCTCTCTTTTCCACTCCTTTTGCATGATTAGATGTGTGTTTGAAAGGGAGGGGTGCAGTGACAGCCTAGCAAGCAGCAGTGTCCATTAGGCAGGAGGCTGCTGCCCTGCAGTTGGCTTCACACGTTGCCCTGAGCTCTGTGATGTGCCGCACTCCCGCCCCAGCAGCCGCACAGGAGGCCACACCATCATTAAGACACGCTTTTACTCTTCCCAGGTGCACCGAGTCCCTTGTAACTACAGACCACGCATATAATGCAACATTGCTTGCTATTCAGAGCTGTTTGTCACATTAATCATGTGCCTGCTTCACCCTGGGAAGAGGAATTAGAATACAGCAATATTCTGGCTGCTTGTTTCTGAGAGACGTGTGTGGGCGGACGCCCCTGCCACCGCTCACGTTTTTCCCTTGCAAGTGTCACAGGAGAGCTGTTGGTGATGCTATTTTCTCCTGACACTAATTTTGTTGGCCAGGCTCAGGAAGGAAGCTGCCTCATGCCAGCCAACAAGCATCACATGCAAATAACCAGCATTGCTAACAGAGAAACCTTTGAACTTCTGGATTGCAGAGTGAAAACCTTGGAACAGCTTTAAAACCAAAGGTGCTGTGATAATTCTTCCTCCAGCAAAGAAAGAGGCGGTCTGCAGTGCCACTACCTCTGCCCATTAAACCTCTCCTGGCCTGACACCTTCTAGCCTGAACATCACTCAAGTCCCTGGGAATGAACTGCAATGCTGTCTCTGAAAACTATTTAAGAGCTCCTCAGTAGCAGAAAGCAAGGAACTGATTTTTCAGAGGAAAGTTTGAGACAAGTTTGAAAGAAAGATGGAGATCTTGAAATGCAGATCTAAGGAAAACCTGTTAACGCTCCACTCACTGCACGCTGCTTCCACCTTAGAGCAGCTGCTTAGTGGAGAAACTGAAAGACAAGGTTAAAAATTAGTGCTGGAAATACATCCCTAGCAGGTCTGGGCTAGGAACTGCCCATCCTCCTCAAGTCCTGAACCAGAGAGTAGAGAGGAACTGGGGGTGTTGAGCCCGGAGGAGGCTGAGGGGAAACAGAAGCATTCTCTGCAACTCCCTGACAGGAGGCTGTGGCTGGGGCCGGGGGGGGTCTATCTCTGCTCCTAAGTGACAAGACAAGAGGAAACAGCCTCAAGTTGTGCCAGAGAAGATTTAGATTGGAGAAGAGGAAAAAATTCTTCACAAAAAGCCTTGCCAAGGATTGGAATGGGTGGTGGAGTCCCTATGCCTGAAGGGATTCCAAAGCTGTGCAGCTGTGGGGCTGAGGGACATGGTTTGGTGGCCGTGCAGTGCTGGGGGAACGGTTGGACTCAATGAGCTTAAAGGTCTGTCCAGCCTCAAGGGTTCTGTGAGCAAACACAGTCAGTGGCTTTGCCTGAAACATCTCAGCCTCTATCCAGCACTCAGGCTACCAACAGCTCTCACCATTCATTCAGGATGTCATGCAGAGATTTTAGAGCCAACCGTGCTCCCCTCGTGACCCCGAAGGCTGTGACGGAGGCGTTACCGGCGAGCCAACAAGGTGGATCAGCTCCTCCATGACTGTGTCTCACCACGTCTGAACTCGTGAAGAACCACTCAGAAAAACACTGAGTTCTGGGACTGGATGAAGTTTGATTGCATGAGGGGAAAAAGAGAAAAAAAGAGAGAGAAAAAGAACCAAGTTGAGAAACAGTGAGTTGCCATTCTGCTCGCCAGATACGAGCTGAGTGTCAAGGCATGTCTCCCAGCTGCAGAGTTACAGGAGGCATAAACAGCTCCGTTAAAGCCCTGCTGTCACTGCCCGATGAGAAAGCACACTGTTGGCAAACAGCACTTAAGGCCAAAGGCTGTAAAGTAACACAGTAGCCAGCTCTATCAGACATAGGAATTGCTTGTTCACTTCAAACAGCTTCACCTGAGTGTCTTTCATCAGAGTGTCTTCTGCCCTTTGTAAAAACAATAAACCCAAACAACTAGACCTGCTCACTCTTTCTCAGCAGTGCTCACTCAAGGCTAAAGTATTTACTCCCAACATAGACTCCTCCACGCTGCAAAACACTTCAGTCCTTGAAGAAAAGCCAATGTTCCTTTAACTCAGCAAAATGCTCCGACGTGAGAAACAAAACACGTGTGCAATCAGCCCCCCAAGTGCAGTTCTGCAAGGGCCATGGATTACCTCAGGGATGATTTTACCCTCCAGTCTCTAAAACCAGCAACTCTATAGGTTTTCTCGTTAGCCTGAGAGTCGCAGTGCCCCAGCTACAGCAGCATGCCACAGCACGAAGGCGAGTCCAGGAGTGGTGCTGAGAAGAGCTGGAGGAGCAGGGCTGCGGCGCTGCAGTCTATCCCAGCACACACCAACCCACCAGCCCCAGGCTGGGAGGGAGCTGATCCAACCCGAGCTTCAATGATAACATTCACTTACAAGTGGAACGTGGCTGCTGTTCCATAAGGATGAAGGAGCATCCCCAGGCACCATGGTGTTCCGGTTACTCCCTAGAGTCATTCTTGACGCAGCTCCCTCAAGATAACCCTGCCATTCAGATTTATACGGAACTGTTAATAGCCAACACCTTGACAGGCATCAGCTCAGTTAAACTCCCCTTCTTGTAGGAATGATAGATTCCACACACACACAAATCAGAGTAGTTTGGTTTATGTGTAAACAAACTACACTTTATTAACCCACGTGAACTTCCAATACGATGGATGGAGCACACCCAAACCACAGATGATTTACACAGCATGAAAGGCGGCTGCCCAAGCGCCAGCCCACCCCAGCCTGCTCCACGCTCCCAGGTGTCCCCACCCCACATGGCACCCAACACCCTCAGACCACAGAAGGGGCTCTGCCAGTGATGCAAGAGCACCCGGGCAGGATTTGGCCTGCTTTGCTCCCGTTAGCTGTTCTGTGTGCTGTGCCAGCCTCCAGTCCCTGGTGTCTCCCCACCACGAGCGGAGAGAATGCCGCAGCCATTCGACACGACACGTTCCAGAACATCCCAGCTGGGTGAATAACTGCAGACCCACGCGGCCCTGCCTTTGCACAGGCATCTCCATGAAGGCAGTGGGAGTTGCAGAGACGTTACGAGGTCTCATGACATTTCCAAAAGGCTGAAATAGAAAACGTCTTACAGGGGTTTCAAAGGCTGGAATGGAACTGAGATAGTCTTTGCAGTAATAATTGCCAGATGCTAAAAACGACCCACGGAGAAGCATTGTATAACTGCTTGGAAGTGAAAGAACAGAGAGATCAAAACCTTGCACAAAGTCAGAGAGAAAAAAGGAAGAGTTATTTTCAAGCAAAGCCATTACGGCTGCTTCTCCAGCTGCCCTTCCGTTTGATTCACCCTGGACTGCAACAGAAGGGAAGGTTCCACGGGGCAGTGGCACAGAGGGCTACACCAGCTGGCAGCACCAGCCCAGCTCAGGAAGCTTGTGGGGCATCATCCCCAGTAAGAAAAGCCCGGTATGGTGCCTCCGTATCAGCTTGGCAAACCTGCACTTCCTTTTGGCAAGTGAGCCTAACGCTTCTGTCAGCACCAAGCACTCATCCAGAACTGGCTGGGGCTTCTGTAACCACCATCTTGATTTTCTGCTGAATCAAGTGGTGTGAGGGCTGCAGCTGTGACTGGGGCAGACTCCCCAGCACATGAGGGGCCAGCTGAGCCCTTACATGTGTGCGGGAACAGCCCAAGGGGATGGAGAAAGCAGCTACCTGGCAGACACAGGACACAATGAAGCATCAGGAGCCAGCACTGACCACAAGAGTTGTTCATATACACGAGATACTAACATAGATACAAACTTCATGGTGTTGTGTATCAGTCTGCAACACACAGCCCAATGGTGGCTGGAAGAACAGGCCCTGCTCTGGCAGCTTACGCAGAAAGCCAGCAGTTATTAATAGCCACTAATGCTTTCCAACTCAGACAGGGTGTGTACTTCCCAGCACCTCCTGGCTCCTATTTTGCTCATCTTCAACACTAAAATCCTTCCATGAGAAAAGGGCTATAAAGAGAAGCAATTCCTCTCTCCCACATACCTTGTGCCAGGACGATGCTGCTGCGTCACGATTAGATCTACGGTGCAATACTGAAGTCTTCACAGCCTTCTGCTTGGACTGAGACACACACAAGGTGGGAGATCTATGGCACAGGCTGAGAGCAAACACTTGCACTGATTTTCTTGAGATCTTTCTCAACCATGCACTGCAAATAAACCTCATCATGCTTGTCTGTTGTTAACAACAGCAAAAAAACCCATAAAGGTAAGCAGGGGGAGGGAAACAAGAGATGGATGAAGGCCATGTCTCCAGGCCTTTCACCTCTGGGAAGTGTCTGCTACGAGCTTCCCTCAGAGAGGAGTTTGCTGTCAACACACAGCTTCCAAGTGCAGATGTTTCTTCCCGAAGGAGTGTTACCTGAACCAACGTGTCACAAGTCTCAGCTAAAACCTGGGTAACTTGAAGAGAGAGGGGAAAAAAGATATCTAGGAGAACTCTATGGGTACTGCAAAAGTACCTTCAGTCACATGCAAAACCAGACTGAGAGCTGGGAAGGAAAGGCAAACTGCCCAGACAACCAGCTGACCACTGGGGCTTACAGTCACCGAGTTACCTTTGTGAGGGAGGCAGCTCTTGCTCAAGGATGCTGAGAATCACCCCCGCATTCGGAGCTGGAGCACGTGGAACCTCCCGTCTCAGTGAGCAGGGGAAGTCAGAGTAAACAAGCAGCCTGATTATACACAGGCAGAGCTGGAATCACTCACGGAACTGCAGAGGTCTCAGGAATTACACGGCACACAGCTAAACCTAACTTCTACCATGAAAAAGAAATGCATCTTTGGTAGGGGAGCCAGTCTGTCTGCCAGCAATGCAAGCATCAGGAGCCACACACACATTCCCTTGCAGTGCAAATGCCTAGCTTTGTTAAGGATCTGCTGCAGTCAACAAATCCCTGGAAACGATTTTTGAAGTATACATGTTATAGATATATCATCATTTCTTCTGAGCTAACAGGCTGGAAACAAAACCTAGCATATACTCACAGGAAGAGAGGTGTTTCTTTCTGACTGACATTTTTCTCTCCTGTAAACTTCTTGCATTAAAAACTTCTAGTCACATGTACTGGCTAACATTCAACGTTTATTGTTTTAAAAATATAACCATGCAGAAATTCATCCTCTTTAAAACCAAAGTATAAAACAATCCAGCAGAGATCTGAGAGACAAGCAGTAGCCCTGTAAGGCATAGGTTCATCTGAAACCTCCAGCAGAAGGACTACTTTCTGTGGGAGCCCACGCTCCGATTGCACCATGCAGGGGTGCGAGTCCAGCCAAAGTCAATCACATAACAGAGCACTTGCCTTGCAGTTTATCCTTCTTTTTCTGCTGCTTGGATTTCTTTCCATCCACCTGGAGACTGATAGTTCTCCTCTTCTCCAGATTCAGGAGCTCCTGGAAAAGCTCCTGCACATTGTAGTTCATTTTGGCTGACGTCTCCATAAAGGAGCACTTCCACTTGCTGGCTAATGCTTGCCCCTCGCTGGCATCCAGCTCCCTCTGGGTCTCGTCACTTTTGTTACCCACCAGCATTATTGGGATTTTTTGGATGTCCTCTTTAATCTGACAAATCTGTTCAAAGATGGGCTGAAGATCTTCCATGGACTGCCTGCTGGTGACAGAGTACACCAAGATGAAAGCATGCCCTTTGGATATGGACAGCCTCTGCATAGCAGGGAACTGATGGCTTCCTGTGGTGTCTGTAATCTGAAGGGTGCAGATGCTCTTATCACAGCTGATTACCTGCCGGTAGGTATCTTCGATGGTGGGGATATAGGTTTCCCTGAAAGTTCCCCTCACAAAACGAAGGACCAAGGAGCTCTTGCCAACCCCTGCTGCTCCAAACACAACCACCCTGTAATCATTGCTTTGTTCAGGCATGTCTGCTGCGCTGAGCTGCAAGTGGAGGTTTTAACTGGAAAACCCCGGGTTCTTCAAGTTTACACACCCCTATATACAGAGGCTGCTTGTGGAGAAGCAAGAAGGAGGGGGCAAAGAGGAAAGAGAGGCGCTATGGGGAGAGAAAGAAAAAGACATTGTTCATCCCATCTCGGTAATTTTACGGTACGTTCCTGAAACAAGCAACGAAATAAGTCGCTCCCCTCCCATCCTGGTTTGTTTTTGCGTTAAAAAGAAACACCCCACTATCCCCCCAGGCACACATCCCACGCACGCTTAACATTATGAGAGGAGAAAACGCCTTCACCTATCGCCATCAGCTCCACTGTCCAGCGGCACGAGACGATGATCGCGTAGGAGCCGCGGAGCTGGGGCCGGCTCCGCGCGGGGCTCCGCCGCTGCAGGGAGCGCAGCCTCGGCTCGGCTCCGCGCCCGCCCCCGCCTCCTCCCCCGCTCCGCACCGGCGGGCGGGCAGCGCTGGCGGGGCCCTCGGCTGCCGCTCTGCTCCTCGATACTCCATCCATCCACCTCCCCCAGGCTGCAGGCGCTGCGGGCGGGGAGAGCCGGGCGCTGGCTGCGCTCCCGAGGGTGGGTGGCAGCTACCGCAGCGGGCTGGGCCACCTCCCGGCCCCAGCACCGCCCAGCAGCCGGGGGCACCGGCCCCCGCTGCCTGCTTACCCCCGCGCTTCAAAGCCACCGCACACCGAGCCTTCGCCTCAGGAGCCCCGTAGTAATAAACCGACCACCGACACAAAGCCCGGAATCAGTGGCTAAAGCTGCTGGAGCACAGTTTGGGTGCTCCTTCCCTCTAATTCCCTGCACAACCGAAGGCGAGTTTATTTTCCTCCCATCGCACTTCCTTCAGTCCCCTGCACCACAGAGCCCAGGCACCGATGGCTTTTATAGAATCGTTTTGGTTGGAAAAGACATTTTAAAGCTCATGGAGTCCCATCCCTGCCCTCACCCTGCCCTGCCCAGCACTACCCCACGGCCTCAGCACCTCAGCTTTGGGATCCCTCCAGGGCTGGGCACTCCCCCAGCTCCCTGGGCAGCCTGGCACAGGGCCTGACACCCCTCTCTCAAGGAAAAAAGTTCTGTTTCAGCTCCAATTTCACCTCCCCTGGGGCAACTTGAGCCCGTTTCCTCTTGTCCTGTAATTCATTACTGGGGAGATGCAACCGACCCCCAGCTCCCTGTAGCCTCCTGTCAGGGAGTTGCAGAGGGTGCTCCTGTCAGCCCTCAGCCTCCTCTTCTCCAGGCTCAACACCCCCATCCCTCAGCCCTTCCCCAGCTCCCTGCCCGGCTCTGGCCACGCTCCAGCCCCTCGGTGTCCCTCTGGCAGTGAGTGAGGGGCTCCCACAGCACTCCAGCTGCAGCCGCCCCAGGGCCCAGCACAGAGGATTTTGCCCAGCCTGCACCTTCCTCAGCTCAAATTTAAGGGAGATTCTGTTTCAACGTTTAAAATACACGTCAGCCTTCTAGTCCTGCTGCCAGAAAGCAACAGGGATGACCTGATGTGTTCCTGCAGCCTTCCCCAGAGAAGCCACCAAACCTTCTGGGCTCTGCGGGCTCGGGTCCCTGCTGCGGCTCCCTGGCGCCGCAAACACAGGGGCTGCGTGTCACGACCACAAGCTGTGTTTCTCCTCGCTTCTGAAAAGTTTCCCCTAACAACATCACGTTCCCTGAAGGCTGACGAGATAACCGAATACCTGCCAGCAGCAGACGTCCCCGTCGCTCCGCTTCCACACGGGCGCGGGGCCGAGGCCGCGGGGCCCGTCCCGCCGAGCCGCCGCCATGTCGGGCGGGAGGGGGCGCGCGCAGCAGCCGCCTCAGGGCGCCGCGGCGGGAAGCGCGAGGCGGGAAGCGCGGCCCGGGCCCCAGCGCCCGTCCCGCTGCGGCAGCCCGCGTCGCCCCTCAGCCCCGCTGCGCCCGCCCGCGTCGCCCCTCAGCCCCGCTGCGCCCCTCAGCCCCGGGGCGCCTGCCCGCGTCGCCCGTCAGCCCCGCTGCGCCAGCCCGCGTCGCCCCTCAGCCCCGCTGCGCCTGCCCCGCATCGCCCCTCAGCCCCGCTGTGCGCCAGCCCGCATCGCCCCTCAGCCCCGCATCGCCCCTCAGCCCCGCTGTGCGCCAGCCCGCATCGCCCCTCAGCCCCGCATCGCCCCTCAGCCCCGCTGTGCGCCAGCCCGCATCGCCCCTCAGCCCCGCATCGCCCCTCAGCCCCGCTGCGCCAGCCCGCATCGCCCCTCAGCGCCACATCGCCCCTCAGCCCCGCTGCGCCAGCCCGCATCGCCCCTCAGCGCCACATCGCCCCTCAGCCCCGCGGCGCCAGTCCGCATCGCCCCTCAGCCCCGCATCGCCCCTCAGCCCCGCGGCGCCAGCCCGCATCGCCCCTCAGCCCCGCATCGCCCCTCAGCCCCGCTGCTCCTGCGCCGCATCGCCCCTCAGCCCCGCAGCGCCCCTCAGCCCCGCTGTGCCTGCCCCGCATCGCCCCTCAGCCCCGCATCGCCCCTCAGCCCCCGGGGCTCAGCCCCAGGCAGGCTCCAGCGAGGGGAGCCCGCTCCTCCAGAGCCACTCACCTGCATCCAGACAGAGACCACACTGGCCTCTGGAGCATGGCCAGAGCCGGGCAGCAGAGCTAGGGAAGGGACTGGAGCACAAGGGTGCTGGAGAGGGGCTGAGGGAATGGGGGTGTCGAGCCTGGAGGAGGCTGAGGGGACACATGAGCACCCTCTGACACTCCCTGACAGGAGGTTTTAAGTGAGGTGGTGGTCAGGCTCTGCTCCCAAGTAAGACGACCCAGGACAAGAGAAAACTACCTCAGAGTGTGCCAGGGGAGGTTTAGATTGATGATTAGGAAAAGCTTGACTGAGATTAGGACTGGTTCTCATCTCAGCTGCACAACATACAAGCAGAACAACATGTTTTTGCAAAGTACTGGGAAACACCTGGGGTAGAACTTGGATCAAATCCACCCAAAAGTAAAGAGCACTGTGCCTGAGACCTTGAAAGCAAAGCCTCTAACGCCCGTGAGGCATCCCGTTGCACCGAGCTACTTTTGCAGTTCCTCTCTGAAATAATGACACAATAATCAAATAATATTCATAAAAACAGAGGAATAAACCAGAGCTTTTTAACAGTACACTAATCAATTCTGCTTCAGACAAAGGGAGGAAAATTAGTTTTAACGAACCACAGGTCTATTATGTGATTAGTGCTGTAGTCACAGCTGCTGAGTCACAACTGCGGAGAGAGATGATGCTATTCAGGGGACTGTTGTTCATTAGTCATCTCCATCAACCCCTGCTCAGCTCTGTAGGTGTAAATACAAGGGGTAGCCCACAGGCAACCACAGGAGCTTGTGTGTGTTCCAGTGTGAGCAAACCCAAACGCCTGGTGTGGTGAAAGGTGGGGGCATTGCTGGGGTGGCAGGGTGCCCAGCAGTGCAGCGGGCAGGCGGCGTGGGACCTGTGTGACCACACGTGCTGCAGACACCTCTGCACAGAACTCCTGGGGATCTGCCCCATCACCTCAGCAGCAGCTTCCCACAGCTTACCTTCAGCACACCTCACCCGGCTCTCCAAGACAGTGCCCTCGGGGATTCCTAAATCCAGAAGGTGCTGCAATGGTGCCTGAGCTGTCCCGAGTGCATGCGGTTGGCAGTGACGCTGCCCTGTGCATTTCATCTCCTGCAGGGATTGATTTGGATCAACGAAAAGATTTCTCTCCAAGAGCAGAGACTTTCCCTGTGCAAAAGCTTGTCTTCCCCAGGTCCTCGGGCTCTGGCATGCCTGCCTGCCAGCAGCATCCCAGATGAGAGCACAGCCAGGCCGTGACAAAAGCTGTCACGAGCCCGGCTGAGTGCAGGCAACGCCTGTTTCCCTTTCCACCCACCCTGGCTGTGGGTTGGAACACCAGCAAACCCAGGAGCAGCGGTTTGCAGTGGGCACTGAGCCTCACACCCCTCTGCCTGGCTGCTGCAAGAGGCCCAGGGCAGGATTTCATCACCTCTCACCTCCCCTTTGCTGGAAAATGACTCCTGTCCCTCCCTTTATGGGTCTTGTCTCCCCAGGCAGGACGGCTGTCTTGTGGCAAATCTGCAAACCATTCACTTTGCCTGAATTCTATCATTAATGGGGATGGCCACCAGAGCTGATTTATAAGGCATCATTTCTGGTGTTTATGGGGTATTCATTAGCCACAATGAGATGCTAAGTAGCAATTAGTAGCCTATTTGCTACCACAGCTAGCCAAAGCTGGCTCAAAGGCAGCTATCTCATTTTCAGACATTTTCCAAGCCTCCCAAGGTTTGGGTGGATGAGCCTTTCCTCCTCAGCTGGGGCTGCTGGGACCGGGTTTAAACAGGACAAGGAGAAAATGCCGGCACCTCCCTCTGCCCAGCCAGTGCTGACAGCACCATGAGACCTGGGGACAGCCTCAGACTGCTGCTGGGACACTCCATCTCTGCTTCTTCCATTTCTAAGCCAGGAAATACAGCCAGGTGCCCTTCAGCCCTTTTTGTCCCCCTTCCCTGAGCTCTTCTGAGACCTAACACACCTTTCCAGAGCGATGGACACGGGGCACAAGCCCCACTCCCCAAGTGCCTCCCGGGAACATCGCTGCAAATATCACAGCACCAGCTTCTTGTGGATCCTTTGCTGCAGATGGGTTCCCCGGGAGGGAGAGAGCAAAGGACAGGCTGACAAAGCTATGTCCGAGTCTGCTGCAGCTCCCTGCTTTGCTCTTCAGTTTCAAACCAGTTCTAGAGCAAAGACTGGTCCTACACCTCTCAGAAAAGAGTAATGAGGAAAACAAACTATTCCAGCCAAAGACAATTTTCAGAGCTCACAACTGATGGTCCCCAGCTCACCCAAGAAAGCCCATCACCACCCATCTCCCCTCCTACTGTGGTTGCTCACAGTAACACTGATGGCCTCTGCAGGAAACTCTCTGGTAGGTTTCCCCCCCTCTCCAGTTCTCACGGTGTCCTTGCCTGGTGGCACAGGAGCACAATGCTCCTGGTACAGCTCAGACCCTCACAGCAGCACTTTGCCTGTAATAGGAACTCTCACATGTGAGCCAATTTCCCACCTTTTGAGAGGTGAGGGATTTAGTCTCTCCAGCTCCAGAGGAAAGCCGCGTTCTGGTGGCAGCAGAGGGCAGCAAAGGCCTTTCAGGGCAGCATCCCAGCCTAAGGAACTGGGGGAGAGAAGCCCGTGGGAGGGTGGCAGTGGTTTTACAGTTGTTTAAAATTCATTACTTTCCTCTTTTGAAATTCATTAGATCCTTCTAGTCCGTCTTTGAGCAGCCCTAGTCCCTGGCCGAGGCAGCGGCGTTACAGCCAGGCAGAGATGGAGCCACAGGCTCTGCCTGCAACTCTGCAGCCCAGTTCCCCTCACGCAGCACCCAGCGACACCAACTTCAAGCTGTTGACACTGCAATGAATCTGCCATCATCAAACCTTCCATTACTCCTTCAGGGCAAGTCCTGGGAAACCTTTTTGTTTGGTTTACAGGCAGAAGGATGATGTGGGGAGCGGCAGTGCCTTTGAATACAGCAGCAGCTGGAGTAAGCTGCCCAAACCCTGACATCTCAGTGGGGTGGGTAAGAGCCAGCATGTCACATCCACAGCCAAGGTGTGAAAACTGTGGGGCTGTGGAGCAGCAACAGGCAGGGGAGAGCCCCAAGGCAAACCCAAGGGTTGGGCCCTTCATGGGAGCAGGCTGGGGCTGTGACCAGTGCTCCAGAGATGAGGCAGAAATGGCTCTGCTAACCCTTAGTCCCGAAGCAAAGGTTTGAAAGGCACAAAAGGCATCGAAGCACCATGTTTCTGTGTTGCAACGTGTTTGGGTAGAGATGCAGGAGAAAACTGTCCCAGTCAACTGCTTCCTCTAGGAAAAAGCCATGAGACTTGCAGCTGCCTGAAGTCAGAGCAAATGAAGCAAACAAGCTCACAGCAGAGGTGATTTCTGTCACTGAACCAGGCTGGCCACAAATCCACAATACTGTATATTTTATTTAAATTAACAAAACTACTCGTTTTCCAGGTGGCCTAAAGCACTCTGTAAAAACCAGACTCAACCTAAACAAAAAAGGATATGCTTTAATAAGACCCAGGGACTACTTCTGAGACACGTAAGTAGGGCTGAGGAATCAAGAAATAAAAAACCTCCCACACACACATCCACACGCCCCATGAACACACTGTTAGTGTTGGACACGAGATTTGGTTTTAAAGCTGCAGCTGCCCGTCTGTGAGGAGCCTTTACACAACGCAACGCTACCCTAAGCCGTAAGAGAAACCACGGACACGTCTATCAGAACAACATAAATACCATGTAAGAACCCAAGAGAAAGAGGCTGTTAAAGCTGCAAAGGGGAGAGCTCAGCCAGGCACACGGCCACGGGCACCAATTCAACTCACACTGCCGCTGAACCACAGCAGCAGGACCATTGCTTGGACCCAGCAGCACTTGCTTTCCTTATGTAAGCTCCTCACAAGTCCCAGCTGCTGGCTGTGTTGAAGGTGTGGGCCCTGCACTTATTCCACATGCACTGTGACCCCTCCTTTTTCTACTTTTTTCCCCTTTTAAACCACATTTCCTTTCAGTACATGGGCACTGCCATCCTGCTTTACAGAAAGAAACCCATCAAACTTACAAACGTGCTTGAAACAGTGACAGGGATGGGCAGAGCTGGACTGAGCAGCCACCCCTCGGTGCTGCAGCCCATGCCAACAGCGGGGCAGCTGTGTGGGCAGCCAGGGATGGGCATCACTGAGCAGGAGCTGCCTCCTGGGGTGGGAATCACTGAGCTTTAAAGATCCAACCTGTCACCTTTTCCAGTGCCGTGTTTCTACTGGTACCCTCGATGGTCACCCATCAGCCACTTTAGAGGCTTCTCCTCTCTCTCAATCTGACCAGACAGCAGCAGCAGATTTCTTATCTTTTAGGAACAAAACTGAGCTGGGGAGGTCAAGTTACGTGTTACTAGCAGCTAATACAAACATTTAGTAGTGCCAGGTGAGGTCCCCTGGATCCTCTAGGCCATGGAAGAAGGTGGGCCCTGAGCAACACAGATCCTTTTGGCCACACCATTAACCCTTCTCCCAGCCGGTCTCCAGCTCAGCCCAGTTGATGCCTCCACCCCAGAGCAGTTTCCCTTCCCCTCATACTGCCAAGCAGCCTCACAGGTAGACACCCTGGGCACAGCATGGGGCAGAGAGACCTCAGCCTCAAAGCAAACCCCCACCTTAGTGCATGACAAGCAGATTGTTTTCAAGTCTAAGAAGCCCTGGAAGGATTCAGCTCTGCCGAGTGTGCTCCAGCCTGGCAGTGCAAGGAGGAGTGGGACTGCCTGAGGTCCTCTGCCCAGCTCAAAGGCATAGGAGCCAAGAACACACCATCCCTTCTGTGGCCCTTCTCTCCTCCCCATGGCACATAAGGAGCAGAGAAACTAATGAGCTGTAACAAAAAGGTACAGTGGACGAAGACAACAAAAAGCAAGGGAAGCCAAAGGGGCCGAGAATACGAGAGCTGGCTCTGGGAAATAGGAAGGGAGTCCTCCTTTGCACTGAGACCCAGCTCAGGCATCCAGGTTTACACTCCTCTGTCCTTGAACACCCGCAAAACCTACTGAGAAAGTGTGTTGCTGCTTGGAGTCTGCTCCCTTCCCCAACGGGTTTGTTCAAGGGTCAGAGGTTTGCTGTGGAGTTTCAGGGCTGTACTGAAGACCTCAAGCAATTACAGATGGTAGAATTCAATGGGTTTTTTTGCAATGAGGCTTTAGCTCCCCCCTCTACCAAACACTGTGTTTGAAGTTACACACAAGAATCAAACTGGTGGCACAGAACACGTGCTCCCTGACTGAGCTCCCACCACCTTCACGCACAAGCATATGTCAGCCAGAACACAGCAGCCCAACGCCAGTGCTGCCCCTTCCCAACGCCTGAGCGCCCGACTTTGCAACCTTAATGCTTTCTAGCAGGTTTTTACATGCTGGAGTGTAACACAATATACAGATCCCTCCCCCCAGAAAGAACTACACCATATTAAAGAGTTTACAAATGTTCTGCTCGGTGCCACTGCTCTGTGAGACCACGCTGGGTACAGGGTCCTGGAGAAGCGAGGCAGGTCAGAGAGCTCTTGCCCTTGTGTTGTCCTCTGCACTCCCCACGCTCTGGGTCCCAGCTGAGGCCACCTCTCAGTGTCACTCCTGAGCCTCCTTGCGAGACAGTTTATACACCTCTGTGGGTCCATCCACGTGGGTGATGGTGGTGGTGAGCTGAAGCTCTTCCCCACTGTTTGCTCCCAGGTCACCTGAGAAACAAAGTTATTTCATTAGCCTGGTCTCTCAAATATTTGAGAATTAGAAAGCAACAGACCTGGTTTACTTCCTCCAGGCTGTCAGGAGCTACCTGAGCTATGGACTATGCAACATCTCTAGAAATGCTTTTATTTACAGTTATTTCAATAGAAGCAAATTAGTAAAGGCCACTTTTTGTTCTACTGAAGACTACTGACAAAGGACCCCACAGCACTGCCATTCCGTACTTGCCCAGATTTCTGTTTTCCCCTTTCCCTGTCCCTTCATTTGAGCTACACCACTGGGCAATGCTAAGAGGTACAAACAACTCTCCAGAAGGTTTCAGACAGCCTTAGTGGAACATTCAAACCTGTCTATAACCTAGCCATTAATTAAAGTGTCTGCTAGGAAAACCACACTGTCATTTGCATAATATTGCAAGGTGCAATGGCAGAAATCCTCTCCCAAAAGGTCTTGCCCACTTGATGCCACGTTCTTCCCCAGCCAGCCCTCAGAGCACGAAGAGCCACTCACTGGTGGACTGCTCATCACCGTAGTTCTTGTGGGATGGTGCATACAGGAACATCAGGGCGAAGACGTAGAGGTTCCACATGCCGTAGATGCCGGTGAAGAAGGCGCTGTTCAACTGGATCGTGATGTCTCCCCACTTCCAGTGGCCTTCAGTCACCTGCCCAGGACAAAAGCCACGTTGGCCCATCAGCAAGGCCAAATGCTGCAGAAGTGACCCCCTGAAACATCAGCTTTGAGTAAATCCATCAGAATGGTGCCAGTGCGACAGGATGGAGTACAGGGAGTGTAACAGACTCAGCAGCACAGAAGTCGGGCCAGGATTCTCCTCTTTAGCCTCAACCTGCAGGAGAAAAGTCCTCCCTACAAAAATGATTGCATCAGGATTCCTTTAACTGGGATTTATCATCCTTAAGTGTGACAAATGTCTCATCCTCTGATCTCTCTCTGCCGAATCCGATGTGTTCAGCAAGGACTGCCACAGAAAGGGCAGTACGTAGGAGACAGCTAGTTACATCAGAAAACATCACACTTCTATAAATAGCCCTTTTAAAGAAGGAAAAGCAGCATGAATAATGCTAAGAGCTAATGTGCTGAATGCCTGCCTCTGCTTCTGTCTTACAGACAGCATCAGCCTTAGGCATGCAGAGATGGGTCATGATTTACAAAAACGCAATCAATATTAATATTACTGGAGTCATCAACATTAACCCTAACTGAGGATGCACAGACTGGTCACACTGAGATGTTGGCTCTCCATCAAAAGGCTTGAAGGGGGAAGAGGAGAGCCAAACCTGCTCGAGAAGAGGAATGTGTTACTCTGGTACACAGTGATGGTCATTAGCACTCACTGATGAGCTGAACTGCCATACAGCTTCCTCAAAACATTGCTTCAGTCTAACAGGTGTTTAAGAGCAAAATCACCTGCTGCTTCTGCACTTCGCATTGGACTCATCATGTACCCAAAGCGTCAGTGGCGCAGCGACAGCTGCTGCACCCAGAGCTGTGCAGCACCAGCCCTGAGAGGCTGTATCACGGCTCTCCTGGAGCTACGAGCTGCTTACGCTCAGGAACAACCAGAAATGACATCTTGGAAACAGATGTTATCTGAAAAGTCCCTTGGAGTAAACCAGCACAGAACATTTAAGTAGCGACACAACCTCCTTTGTAGAGAGACAGCGTCAGAGCTCAGAATAAACAGCGACAGATTCTATTGGGAGCAGTAGGGTTGCAAAGTCAACTAGGGAAGATTGCATTCTGTTGTTTCTGTGGACAAAGCCACTGGATTCTTTCAGTGTGAACTGAACATTTTTCCTCTTGCTGAGTTCTCAGAAATGACTAAACCTTGTTGGCTGATACTCCAATCAGCACAGCCCCAAACCTCGCCACGAGCCAAAGGCCTTTGTGAAGGCTTCAGCCCCAGCAACTTTATATGGCAGTGCTTCAAATAAACAAAAACAACTTCTTAAAAAGCAATTTACCACCAAATGTGCTTCTAACAAGTACAGCTTGTCCAAGCAGCCCCTGAGCCGAGGCTGTTAGTGGCTGGGGAGGCAGAGGCTGACGTGCCCAGACCTCCAAAGCACAGTTCTGTCACCCACCTGGCTCACGATGAAGAAGATGACTGTCATGGCTGCACAAGCCAGGGTAATGAGCATCAGGAACTTGAACCTAAAAATCAGCCCCTGTTTAGAGAGAAACGTCACTGGTCACATTAACAGAATCCACAAAAACCCATTTTTGGTTTTAGCATATACAAGACACAAGTATGAAAAAACAAAAAGGCAGAGGAAAAAGAAAAGGGTCCAACCCACGAAAGCCCAAAGCAAAACAACCTCCACCCACTGCTCCACGACAGCCCATATTCTCCGCTCCCCACACGTCTGCGTTCCTGCCGCGTGCTGCGAGCGGGCTGTGCGTGTCTGGACAGCTCTGGCTTTCCATTACATTTGCTTTTGTGTCTGATCTACCAAGAGGTAACGTGGCAGAGAGGAGGCAGGTCAGTGTGAGCCGTGGGTTTTGCTGGGAGTCAGCCCAATAGCTCAGAGCCTGTAAAACAAACACCTGTGGAGAGCTTGCAGGGCTCAGCTTGGCATGGTGGCTGGGGTCTTGACCAGGCTGTTCCTCACCTCCACGCTCCGCCTGGCAGGAAACTGCAGCCAGCCTCAACGCCCGTCAAAACTGCCCAGGCTATTACAGGGGAATGTAGACTGTGGGACAAACTAAGGCTCCAGATGACTTGCTTGGGAATCTGACTGCTCACTGTCCTGGCTTTCACTCCTCTTTTGTCTCTTGTTTTGGTAGTGTGTGTGTGTATCTGTAGGGGTTTTTTTAACCTGATTCTAGAATTGTGCTGGAAATGTCAACGTCTGCGTAATTACTGAGCCACGCTCTGACAGCAAATGGCTATTAATTTAACTCTTCCAGGCCGGCCCCGTGCTTGCCAGCTGGTTGTATGTAGAGCATGGCTGCAGTGCTCTGCAATGTGAGCCAGCCCTGTGCCTCTTGCTAAAGGGAAGCGTGGATAAAATAATCACCATCTTCTTCCATTTCTCCAATTCCGATTTAGTAGCTTTTTGATGAGGGGTGCTAACAGATTTTAGCACAAGAAGGGAAACAGAGGGTTTTGGGGGAAGT
This sequence comes from Colius striatus, assembly GCF_028858725.1. Classification (NCBI taxonomy): domain Eukaryota; kingdom Metazoa; phylum Chordata; class Aves; order Coliiformes; family Coliidae; genus Colius; species Colius striatus. The sequence goes on from NC_084768.1 coordinate 4,115,509, forward strand.
GATGGGCTTACACCCCATGGTAATTTACATGGTAATTTGTGCAATTTTCTTCCATTTTCCGACACTGTTCAGTAAGCTGAGAGGTGGCAACTATTCCTGAGCTCACTCAGATCATAGACTTACACGCTAACACACCCTCCTGACAGTGTCAAACATTTCATCAGGACTAAGAAGCAAGTAAAGAAACTTCGCAAGAGTTGGACAAAGAAGCAGTTGAAGTATCTGAGCAACACAAGAAAGCCAAAATAGATCAGACTTCCCACCCTAGGACTATATAGACAGAGAAAGTCTCAGCAGAGGGACGTGTGCGAGGAGGAGGGACGTCACCTTGTAATGCAGGCGCCGAGCCTTGCTCATGGCTGGGAGGCTGGAGCGCTTCCCGCTGATGTTTCTGAACACTTGGAAGACCATAAAACACAGGAAGAGAAAATAGAGGCACAAGCAGATTCCTGCAACTATAATGAAGGCCATCTGAGCAGCATGGGTTAAGGGAAAACGCTTAAGAGCCCCTCCCTGCTCTGGAGCTACCACAGCGACACTCGGGACTTGCCTTCTCCCAAAATGTCTGACACCTTGCAGAGGTTCAGTTCTGCAGTGACTCCCCAAACACAGCACCATGCCTGGAGGACTGCTTCTTACAGACACCACCAGCATCTCCTGCAGTGTCTGAGCTCCCCCCTCACAGCCCTGGCCTGCCCAAAGAAGGAGGATTTATTTCCCCACACAGTACAGGAAGGATACGGCCAGCTCTGTGCCAACTTCAGTGGTCCAGATGCTGTAGAAGGGGTTCTTCAGCTGCACTCCCCTGCAGAGAGAAAACACAGAGCTGCCGCCAAAGGGCTCAGAGATGCCCGTGCTGGCTCTACAGCCTGGAAAGAGCCAGCCACACTGTTTTCTTACGTGGGAGAGGAGAAGACAAGGTGGGAAGCGTATCTTTACAGCCCCATGGGACACGATATGCTGCTGCGACACACCACTGTGCCTCAGTGCGCTCTCAGGAGCCTCTCCTCACTTCACAGAACAGGGCTAAACCGTGGTCCCTTCTGTGGGAGGTGGCCAGGAGCCCCTGCTTGGGGAAGTCTCACCCTGGGAGCAGCATGCATGGGCTGGAGAGCAGCACTGCACCCACCTCTCACACATGTCGAAGACAAAGAGGCAGAAGGAGCCAACAGCTATGGGTCCAACCTGCTTCCAGTACCCCGAGAGACGATTCCGCTCGTTCTGGTCCTAATCAGAGTCAAGAGGTGAGGAGGAAGAGAAAAGGAAACGCAATTTAGTCTAAAGTCCTGGCACAAGTCCCTACAACATTGTTTCCAACACTCAACAAGCACAAGGGAGCTGCTGGGTATCTCTGCAAGTGGTGCTCCCTTTTGTGTCATACCCACCATCATGTGCTCTCCACAGAAGATGATCCAAAACGACAGAAGCATGGCATAGAAAATGCCTTGTCGAATGTCTCCAAAGAGCAACATCCAGGTCCAGTCAAACCCGATGGAAAACCACTCCACTGGGATGTTAATGAACGTCATGGAAATTCCCAGAGCAAAGATGACCCTGGAGAGGCAGCAACATTACCTTTTTGCAGTTTGCAAGGCAAGGACACAGAGCCCCAGAAGCCAAAGCTGTGCATGAAGAGCAAGATAAGAAGAAAGCCTGGAATGCTTGGGCAGCGGTGGTGGGGTATCACCTGCCAGCAAACCCTCTGGGGCTTTGTCCCCCTGAGCAGCCATTGGCAAACACAGCTACCTGTTCTTTCTGGGTTTAATGGAAAAGAAAAGGGGACAGAGGAGGGACTATCCCTGTCTCCCAAAACACTGGCTCTGCCTGGGAGCAGTGACCACTTTGGTCGGGGTCCTCTTGCTTGAGGGCCACCTCAGGCAGTGCCCAAGCCCCTACTCACTTCTCCAGTAGGACAGGAGCGCGTGTCATCAGCATGATCCGTCTCCAGTACCAGACCATGATAATTAGAATGCTGGGGGTGAGGAAGGTCTTCATGGCAAACCACACTTTTGTAAAGCCTCCGTTTTGATGGATGCCCTAAGGAAAACCAAGGTGCAATGCAACAGGGTTGAACGTCGGCACATCTGAGCAGGCTTCAAATGTCCTGCAAACAAACCCCAACACACAGAGCTCCCACTGCAAGGTGGAGAGCAGTTGAGAGAAGGGCTCTCTCAGTGTGGATAAAGCACAGAATGGCTCTCAGACAAGTAACGAGACACTCGTGAGCTAAGTCCCCACTGGCAGGAAAGCAGCAGCCAAATGAATGCATTTCTGCAGCCACAAGTCCTCCCACCACTGTCTGCAGCCACCACAGCCTCCTGGCTTGCTGCTCTGGCTGAGAGGGACAGTGGGGAAGTTTCCAGCTGGAAGCACCCATGCCCAGCAAGCCTCAAGGGAGGGCAAGGGCACAGACAGTTGACAGCCATCACAAACATCTACACGGTCACAGCCAACCGTGAGGCAGCCCAGGGCCCCTGGGAGCCCTGCTCCTCCTCACAAGAGATGGGGCTTCAGCAGGTGGAGGACTCTGCGCCGGGCCTGGGCTGCAGCAGGGAGAGGATGGAGGGCAGCAGGGGGAAGGGCCCCGCTCTGGAGTGGGGGTGGGCTGGGTCACAGGGCAGGACAGGAGGGTGGCACAATGTGAACCTTGGAAAAGGCTCCTCAGCAGAGAGCAGTCAGGGAGGGCTCCCTTTGGAAAGAGGAAAGTCACATTTGCAGGCAAGAGGTGCCCATGATGAAGAGCAGGACCTTGCTGTGGACCAGAGCTCAAGAAAGGAGGTGCAGCAGCCCCCAGAGGCAGACAGCACAGGCCACTTACCACAAGGCGGATATCCTTGATCTCCCCGATGCCCACGTTAATGCCCTTCCTCTCGTTGACGGGCAGGCGGATGTTGATGAGGTAGTACTTGTGAGCCACACTGCCAATCTCCATGAAGGGAAGGAAGTCGCAGTCGTAGTGGCGGCCTTCTGACTCCAGGGTCTGGCAAAGGGCACAGAGCAGCACACAGAGCAGCCGTCAGCCTTGGCTGGGGCCTGCAAAAGCCCTAAGGCTGGCCCCATCAGCCCAGGTGCCAATTCCAGCCTTCACCTGGGGACAGCCTGTGCAAGCCAGTGCCTTGGGGATGTTTTTCCTCAAGTTTTTTGACTGCTTTGAGACAATACTGCTTGACCTCAAACAGGTTCGTGTTTCAGGCTCTTGAATACTCTTGAAGTCGAGGGAACCTTCCAAGATGAAAGGCTGCTTTAGGATCCAAGCTTCCTCCCTCAGCAAGCACAACCTGAACCACAACAAAATACACAACCCCCTCACACGTGTCTTGGTGGGGAGTTTCTCAAGTCCTCAATACTCCCCACTGCACTTTGTAGGTGTTTACTGCATCTGTGTGGCTGCCTGGAAGAGCAGAGCTGTGACTGAAGGCATAAGTGGGTTGCTGAAAGGGACTGTGAAATGGGAGAACAGCATAGTAAAGAAACATCAGGTTCATTTAGGCACAGGACCTGCAGTCTGCAGAACAAAAAGAAACATCTTTATTTACACAAGATGCTCCATTCTCAACTGCTGGCTGCGCTCTCTGCTCCAAAGCTCTGTAGCCTGAGGCATCAAAAAGTCATTTTAAGAAACTCTTGCCTCATTTCTCCAGGTTCTTTGAGTGCTGCAGTGTCCCTGCTGGGCTACTTCCTCGCCACTCCTAAAGAACAAGGCTTTTTTCCATCACAGAATCACAAGACGGAAAGTTCCGAGTTCTCTGGGACACTCTGGGATATACAGATCTCAAAGCACTCAAGTTCCAGACAACATCTCTGCAACAGCTCTCATTTTTATTTCCTTACAGCTTTAAGACTACCTCTGACTTCACCACCTTCACTTGTATCACCAAATAGGACCGATTACATGTGCAGTTCATCAGGCTTTCAAAGGCTCTAAGCCAAGAAAAGGCTGACATGTTTGAAAGTTATGACCAGACAGCTCAGCTCTAGGAAGCAGCGTGAAGGAAAGGAAGAGGACAACTCCCACCACACTCCCACACCCAACCCCCACCTCCAGCATCATCAGAACACCTTACTTTTGGTGAGCCAAAGGTGCATTTCAGCTTCCTGATCTCTATTGCACGTGCTATCTCTTCCCACTCATCCAGCTCGTCATCACGATACGCCAACGACACATCCAGCGTAATTTCTGCGTTTTCTTCTGCAGGAGTAAAGAGCCGTCAGGCTTGCTGCAGAGGACTGGCACACAGCATCAGAAGGGTGGGAAAGCCTCTCAACTCTGATAGGACCTCTTTGAGGCACATAGCTAGGGAGGGGGATGGAAGTGTTTGCATCCCAAACCATGCAGATCAAATCACCTTTCTGCTTAACATTTAGCTCCTCTCCAGTGCAGAGGAAAGAGCTTTTGCTGGCCACCAATCTCTGACGTCTTCCCAATGTTACCATGACTTACAGCTTCTGTTATGCTTGTGGGTGAAGAATGTTATTGATTCATACAGCATTAGAAACAACAATTAACATACAACTGGAAGCAAGACAAGACAAGCTGCAGGGACTGACAGTAAGCCAAGAAACAACCCAGAAGCCTCTTCAACATGAGCTGGCAGAGGCACAGTAAGAGGCTTCACTGTAGGCTTTCTGCAGGTAATGCAAAGGTATGCAACAGGCCCCTCTGCTTCAGGAAATAACTATATTGCATCATAGGACTTGCTTCAAATCAATGTTGAAATAGTACTCAGTTACAGAAAACCAAGACTAAACAGTCAACTGTACCCACTGCACAGGGCTAGAGGAAGTGTATGAAGGAGAACCCATGCAGCCAACAGTAGATTTAATTTCTTTAGGTGTGATACAAGTAATTTATCAATACAACCTTAGATTTCTTACTAGAAATCCTACTAGCCCGATTCTAGATTTCGTACTGCTGTAGTTTACTATCCATAAACATGAAACCCCAACCTCTTGAATAAAAAGGTCCAGAATATGCCCCTTAAAAGACGTTAAATGGAAGAAACAAAAAGGGTGGCCAGAGGTCTTTGAGTGGGATGGGAAGAGAGGAGGCACGGAAAGGCAGTGCCAGTATCCCTAAAGCAGTAAGAAAAGAACACACAAAGCTCCTTTGAGAAGAAAATGTAAAGTGATTGGAGTTTAACTGTGCTGGCCTCACTGGAGAAAAGCCTCAGAAACAACCACACGTGATGGAGTTGGTGTTTCTGTATGCATTGTGTAGCCTCAGCCATTCTGTGTAAAGCTTTTGAAGCCTTCCCCTCCACACCCACACCCCATGGCAGCACTAACTTGTTTCTACCTTTACAGATGCACCAACTTGCATGTCAGTAAACACACACAGAGTTCATGTGCCCAGGTAAGGTCAGCACAGCACATTTGCAAGGAAAGAGTCAGCTTATCCTTTCTTGGACATGTTCACACACCAAGAGGATAGGGCAGAACTGATGTTAATACACTCTTGCTAGTATGCTGCCAAGGAGTCATTGCTGCAAGAAGGAAATGGGGCTGGAAGAGACTTATTTAGGTGCCATAACTGAGCAAGTCCATGAAATTGAGAGTTCCACTTGAAGCCTGCCAAGCAGCAACACATAAACACGCTTAAAACAACCCCAGGCAAGTCTGTACCAGCCCTACCAGATGTAAAATCCTCTTAATTTACCAGACACAGATCCAAGAGACGGCTCTGAAAGAGGGACACATTCTGAAATGAGCGTGTGGATGCCACAACCCAGCCTCTTGGCACAGACACGTCAATACTTGAGGAGCTTTGACGTTCAGCTCTGAAAAAATATCTGGTCTTCCTAATTCTGAAGGGAGGCTGTTCCATGTCTAGCAGTAACCACCCGTCTTTCAAGTGCTGGCTAGTCCCATACATCTGCCATCTTTTTCAGTGATATTTTTGTTGGGGATATGTGGTGGCATTCTCATCCAAAACGCTGGGAAGGGACGTGGATGGTATCTGTGGTTTGGACTTGCATAACAGAGCCACCTCCAAACACTGTATAAATAGCATCTGATGTGGATGCATCAAGATTTTTCTGAGCTTTTTTTGCTCTATACCATCCAGATTGATATCAAGTTCCTTTCCACAGCAGCCATTAGTTAGGTTTCCATGAAACACAAATTTGCCGTCTCAGATCCGCTATTTAGAAGACCAGCAAAACAGATAAATGAGAACATAAGGTTAAACTTGGCCCAGCTAAAAAGGACTACAAACTTCATTTCAGAAGCCATAAAACCAACTGGAATGCTTGGGATTAAATCCAACAAAAGCAGCTTTCGTTGTTTCATCTTTGCAAGTTGAACGTTGCTGCTGCCATCGAGCGCGCAAAGCAGAAGGCAGGAGATAGGTGTTAGCGTGTGGCTTTCAGGGGGTCAGAATGAGCTCTGCACGTCCATCAGTCTGTGTCAGGGTGACATCTCCCATTAGAACAGGGTTTTGTAGAAAGACCCTTCAAGCTACCAACATAAAGCAGGTATGGATGTATGTACAGGCGTATTTATCTCTGCACTTCGGCAGAGCAGCCTGGCAGCTCTCTGCCAGCCCACTCTCAACCTCTCACGAGCAGTCCCCAGCATCCAAGGGGAACAAATAAGGACAGTGACACACTGCTCGGCAGAGAACTGAGCTTTAAGAAGAGTTGTGACATTCACATAAATGGCAGTATGTCCAATTTGGGTGCCCCTGTCATGCACAGCATGAAGGCTCCTGCAGCCCCCTGAGCACTCAGGGCAGGCTATGTGCCTGTGCAGGCATCCCTGTGTGAGGGAAAGGGGGAGAGGAACAGCAGTTGATGTTCCCTCATGCCTGGCTGTGAGACAAAAGAAAGGTGTTTTGATAGTAAATTGAGCTGTTTTAAAACAGTGTATGGGAGAAGTGAACAGAAGGCAAGAGCTCGACAGCCCAGTCAATGTGTACTTCTGGAAGTGCTGAGGAAGCAGAGTATTTTAACTGTTCAAGGTTGAGGAAGGAAGAGAAAAAGCCCCTGCAAACCTGTGCTCAGCTTCCCAGATGCTAACATGTTTGAGGAAAGCAATTACAGAGTTCCACCAAGCATGTTAATCAAGATCCCACAGAATTTCACAATAGAAGGCAGAAGTAACTATGTGCATGTTTCTGTCTTGTTTCTCTTGTACCAAGAGGTGAATTTGCACCCGCCAGGAAACTTCATCTCACAAGGACCATGTCAGGGCATCTCTTGCTGGCATGCTCCAGATTAACCCTGTCCTCACAGATCTTGTAGGTAACACATCAAAATAATTTAGGGCCTGGTGAATCCCTGCTGCTGTCAGCAGCTCAAGTGTCAGGTGATAAGCTCATCAGTACCACAGGACTACATTAAACCCCCTAGAGAAGTAAGACAGGGTTATGTAGATGATGATGGAACAGGGGTGTCCAAGGAGGCACAGACACGCTCCTGCTGGGGCTCCCAGCTGGAAGCCTTCTCCATAACTCTCTGTTCAGTCTCTGAGATGCCCTGAAGTGTGTCAGAGCTGTCACTCCCCCAGCGAGGGCCTCCCCAGCACCCACCACACTCCAAGCACTGCCAAGAGGATTGTTCACACCGGCATTTTACTGCCAGACCTTCAGTGCCCAGGACCTTTCCATGATTCACTCCGTAGTGCAATATGAGCAGAGGGTATCTTCACACCCATTACAATAGTCTAAAAATAGAGAAGTAGTTTCAGCAGATGGCTGGGTGCCAGCCCCATGCTAATACAGCTGGCTGGCTGGAGAGCAGCGTCTGCAAGCACACAGAATTACTTGCATTACAATTCCACGCTTCACTCACTCTCCAAAGTGACAAAAACCTACCAAAGAGACTAAAATTAGATGAATTTGAACAGGAGTCTGCAGGGCTCAGCCATATGACTGAACACAATTGCCTTCCAACTGCAGAGAAACCAGAAGTTATTCCCACTTACTAACATTTTAAGTTCACTAGATATAAAAAGTGAAGAAACCAGTTTTTTCTCAGGCTGACAAATTGCAACAGCCCCTCCACAGTTACACCACCTGATAGATGGAGATGCCATCACTCCCATCCAGCACGGCACAACGACCACTCTGCACTCAGCAGGGACACTGCATTCCTACATGTCAGCTCAATATGAAGCAACTTCAGGTTCCTTTTTCCACAAGGTAAAACTTCCTGAAGAAGGAAGGCCAAGAGCTCAGCTCTGGGGGGGTAGGTCCCGAAGCCTGTGGCAGTTTGGGGAGCAGGCAGCCTCCAGCTCCCTGCTCCAGCTAAGGAGAGAGTGAATTGCTTCCTGGAACAGAGGGCGTCATGCTGCAAAGCAGCTCAGAGATGACTGATGTTACCTGTTAAGAACACCACAGCTTGCCAAATGCAAATAGACCAGACCCATGGCAGGAGCCCAGCTCAGAAAATGAATAAATAAATAGATGAGTCCCCTCCAAGCTCACAGCACATCCTCCCACCCTTCCCTGAGGTATTCTGCCCATAGAAGCGCAGCAGCAAGATGTGCCAGGCAGCAACAACTAAAATACAGCAGGAATGAATATTTAAAGTGAATCTGATGTGCAGAGATCAGAGAAGCAACCAGCCAACCTGCTGCTCGCTGCCAGCAACCCCATCCCTGCTCTGTGAGGGGAAGGAGAGGCAGCTCCAGTAGCCAGTGTGGCCCTTTGGGGAGCAAGGACTGTCCTTTCCTTAGAGAGTGATCCTCACAGAGCTGAAGGGCCTTCATCCCTGTCCTGAAAGTGTCCAGTGTTCCTCAAATCCAATTATGGGAACCAGACCTAATTGTACAGTAACAGAGTAACAGTTCAGCTTGAAAAGAGGAGATTTCTTAGGGCTGGAGGCCTGAGGATAGCTGCTCCCACCCCAGATTGTGGGGGGTTGGCAGAGGTGGGGGGCCTGGCCAGCGCTGCTGCACAGGGCTCTGGCTGCTGCCCTGTGCCAGCAGTTGTGCCAGTTCTGGAGGACTTCCCACAGTCCCTGCAAATGGAGCATTTTGCCCTGCAGTGGGAGCAGGCCCTACGATCAGATATTGTCATCCTCAGAACAACACCAAGATTTCCCACTGCAGTTTTTGCAACCAAGGTATAGGCAGCTTTAAGACAGTTTCACCTCATTTCTGTCCACTGCCTTTCCCTGTTCTGGAAAAGGGTCTTTTAATAATTGAATGCACAATGCATCAAAAAAGGACAAGGACAGCTTGGGCACAAAAATAGCCTTTTCTTCATAGAAACAGCAAGTCTGAGCATCTCTCCCAGCCTTCTGTGAAGCACAACACAAGGGAAGTAGCTCAGATTCTCCACAGCTGCATTTCAAAAGATTTGCCTTTCAAAAACACTTCTAAACGTCTGCAGGACACCAAGGTGAGGCCCGAAGGCTGGTTCCTCCCCTGAAGGCAGCAGATGCCACGAGGCCTTTGGGGACATGCTGCAAGGCTGTGGGCAGCTCTTCCGCTCCCTGGGGCACCGTGCCAGGGCTGCCCTTTCCCTCTGCTCCAGGAAAGCCGCGCTGGCCGGGTGAGAAGGCTGCCACCAGCCTGACCCGGCTCTCCAGAGGTGAGGGGAAGCGCCTGCGTCAGGCTCTGAGTCACCCCGGCATGTCCCCAGGGGCAGACGTCACAGGAGCCCTGCCGGCCCTGGGAGCCCTCCTGGCAGGGAAAAGCCGAGCCCACGGACTCGTGGTGGAGGCAAGGTTTTATTCTGTGTGTTGGCCTTGCTGAGGGATTGCAGGGGAAGAGGACAACCAAGAACAGGAGACAGTGGGAGAAGCGGCCCAGAGGTGTCCCTGGTGAAGGCCGAGTAGGGCAGTGTGGCTGAGCCCAGGGCCCTGCACAGCTCGCGTGGACTAACATCTGTGGACCGTGCTGCAGGGTTTCAGGAGCCCCTGGGGATGGGATGTCCCTCAAACCTTGCTTTTATTACCCAGAGGGTGGTCCAAGACAAGTTTTTCTGCTTTTCAGTCTCAAAAGAAGTTGCCATCTTTGAAGGACTTGGTTGCTGAACAGCACAATGACCTGAGAAACAATCTACTCTGAGAAAGCCTGTGAAAAGCTAGTTTAGCATCCTGCTCCCAGGTGCTCAGCCAGTTACTGGCTCCAGCTCGGTGGCTGGACTTTAAAAGCCTCAGAACAAAGCATGATTTCTCTAAAGGCAACCATCTATTGAAGCCTAAGAAGTTGAGGCCTGAATAAAGTTAGAGCTACTCTCTCTGCATTTCAGAGATAATTATAGGGATAAGAACACATATGTAAGCTCTACACAATCTCATTTTTAACTTATCTTAACGATGACACATTAAATAGCTAGGAAGGAACAGGCTCATGCTGAGCAGGCAAAGCAGCAAATGAAACAAAGCTGTCCTGAAAGCCTCAGCAGATCTAGGGAGAGCTGGCTACAGTCCCTGGGGTGCAGGCTGCCAGCTTCCCCTGCACCAGCACACACACTTGCTAGCCCACATCCAACCCAGCAGCCACTTTCTGAAACAGATCTGCTCCCTGAACTGACCCACTGCAGTGTTATGTGGACACTACAGCCAGACCCAACAGACAGGCTGCAGCTGGAGAAGGAGCTGCAGAAGCCCCAGCTTAGACCAGTTTGAAACGTAAATTTAGTCATTGTTGAGAGGGACTTTTTTCCCAAACCCTTTAAAACACAGGAACAGACATGAAACTCTTCTTTCACTAAGGGGCAGGTCAGCCTGCCCTGCTGCTCCTCACACCATTTTGCAGATGTTTTGCAGAGTTATTTTTGAGTTTGGGGGTTTGTTTTCATTTTGCAGGGTGGGATTTTTCAGGGGTTTTTTTTGGTATGTTTTATCATTCTTTTCCGGGTACTGAAGGTGAATCCCAGTAAGACAGCTTCTTCCACACTCCCTCAAGCTATGCAGTTTGCCAGTGAATTTAGACCACTGTAGTTACACAGCCAGAAGGCCCCTTCCATCTCTATGTACCAAATCCTAGCAAAAAAATGCATCTCAACAACCGACAGAAGGAAAGTCAACTACTTCAGCTCACCAATCACCAACCTCAAACTGAAGCAGGCAGAAGTTATTCTGTCATAGTAAGAAACACCAACCCTTCTGCAACTGGTGCCCACTGTAGAATGCATGTTGAAAAGCCTCAGGCATGAGCATTCCTTCTCACAAGCTCCTTGTGTAAACTTTTGGATCAATAATTCCATCTCCTGAGCACTTTGGCTTGCATTTTAGCTCGCCACACAAAAGCACTGGTAAACAGAGCAGAGTAGCACTGCTTAAAGTCTTTACCACCAGGAGACTGGTAACCAGTTCAAGGGCTGGGATGGGAACATGTAGAAGCAGGAGGAAAGAAGCAGCTGAAAGGGTCAGGTTGTGTTATTGACTGCAGCTGCTGCTGCATTCTGGAGTATTTTGAAATAAGAAAGGCAGGGGAGAACACTGTGAAAGCCAACTGCTGCAAACCAGGGCAGCTGCTGATGGGCTACATGGAGGGGAGGTGCTCATCACCTGCTCAGCTACTCACTAGTGCAGTGTGAACAACTCTCCCTGCTAAGATACAGACTGAAATGTCTCAGGATGGATTCCCACCTTTAGAACGTGTTCCCATATCCCGTCGCTGTTGCGATTAACGTGGTGCAAGACAAAAGCAGCTTACCCAGAAACACAGACCCCAGTCAGCACTGACTGAATGACAGACAGGGACTTACTTAGGTCGTTGTCCATCTTGAAGGCAATGTCCAGCTGCATGATGAAAAGCATGAACTGGAACCAGGGGCTCATCTCCTTGCCAGGGTGGGGAACGTGCACTGCAAACACGATATCATTGGCCTCGATCTGCCTGCTCATTGCCTCATCAAAGTCTTTGAGCTTCTCACAGTAGTTGGCTCCCCAGGGCACCAGCCACTTGGTTTTGTGGTGGTTTTTTCTTACATCAATGCACTTCATGGATGTGTAAGGAACAGCTGTAGTGGGGCTGGGAGCTGTAAAGGGAAGAGAAATAGTTTTAGCATCTTTAGATATCTCACATAGTGGTTTCCCCAACAAAATATGCAGCTCCCCATTCAAGGATTTGAAGGCAATTTAAGACAAATGTGTCAAATTATTCTCCTTCACAGCTCCTTGATCTTGCAGTTAAGTAATTAAGTTTATTACATCCACAGACTTTGTAGTGGGATCAAATTGGGATTAGCTGAAGCAGTCAGAATCTGATGGTTCAGTCTCCAGACACCTCAGAGTTACACCAAAATCACGCTGCAAGTCACTGGCATTTTTTCTGTGAACATTCCCTTCTAGCTTGCTCACTCAAACAAATCCTTATGCAAAGCATACACCCATATCAGATGTAGATGGATGAACTAATCCTAAACCTTCCTGCAGTTACCTGAACCATGCACAGCCACACCATTCCTTGGGCAGGAAAGCTTTTCTCACTGCTGAGCCACACCAATCTTTTCCTCAGAACTCTTGGTAACAGGAGAGAGCAGCACGACTTTGCCTTGAACCCAGCCCAGGGCCATCACCAACATCTACTGTCTACAAACTTGCAGTGGTAACAGTCTCAGTGGAACACGTGGGGTAAGTTGGCTACCTCTGGGATGCTCCAAAGGCCTTGCTCACCCACTGCTGCCAACTGCAGAGAAACATCCTGCACGAAGCTCTTCCTTCCTTTTGCTCTCAAGTCTGGTGTGACCTAATGACTACTACAACCAAAGGCTTGTCTTTTTTCCCCTAGCTGCAGTTTTGGAGATATTGTGAGAAAAACTGAACAGAGACCTTGGCCCTGAAACGATCCTCAAACTCTGCACTGCTGCCATTGCCACAGCAAGCAACGAGGCTTTGTACATGTGCACAAGATACCCATTTGCACGGTGGCAGGATCACATGTAACCTTTCAGATCAGACAATTATAAACACAGAAGAGTATAATGAACAGTCCAGCTCCAAAGTACAAATTGGAATGAAGGAAGAGAAAAGCATTGCACTTTCAGCCGGGATTTCAGCATAAAACACCTCTGAATCTGAGACACAGAAACGGCTTTTAAAAACTCAAATACATTTCCAACACTGACCTGCCATGAAAAGGCTTCTTTAAGTGGCTCTGCCCTGCTTCGTTTGGGAAATAAATATTTTACTGCATCACATCAGTGGCAAAGCACGGAGACGAGCAGAGCTGGAGCTGCTCCCGTTCCCCTCATCTCACCAGTGTGATCTGAGAGGCTTCCACAGGTCAAAGTCTGGTGACAAGAAGGTCAGCAATTGCCCTGTCCCATATGATCTGTTCGCCTTTGCCACATATTTTCTGCACAACACATTTTGGCACCAAATACATTTATTTCACTGCAAACAAACCAGAACTGTCCTACTTTCTGAAATACTCCCAGGAAGGTACCAGTGGACACGGTGTAATGAATTCACTTCAGCTTCAACAGGCTTTGGGAAGCAGATGGAGCAGGTTAACTCTTTCTTTTTAAGCCAAGAGTTTTCCTGACGGACGTTGAGTGACTCCCCGTGCAGTCCTGCACTAAAGCAGTGCCTCCTTGGTGCTGCAGTGCCACTCAGGAGCTGACTCCCCATCTGGGTGCCACATCAGCTCCACACAAGCTACACCCAGATGATTCACACGTGCAGCATCACAACAGCAGCTTTTTGAGGTCCATGCCAGGAACCCTGCGTAGCATCTTCCCTAACGTGCCAGCTCGTTAGAAAGATGACATCCGCACTCCTTCCTACAAGCAGGGCACAGCTGATCCCACGTGTGAGTCGGGAGGAAGTTATTAAAAAGCACTTGCTGACAGACTGCATTTTTTCCCCTTCTTTATGATACCAATGAGGTTCTTCTAGATGAAAAGAAGCAGTGAAGCCGGTATAAAGGTCAGGCTGACAGGAAATGGATTTACTCAAGCAGGAGTACTCCCAGATTCATACCTGCTCTGGCTATCAATCCACAGCCCAAGTGCATTACAACTTTGTAGCCCTGCTGCATCCAGCAGTCCTCCAGGAACCACAGAAAGCTTGCACGTAACACTAACTCCCCACAAAAATCATTCACGTGCTGGAAAGCAACAGCAAAGCAGGACAAAGTGAAGTGTTTCACAAGCAAACAAAAAATCTAGCTGCAAGTCCAGGATTCCAGACCCCTTTAATGACCTGCCCAAGTGCATGACATGGTGCAACATTCCTTACCGTGCCTGGATGCAGAACCTAGTAACCATGGCTCAAACTGCAGCTGTACGTGAATATTAGGATCTTACTGTGAAAAGTCAGACACTCAGGCCAAGCCCTCAGTGCTTTCTGACTTTGACAGATCTTTGTGTGATTTAAAAGTAGGGCATTTCTGAATTAACAGACATTGTTACTTCTACAGAGCAGACAAATGTTTCTCACTTTGATGCAACTCATTATAGCCATAAATACATGTTTTCATCACTGACTGATTATGATTTTAAATACTTGGCACGCTCACTCAAGTATCCCCTCTGCCAAAGTTACAGCTTTGAGGAGCAAGAGACAATTGCTATATATATTCCTTCTTGGGAATCGCACACCAAACAAACGTCGGCACTTGGCTTCCATTACTGATTTGGCTCCAGTCCCATTAAATTCAAGTGAGTGTTGAACCAAGTGGAAAAAAAGCTCTTTGTGAAACTGCAGCCAAGTCAACTAACAGTATTACAAAGTGCTATGCAAAACAAAGCTAGCATCGAGGGATTTCAGCTCAAACGTGGTGCCAAGCAGGCTGCTTTCAGCCATTCTGCCCGTGGGCTGGTAGATGCTTCAGCTTTATATATTAAATGATATACGTCAGCCTGTAAATAATTAAACAGCTGTTTGTGCACTATCCTGTGGCTAAGCCTCAGTCCCATTCCAGTGTGCTCACTGTGATGAGAAGCACCTCAGTGATGCAGGTACCATTCAGAGGGAGCAGCCAAGGACTCAGGAGGGTTTTGCAGAACCTGGTTGGGAGTGCAGCTTTGTGGGAGCCAGCTCAAAGGGGAGCCAGCCCTACCAGCATGGGCTGGGGCTGCCCAGGGAGCCCCTGGGAAGGAGCCCTGACCTCAAGGGCCATGAGCTGGCATTGGGCAGAGGCATTTCACACCAAAGGGTTCGACCCCCACGGTGATGGGTGCTGAAAGCTGTAAGCATGAGGTTGCTGGAGATTCTAGCACTGGTGGTGGATCTTTCTAATCCCTTCACTTAAAAAAAAACAACAAAACCCCATAGACAAGCTTAGAGACAGGATGATTCACAGCAAATGCTTTCAGAGCAACAGCCACGGTCTCCAAGGTGCCAGCATGCCTGTGCCCCTGGGAAGGAAGAAGGAGGTGACTGTCGACACCAAAGACCTCCTTAGCTCTGATGGGACCAGCCTTCATTAAATCTCCCTTAAAATCGCAGGCAAGCACAGACAAGAAAATAAAACCAGCACCATCTGAGTAACCTCTCTCTTGCAGTTTGCTTGTTTTCATACTAGTTTGGGGAGTGAGTACAGTTTAACCTCTTTGAAGCTTGTTTGCATATATGTTTAAACACATTTCAGCTGAGGTCACCTCTTCCTGGGGAGAACTCCTGAGGAACTTTCAAAGCCATTTCAGCTATGCCTTACAGATTGAAGCAATTCTTGCAGATAATTTCCAGTGAGACTTTTCTCACTTTTTGTATTGAATGCACTATACAGCCAATGGTACCTTGGCTCAAGCTATGTCCCCAAGAAACAGCAGCAGTTCAGAGGGAGAAATACATTTAATGCAGGGCAGACAGACAGTAAGTTGCTTTCACTTTTAAATGATCCAAAACAGTCTTGTGTTGAACTGGTGGTAGTGTTTCGGTCAAAGATCATGGTGCTAGAACTCCAAGTAAGAGGATTTGAAGAGACATCTCAGCATACCTCGTATCTACTGGCCAGGGAGCAGGTCAAAGATCTTATGACCTGTTTCAGAAAAAACTGTTATGATTTGGTTTCTCAGCACTGGTGACCATCCCCATTGTCCAGATTGAGATCATTTCTCTACATCTCAATCAGAACTGAAAATCTTTCATTTCATGTAGAGTATGTGTGGAGGCAAACAGCTGAAGTGCTTCATCACACAGCCAGGACACACCAAGTCACCTAACACTGCTTCAAGCCTTGCTACATTCTCCACAGTAAAACCCTGAAGTGTCTGCTGAAGAAACCGTGCATCCTGACCCAAACATCCAGCAAACCGGTAAGCAGTGGGGTGCTCTGAAGGGACCCAGGCCAGTCTGTCACTGGTGTTTTGCTTTCTTGAGCCACCTATTCCCCCTGTCATTACAAGCATAATTAATTAAACACAGCATCCTAACCTTGATTTTGTTAGCACAACTTTTCAAACAAAAGCTAGAGCTTCACGTAACAGAATCATGCTTCCTTGGCCAGCATACTAAGCATGGTCCAGCTCGCTGGGAAGGGCACCGTCTGTCACTGAGGAACCAGCACTGCTGGGGACAGGACCTCGGGAACTCTCATCCAATCCCCTGCTCACAGCAGCCTCAGCCAGCAGGTCAGAGCAGGGCCTTATCTCACTGGTTCTTGGTTACCTCTCCTGGGATGTACTGCTTTTGTTTTGTTCCCTATTTTTATCAGCTACATATAGACTAAATATCAAGATACTATACAGTAGAGTTGAGCTCACATTGGCAGAGAATACTGCCAGCTGCATCACGTGCACACACTAGTCCCAATGTGTATATATGCCACTTCTTCAGATCTATAACCACCACCTTCTTTGCTCTCTCCTCCAAATGTCCTGAACCTTTGCCCTATATCAAATTGCCATGTTTCACTCCTCAGAACAGTTTTAAATGCTGTTTCTACAACCCAGGAAATCAGAGTGACAAAGTCTTACCACATTCTGCAAAACGCTATGCTGGATTGAGAGAGGCCCTGGGAAACCCTGCTGTCACCTGCAAGGACAAGGCCTCCCTGTGTCAAGCAGCAAGCACCTTACAGATCTTCAATTGTTGGGGGAAAACAATAAATAAATGACAATTTCACCAATTTTTTAAGAGAAAAAACCCTAAAGCTAAATAAACCAGTTAGGTCTTGGAGAGAAGCCTACCTTCTCCAAACAGCTTTAATAAATAGTCACGCATCTCTGTGACACAAGCAAAACTTGTTCCCGCATCTATCTCAGGCTTACCTCTCCTGCAAAGTGCTAGTGATATGTGGGGCAAAATGCCAGGGCAAATGCAACAGAGGAAACTCCTTCAGGCAAGCTCCAGCACCATTTGTAGCTCACCAGACTTCCCCTGAAGGATGCTGACAAAGAGTTCTGCTCAGTGCTATTTTAATTTACTTCCCAAAGCCCCAGTTCAAGGCTGGACATCTTTAACATCTCTCCTGTAAAGTGGTGAGCAGCTTTCCTTTAATTTTTCAGCTACACTGTCCTTGAAGCAACATGTAAGTGTTCATCCACCTTTTTCTGAGCAAAGAACCCAGAAAATAAGATCCCACAGAGAAAACAGAAACACTGCTTATCTGTACTTAGACTTACCTTTGGGAGAAAAAAAAAAAAGTACTCTAAGTGACCTCAATTTTCCAACATTCTCATTTTACAACATTATGCATGCCCAGATTTGCATAAGAGCCACCATCACTCAGTTCATTAATTTCAGCAAATTAAGTAGGTCTTTGAAAAGCTCCTACGATAAACCCTCAAGTAATTCCTTCCTTCTTCCCTCCTCCATACTCCTGCAAAGAAGGCATTCAGCCCAGTTACAAGAACCTCCCCTCACTGCTCCCACTTGAATACTTACCTCTATGATATATATTTTGTACCTTCTCATGGAGAACACCTACAGCATTTCAAATTAACTACTGACCCCTGCTCTCCCACTATAAACAAGTCCTTTAGAAAATCTCAATTGCATTGTGTCTACACTGATTAAAGCTTGAGTCCTCCTGACCTCATGTGGTGTTAACTTCTCCCAGGCACCAGGAGCATTCTGCTTTTCTACTCAATTACCCCCTTCTGTGCATGGCCATCACTACCCGATGAGCACACACAATGGACTTCTGCTTCATTACACTAACCAACAGCAGGATAGGAATAAACAAGCTAATTTATCAGGCTGAGCTTTTCCAACTAGAACACTGAGAGCCTGAAAGACATGCTATATACTTATTATTTATAAAGCTATCTTTATTGCAACATGAAAAGTTTCTTTTCTACGGCCTTCTCTGACTTTGGTGCTACCAGTTAAACGAGAGCAACTACTAAGTCTTTAAATTACTGCTTTTTTATTACTACTGTTTCACAAGCTACATGAAATCTTTTGGCCGAACACTGCAGAAGCTGTTTATATGCAGAACTGCTGTACATTTAAAATCCTCAGATGCCCACTCCCCTTGGAAGAGGTATTTCTTGCTTTACTAAGACCATAGTTGTTTAAAGGCACCATTTCCACTCTTATCTGCAGTGGGAGTTGCCAGACTCTATCTGAACATCCTTATTTCTATTGTCTCCAATATTTTTTCAGTGCTAGCTTCTCCATATTTTTTGTCTCAGACCACAAAAATGAACCTGTCCAAGCCACCAAATCCCAGGTTGGGAGATTCCTGACCCCAGATTGTATCCTGCATCCAGGTCCAAAGCAAGGAAACACGGGAGAGCCAGCCAGGAATGGGCTGTATATGTACCTCCTCTAAAGTCAGCACTTGTTTCCCTCCTTGTCTGAAGGGGAACAGGCATCCTGACCCAGTTCTGAGCACAGCTGGATGGAATTTGACACTCAGTGGCACAGAGCTCTGCCAAACTCCAACCTACCCACTTAACAAACTGTGAAGGGAAGTGAGCTACTGGGATTTAGAAGTCCCTAAACCAAGCACTACAGCCAGCAGAACAGTCTTGCTGTAGCTTTGCAAAAATTCTGTACTTTCTTCGTTTCCTAGAACCATGCAGGAGCTACAAATCCAGGATGGTCCTTTTGCTCAAGGGTTTTTTCCCCCCAGCGATACTTTTGCAGCCTGGGGCTATGCTAGCAGAAAAGCTGCCTGTGCAGAACAGCTTCTTTAGAGCAGCAAATACTAGAGATTTTCTTCAATAAATCAGTTCTCAGAGACAGAGGCAGCTGTGCAAAGAGCCTTTAAAACCGAACGTTTAGTGGAGATCCCCACTGCAGGAACAGGAGTAAGCACCCTGCAAAGCTGCTGTCAAACACACCAACTCAAGGGCTTCTGCAGAACAGACTTGCTCACGGAGATAAGGGATTATTCCCTTGGATTCAGGCAAGTCACAAAGCAAGAAAATCTTATGAGGTACTAGAGTACAACTGTGTTTGCTGGGAAAATCAAATCCATGACCTCCACTGCTGCAATAGCAGCAACAAATGCAAACAAAGCGAGCACTAACTGTACGAGTTCCAAATATACAGAAATACACGTTCAAATATAGTTTCTTAAAAAGAAAGAGAGTAGAACTGATCCATTAACTGCCACAGACAGTTTGGTCTTCTTCCAAATCACTCTTTCTGAATGTTTTACTCAGATGAAATGCACTTCCTGCTACGCTCAGCCAAGACATTAAATCCCTGCAAAGAGGCCTAAACCAGCAGTATGACCTGCTGTTAGCCAGCAGCTCCCCTCCTTAGCCACAGCCTGAAACTCCCCAGGTCCCACACACAGATAACAAGACACACCTTGAAACCGCCAATCCTCAGATATGCAAAGAATTCAATCTGTGTTTGAATGGTAGGGATGGGATCCTCGGGCACTTCCCCAGGCTGGGGCCAGCCACGGGCAGTCCTGGAGCAGATGGGCACCTTGCACCCTTCAAAGGCTTCCCCAGGCTACGGGAGAGTGAAGCGGGACTTCAAAGCCATAAATGTTATTTGTTAACAAAAAGACTTCCTGTTTAATCGTTACCCCTTGCAAAGCACACAGAGGCAGCTCGACCACCACTGCTTGGGAAGTCACGTTTAAAACCAAGCAAGCCTGCTTAGTTAATATCAACACAAAAGCGAAGCAGAGTGGCAAGACCACCGTCCTCTTCAGTAAACTACAAGACACAGAGTTCCCCTGATGTATCTCCCCCAAGTTCACTGCATTTTGGAAGCTACTGTGAAAAGAACTACCAGAAGAGTAAAAAAAAACTAGTGTCTTGGAGGATTTATAGCTTCACTGCCCACTCCTCAGGCCCCCAACGTGGACATTTTTGCCTGGGAACTCTCAATTTCTGGCACATTTTTGCCCATTCAGCTACAGTTACGGCTCTTAAAAAGAAGAATTGAGCAGACCTAAACTAAACAGACATGACCTTTCATGTCTGCTTTTTCATCAGCTCCCAGTGCTTCTGCCAAAGCTGAAGCACTAAAGGAATGTGTCTATACAGAGGAGTTTATTGGCATTCATGTCCACAGTACAGCACCGACCTATTCAGCACAGCTCACCCATCTTCTGGAGAGGCCAGTGATGAAAGAAAGTCAGGCACATAAAAATGGTCTTTGTCCTGGAGCCTACAGACACTCTTCCCTAGCAGGCTGGATCCACATACCTTAGAAATCTGAGCATCTCTCCTGTCAAAAGATCAGTTCAGCCCTAAGAAGGTAATGAAATCCCAGCAAAGAAAATTAAATCCTGGAAACTCACTGCCTAGGAGCCAAATCAGACATTTAGATAATGAACTGGAATTGTTGATAGCTGCTCAGCCATTTATACACAGGACTCATTATCTCTCTGGGTGAGACACACAGAGCTTTATTTGCTCCAGTCAAAACAATTCTGGTTTTTTTTCAGCCTTAAGCCACAGCAAGGGAGCAGTGAGCCTGAGCCTTCTTAAATGCATCCCCTTCCTCCCAGAAGACTCATGTGCTAAGTAAGTACCTCTGCTTTTCCAATCAGTTAAATTTGTAAAGGGTACAGTTGGGCACTGGACTTTCAGTACTTAACTGTACATGTGCCTACTCCTGGACTTTGTCTTCACTGCAGAGAAGTTCTGCATTCGGTCAGCTCATCTGAACTGAAACCAACATAATCTGGGATTTGGGAAGAGCTGTCCTTGGAGTCCCAGAACTAACTCACTTAAATTGTTGAAAAGTTGTCTTTTTAATAACTTGTCTAAAGTTAACATAAAAATCTGAGCTTTGAAGCTGGGACACTGCTGCACAGAGCTCTGCCATCCTACTCCCTGCTGTACCCTCCATCCCAGCCTGCCCAGCAGCTGTTCTCTGCTCCAGCCTCCCACAGTACTCAGAACTCGGGGGCAAGGCGTACATTGCTTTGCTTCACTAAAGCATTGTAGAGAAAGCCACAGGGAAGGTGGGGTAATTTCTTGACTGTCATGTTGTTGGAACCAACCAGACCATTCAGGGAAAACACAAGCCTGCTTAACAACAAGGCAGTGGCACCTGGGAGGCTCAGCATGCTCCAGTGCTCTGTGGGAGCTGCAAAGCTATGGAGCCTTACCAAGAGTGCCCAACACTTTGGGACTTAACACAAATGTCCTGCTGTCTCCATGAACTCCAGGCAGTTTTAAGTAGTAAAGTCTGTTTTATTTCCTTTATTTTTCCTTTTCAACATACTGTATATAGAAAATAACCCCCTGATGGAAAGGAAATTAAGAGAGACACCATCAGCACCTTCCCACAAGGTATACAGAGGAAGACAATTTGTAATCAAAACCTTTGGTACAAAGAGAGCAAAGAGGCATTAAACCCATACTGGAGCGAGGTCTGATTTCCATATACACAAAAATTCTACTATCAGGACAGCAGTCAGGAGGACAGGACACAAGGTGTTCTAGTTGCCCTTTGGCCCCAGAGCAGCAATTGTGCTGTCACCACCAATCGGAATGTCCCGGTCAAAAGCAGGGTCAGATGCCTAGTGCAGCTGGTCCAGGTGTGGGAAGGTTTGTCCTGATGCTGAGTCTAAGGCCCTCATCAGCTAACTTTGCTGGCTCACACAGCTCAAAATCTGGACCTGGCAGAAGATATCTCTGGAGACACGACACCAGGTGTGAGATTAACCCCTCCTCACACAGCAAGGAGGGGGAGCACACACATGCACAGTGTGTGAGGGCTCCTTGGAATGCTGGCACGACTGCAAATTACCCATAGCCTAATTTCTTATAGCATTAATGCTGCCTTGAATGGCAACAGAAAACATTCCTCTTGGATCCCAGTCTCTTATGTGTACATTATGACTTACAGTGGACTAGTAAAGACAGTTATTTTATGACTAATTTTGTGGATGACGTTTTTTACCAAGTAAAGAAGCATCCCAATGAAACATGTAACATGCAACCCAGAAGTGTAACGTTTAAACAAGATGTTTACCAGGGAGCAGAGTAGAAATCAGAAGTCTTGCAGGGCCTGAAAACGGGCTGGTTTGAGGTACTGACAGGCCCGGTTGTCTGGAGCCAGCAGTTTGTTATTGTAGCATAACAACAAAGAAATATCCCAATGAAATTCTCTTTTGAGGGGTTTTCTCACTCCCCAACTTTGCAAAGCTCCATTAGGCTGGCACATGAACTTCATCCCGGTACGGAATGACTCCCATTTGGGGATATTTCGTTTTGCCAACATAGAGTTCTAGGCAAAATCCACATGAGAGCTGATAGAAGTCCTGTTTCCAAGAAAAAAAAGAGCAGTTCACATGCCCTATTAAAACTCCAAACATTAATGCAGCTTACTGTTGACAGCTAGATAGAGAACCACCCAACTTCAGAAAAACGCAGCTTTGTCGTCGCTGTCGTATCAGGTACCAATGCGCTGCATTTGTGGCTTTTTGGACTTGCACAAGTAATCTGTTAAAATAGAGCACTTAGTCATTGTTTTGAAATATGACCTAACTGACTGCTAAAGGAAAGGCTGGTTTAGCTTTGTAGCCCTGTTCCAGTTGTGTACATATTTTGGTTTGTCTAGACCTGAATAAACTAAAATAACTAGATTCTTGGTGTCTGTTGGGTGCGCTGGATCAAACCAGACCAGGAACGCTATTTCAGTGACACCTCAGCTCCCATCCCACCTTGTGTCACACCTCTGAAAAGCAGCAGTCCCGTGTCACTGCTGCCAGAGTTTGAGTACTCACAGCACCGCTTCACTCCCCACCCGCCCTCTCCAGCCACTCTGCAGACAGACACTGGCCATGGACCCATTTCTCACCAGAGGCCTCTTAGAAAGTGTAACATATAAGAACTGAAGGGGCCTGAACACCAAGCTGTGGGCCCCAACTGTGGTCCAAGGGAGTAGCCACAAGCCACTGGCTCAGAGCTCCCGGGGATATGCGGACCCCAACAAAGAGACATACTTCTGGGCTAATTCCTGGGAAGGGTTTCTTGCAGACCCTGGGACTGCAATCACCTGCTTGGCAGTCACTGTGCCAGAGGTTGGGGATCACATCTAGTTTACATGTAAGGACTCACAATCGTTTCATGGACACCATAAAGTCTTGGTCTTCCTGCTCCCAGGGCAGCTGGCCAGGAGCTGTTGTCACCCATCAGCTGCCCCACAGCTGTCACTGAATCATAGACTCACAGAACGGTAGGGTTGGAAGGGACCTTTAGAGATCATCCAGTCCAACCCCCCTGCAGAAGCAGGACAGTCTCTTAACTTCGAGTGCATCAGAAACGGTAAATACTGCAGCGGAAAAAACAGTCTGTGTGATTGATTAGCAAAGTTGAATCTGCTTAGAGATCAGAAGAAACTCAACAAAGCTGGCCTACAGTTCTCCCCAGGAGCTGCTCTAGACAGAAGATGCACTTAGCCCAGCAGTACAAAGTTACCCCAAGTCTGTGCAAGCCATAGAGGCTCAGCCTCGAATCGCCATCTCTGCTGTCAAAAGAGCAGCTGGGCCACAGCAGGCCCTGCACATCCTGCTTCCCAGCACCAGTGTGGGCTCCCCACCCAGGACAGTGTCCCTGCCATGGCTGTCCTGGGGCAGCTGCTGGTACAGCAGGGAACAGGCAAGATGGAAGACTGAACTAACAGCAACGAAGTTCTTTCATGTCCAAATCCTAACCTGAACAAAAAAAAAAACCAAACTTTTTTGTTTTTCCCTGTGAAACTAAATAGAAATACATCTGTTTAATCACAGCAGTCCCCAGATGACAACAGACACTGGGCTTTCTGGTCAACACTTTCCTTCTGTGCCAACAACTTATTTTTTTAAACTTAGAAGGGTGAAGCTACTAGGAAAAGACTTCAAGATGAATACTGAATCTGGCTTCTTTGCAGAACAAAGGCCAAGCCAGTTTCTCTCAGGAATCACTGTGGGGTTCAGTAACCTGCTCTTGAACCAGCACTCAAAAAAAAAAAAAAGAGGAAGAAAGGGGAAAAAAGCCAATACTAATAATATTCACTTTGGGTCAGACTCACAAGGTTAGAAAAAAAATGGGGCTTAATCCAATGTTTGCCACTGATCCCTTTGTGACTGAGCAAAGACAAAGCAAGAGCGAGATCAACTAAAGGTTTGGGAAAAAAACCCCTTAAAATTCCTATGGCTGTTAAGAACAGACAATCAGAGGCTGCACACACAAAGCACTAGTGTGCATCAGGAAGAGACAATCTGCTTTCTGCGGGGTGGCTGCAGACATTTCTTCCATATCTCTGACAAATGCTGCTGTGAGAACAGCCCAACTTTAGCCTCCCAAGGAAAATGTGCAACACATTTCCCTGATGCCCTCTCTGAGCAACGTGACTTCGGTTATCCAGCTACTGAAAACCCCCAACGCCCCGAAAACGTGCCTGCACCACAAGAAAGGAAATAAATCCTGGGAGAAGCCAGCCCTTGCCCCAAGGGAGACAAGGGTTTGGGGTCCGGGATCCCTCCACAGGGCAGCACAGGACCCTCCCCAGCGCTGGAAATAGCCAAGGTCGCCAGATACACAACAATCACAACGAGCCAGCGCATAACTCGGATGCTTTCTAGTAAAAACAAATAAATATTTTCCCAGGACTGCCCCAAACCCTACTCTCCTCCATCTTTCTCCTTCCATGCCCCAGCTCCTTCCCCAGGCAAAACACACACCCCCTGGAGCTGGGTGGCGAAGCCCCGCTCCAGCCCGCTTCCGAAGGTGACATCCACGCTGGCCCTTCCCCACGGATTCCGTAGCCCTCCCCGCGCGCCAATACACAAACAAACGGCCATCGGAGACGGAAAGTTTCAGGCGAGGAGGTTCGCGTGCGACAGCTCGGGCTGCCCCGCCGGGGGGAGGCGGCCCGGAGGGGCCCGCACGCCAGCCGAGAAGCTCCGCAGGCGGGGCGCGGGGGCCGGCGCGGAGGGAATACCGAAGCTCCCCCTTCCCTCGCAAGCAGCCACGCGAGTTTTCCGTGAGCAGAAACAAACCCAAGCCCACTCCGCGCGTCTTCAAGCGCCTCGTGGAAGCGAATCGGGGCGGAGGGGGGCACTCGCAAGAAGAGAGGCGACCCCGAACAAAAGCGGGAGCCGCTCCCCCCTCCCCCCGCACGCAGCCCCCGGCCGCGCCCGCAGCACCCACCCGCAACTTGCCTCTTACGTTTTGGGGCTTTTTAAATATTTTGTTTAATCATGCTGGCACTGGGTGAGGTTTCCTCCCGCGGCCGGCTCGGAGGCCGGGAATCGGGGAGGGGCAGAGGTGCGAGAAGCGTGGCGAAGGATTTATTGAAATTCTTTCTTAACTAAATATTTTTTTAAAGTCAACTTCGCAAGGCAAAGGCGTCCCTGCGCCAGCAGTCGCCATACTGACGACCCCCCTTCCTCTTTCTTTAAGTGCAGCCAGAAACCAGGCCAAAAAATAAACTTTTCCGTGCCCGTTGCGTGGCGGCGGCGCGGAGCGCGGCGCGGCCCGGGGAGCCCCGCACGCCACGGCCCCGCGCCGAGCCGCCCAACGCCGCGCCCGAGGCCAGCGCGAAGAGAAAGTTCGCCCCTCGGGCACTCACCGATCAGACCTCCCACCAGGAAGGCGATGACTTGAAAAACCAGCAGGATCCCCCCGACGATGCACAGCTTTTTGGTGCTCATGTTCTCGATGATAGCCCCAGCCATCTTCGCCCGCCGCTAAGCCCCCCGCTCCCCTGGCGGGGGGCCGGGCCGGGACGCGGCGCGGGGGTGGGCGGGCGAGGCTCCGCACTGATTGCCCGGGCCAGCCAGCAGCCGGCTCGCCCTCCTCCGCCGCCGCCAGCCGTGATTGTGGCCGCTGCCCGACTGCATGTGGCTGCTTTAAAGGAGCTGGCGGCGGGTCACATGACGCCGCCTCCGCCGCCCCTCCCCGGTCCCTCGGCCCCGCCGCCGGGCCCCGCCCCGCGGGAGGCGGCAGGAGGGGCCGGTTTCCCCCGGCCAGGACGGGGGGGTGTAGCCCGCCTCGTCGGCAGGGCCCCGTGCCGCAGGTGAGTGCACAGGAGCTGCGCGCCGCGGGGCTGAGATCGGCAGGGCCTGCCCGGTCAGAGCCCGGCCGGGACGCGCGGAGCGGGGGCCTCGCCCGCCCCGACCACCCCTCCGTGGCAGATGAAACGCGCTGTTACATTTTTTGCGGTTCTCTTACGTTCCCGTTGCTTTGAGGCAATGCTTTGTCCTTCCCTTTGGTCAATCTCACACTCAGCAGTGTCTGAGTTTTGCTGCCCTTCGCGTGTCCTCCTGTCCTAGCTGAGGGCTGGGAGCGCCCGGCGATGTGGCTGCTGCTCCCGGGAAGGTGCTTGCCCCCTGCTCTGTCCACTCCCTCATACGTGACCCAGAATGAGCTCACCACCCCTGCCAACATCTCTGGTTTTTAGCATGAGTGCCTTCCAGCGACTCCCGGGCTACCACACGCTGTGCCACCCCGTTAGCCGTGGGATGAAGGGTACGGAATACTGTCCTGTGACATGGGCACTGCACGGGGAGGTGCTGAACACACTCCTTGAGAACAAACGCACCACAGAAGGAAACAACCAGTTACCAAAATACGGGCAGTAACTATCAAGATGAAGGGCAGGTCAAACATTGAGGCATGAAACAATAATAATTTGAAGCAAAGAGTCAGTAACCAGAAAGTTTGCAAGAAACAAATGCAAGAAACAACATAAATCACAGTACGACTGCAGCTGTTTGGGCAATGCAATAGCTGTTGGAGCCTCCAACCACACATGTGGGGCAGCCCTGTAGCTCTACTTACCAGACTTTGGGCAACATGCTGGGACATAGACAACGTTTGTGTGCTCATTTGCCTTGCCTGGCCCCACAGGAGGTTTGTGCCTCACAACACAGATAAGCAGCATCAAAAGCGAACCTAGAAATGTGAAGAAGCGTAGAGAAGCCGTGGGCACAGGGTTTGACTCGTAAGGAAAGACTACACCAGACCCTGACTGTACAGCATATGGTCAACACACGGAGGCGAGCACAAGAACTGTATCCACTTGGTGTTCTGCTGATGTTTTAGGAAGAAGTCCCCTTCAGAAAGGGCAAAGGTATGTGCCTCTGCCCAAGATCAGGCCCCAGTCACCATGAGTAACTTGTGTTTGTGCTCCAAAAGGACAGGAGCTCGCCACTCCTCATGAAGAGGGCAAATTCTCGGGTGTAGAACCCAGCTGTCCTGGTTCAGTGCAGCCAAAGGAGCGTTTACTGTTTCGGACCCCCAGGGTGCCAGACACAGGCTAGAGACGTGCTGGAGGCCAAGCGACACAATGAGTACTTTGGATGATGTAATAAGATGCGATACTATGATCAAGACCCTGCCTATAACAGAATCCACCTGAAAAGGATTGCAGCAGTCATTCCCAAATGCTTGTGCTGGTTTTCCAGCATCCAGTCTTTGGGTTCCAAAGTTGGTCTTGGAAAACTCAATGAAACCAATCTCATGTGCTACCTCTGTGTTTTACTTCTGTGATCGTCTGATCTGCAGAGCTCACAACTTCTCGTCCTCTGAGCATCAGGCTAACAAGGCAAGTTGGAATATAGGTGTCAGGGATAACTTGACATATTCTCTCACCGTGGGACCATTTACATTTTTTACAACACTGCAATTTAACTTCTTTTTTAGGTTTTGCTTTAGCTTCCCTTTTACATTACAGTTATGACTTCACTGTTAAAAATAGCTCTTAATGGACAAGTCCTTTGTACCCATTATGAGCCCACTAAGATCATTCACACAGACTTGCTTCCAAAACCAAAGCCCGTTAAGTGGCTTTTCGCCAAGACTAATTGTCTTAAAATGCCAAATATTTTATACTGAGATTAAAAAAAACCCCAACACATAGGACAATTGCTATTGAAAGGCTTATTTTGAAGTACCTAATACTGATTTTTGGGATGTCTATACAACACATTGATAATTTGGAGTGATGACTTTTGCTGTTTTCTCTGTTGGAAATGAAACAAGCTTTTGAACTACCTTGGTTCCTTTACAATCTGTAATCACCAAGGACAAGCAGAGAGTCTTACAAGTCCAGGGCACCCTTTAAGGTCCCACAGTTATCCAAATGCAGGAACTTTTATGACCGAACATCTTTGGAGCTGCCAGTGCTGCTAAATCCAATCTGCCCTAATGACTACAAAAGTTACACAGTGTGATCTCCTGTTAAATGTCCCATTTGTTACAAGCAGTTTATTTCTGGGACAAAACTGAGAGAGAGAAGAGCTAAGATCCTGCCATAGTAAAATCCTAAGTGAAAAAAGTAAAATAACACCACCACAAGAAAAAGTACTTCACATTGGTAAGGCACTTCCCGTTTCTGCCCCATTCCTACATCTTTAATAGCGCAAAGTTTAGTGATATTAATCACACGTGACTTTTGCCGTGCGCCCAGAGGGCGTATAAAGCACACACCATGGAGAGTTGGGACCTCTCTTTTGCCAAAAAGTGACCACACACACAAATCTCCTTGTCTCAGAAATCACCTCCCGAGCCATCTTTCAGCTGGTCACAAATCACAGTTTCTAGCTCTGTAAGGTCTCCAGAATCAATCATCTGGGAACTCACCTATTTGCCACTCTGTACATTACTTTTTCCTGACTGCTTCAGGCTGTTTGGAAAGCTTCAGCTTCTAAAATAGCTATGCTACAGTCAGCCCCTGGCAGAAGGAGGAGGCCTTCCACACACAGCTCTTTGCAGGGATGGGCCCAGAGCCCAGATTTTCCAAGGGGTGTAGCTGCCTGAAGGTGTAGGTAAGGGCTCCACAAGCTCCTCATTTCTGCTGCTACGTATCTGTGCTACAAGTTACTGAAAAAGTTTTGATAAAATATTCTTTGAATGTTCAGAGATCAAACTCTCTGCAAGCTTCAATATTTTTTCTCCTCTGTTGTCTCACGTCACTTTGACAGTTAATAGAAGTGATTTGAAAAAAGGAATTGCTAGATTTTAGAGGTATTTTCCAAACACAGCTGTAAGAGAAGGACGTGTGCCACAAATTCAACAGAGAGGCTTGACAGGGGAACATCTATGATCTGGTTTAGAAAGCCAATTATATGATCACAGTAATAATTTCTAGCTTTAGAGAGCTAAAATAAAAACTAAACGTGAAACCACTCCAAAATTACACCACACCCACCCATCCATCCCCCGCCACAGTTATCTGTTGCTTCACAGAGGTCCACTAGTGAGCCGCTTTGTTCTTGCTTTAGAGAGACAGGGTTTACTTAATACCAGTAGCACTGTTGTTTATACCAGCACAACAGCGGCCTCTGACCCCATATGTAAAATACAAAGTATGGCAGTGGATGAAAAAGCTGATTAAATCATGGTTATATACCACCAGATAGAATCTTTTGAACTCTTGTTTGTACTTGCCTACTTTATTTACAATGTAGTGTGCAACACACCACCAGGCCCGTGGGGGTTTGGCTCTGCTCTTTTATGTAGGCTGTATTTTTCAGTGTGGGTACTGGTGTTGCTCGATGCTATGACTGGAGTTTCGTGTTTAGTTTGGAATACACCGAAGGCATTACAAGTAATAAATAATGACGAGTTTGCTGTCACAGGGGAAAGAGAATCACAGAATCACTGAGGTCCGAAAAGACCTTTAAGATCATTGAGTCCAAATGTTCTCCCAGCACTGCCACGGCCACCACCAAACCATGTCCCTCAGCCCCATAGCTGCATGGTGATTGAAAGCATTCAAAAGCACTGCTCCCTTCTCAGCCCTCCTGACTGCTCACACAGGTACTTTATAGTTCTGTTCTCTTACAAACACTGATAACATGGAAAATTTTCTCCCAGAACAGGAAAAGGGCGTTTCATGTTATTTCTAGGGCACAGAGGGTGGGGAACATTTTATCTTTATAAAGACACTCAAATGTAAAACTTAGTGCAGCACACATCAAAATAAGTGTGTGAGGGCTGAGACTGGGGAGTAGCCAGAGATGTACAACTTGTAACTGCCCACTGGGGTTGGGATTAGGAAGAAAATCGACAGGTATGCAATGTTCCATCTGAAGTAAGCCCTGCTCTGAAATGTAAATACTTTGAGTGATATCCATGCCCCAGGGTAGTTAAAGGCTAAACATTCATCCACTTACTAGGAAGGAGGAAAGCTGAATTTTGCTGCTGTTTATGCATCAAGAGCATGGCCAGCAGGTCAAGGGAGGTTCTTCTCCCTCTCTACTCTGCCCTGGTGGGGCCTCATCTGGAGTCCTGTGTCCAGTTCTGGGCTCCTCAGCTCAAGAGGGACAGGGAACTGCTGGAGAGAGGCCAGCACAGGGCCACCAAGATGATCAGGGGACTGGAACATCTTTCATACGAGGAAAGGCTGCGGGACCTGGGGCTGT
This sequence comes from Colius striatus, assembly GCF_028858725.1. NCBI lineage: Eukaryota > Metazoa > Chordata > Aves > Coliiformes > Coliidae > Colius > Colius striatus. Next base: position 4,146,133 of record NC_084768.1, read on the forward strand.
TCAGTCTGGAGAAGAGGAGACTGAGGAGGGATCTTATTAACATTTATAAATATCTAAAGGGTGGGTGTCAGGAGGTTGGGACATCCCTTGGGACAAGGGGTGATGGGATGAAGCTGGAACACAGAAAGTTCCACTTAAACATAAGAAAAACCTCTTTCAGTGTTTCAGTGAGGGAGCCCTGGCACAGGCTGCCCAGAGGGGTTGTGGAGGCTCCTTCCTTGGAGGGCTTCAAGACCCACCTGGACATGTTCCTATGCGACCTGATCTAGGTGACCCTGCTTCTGCAGGGGGGTTGGACTGGATGATCTCTAAAGGTTCCTTCCAACCCCTGCCATTCTGTGATTCTATGATCTGGGAACTCAGAACCAGATTCTTTTTTTTTAAGTATATTTCTTTTCCCGCATGACACCTTTTCCCCAAGTGCCCCCACCTGCCATCTGAGATGCTGTGCTGTTCTTCAGGCTTGACATGTGCTAACCAAAGCTCCAGCTTGCCCAGGAGTCATAGGCTCCTTTGCATCATTTCTTTGATGACAATAAGTCAAGAAAGGAAGGACAAACTTAGCAAGGGAATTCCTCAACCACCCTGATTTTGATCTTAAAACACAATGACCACAAATAGCTGAGAACAAAAGACCTATACAGTACCCGCCCCCCCCCCAAACAGCCACTCCCAGCTACTCTGTACCCATTGGACTCCTCAGCAGCACTGGCTGATGGCAATGTCCAGCCTAGGTCCTCCAGAGCAACTGTCTCTACTTATTGGGTGTGGATCAGCATTTGCAAACATTGGGAGTGCAGTCCCAGTCACCTCTCCTGATGGCTCTTCCCATGACAAACCCTTCTTCCTGCTGGGAAGAAGCTTCAATGGGATCATAGAATCAGAGACTCATTTAGGCTGGAAAAGACTTCTAAGTTCATCGAGTCCAACCATTACCCCAGAACTACCATGGCCCCCACTAAACCATGTCCTTCAGCCCTACAGCTACAAGTAGGAACATCAAGGCTTCCACTTGGTATGTGAGACGAGACTGAGCTGATAATTTGTCAGAGAGCATATTTTAGCTTGTCATACTGAAAGTGCAGACTTGTGATATCCTGAAGCAGGGGCCAATAACCATGCATTAAAATAATTTATTAAAGACTGTTTAAACTGGATTTCAAAATTTTCTTTATAGTCTTTACAATTACCATGTGGTTGAAAGGCTCAAGCTCTCCAAATCTTTGGAAAGCCTTTATTTGAGTCTGCCAAACTGTCTCTTTCAACCATTAATCCCATCATCAAGAGGCAGAGTTTCTGCAACAGGATATCTGAACAACTCCAGGGAAGATTCATCACCAATCTATCACTAAATTTCCAAGTTCTTCCATCCAAACCTCTCCCATAACGTAATTATCATCTGGCAATAAGCACAGCTCTACTTGAATTGTTCTACTTGATTAAGCAATCATCTGGAGGCCTAAACCACTTCTCCTATCAAAACCACTCCTAATATCCCCACCCCTACATGACTACCTCACACTTCTACAGAAATCCATTTTAAAAGAGCCATGGCTCAGAAGCCATGTAACTCAGGTCACTGGGAAGGTTTTGCTAATCCACAGTTGAGGGCTGACAATAATACCGTGCTGGCTTGGTCTAAATTTGTTGTACCAATTCCAGTGGCATCCCTTGTATTTCTGACAAGCACTAAGTTTGTGTGATCAGTGTGCAGTGGATCACGCAGCACCAGCGAAAGCTGTGCTTAGCCTCTTGCAACTTTCCCATGGACCACTTTGCAGTTCTCTCAGCCTCTTCTCTGTCCTCATAAAATGCAAGCTCGGAGCTCTGCCCTTTAATTTTCTTTTATGACTGTCTGTATCTGGGCCTCTCCTCAGCCACTGTCCCTCAGACTGAATGTCCCACCTTGCATCAGACTTCTGCAATGGCTGAACCTCCACATCAAACCCCATCCAAAACTTGCACTGCTGTCCTCTACTGCAGTATCACAGCTTTCCTTTACAAAGACCATTCCAGTCTGGCATTTCTCTACCTACACATCTGTGTTTTCTCTCATTCAAGTGACGGACATCACTGATACCAGCTCAAACAGTGCAGCTGGCCTAAGGGCCTCCAGGGAATTGTGTGTCTCAGTAAGAACCACGTGCAGGAGCACTGGAACATCAGAATGGCTTCAGACCTCCCTCCAGGCTGGGAGACTGCCCTTCCCCAGGTTTATAACCTCCTCACAAGCAAATGAAGAAAGCTGTGTTACTAATAGCTATGGATATTGGGGTTGGACTAGATGATCTCTAAAGGTCCCTTCCAAACCCTGCCATTCTATGATTCGATGATTCTATGATTCTAGGACACTTTAATATGAATAATTACATGCAGTATGCTCTCTTAGGACAGCAAGGTTAACAAAAGTAAATTCCTTCTACTAGCTGTTTTGTGCAATTGTTTATGGTCAAATCTTCAGGGTTCAATTGCTCCCATCAGTGTGCAGAATACAAAGAATGAATTCCAGTGGGTTTTTTGACAGTCTCTTAGAGTTTTTCCATTAACCCTTTATATTCCCATGAATCCAGTCCATTCTACGTTTAGCACCGAAGGCTGAATTAGCAGATGCAGATGAATTCAAACCAAAGCCGCTTTTCGTAGTCCCTTGAGACGTGAACAGATGCACGTGGGCTGAGCACGTGACGTTGGTACCTGCTTCAGGACTCTAACACCAAGCAACATCTTTAATTCAATTTTAGTAGTTAATTCAGTTGGCTGGGGCACGAGAGATTTCATCGAGTTCAAACGGTAACAGTCACTTAACATCAAAAGGCTGACAAATGTGAACCAGCTTTATGGCGTTGCTCTTCTGTTACGTTGAACATGATGCAGTTTTGTAGGCTGGCTTTACTGGATATTGTATAAAAGGATCTGCAGTTTGCAAGGTTTGCACTTTGTGCACGTGTGGACACACAGAGTTAGCAGTTAATGCAATCTGAAGACTCAGAAGTCTTAAGAAATTAGAACTTTCAATTCAAACCAAGGCAATATACGCACCCAGCTAGGCTCCTTGTGAGACATTCTCAAAATACCACCTAAAACCAACCATAAAGCATGCATTAATTTCAAGGCTCTCCTCGAAAGAGACATCTGTTTTGGAACAATCACAAAGGGCTATCGCCAAAACTATCCCGTAATAGTTATGAGCTATAATTTGACATTTTAGATAGACATTCCTCTTGCCAAATAATATCATATTTTTGCTCTTGGCAGAGAAAATAAAGAGAAGCATATATCCAAGATGAGTAATCTCATACAATGTAATCAAGGCAAGCTGCCTCACAGACTAGGGACTGAAATAGAGTTAGCAAGATAGAGGTTTTTTGTCTTCTTAAATAAAAGTGTGTGTATTACACGGGGAAAAATAGAAAGAAAAATGGTTTTGTTATTAATCTTATTTTCCATCTGAGCCCAAGTGCAGGCTTTTATTCCAAGAGCAGATGATTAGAGATGGGGTGGCTAAAGCACTTACTGCTGTGAGCTGTGTTTCTTGGAGCTTTCCATCCTTGTAGATACACATCCTAGTCAAGGAATCCTCTGCTCCTCAGCTGTCCCAGTTCGCAACCAGTGTATTTACATTAACTGTCATTTCAAATGACATTGTATTGGAGCAAATGGAGCTGGCCAAGAAACACAGAGAGACCCCAAACCTGTATGGAGGTGATCCATGTCACAAGAGGGCAGCCAGCAGTAATAACTGCCTCAGTTGTCATAGGTTAATCCACCTATAATGAGGAGTTACAGCTCTGTGTCTCTGGGCAGGGAAGCACCTTGTAACTGGAGTACTAAATTGGTAAGGGTAAAAAGTAACCTGTGGTCACTAACAATAATGCAGGGATTCACCTTGATATGCATCAGTCTGGGTTACTAGTCAGCCCTCTGCCTCTCTGCTCCCACATGCAAAGTTGCCATAATGACTTCATCTCAGCTGGCCCAATTAACAGCTCCCTAGTTTTGTGCAAACCCACCTAAGGCAGCTGTAGGCCTGGTTCATATCTCACTGTGATAGAGAGATTAGCTAGAGCTTGTCTCTCAGCACTCTTTGGAGCCTCTGCTCTACAAAGGAATGACCCAGATACTTTTTTAATATTGGCTTCTCTCACATTCTGTTTTTTTTGAGGTTAGAAAAGTTTCCTTAGCTTGCTATCAGGCATTTCTTTTAAGTAAAAACCATCACTATAAGCACGTTATTTTGAACATGGATTTTATGTTATTTAAGTGCTCATTCAATTTTCTGAGAACATACACCTTGTTGGCAGCAAATGTATTTGTTACACAGAGTGTTATTTTGAAGAGGTCCTGTGGTATATTAAAATGCATCAATGTAAGCAAAGGAAGATTATTAATGAAATATTGAACAGAAATGTTTAACTGTAACTTGCACTGCAATTAAGCTAATGTTCCCCAAACTCTCTCATACGTGCTGATGTGACTCACTGTAGTTATTTTACAACAGAATCACAGACATTTCATCTGTAAAAGACTAATTTGGTTATCTTGTACTTTGCAGTCACTGGTACCCAACTGTACCCATTGAAGCAATGGAAAACAATGAGCTGAAAGGGTGAGAAAAGTAAACTCTATTCCTTAACTCCAGTGCTGCTCCTGACTTGAGAGAATAAGTGAATTTCTAGAGAGAGCTCCAGTCTCACAACAGCCAAAAATGATGCCCATCCCATGTCAGGAACAGATTACAAGAATGGAAGAACATTGACTACTTCTTTCAAAACAAAGGAAGGTAGTATATTTTCAAGACATCAGATTCTATAACAGTAGTAAATCCTGTCTGAAAGGTTAATGTGAACCATGCAGAACGTGTCACAGTAAGCCATACTTCCTCTTCAGGCAAAACAGAAACCTGAAAATCATTGTCCAGGAATGCACCAAAACCTCTTAGCATGAGCTCCTGAAATATTCATGAACATTAAGAAAACAGGAAACTTTTTGGAGAGCATGTTATTTTGATGTAACTTGCTATGTACATGCCATCCTCTAAGGTCTAAAAATATAAAAGGAAGGGTTTTTTTTTCAGTAAGTAAATGAAGTATTGGGGACTCAGGAATTTCATCTCCTGGCTGCCACACACCACGCAATGTTCATTAGTTCAGCTCCTCAATTACCTATCCAAATGGGAAAATCCTTATATGAAGGGGTGTTTTCTGGTGTAGATCAGTGAGGAGTTCAGAATGTTAAGATGAGAAGATGTACCAAGTATGTAAATTATTAATTAATAGGAATCACTGAACTGTACTATACCAGCTGAATTTAGATTCAACATTAACTTTCCAGACTTCTGTATTTTTGTTACTTTTGGAAAGTTCAGAGGCATGCACCTTTTAAATGTCTAATTCTTATGTTAACCACCAGCATGGAAAAGGAGAAAGGAGGGAAAAGGGAAAAGGAGAAATAAGGAGGTGTGAACTTCAGTTGCAAGTATGGAAATGCACAGCAGCACAGCCATCCCCATCAGTACTTCCTGTCACTTTCCTCTCAGGGGCATGTTTCTTGTATTATGAGGCTAAATGCTGCTGGTGAGGCAAGTCAGGAGCTCACCCAGTGTGAATTACTCACATTGAAGGAGGTTTAGGAGCATGAAAATGGCAACTTCGCATTAAGTGCTGGAAATATGTGCTGAAAAAACCACTGTTGAAACGTGCACGTATTTTGCAAAGACATGAGTATTTGGAGAACAGCAAAAGACATTGCTAGGCACAGGCAGACATTTTACCTGATTACTTGGCCTCAGTTTCAAAGACATTTCTGTTGGCAGCAGCACCAGCTCAGGCAGCCTCTCCTCTCCCCAGCCCTCAGCATTTAATTAGCCCCGTTCCACGCTCATAAAGCTGTTTGTATACCGTGTAGTGAAACCAAGCAAAGAGGCATGTTGCAGAGAAACAAAGAGAGAAAGACAAAGAGGTGGAGAGCAAATTGTTTCCAGGTGTAGCCATAGACTGTCTCACATTCAAAGGCTGGGTTGCTTAAAGTATAACTCAGGCACATTGTCCTGTTTCTGCACAGCACAGCATAGACTGAGGAACTGATCTGGCTGGGAGGTATTTTTTTGGCTGGAATGGGGAAGTAGAATTTTGTTTCTGCAGCTGGACTGATTTCCCATCCGGTTCATCGGGAGGCTGGGCACAGCCTTGTACAAGTGTTTTTGTGGGGTGAACTGGATGAGGAATTCATCCATGTTAAAAATAACCAAGAAGGTGGTGGGTGTTGGGTTATTTTAGTGCTTCTAACCTACTTCACAGGATGGCTCCACAAACAGTTTTACCTATGTCGTATTCTGACAGCAGGAGAAAGAGGAGGGTTGTGTCATGGGTCACTATTATCAAAGGGAATGCCCCTCCAATGCAGCCGCCTGCAGTGCACCTGAGTGCAGTGGCAGCAGAGCCGCCCCACACACCAGCTCAGCCAAACTGTCCTGCCCACTTTGTGTAGCCAGTTTTGGAAACAGAAAGCTACTGTGAAGTCCTCAGATTCTGCTTTCTATTCTAAAATTCTTGACTCTGGCACTTGCACAGCCTTAAGCCCTGGACACCTCTGTGGTGACTGTCCTGCCTCCAGGGCCACTCTCCTGCCTGCTGCTGCCAGAAAGATGAGATAGGAATTTGCCAGAATGCTCCAGACAGAAGAATCACAGTTCCTCCCTACCAGAGTTAGTGCAGAGGACTTTACAACTCGGATTTCTCCTCACTGGCCACTGTGGACAGCATAGTAGATGGAATCAGCTTTTTGTGGATTTGGAGATAACCCATCTGATCCTTCAGTGCAGCTAGGCTTACACCTAGTCCTCTTGCTCCAGGTCTTTATATGATACAGGATGGCAACAGCCCTGGGTGTGGGGATGGTCCTCACTTGCAGGTTTGGGCCAGCCTACAGCATCCTCCAGTCACCAGGTGGCAGCTTCAGATGCAGATACAAACTTCACAGTTGAGTTCAAAAAGAGGTTGGCATCTGGAGGACTAGTTTGTTGGTTTACAATAGATCCTCACACACTGTGGAACACATGCACAGGCAAAGCTTTCCTCCTGTTTTTAATCTGTTGATGTATAGTTGCACCTACGCAAGTCTTCTTGGAATGAAAATGGACCCTCATAAGGCAAAGATCATTTCCTTTCAGTGAGTATGTGACACTGTGACTCAGTCTACGAACGTGGAGGATTTTTTCGTTCAACATTGAGTTGAGTGGCTTTGCTTCTTCCAGATGTACTTGAAGATAAGAGCCACTAGAAACTGCGGAATGACTGAGGCATGAACTCTTCTATTAGGAAGCAAACACCGTGTATGTTTGCCACAGGGTGACTATCTCTAGCAACACTCACAGACACTGATCACAGGTCTCATGTTGTGAATATCATTCTGATTTGGAGCTCTGTCTGTAACTGTGATTTTTATAGGAGCAGCGACTTCTTTTGGATTCAGTTATTAAAAAAAAATGGCAGCCAAGAATCCCAAACTGTGCTTAGTAAGATTATTTGAACATATGTGTCTGTATGTAAGGTCGAGTCACATCCTCGTGTTGTTTCCGAGAGCTTACTGCTGCCTGATAGCGTTAGCTTGAGCAGAACTGCCTAGGAACGTACAATGAGGACTTCTGCTCTTCTTGCAGGAAGCAAGAATTGCCCATGAAACAGGACTTCAGCTGATAGAAAGCCATTGAAATAAATATTCCTTCTTGTGCAATGCTGTTTCTAAAGGCATTTCTGTCCAGGTATATTCACTACTCTCTTACAGTTATCTCATTAGATCTTCTCAGATCAAACTTAGCACTAATCTTTAACCCAAACCTCACATTGTATACTGTATTTGATGTGTGCAAAAGAAATAGGAATAAGGAAAATGTCTTATATACATTTTTACTGCTTATGATCATTTAGTGACCGAGGCTTCCCCTTTGGAGACTTATCAATTCCTGTCTCAGTCACCAGGAAGAAGAATAATGGTTTTTTTTTACACTGGACATTCATAATCTCTAAAACCAAACTGTCATTAAGATGGACTACTGCCAAAATAGCTGACATTAAATGTACTTAGGGTACATTATTCGTGAAACTTTCACAAGGAAATAGATATAATAAGCCAAAAGGTCTGTTAGACAAGGGGAAAGAACTCTCCTGGCCCATTTGTACCATCGGTTGAGTTTCTGTGGTTGTTTTTAGCTTGCTGGTCCCCTCGTCCTGCACCAGTGTCCGAGTTTGAAAGTCTGTTCACTTTTTCCTAACCTGCTAACTGTTCAAATTTGGAACATGGTGGGAGGTTGAGGGTGAAGTTAGAGGAGATGGAGCGAGCTGATCTGATAGCTCTCTGATCCTTAAAGGAGGAGGAACCATTCCTTCTCACAGCTATGCATTCCTGAAGCTTATTGTGTGCTGGCTCTGATGCTTGTTGGGCCCTTCCAACTGCTAACCAAGCAGAAAACACACTTTTTGTCTTGCAAAGCTAATAGTTTCTTGCCAGACAGGGAGTTAAATCAGCTCACCAAAAGTCTAGAGAGTGCTATACTTTGAATAAAAGGGTGGAAGTGGAATCATCAGGCTTGGCCTAAAGGAAAGGCAGAAAAAAGAGAGACTGTAACCTCCTCCTTTTTGATTGCTCATCAAATCACACACAAAGTCTTTGTATACTTGTGATCTGTAAAAAGAAAAATCTGTGAAAATTAACAACAGTCCAGAGTCCAGCTAGAGCAGCTGTTCTGCCAGCTAGGAGTGGCTGGTGCTGCAGAGATTAAAGTGCCTTCAACTAAAATATTTTATTAACAAGGGTTTAAATCTTGATTTTAGTGCTTGTTAAGACAAATGCAGCTACACCTCTAGGACAGAAACATGCTGCAAGCTATCCTGACAAGGTTGTGAGGAATTAGACCCACTCTCACCTCAGAACAGATTTTGTCAAAGTCCGAACTCCAGATTTTCAGCCCCTCTGCTCCTGTGCTTTGACAAAGAACAGAGACCTTGGCTTTAAAGCAGCTTTGCAATTCCTGTTTGCTGTGCTATACAAGGGTCTGAGGCTGCTTAATTACACTGGAGCCCCAACCACAGAATACTGCAAGGCTTTCCAGATACCTCTCCTCCCGTCATCTCACACACCCCATGACTGAGCGCAGGACTGGTACAAATCCCTCCCATGAGTTTTATTTGACTGAGAAAGCTTCTGGTACAATTGGTATTCTCAAGTGGTGGTTTCCACCCCATTCAAAAGGACCCATGTAAGGCCAGATGGTTTAGATTACAGGACGCCTTGTTTGTGCCGGAGGTCTGAAACCTCCATCCTCCCCTGCCCCTGCCGTAAGGAACCGGTGCAGAGGAGGAGGAGGAGGGCAGGTCCCCGAGCACAGCTGGTGTGGGCAGCCATGGGGACCAGGCTGGGTGGGAGATCGATGCAGCCTCAGGCATCAAACAGTGCTAAGCGGGGAAAATGCTCTCAGCACAATGAAACTTCGGAAGAAAATGAGGAGAAAGAAAAAGCTCAATAAGCCTTGTCTCTGCTGCTGCGTGGCTGCCCACCACAATGTAGGGACGTCTGACTGATCCCTAATGCACCCCCAAAGTAGCTCCCATAACTTGTACCAAGGGTTGCTGAGGGGTGATCTGCCAGCTTCCAGCTGCAGACTGAGTGAACAGCCAAACCAATCTGCTCTGCATTTGGTTTTCACTATTTCTTATCAAAATACTGACCTGATACAGGGAAGATCTTACAAAACATAATAAAGTCTGCTGCTGCCAAGGAATGATTGCTGCTAGCTAACATTTATTTTTCCACAATTATATTCAGGGCTGTTGAAGGCTTGGTTGTCCTTTCGAGACAGACCAGATCAAGGAGTGGTGTGTACAGTACATCATCCCAGGATAAATCCGGGGAGGCTCTATGACTCAGAAGTGAGTCACTGCTCCTCCTCTGTTTCTTCCAGACTCTTGGGGGCGTACCAATTTATTGTCGGTCTGTATCTGCAGGAAATGATTCCCCCCAGCTCAGCTACCCTCCGCAGAAGGAATTCTGACACGTTCTGCTCGTCCCTTGCCTCTTGGGAGGGGCAAAGAGGTGAGCAGACGTTGTATGACTGCACACCGAGACCCTAGGGCTCGGTACCCCATGCAGAGATCTAAGAGACAAGCAGAGAAACGAGGGAGTTGGGTTTTTTTCTTCCTTGAATGACATACTGTCCAGGTGATTATTTGGAACTAGATTGTTCCTACCAACCCCCCAAATCCCAACTACTAAACTAAGATTGACCTTTCAGAGTGTTATTTCTAAGAACTTGGACAAAATAAGATAGTATGACTCAAACAACAGGAGGAAGAGCGTCTGCATCACAGTTAAGCCACACAAATTACTTTCACTGTCAGGATCAAGTATTCTAAAAAACATCCTCAAGAATGATTAATCTTCTTTTCTCTTTAGCAAGGCAGATGGAAGTATACCAGCAGAGCCAGGTGGGAAGTGTTTAAACAATATTAACTTAGTCTCCAGCCAGTCTCCACTAGTAGGAACACAAGCTCTAGGTTGGAAGGGAAAACAATAACTAAAGTACCAGATTTTTACATATGGATGCACAAGATATTCAGATAATCACGGAAAAGCATGAGAAGGTACTGAACAGCAAGTAGGCCTGTTCAACTTTGCATTCAAAGTTTGTGAGCCTGAGGAGACTGAATGTATTATAGAAATGCAAATACAAATACAAATGCAAATACTATTTTCCAGAGGCAATGCCAATTAAAGAATTTCTTCCTCCCTGCCATTCACCGTCCTCCCCATGCTCATTTTCCTATCCCACTCACTCCTAGTTGTGTTTCATGAGACAGTGCTCGGAGACAACCCTTTACCATCTCTGACTGCTCATCCCCAGCCTTGTGCCACTCTGGCACAACTGGCTGCATAGTCAAGTGGTAAATGCTCTATTCTGCAAGATAAGTGCTGAAGTGGGCCTGAAGGGGCCTTTTAAATAAAAGAAAAATAGCTGTAGAATGGCAAAGAGGAATGAATGAGAATTATGATTGTTTGGAATTACAGATGTTAAAATCTAAACAAACCCCCAAATCCAAAATTCCTAAATAAAGGCTTTGAACATGAGTATATGACTAATTAAGATAATATGCACACAGAAATTTAATTTGCAGTATTATAAATCATATTAAAAATAAATTTTCTCGTCTTTGTAAAAGCTCGTGCATTAGTTTTCACCACATTTCTGGTTAGTCTTGGCACAGGCTGGCCCTTGAACTTAAATTCTCTTAAAAGGAATGGTTTCCAGTTTTCTTCTCTTTCCTTAACATTTGTCACAGCCCATTATTACTGTATAGGAAATGGTTCTGCTGGCCAGCTGCAGGCTGCTGAGGGGGATGTGGCAGATCGCTGGCGGCCAGCACAGCAGGGGATTACTGGAGATCACTGTCTGCATGGAAGGAAACCTGGAGGGGCATGTTTCCAGTAACACTGCAGACCTAATGAGTGCCCAGTTTTATGGTAAGACCTAGCAGTGAGGCTGCCAGGCTGCTGCTTCATGCTGTGCTGTTCTATAACATTCATTTATCACCGTATTTCTCATACTTGTTTACAGTTTGCAAGGCACTGGAGCACTTTCTGATAAATATGCTAAAATAAACACCACAGGCTCCTGCCCAGTAACTCCTATGTATAATCACAGCACAGCTACATAATGATAATGCACGTGGACAACACTGAAGGCTGGAGAACAGAAGATGATTAATAGGTATAGTGAGATTCTGTGAAGAAAACAAAGGAAATAAACCAGCTCTATCAGTGGGTATTTTACCACTGTGGAGAAGCACAACAATAAGTTGTAACTGAACAATGACATCCTAGAGAAAACAGAACTCCCCATAAAAAGCTCCTTAAGAACAGCTTCCCTGTTACATCACGGACACCTCATTTAGAAAATTTAAGACCAGAAAAAGAACGACTTCCAAGAAGACAGGCCATCAGTAAATGCTCCCATCCCCAGCTCCTGTGATGCTGTGCCCTTATGGTAAAAAATATCTCCATCTTAATTTTGTCTTAAGAGAATTTGGGAACTCTGAAAAACAGATCAAAAGCTGGAAGAGCGAGGTGTACTTGAATTTGGATTTGTCTTGTGTCTAACCTGGCAGAGGGAAGCGGCACCGGAGCTACCCAGCTGAGGCCAGTCCATCCCCTGGAATGTGGCTGCCGGAGCCGGGCTGATGGATGCTGACAGCACTGCTTTCATCTGGCAGAGTCCCCACCACCAGCTGCGCCGGGGAAAGAAAGAGCGTGCAGGAATTCACAGCATTCCCCCTCTGATTAATCCCCGGCTTTCCCGCTGCGCCTGAATGAATTGGGCTAGGGATTCGTGGCTCTGCTGGGGGAGATTTGCTGGTTTCTCTGAGCTCCCTGGGGGGAAGTGATATAGAGAGCAAATAACCAGCAGGCAGTGCCGAAGTGATGTAATGGGCCAGGGCATGAAAGCCCCTCGCCTCTGCTCTACCCACCTTTCCCGGGCTTTTCTCCATGTGACGAGGAGTGGGTGCAGAAGAAAACTCCATGCTGCTGCCACAAAGCTGTAGCTTTACAGTTTATAAAGCACACCCTTAATTCCTTGGCCAATTTCTACATAGATTGGCCCAGTTACAGAAATAAGTCACATTTAAGCCAAGATCTTGATAGCACAAAGACAGCTTGGTTAAAAACTGACAGGTGATCTGAGGATGAAGACAGTTAAGTGCCAGGGTGCAAAGCCCTGTGGCCAGTTGAGTCACAGCCCTTGGCAGCCACCCCAAACCCTCTATCCTGGCTCCCTCCTTCTTACCAGGCTGGACAATAACTAAATATCAGTGTGGCATTTTAAAAATGATACCTAATGTTGGCAGAATGGTGGGAAGGCTCTGGAAGTATTGGATTTCAGAAACTAACCTGAACCTTAGAAGACAGTCAGTAAGTGTAATCCAACTGATTAACCAGGTACTTAGGGACTATGTGGAAATGTACACATGAAGTCTAGCTATAATTATGTAGGCCTTGCTATAAAATAACATCACTGGGCTATCCTGATGTTTGAAAAAATTGGATGGTCTCAGATGCTTGTAGTAAAGAAGAAAAAAAGTTTGTAGGTATGCACAAAGCTTCACATCCCTCTGCTTCCCCAAGTAAGTTTCTTTAAAAGAGAAAAGCATTTTCTTGCCGCGTGCTCTTCAGACAGCTCCAGTTTCTATTTTCAAGATCCAGAGGAAGGAAACGTGACAGAAGATCTGTTTTTCCCACCTGTGTGACTCACATGTAGCTAGCAATCTCTGTCATTAATAAATCAGCAAATACTGCAAGATGGTGGGGATTTTTTTCCCTTTAGTTTTGTTATTGTTTTGTGCATGTTCTGAAATCTGGTATGATAGCTCTGAGAATATTTAGATGTTACATTACAGATATAAATGTAAGAAACATAACAAACAATGACAAAGACAACAGAAGCTGGCATCTGGATTATTTGGTCACTTTATAAATATGAAACACAGTTCTGAATATTGCGCTGCAAAAACTTCACAGTGCATAAATTGTGATCATGTTGTAGCAGGGAAAGCAATGAAAATGCATCACTTCAAATACTGTTAAAACACAAATCTATGCACAGCTGAAGCAGACTCATTAAGTAAGCCATTCTCCAAGGGTTAATCACTCAGCCCAGCCAACAGCTTGCACTTTTGCCTTAGTCTCTTCTGTGACAGGGTGGAGGGTGACACCGCTATTCTGAGCAGCTTTTATTAAACCCACCTTGCGGAAGCCACCTGTCCTGCAGTGCAGCGAGCTCGCAGGCTCTCGTGTTCTGGTTTTTAACATACCATTATTGGTTTAGATTCAGATTACATCATATTTTTCATTAATTTTGTACCTTTACAAACGTGGCTCCTGAGTTCTGAAGACTCGGAATGCTGCTGCAGCTCCGGTATAAAAATTCCTGATGCAACTGCCACTTCTGCAGTAGACAATAATTACTCTGGCATTAATGAAGCTGTTAAATACACTGCTGCTGTTCTGCTGAGACCAGAGGACAATGGCCTGAGACCTAAAAATGAAAAAGTTGGATTGTATTTTCAAAGCTAAAACATTACAACTGGGAATCTCTTTTGAGGTTTCTGTGGAAAAATTCACTCTGCTAACTGCACATCCCAGCCATGGTTTCCTGGCTTTCTATAATATCCTCTCCATAAACATCCCAAAGTTCCCTGTTTGCAGTGATTCTCAGGTCACTGGTATGGATTGGATTTAGTGGAGAGGCAAGGAGGGCTACACACTCAGTCCCCCAGCTCCATCTGCCGCAGGAAGCACTCAAGTGCCTCCTGCCAGCAGGAAACCTGTTGTTCTACCTCATCTCTTCCATATCAGGGATACATTTAGGCTTACTCAGAGGTACTTCTCATCCCAGTGTGAAAACCAGGGGAAACCAAGACAATGTAATTAAACATTGTGCTTATTGTCACAAAGCAAGGCTAGGTCTGGAACCACCAAGCTTCCACTTCCAGTTACAGAGCTCGTTCTCTGACAGCCTTCATTTTAAAATATTGCTATAAATACTGAATTAAAGTATCTTGCAAGGACAAAATTTAAATTTCCTTCCATTTCTTTAGCACTACTCAATGCAGTTATTCAGAATACCTCCTTAAAAGTACCAGGTTGCTTCCAATTTGAAAGACTTTCTTCCTTTTTTACTTTATTACTAACAATACCAGCTAAAAATGACTCCGTTAGAATTGAGAACTCACTGTTAGGTGTATCTTGTCATCTTAAATGATTAAATCATGGTCATGAAGGATCAATGCTGAAAAAAGGATCTCGTTGGACAAAATGGGCAAAATCTTGTATGCAACTGTGAGGCTAAGAGCTGCAAAGGAACCACAGGTGACCCTAGTTCAAAAGAGGTTTCAAGAAGGCTTTATCCATTGCTGTGTTTTAATGGCTGTATTGAACAATCTCGGAGAATCCTACAGCCCTCGCTTCCCAGCCCTGCTGAAGAGCTCCCCTGCAGCTCCAGTGCCTGCAGTTGCTGAATAAATGTTTCTCACACTACAGCTCAATTAAGTCAAGAATATCAGGGGGAAGATGATCCAAGCAATTCACTAGTCTGTATAGCGCACATAACCCACAGGACAGTAGAGAATTCAAAACTCTTCCACCCATCTTTTAAAATGTACCTTAAGACTTTACAGGGTGTTTTGACTCTAATTTTTCTCTTTCATTCTTTTTCTGGCTTTGCTAGCTGTTCACTATGTTTCACAATCAATGTCATAGAGCATATCTATAATCTGCAGTGTAGCAAACTAAGCTAAATATGTTGCCAGTAACTAAAATCATTAACAGCGTACCACAATATAATATTGCAAGGGAGCACATTCAAACCAAGTCTGAAACAATCCCAGTGTGAAGCTGCAACGGGATTTGCTGCAAAGATTTATAAAAACATAAGCATCACAATAAAGGACCTATGACAACTGTTGATTTTTCATCGTGCTTCCATTTCAGTTGTAAATATTCACATAGGTGGTTACCAGCAAGAAAAATGTAAGCTCCTTTGGAAGTCTGTTGCTTCCTAAAGACTGTTGTTTTCTAGCCCTTGACAGAGATTTAAAATGCTAAAGTGATTTTCAGAACACCACCTCTCATCCTTGTTTGTGCATTCTTTTTTCCTGGTGCTGTAAAAGGCTAATTCACATATTACCAATTACTGCATCTTTGACAAAACAAGTAGCAGCAAGAAGAAATCTCTGTGGTTTTTATGATACTAGTAAGTAGAAGTCAAGATAACGTTTCATGCCGAGTGGGTCAGGAAAGTAGTATCTGAAGAAAGATTTTTATGGCCATACCTTGTCTGGCCATAGCTGATGTAATTTTCTAGGTACTGTTTAATACTCAAGTCCTTCATGAAAATTTGCACCGAAACTCAAGGTAGAGATATCCTACAAATCATGGCTAATTTAATGGACTTCAAAGCTCAGACATGAGGGTTTTTTCTTCAAAAAGTGTCTTCCATGAATTTGAAACAATCCAGCATTCACAAGGGCTAATGACTCTGCAGTGGTGGACACTGCATGGTACACACACACACACAGACACGATGCATGCATAGACACACACAGACACACACACACACATCTTTCTTTTATCTAAACAAAGATTTTTTTCCTTACAAATAAAAAACCCACTAGGGAGTTGGAGAACTCATTTCAGCTCATGTGCATATATATATACACGATACAGAGAGAGATGTGTGCTTTTTATTTTGGTTGCATTGGACAATTGAACATCTAATTTGTCTTCTAATTAGGCCTTTTTAATGGTTAAATCCTCCACATTGTAAACAAGAATGAATAAGCCTTTACCTAGATGCACACGTTCTGCCTCGGTTCCTCTTCCCTTGCAATAAGGCTGAGGCTCTGCTGGCCAAAGGCAGGGCCAGGTTGCCCTTGGGCTACTGGCTAATGGGGTGAGCCAGCTGAACCCCATAAGACTTTTCAGGTGGGTTCAGTGTACACAGCAAGATCCTGTAAAAGTGAAAAAGGCCTTTTTAGAACTAATTGCAGGGCTTTTCTTTGTGATTTTGGTACTGCATCAACTGTGCTGCCTTTGTGTGTAATGCAAATCACAGTAAACGGTATTTTTATTCCTTTCTATGTTCCATGGTTGCAAAAATTGCTGACAGAAACTGCCAAAATGCTCCACTAATAACTATAAAGCTGTTTCATTGGTATAAATGTCTTGCATTAATGCAGACCATCTACTTTAGGGGCCTTTAATGATGCAACTACACTGACATTTACAGCAATGAAAACTTCTCTGCTATTTTCTCAGATTAGGGGATCAAAATCTAGGTGGGTATGTAAAAAGAAGTGGGGTATGTTAAAAGCTGACAACTGGTTAATAGTCTAAATGGAGAGAACATAGGCATCAAAAAGTGGATGTGCTGATCTGGAACTACATATTTAGACTCAATTCTTTCAAGTAACATTTTCCTGACAACAGAAAACAACTACGTCACATCTGCCAAAATGTGCTGTACATAACAGCAGTTCCTACAGCATCAATATTATATTTACTCAGTGATTCACCTCCTTCTGCTGGATGTTTATCTAACTGTGCTGACCACATCCAGTTAAAAATTACTAGCTAGAAATGGCCTTACAAAACCATGTTCAAGGGACTCTAAACAGTCGAACATAGACTGAGGCTTTGGTGTCGCCACTCATCATCAAACATCTGCACAGAAGAATAAATCAATCAGCACTTTCCTAGAATAATATACCAGTGTTCAACCTAACTATTTGCAATTCAATCTGCATCTCCTCTAAAAAAATAGTTCTCTGATGACTTCAGAAAACTCTTGGTTAGGCCTTTAAAATGGAGACCAGTTTTTAAGAAGCCATTTGGTGACTTCAGGTAACTGTACAGGTAAAATCAACAATGCCTGCTCTGTCATTTCAACCTGTGAAGATCAAATCTATTTTTCCTCTGATTTGGGCATCTAGTTACCTAGAGTCTCAGAATGTAATTCACAGATATCAGTGCAATTCAGGACAGACTCTGGTCCTGCAGTGGGGAATTATGCACGCTATTAGATTATGCCTTAACTAGAATATAATTCTGCACTTTTCTTCCAGTGCATTTTTTGCAGGAATAAGACAAATCAGAAATTAACAGTTTTCAGTCATGTAAGCAAAAGTACACATTCCCTGTCTTCTCCAAATGAACTATGCTTCCACAGTTTTAATTATTATGTAATTAACCACAGTTTTGTAAGCTCTTTGTGGCAAGAAACAAATGTCAACTCCAGCGGCCATGAACTGGATTGTCACTCTCATGTCTCCCTCATCGCCTGTTTTCTCTCCCAGGAGTTTGGTTTCCCAACACTTTTAGCAGAGGGGCAGAGCCAGAAGCAGAAGAGCTTCCATGTACAAACAGAGTTGCACAGTACTTCACTGTCCTGGGAATGTGTTTTTTCAAGTATTCCCAACACACGTCCAGGCCTAGAGAATAGTCTTTTTTTTGTTTGAAAGATAAATTATTAAGTCCTTAAACCTTCCGGCTGCTAAAATTCAGAGCCCAAACCATATACCTTCCTCTTTCAGTCTCTCACTTTTCCATAGGACATGCCACCAAGAGCAGATGACATTTCTCTGAATGAGAAACAGGGAGATGGTTACCTTCCAAAGCTAATTTCAGCCCAACGGGATCCATCTCCCAGTGCTCCCTATGTAGTCAATGGAGAAGCGTCTGTCACTGGCTACCTTCCTTTCTACTCCCCTCTACCAGGACTACAGAGGTTAGTCCTACCGCTGGAGCATCCCGGGAGATAATCCTCTGGAGCACCTCTGCTTACCCATCTCTCCTTTCTGTACAGCTGTGGTGGTTGGTATCCTGTGGCACTCGAGCTAATGCATCTGTCCTCAATAAGCCAGCAGTGAAGGGACAGGAGTATAACAGGAAGTGGTCCTGAACTGCCAAGTAGTTTCTTCCTTTCCCAGCAGGTTTCAAGTGCTTCTCCTGGGGATCGATGGCAAGTCTGGGAATGGCAGAGTTAAAAAACCACTGTGATCCTGTGTTTAATTATGTGATAAATGTGGATAAGGGTTTGATGTTATTAGGTATTTTTATAGGAGTTGTAATACAGCTACTGTTTCCTATAGCTGTAATGAACACATGATGAAACTTTCCATGACTCGACTGATAATCCTCAGCTTTTCACAGTTCGTGAAGGCATACCTGGCTCTGCACAGTCACCTCTGCCTGAAGATTCATAAAACCTCACATCATCCAAAATACTAAATTAAACAGCACAAGAGCAGCCCTTCATCTGATATACCCTCAGTGGAACTTAGTTACGTAGGTTAGCTGAGGATCTGACTTTCAACTTCTCCCAACCCAGACTCTCATCTTCAGTCTAGCTCATTCAACTCCTTCTGTTCTCTTGTACCTCCCAGCAACTAAAATAAGCTTAACATTTAATATTGGTTCCAGATACTATGCCCAGCATACCTGCAAGGCTCAGTTGTTTCTCTTGTATAGATGCAAATACATCATGTGGGCAAAGAAAATTACCTTTTTGTCAAATTTGTTTGGAATCAATTTAATCTGTTTTAGAATGATGTAAGCCCTGAAAAATGCTGTGGGACTGTCTTGAGTCTGTTAGCACTTTTAAGTAAACAAACAAAACCTGCTTTAATTTAGACAAATTTCCAGGCCACAACTGTCAGAACACCACTGAAAGCTCTTGGTATTAAAAAACAAAATCTAAAACAGAAGGAGGAGGGCTCTGTGGGAACCTTCCTGCCTTTGGTCTGACAATCCAAAAAGTGTGTTCTGGTTTCCCCCAGCATCCGCTGCACTCCAGAAAGTTTCTAAATAAAGTTGGGTAAGAACTTCACTCAAAGCTTTAGTGTTCCTTAAATGGCACATCTCCTCTTTGCTGGCAGAGCTGCAGCTCATGTTAAAGTAAGCAACCACATTAACATTTTTTCTAAATGCTACTTTATATATTTTAAATGCTCATCTCAAAAGTCGCTAAAATAAGCACTTAAAATAACAACTTGAAACACTTGCAGAAGGCTGCATCCATTCACAAGAGCTATTTTCTCTGACCTCACTCGGTTTCCCCTCAGTGTTCCTCAAACAAAGGATGCGCCCTCCCATGACAAGAAAGAAAGGCTACATTTCAGCTTGAGGACTAAACTAAGTCAATTAGAATCTATTGGCTTGTAATTACAGGATTTGTTATTTATCTCAGGCTGCCTCTGAGTATAAAAAAAGTGGTGACTGATGCCTTCTCTTCATGATAAACATTCACTTACATACATGGGGAGGCTGAAACGCAATGAAGAGTGGGGTTTTTGTCCTTTGAACAAGCTGTGTTCAGCTTTCATAAGAATGTTTAATCCCCTTTTAAGCCTGAGTGAAAGCAACTTGTATTACATACGGCAAACTCTGATTGTGAACACAGATTCTATTTACTGGAAAACTTGTACAATAATATGAGCCAATACATTAACTGCAAAGGCATTTTTTATAAAATCTGCAAATGAAAATCACATCAAATGAAATTGCTATGCAAAGTGAGCATTTCAGAGATAATGTATCTCATGAAAGTCTAACACTTATGGAAAATGAAATAAGCATGAAAATTACAACTGAACACATTCTGACACATTCACAGAACAGAGTACTGAAAGATTTACAAAGCCAGAAAATGATACTTGTCAACTTAAACCAGAAACAATAAGAAGCCCAAATTTCACTTGAAATACATATCCAAGCATGTGCATCATCAATTCCTTCTTTAGCAGGCAGAGCATCCAGCATTTTTGCTACCATCAACACTTCTTTGAATTTCAGACCCCTCAAATATATTCTCCTGCTTTACATGAATTTGTCACACTCTTTCCTTCCCCATTATCACTTGCACCACAGAGAGCACAAAAAAAATCACATAAAATCCCACAGGAAATGCAAAAGATCTATATAAAGCTGCAAAGTGTCTTCTGTGTCTTCATCTCTTCACAAGTTTCTCGAACTGATGGGAGAAGAGAGTTCTGGCTACACCAAGGAACTGAAAAAAGCAACCACCACCACCACCACAAATGCCCCAAACCTATATGAATGGTGTAGCAGGCTGCTAACTTCACACCCAGGCTATAGTGGGGACTTTCCTGTGGCTGCAGCAGTGCCTACAACACACATCCAGATCCGAGATCCAGATCCCACCACTCACCTCCTTCTGGCTGCTCCAGAATTAATGAACATTTGAGTAGAGTGCAAAACAGATCTGCAATCCTATATTTTTAAAGGGATGCTTTACAAGTGCAGATATCCCACCCCAGATTTAGCATGACCTTCTTCCACCCCTGGAGTGTCTGTGTTGCCCTTAAGTGCCACAATTGCCCCAAGAGAGCAGGCCTGTCTGCTCCTCTACAGGCTCCCACTGGGGTCAGCACAGACCTTCATCTCCTGGCACAGGGTTGGGGAGAGCAGGTGAGACTCTGGAAGATCCCGGGAGGACAGCTGAAGCCACCCAGAGCAGTACTTCCCACAGCTCCACCAGCGCTGAGTGTCTTGGTACAAGGGAGCACAGCACCAAAGCCAGTCTTGTATGTTTTAAAGTGTAAAAGGGAAAAAAAAGATTATTTTGCATTAGTATAGCTCAGTGAATCTTAATTATTATTGCCCAGATTTTTCAATAACATATACCATTTATTTACCTAAAAATTCTTCCTCCTGCCTATATTGGATACTCACATTCACAAACATATTAGTCATCGCTTAATTATCACTAGGAAGCCTTATTAATATGTATGGATAAAGAGCTCCCTGGCAGGAATGCATTTTAATGAAGTCGTTGAAAGGCAACACACAGTAATTTCTAGAAGGTTATGCTATGACTAACAATAGCAAAGTGCCTGAAGCAGCCCAGGGACAGGATGAGGTATGGAAGGAAAAAAATCAAATTCATTTTAATATTTTAATGATAAGCTTAACTAGAAAGCGTTTAGGCATTCTGACTGAGCAGATACAGCTTCAATTGACTTACAACTATTCTTGAGAGGACTGGCTTCACTCAAAATGTCGTCTGCAAGCACCCAGCAGTGTTATATGTAGATGTCATAAGCTGCACGAAAGGAGGCTGTTGAAGATGAGATGTTTTGTGGCCGTCCTGTATTTAACGGCAAGAGAAGCACCACCACGTTATTTTTGAGGCTATAGTCAGGCCTGAAATATTATATATTGCCCAACGTGTAATTTCCAAATCAAACGCATATGCTGCGTGTATAATTGCACTTAGTAGCTAGAGCAGCAATTCACTTGGGCTATTTTCGTAACGTTTGCCCTTGCACGGCAAAGTCACCGTTTTCACAGTGTCACCCGCGCCTTCTGTGAGGGCAGCAGCCCAGTGTGGGCCACGCCGCAGCACCTCGCAGGTAGCGAGATCGGGGGACCCGGGTGGTCAGGGCACTGCCAACGGACAACCGGGGCGAGGGGAAGCCGAGCACGGCTGCCCGGGAAGGCCGAGGAGCAGGCCCCTGGCAGTATAACCCCACTCACAGTGCGCGAAGCCCGGGGCCCGGCCCGGCGGCAAGGCTCCGCTGGCCCGCCCAGCACCCGGCGCAGAGGACACCCGGGGGCGGGCCGCCGTGTGGGCTGCGGAGCCGCCCCGAGAGGCGGGCCCGGCTTGGACGGCTCAGCGGCGGTGGCCCGAGTAAGGGTTGGCGGGGCCGCGGGATGGGCCGTGGGGGAGATGGGGAGGCGCGGGGCGGGAGGGGAGGCCGCGGCGGGGCGCAGGCCGAGAAGCCCCACTGCAGGATCCGCGACTCCACGCTTCGTGCCCCCGGGCACGGGCGCTGAGGAGCCACCAGGCCCCGCCTCCCCTCCGCCGCGCCCCGGAGGCCCCGGCTAGGCCCGCTCGTCCCCGCTGGCTCCAGGGGCTGCCCTCTCCGGGAAGCGCGCCCGCTGCAAGGCTTGAACCGGGGCTGTTCCCTCACGACCCCGGGCTGAGGCGTGGTGGGCGGGAAGTGGGGCTGTTCCCTCACGACCCTGGGCTGAGGCGCGATGCCCGGGAACAGGGGCCGTTCCCTCACGACCCCGGGCTGAGACGTGGGTGGGCGACAAGAGGGAACGTTCCCTCAGTCCTCAGTTTGAGGCGCAGTGGGCGGGAACGGGCTGTTCCCTCACAACGGAACCTGAAGCCCGATGGGCGGTAGCGGGGTGTTCCCTCACGACCCCGACCTGAGACGTGGGGTGGGCGGGAAGCGGGGCCGTTCCCTCACAATCCCGACCTGAGAGTGATGGGCAGGAACCGGGGCTGTTCCCTCACGACCTCAGCCTGAGGCGCAATGGGCGGGAAGTGGGGCTGTTCCCTCACGGCCTCAGCCTGGGGCGCAATGGGCGGGAAGTAGGGCTGTTCCCTCACGGCCCTGACGTGACGCGCTGCAAGGCTTGAACCGGGACTGTTCCCTCACGACCCCCGGGGCTGAGGCGCGATGGGCGGGAAGTAGGGCTGTTCCCTCACGGCCTCAGCCTGAGGCGCAATGGGCGGGAAGTGGGGCTCTTCCCTCACGACCCCGACCTGTGGCGCGATGTGGGTGAGAAATGGGGCTGTTGTCTCTCAACCTCAGTCTGAGATGTGCTGCCGACCGTGACCCCTCAACTGAGGGACTCAGAAGTCTTAATTTTTGGCAATAAATGCCGTGTCTTCTCCCCTCAGGATGATGTGGAACACTGTCACTTTGTGCTCCCTTGGCAGACTGCCCCACAGTGCCACAGCTCTGCTGCTCCCAAGGTTACAAACCTTCAGTCGAGTGCTTGAAAGAAAGTATAAGGACTTGTATCACGGTAAAGAGCCAGCACACGCGCTGCAGAATCAGGGCTTTAGAAGGACAGGCAACATACATCCCTGCCGTTTAGTAAGTAAGAAACCAAAATACAGACGGTATGCAAAAACTTACCCTGTTTTAGATGGAGATATCCCATCTGTGTATCGACATGTGTTTGAAGAAAATTTAAGGAACAGTGAGGCTCTTATTAAAAGGTAATAACCGTTTTTGTGGTGTTTTGAAAATGTTGCTACTTGTGAGATGATGTGAGAGTTACTTATAGACTCTTTTAGTAGCTTTTGACATATAATGAATGGTAATTAAAAAGCTCAGATGTTAAAAAAAAATGTTTTTTGTCTGACCGTTTTGAGGCTTGAACTAGTTTGGCTGCTGCTTTCTCAAGCAGCTTCTCTACAGAGGAAATTTTACAAGGGTAAGCACTTAAAAATGTCATCCTCCCCAAAAAGGTGACTAAATGTTGACTGAAATGCCTACACCTAGGTGCAGACGGTATTTGAAATAGTTCCATGTGACATTATTTTGCATATGTTGCCAAGAAGTATTTTTTTCTGGACACAAAATGTGTTTTGTGTTTGATTTTGAATGCAAAGACATAAACGGTGACTCACATTTACAGATTCCCCCAATAGAATAGTTGACAGACATTGCAATTAATCACGATTCAAAGAAAGCAGGAAAATGGATTTTGTGTGTTTATCCTTAAGGATCAGAGGGTAAAAATTCTAATGCCTTTGTTCAGAGGAGTGATATGTGTGCTGGACGCAAAGCTATGGAAAACACACTGTGCCCTCCTGTGGTGGCATGTACGGTGGTGTTAAAAATCCGTAGCTTTTTTTCTGCTGAGGTTTTTCAATCTCTACGGTCTGCAGGAAACCACAATAAAGTAATGGAGTCACATTATCTGATAGCGTGTAAGCAGTTATGCCAAAGAGTTTTTTTAGTTAAAGATGATCCATCTTGGTGCAAAGTGTTTTATCTAAAATAAATGAAGAATGTGGTTTGTTTATCACCAAAATTATTCAAGACACCACATTTGTTTACAGTTTATTCAACTCGTTATCTGTATTTGATGCTGTCCTGACAGTAACATTTGGTGATCACTTCCTGTAATGGGTCTGGGATGGTAGTGATTTTCCACAGCAGCTCTTGCAGTGCTGTGCTTACTGTTGGTATCAATATTATGACTACTGCTCACACAGCATCAGGGCTGTCCCTCCAGCGTTCCTTCCCCTACCTTCACCAATAGGTGTGGGTGGGCACAATCTTGGGAGGGACCACAGCCAGAACAGCTGACCCAGGCTGACCAAGGAGATATTCCATACCATATGACGTCAGCTCAGTAATATAAACTGGGGGAGAGGAGCAGGAAGGGGAGGCAAGATTCATTTCTGGCCTTCCCAAAGCAACCGCTACGCGTACTGAAGCCCTGCTTCTTGGGAGGTGGCCGGACATCGCTGCTGATGGGAAGTAGAGAGGAACAGCTTTATCTGCTTCTGCTTTGCTTCCCGCGCGCGTGGCTTTGTTGTTTCTTTATTAAACTGCTTTTATCTCAACCCACGAGACTCCCATCTTATTTTCTCCCCTTCCCTGGCTTGCTGAGGAGGTGGGTGATAGAGCAGTGTGATGGGCACCTGGCATCCAGCCAGGGTCAAACTACCACACTTCCTCTCTGTGTGATTGTAGTGACACTGCAGTATTCACTACATTTAAAGCATATCTTCCTTGCTGTAGAGTATCCTTTAGGCCTGTCAGAAAACCATGTTGAAGGGAACTGAAGGGGGAAGCCCTGGACTGGTTTCTTCCCAAGAGTAATTGGAACACAGTAAATGTCCATGCTGAATTGGGATTGGCAAATTACGATAGCTTTGCTTAAGTTTATGGGCTAATGTTGTAGGGCAGTACCTCTCAAAGTCAGCATTGGTCAGTGATCAGCCCCTCCCTGTACTCCGCTCATGGGCTTGCTGGCAGGGATCAAGTATGATCATAGTTTGTGAAATACTGTGTGTTGGGTATATATGGGCAACACCTGGAGGAGGATGAGGATTTGATAACGTCTACTAGCCGTGAACATAAACTACAGAGAGAATGTTTGTATTATTTCACTCTTTTTTTTGTCTTTATCAGGCAATTTTATTGAATAACAAAAGTAAAATGCTTGCTTGAAATAATGTACCTTTGCTTTTTATTAAACTGTGTAGGAAATAATAATCTGAATCTGTGAATTTGTCTTCTCATACCATGTGCATGACAGCTGTGCAGTACATTTATGTACTATGTTCAGTCTGCTGATGGGCAACTTGTAAGTAAAGATGGTTTTCATTAATTGAACCCTGGTTTTTTAAATCAGATACTCAGAACTGCTAGAGACAGTCAGTAAAGGAGGGGGAGAAAATGCCATCTTGCGTCATACTCAGAGAAACAAGAAGCTGTTTGTTCGTGATCGCCTGAAGTTGCTCCTTGATGATGAGCCTTTCCTCGAGCTGTCCCCGCTGGCAGGCCTCAGTATGCCGTACGGTGACGTCCCTGCTGCCGGCTGCCTCACGGGTAACAGCTGCCAAAGCTCATGTTAAATAGAATGGGAGAGTGTTCATGGGTTTTAAATTGTTTGTGTCTTTAACTGTGATTCATGTTAGATCTAAAGATGAGTCTGGGTCGAGAGAATTGTTTTGAGCAGCCCATGTTGGAGATGCAGCCTGGAACCAACATGGTACTTAGTATGATTTGGGAGCTGCTGTTTGGGTGCAGTGATAAGCAAGTGATTGTGGGCAGTGTACATTGGTTGCGTTCTGTGTGTGCTGCACACCTTCCCAGTGCATTCAGCCTTGCTTGCTGAAGGTAAGGTGTTTGCTCTTACTGGGAAATGGAAAAGGGTGCATGTAATCAGTTTCATGGAATATTTTAGTGTCTTAAAAATGTGCTTTCCTAGGAAAGGTGAAGCTCAGCTCTATCCAGTAGCAGCTCCTAACATGGAAGAGATCAGCCACTGCTGCATCATTCTTCTGCAGTTTTTGCTGGGGAATCTGGGGGAAAGCTTGAAAGTTATTTCATTTCTTCTAGATTTAGAGATTTATTCTAGTGATCAGTTACTGTGTCTCAGAAAAAATTAGGATGATGTGTCAGATAAGCTGTTGTCTGTTTAAAGGAAAGAGGATTAAGTTACTGTGAGACAGAGGAGCTGTGACATTTATTTTGTAGTATTTTTCAAATTACAGACAAATCTTTTCATTGCATCTTGAAGAGCAGTTCCAGTTCAAAAAATAACTAGAAGAATAGAGTACAAAACTCTGTGTTTTGTCAGAGATTGTTACATTTGTCAGTTTTGTATAGGTAACCTTCAGTTGCCTTCCATGATACCTCAGGAGCTGGAAGTCAAACTATGTGTTTTTTTCTCTTATGTTGTCACCAGGAGTAAGTAAGTTTATTTCAGGGTCTGTCTTCTGTCATTTAGTTTGGTTTTTTTTAAGTGTAATTGGCTTTCAGCTTGTTATTCTAGAGAATAACAAATGGGGTATTTGCAACTTGATTTGCAGCTTTTAAATATAATATTCTGTAAGGAACATCCAATTTGCCCTCCTTGTTTTGTCTATGGTATTTCAGAGTCCCAGTAAGTACCTGTGGTACCTCTTACAGGAATTGGCAAAATCTGTGGGGTCTGGTGTGTCTTCATAGCAAATGATGCAACTGTAAAAGGAGGAACTATTTATCCAATTGGAGTGAAGAAACAGTTAAGAGCTCAAGAAATAGCCATGCAGAACAGGCTACTCTCTGTGTACCTTGTTGACAGTGGGGGAGCATTCCTACCACTGCAGGTAATATTGGAACCACTTCATGGTAGAAAATACCTGTGTTTGCCTTAATCATACTTTTTTTTAAGAATAAACCTCAGATTTATGTTGTGTTTTCTTGATTAGCTGACTTTTCATGGCCTGATATATTTTAAATTGTGTTCTCTCCACAAATCAGGGTCCAGGAGATTATCTGAAGATTTGTAACAGTGGTGATCACTTAGGCTAATCTTGCCTCTGATCAAAGAAACTTGAATATCAATGAGGGAACAAAGTGCTCACATTCCTCAGTGTTCTTGATGTCATTAATAAATCAGTACCTTGTTTGAGGTTTCGGTTTTCATCTTCAGAATATATAAAATGGCTGTGTTTCAGTGTGATGTTTGTGCTTGTAATGCAGTAGCCTCTGTGGCCTTCAAAAATGTATTTCTGCATCAAGAAGAGTGTGGCCAGCAGGTCAAGGGAGGTTCTTCTCCCTCTGTACTCTGCCCTGGTGAGGCCTCATCTGGAGTCCTGTGTCCAGTTCTGGGCTCCTCAGCTCAAGAGGGACAGAGAATTGATGGAGAGAGGCCAGCACAGGGCCACCAAGATGATCAGGGGACTGGAACATCTTTCATATGAGGAAAGGCTGCGGGACCTGGGGCTGTTTAGTCTGGAGAAGAGGAGACTGAGGGGGGATCTTATTAACATTTATAAATATCTAAAGGGTGGGTGTCAGGAGGTTGGGACATCCCTTTTTTCTATAGTAGCCAGCAACAGGACAAGGGGTGATGGGATGAAGCTGGAACACAAAAAGTTCCACTTAAATCTAAGAAGAAACTGTTTGAGTGTTTCAGTGAGGGAGCCCTGGCACAGGCTGCCCAGAGGGGTTGTGGAGGCTCCTTCCTTGGAGGTCTTCAAGACCCTTCTGGACATGTTCCTGTGTGACCTGATCTAGGTGACCCTGCTTCTGCAGGGGGGTTGGACTGGATGATCTCTAAAGGTCCCTTCCAACCCCTACCATTCTGTGATGCTATGATTTTTTAAAATTCTTACTGTAAAAGGGCAGTGCACATGTTACTTTCCAATGTTCAGAGATGATATGATCACACAGGCTGTTGTTATTCTCTCTCTAGGATGAAAGCAAACACATAGAAAAAGTTTTTACCTTACTTGAGGGGCTGTATCAAAAGTAAACAGGCAAACAGTGTTAATGTCATTTTTCAAACAAAGTATGAACATGAGCTTCCCCTGCTCCATGCTTACAGTCTTGGATTGTGTAGAAGAAATTGATTTCACAAAGAAGTATGAAATGTACCTCTGCTTTTGAAACACATTGGTATTTCAGGGCAATTGCACTGTGTGAAAGGGGAACAGATACTGTCGCAAATGCTGTATGAGAAAGTTTTAGGTATGATTGTTGGTGGTGACCTTACCAGAGTTGGTTACAGCGTGTGTGTGAATCTGAATCGTCTGAGTGAAGAGGAAGCATTGGCTTTTGTAGCTGACACTAAAACCGTCTTTTTCTCTGTCCCGTCAGTCAGAGCTGTTTCCTGACAAGTCACACGGTGGCAGAGTTTTCTACAATGAAGCAATAATGTCTGCTATGAGAATCCCACAGGTACAGTGTCCTCTGGAGCACAAGCCAGTGCAGTGTCTGTGATCAATAGAGTTCTGAAAAGAGTTTTATTCTAATACAGATTCTAGGAACAATTCTCAAACATGCAGAAACAAATTCCTAATGCTCACCTTGTACATTTTTGGGGAAGGGATGCAAACAGTATCTCACCTAACAGAGTGCTTCATCCTTAAGGATCTTCTGAGTATTTACTGAGTGATTGTGGTGGAAAAGCATCGAATCACTAGGTTATTTCAGAGTAAACGTTGAACTCTCTTAAAACCAGTGTTGTTTTTCATGCTGATGTTTAGATCTCTAGTTCATTGTTCCCCAAGCTGCAATATAGTCTCTTGAATGCTTCTGAAATAAAAGTAATGGGTTTGCCTTTCTGGTCTTCTCTCCCCAGCATCTTGATTTGGTTTGGTTTGTGGGTCCTTCAGGTGGCTGTGGTGTGTGGCTCCTGTGTAGCTGGAGGTGCCTATATCCCAACCATGGCAGAAGAAGCTGTCATTATCGATAAGATCGGTACGCTGTTCCTTGCTGGCCCACCTCTGGTAAAAGCTGCTACAGGAGAATATGTCACTCCCGAGGACTTGGGAGGAGCCCAACTTCACTCCAAGTAGGTGAAATGATTCTCAAAACATAGCAGAGAAGTCATCATACTAGAGAAACTATCGTTTTATCTTAAATTCCTCTGACAGGACATGTGTGGTCTTCAAAGACTGAAAAACATGTACTCAAAAAACCCAGCAGAAATGATACATGAATTATTATAGAGGTTGGTGGTATTCAGTTATAGTTGGTGGTATTCAGTTATATACGTGGGAGTATTGTGGGACTAGATATAACTCTTTGAAATGAAAAAAGTAACATGGCATTGTAATTTCAGCTTTACCACTGTCCACGGGAACTTTCCACTTCCACTGTGCATATATATATACACATACACACACTCTGATAGAATTCTGACACAAGTGCAGAGGCCAGGAGCAGGACCAAAAGTAGAACCTGTTATTACAGTTTGCTTTCCTTCTCAGGTAACAGGGCTTGTTTTTTTGTTAATCAGCCAAATGGGAGTAAAATTAAGTGATGTTATGAGGTGATGCAGGGACTGGGCAAATCTGGATTTGGTTCCCTGTTTTCCCACATATTTTCTGAACAACTTCAGGCAAGTGAGTTTGTGTGTGCCTCAGAGGGACCAGCTATAGAAAAGGGATAATATCATGCCTTTTCATAAGGAAACATTATCAGGATATATACATTGAAAAACCCATTTGTGAGCATCTGAATGATCATGGCAAAAATGTGTAAGAACCTCTTTTGTCTTTCTAAAACTAATGAGTATTTTTTAAAGTCCGTTTTCCCTTTATTATAGTGTTTGCAACATCATCATCATGGAGATAAATTCAAAGGTCTTTAATATAGGTAAACACAAAAGTCACAGGGAAGAACTTCTTGCTGTGAAATTGTTTTGGGGTTGGATTGAACAGAAATTCTGCTGACTTAACTGCTTTCAACTCATTAGAATAAAATCACACAATGTTTTGAGGGAGTTTGGAGAGTCACAATATGGGTTGGAGTTTTTCCGTCTGTTTGGTTCTTCGATCAGCATTCAGATCTCGGTAATTCAATACTAATTAATGCTGCTCTCTCTCCTAGAGTCAGTGGATGTAGTGACCATTTTGCAGCTTCAGAAAAGGAAGCCTATGAGTGTATTCGAAATGTTATCTCTACACTGAATTATGATCCACTGCTGGAGGAGATCACAGAACATGACAGTCCTCTGTATCATTCTGATGAGCTCTTGGGACTGGCACCACAAGATTATAGGTGCACTCTTCCTGTAAAACTGGTAAGGTGACCAGTATGGGATGCCTTCATCCCTAGTCTGCTCTGTCTGCTAGCTCCAGATTAACAGGCAACAGGCTGTTCTCTCTTGGAGAATCCTGAAGTACCCGAGATATTCTGTATTGTTACCTAATCAGTTGCCAAACTGTCTTGAGTCTGCAACAAAGCAGAATGGCAACAAATCTGTGGAATTATAGGAAATATTTAAGCTGAAAACCTGCTAGAGATAAGATAATGCCATGTTTCAGCAGCTGATCCCCATCTGTTTCAAGGCACTGGTCAAGGTGCTGTCATGTCAGTGTGTCTTGTACTGTGTTGACTGCCTTGAGAATGTGAACCTCTAGTGCTGCTGAGGGTTTCTCATGCACACAAACTGTAACTGCACACACTGGGTTTTTTATAACATCTTTCTGTATGTAAACAACTGTGCTTTTTAACACTGAAATAATTTTGGAGTTGAACTTTGGGTCAATATATGTGGTTGGTAATGAAATGCAAACACAAGTTTGGTGTTTTGTGCATATCGAGTGTTTGGTGGAGTGTCAGACAGAAAAGGGCCTCTGTGCTCATTTAGGTTGACCTTGCATAATGCAGGGCTCCTACTATTTGAACAGAGCAGAACTATCCTATTTTCACTTAAAAATCTGTAGTGAAGACTATGTTTCTTTGCAGATTCTAAGCCGTCTGATGGATGGAAGCAGATTCCAGGAATTCAAGGCTAATTATGGAACCACATTAGTAACAGGATTTGGCCACGTGGAAGGGTAAAGCTACAGCATTTCACTATCAAAGTGTATGGACATATTTGCCTAGATAGTTTTCATATCATTGGGTTTTACAGTATTCCAAGAGCAATGTTTATGAAGATCTGAGGCAGTCAATAGTTAGCAATAAAGTAATTGTAGAAAGCCTGATCTTCTGTCTCTGGTCTCTGAATTCACCAGCTCTCAGGCCAGTAGCAGAGTGATTACAAATGAATGGTTTTCATGGCTTTGTTCACAAAAGCTACTAGCCAGACAGATGGAACATTGAAGAAGTCTCAACATATTCCTTAAGAAATAGAAAACAGAATCTTTAAGTGTTTCTTCCCAAATGGAGTTGCAAGCTATCATCCTTTCTCCCATGTAATGGAGATGGGACAACACCCATACAATAAACCCTTGTCTAATTCAGATCAGGCTGTATTGTTAAGACTTCCATGAAGCGTACAATGTCCTAGTCAAACTGTATTAGGGGAAAAAAAGGTAGTAAAATATATTTTAGGATGAAAGTAAACACTTTTCAGATTGACTGTTGTGTTGTATGTTATAGAAATTGGAGAGAGCCCAGAGTTCTGGTACCCTGTATGTTGTCTTGCAGTGTAAACTCTGACAGGTCATCTCTAGCTTTACCTGCCTTCTGGGCATTGATCTGTGTTAGTGCTTCCATGCTTTACAGATCAGGAGTGCTGTAAGACTTCTCCTTTGTTAGATGTGGGAGGGCTCCTTGAATGAGATGACACATGTATGTTGATCTTTCTACATTCTGAATTTCTGTAAAGGGCAGATCTCTGTGTGTAAGGATATTGTATGTTTCTGTCCTTCAGAATGTTATGAGCCACAGCTTCATCGTTTCTAGGGTTCAAAAGTGAAAATGTTCCCGTGTCTTGTTGTGTAGGCACCTGGTGGGGATAGTGGCTAACAACGGGGAGCTGTCTCACCATGCTTGCCTCAAGGGCAGCCACTTCGTGCAGCTCTGCAGCCAGCGGAGCATTCCCATCCTCTTCTTCCAAAACACTGCTCCGCATACAGCAGCGCCAACAAGCGTCTCGCAGGTAATCGCTTCGCTGTACTCTGTCACTTTGAGTTCTCCTTACTTCAGGCAGTTCCTAGTTCTTGTTGTGTTTAAGGGGCTCTTTTTGGAAAAATATTGTTAGGGATGTTTTTTTTTTTTAACCATCAAACTTCTGAATGACTTTGCTCTTAAATCTTTCCATTGCCATCCTTACTTATTCTAATCTGAAGGAGGTCTGTGTGCTTATCTGAAGTGAATGGTGCTGACCTGCTGTTGTGGGAGAAGAGATCATACAGAATTGTAAAGAAATATTTTAGAAAGTGGTTTGGTGGGAGTGGAAGGAATCTAGAATAAAGACTTTGTTGACATCATCATGAACGACCTGGATGAGGGGACAGAGTGTACCCTCAGCAAGTTCCCTGCTGGCACCAAACAGGGAGCACTGGCTGATTCCCCAGAGGCTGTGCTGCCATTCAGTGGGATCTCAACCGCCTGGAGAGTTGGGCAGAGAGGAACCTCCTGAGGTTCAACACGACAAGTGCAGAGTCCTGCAGCTGGGAAGGAACAACCCCCTGCACCAGGACAGGCTGGGGGTGACCTGCTGGAGAGCAGCTCTGCAGAGAGAGACCTGGGAGTGCTGGTTGATAATAAGCTGAATATGAGCCAGCAACGTGCCCTCGTGGCCATGAAGGCCAATGGCATCCTGGGGGCATCAAGAAGAGTGTGGGCAGCAGTTCAAGGGAGGTTCTTCTCCCCCTCTACTCTGCCCTGGTGAGGCCTCATCTGGGGTCCTGTGTCCAGTTCTGGGCTCCTCAGCTCAAGAGGGACAGGGAACTGCTGGAGAGAGTCCAGCACAGGGCCACCAAGATGATCAGGGGACTGGAGCATCTTTCATATGAGGAAAGGCTGCGGGACCTGGGGCTGTTTAGTCTGGAGGAGACTGAGGGGGAATCTTATGAACATTTACAAATATCTAAAGGGTGGGTGTCAGGAGGTTGGGACATCCCTCTTTTCTATAGTAGCCAGCAACAGGACAAGGGGTGATGGGATGAAGCTGGAACACAGAAAGTTCCACTTAAATATACGAAAAAACTGTTTGAGTGTTTCAGTGAGGGAGCCCTGGCACAGGCTGCCCAGAGGGGCTGTGGAGGCTCCTTCCTTGGAGGGCTTCAAGACCCACCTGGACATGTTCCTGTGTGATCTGATCTAGGTGACCCTGCTTCTGCAGGGGGGTTGGACTGGATGATCTCTAAAAGTCCCTTCCAACCCTACCATTCTATGATTCTATGATCTCAAATGTTTATTTTTTCGCTTTCAGGCAGAGGCTCAATCCCACAGGTTGAAAGCCCAGGCCTCCATGATGGCTGCTGTCGCTTGTGCCACTGTTCCCAAAATAACACTTGTAATTGGCGGCTGTTACGGGAGCGACAGCTACGTGATGGTATGGGTGACACACAGCCTACAGGCTTGGTTATGGGTTATTCTGCACTATACCAACATCTCACAGCACTACATTTTTAAAACACAGTCATCTGTTGTTACAGACATTTATCTCCATCCGTTATTTTCACTACTTTTATGTTAAGAAATGTGTCACAAGACGGGACTAGTGAAAATTTGGCCTGCAGCTAACAACCTAGAGACAGATTATCTGAAAGTGTCCCTTCTGGAGAACCAACCCTGCCTTTTTCTGAGCACATGCTTTTAGTGATCAAGGAGCACCTCTCTTTTACTTGTTCTGCCACGTGTGCTGTTCATGCTGCTCAGAAGTACGATAGGGCTCTTTGCTCAGAATTAAGTGTGAAAGGGCTTGGGGGAAAAATGAACTAATAAAATATCAGTGCTGAAGGCTGGGGGGTTATGGTTGCTGCCAGAGGATATCTGTACTGGTACAGGAACTGTAGTGGTAAAGGAGCTGTACCATTTGTGCTTTACAAATTAAACTGTATTCCATTCTGCCTTCAACTTGATTGTGTCATCCTGCAGCCATGTTTTGGGCATTAATTGAAAAGTTTGTTCTGTGCACTTTTTTTGTAGTGTGGGAGGTCGTTCAGTCCAAACTTTCTGTTCCTATGGCCTAATGCAAGAGTTGCTCTTGTGGATTCAAGACATTTCTCCACAGTCCCACAAGCTGGAGACAGTGACTATACAGGAAATGAATCAGAGCTGAAACGTCTGAAGGAAAAGTAAGGACATGAAAGATAAACCCTTGCACTTACACTGGGATTTAATTAGTTAAATTACCTACTTTTGCTCATCTTACAGATCAACACATCCCCAAAGAATAAAGCAAACCCGAATCTACTGAAAAATGTTCTAAATTTCCATGTAATTTTATGCCTGCTTCTCAAGGAAACACAAATGTTTGACTTAACCCCTTTCCTCATCTCCCCAAACCATACAACCCCAAATCAGGATATTGTGCTGTACATTCCACACTGGTGCCCATCTGATTGAGGAAGGTGGTCTGTACTGCAGGGTGATCAGTTCTGTTCTGTGTTACCTGCTGGATTCTGATTAATTTTAAGAGTAGCACTGCACATTCACTTCAGATTGAAGGATGTGCATTTTTCATCACTGATTTTGTTTCACTGTCTTGATGCTTTTTATTATACTCTTTTTGTGCTTTTAAGCTTGTTTAATATTCCATCTTCTCCAGGCTAGAGGAAGAAAGCAGTGCATTTTACTCCTCTGCCAGACTCTGGGATGATGGTGTAATTCTTCCTCAAAATACTAGGAAGGTAGGATATTTTCCTTCTAATACCTTTTATTTTGGGATCTCAAAAGGATCTTGCAGTGAATGTGTGAGCCTTGGACTTTCTCAAGGGCAGCAGCATACTGATTCCTAAAGCCAGCTCTCCCACTTTGCACTCTATTTTCTGTGAAGTTCAGCTTTCTAGTTCTCATCTTTTCTCTTCCCCATTAGTCCATCCAGAAAGTTTCTGTTGATTGGTTTTGTGACTTTCTCTTCCTGCTTGTATCTTGCTGCTTATATTTGGGAATTTCCCTCCCCTCCTTTTTTTTATTTATTTGAAGTTGTCAGACATCCACCCTATTAGATTATTTCTGAAAACAGCTGCCTTTGTTCTGTTTAGCAATACCTAAAATGTTCTTTGCACTTCTGAAGCTTGTTTACTTGGAGATCACAAATACAGCTTGTTATGTATTAATCCTCTAAATATGGTACATATTTATGGTCCTACATGGATATGTTCTATGTAGTTTATGGGAACCTTGATAATGGGAGAGCACCGAGAAGTAGTTTCCAGTGTTAGAGCCCCAGACGACCTCCTCTGTAAGAGCTACCTGTGACAGTTGAAATGAATCATGTTTCCTCTCGGCCAGTTTTCACCAGCACACCATGATTCATGTTTGCAGGTGTAGCTGTTTATGCCAATACTGTTTTGCTACTTTATCCTACTCCTTGCTAACAGATGGAATTTATGTTTAGCTTTGTCTGAATCCTTCATGTGCTTTCTTTTAGATAGGCCTTTAAAAGACAATGTGCACTCCAGTAGCAGTGGAATATGGAGAATTATCTTGTTTTTAAAGACCAAAACCAGTTCTGTACTTTCAATCCCTGTTGTCACAAGACACCAAGAAAGATGACTTCCTAGAAAAAGAATGATGTGAAAGAGCAGGACGTTCTGCTAATTTTTGACATGCGATGGGGAGTCTTAGGAGCATAGCTACAAACTAACAGAAATGGATTATTACTTAATACATTTTGGTTGGAGCTTTACAGTAACATAGCTTCCCAGTGTTCCAAAAGTAATTCTCCTGTCACCACAGTGTGACTTTAAAATGGTTTAGTTGTGCCTGTGTGTAGTGCATAAACTTTGGGATCCTGAGGATGCTGCTTTGGTTAGATTTCCTCTGCGCCCTATGTGGCAGCCAACAACCACTCATTCTGCACGGTAAAGAACAAGTGCATTACTACAGGAGTGCATGACTACTAACTTTTACTAATGTTTTGTTTCAGAGGCTAATTACTTACACTGTTTTTTGGTTTTCATTAGGTAATTGCACAGTGCTTAGAGATTATAGAACAGCAGAAGTACCAGACGGTGTCTCCGTGTCAGTCTCCCGTGATGAGGATGTAACTGCACTGTTCTCCAATCACCAGCCCGTTGAAGGTAGCACCATCTACTTGAAATTTCAATGTAAAAGGTTTTCTAATTCTTTGATACCATTAATAAAAGTGTTAAAGCATTGCAGACAAACAAGAGTCCTGGATTTTAAGTCTGTTAGCAGTAAGTTTGTGTTTTGAACCACAGCCTCTTACAACATTAGTTGAAAATTTATTTTGAGAAAAGGAAGGATTAGGCTGGGAGCCAAGAGCACTCCAAGGAAGCAAATTCATCCCAAGCAGTAACAGTGGCTTGATTTTTTTCATATTTGTGTTTTACTATGAAATCCAGAACTCAAGAAACTGCACTTTGACAAAAGGAATGGGAAAGAAAAAACACCTAAGCTAGTGTGTACAGTTTTGAGCCCTAGTAAAGGACAGAATGCTGCCTGCCACACTGCCTTGGGCCTGCTGGTTCAGCTTTCCAAAGCAGATGTGGGAAGGCTCCCCTCAGATTGCACTGAGCATACTAAAGGAGTCAGCAGGAGGGGATTTAAATCTGTAATACTTCAGTATAGGCTAAAAATTACCTTTTCTCAAAGCACAGAGGCTGTTCTACATCACGTTTCCATGTGTACAGGTGTTGTATTTGCACTGTGCTGTTTCATGCATCTTCCACTCTGCTGCAGCTGCAAAGTTTCATTTTGTCAACCCACCCCCTCCCCAGCTTGTGTTGTTACAACTGCGGAGTTCATAGCACTGGGCATCTGGAAATTGTTCCAAAGGCTCTACTTGAAATTACTTGGGTAAATAATTTGAAGAATCATCAACAAAACAGAAATGCTCAATCTTAATCCAGTAGCCACACAAATCAGACGTGCTGCTGAGGGAGTTGAGGTGGCTGCGGTGCTCATGAACGGTGTGTGCGCCTTTCTGGAGCCGGGGGAAGGCCAAGGCACGTGCTGCAGGCAGCTGTCACGCTCGTTTGAAGAGCCCGTGGAAGGTCACGGGGATGTTCACCTCCACTTCAGCCCTGGCCACCTCGCTCATGTCTTTGGCGTTGAGGATCAGGAGGTAGGCAGGCTTCGGCCCCACGCCAGGGCTGATCACGATGCTCAGCACAACCCCTGGTAGGCCAGAAAAGCAAACAGCCTGTTTACCTACATGCTGTTACTATTGCATGAGTATCAGCTCTGAAGTTGACAAGGGAGCTTATCTGTTAGTACTTTGGGTCCTTGCTGTCACTGGCTTGCTGTGGCACAGCACCTCCTATAGAATTCCTTTTTCAAAGGGTGAGAAACGTTTTTGTTCTGGAAAGGAGTGCTGAAAAGCTATTGCAGGGTCTGATGACAAACCATTTACTGGAATAAATACCCTTCCTGTCCATTAACCTTTTCAAAATCATGAAGTAGTTTCTAAGTTATAATTCTGCTTCTGAGGTTGGGCGTGACAAGATACTACTTTGTGGATCCTGGCATCCCCGTGTGGAATGGATGGGCCATCCTAGGTTGTTGCCTCCTCTGTGTGCTCAGCCACAGCAGGAGGACATGGGAACAACCACACACCACAGTCTGTGATGGCAGCAGGCACAGCCTTGGGGAAGGTGACAGAACTGCGAGCATGAAGCCTGCTGTTAACTCATCTTTCGGAGTGCAACTGCAGGGGATTAAGCCTCAGAAGTGGAAGACAATTACAAGTATTCCTAAAATGCACATTGTTGACTTCAGTTAAGGAAATACTCTAAGGATAAGCACCTTCCTGAACTGGGAACAGATAGTATGAAATCTTGCTCTGAAATATTTTGGCTGTGAAATATGAAACTCTCAGTATAAACCAGTGAGCATCAAGCTCTGAAATTCAGCAGAGGCAAGACTTCTCCCAGCTTCACATAGTCCTGTTTGGAGATGAGGAACTAAGTGGACACCTTATCAGGCTGAGTGCTGCCACTCACCTTGGAAGCTTCCTTGGAGGCTTCCCACCAGTGTTAGAAGACAGCACATGTTTCTGGGAGCTGCCCAAGGCCCTCTCCCACTTGCCTCTGGCTCAGGGGTGGCACCAGCCCTGTTGCCAGCAG
Source organism: Colius striatus (assembly GCF_028858725.1). Classification (NCBI taxonomy): domain Eukaryota; kingdom Metazoa; phylum Chordata; class Aves; order Coliiformes; family Coliidae; genus Colius; species Colius striatus. Next base: position 4,184,666 of record NC_084768.1, read on the forward strand.
ACACAGGGTGCCACACTGCCCCCCACTGACCCAAACCAAACCCCTGTTACCGTCATCTTCCTCCAGAGCATCCGGGTGGGAAACGAAGATCGGCTCCGATGGGTACGAATCCGGCTCCTGCCACACCCAGGTCTCCTTCGTTTTAACATTCAGCTTGCAGAGCTAAAGGTGGGAGAAAAACCCAAAACCTCACATCTCAGAAATGCTCTTTCTTGTCCTGAAACTGAAAGCTGATCGAAAAGACGTGCCTCAGCCACTATTGATAGTTACCCTGTCTGGGACAAAGTGATTCAGCCCCAGCCCATACGTATACGTGTAAGGCTTCCCACAGTATTTCTTGTAATTGATCTGTGGGAATTCAAAGGCTACAATAAAAAAAAATACATATGTGTGAGGATTAGTGGGAGGAGGAGCACAGGCAGCACTCAGGGTGCTGCTGGCCGAGCTTTGGGGTGGGCAGCGTACCGTGGCGTGGCCCCGAGAAAATAACTTCTGGCTCCAGCCAGACGGTCTCATCGCTGCGCAGGGTTGCTGTTGCAGTTGTGTAGGGCAAGGTGACCAAGTTCTTGCCTGTGTCAGCCTGGGACAGAGAAAACTACTGAAGAGACGTGGAGAAACACGTTTCCTAGGGTGTTTGCACAGATCTGTTGCAAACTGCATTGAACAGCGAAGGCAGCGATGTGCAGCAGAGCCTCATCGAGCTGCAGAATGTCACTGTGCTCCAGGACAGCTGCTGCTTCCATTTTCTTAGCAACAGTGCAGGAGGAGTGGCTGTTGCCAGACGGGTACCTTGTCGATGTTCAGGGGCAGCACGTATCTGCGGGCTTCGGGCTGTGGGGCCTTCTCAGCCTGGCGCTTCACTTCATCCCAGTTGGCTCGCAAGTTGGCTAAGTAGAGGTAATTGTAAACAAACTCGAACCTGCAGAACAGTGGCATTGTGGACAGAAGCAAAGATGGCATTTGCAAATGGAGAAGAGTCAAGTACAGATGGTTTTTTTCCTAAAATCCAATGGAATAAGATGAGTCTCAGTTGCAGTCTCTGGCAGAAGTGACCTCTGTGCTCATCACATCCCCTGCGAGGAAGACCCAGTCCCTGCCCGTGCTCAGCCCAGGGCCCTGCAGCAGCGGCCAGACTGAGCTCAGCACAGGGGCCACACAGCCCCTGCAGTTTCAGTGCTGCATTTCTCTGTGTATGCAAAAGGCAGCATCCAAACCTCAACCAGATCCTGCTCGTTGCAGCCCCGGGAGCCAGAGTAGCATCAGCCCTTCAGCAGTCACTAACATTTATTAAAGGCAAATTAAGGATAAAATGATTATTTTTCTTGAGAAATGAGTTTCACACAGGCCCTCTGCCCCTCTGGGTATGTCTGTGTATTTCCAGGTGTGAATATTTAGATGAGTGGGAGGGAGTTGTTGTTGGTTCCAGAGGCGATTCCCACAGGGAAGGGACGGGCATGTCTGGTGCCAGGTCTCTGCTGGCCCCGACCAGCTTGTGCAGGGGAGGCACAGTGCTGCAGGGAACCTTGGGTGCCTCTGGGCTCAGCCCTGCTGCGACTCACCCCTTCCAGGTGCAGAGGTCGACGATCAGAAACCCATTATCTTCATAGGTGTTAATGTGATGGAAGAGGTTGAAAGCTGAGGTGCGATATTTAATGTTGAGGAGCCTGCCTTTCTTTTTCTCTGCCACGTGAAGCCAGACCTGCAAAGCAAGCAGCAGCTGGATGTAGGCTCAGAGAGGGTGAAGCAAATATGGTGGACCTCCCAGGCCAGAGCTGGCTGCCTGGGACAGCCCAGCTGGGTACAACCTGCTGCTTACCCCCATGGTTTCGTTGGACTCAAAGCAGTCCATGTAGTTGGCTCCCCAGAGGCTCCAGGAGGAGAGGAACTTGAGGAGGTTGATTTTCACTGGTGTTTCAACAAACACTATATGGTTTGAGGTCAACCCAAAGCTGTTTGGAAACGTACAAGGAGCACATCAAGCTCACTGAAATTACTTTGGACAAAATCAGCAAGTTCACTGATGACACCAAACTGGGAGCACTGGCTGCTTCCCCAGAGGCTGTGCTGCCATTCAGCAGGATCTCGAGAGTTGGGCAGAGAGGAACCTCATGAGGTTCAACAAAAACAAGGGCAGAGTCCTGCATCTGGGAAGGATCAACCCCCTGCACCAGGACAGGATGGATTTTGAACTGCTGAAGAGCAGCTCTGCAGAGAGAGACCTGGGAGTCCTGGTTGATAATAAGCTAAATATGAGCCAGCAATGTGCCCTCGTGGCCAAGAAGCCAATGGCAGCCTGAGATGCATCAAGAAGAGTGTGGCCAGCAGGTCGAGGGAGATTCTTCTCCCCCTCTACTCTGCCCTGCTGAGGCCTCATCTGGAGTCCTGTGTCCAGTTCTGGACTCCTCAGCTCAAGAGGGACAGGGAATTGATGGAGAGAGTCCAGCACAGGGCCACCAAGATGATCAGGGCACTGGAACATCTTTCATACGAGGAAAGGCTGCGGGAACTGGGGCTGTTTAGTCTGGAGAAGAGGAGACTGAGGGGGGATCTTATGAACATTTACAAATATCTAAAGGGTGGGTGTCAGGAGGTTGGGGCAGCACTTTTTTTCTATAGTAGCTTGCAACAGGACAAGGGGTGATGGGATGAAGCTGGAACACAAAAAGTTCCACTTAAATATAAGAAGAAACTGTTTCAGTGTTTCAGTGAGGGAGCCCTGGCACAGGCTGCCCAGAGGGGTTGTGGAGTCTCCTTCCTTGGAGGGCTTCAAGACCCTTCTGGACATGTTCCTGTGTGACCTGATCTAGGTGACCCTGCTTCTGCAGGGGGGTTGGACTGGATGATCTCTAAAGGTCCCTTCCAACCCCTACCATTCTGTGATTCTATGAAAACCCATGTAGTAGTTCATCTTAAGCACTGGATTTAGCGTGCAGATCACTGCTTAAAGTGACAGCAGGATAAACATCCTGCTTTTGGGAAATGACCTAAATTTAGTTGCTGGTTACAGGTGAACAGGTGCCCTGCGTGCTGCAGGCGTGCTGCAGCTGGTGTGCTCAGGCAGCCCAAGGGGCCGCTGAGTCCACAGGCACCGCGTGGAGCGGCCGCCTCAGCGCAGGGCCACGGCGCGCACGGAGCCGGCTCTTTCCAGCCCAGCCCACGCCGCGTTACCTGTGAACGTAAGAGGGCTTGAACCTGTCGCTGCAGGGGAACTGCACCACCACCTCCGACTTGTTTATCGGGTCTTCCTTGTCTGGAAGAGGACAGTTGCAGGGTTACGGAGGGCTTCACCCACACTTGGCCCCTACTAAGTGTTTACTCAGCAAGTTTTGCCTTTAACACAAAGGAAGTTCATGGTTTAGAAACACATTGGAGCGTTTTAAATGTAACGTTTCTGTTACTTAAAAAGCAAATAAAATCTAAAGAAGATAAAAGCCCCAGAGTAACTCGATGAAAAGAGTCATTTGGAGGATAAAACCCCCCTGATGTGTAGGGGAAGATTTTGTCAGCTGGCTCAGCGCTGGGATTCACTGACCTGCCTGAAGCGGAGGGATCCGAATGATGTTGTAGGCGAGGGAAAAGTTCTTTCCAAAGCAGTTGCCGATGTTGTAAACTGTGCCGTCGTTCTCGATGTGGGGGTGCGCCGTTGCCCCGTTGACAGAGACGTACTTACAGAGATCTACCTGAAGAGCAAAGTGGAAAAAGTCAGGAGATTCCTGGTGGGAGATGGGAATTCAGCATCTCTGCAAGGCTCCACAGGGCAATACGCCCTCGCTTCAGAGCTGGGAAGTTCTCTAGGCTCAAATCACCGTCGTCAGCGGTGAGGAGAAGAGCAGCAATGCCAAGTAATTCTGGACACTCAGGCAAGCTGACATGGCTACAGGGAGAGGTTTGAGATCCTGGGGACCAAAAGGAAAGGCCCCTCAAGCTGGACATTGGTAATGCAGCAAAGGAAGGTGGCAAAACACGTATTGTGTGTCATGTGGCGCTGCAGGGTGAACGTGGCTCGGCTCCGGTGTGAGTCGAGGCAGTTACAGTCTCCTTTGGCCAGGCTACAGTCTAGCCCCAGTTTGCCAGCCTCAACCCAAGCATGAGGATTCAGCCCATCGACCCCCATCACCTCCTCATTAAAAATTACTCTGAGCAGCAGCAGTGGGTTCATTTACAAGCTCATTCTGACTCTCATTAACCCTCACAGCTGGCTTCATTTCTGGGTCATCTCCCTGACAAACCTCTCAACTCTTGCTGAGTTGCAAGAGGCTCTTGTTAAACTTTTCCATTTTAGTTTTACTCCTCCACATGGTTAGAAGGACAGTACAGACACCCACCTGCTTAATTGTCTCTAAGGTATCTGGGTTAATTCTGGTTATAAAGTTGGTCTCAGTACAGGCATAGAAATCTTCGCCGATGGGGTAGACATTAACGAGGGCGTTGTCAGTGACCTCCACACCTTTGAAGTATGAGAAAAACCTGAGCAGAGAACATTGACAGGCGGTCAGAGGCTTCTTGGAAGTGCTGTAGGACACAGCTGCCATGCCCACACGACCTGGAGGTACCTGGAAAAGATGTTCTTGCACGGGTCTGGGTATGCGTAGGTGCCAAATTCTGTTATCACGATCCTTTTCTCAGTCATTGCTCTCACGTAAGCGTCAGTCCGGACGAACCTGGGGAGAGCAAGAAGGCACAGGGCAGGTGTCACCATGAAAAAGCAACAGGTTGTGTGATGGGAATATGGATATTCTTGCTATGAGCCTCACAAGACCTCCAAAAGCTGATTAATCCTGTCACTGCAGCTGCATCTAGCCCTCCCTGCCCTCCTTTTCCAGATGTTTTGCAATCTGTACAAAAAGTTGCATTTCTGTTAATGATGAGGATGTTTCAGTTATTTTTGTCTGGTTTGAGGCTGTTAGACTGTTAGACTTCTTCCAGTAACCTGCAGGTGCTGGGCAGCAGAACTCGGCCCCAGCAGTCACAGTTGAGCAAAGGAATGCATCATTAGTTTGTTTTTCTTGTCAAATTGCCCCGTACCGTCGGTGGTAGGTGACGTGTCCCTCCTTGAAGTCAAACTTGTGGAGGAGTGCCTGGCCATCAAAGAGGTGGTAGAAGGGCTCTGCTCCCACCTCAAACAAGCCAGGCCCACATCTCAGGAGGCTCCCTCGCAGCCAGGTGGGAATCCTGCCTGCAGAAGAGGCAGCATTGGGACGTGCACAGCCCATGGCAAATCAGAACAAGTGATTTTTATCGACAAAAAGAACAATACTTCAAGCTACATAAAAAAAAATACTGTTAAACCTGTTTTTTAAACATGCACAAAGCTCTTTAACCTGTGCTCTTCACCTACACACCAACTGTAGAGCAAGACATTCAGTACTGAAATGGCTAAAGATCTCCCACCCAATCTGTCCGTCCTCTGTCCCAAAATATGCCAGTCCTGTTACGTCCTTTACCTCCAGCCCTTATAAAGCCTCTGAGTGCTCTGGTGGCCCACGAGTTCCTGAGACCAAAGCAGGGCAGGAGGAGATGAGGGAGCTCACACCAACCTGTGACGTGAGCGGTCACTGGAGAGGACAGCTCCTCCACAGTCTCAAAGAGCTTCTTGTAGCCTCCAGCGGGATGTTCAACTCTGAAAGGTCCAGCAGACCTGGGGTTAGCCTGGCTTGGGAGTCATCAGGAGGCAAAATCCCAAACTTGTATCTCCCAGGTCTCGGCTAAGCATTTTTTGTCTCCTTTTTTTCCCTTTGAGCAACGTGTTTGAATGCATAACTGAGAATTGTTTGCCAATTTTATCTACTGCAGAGCCCATGAAGACTCACCAAGCACAGGCTGTGACAGTCCTTCCCCTCTGAAGTATGGACCAGCCCGGTACCAGGAGGCGAGCCTGTCCCCCCAGACCAGAATCACACCTTGGCGTGGGATGTAGCAGCACGGACACCCTCACACAGAGCCCCACTGCCTCCTGCTGGCCCCCAGGCAATGCTGCGCCACCACGACTGTCTCCTATAGAGAGAAGCCCGCCGGGATACTCACTGGCTGTACATTTTCTCCCCGATGAAGGACCTGAGCCTGCGGCGAGCGCGCAGGGCGAGAGCCGAGCGCTGGGTATTTATGTGGCACGGAGCCGTGCCGAGGGGAGCCCCGCGCCCGAAACCGCCCCCGCCAACCCAGGAACAGAGGCAGCTTTCAGCACCAAAATCCTCCCCGGGCTTTGAGAGGTTTTGTTTTGCTGTTTGCACAAAAAAGGGCTTTGAGTGCTTTTCTGAGACCTAAATTGTTCCCAAGCAGAAGTGATTACAAAGAAAAGAACCCAGAAAGGAGTGAAGCAGAGCGTGCTGGAGTCACACCAGGCGCTTGGCGAGGCCACTCGGCTCTTCACTCTGCCCCACGCCACAGGGACACCCTCCTGGCTTCCAGACCGAGGGCAGGAAGAAATTGCTCCTTCCTCTCAAAGCAAAGCCCTCTCAATCCCATGTAACAGAGCACCCCGTGCCCCCTGCCCACCTGCAGACAGGATCAGCACTTCAGCTAGGAGTGACTGGATGTTAGAGACACCGAGAGAGAAGATGCTGGTGTCAAATATGATCGTGTCACAGCTGCCACCTGCTTTTCCTCTGTCCCAGGCTTCTGTGGAGGCCTGCCTCTGCCTGCTTCAGCACACTGGTACAACAAGACTCAAGCACTGCCCATCAGCCAGGAGAGCATCAGCCAGCACCATCAACCATTGAGTGAGTGAAAGGTTGGCTTCTTTCTGTGTGCTTTTTGTTGTTTCCTCTGTACAAGATGAGGTGTTTCCTTTTGGACTGAGGGTTCATTTAAGGCTTCTAACTGGAAAACAAGATTCTGAGTTGAGCCTTCATGAGCTCTTTGACTGAGGCTTCTCTTTAACCCTTCATATTACTCAACCGTAGTTACATGGTAATTCATCTGTGCAAGCATCCTAGCAATAAATACATGGAATATAAACAAGTTCAATCTGAAGACCTCTTAGCAGTGCAAATAACATGGAGATTTTAACCTTGGGTTAATTAACATGGGGTTAATTACATGGGTTAATTAACCTTGGGACAAGGACATGAAACAGTGTCCTAATCATTGATGTCAGGAAATCCCCACTGTTGCTGGAGGGAGTCTGCTGCCCAGAAGCCCACACCAGAAGGGAGGAGCCAGAGCAGCTGCTCAGGTACCTTTGATCTTGATGCTTTAGACTGGTTTGGAGTGATAAAATTCAGAAACTACTCTGCTATCAGATTTTGTGCTGCAGAGCTTGGAGGTGTTCAAGACCCAACCTGGCTCTGAACAATCCAATATAGTTAGACTCATTTTAAACAGGGCTTGAGCTAAATCAGACTAAATATAAGGACATTTTTTATGATGAGCACAGGCTGCTCAGAGAGGCTGTGGCTGCCCCGTCCCTGGAAGTGTCCAAGGGCAGGTTGGATGGGGCTTGGAGCAGCCTGGGCTGGTAGGTGTCCCTGCCCATGGCAGGGGGTTGGAATGAGATGGTCACTTAAGGTTCCAGCCAACCCCAACCTTTCTAGGATTCTATGATAATTGGCCTCTGAAGGTGTCTTCCTGTGGTTTTCAATCTTTACCCCCTCCCCATAAAGTATTCATTCTGCCACTTCTGCCTGCTGCCCACATGCAGTTAAATTTGGAGGACTCAGTTGCATCACCACTCAGTGCTGAGATGAGCCATTCACGTAAACTCCCGCTTGTTTTCTACCAGTCGCTCTCATGGAACAACCAGGTGCCCCACACACCCACCAGCGCTGGACCAGGCAGCTTGGCTGGTCTGCCACCAACACCAAAAATGGCATAGGACAGCCTGTAACCAACCAGTGCACTACAAATCTGTTCTTCCTTGCAACTAAGACAACTGAAAAGGAGGTACTGGCACTAATCAGCAAAAGAGGTGCTGCTAAGCACAAGACACATCATCTCAGCCTGCCTTTATCTACAGCAAAGGGAGGCAACTCATTCATTTCCCTCCAGTTGCCAGCAGTGCTGGAAGTATTGCAGACAGCAACCACAAGTAATACCTTTAAAGCACTTAAGCAAATGAGAAGAGGTCTGGGTGTGTGTTGGCAAAAGAGTAAGTCCATATTCAGACCCCAGGTAGCCTGCCATGGCAGTACCCCCGCGTCAGCCAAGCTGGAGTGAACTGTTTCCCTTTCACTTCAGACAGTATTTGTGGCCTTCTCTGTGCCTAGCTGGATGCAGGACTCCACGTGGGTTCTCAGCACAGCAGAATCCCCTCCTTTAACCTGTTGGTCACACATCTTTTGGATACAGCCAGGGTAGGGCTGGCCTGCAGGGCTGTGAGCTCACAGTACTGGCTCATACTTGATTTTTCATCCACCAGGCTCCCCATATCCTTGTCTGCAGGGCTGCCCTCAGTCCACTCAGGGCCCAGCCTGTTTGTGCTTTTAGAACAAAGCTACTTCATGAAGAGGCAGCTGTGCCAGGCACACCCTGTTGTACCCAACAACTCTACCCTAGGCAGCAGAGGACAAGCACCTGTGCGTTCCTTTCCCAGGAACTGCTCCCCACACACAACTGGAGCTTTTGCAATGTCATACTTGGAAAAAAAAAACCCCAAAAAAGGCTTCCAGTAAAAATTTTCATTAAAGACAAAATGAAAGCTCAAAGCAAAGTTTAGATTGAATGTAAATTTATATTTGTCATTCATTTAGAATGTTTTAATTGTCCCAGAGCTGGTCAGGCTGTCTGTTTACTCATTTTTGTTAAGGCTTGTCAGAACCTTAGAAGGCAACATTAAATAACATGGATCAAGAACTCTGAATAATGAGGGCAGTGCTTTGAAGGCTAAATCCTAAGAAATGTGAGCTGCTCACCTAATAAGTTGCTTAACTGGAACACATAAATAAATAAAGAGTTTATGCAACAGTAACAGCTGGAGAAAAACTAGAAGCAAGTTCAGGCAGATGCTGGATTTTAAAGAGCAGCTGGACACAGGGTTACAGTCACTGAACAACCAGCACCTGCTCTGAAAGCAAAACACTATCTGTGGGTTAAGTGGGGCTCAGCCTGGTTTTGCCTGTGCAAAGCCCTCCCTCTTGGGATGAAGAGCAAAATGACTGTAGGTTTTTCTTGTCTGGAGTGTATCTGCCTAAATCCTAGGCTGGGATCTCCTGAAGTGTTCTCTGTCAGAATGATGTAGATTTCTACTCTTGTAGGGGAATCTTGGACCCATCAAAATTAATAAACAATCCCCTAACTCTGGGGACAGAATGGGGAAATCATGTGTTTTCTGATTCTATTTGCTGCCACTTCATGTCCCAGCCAGCCCTTCTATCATTTTGAGAAGAAAAAGATGACATTTCACAGAAATAAATATACAGAAGCTTTAATACATTTTACAAAGGAGACAAACAGAAGCATCTCATGGAGTCAGAAAATCATTTATCGATGTTGAATTTCTGGCTTCCTTGGAACCAGCAGAACTAACCTTTAAGTTAGCTCACAAGTCAAGTAACATGGCTTTGTTTAAAGACTAATATTTTGAGAATATGAAGAAGGCACTTAATCACAAGACAGACATTTAAACCCCTACAAACTACAAAAAACAGCACAAATTCCTGAAGAGACAGTAAAAAAGTGACAGCAATATGCATATCCTTAGTTTCCCATATGAAAACCACATATAAATTTTTGGTTACTCATAGCTTCATACTTATTTTCACATTTAATTCACTGAGGACAATATATTGTAACAATCTGTAAACAGATAAATACTTCTTTCTCTCTTAGTCATTTAAAAGTTATCTGCACACAAAAAGAAGTTATTTTGGCAACTTTCAGCACTGTGTCCATGTAAACATTTCTTCCTTCTCCACACACAGCCACTCTCACACTTCTGTCGCAAGTGCCTTTTGGGAAATGGTCCCTCCATCCATCCATCAAATAAATAAGCAGCTGAAGTGTGGTGAAATTAATATCTTAGGCTGTGGAACCTTGGCTTTCTTAGGCTAAGCATTGGTGGTTTGATGGTAGGTTTGTTCTCAAATAGCATTGCTTCAGTTTCTGTAGTTGGAAACCTGTTCTGGTAGATGAGAGGGTATTCCTTCTGAAACTAGAAAACAGAAAAGCAAACCATAACTAAACACAGAACACCAAAGCCTCCAGCTGTGCAGGGCTGGAAGCTGAATGGCCTGGAAAGGATGCACAGCAGCAGGGACAGCAGGACCACCAGGATGGAAAGGAACTGCTGTGGCACTTGGCCAAAGCCCTTTGTGCTGAGGAGTTTGCAGCTGAGAAACGAGTCAAAGGGAAATTCTGTCAGGCACTTTGTCTTCTGTGAAAAGCAAAGCTTCTGATTGCATTTATTACCAAGGATTTTTAGGTGCTGTGACTGAACTAGTGCTGAGAGCCACCACTGTTCTAACAGCCAGGAGCTCCAGGCTGCAGTTGCTCACCACGCTGCCCAGCCAGCACTGGTGTCTCATGTGATGGTGCTGAGAATGCTGTCCTTCCACAGTTAGTGATAAATGTGTTTTACCTAAGTGGAAGCCAAGGTCCAGCAGATTTTGAAGGTATTCTCAGGAATGTCTACCATTGAACCAAGGGAGCTATTTTTCAATTCCTGCAAGAACATCTGCCTTCAGAGATGTGCTTTTGTCATTGTCCCCATTTCCTATGAAAAGCCTGGGAAAGCCAGCCAAAGCCCTCTGCTGATGGAGACAGCCCACAGAACACACCACCACTGGTAACTGTCTGGGTATACAATTTGGAGCTAACCCTCTAGAAAAGGCCACATGTTGGGCTTTCCCCAGTTCAAAGTATCAAAGCTGTGATTTATCATACCACAGCTACCTCAGCACAAATGGCAGGACAGCAACAACAGGGCCCTGGGAGTTTTAGAAACCGACTTTGCTATCACTTGGCCCTTTCCATGCAAGCTGCTTCTGGATTTTGAGGGAACTCACCAAAAAGTTAGATTTTATTTCCTTCCTCCCCATTTCACCTGCTGAAAGTGCTGTTGCATATCACTTCTTACTGCTTGCTTAGTCCAAGTTTTAACAGACCATAATTAACTACTCCCCTTTGCATGCAGGGAGTTTCAATGAACTTAAGGCCAGTCTTCACTTCTACAGGACCAGAAAGTTTTCACCACACATACAAAAGCTGGTGTTGCAGAAGCTGGGGGAGGGACACCCAAGAGAAAGAAATGTGCTTGCACCAAAAAGCTGCTTTCTCAAATTTGAGTCACAAGACTCACTTAGGAGATTGCAGGACAAGTACAATTCCATTCAATGGGTCTGAAATACTTGCCACAGATTTTCAAAGAAGAAAAACCCTGCAGTACTGAATCTTGCCAGCACTGCTGTATTTTAGCTTCAGTATTAGGCAACACATTAGTAGGCCTCAGAAGTGCCAGATAATCTTGAACAACGTACACATTACAAAACACAAAGTTAAGTCCACGGAAAAGAGTGTTTCACAACTGTCAGAGAGCTTGGCCTCACTGCCTTTATCACCTATTGATGTGAAGCCCACCTATGGCATTCTAGGTGGGCAGTACACCACAAGAAACCCCTCTAGAATTGTAGCACGTGTTAGTGAACTGAGAGCAGTATCTCAGAATGATTTTTCTTACCTGTTTTAACTTTTTCTTTTTTTCTTTCACAGACAAGTTTTTATCTTTGATGATGTTCTCCAGGAGCTCTGCCACTGCAGCTTGAGAGGTAGAAACCTTCTGCTCTTCAAACTCCTGAGGAGTTATCTGTTTGCAGTACGAATACGTTGGCAGTATGGCACAAATTTCTTCCTCTGCATATTTGCACTGAAAGAAGAGTTGAAGAGGAGGTCTGGCATTCACTTCAATAGTTATGTACTATTTCAGTAAGAAGACACCTAAAAAACATCCAACTAACTTCCAGGGGCATCGCAAGCCACAGAGACATCACTTCCCTCATGCCACCCACCTGAGCCATCTTCACGTATTCAATGTGATCTCGCACTGCAACCTGCAGGTAAGTTGGCACTTTAAATATCTCTTGTTGATGGTCCATGAGAAATGAAACCAGTCGTGTAGAAAGTAGCTCATCGAGATCTACTTCTTCTGCACAGCAGAGCACGCACCGAGAAAACGTCTGTATCATCTGCAAGAGTTGAGCAGATCGTTAGCACGGGAAGCTGAGGGACTTGCCTTGTTTCCAGGCTACACAGTGAGCTTTAATGTTCTTAAAACAACAGCTGTGCCGCCCTGCCGAGTCTCTTACCAAGGAACGCGTGCCCATGGCATCGTGCAGCCGTGGCATGTCAACGTTCTCACTGATGCGGGAGATCATACGCATGAGGAGCTGAAGCTTTCTACGGTTTGGTGGCGGAAGCAACAAACAACATATCTGTAGTGCTTCAACGGCAATTCTTTCTAGATGAGGCTGAAGGAGATCTCCAGGGAAATAAAGACAGCCCTCATTAAGATCTGAACTAACCTTCAGGATATTTCTATCTCAGTACAAGAAATGTCTTTTTCCAATGATGAAAGGCTTTGCAGGGATCAGCTGGAACTTAGCAGATAGTGCTATGGCCTTTTTTGCATGGTCATCTTCAGCTTGTTTCATAATGATAGACTAGTGCCATTAGATCATAACTATGATAAACCAGTACCATTAAGATAATCATGCAATTAAGAAATTACACTAATGTTATTGCCAAAAGTATTTCCAGAAAATGCATTTCAAAGACCAGAAAAAGACATCTCCAACAGGCACTCTGTACAAACTCCCTGCCTGGCTCTTAGTGCCTAGGACAGAACTGCTTATCACTTACCTGAACAGAAGGGTGAACTATTGACACATCAAGTTTAAGACTCCAAAGATACTGCACGCTGCTATTTGTTAGTGGAGGCACAAAGGGCGACCTTTACACAGTGCAGTTTAGCAACCAGAACTCTTTAAGAGCCCACAGATCATGTTATATGTTGTTATACCAAAAACCCTAGCAACAGTGCCAAAGGTTAAGGAGGCAGAGATTAGTCAGGGAACACAATAAGCCCATACAAACATGCTTTAGAAAGCCATCTTACTTTGCGTGCCAGCCAACAAATAAGAAGAGTGAGTGAAAGAGCATTCTGAGAGTTCTGTGGTACTTTTGCAGAGTCTCTTTTTGATGGTGATATCAGACACCTCAGTCCTTGTGTCCACTGCAGTAGCCAGGCCAAAGGTACTTGGTTTTCTCTGCCCACAAAGTTGAGACCTTGGCTTTACTGTGATTTCAGCAACTGGTACATTAATGCTAGTGCAACTTTTTGAGTTCTTCTTGCCAAGTAAACTCAGAGACTTGCACATCTGTGTCGATGTGTGATTTTCAGTAAACAGCTCTTGATCACGAAGAGTTGAGACAGACACTGTCTTGATATCATGGGTTTGGTTTTGACATGTATTATCAAAACCCACCTCCAATACAGAATCAGCTTTATGCTCATTGGGTAGTGATTGTTTTCTATTTCTTGTTCTCAGGACAGTGTTCACATGCCTTTGCCAAAGGGAATCGAATTCTCCTTTATTACATTGAACTGAGGCAGTATCTCCAATCCTTTCCAAAGAGTAACACCTTGTCCTAAATGTTTGAGGTGGATCTCGTTCATTCCTGAAAGCTGAAAGATTCTGACAGCTTCCTCCCATAGGATGATCAGCACTACCTTGTTTCTGTGTCAGTTTATATTGCTGAAATCTCTTTGCACATTGTTTTTGAGCAGTTAGCTCTTCCGAAGGGGACTTCTTGGAAGTTACACGTTCTTTCCATTTTTTATCAGGCTCTTTGCAAACCAGGCTTAGAAGAAGACATTCAGTTGACTTGAAAGAGTTCAAGTGAAGAATTTTTGAAGGTTGTGGGTGACACTGGTCATCTTGGACAGAACGTTTTCCACTGCATATATCTGGAATTATCATGTAGCCACACATAACTATCAGAAAATGAAATATAAATTAAGATGCAAGTGGTATGAAAACAAGTTCAGAAAGAACTACAGTTGCTAACTGAACAGAGAAGACAACAAATATAAGACACGAATTTATAGTCAACTTGGTTAGTAAAATTAAGCTCAGTCCAAAAGCAATCTAACAAGATAATGGCAACCAACATGCAAGAACAAAGACAGTTAACACACTGCAATAGTGAGGAACAGACAAGAACCAGCACATATTTTTAAATGATGGTTATTGTACATTCAGGATGTTAGCTTAGATAGCAATCTTGATGAGACAATTCAATTAATACTGCAATACAGAATGACAGCATTGATGATCTTCCTCAAGTTCAAATTGCCACATTGATTAGGGGGCTAAAGTCTGCTTTGAATTGCAGATTTGCTCCCCAGCTGATATAAACTCATAGCTTGCACTGGTTATTTCCCAGTTCATACATACCTAAAATATTAACAAAAAGTTCATAGTATTCAAAAGTAAGTAATGGCTCAGGGAGACTGAGAAAGTAATCGGCAACCGTTCGGAACACATCCCGTTCAAACCCACTGTAAGTTGCTTGGCTCATGTCATTATTTCTAGGCCCTAAAGAGGTGAAGAAGAAACAGTCACAAAAGAAGTCACAATTCCATTCTAAAAGACATTAAAAAGAAATCACCATAAGTTTATTCTCGTAGGAATGTCTGTTTCACAAGAAACAATCATGTCAGGGATACACAGATACTTTGTTCAGCTCAGCACTGTATCATTTGTAAGCAAAAATGATGCAAAATAGTCTATGTAAAAATCAACAGCACTATTAGTACCACATGCATCTGCTACAGCACATGCTGAGGAACAAAACCACTCCTTTATTAGCCAGAGAATCCATGTCAGGCTGAACCATTAGAAACTGAACTTCATTAAGTGCACAGTGAAAGTATCTCTTGTTTTTCCCCATTGTGTGAGGACTTGTGTTAATTATATTACTCCACAGTAAACATTTTCCCAGTAGTTCCAAGGCAGTTGCTCAAGTACATGTAACCCTGATGCCTTAGATAACTGATTCTTCTTTTCTGAAGTTGAAGACAACAATCATCATGCCTTTCTCAAGTTTACATTAGGCAAATACACAAACAAACCAGAAGCAGTCAGTTTTTTGTAAGCTGTAACCACTTGCAGTTTGGTTGTTTGATATTTCACACATTAACACCAAAACAAGGGATGTCTGCAGACAATGAGAGCTCAGTTGTTACAAAACATGTTTAACAGCTAAGATGTCCAACTTTAAAATTCAAATCTCATTACTAAGCAGCGATGCTAGACATTGAAGGGCTTCATTCTCCACAGCTGAGCTGTAACTATAAAAAGGGTCTTACTGGGTTTTATGTAGAAAATAGCTAGGAGAAAAAGGCAGGGAAGCCAATAAGGAGGTACCAGAGAAGCTATACTCCAAGTGCAGAAACACGAGCAGAAGTCTTCCTTCTGTTGTCACCACAAACTGAGTAGACTATGAAGCTGACTACACAAGACTGCTTTTATCTCCAATCCTTTGCAAACTTTTGATTTCTTCCAAGACAAATAAAAACCCATCTATAGCTTTCCATGAACTGGCCTCTCTGGTTTAATATGAAATGTAGGAAGCATTTTAATCCAGCTCAAGGCCAGTAACTGGAAAAATCTCTTTACGCCTGAAAAACTGCATGAGGAGAAACCACACACAGGTTTTGCTCAGCCACTCAAGTTCCCTCCCTCCCTCTTTGTTAGTAGGAATTATATTTGTGAAAAATAGGCCTCAACTTTTTCCCGGCCTCTGACAGTATGCTTGCACTGAAAGCTTACAGAGGTTAATTCATTCTCTTGTACATTCCTTGAAGTCTTTCCTCTTCCACTAACAGAACCTGTTCATATTGCCTGCAATTTGTATGCAGAATCAGATGATGGGAGTTAGAAGTGGGATAACCAGCTTGACTGCTAAAGGACTGGTGTCTCGACTACCTGAAATAAAACATCTTTAACATGTGTTAACTGTTTTAAGTTACGTTTCTGTGCAAGAGTTTGATATGAATTGCTTTCATTGCTTTCAATCAAAGGTATTTAAGATGGTTTGAATTTGCACAACAAAACATCACAATTGGTCTTAACATGACAGTGTATTTCACTTTGAGCTTTCAACGAAAGTTTCTGAACTTAAGAGCTGTTCTGTGACTTACAGTACGCGAGGCATTTCATTGCTGACAACACCCAGTGAGGGAGATCTTCTGAAATGAACAAACAAGCCCTTACTTATACACAACCCCAAACACTTGATAACCAACACAAATAATGTCACACGTATTAAATAATACCTTAATACAAAAGATCAAGTTTAAAACTAGTTTTAAATGTTGGTACATTTGTAATTTAAAAGTGAACGTAATACAGCTACAAAACCTTCTAGACAAATACACTGAACTGCACTCTGCTTTGGGAAAAAAGGGTAAATGACAGACTGTGAAACATATTACTGTAATTATCATTTGTTTGTTGTTATGACACCATCTAGAATTTTTAAGCAAAACTGGAAGAACAAAGCTCTTACCTGATTTGTCCTGCAAAATAACAACACCGTGTTTGCTTGTGTTGGTCATATTGTATATGACATACTCTGGAACTATATGAGTTGGCTGCAAAACTTCTTCCAGAGATGGGAGGCCTAAGATGGTTTGCAAACTGTGGGAAAGAGGAGAGCAGACGTTGTGTAAAAGGTTTGCTAGCAATGAATGCAAACAAGCTCTTCCCATGTCTATTCAAACACCAGTTACTTGACAAGCTAGCTGCAGCTTAACAACTTCTCACTTCCGTAACAGTTTGAGGACATACTTTTTGCTACACCAAATAATAAAAACCAGTAAGAAAGAGCCTCTCTGGTACTTCAAATACACTTATGATACCAGCAACAACCCAATGTTAAGCAGTACAGTAGCAGGTTTATGTAAACAAGAGTTAGGAAAAGCCATTCAACTTACAATATAAAACATTTTTGTAAAGTTTGCAAGCCCCAATCTTGATGGGGCCATTACACACCCAAAGCACACATACAGGGAAGTACTTTTTACAATGCATTGCTTACTGTATTAGAATTATATTTCTCCAAGTTTCTTGCACATATTCCTCGCTTATTTCCTTCCTGTGCAATGTCTCTTCTTTGTTTTCCTCTCTTTTATCTGGTTTTGCTTTTTCTAGGTTGTCCTGCAAATGAGTAGTTTAGAGCATACAATAAACGAGTCTCTTATGAAAACTCAAAATTAAGTAAAAATTGCTCTAAAAAGTATAGAGCTTCCTGCAGAACATTCCATTCCAAAGCATCATCCAGGGAGTAACCTCAACAGTCTCAGCACTCAAATGTAAGAGTAGCCAACTAGAAAGCAAAGGGGGATGCTATAAAAAAAAGAGACCTGATCAATTCAGAAGTCAGAATTTAAACAACAAACACATGAAATCCAAATGCATCAGTAGGCAAAGTGTTCTCCTTTAGGATCACATCTATAATCAGAAAGTGTGCACACACACACACAAATCTGAAAAGAATAAAGGGCCACACCCTCCCATTCAATCTTTTTCATGAAGTTTGCAGAACAGTTAAATAATTTGTGCTTTAATTTGTGCCTTTTACTTGTCATTAATGAAAAAACAAGTAATTTATACAAGGACTGTTGTACTGCTTTCAGCTCTGGGCCCCCCGAGGACATGGAGCTGTTAGAGCAAGTCCAGAGGAGGCCATAAATACAGTAATGTAGTGATAGGACAAGGGTTAATGGCTTCAAACTGAAAGAGGGGAGACTGAGATATTAAGAAGCTCTTCTCTGTGAGGGTGGTGAGGCTGTGGCACTGGTTGCCCAGAGAAGTCAATCCCTTTCATTTGCTGACAGCAAATGTTGGAGTTCTGACTGAATATTTATGGACTACTTCACATTTATTTTTGGACATACAAGAAAAGAAACAGCACATGTCACCAAGACACTTTGTTATGGAGCACAGCAGCACCTCTCTGTCATATCTACAGAAATGTTCTGTTTCACTAACTAGAAGTACCCACTGACTCATTTTTTGGCTAGAAGGGAAGATGACAGAACAGAATGGTGGCACTGAAAGATGATTGCTTCTAGGTGGGTTGTTTTTAACAATGAAGTAGTTACATGGCAACTAGAGTTATGTAAGAAACACATTAAGTTATTACCAGAGCCTGGAGTAACTCATGTTTTTTAAAAGTTCTCCTGGATAAATGTGTCAGTTTAAAAGGTTTTTCTTTGTCTCTAGAGAAGTTTTCCGAGTTCTCTTTTAGTGGACACGAGCTTGGTAGAGGTTTAACTGGAGATGTTGAAGGAAATCTGCAATAAATAGGAGACATGTTCAATACATTTAGAGTAGAGTAGAAAAATAAGAAGTCAGTTAACTAAAATGATACCCTATAGAGTGATCCTGTAAGATTCTGGAAAGATTAAGCAACACAAGAAGAAAAATAACATTTTCTCTGCAGAAAACTGTTTAACATTATCATGGTATAAAATAGCTTTGGGCTACTTTCCTTGATCCCAAAGTCAGGTTGAAGATAGTCAGATACTTATACAGCAGAACAGAATTTGAGAAGCAAGGGCCATTAATCTAAGAACTTAGGAAAGACTGTTTCCCACTTAGACAAGAGCAGTAATGGGACTGGCAGCACAGCACGCAGCTACTGCAATCACTTCTCTGTGGCTCCTCTCCAGTGCACGTGAGTGCAGCACACATGCCACCAAAAAGCCTGGACAGGCAGAAGCAAGAGAACAGCCCCCAGCACACAGATTGTACAGTCCCTGCTGCAGGCCAGAGGACAGTGAAACTGTGAGTGGAGGAAATCCATGCTAATAATTCCTTTTTGATCCAAAGCAAGGTCATTTATGAGAATCTGTGCATTAAGGTTTTTAAAGAACGTTCTTAGCCCAAAGAGCTCTGTTCACTGCTCCTCACGTCCATACCTGTAGAGTACACCGTTGTCTTCTAAATTTTCAGAGCCCCATCTCCCTTTGATATCTTCAATGACATGATTCTTGAGAAACTTTCTTAATAACTGGACAGTCTGCTGCCTAGTAACTTCAGGACCAAAGTTACTGTTACTTCTTAATACTTCATGGAGCCAGTCTACAGCTTCTGCTGCAGTAAAGCAGCTCCCGTGTTTTCTGAAGTGCTGCCTGTGTTTCCTCAGTGGCATGCCTGCTCGGAAGTACTTTGTAATTTCATTCCACTGGAAACAAAACACCAGTAAGTAAAAGCCTGAAGCTGATCGTTACTTATCAATTAAAACAAGACTACATTAAAAAGCATATAAATGCAATCACATTAATACTAATAAATATTGATAGCTATGATCAAATAGGGTATGTTAGTACAGAAATGTTAAAGTTCAGATTAGAAATATGTAATATGTTTCACTTCAGTTTTTATATCACTCTTCTATAGCTGAAAATAGAGTTCTGCAAACATAACGAGTTTTATTAAGCAGGTCTGCCCATGCCCCGTCAAACCCCAGCCTCCCAGTTTGCAGGCTCTCCCGCAGGAGATGCATTCGGCTGTTTTAAACGACTCTCTCCCGTCCCCACGTCCTCGCACAGTGAGATGTCACACAGTAATCAGGAGGCTGCTGTTACTAAGCTGTCGCCCAAGGAGCCGGGAGACGCGGGGAGCGCGGGTGACAGCGGCACCAACGCGGCACTCGGACAGCGGCGAGCGCGGGCACCGCCGGAGTCCGGCAGCTACAGGCCGCTGCGGGTACGCCGGACACGGACCGCGGGGCCTTGCAGGAGTCACACTCGTGCTCTACCCGCGGGACAGGCCCGGGCGTCACGGCAGCAGCCGACTGATCCTCCCTCCCACAAACCCGCACCGAGCCAGCCCCAGAACCAGAGCCCGCCCCAGGCCACCTGCCCCTGCCCAGCATCCTCACCAGCTTGGTGGCGCGGTAGGGCCCGGGCCCGGGCGGCCGGCTCGCCATGGCGCTCGGCTCGGCTCAGCGCCCCGCGGCCGCCGGGGCGGCCCCCGCCCCGCCACGCCCCGGCCAACGGCCGCTCCGCTCCGCCGCCCCGCCACGCCCCGGCCAACGGCCGCTCCGCCGCCGCCCCGCCACGCCCCGGCCAACGGCCGCTCCGCTCCGCCGCCCCGCCACGCGCCGGCCAACGGCCGCTCCGCCGCGCCGCGGTTTGAACGAGCTGCGCGAGCCGCCGGCGGCAGCGGATTGGCCGGGGCGGGCGGGCGCGTGCCGCCTGACGTGACGCGGGAGCGGCTGAGGGGAGGGGCTGGCGCGGCGCCCCAGCCTGTGCCCGCCCCGCAGCCGAGAGTCGGGGCTGCCGAGGTTCCTCGGTCCTTTACGGTTTAGTTCGCTGTTTTCGCCCCGTGGCTTGGGCTGCAGCTCAGCTGTCCCGGAGGGCGCCTCGCCGCCCCGCCCCGCCCCGCAGCAGCCCGCGCGATGGCTGAGGTACCTGCCTTCGCTGCGGGCACCGAGGAGCAGAAGGTGGTAGAGGCCGTGTACAGGCACATGCAACAGCCGCAGGTCAGTCCTGAACACCTTGCATCTCAGAAACGCGCCTTGGTTATTGGTTAAGGGAAAACAGCCAACTCGTTATGTGACTTAACTCGGTTTTCAGAGCCTTTTCACAGGCAACACTTGGAGAGGCAGGTGTGGCTTACACGTTCCTTGGGTCTTGTGAGACCAGCACACAACTCCCTGAACACAAACGCTGTTTCCAGAACAAAGCCCGTTCTTTCAACTACTCTGTGTCATCCTGGGGTTTTCCTACAGATACCACTGTACGGGGGACCGTGTCCCCACCACAAAAAAGCAAACAAAAAACAGCCCCAACAAGCAACTTTGCAAACATGCAATAGCACAGCTTTTGCTGAAGTGTTTGCTTGGTTGGCAGTCGCGGTTTTTTAGTGGGTTTTTTTTTCCTCATTGCCTGTAGACCAAGTATGCTTGTGACCTGGGAGCTATAAATACCCCATGAGTGTTTTATTTCATCTTGGTAGAGCCATCTGTTGCTCAGACATTTTAGGTTCATCAGTTAAGCTATCATAAAGACAAAAACCTCAGGCACTTTTATAAGAAGGGATAAAAACTTCACTGCTGTGACAAAACACATCACCATAACAAGCAGATTTAAGCAGCAAGACCCAAAGCTACAGTCCAGGGAAAAGAAAAGAACCAGAAAGCCAAAGCACCGAAACATATAGTCAGTTAGGACTAGAGCAGCACTCCAAAAACCAGCTTTTCAGCTACATACCCTGCTAAGGGAGGGAAAGTCTGTTCAGCTTAATCAAGTGGTTGCAGTAGTCAGTCAAAGCTGGCTCCCAGTGTCACATCTGTGGACTGGAGCACAGGCTGGCTGGCAAGCCAGCGCTTGTGACGTAGGAGTCAGGTAGCACACAATTCAGTGAAGCTCTGTTATTTCACTGACATTTTGCATCATATTAGAAGAAGAAAGATGTGTTCTCTCTCTAGATTAAAAAACTTTAGAGATGTTCTTCACCATGTACCTATTTCAACAACTCCCCTCCCAGTCTTTCTGACAAAATTGCCTGATGAGCAGTTGCCAAGGCAGAAAGTGGTATTGATTTTTCCAGTGACCCAGGCTCTAAACCTGTTCAAGAGTATAAATCAATTTAATGTTTGAGGGAAACCTCCACAAGTAAAACCTGCAGCAAGTGATGGCTACAACAGTTTCACTATGGATTGCTTCCTGTACACCCTCTCGCAGGTCGTTAAAAGAATTATAATGCTCGGTGTTATTTGCATTGAACCTACTGCATGTAGATGATCTAATAAATTTGGTAGAACTTTGTATCTTAGACCAAATTAAGAGATTTTAGGGACACGTCTGGCAAATACAGTAGAAGTGACAATTGAATACGCTGGGAAACATCACAGGCCATCTTCTTCATACTAGCGTCAGCAGGGTTATACTTCTATAGTTTAGAGTACTTGAACTAATTCCCTAGGAGATAAAAACCAGAGCTCTTTCTGCATTTGCAGTTCAATTTCAAGTCTACTCTTGCTTGTAGTTTTCCCTACTTAAAGAAAAATGACTACACAGAGGCAGGTGTTTGTGTTTTTATCACTGCACAGATGTGAATGCGTGCAATTGACCAGAAATATAAGCAGCCTTTGAAAGTTTATAAGCAGTCACTGAAAGTTTTCTTACAGCCACTTTTATGGCTTTACAATGAGATTTTCCTGTCTTCTCATGTTTGTGCTTCCTTTGTTCTTGTTAGAAAATACCCAATACCTCACACATACCTGTACAAATACCAGCTCAGCTGAATGATGGCAGAAGTACTTTGTCACACACAGAGTTCTGCAAGACATGTGAAGGAAAGTAACAGGAAGAGTAAAGCTTTATTTTTCTGCTTCCCATTTGTAATTGGTGTCTGCTACTAATAAGAGTAGAAAGTGAAATAAATAGAGATTAATAGAGTTCATTTAAAATGTCAAGGTAGGACTGTCCCTCTGGGTTATCTTTCACCGTGTATGTTACTAACTGAAAGCAGAGGTGTACGCTGTATGTCTTTGTTTTGCTGGTTTTAGACATAAGAATAAAGCTAATTGGAGGTACTTAATATTGATCTCCTGATATACAGTGCAGCTGAGGAACAGTCTTGTCCTTAAGTACAAATAGAAAGTGATTTTTAAAAGACACTAAATTGTGCTTGTGATAAAAGAAGCTTTCTGTATTTGTCATGAGGGCATGCAAATAGATATGCATTTCCAGTTACACAGTCCATGTGGTTTGCGAGGATGCTGCTGTAAATGGGGCATTTTCCCCCTTGGGTATGTTGCAGTGACCAGGGAACTGGAGCCTTGGCATGACTTGGCTGGCTACCTCTGCACAGACTGCACTCTTTGAGCTTCCAGTGGAAGCAAATGCAGCAACCTGTGTCCAAACCAACGCCTGCATCCCAAAACAGACACAATGCTTGTCCCCCTGGGACTTTGGCCCCTACATTTCTGACTTTAGCACAGCTACATATTGGTTTTGCTCTCTGATGAGGTAAAGCATCCAGGACTGCAGTAGCCACTGTGACAGTCCTGCTCTGGGACAGTGGGAATGGACAGAAGCCTCTAGGTGTGCTGCTGTAAGCGTGGTCAGTGGGAGAGCTGTGAGCGGGACCCCATGCAATGGCTGGAGGTACTCGGGGGGGTTTCAGCAGTGTGCTTTCTTAATGTGCTGCTGTTAGGCTTTCACACATGTCTCCACATTTGGAGTTTCGGGGGATAACTTTTATATTTGAAGTGGGTGAAGCAAATTGCCTGATATTTAGTGAAATGGAACAAGAACCATAAAGATGCGTGGCAGTTGAACGATGAGAGTCCTTATCGCAGAGTTCTCGTTATGTCATTGAGGTAACAGGGTAAGAACTCAGCTGTTTACATTTCCTGATGAAACAGTTAAGCTTTTTTTTCCCCCCAAGAACATTATGTATCATTCTTTGAGGATCTCAAACAGCGAGGGCTGGCTTTTGGGGTTTTTTGTGTAATGTGTAGTACAGGCTTTATAACAGCAACATTTTGTAGACCAAGAATCTAATTCAGGCAGGATGTGCCCAGGGGAAAATCCACATTGAAGACAAACTGCAGCAATTACCATCATTTCATTCCAATATATTTATTTTTCTGCAGAAAAGCAATTCTGTGGAATTTGCCAGCTTTCAGATAAAACCAATTCAGGTGATTTTCTGGTTTCTGGAGATGGAATGACTGCTTTTATAGTGACAGTGCTGATAACTTTTGGAAGGATGTGTGTGGGAAGAATAGAGAACAATGCTTGTGAAGGTTATCATGAAAATGTGTGTGTGAGAATTTGAGAGAAAAGAAGGATCTTGATTTGGAACCATATCTTTTCCTACTCTTGCTAAACTCTACCCCATGTAGAGTCGGTAGCTTGTGCCAAAAGCCACTCAGAGGGGAGGTTTTAGGCAGTCGCATAGAAAGAATGAACCAAGTAGGATAAATCCAGGTGTTGTTCAGCCTTGAATGATTTGTTGAGATCCTCTGCTCTACCCCTCAGTAACTCAGGAGCCCCAGGAACTTTCCTGTTTCCCACAAACACTTATGACCTCGGTATACTGTCACCCCCTAAACTCCAGCAACCCAAGCACCATGTTATTTTTTTTTCTCTGACAATGGA
Organism: Colius striatus; assembly: GCF_028858725.1. Lineage (NCBI taxonomy): Eukaryota > Metazoa > Chordata > Aves > Coliiformes > Coliidae > Colius > Colius striatus. Next base: position 4,208,784 of record NC_084768.1, read on the forward strand.
TCCTGTTGTGCTTGCACCTCTCACATACTGAACAACACCTCACACCTTTTCCTACTAAATTCTCACACTATCCAATGCATTTCCCCAGCCCTGACTGCCTCCCTCCATAATGAGCAACCGAGAGCACTCCCATGGGCTGCTCAGGATTCTGTCTTCATCTCCATCCTCTGCTCAATACAGTTTGGATCTCATCTGCTGCTGGAGGGAAGGCTGGTCCCTTCCCCCGGGGTGCTGGTTAACAGCAGTGAAGCACAGTCCATCAAGAACACCGTCTGCCCCAGACCTGCTTAAGGGGTTTCCTGAGGACCCCCCTAACAGTTTGCCTGATGGTGACCCCTGAGAGTACAAGCTATCCTGATACCAGCTAGGAAAACACTTCTCAAACGTTTCCCTGTTTCCTCAGTGGTCTTAGCCCTGTTTCTCTGGCACAAGGCACAAGTAGCTCTTCTGCAGTGCTTTATTAAAATGTGAAAATGTGTCAGTGTCAGAAGTCATGAAGAAAAACCTCAGCCTTTACGTTTGTATAAATATATGATCTCTTAACCTTGGAGGACTTTGTGCTTATATAATTACTTCCAGAATGTCAATGTATCTTAGAATGTAAGTAGCTCTTAATTTTGAGCTGAGTAAAGATGTTAAGAAAGCATATTTGGAACACCGTTAGTGTAGAAATAACAACCAAGTAGCAGCCATCAACTTGTTATTTTTAATTGTTGTTAAAGGAAACATCTCTCAGGTGAGTGAGAGGATTGTGTGTAACGGAGGATATGCAGCTATAGCAGGAGCAGTTGTAAAATGAGCATTATACTGCTATAGGGTGGTGTGCACGAAGAGCCTTTTTGCAAGAGAAAATTCATGTAATGTTATATATGTGCAAACAATTAAAGTGTGCGTGAAGTTGTGTGATCTTTGAATTTTCAGAGATACCGAGCTTGGAGCTCAGTTTATTTGGGTTAGTTTCAAGTACAGTTTCAAAGTCTTGCAGAAGTGTTTAATCTATAATTAACAAGTAGTGCTTACAACCATCCTAGATGAAGGCTGCAGCTTTAATGAAAGCCTATTTTATTTTTCATAGGATTCAAAGACACTGCATGCAAAAATGACATAGCAGTACCTGTTTCAGGTGCTACACCTGAGATTGTTAAGTATTGATACTAACCATGCGTCCTGACACTCTAGCTGTAAATAAAGCCTTTGCATGTGTAGACATCAGGTGTTCTGGCTTCAAACACAGTTAACACAGGCAGCACGAGGCTTGAGGTATTTTTGAACCAATCCTAGAGATTAGAGCTCTTTTGCTTTGCCTTTCATATATTATTTATTATCTTGCCAAAGGGTTTTTTACATACTGCATCATGATGTGTTCATTAACTTGTGCTTTTTCTCCCCCAGTCATTTGGCTTAAGACTTAACTAAACAGTGGATGTTAAGTGTGGTTTAGTGGAGGGATGCAGCTGAGTTTGCTTCTCACCAGCTGAGGTGCACAGGATGGGCACCCAAGCTGCTTACTCACTGCTGTGCTAGAGTCCATCTTCTCTTGGTGTGGGATCCCTCCCATTCACTGAGCACAGGTCTATCAGGGTGGACTATGCCCTCCAAACAGGAGGAAATTCCTCTGGGTATTTGTCTTCTGACCAAAAGGAATTTCGCAAATCATTTTGGTTGCAGCTCTAATAAACCCCCAGGTCCTTGTTATTGGGATGTTGTATGGACACGTCAGTGCCTTTTGCTGTTCTTGCTGGTGCTAATCTATTAGCTTTTTGAAAATATGTGACCAAGTGAAAAACTGACATTGCCTCAAATTATCCATCAACTTCATCCACAAAGGCTGGACATCCTTTAGTTTCTGAGTAAAAGAAAATAGATGAAAACAAAGGGTAAACAGGGGTTTTTTTTGATCTGTTTTTTTCTGGGAGAGAACAAGGATGAGTAGAGGATTGTGTCTCTCTCTGAAGTGAAGCAAGGCAGGAAACAATGCAGTGCCCTGCACGTGGGAAGGGCTGAGTCCCTCCATCAGTACCGCTGGGGGCTGCGGGGAGGTAGACTCCTGGTACAGCAGAGACAGCCATCCCTGGGGCAGGGCTCAGCCACGGAGTGCCCAGCAGTGCTCTTACAATCCAGCAAGGACTCCTTCCTTGGAATTTATTGTTAAGCTCACCTCATCACTTCTGTTAACCCAGCATTATGTGTGATCTGGGTTTGCTTAGTGGAAGTGGTCTTCTGAACTGATGACTCAGTGTTATTTCAACCTGGATCTTTTGAAAAGAAAGTTTAATTGTTTGCTATTTTACTAATAATTTCCATGTAGTTATGTTTATATGGCACTGAATCTGCAGGAGTCCATTGGCACATGTCTCTCTAACAGCTTTGTGCAAATCTTGTGGTTCCTGTATTGTGTGACATCCACTCTTGAGGTGAACTTAGAGGGCAAGGAAGGAAAGTGCAAACTCCAGCTTCCTTTTGGGTGTAACAGTAAATGAAGGTTTGCTCTGATAATTTAATATCTCTACTTGGCACGCAAAGAATTTTGATCCATGGTGTTTCTCTGGAGAAAAAGCAGAATTCCATGTGTCTATTTGTTCACACAGTTTTAATTGAACTCAATTGAATTACTGCTGTACTTTAAAAGAAAAATTCTGACTCTGCTACAAGCATTTAAATGGCAATTAGCTCAGGGCTAGCCATTTTCTCTCTGGCTCCCTTGTCCAACAAACTATTTAATTAAAAAAAAACCCAAAGCAACTACATGTAGATTTAGTGAAGGTGGTCTGAAAAAATATCCTTTTATGCAGTTGCTTACAATTTGTTGCTTTTCATTTTTGAGCTGCACAGCAGCTGCGCCCAGTTTTTATCACAAATTAGTTCATCAGATCTATTATTCTACAAATGTGTAGCAGCTGTTGCTCAAATCCAGCCTGATTGCACATGCCCTCTGCAGTTTGACTCAATTGGTTTACTCCAAACATTTAGTTACTAAATCATTCATTTTGTGGTAACCATTCCTACAAAGTGTACATTAAAATGCATCACAGTGCAGTAATTTGCAAGGCAATTGCTCAAAAGATCAAAGGGTGGGACCACATCTGGAGTATGGTCGTCTTCCCCTAGTATTCACAACGCCCGGCTGTCACTACAAGGCAGGTACTTGTATCACAAAGGGAGAATGCTCAGACTAGAGTTATCATTGTGATGCTATTTGGAAGCAGTGGGGAAACATGAATATTGTACAGTTTCTAGGCATTCATCTCCATGACTCGAGATGCTTCACTCAATCTCCACAAGTCTCTGAAATGCAGATGTTCCTCGAGTGGAAGGTGGCAGCTGTCAGGCTGTTGAACAACAGTCGGGGAAAAGGAGATGTTGGCAGGAACCAAACTGTCTTAATCACTGAGAAATAGAACTAAATATTTACAAAGATTTTTTTAAAAAGGATTTTCCTCGATCTCTTGTAGTGTCTAAAGAACTCCAAGCACAAAGTGAGTGGCTTTTGCGTGCATCTAGCCTTACAGTTGGTACTGCTGGTGTTCGTTGTACTGCTTCCATCATCTGAGGTCACACCATTTTAACTAAAACTCTGAAATACAGCTATCTTTTGGCATAGTAAAAACATCCAGAAAGATCCAAACACCTTGAAAAATTAATAGGAGAACATATCAAGAAAATAGAAAGTACAAATTGTTCTTGGGAACGGTCCATGATCTTTTCAAATACTACAAATTTCTGCAGAGATGTTTGGGAATCATAGAATCACAGAATGGTAGGTTGGAAGGGACCTTTAGAGATCATCCAGTCCAACCCCCCTGCAGATCTAGGTTCACCTAGATCAGGTCACACAGGAACATGTCCAGGTGGGTCTTGAAGACTTCCAAGGAAGGAGCCTCCACAACCCCTCTGGGCAGCCTGTGCCAGGGCTCCCTCACTGAAACACTGAAGCAGTTTTTTCTCATGTTTAAGTGGAACTTTTTGTGTTCCAGCTTCATCCCATCACCCCTTGTCCTGTTGCTGGCTACTATAGAAAAGAAGGATGTCCCAACCTCCTGACACCCACCCTTTAGATATGTGTAAATGTTAATAAGATCCCCCCTCAGTCTCCTCTTCTCCAGACTAAACAGCCCCAGGTCCCGCAGCCTTTCCTCGTATGAAAGATGCTCCAGTCCCCTGATCATCTTGGTGGCCCTGTGCTGGCCTCTCTCCAGCAGTTCCCTGTCCCTCTTGAGCTGAGGAGCCCAGAACTGGACACAGGAGTCCAGATGAGGCCTCAGCAGGGCAGAGTAGAGGGGGAGAAGAACCTCCCTTGACATACTGGCCACACTCTTCTTGATGCCCCCAGGCTGCCATTGGCTTCTTGCCCACGAGGGCACATTGCTGGCTCATGGTCAGTTTATTATCAATCAGCACTCCCAGGTCTCTCTCTGCAGAGCTGCTCTTCAGCAGTTTGACCCCCAGCCTGTGCTGGTGCAGGGGGTTGTTCCTTCCCAGCTGCACGACTCTGCACTTGTCCGTGTTGAACCTCAGCAGGTTCCTCTCTGCCCAACTCTCCAGGCGGTTGAGATCCCACTGAATGGCAGCACAGCCTCTGGGGAATCAGCCAGTGCTCCCTGTTTGGTGTCATCAGCGAACTTGCTGAGGGTACACTCTGTCCTCTCAAAGTTCAGGCTTGAGATAGAAATCCCTAGGATTTACTGCCTGGTTATTCTCTTGGGTCCAACCACATCAGGGTATGTTTCACACTGGTAAATAATCACCTACTGGATCTGAGATTAGTTCAGTATACAGTCTAGCATGTGAGGGCTTGAGGAGTTGCATACGTGCAGCTTTACTGTGAGCTCTGTCTGAAGGGGAGACATGTGCACAGGCAGACAGACAGACAACCACCCCTGTTGACGAGGGCAGGGGAAATGGCACTTCTTGGGCACCTTGGTGTAGATGGAGCTCCCTGGAAGCTGGCCCAGAGCAAGCCTTCTGCCTCTCTGTGCTGCAGCTAGGAAGACTCATTTCCTAATTACTTGGCTTATGACCTGGGTGCAAGCTGTTGTTTCCATCCTGTTGGCAGAAGGCTTTATTGTAATTTGAAACAAAGCTTTGAACATAGCCTGCTTCTACCTGGCTGCTTCGAAGAATGTGATCAATATCAAAACCACTGGTGAAATGTGGGGTCATGCTCTGCTGCTGCTCCAGCCCTATAATCCCACTGTAGTTTTTTGGCACAGTACATTCCCATTTCCCCCAAAGGAGCAGGCACACCTTTGTGTGATAGCCATGGTCTTGTATCTGCTAATACCTGAAAAGTGTAGGAAGGACTGTTGGTGACTGCAATGTAATCCAAAACAAGCAGACAATCCGTGGCATGGAGTTGGAAGTATGATGCTCTGTACTGCACAAGGAGCAAAGAGCAGAAGTCCATGTATACCCATATGAAAACTTGCTTTCTTCAAATGTTCAGGAACCTGCTCTAGGATGGCCGACTAATTAAAAAGAAAATGGAGGGAGCCTTTGCGTTTTTGGCCTCAAGTCCCATCTTTCTCTCCTTCTTCCTTGTGATGTGATTGATTTCTGCCACGCGGTGGTGGTGTTGCTTTGTTTCTAATCCTGACAAGTTGTTTGCAGGACCCGTCGGCGCAATGAAAACTGCTTTATTTGTTAAATGCAACTTAATGGTAGCACATTGATTTTAATAACTGTTCACACAATTTTCGTGTTACTTTTGCTGCCAGAGTGTAGCAGTGCTGGGTCATCAATATACAACGGATCTGTTGTACAGTAGCAAGGCTGTTATTGTCAGCTTCCCAGTCCTTGGCATCTAGGTATTTCACTGCACTTGGTGATCTGTTGCTTTGTCCCCATACAAAAAACGAGATGATCCCGTTTGTTTTTTGAAGGTAACTAAGAATTCCTCGAGTCATCAGGCATAACTTCATACAATTACAATTTTTGGTTGTAGAAAGGTGGTTTAGGCATGGTGCAGTGAGGAATGTATTAGTTCAAATTCATGTTGGCAGAGGCTGATATGTGCAAAGACATCTTGCTTGGCAGCTTGGTAACCATCTTCCTCGGGAAGAATGATTCATGCAGTGATGTGCAGTAGCAGACAGAGGTAGCAGTAGCTGCTGTGTGTGGTCCCTGAGCTCCTCAAATAGAATGATACGGTCCAGATCTCCTTGGCCAAACATCTCACAGGTCTGGTAAGGATATGAAAGCCTTCCTGAAGATCTGGAAGGCAGCCAGAAAAGACTGAGGAAAACAAGTAATTGAAAAGTCCTTGAAATCCACTAGTCCTTTGCTGTCCGTGTTTACAGGCTGGGATTTAGAGCAGGAGCTCAAATCAGAATTCAAATTACCTGTAAAAGTGACACAGCAGATGCTCTTCCGTCCCTTGTTAGTCTTGCTCTGGAAACTTCTTGTGTGCTATAGCTTAGTGGTAAGGGCAGGTGCCACATCTATTTGGGTATCTCGTGGACACTGCAAAACTGTTGACCTTGAAGTAGTCCTCTGACTTTGTTCTGCTGGGAAACAGAGTACCTTCTTGGACAAAGAGCAGAAGCAATGGGAGCAGCACCCCAGTGAAAGCCGTTTCCTTGCTCCAGCCCCTCTCCCGTGGGCAGCCTCCTGGCAGGGGCATGGAGCAGCCAGGCAGGTCGGGGCCATGTGCAGGTTGTGCCAGAGTGTCTGTGCAAAGAGCTTCCTGGGCTGGCAGAAGATAAGAGGCAATACAAATAGTGTCTATTCTGTAGCAGCCAGCTCAGTCCATCTCCTTCCTCCGTGTTTTTGTTGTCCCTAATACTACCATATGTCTTCCTGATCCGTAGGCTCTGTGGATGCAGAAGGTTTCTAGAGGGTAGGGCTTATTTACACAAGGATTTTTCTTGGAGGGCTAATGCAGAAAAAAATGGAATCTTCTAACTGGAAAGGAAGCCACTTGAAAATCACCATGATTGGATTAGAAACAACAGTCTCTAAGAAAAATCCTGGGGAGAAGACGAAAGGAACAAATTGTCCATGTGAAACAAGGACGGGATTAATACACCAAGGACGTGAGAGGCTTGATAAACATTCACACAATTAACATACCAGTGCCCCTACTTCTGACAAGAGAAGGCTGCTGCTGAGGTTTTTGCCACCTCCTCTCCCTTGGTTGCCCCAAGGAAGCCATTCACTTGTAATTAAATTGCCTAATGATTCTGATCTTCACAGCACAGTGCTAGTTCTTGTAAAGCTAAAATGTAGCATCGTGCACTTGACGATGCTGCTCGTCACGTGCACTCTGATGCATTAACAGGAAAGTTCATTTCAATATACATTCAATAAAGGTGGCATTTTTGTGAATGTTCACTGCTTGGGCTCAGGGACAGCATTATCCTCCCTGTGCAGGCTCTGGCACTGCCTGGACTTTTCCAGGAGCATTCTGTCAATGCAATGCTTGCTTCCCTGCCACAGACTCATAGCAACGCTACAGTGCAATTTAATTGGGGTAGGGTTGGAATTAGTTGCATGGAGTTAAACTTTTTCCAGTTTTTGTACTCAATTTTTTGGTAAGCTGTGGACTAAAATGCCAATCTTTATTTTTTTTCTAGGTCACTGTACACTATTATCAGCTGGTATCCTTTATATTAGATTAAAACTGTTCAGTTTTAGCCAACAACTTTTAAAAATAATTATTCCCTGACTCAAAAAGAGGAGATGCTGTTCTAAAATTGTTAGAGCCTGTTGTTAAAAATGACCTTCATGCAATAGTAGGTTATTTTGTTTAAATAACAGGCTAAATATAAGTTCTCCATTTCAGGAGAGTGGATTTTGATAGACTGAAAGGATTGCTTGGCCGGTAACTGAGCTGATGACTTGAGAATCTCATAGAATCATAGAATGGCAGGGGTTGGAAGGGACCTCCAGAGATCATCCAGTCCAATCCCCCTGCAGAAACAGGTTCACCTAGATCAGGTCACACAGGAACGTGTCCTTGGTGGATCTTGAAGACCTTCAAGGATGGAGGCTCCACAACCCCTCTGGGCAGCCTGTTCAGATGAAGAAATTCTCAGACTGCTCCAGCTGTTTTGTTGGGGCAGTTGAGAAGAGGAGGTGAAGGACTTGGCCCTATTTGTGTGAATAACTAGGTTAGGAAGAACCTCATCAATAACCAGAGAGCCTAGGAAGGACAAGGACAGATCAGCAGAGGGACCGACATGATGGAGCTGGGAACTGCTCCCAAGGGCTTCAGGGAAGTTGTAGTAGTCTCATGATGGACCCCACTGGATGGTGTATCCTAATAAATACAAACCTTTGTGTCTATCTCTGAAGTCTGACTCCTCTCACTTTACACATATGCCTGAAGCACATCTTTCCTTCAAAATGTGGTTGTTCCAGTCTCTGTCCAGCCAGTCTGAGATATTTGTGCCCTAGCTTCTCTTCAGCTTCTCTTTCTGGCCTGGTGAATATTTATGAGCAGTAAACCAGTCCAGCAGGAATGACTTAGAGACACTGTCCAGAATAGTTAGCAGCATGGAGATTATGGTAGATGGAGGTCATGTCCTTGGTCCACCTAGGAGCTCTCATCTGTCTCATATGAGTGCCTCAGCTCCAGGTTAAATGCTGCTTTAGGAAGATGAGATTTTCCCCTCTGGGCTTGTATTTAAAAATTATAGGGAGTCTCTCTTCTATGTGAAGTAGAATGGAAACAGTAATAAGTACCAAATATCTTCTGATGAGACCTCTCTCTTAAAACCGCCCCAGCCTTCTGTGTGGAACAATCTCAATGACAGGAAATAGAACCAGCCCAATCTGTAATTAGCTGGATATCCATTCTTCTCAGCCAAGGTTCCCCCTTCCCCCCATAACGCACTTCCAGCAGCTCTAAGTTTAGATTGGATCTATGTACGCAGATTCAGCAGTGCCAAACGTGGTAGTAATATGATGAAAATTTGATTTAATTTGAATGATGCTGATGGAACTGTGCCAGACTACCCACATTGATACAGCCAAAGAGCAATTGGAGGGAGTCATGCTTTTGCATTGCCAGTTATGTATATTTTCAGCTTTGTGTGTGCAGAACAAGTGTCTGCTTACCCAACTAGCTATCACAGGTGCCCACAGGCTACTCACTGCACTGAGCTCTGCTTTTCACCCAAAGGGGTCTGTTTCTCCAGTTGTGCAGTAATTTCTGTCATTGATGTCATTATTGTTTGCAGGGCATTAATATTGCTGTTAATGGGGGCTGTGCACAGGAGATGACAGCAATGCTCCTGAAACCTGTAATCTAATTCAGCCTGGATAGAATCATAGAATCAGAAATTCACAGAATGGTTTTGGCTTTTCTTCCCCTTTCTTGTAGTGAGGGGCCCAGCACTGAATACAGCACTCAGCTGCAGCCTCACCAGGGCCCAGCACAGGGGCACAATCACTGCCTTGGTCCTGCTGCCACCCCAGTGCTGATGCAAGCCAGGATGCCATTGACCTTCTTGGGCAACTGGGCATGCTGCTGACTCGTGTTCAGCCAGCTTTTGATCAAGATACTGAGGCCCTTTCCCTCCAGACAGCTTTCCAGCCCCTCTGTCCCAGACTGGAGGTTGGTGTGGCCCAAGTGAGGGACTCAGCACTTGGCCTTGTTGAACCTCATCCCGTTGTCCTCAGCCCATATCTCCAGCCTGGCCAGGGCCCTCTGAAGAGCCTTCCTGCCCTCACAATACCTACACTCCTGCCCAGCTTCATATCATCCACAAACTGACTGAGGGTACACTCAGTCTCCTCACCTAGGTCATTGATGAAGATATCAACAAGCCCCAACACCGAGTCCTGGGGAAGACCGCTAGTGACTGGCTGCCAACCAGACCTGGCTCAATCTACCACCACTAAAGAAGAGAAGCTACAGAAGGACAGAATCTACACAGTGTTAAACACTTGTCTCCTGGAGATCAGATAAAGCCTTGCAGTATCTTTCAAAGCACATTCAAGGTTTTAGCTTCACTGTGTCTCTCCATTTCAATGCAAGTTAAACACTGTGAAACACCTAGAACATGTCTTCTTTGAAGTGCCAAGTTTGGGCAGATCCAGTTCTGAAGCCTTTGGATCATGACTCTACTGTCCTCATATGTGTGAAATTTTAAGCAAATAGGAAACTCTTTTTCAGGGGAAGTTTTCCCCACAGGAGAGTGACAGTTCCTAAGTATGTGTTTACCTCCAGTTCTGTAAACACAGGAGAATTGACTGCAGTTTAGCTAATGATAGGACTTGCTTGTTTGGCCAATAATAAGCTTTTCTTCTGCTTAGGCCATAACTGTCATAGAAAATCCAGCAGATGAGCATTTTAAAGGTAGTTTACTGTGTTTGAAAATATAGATAATGGTGTCATTTTCTTGACAACAGTAGAGAACGAACAGATGTATTGTGAAATGATCATGGCCATGTTCAGCTCTTGCTTTACTCAAATTAGATGTTTTTCAGACTTAATTGTTGCTGTGTTGTTTTTGAAGGAAAGCATGCAGGAAACAGGGGTGGGAGGGGGTGATCTGCAGGACTCCTGGCAACACTCGTGGAGGGCTGGAGTGCCTTGGTTCACAGGCAGCTGGGCTGCGTTCTGTGACTTGTGTGTTCCTCCCGTGCTGTGGCATGGCTCCGTGTAAACCCTACCTGCACTAAGTGTGTACCTTTGTGTACAGAGCACCTGGGGTAGAAAATTAAGGCCTTTGGCCCTCTAAAAGCAAGGCTGTGAGGATTTGGCAGCACTGCATTCCTATCTGAGTGTATTTTCATCAGTGTATTTGTACTGTTGTATTACAGCACAAAAAGGGTAGTATTAGGAAAATAGGCAATATGGGCTGTGTCCTGCTGTTATTAGGGTCAGCAGCATGTGTAGGACGCTGTCCTGCTTCCTCCAGATGGAGAGGTGGACACTGTTCCTGCTTGAATGTGTAGGAAGCTGCCTGGTGACACAGGGAATGTGGAGAAATGAGTATACAATTGTCTATTGTTCTGAAAGGCTTTGTTTAGATACTGTCCCTCACTAGTAGCAGAGGTGAGTTCACAGCATATAGATCAAACCTGGATTTTGAACACTAGAAATGCAATCCTGGGGAGAGCCAGGGTTTACCACTGCATATTTAAAAAAGGGCACAGAGACAAAATTGGGTCTAAACCCAAAAGCAGAGCTGGAATTGCGCAGGTTTTCAGAAATACCTCATTTCAAATCTGACACTTGGCTCAAATCCATCTAACTTAGAAAAAAATCGAACCCACAAAGTTTTACTGGAAGTTTCTACTGGCAGATTCTATCAGCAATGATAATGGTACACGGTGTTAATATCATTTAGGTCCTTATATATATACTCCTTGAGAGTTCTGTCAGAGAACGTGAAGAATATTGGGCACAATGACCAAACAATCCCCCAGCTCTGAAACCTGCCTCTTTATCATGTGTGCTCTGTTTCCCTGCTCTTACACGGGCAGCGTGAATAAAAAGCTGTTGCTTGCTTCCAGACTGTCTGTCACCTATAGACAGGGTTCCGCTTCTCCATATGTGCTCTGATTAAAGTCAGGAAAGGATTTTGACAATACTTGAGAGCTTGCTGTGTTTTAAAGTGCCAAGAAAACTTTTGAGGAGCAGTGGGTCCTTAAAACAGTATATGGGTACAGATTAGATTCCGAGTATTGATTGAGACTGATGTTTAATTTAGGGCTCAGCCCCAGCTTTGGTGATGGAACACTTGCTGCTGTGCTCCGGGAGAGCAGGAAAAACTTTGTGCAACGTGGTGAAATTCATTACGTGATTCCTGATGCCTTAGGGAATGTAACTTGCTGGTTACACAAGATTGCTGTGAAAATTAATGAAACTTAATTCAAACTCAGTTCATTCTTGTTCTGATTCTGATAGACACCAGTCCAACCATCCCCAAGAGCAGGCTGGATCATCCAGTCCCAAACACAGCAGTGACAAGCTGGAGCATGCACACTTCAGGAAAGCACTGCTGTGTTTGTGAGTGGAAGCTGCACTGGGGAGCTCACTGTTCCCATGTTGTTCCAGCAAGTGCTAGCAGTAGATACTTACTGCTACAGCCAAAAGGAGTTGTTGCTGTGTTTAGTTGTGGTGCTATATGGCTCATCTCATTTGCAGGATTCAGTTGCCTTTTGTTTATATCGTTAAGGATAATTACTACAACTTGTTGTCCACAGATGTTGAGCGAGTGTACATGGGATACTTCAGCAACACCCTGTAACAGAGAGCAAGAGGTGCAGAGAAGGTGTGTGTCACAAACTTTCTGCGTCACAAAGTCAGAGAGAATATTTTTGCAAAGATGTAATCTGCATCCTGAACAGTTACAGTATGGTGATTCATGCAGCACAAACTATGCTTAAAAAAGGCACTCTGCAAAAGTGCCTCATTATATAATAGTGCTCAGTGATTTCCAGGGCTCTGTCCTCCAGGATACTGAACAATTCTAACTTAGGAAATACAAAAAGTTGACTGGTAACGAGCTACCTGTATTTGCTAGCAATAGTTTTGAATAATAAAGCTTAAATACTATTTTCTTGACAGTTCCTAAACCAAAAGGTTATTTAGAGAATTAGCCTTGCCTAAAAATGCAACCTAAAAGGAAGAGAGACATTTCCTTCGAGTTTTTTATCACTCAAGAGATTTTGATTCTTTTCTTTCTTAACTTCAGTTTAAAGAGTTCACCTCTGTGTGAGCTGTAGTTGTGGTATCTGCATACTACCTGTCACACAGATGTTACCTACTGACATTAAAGCTGCCTGAAATTCTAATGGACAAGGACAGATGTTGCTAGGCTTAAAAATAAAATTAAAACAACAGAAACAGCACAGCAGCTCATCAGAATTCATCAGCAATTGGGGCTTAATTCCATGGTACTGTACTGTTATCTGTCAACCATTCATGCAATTAAGAGAAAATATCTCCCAAGGTTTCCATGGTGCTGAAGCACTCCAGGAGAACAGCCAGCCCACACAGGACCCAGGAGCCATCAAATATTAATGCAATCCCAGCACATGTTCCATAATCTCAACAGTTAATACAGGCTATAGTAATTCAGTCCCAGCAAATTATTCAGTTAAACAGAGCAGAGCCAGATAGTATCCTACTTGGCAATGACTTTAGTTGCAAAAAAAAGTCTATTTATTGTGGGATTAGGATGGTTGACAGGAAAGTGGTGTTTTTATGTTAGCAATGCACATATTGTGGATGATGAGAGCAGGCCCAAGGTGAGCATGGAGAGCTTAGTTGTCAAGGTCTGTATCTATTTACTGGATGAAGCCCAAAAGAAAAGGGAGTTTGAAATGATGCATCAAGCAGGGAATAATTAATGTCCTGCATGGCTTAGAGGTGACAAATGAAACCGATGCCGATGTGTGTTGCAAGGAATTGCATGTTGCGAGTGGATTTTGGAGGAAGTCATGCCTCCTCCACCAGCACCACTGCTCATCTCTACAGCACAGCCCTCTCCTGCCGGCAGTGTCCACCTTTGCAGTGTGCTGAACCTGTTCTTAAAATGAGAGAAAACATTTCCTGACACTGGAAATACCCAGCAGCCTTCTCTAAGGGCACTGGGGGAAGTTATGTTCGGTAGTAGCATCTCGTAAGTATGGACTTAACACGCACGTGGGCTCCTGGTGAGCTGTCTGCTATTTGTCTGCTTTTTTCCTCATTTTCCTAATTCCTGTGGGGACAGAAGCTTGCAGCGAAATCATCTTTTCAGATTCAAGTGTGGTGTGAGCTGCCTGTGTGATGCAGCCAAGGACAAGCTCTGTAGAGCTGCCTCTGTAGCCAAGGCTGTGGGGAAGGCTCCAGCCAGGCTTCTGCCTCTTGTCCATCACCGGGTCCCTCCTTGCCTGCCTAGTTGTGACTTGGCCATTTGCTTTCTGCAGGCAGCAGGAGGTGCAGGCGTAGCTGAGATAAATGCGGATTAGCTGGAATTAGTTATGCCAGAGTTGCTATCTTCACTCTCGTGAAATGAAATCCTTTCCTGACCTAAACTTTTTAGCAGAAAACTTCTCCTAAAAAGCTTCAAGTGGGATGCAACATCTTCCAGCATCCAGCCCAAGGCAGCGCCAGGTATCTGCTGCGGCTCTTGTTTGCAGCAGAGCTGCTGCTGCAGCTGCCATTGCTTCAGGAGTTAGAAATGTTTGCCCTCTAGATATTTTTTGGAGACCTGCAGATAAGGGCTGTTGCAGTCCCTTGGTTTTCCTTTCATGTGTTCTTTTATAGCATAACTCTTTTTCATTGTTGTTGTTCATGTTGCTGGAAAGGGAGAGGAAGCTGAAAGCTGTTACAGGAATGTCCCACACCGAGTGTTTAGAATCTGATCGTATAATTAGCTGGATAACTTGTTATCATTTACCTTGTGTGAGAAAAGACAGGCTCACAGCTTGTCTGGAAACACTGTTCAGTCCAAGGTTGTCTCCCCAGAATGCATTTCCAACATGAAGAAAGAGCTGTGAAAGTTGATGTTTCTGATGACAAACCATAATAAAATCGAGAATTATATTCTCTTGCTTATTTAATTTCTAAGTACCTCAAAAATAGGGTTCTGTGGGCTCCTTTGATAAGCTAGACCATGTAATGAATGACATACTCTTGCCTGGAAAAAGTATTTAAGGGACAGAAGGGTATGTATTTTAAACTTTTTAGGGATGTGGCCTACCAAAACCTGAGAATATATGTGGAGATAAAATTTCAAGAAGAAAAGAAGTGAAAACTGTACTTAAAAGGCAAAGATAAAGATATAGTATGAATTTCAGCCTTTTGCTTTTTTCCTAATTTTTCCACTTCAGTGGCTAATTAGCATTTCAGAGAAAGGAAGGCTTTGCTAAAAATCCAGCATTTCTCCTTAAGGCTTGGCTTAAAAAAGCATCCTTGGGATCTTCAAGAATTGTGTAGAAAAACAGACTAATATTGGCATTTTAAGGATGAAACAAAGAACAGCAAAGCCGTTCTAGACAGTCCTTCAAGCCCACATAAAGAAGCAAATTCAGGCAAAAGAAGAGTGTTTTAAAAATACTTGGCAGCTCATCTTTAATATTAATTCCAGTACTCTTATTCTTCTGAATAGTGCATCCTGGGTGTTTAGTCCCTTCAGATATTTTTAGGCTGACTCCCCTTTGCTGTTCAGCCAAGTTAATGTACACAATGGTGGCAGCTCAAATGAGTTCATTTTTAGTAATACACCAGCTCCATGCATGTCTTCAATAGTTTCAATTTATTCTCCCTAAACCTCAGAGTTTGTCTCTGTCCCTCTGGCAATGAGTTGGTGACATCCAGTAGCTGGGACATAGGTGAGTGCAGGTCTGGAGGCAGAACAGGCAGTTAAATGGGTCAGGTTGTAGGAGAATTTGGGGCTTGGTTCTGGAAATGTCTTAGGACAATCCCCATTTCAGAGTCTGAATTGGAAGAAAGAAACCAGCTCTGTGGTGCTTGGATCCAACGTGACATGGGTTGATAGGAAACATAAGTGGAGGGACAGACCCATCTGGGACTAGAACACATTCAAAATCTCAAACTTGGTTTTTAGTGACTGCAGTTCCCGCTTTGTCCAACATGAACCAATAATCCTGGTGCATCTCCAGTGACCCCCTTGCCATCACTCAGCACCTAGTGAGCAGTTTTTGCCTGCCACTGTTGTTCAGTTGTTGCACTGCTGCTTTCTGCCAGTTGTGTTTGCTAGTTGCAACTCGTACCTGTGTATAGGACAAGGAAATACACAAAATCAGGGAAATGTCTTTCAGTAGAGAAATCATCTACTCTCTTGTTCTCCAAATTACCTTTTGCTTGATTTAGTCATGAGCAAAACCTTAGACAATTTATCAGGCTTTGTTTCTATCCCTCTAGTATGACACTAAATAGGAGTGATTATTACCATTAATAACTAAAGGAATTGTCTCAAATAGGATTGACTGATCCAATACTCCCATTTTCCCTGCTTTAAGTGAGAATACTTACTTTTTGTTAGGGTGGGAAGTGTAGTCCTCCAAAGAGGTATTTTTCATTGTATCACTGCCAAAACAAAAGAAATCTCAAATGAAAAAGCTTCCAAAAGACAAATTGGATATCCATTGACCTACTCTGATGTGAGACTGGCAGCAGTGCTGAAAAATCACAACTTTGAGCTTATTTATCACCAGTTATCACCAGTTATCTGTGGAATATTTTTTTCAGGAACCATTTATCACCAGTTATCTGTGGAATATTTTTTTCTTGCGTTGCTAATAAGATATTTCACCCCAAGACCTTTTAAGCCTTCAGTCATATGTTAATATGGCAGCTGGTTGTAAACTGCTAACATGACAATTAATTTGCTGATGACAGCGCAGAGAGTCACAACGTTCTGGATTTCCATCTTCTGGACTCACTGTCCTCTATGAGGTTTTTGAATTTGTGCTCTTGCTTCATCCTCTCCAGGGAAAATGACTGCCAGATCCCAAATTCCCAGCTGTGGGCACTGCTCTGTCCCACCGTGTGTAACTGCTCAAGCTAGGGAGAGGCTGCCAGTGCCAGGGGGCACTGAGCTGCTCTATGGATCCTCACTTGGATGCTGAGCTAAGTGCCCAAGGAGTGCTCTGGAACAGGGGTACTAGGTTGGAGGAGGTGTTACCTGACAGCTGTGTGTCTTGGCACACACCAGCTCTGCACCAACCCAGGATTCCGGGAGATTGGAGCCTGAAGGATGGCGAGTACATTTGCTCTGCTTCTGTCTCCAAGAGGTGTTTCCTCATTCTGGCAGTGCCACCGATGGCAAGGGAGCAGGATTGCTGTGCTGTCAGCAGCTCTCACCAGGTTACACTGTAGGGGTGTTTGAGGTTGTTATTTCTATGATACCACAGTCAGGGTTTCACCTGTTATTGTGTCTCCTGACTGATTTTATTGTTTATTTTAAAATAAGGTCTAAAAACTCAGATCTTATTAACATTTATAACATTTACAAATATCTAAAGGGTGGGTGTCAGGAGGTTGGGACATCCCTTTTTTCTATAGTAGCCAGCAACAGGACAAAGGGTGATGGGATGAAGCTGGAACACAAAAAGTTCCATTTAAACATAAGAAAAAACTCTTTCACTGTGAGGTGAGGGAGCCCTGGCACAGGCTGCCCAGAGGGGTTGTGGAGGCTCCTTCCTTGGAGGGCTTCAAGCCCCGCCTGGACATGTTCCTGTGTGACCTGATCTAGGTGACCCTGCTTCTGCAGGGGGGTTGGACTGGATGATCTCTAAAGGTCCCTTCTAACCCTACCATTCTGTGATTCTATGAAACCATTTTGCTGAGGATACAAAATGGATTTTCATACCTATTGGGGGAAAATTGTCATGCTTCTGAGAGGTGATTCTGATCATGATCATATGTTACAGTCTTGCATGTTGTTACCTTTCTCTTAGTATGATCTGGGCTCTGTAGTTTTCTAGTTACTCCATGTCAAAACGTGAGATGTACTGATTTGATGTTCTATCTCTGGCTTCCAGCTTTCTTTGTGGAGACTTTAATTTTGCCATCTTTTTCTGCTGAGGTCGCCCCTTTTCTTTTGACTGCTGTGGCCAGTGCTGCTTGGCCAGGGCTTCAGAGTGCACAGAGGAAAACCTGTCTGTTCGAAGAGCCGGCTGCCTTCGCCAAGTTCATGGAGGCCACAGTGGAGCTGGAAGACCGTGTAGATGAGGATTAGTGCAAATGTGGTTGCTATGCTGAAATCACTGATTCATAAAGGGCTTTAAATATAAAAATGTGTACGCTGGCTTAGCCATAGGAACTCAGCTGGGTTTCTTTGATTTTGTTTTCCCCAACTAATCCATTCATAAGGCCAAAGCAAAATCAGGCGTTCTGTGGAGTTTGACTGAACTACTGAAAGCAGTGACCGGTCCAGGGGGTCACTCCTGATATGCTGGCCTCATTTGCACTCTTTGCATTTCAACCATTACTGCTATTTTTCTGAATTGCTTTTGTTCCCTTGCTCCATCCATCTCCATTTTCTGCCTGATCAGGGAGAAGCTATGGGTCACAACCAAAGGCCACCTGACAACCTATCTACCTGCTGAAGGTCTCTTGGGTGGGTTCTCTTTTTGCCTTCAGCATCTACAAAGGCTTCAGTTCAGAGGCTCTGAGAAATGCCCAATGTTTTCATGCTGGAGTTGCCATGCTCTCAGGTGAACTTTCCAAGCCAGGAATAGCAAAGCAACATAGCTTGTTTTACAGTGCAGTCTGAAAAGAGGTCTTGGAGCAACTTTGGATGTCTGCACTTGCTGGAAAGTGAGGCTTCCCTTCTCTTTCAATCACTGCATGTACCTGGGACTGATGTTGACTTCAGTAGGGAATATCAGTATTACTGGGCTTTATCAGAGATAATGCAATTTTTTAGGTTCCTGGCCAAGCCAGCTGTTTTCAGTGCTTGTTACAACACAGTATGTGACACAGTATACGAGATTTCCATTATTTGGCTTCACCTCTTGTCCTGTGTGCTGTGAAAAGGGGAGGGGTGTGTGTGAGGCTCCTACCAAGCAGAGGAGCTAGCAGGGACAGATGCATGTGAGTACCTGACACTTGCATTGCTTTGTGCCTGCTGGCTGCTGCTAGACTGTGGGGGACTCCAGCAGCCCTGCTTAGTTCCTGCAGAGAAAAAACAGTGGCAGCAGTTCTGTCAAATTAAATACAGTGTCAGACCCAGCTATCCTCCCTGGCTGGGAAAGCAAGACCTTTAAGTGTAGTTTGAGGGAAGGCTATAAGTACCCTGAGACTCCCTCTCCAAGTTGCTTTGGAGTGTGTTATTAGAGGAGCACGAGCACAGGTAGCACTTAGTGACACCCTACTGTCTCCTAAGGAGACTCTTCTGAAAGCTTCTGCTTGTGCAGGTGTCTGCTGCTCCCTCCACACAGCTTTCTTGTGTGCTTACACCACGTGCACCTTTCTGGACCTTCCTGCCACGTACTCGATGTTATCATAGCAACTGAATGCCCTCAGTGACTCTCGGTTAATAGGGCTGGAAGAAGGAAGCCTTGGTTTAATATTTACATACATCTTCTTGTTCTCTCTAGAGCATCTCCTGTTCATTGTGGTGAAGTCTGAGTGTACCTTGCCTGCATATATTGTGGGGCTGAGAGCGTATTGCATACCTGCACTCAAACCTCCAGCCTCCTGGCAAACCAGCCCTGATATCCGTGCCTCTCTCCCTCCCACAAAGAATAAAGTGTGTAATCATATGCTTTAGCAAAAAACAACCCTTCCAGCCTACTTGACCATTCCTCTGTGGTGACTTCCAGTGGGGACTAGGCACAAGAGCACAGCCTCAGGGCTCTCCATCCAGCTTTGTCCTGCAGCTGGCCAGAGATTCCCTCTTCTGTAGCTGGTGCATATGTAGAAGGAAAGCACACTCCTCCTGCAGCAGTCCTGGATTCTTATTGTGCATGTACTAAGGAAGCTTGTGTGGCCAAATATATATTTCTCCTAAATCTGAGTTCCTTGGACTTTAGATTCCACACAGACAGGGGCAAAACTGTGACAAACTCTGTTGTGTGCATGGCTCTTGCATCGCCTGAGTGAAATGGTGGTTTCAATGGGAATCACCCCTACCTGATCTACTGCTTTAAATTCTTGTTTGAAAAGCCCAGAAACCGTGAGAAGAGAAAACAAACTGATGCTTGAGTTCCCACAGTTTTACTGGCAGAATGTCAACATTGTATTTTACACAGTGTACATGCTGCTAAGGTACTGAGACAAGCAAAACCTCAGTGATTTCCCTGCCTAGCAGCTCTCTGATGCTCTTGATTTTGTAAATCTCTTTATTCTGTAATTTGTGACTGGAAAAGGCCACCTCACTGATGAGAAAAGCCACACAAGGAGACAACAATAATGTGTGCTTACCATCCATCTCTCTCTAAAGCTCTTTTGTGCCTGGATTAAAAAAAAAATGCTAACATTTTTTTGAGTTTTAGCTCTTCAGCTGGTCTGGAGACAGTGTATTAGTCAGATGTGTGGGTAGTGAATTAGCCCTGATGTCAAACTCGGTGTTGTTAATTGAAAGTACATGCTTTTGACATGTTAAGCATCCATTAAAAGCACCATCCTTTGTCTGGTGAGGCACTGTGCATTGCACTTTAGAAATGGGATGAGCTGACAAGGTGTGAGGGTTAGCTTCCAGAGAGTAAGGCTGGGTAGATTAACTGTAAAGTAGGGAACTGTTGCTTTGGATTATGCTTTTGCTTTTCCTTATCTCTCAAGGACTAGATCTCCGGGGCTTAGCTGGCTGCCTGGGTGAGAGCTAGCAGGGGAAGTACTGCCATTTTGTCACTGACTGAACAATGGATCATTTTCTGATCTGACCAGCATAGTGTCACATGATGTCTGTTGGTTACCTTGTCCTTAGAGTGATGGGTTTTCAGGGAGATGAGAAATTGTATTTCTTAAACTTCATGTGGCACACTGCTAAAGTGAGCAAGCTTTATTTTCCCACAGGCTGGTTTTTCAGCAATGCATTTGAATGCAGACTTGCAGTGCTGTAGCATCTCCTTAGAACTGAAAGTCAGGTTTCATTCATTTAAGAAGCTGGTACCAAGCATACCTTGATTCCTGCAAAATACAACAAGGTGTTATTCCTTAACAGCAAAAGAGAAGTGATAACAATGTCTCTGGCCTTGGCTCAGTGTGCTTCTGAAAGCCTGGCTTAGGTGTGATGAGTGGCTGGTGCCTGAACCAGAAGAATGCACATCCAGGGAGTGGGATCTCCCTGCTTTCCATGTGGGGTTTGAAATAGGTAGCTTCTGCCTTGCTGGAAGTGCAACAGTCGGGGTTCAGGATTGGTGGCAGTAGGGGTGTGTGTGCTGAGCCCCCACTGCCTGTACTCCCTGGCAGGGGGCATGTCCCCAGGAGGCTGCATTGAGCAGGGCAGCTGGGTTGGGCACAGTCTATAAGGGATGTGTGGTTTTACTTACTTATTTGTCAGAGAAAAATCATGACATAAAAGGGGGAAGGGGAGGGGGGGGAAGAGACCAAATTGTGATTACCAGGATGAGAATTGTCCCCATGTGACTGAAGCACAAATGAAAGGATCTCCTCCCTTCCAAATAACTGTACCAAGGAAAGTGGTAAAACTGTGAGAGCAAGAGTGCTACACAGGCTGTTGCTCTGCTGTTCCGCTGCCTCTTGTTGCCATTATTGTGGGCAACCAACAGAATAGAGAACAGACAAAAGTTTTTATTAATATGGTTGTATTTGAGTTGGCTGTGAGATTTCCTTTAAAGCTAGTTTTAGTTTTAATGGGAAGTTGCCGAGTCCTGACTCTTTTTCAGCCCACGAGGCAGTGCACATAGATAGAGCTTCACATTGGTATGCAGAAAGGAGCTGCAGGTCTGCAGTCGTGACGGTCTATTTAAAACCTGCAAGAGAAGGAGCCTCCTGAAACAAGGTTATGCTCTTGTTTGCTGTTCAGGTACTGAGAAATCCTACCTGCTGCCTCCAAAAAGGAAACAGCAACCCCACCATATTTTGAGTTTGCTCATAACAATCCTGAACAAAATTTGTTCTTGAATTTTGATGCTGCATTTAAATGAATGTATTAATAACATATGAAGACTTAATATGTCTAATTTAGTTCCAAATGATCATCCACCATGCCATGCAATATTGTCCAGGTATGGCCATTGGGTTGTATAATCAATACTCAGTGTACCCAGAGCAAATTCTGGGTAGAAATGCTTTTAGGATTGCAAAACTTTATATTACTTGAATGGACATACTGTCATGTGGGAGCTCTGGAGTTGCATCTCATTAAATGTATGAGAATTAGAGAGAAGATTTTCTTGTGATTTGAAAGACAGATAATAGTAGCACTGTTCAGGGGCAGTAACATTGGTAGGGGTAGGCTGGATGTGGTGGCATGCTAGATGTGGGGATGCCTGATGTGTCATGTCACAGTACCAGATTTTAGAAAGAGATCTCAAAAATAGCATTAAAGTAGGGCAGCTCATTGCCATCTCCTTCCCTGCACTGTCCTGCTCTCCCCAGCTTTGCTTTCCTCTTGTACAGGCGGGCGCTGCTGTAGATGTGATGCCATTGTGATGTGAGAAGCAGCCTCATACCCAAGCAGGCTTTGTGAGAGGTTTTGGGCAGTCAGTACATGCTGTTCAAGGGATGGCTACAGTGGTCCTTGCTTTGGAGAGCAAAGGCAGCCCTGGGCTCCATGGAGAGATACTTTAGGAGCCCAGAAGGCCGAGAGCTGACATAATGAAGTTCTGTTGTCTCACTGCCTGTAATTAGATCAGGAAACGTTTCTTGTATCTATAGAGCTTTCTATAGCTTTCAGTAATAGCCACTGCCTTCCATGACATCTCTTGCCTGAGGAATCCCTAGAGTAACAGTTGTTTCAGGGGCCTGTGCAGGGAATGTTTGTTGCTGATTGTGGAGAAACATGAGGCCGTCCTGTAACACTTCAATGTTCTTTGCATTTTTAAACATGCAGGTTCCTTTCAGTCCTGAGTCATGTCCTTAAGCATCTCTCTGGAAAGACTTGAGAGGTTGGAGCCTGAAGACTTGGATCCCAAGTAGGATCAAGACTTGGATCTCAAACCAGACTTGTACCTGGTTCTGAGTGTCTTGAAGCTCCCCAAAAAGGCTGAAGCCCGAGATGCTGACCCCTGCCCCGCCCTGAGCTGCAGCAAAGCATTGCCTGTGGTGTTTGTGCAGAAAGGCTGCAGAAGGACATCCTGCATGGCTGGTATGAAAGCCTGGTCATGCAAACACCACAAATCCTGAAGGAAAAAGGAATGAGATGACACTCCCTTGGCTTCCCAAATCCAATCTGTTCACATTACTGCAGTAACATTTAAGCACTCTGGAAGGAGCCCAGAGCAGTTGATGGGTTTGATATAGCAGGTAATGACCAGGTCTTGTACTTGGGGATTTCATTGAGTTGTGTGCTGCAGAGTGCTTGTCAGTGCTGTCTTGGGGCACTCCTGGCCCTTCCCTGCTTCTTCCCGTGCTTCCCTGGCCTCCAGGCAGCCAGCACAACTCTGCAGCTGTGCTGTGGGGCAGCACATGGATTCAGTTTTACAAGAAACAACCAACCCCGCAAAGGAACCAAAAATGCCATGCAGAGATCAGCTTCAGAGGATCCCATGAGAGGAGCTCCCCATCAAGCTGGTTGGTCAGGAGGTGGTGGCAGGAGAAGCTGTGGAGGTCTGCTGCATCAAGAGGAAGAAAAGGGAGCTGGAAGTGCAGGGCTGAAACTGCATCTCAAGGAAGCAGCATGAGAAATGGAGAAGGAAAGTAGGTGCCAGTGCTTGCAGCGTCAGTGTGGCTGTGCTGTGAGGCAGGGTTGCTTAGCAATGAGATGAGGCCTGCATAGAGCAGCAGAATAAACAACAACCTTAAAAACTTCCCTTCTTTTGTATGCTTTTGCTTCATCTGAAGGCAGCAGATAGCTCTTGGACTTTGAGGGCCGTCCTGAAGGACTCCAGCACTGTTGTTTGATGCAATATTGCTCAACCAGTGCAACACTCCAGCAGAGTGCTCGCAGGGGGACTCTGCCTGCAGCACCTTCCCAGGCACCCCCACGCTCAGCCCTGGAGCCCAGGGACTCCCAGCCATTGTAGGGCTGCTTTCTGGAGGGAGCTTCTCTTAAACTGAGCTCTTGAGGTGCTGGTGGGCACCCAAGCTCCCCTGGACAGATCCATTTCAGTCTCTTTCAGGCGTTTAGTGTTTCTGCTTCTCTGGTGACTGCAGCTTGATGTCTGCTTTTTTCACTGGCTACATCTCAGAAATCAGCAGCACCCATTTGAAGTGTCCTTTAAATATTTGTGAGATGACAAGCCATTGCCTGGTTACTGTGGCATTTCCGAGGAGCTTTGGAGCATCTGAAATTGGGGCAATTTAGGAATACCAATACCCTTTTTGGCTTAACAGCCCATTCATCCAATGAATCAGGACATAGGCTATGTGAATTGTGTCTAGGTAAATTGCTGTTTTGTAGCTGCTGAATAAGTTGTATTATCCAGATATAAGCACAGAACTGCAGGCTTTGTTTTCGTGTGTCGTAGTGGAGATTGCAATGGTCCCCCGGCGTCTCAGGGCTGTAGAAAATCTAATTAAAGGGAAAATACTTTGCCATGCACATACAAGATTCACAGCAGAACTGCTTAATGTCTTTGGCTTTCCCTTCCTGATGCTTGATAGAGCCTGTGGTCCCCTGGGAGAGCCCTCACCACTGTCCTGGGGGCAGGGCACAGGCATTCTGCAAGGCAGAGAGCATCCGAGCTAAGAGCTGCTGCCCCTTCCTTACCTCACCCCAATTCCCTCCCGTGGGAGGGTTTCTTTCTTATGGGTGCTGCCATGTAATATTTAGAAAGATGTAATTAAAAACACATCTCAAGTGATAATGTGCTTAAATCAAAGCATCTGATCCCCTGTACCACTCTCTCCCAGGGATGGTCAGGGTGATAGGATGTTATCTGCCACTGCCCTGGGCTCCAAGCAGGGGATTACCGTGCTGATGCTTTAGTTGCTTGGCCTCAGCTGCCGACAGCCTTCACCTCAATGCGGTCCTGTAGGCAAACCAGCTGATGGCACAATAGCTGGGAGCAGGAGGATTTTGCTGGTAATGGCATTGTAAGCCTGTGTAGGTCTGGAAAAGGAGAAAAAGTAATAAACATGCAAGCCCCCTGAACCGTGTCCATGCTGTCCATGCAGGCATCGTTAATGGCGCTGATAGAGGAAACAGGCTCATCCCTCTAATTGGGGCTGCTGCTGCTGACTCACAGCACCCTCCATGGCATTTGGTTCACCCAGCTTGCAACAGGTTTAGTTCAGATTATTTAGTCCTGTCCCAATTAACAGTGACAAAAATCTTTGCTAGCCAGGAAAATGCTCGTAAAGCAGAACCAGCAGCAGCTGGGCTGGATGTTTCTGGGCTCCCCTTCCATGTCTCCCTCCATGAGATTGCTCTTGTCTAAAATCAGCAGCAAACCCTGCAACATGTCCCTCCTGATGCAAGGCAGGGACTGGATTTCTGAGCAGGATAGAATAGGTGGTGCAATTGCTTTTGAAGTCTATTTTTAATAACATTAGTTTAATTATAAATAGAAGTCCTTAAAACATGGAAATGTAAAAAGGCAGAAACATACACAGAATGTATGGTTGTAGTTACAGATGTGGTAATTCTTGTGCTGTTTTAAATTGTTGTTTGTTAATGCAAATTGCTCTGAACCTATCTTTGAAATTTAAATAATTAAACATTCACAGTAGTAACATTGGAATTTAACGATCTACTTGCTGAGCTGTGTGAGGGCTGTCAGATCTCCTGTGGTGATGGTCAGGACTGTCTCACAAGGTTAGGCTTGTAGCATGGAGAAATAGTGCCTTCTGAGGCTAACTGGGATTTGTTTGATATGACAAACCTATGCCCAAATAAATCTTTGCTGGGAGAGCAAAGGTGGAAGAGCACCTTCTGCACTTTCTGAATGGCATGTCAGCTGTCGGGGTGTTCATAGTGCTGCTGATTTATTTTCATAGAATCACAGAGTGGTAGGGTTGGAAGGGACTTTTAGATATCATCCAGTCCAACTCCCCTGCAGAAGCAGGGTCACCTAGATCAGGTCACACAGGAACATGTCCAGGTGGGTCTTGAAGCCCTCCAAGGAAGGAGCCTCCACAACCCCTCTGGGCAGCCTGTGCCAGGGCTCCCTCACTGAAACACTCAAACAGTTTCTTCTTATGTCTAAGTGGAACTGTTTGTGTTCCAGCTTCATCCCATCACCCCTTGTCCTGTTGCTGGCTACTATAGAAAAGAGGGATGTCCCAACCTCCTGACACCCACCCTTTAGATATTTATAAATGTTAATAAGATCCCCCCTCAGTCTCCTAAATTCTGTGCATGTGTTCTGCCTGGTGCAGATTTCCTGTGCTCAGGCAATTTTCTGTTCTTGAATCCTGTAAACACGTTCCTGGGCATTATTTTTTTTAAAGAAAGGTTGCTATGTCTGGATATTTATTGAAGCTGTTTTCTGATTGCTGACATTCATTTGCTGTGCACAGGGCTTTGTTTTCTGTGGTTCCTTTAACTAATGTACCACAAATGAACTTTGTTCTTTATTGCCAAAGTCCTGTGAAACTGTTTTGAGTGAAACACGGCAGAGAATATGTTCACACAGATGCAGAGCACCAGCAAGTGCAACATTTGGCCTGTCTGTCCAGCCCATCTGTGTCTTGACACTCAGGGAGGAGATGGATGGACCCCTAATTGAAAAATTAAATGGCTTGTACAGACTGTTCTGTATTCACTGACAATCAGATGCTGTTTTGTTTTACTGGCTGAATGAGGTGTTAAATCTTTATCTTTTTCCATGAAAATTTTCCATTACTTTTCCCCCTGATTCAGGGTGGCTAAAAAACCTGAAGAAAATTGAATCTGTTAAGTATGAATTTGTGTTTTAAACTGCAAGAGCTGGATTTCATAGCTAGTTAGGGTTATTATTGATAAACAAACAGTGTAGCAGCATAACCATGGATTAAGAGGAGCAGTATGTCTGTCGGTGTGAATGGGGCTGAGAGTGCAATGTGCTTAACAACTACAGCTCAGCTGTAATAGCTGATGGCTCAAGTCCACAGTGCCACAGAGCAGCCTCATGGGACTGCAGTGTTTTCTCACACCATGATCTGATTCAGCCACAAAATGTTCTGAAGAATTTAAGTCATGGCAAATGCTCGTATGTGACGCTTGACTGTAACCTGTGCCTTGTTGTGAGGTGCCTACAGAGACAACTTGAGATGCCTTCTTGGAAAGGCTGTTGGTACCTAGCTGTCTTGATGGCTGTTGCAGAAATGCGAACTATAGGTTATGGCTTGGGACAACTCTTGATGTCTGGAGACATATCTGTCTGTATCTATGCCAGTGGAACCAGCATTGTGTAGGTTGCAGAGTTCATCTCTCCTTTTAGGATTTTCTGCTCTGCTTGCAGTCTGCCACCCTGTCCCCTGAGGCTGGGGACATGGCCACACTCTCCCTGGCATCAGCCCAGGTATTTTGGACTCACATTGGTTCTCAGTGTAAAACACATGCGATGGGCAATTACAAGGAAACAAAGAGCTGGAGCAGGTTGACTCTGGGAAGAGCTCTGCCACACAAAAACGTTTAAAATGAGCTAAATTTAAGAATGAAGTGTGAAGCTAAACTTCTGCTCGTGTGGTGCTTTGAAGATATGTTAAGCCCTGAGTAGTACTATGTCTTCAGAAAATGGATTTGGTTATTTCCTTTCTGTAAGCAGAATGCTCTCTGCAATTCAGTTTTCTGCTGTACAGTATATATCTTCCCTAATTCCTTTCCTTTCAAGATGGCACTATTTTTAAATGAGGTTTTTATTTTCCTAATTAACCATGTAATCATTGCTGTTCTGTTTCTCAGTTTTGTTGATACATTTGAAGCCATTTCATTCAAGTTTTGTTTCTGCCCTGGCTTTCCTACAGCTTCCAGAATTACTGCCAACATTTCACAGCCAAGATTAAGTTTCTCTGGTGAAGACTTCTCCTTGAAAAGAACTCAGTTGAAATTTACCTGAGCAGCATTTGTAAGGAAGGTAATCGGTGTGTCTCAGCCTCAGAGCAGCTCCTGCTTTGGTTGATCAGCAGAAATATTGTCCTTGGAATAAAATGAGCTTTCTAAAATTCTCCTCACCTCTTCCTGCTGGTCCAGAAGCCACCCTCAGACCTTTTCCTGTTAGCTATGGGTTTGCTGTAGACAAGAAGCAGCTCATCTCTCAGCTTTCTCTTTTTGTTTGCTCAGGAGTTACCCCAACTGCACGGTGATCCAGGCAAAGTCTTCTCAACACCAGTATCCTGCACAAGACCATGTTAATTAGCCCATGCCTTTCTATACTACACACTGCTTACAACAAATAGCCCTGAACTGAAATCATCACTTGTCTGAGCATCCCTGATTTCATGTCTGTAATACCCCACTGTCTGTGGAGTTATCTAAGGCAGTGCTGTGGAGCTTAGCCCAGAGCCGTGGCTTGGGCTGGCAGATCGGGTGGTGAGCGCTGGCTTTGGGAAGGCTGCCAACAGAGAGATGCACCATGCTGAGAAATGTCTCAGGAGTCAATCAAACCATAAAAGAATCTCCTCTTTAACAAAAAGAAGTGTAAGGGTATTAAATGGGTTGGTTTTCCCTCCCTGCTTTTAATGGTGTTCTCCTGCCTTCAGGAAGAGTGTTTTCCCAGCCCACCCTGTTCCTTGGCAACTGACCTGACTTTCTCTGAGTGCTCAGCAGACCTTGAGATGTCGTGCTCCAGGCGTGCTGGAGCGAGCAGGCTCGTGTGTGTGGGTGTGTTTTGTTTCATGTCTCCTTTTATTCTCTGGAGATGTGGCTCCAACATCTCCTCAAGAAAAAAGCCAGCTGGCTTATGGGGCGACCAGTAAGGTAGCAGTTGTGAAGAGATGCTTACTCCATTTGTACTTTCAAGGTAACTACTTGTCTTCACAAATCAGATGTACCCCATGTGTGTATTCTACCCAGAAGGGACTCCAAGTGTCTGGTACCTTCCCAGGAAAAGGTGTGTTTGATGCAACAGAACTCGAGATCTTGAGATGTGGGCAGTGCTGCAGGTTGTGTGCAGCATCCCTCAGAGGATACAGAATGCAATCTCCTTCTTCAGGCAGATATAGCTATGGGTAGAGACTTTTTATCCTTGGAAAAATATCTCATGAAGTATATTGGATGCTTCTGCTGTGGAAATTTAGAGTGAGCTGGGCTGGCACTCTACAGGATCACTGTTTCTGTTGGGGGAAGGTTTTCCTGGCCTGGTTAGTGCATTGGGTGGAGTCAGAGCAATGGCACTTCATGTGCTTTAGTGTAATGTGTGTGTATCTTGGAGAGAATGCTCTAAAAAGTAGGTATTAGGAGAAGTTTTGGTTGGCTTATGTTAATAAAGACATTAGCCTAACATAACATTTCAATGAAAAGAACAGAATAGGGATCATAATTTAAAGTCAGATGTTGGAAAGATGTAGTTGGGAAGTGAGGAGATGAGGGTCTTAACTGGAGGTACCGAGGGGAATTAACTGTGGGCAGCTTGTGCCCACCTTGCTCTCTGGTCTGAGTACCTTCACAGGTAACATCCAAGCAGCAGGCAGCAGTGACACACTGCTGCTCATTATGTCTACTGGGCTGGCTTGGCTAATGACGTGAAGAGACCATTTTGATTTGAGAAGAACTGTGATTTTTGCTTTCCCATAGGCAGGAAGGGGTGTATGTCTGGAGCAGAAAGAAAGCTTTTGTATTTTAAATTTTGAATACCAAAACCAACAAACCACTTGCAGACACTGTGATGCTGTTGTTCAAACGTGGTGCAATCAACCCTCGCACAAGAACTGGAAACAAAACCCAGTGACACTTGTTGAACAAAGTGTTCTCCAGGATGAAGTCCTCAGCAAGCTTTGTCACCACTGCTTGACATTGCATGGAGGAGGAGCTTGGAGTACCAAAAATAGTGTGAACCCAGAAAGATCTGGCTCAGAACTACAGAGCAGCTAAGCAACAGAAAGTAACCAGTCCATACCAGGCTTCGACTGTTTGTTTGATGCTTCAGCCAAAACCATCTTCGTTAGTCAAAATGAAATACTGTAGGCGTTTAATCCTAAACCCACCAGGGATCCTGAGCAAAATGGCAGCACGAGGCAGACACAGCAGTGTGGGAGCATCTGTTGCCATGCCAACCTCTTAATTTACAGCTACCGCGGAGCAGATGCCATTGCATCATAAATACAGGTTTACCTTGGAGTAGAGATGCTGTTCTAGATGCTGTTTGCTCGTGTGTAGGAATGCTTGGGACCTGAAGTAAGCAGAATGAATCAATTAGCTGTAATTATCTTTCATGAAATAAGAGGAAGGCTTCCTTGACCTTCTTGCTTTGCATGAGAAACAGTGAGTTTTGGGTTTTCTCTAGAACTCTCCTTTGCATGTTGCTCACCTGGGTGCATCCCATCCCCAAAGCAGCGTGGTCTGTGCCACCTCTCCCTGCCACCCATCACTTTGGCCCTCAGCTCCTTGGTGCCATCAGTTGCCTGGGTTTTCTTTGTCTGAAGGATTTTTCTGTAAGTCAAGCCAACAGCCTGTGTATGATGTATATCTGCGAGTCAGAGCTGCAAATAGACAACCTGACCGTGGGAGAGGCAGAGTGTGGGAAATGGCTTAGAGCTCCTGCTGGCAGGGGTTTGGGTAGCTCCAACCATGTTCTGGGAAGCAGGTGTTTGTTATTCTGATTTCAGTTTTATTGTTTCTCACCCTGAGATGGCATTTTGGATGTGAAAAGACCTAGAGATGCATTTCAGATTTAAAACCAAATAACTGAAACTCTCTGCCTTGAGAGGAATGGCAGTGACTGGAAGGTCTGTGAAGGCCTGGTGCTAATTAAAGGTTGAACCTGCAGTTGAAGCTCCAACAGGTGTAGTTGCTCCTGCTGAGGAGCTGCTCAGATGAGAGCATGGCAGCTGGCCAGTTGAGGGGGGTTGTTACTGAACTGTGCTTGTTAGATTAATTGAGCTCTAGAGGTTTCCTTTCCTCCTTCCTTATCCTTGGTAGCACTAGCCTGGTCACCATGTTCTCCAGGGCCATGAAATGGTCAGCTGGATGTCTCTTCCCTTTAATCAGAGCTGCCCTGAATTTCTCTGCTTTGCCTTTTCTGGGCAGGTGCTGAACACCCTGTTGTGAAGAGACAACCATTGGCTCAGCAGTTCCATTGTTGAACCCCTGCCTTTAGTGAAGTAGTTTTTCAGCCCCTTCTAGGATATATAAGGGATGTAGATTGGTACCATGTCCTTGCTGCTACAGTTCAATTTATCCAATTCACAGACAGTGGTTATGTTTTCCAGTTTTACATCAGTATTCTCAGATAACAGTGGATTTTTCTCCTGTTGTATGTCCAAAGATTTAGAGTGCTATATGAGTACTTGTAATCAGTGCCTTGCCTTTTCTGCTAATGTGCTTTATTCTATTCTTGCAGGGAAGCAAGCAGCTCATCCCTCTCGGGCAGAAGGTTTCCTACTGCAGGCAGCCGTGTCCATCAGAGCTGGAGGTGCTGCATTTCTTACCAGGTATCACATGGGAATCTCTTTGTAGAAGCTGTCTTAAACTTAGTGAGTAGACTTCAGCTTTAGCATTTCTTTTTGTGAGAGGGACAAAGCAGAGATGCACAGAAGCTTCATGCCCCACAGGCACACTGGTGCTTGTAATTTCTGGACCGTGAGCAATGGACAGAGAGTTGCTGAGTCAGTTGTAACTTGTATGAGTTAAAGCTGGAGCTGGTGTGGGAAATTGTGGTGTGTGTGTGCAAAGTGTATGTACCAAAGGCACTCTGGAGTCAATAATATGCTTGCAGTGCCTGAAACAATCTGAAGGATGGGTATACCTGCTCACTGCACTGGTTTCTCCTTTATCCCAAACTTAACGAGGAAAATGTTTTTCAACTTCTGCATGCTTGTGGAAAAACAAGCAATGAATGAGAAATGAGTAGAGGCTTCACCCTGACATTGAGGCTGTATTGCACATGCTGGTGTCTCACCCATGTCTCTTTCCCAGCAGCAGTGCCATGGCCACTGAGAGTAAATCTGTTGCACTTGCCTCTGTGCCGTGGTGCCAGTGGGCCACTGGCAGAGGTTAAGATATATATACTCTTTGCCTAGGGCACATGAGAGGCATTGAAGGCACTACTTACTGAACTGCAAATAACTTCCTAAATGGGATTTTCACAGGGATAATTGAGGAAAAAAACCCTAAACCCAAATTCTTTCACAAGAACAATGCACTAAACCCTGTATGGATGAATTCTCCTGACAGTGAATTCAATGGCAAGACTGTGGAAAGCAAAATTTAACCCAAGTTGTGAACCCTGTAAAGCATTGTATGTGTTTTCCTCTTTATTTTCCTTTTTCTGCTTGTATGAGAAGTATATGAGTATCAATAACTCCAGGTAGCTGAAGACCAGCTCCTAGGTTCCCCTTTGTGCTGTCAGTTTGTTGTGGTTCGTGGCAGCCTGGCTGGTCTTTATGCACACTAGCAAGCTGTTGTTATGCCCATGTGTAAACAGGGTGTTCTTCTTTGAGTTGCTTTTGCAGGGTGCAGATGGAGTCATGCATAAAAATATTGTGGAAAAATGCTACCCAAATGCAAAAAAAAAAAGGATATCTGGAGGAGGTCTGAAAGGTTTTATTTAGGAAAAAGTAATGAAAGTGTCCATGTGTACTATATGCAGCATGTGAGCAGCAGCGTGGGTCAGGGGATGGGACGTGCTGTGTGGCTCGGCCCTGGGAATGCTCTGTCACAATCCAGGCCTTCTGAAGAAGTTCTGTATTAGTAATTAATTGTTTATGAATTATCTGCAAACTGTATATGCCCTGGAAGCCCAGAGCCCTCCCCACAGGCCTTTTCTCACTGTCAGGTGTTGGAAATCAGCCATTTCAGCCAGAAGTGTGCTGTTTTCTCGTGAAGTTTGTCCCTCACTTAGATGTTCTGGCTTTTGGGGGGTTGCTGGTATTTAAAAGCTGTATTTTAAAAAAATTATATGGAATATGAAAGTACCAGAAGGTACTAAGAAACAGCAGGCTTGGGATTTTGAAAATGCTGGGTTGGATATGGAGAGCAACTTCCATGTCAGCCGTAGCCACTCATTCCTTTGAGCCATTATGGTTTGCTCTGAATTAGCCACTTGGCAGAAAATTGCTGCTGTCTTTATAAGCCTGGGAGCCTGGCATATGTGTTTAAAGAGAGGGACAAAAGGCATTCATTTTTAAAAAGCAATGTTGCTCAGACTTGTGAGAGTCCATATACCAAAGCAGCTCGGTTCTCTTGGCAGATGAAAGGGGTAGAAACACAAATCAACAAGACTCAAAGTGAGAAAAATCTGTGCACATACAAAAAGGTAAAGAGGGGGATGCAAGGAAAGAAGCACTTCTTGTTTTGGCAAGAGCCAGCTCTGGCCTACCTACCTTGGCTTGCTCATGGGACTAAAAATATGTATCCATATTTGATTTGTTTTTTAATCTATCTGGTTTCTGTTCATCTGTATGATACTCATCAAATGATTCTCATATTCCATGGCATGACCTCATACTCCCTTTGCTGGGAAAGGAAATACATCTGGATTTTGTCATCATTTCCCTTCTGGCCACATCAGAGAGCTGCAGCATGGACACAGGTGCAGTGGCAGCGTGTTGAAGGAAGAGCATCTCTGTTCTAATGCCTGCTTCCAAATTCATTGTGCTCTGTTATACATTTGTGCCCTTTTGCCCCAGTGCTCTTTCCAGAGGCTGTCTCAGAGCTCCACCTTGGGCGCTGAGGAAGAGGGGGCATGGAGGGCACAACTTGTGGGGTGGGATATGGGTTAGGAGGAGGCATGTAAGCAAAAGTAGTTTTCTTTGAGACATGTAATTACCAGTGTTTTACAAAGCTTGATGCTTTGTCTACATATACTTTCTCTGTGAAATATAAAATACCAAATAGGAAGGGAAAGGGCATGAAGAACACAGTAACCCCTTCTGAGATGGCTTTTTCCCTTTTCTCTCATGAATAGGATAAGGTTTGCACAGGGGATATTTTCCCCCTTTAAGGATATTGCTGTGCTAACCTTTTGACAGCTGACCCCTTTTGTTATCTGCTGGAGCAGATTTCCTCCCAGGCTGAGGGTCCCAGGCTGGGAATGAGGCTGCTGGAGGAGCTCTGGGAGGCAGCAGCTCCTCACACTGCCCCGGGTGTTCCCTGGCAGCTGAACTGTAACGGAGGCCCTGGCAGGGCAGCGCTGCGCAGCTGGTGACGTGCAACAGCTCAGCAGGCACCAGGCAGGACCCCACTGCTCGAGTGACTTCCAGCAGACTGTGTCTTTCCAGCACCTCCATCTCAGCTTCCCCACAAACTCCACGTGCAGAGGGCTGGGAGCTGGACCATGGCTGGGCTCATCCAGAGCATCCTTTTATTGATGTTTTGCTTCTGCAAGCCTGGGTAGTTTTGGATCTGGGAGCAGAGCAGAGTGCTGCTCACCACCCATGCGATGCAGCCATGTGGGTGCATCCAGACTTGCTCAGGGAAGGGGACCTTGGCCTGGAGCCATGCCTGTGCCACCGAAAGCCCTGACAGGACTCTGCTTTGTGGGGCTGCAGCCCCTGTTAGAGCATCTGCTGTCCAGGAATGAAAATCTGCCGCTGCTGTCCCGTTATACAATCTACTTTCCAGTTGTGCTGAAGTACCAGCTCAGTTCAAGCAACAGATACAGCCACTCCTGTTCACCCAGAAACACACTGAATGTGTTGTTTCTAATACTATTGCAAATGTATATATTTATCATGCTGTCATATTTCATTTTGCCAGCTGTTTTAAAAATGCATGATTTAAAAATCCTTGCAGCCAACACAGGTAGGGGAGGAGGGAGTGTTGAAAAATTCAGCTCATTTAGAGTAATTTTTAATCCCTCTCCCTAATGACTTAATGACTGAAATAGTGCTGAGGATGTATCCTAAATAATGCTCTGGTTCTATCTGTTTCTCTCAGCGAGCTGCTTTCTTCTCGGCCGAGGCACAATACAGTGAGGCAGAGCTCCTTCATCTTTTATTCCAATTGATCTGAATTTATATTACTCTAACACTGAAGCAATCTGGGAAGGAAACCAAAACTAACTTTATATTTTAACTTGCTTTAACAAACAATATTCCATTAAGAGTCACGTACATGTTGGGTTTCACCTTGTGTGCTGCACACACACACACACACACACAGTGGTGGTGGCACTCACCTCAGTATGAGCTATTCTTTGTAGCACTTCTGTTATAAATTAAGAAAGGATTTTGCCAATAAGAGAAATGAAGCAGAATCACAGCAGGGTGTAATGTGTGAGATGGAAATTTGCTGTTTGTTTAGCAGACACATGGGTGCCTACATGCAAGGTGCTCGTGTCCTTACAGTGCTCTCTGTCCACAAAGTGCCTTCATGCCTTCCTGATTCCTCCCAGCACCCTTGGAAGAGGGACAAACTCTTGTGTCTGCCCCTTCTATGTTTAGCAAAATGTGTTTGGAAAGGGAATGGTAAATATGGCCAGTTCTGGAGAACAAGCCAAAGTCAGTCATTCTCCAGCTCTGGTTTGGATCACTATTCACAATGCAGAGGGGCATCCATATCCCTGGTGAGATACCAAAACCCCTGTGCTCCTGGCCCTTCCCCAGCTCCAGTGCCTGTCTCTGGACGTGCTCCAGAACCTCAGTTTCTTTGTTGCAGGATCTACCTGTGTGGAACCCAGAGGAGCATGATAAGGAAACCCTCAAGTTACACCATAAACACTTTGGGTGTTTGGCTCCATTCTTCCACTTTTGCTCTTTCTGCTGTGCATGTTTGCAATGCTTGGCACACCACAGACATGGTTACAGCTGGGAGCTCTGGGCAAAGACAAGGCAATAGTACATGCAATTACACTGCAATAAATTAACTTTTCTTAGAACTTTTTTACATGAAGTGCTCAGCCATCAGTGGACTCTTCAGCAACTTTTTTCTCTACATTTCCATGTAGGATGTTCAGAGACTGGATGGTGAAATAGATATTAAAATGTCAGAACCTGGAGTAACAAAAAAGCTGCCACATAAAAATTCAG
Organism: Colius striatus; assembly: GCF_028858725.1. NCBI lineage: Eukaryota > Metazoa > Chordata > Aves > Coliiformes > Coliidae > Colius > Colius striatus. The sequence continues at coordinate 4,244,368 of NC_084768.1, forward strand.
ACATGAGGAGTGCCATCCAGCATCTGAGTGCAGGATGAAGGCAATGAGCTACACATTGTTGGGGTTTTGGAGGTAGTTCCTCCTTATGTGTAATGGAAGTGTCTAGAGAGGGCAGCGGCTGAGATGCTGTGCAGGTGCTCCCAAGGCCACCTCCCAGTGCAGGCAGACCACAGCAAGGCCACGTGGTGTTGCACACCCACACACGTGTGCACACACAAATAACAGTCGAGAATGTCTCTTCCACCCAAGGCAGAAGAGAGGCAGCTTGGCTCTGGCAGCAGGGCTGCTGCATGGGATAGCCTGTGGTGGGATGTGCTGAGAGCATGGAATGTAGAGATCCTGCTATACCTCACTGCTTGTCTCCAAGCTCCCAGCAAGGAACCACAAAGCCATCATTTTCTCTCTCCTGGCACTCTCAGAGTTGCTTTGACACCCAGGTATCTGCTTTCCAGGAATGCAATTTAATTCACAGAAAGGCAAGTGTGTCAGATTAATGGAAAGAGCACATGGCACGGATCCAATCTTTTTTTATATAAGCCATAATTCCCTTATAAAATGCAGTGGCCATCCTGAGTTAAGGATGCACATCCATTTTGTCCTTCAGCCTGTAGGGTACTTCACTGCATGTATTTGGGGGGATTTATACTGACCTGTCTCTGGAGCCCAAGCTCTCCCAGAGGAAAGGGAAGAGGATACTGTTGAGGAAGTGCCCTGCCAAAGGAGAGGCTCTGGGTTTTTTACTAATGATCCCTTTCTGGAAATCAATGAGCTGGCAGAGGCAGCCCAGCAAGTCTCTCGGTAGCTATGGAGACGGACGGAGGAGCCAGGGGAGAAAAGGAGTTTTTTCAGGAAAAGTCCAAATTCTGTGTTCTAGTATTTTTAACCTTTTTGAGACAGTTACAAACTATTTTAATTAGCAATGTTTATTGCCTACTGTAGAATGGTGCTGGCTTCTGCCTGTACAGAAAGAGCTGTACACGCCTTTCCTTGGCATCCCCAGACCCCCACTCATCCTCCTGCTTTGGTGCTGCTTTTGGTGCAAAACAGGCTGGGATTTATGTATGAAATGTACCCAGTACTTTCTGTTCCTATTAAAATAACAATTTTCACTGGAAGCCAAATGAGAAAAGCTGATGATGTAAGCATGGTTTATGATAACTAGTGCCAGGCTAGCACCATGTTTCATGAGACCCCTTGCAGCCCTTGAGCCTTGCTCCAGCACCTGGGTGTTTGCTGCCTGTAACCCTCTGCTGTGCTGGGGCTGCTGTGCAGGTTTTGCAGGCAGCACTGCCTTTACTTCAGGTTAACTGCTTCCTCCCATTTTACAGCTGTTGGGCTGGGATGTGAAGGTCTGCACCAAGGTGATGCCTTGGCCTCAGGGTCACCTGTGGATGGTTTATGAAGGCTATCTTTAAGAGAACTGGATGTAGTGTTCCCCAGTGAGATGCTGTACCATTTTGAGAAGTGCTGCAAAGACACAGTTGCACCCCACATCTGGCCCTACTGTGGGCACACACTTTGCCTGAGCTGCACTAGGTACCAAACCAGCAGCAGGTCCAGGTCTGAAGGTGCTTCAGCTCTCCCAACTGTCCTGTGCACGCCAGCGGTTCCAGCAGCTCAACACCCTCCATCCTGTGGGAGGTGACACCGCAGGACCCTGTGTGGGTGGCAGGGCACACTGAGCAGATGGAGCCTCTGCCTCTGAGTGACAAATGGAAAAAATGCAGTTCAAATACACAAATACCATGAAATTCAAACTGCAGCCTGACTGAAGCTGTAGCAAAGAAGTGGTAAAGGTGACATCTCAGGGTTCTGTAATTATTCAGCCAGTGATTTCCACATCCAATCTGGCTGCTTTGAAAGGCAAAGCATGTTCTTCTAGCAGCTTGCTTTCTGCATTTTAACCTGGCCATGAAAAATGAAGAGACCTTCTTCACACTTACACCTCTTCACCAGCCAGATATGTGGTAGGAGCCAGCGTAGGTGACAATTTTGTTGTGAATGCAGGAAAGCCCCAGCATGGAGTTCGTTTTGCAGATAAAGGTCCTGAATCTATTCCTGGTTGCATAGCAGTGTCAATCAGGAATAACAGCCTCAGTCGGTGTAACGCAGCCCCCAGAGAGTTTTTTTCAGCAGTGAGCAAGGTCAAAACTTAGACCCATATTTGTCTCTGTGGAGCTAAAACTGGCAGATTTTCCCTTGTGAAAAGAAGCGATTTGGATCCCTAAGAAGCAGTTAAAGGCGTGTGTCCAAGAGCACACACATGTCCACAGGACATACATGTTCAGAGGCATGTTTCCTAGCAGGTAATCACCCAGATTTATCCCTGAAGACCCCAATGAAAATATTAACCTTAACTAGCATGTGACACAATGCATGGCCATGGGGGAGACTCCTCATTGTAAGCAGGACAAAATGAAAAAGGAGGAAAGAGCCTCAGCCCCTGCCCCAGCCTGTGCTATGTCCCTGCCCCAGCATGTGCTGTGCCTCTGCCCCAGCCTGCAATGTGCCCCTGCCTCAGTCTGCAGTGTGCACCTGCCCCAGCATGTGCTGTGCCTCTGTCCCAGCCTGCAATGTGCCCCTGCCTCAGTCTGCAGTGTGCACCTGCCCCAGCATGTGCTGTGCCTCTGTCCCAGCCTGCAATGTGCCCCTGCCTCAGTCTGCAGTGTGCACCTGCCCCAGCATGTGATGTGCCCCTGCCCCAGCCTGCAATGTGCGCCTGCCCCAGCATGTGATGTGATCCTGCCTCAGCCTGTGCTGTGCCCCTGCCTCAGCCTGTGCTGTGCCCCTGCCCCAGCCTGCCATGTGCCTCTGCCTCAGCCTATGATGTGCCCCTGTCTCAGATGCCTCAGAGGGGATGGAGGACCTTTGGGCTGCTCAGAGGAAAACCTTTTGGATTGCTAGGCCCCATAAATATTGTGTACCAGCTGTTTGAAGAAAAATCTTCTTTTCTTTCCTTTTCCCCAGTTTTGTACAGGCTCCTTTGCTATTTCTGTAGTGCCTGATGCCAAAGGAGGCGGATGCAGCCCTTCTCCAGCTGCAGCAGCAGGGTGCTTTGGAGGCTGCGGGCTCGCCCTGGCTCTCCATCCACTGCTGTTTCAAGCCTCCTTTGCTCTGCAGTGTCCCTGTGCCCTCAGTCCCACTACCCACCTGCTCTGCTGCCAGTGGCCCGTGAGGGAGAGTGAAAATGCTTGTGGATGTCTGGGGGAGGACAAGTTGCCACAGAGTGACAAAGCTGTAACACCTTGTGTGAAGTCTGCAATTTCATCATCCCTTTTTTAAAGAGCCATTAATGAGCAGGTTCATGTGGAATCCTGTGCTGTTTCCTGCCTAACCTGGTGTTATCATTTCTCCTCTGTCATTCCCAGCACGGTGTTTTCTGCCTCGGCTTATGCCCCATCTGCTGTCTGCATGATGCCTTGTCCTGCCATTGAGTGTGGGTCTGGGGAGATGTCTCCATGTCAGAGATGATTAATGTTTTTTGCCAGAATGCCAGTACAAATGCAAATTAGACAGGGAGAGCAAACATAGTGTGGTAGCAAGGGCTAGAGCCAAAAATGAGCACAACTCATGCCCTTGTTACGGCTTTGATTTGAAGGCTAGTGATGAAAGAAAAACATGACCCCCTTTCTGCCTTGCTCTGCTGATTACTTTTGGCAAGAACTGAGGATTAAAAAAATGTGGTTCACTGAAGGTGCATGGCATCCCACTGCCCATGCACTGCGTGGCATCCTGCCCATGCAGCAGCCACTGCAGAGCCCTTTCCATTTCAGAGCCTGCCCTTTGGATTTTAAGAGGCTGAAGTGATAACTGACAGCTTGTGGGAGGGACGGTACCCTTGCACTAGAAATGCTTGGGAAGATACTTTGTGATTCCATCTGGACTGCCAGTGAGATCAGAGGCTTGAACTCAGGTTTTGATTCCCAAGCTGGGAGCACTGGGGTCTGAGACCTGCTGGGTGTTATTCCATGTGTCCTGCAGACCAGCTTTCCCATGAAACAGTTCCAAAGGCCCCAAGTTTGTGCCCATTCTGCTGGTGTTCTGAGCCTACTCCAAGAATCCCAAGTCCTGGCCTTCCTCCCCTTAGATCTTGGGTTGATGTTTTTACATCCATCCTGTGTGCCACCTTTCCAGTGTTTCTGCCTACACTGTGCCTTTGTGTGTAGTTGGGCATACTCAGGAGCTTTGCTGTTCCTGTGTTAGGGAGCAGACAGTGTGTTCCCAGGAGATGTGGTGCCTTACAAGCTTTGCTTTAAACTGCCAGGTTGCTTTTTATTTGCTGCACCTGAACACACCTTTTGTTATATGTGGGTGACAGTGGGTGGCAATGATACTGGGGCTTGTGAGTGCTGGTGACACCTGGAAACTCTCCTGGTCCTGGCCTGGAAAAAGAATCCGTATCCTCTACTGCGGAAGGAGCACACTGGCTGCAGCAGGCATGTCAGCAAGCCAAATTTAGATGTGCTGCCAGAGGACAAGAAGAGAAAAACTCCTCTTGTTTACACTGGGTGCCTGTTTGGCCTCATGCTCCTGGTATTTAGTGTTGTGTGTGGGTCCGGGGAGCGAGGCTGGGCAGAGACGTGCTCCAGGTGCCGCGGCTGCACGATGCGCCCTCACCAAGGAGCAAACCTATGTCGCACCAAACCCCACGAGTGTCTGCCCTGGGAAGTAGCTTTGTGCTCTCCACTTGTGCATGTAGCTACCAAGTGGTGTAATATCTTGTGGCTGCAGATAGTGGTAGCACTTTGGGGCCACTCAGTCCCTGGAGGGCCTGGGTACAACCAGCAGCACAACAACTTACGGATGAAACCCAGAGAGAACTGAGTTTGGTTAGAGCAACATCTGCTCAAGGCTCTCAAGGAGCTGTAAAGTTTAATTCCATTGGGTCATAGAAGATAGGGTGAAACTCCATTTTCCTAGAAATAAAAGGAAAATGCACAGTTCTCTGTCCTGCTTTGCATATTGTAGCTACAACTCGCTGTTTGTGTCCATCACAGTAGTGCTTTGCCCTAGTGCCCTCCAGCCAGGGTGCTCCTCACCTCTCCCTGGCTGAAATCTGGATGCTGCAGTCATCACGTGGAAGGTGAGAAGAGCTTTACTGAGCTTTGAATTGCAAAATCAAAAGAGTGAATTATTCTGTGTTAATAAACAGAAAATATTGATGGTGGTTTTGCATTTGGGAAGTATGGTGGTGATTTGAATGAGCACTCTTGGCTGTCTCGCAGTGCTGGTGGCCAGAAATAGTCCTGTATTATGGGCAAAAGAAAGAACATATAAAACAGCTTAGTACAGTTTTGGAGAGAATCCTTTAAAAATCAGTTGTGTATGTCCCAGAGAAGATGACCCATTAGAAAGAGTTGCTTTGGAGCATCTCATGGCTCTCTTTTCCTTGCAGCATCTGGGGCACTGAGGATGGGGCAGATACAGTTAATGCACACTCACTGTATTTTGGTGTGCTACTCCTATATAATTCACCTGCAGCCCTCTTGGGTGAGTAGTCCCCTGCTCCCTGCTGGGGTTCTTCCCTCCCTGCAGACCCTGTGAGGAGGAACTTGTCAACTTGAGTGATCCCAGGGCACTGTTCCCCAGACCGAGAGAGAGAAGAGCTGTGCATGGCTGCTTTGTGACATTAGTGTGGCCTTAAAATGAAGTCTGGACTTTTTGGGTTGCTTTTGACATAAGTTGACATCCCAGGCACACACAGAGGGTTTAAAGCTGTGTCTGCTGCGTTTAGGGTTTTGTGCATCCAGGAGGCTGGTTGACTTTGTTTATGGAGATGGCGTAAAACCAGGCACAAGCTTGACACTGTGTTGGACAGCACGATGAAGGCAGGGATTGCTGCCTCTGTCAGTGCTGGACAATTTGTTTCAGCTGTAATCCCAATATTCACTTTTGACTTCCAGCTGCCAGCACCTCCCTGCCGGCACAGGGGGCTGGGGTGCCCCATCCAGCACTGGCAAAGCTGATTCCCCTGCTGTGCAGCTCCCAGGGGCAGGCAGTGTTGGAGTGGTCGGGCTCCCTCTGTGCTCTGTTCTCCATCCCTCCATGCTTCCTCCATGTTTTGCTGTGCTGAGACTGCTCCAACCTCATCCTACAGTGGGTAGCACTGTCCATGTAGGGTTGAGTTTGCTGGAGGTCCTTTTGATGGATTTGTCCTGCTGTGGGTAGTCACCCCTCACCCCTCAAGATGTCTTATCCCAGCAGAAGTGGTTTTGGTTCTGGAAATGAGCCTGGCCAGGGGTCAGTGAGCACCCTGCAATGGGTCATAGGGATGGCAAAGCTGCACATCCCCTTCCTCATGGGTCATCCAGAGCTGCTGCCTGGAGAGCAGAGGCCTGGTACAGCTGGAATTACCTGACATCCCTCTGCATGGGTTTCAGTTTCTGTGAGGAGCTCAGCTTGCAAGTGCTCTGCCAATATTCCTTTGAGTAATATTATTTAGCACCATACTTCTAATAACTCTGTGCTGAGTTTCCCCTTGAGCTGCAATCTGTTGGGTTACAGGTAAGAAAACAAATAATCTTGAAGTCAGGCTCAGGGAGAGTGTCTGTGGCAGCTTTTGCTCCCTGTTCTGCACAGGGCTGTACCGCTGGGTCTCTGGCAAGCCCCGTACCCTGGGCAGCAGCTTTTGCTCCTTGCTGGCCATCACCTCCATCTGCCTTCTCCTTTCTCGAGAGACTGTGGGGAAGAAAACTAATATAGTTTCCTCTGTCTATAGTAGTTTATTGCTTAAGGGTGATGTTTACCCTTCAGTGCTGTCATGAGGGAAAATAAGGTAAATAAGACTGTCTGAAGCAAAGAAATACCAAAGAGAAATATCTTGGTCCTGGACACGTCTTTATAGTTGATGTTTTTAATGTGATTGGAGTTTTCTGAACAACCTAATCTGAATAGCTGTCTCTACCAAAACGTTACCCTAAATATTCCCCCTCCCCTCCTCCATTGATTTTCCTTCACGAGATGTTTCAGGGCATTTTGACTTGTGTCTGTGCAACTGCAGGTGGGGCTTTCAGGCAGTGTGTGAACATCCTTGTAATGAAATCAATGTAGTGATGGGAAGCACAAAATGCTTTGGAAACCCTTTGCAGGGAGCTGAGGCCTTGTGGGGAGGTGCAGCAGGCGTGCAGCCCCGGGGGGCTCAGAGGGTTTGGTCGAGTTTGGGCAGTGGGGACTGCAGGATCCCCTGCAATGAGGTCTGTGGGGGTGTGAGCTTTTTGCAGGCACAAATGCCGTGTGTTTTGCTCAACCTTCTGCAGAGAGGAGACATTCAATTATTTCAATTAATCAAGCAGACATCACCCTCCTTCCTCAGTGTGTTAGATAGGAGTGTTATAAATTAATGAATACTGCTTCATCATGAACAGCTCAGAAAGTTCTTCTGTAGCAGTGCGGAGTTTGGGTAGATAATAATGTAACAACGATGCTGAAGTTATCCCCTCTCACGTGAGGGGACACCCTTTCTCCTTTGAGAAATGAGGGGGAAATGAGCCTGTGAATTAGTTTGTGATTGAAGCTGTGGGAGAGTGAGCCAACGCTGGGGGTGAGCGGTGCGGGTGCCACAGGGAACCCAGCGTTGGATGCCTCACACCCTCCCTGGGTGTGCTGGGGACATGAGCCAGGCCTCCCATCCCATCAGCCTGGTTATCTGCACTAACACCCTGAGTGACGCTGAAGGAAACACAGAGATGAAACTGCCCTCAGCTTGGCTCTGCCCAGCCCTTGCTCCTATGAATTAGCAAACCTCCACTGCTGAGGAGGATTTCTTTTTGCCTGGCTGTGCTATCTTTGTTAAGCAGCTCATGCACACAGTAGCCCCAGCTTTGCAAAGCAAACCTGTGCTTCTTGGGTAGTGAGGCACACATTTTAGACCTGCTGCTACCACACTTCTTAGTCAAGTGTGTCATCACACCTGGCCATTTGGGTATTCGTTACATTCAATTCCATTTTGTTTGCCACTGTGCTAAATGAGAGGTTTCTTTTGCAGCTGCAAACAAGCCCAAAGCAGCCACTTCTCTGGTGACATCAAGGAAGCCTGAGGGATGCCCCTGGGGAGCCGTGGCTGCTCCTGGTAGGGTCTGCAGCACACTTCTGCTGTAGAGGAGCATTATTGCTGTATAATCTCTCTTTGAAGTACACAACTTAGGAAAGCTTTCAACAGCACTGTGCAATGCAGTGCTGCTCGACCAGGCACTGAAAACCAAGGGCTTCAGGAGCAGGCTGGTGTCCCAGAGAGGAGAGCCCTCCTGTGCTCCCTGCATGCTCAGCTCCTAACGCTCCAGGCACTCTGCAGCTGCTTCCCTGCCTCCATCTCAGCTGCCCCATCAGCTGTTCTCTTTTGTGCCATTCAGTTGAGTATTTTCAGGATGCTGAGGATGTTTTGATTCCTCTCCCCAATACCTCACAAGTCAGAGAGGAGAAGGTAATAACTTTAGGCAAAGCTCTTCTTCCAGAAGCTTTAAAATATAATCTGGTAATGGCAGATTGCTCAATACCATGCTCACATGCAAGTTATGCCTCACTTCCACCCGTGTTTTCTCTAGATGAATAACTTTTAAAATGTGCCCAATAACAAACTAGGCAGTTTTAAGTATTTACAGAATAAAATACATACATTTAAATTCAATGTTTGGTATCTTTTGAGATAGCAAGAGAATGTGCCCTGATGATGCTGGCAGGCTGGCCAGGCATCACCCACTGCCTGAGCAGGGGAGGTGGGCATGCCAACAGCCTCTCCACACCACCTTCTGCCAGGGGTTTGTGTCCAGGAGCTGGGAGAGCCCTTCAACATTCCCCCTCTACTCATACACAGTGTGCAATGGGTAAGACATGACCCATCTGTCAGAAAACACAACTCTGCCCTACTCAAAGAGTGCTCAGTGCTATAACAAAATGCAGTTCATACAATTACATCAACTGATGGGTTACGGTCACACTGGGGTGTCCACTGCAGGGATGTTGGTTTACAGTGCTGTAAAACTGGCTGTGCAGGGACACTAACTGGAGTCTCAGTTCAATACAAACATCTCTAGAAAGGCATCATCTTGTTTGGCTCCACAGCAGCCAACCCACGTCTGATTCAAATGAGACATTCTCGATTACTTTCTAAGTGGATCTGATGAGTTTGTTCAGCTGAAGCAACGAGGCAGCTCTGTCTTTGTCAGCATGTTAAATACTGCATGTCATGCTCTGGATGTGATGCAAAAGGGGGAATGGTGGCCCCTGCCCCAAGCCCACGTGCCACAGGACGCAGCTGGGACCTGTGCCCCTCAGTGTGATCCACCTGCCCCAACATACTTTGAGTGGAGGTTGTTTGGAAGGTCACCACATGTCCACCTTCAGATAGCATGTGCCTAGGAAATCCTGGAAAAGTATTGTGGGTAATTAAGTGCTTTTTCATATAAGACTGGCCTCTGGAGCTGGAAAAAAAAGAGCCATTACCTCTTGATCCATCATCCCACAGCTATCGCTCGCCTTCAGACCCGCCTTCAGCCAGCTGCTGTTTCATCATGCGGCATCTAATTACCAGCCTTGGCATTTTGGTGCTTCAGAGACTTATCTGAGCACCAAGAGTGGGACCAGAATCCACAGCACAAGAACCCCTCAGCTCATCACTGAGCCCTGTGCATGGTAATTGTTCTTATTTTGCCTGGGCTTGCTGAAAAATGTGTTTGTCTTCACACAAAGGCAATCAGGGATTTGGAATAAACTTATTGCTTTAAAAACTGACTTTGAGTCCTGGAAAAATATAGAGGAGGAAAGAGCATCCATGGACAGTGACTCTGGGCATGTCTCTGAGGGAGGTACTTGTGTGACCCACCACTGGGCTGGCAAGCTCACCTCTCCTAAAAACCTCCCTAAAAATCCCGCCTGTGTTTCACAGTCCTGTGAATAAACTGCAGTGGGCTAATAGCAGCCTCCAGGGGGGAGGAATAAAGGAGTGAAAAGAGACTTCTTGGGTGTAATTACTCTGTGTTAAAAGCAATTAAATACTGAATTTGTCCCAGAAAATGGAATCCTTGAGGGATAAAAGCTTCACGCTCTGGTCTGGCAGATCTTGCCTGGTCTGTCTCCAGATCACACCCATTTTGCAGCTCTGCCCACTCTACACCTGCTGCCTGACACAGGTCTTTCCCAGGTTACATACCTGTCATGTATGAGGCCATTTACTAAATGAGAGGGTGATTTGGAAGCATCTTCCTCCCTTGGTAAAGAATAGAGTTTGCTACAACGTCAGGAGTTGTTGGACCATGGTTTTACTCGTGTATCCACTTTTGTATGAGGCTTCAGTTGGTCAGGGGGAGAGCAGGAGCTCTGGTCATTGCTGTCCAATTTCTACCTTTAATCTCTTACATTTTCTTCTCCTAGCTCAAGTAACATTCCATTTTTTCTCTGACTGTCTCATAACGTTTTCTCTGGATGTGGCAGCCAGAGGGCTGCTGTGTGGGTACAAGGAGGATGATTGTAAAAAACCAAAAGTTGCCTTTTTACCATCTTTGCAGCAAGCTCATTTTTCAATGGAAAAACTGTTGATTTCTTCTGGCAAGGAGAGGGAGGAAACTCCTGACTTTTTGATGAAATATTCCATTTTATGGTTAGAAAAATGTTTTGAATTGCAGGATGCCACGTGCAAGTGTGAAATATTTGAATACTTTTTATTCCTGAGTGCCCCTCTGAGTGTGCTGCAGATCTGGCCCTGCTGTGGAGCACAGTTCTGCAGCTGGTTTGGAGCTGATTTCAGTTATACGATGAGAAGTTTTTACCTCTCAGTAAGGCTCAGCACAGAGGAGGAGATTGGCATGTACTTCTATTGAAACACCTCATTAACTAGCTCAGGAGACAGTGAGCAAGCAGTTATCCCATCCCATCCCATCCCATCCCATCCCATCCCATCCCATCCCATCCCATCCCATCCCATCCCACCTGGGGATGCAGTTTGTTGTGGGGAAGACAGAGGCAGCCTAGACTAATAACAGTGAAAACTGTCATCTGGCTTGGCAAAGCTGGCCTTGCATTTGCCAGCTTGAAGAGCTGGCAAGAAAAGAAGCCAAAGATGTTGTTTATGTTCTCTAAATTGGTGGTAAATGTCCAAGTCAGGGCATGGGGCATCCTCACATGGGTTTTGTGTCTGTACTTTCCTCTTTGCAGAGCTGCTCCTTCCATCCCTAGTCCAGTTGTTCTCCTATGTGGGAGCACCAGTCTTGAGCTTCAGCTCCTTTTCAGGAGCTTTCTTTTGTATGTACTCTGTTATACTTATCTGCATTGAATGTCATCTAATGTTTTGTTATTAGCAGTCTGGAAACAAGGGGCTATATATTAGATGCCTATAAAATGCATTTCCCCTTCACAAAGTGCTTTCCCAGCTGTATTGCTGTCTTTCCTTAGAACAAAATTGCTCTGGAGCTGACTATCTTGGTTTTTCACACGCAGCCTCTGACTTCTGAATGAGTTTTTCCTCTTCCCCTCTTTCTTCAGTGCTTCCTGGGCTGCTCCTCCAAGGGCTGCTGCAGCTCCACGGCTGTGCCAGCCCTGCTCCCTGCCCCACTGTGGGTGCCATCAGCCCCATTCCCTGAATTGCACATCTACCTACCGAAAACCATTAATTTTGCCTGCAATCTGTTAAGCATATCATCTCCCCAACCCTTTCAGTAGCTGATAGAAACCACATGTGACATCTACACATGACAGCTGGAGAAGATGGCTCTCAGATAGCGTGCCTCATTCAGATGCTTTCTGGATATCAAAATTGCTCCCTATTCCTGTCTACTGTCAGCGTAATAGTTCTTGTGTTATAACTAAATTCTGACATCTGCTTTTCGCAAAGGGCATTGAAAAGGATACAAATAAGTCCAGGAATTGTTTGATTATCCTCCTTCACAGTGGATGCTCAGTCTGCAAAGCACCTCTGAGCTGCCTGCATGGTGAAGTCCCTGGAAATACCAGCCAGAAGCTTTTAATCCTGATGGAGAGCATTTTGATTGCAGCTTTACACCAAAGAGAAGTGTCACCTGTATTTTAGATTTCTTTCACTTGTAAAAGGCTTTCATTTCCCCTACAGGTTTATGAATATAAAAGTACGTGGGCTTCTGTCTCCCTGGCAGTGATTATCCACGCCTGGTCTTTTTTCTACAGCAGGCCTATGCAGGAATTATTGCTTTCACTTCTAGTAGATCACACTGATGGATGCAGAGCACGTTTGCATGCACAGCCTGGTTTCACTTGAATGTGCAAATTCTGTCATCTCTGTTTACTTTTAATACTGGAAGTTGAAGAAATTCCTAGCACAAATTTAGGATCTAGCTCTGACCTCTTAGGAAATGTAGCTCTTAGAATAGCATAAGCTGTTGTATTTGCTGACTTTCACGTTCGTGTTCAGCAGCGCTGCTTTATGAGCATATCTGTAATCTGTCTGTATGTCCCCGCTCGGGGAAATAACACAGGCAGGGAGAAGGACAGTTTCTGTCGATGACTTTCCTGGGACACAGTGCTTAAACTGACTACTCCATCATGGTGCAGTGCCACTTGGTATTCTTTGTCTCTTCTCAGCACAGTAAGAGGTGATGTGAAGCAGTGAGGTGTTTGCTCCCATTGTGACGGGAGAAGAGGTTAGGCTGTATATCCAAACCTTCTAGCTGACCTGTTTTGTAATTCCATCGCATCACAAATTTATAAGCAACTAGGATTTCATTCTCAGAAACTCGGAGTGGAGAGGATCTGACAGCATCACGGGAAATACTGTACCAAATCCATGTAGTCCTGAAATATTAACGCTGAAGGAATCCTGAGGCCAGGCTCACGCTTGTACCGCGGGCAGCGCAGGGAGTCCCAGCCCACGTGTAACTCCTGTTCCGGGCTTTGCTGGGAGACCAGCGAAACGGTTTCCTACCTTGAGCAGCCCCTGTAACGTTTGCTCACAGCAGCTGGGCTCAGCAGGTTGCAGGGCCCTGCATGCCTGAGCAGCACTGCAAGCCACTGCAGTCGGACAAATTTTTGTCCCATCGGGTCTAGGTCTCTCTACCTGCCCCCGGTAGTGTTGTGCAGCTCAGTGCTGGCCTTGGCTGCTCTCCTGCTTGGATTCTCCTCAGGAGATTCCCTACCTGGCACCCAGCAGGAAGAACTGGTGGATCTGATCCTGCCTTTTGTAACCTTCCCTACTGAAAGCCATCGTGCACTCTGTGTGCTCTTGATCACAGGACAGGTAGGAAAAAAGTGAACCGAAGATATTTTGTCTTGGTTCTAAAGAGGTTTTTTGAGGGGGGACAGAATGTGTTTCCATTTACACTCTGTAGCTCAGGTGATGTTTTCTTGTCTCCTTCACTCCTTACCTTGTTCTTACTTAGCTTTAAGGATGGTGATACTGGCCTGGTGCCAGGCTCCTGCATGACAGAAATCTGCCTTCCCACCACTCAGCAGCATTTAGCTTTTGACTTGGATACCAAATGCATGGGCAGTGCAAGGCATGCAGGAGCCTCGTGCCCACCAACAAGGCATTGCTTGGTGCAGGAAAACACGCAGCAGGCCCCACGCTTCCCTGCTGGTTGCCCTCAGCAGCTGGGCTTGCATGGCTGGGCTGTGGAGGTGTCGTTGTAGTTGCCAAGTGCAAATGCAATGGAGAAGTGGAGGAAGTGTTATGGGAGTGTGTGTGGGGGTCTGTCCTTTACACAAATATCCAGATGCAATAACACAGATCTCCTCTTTATACAAGGACCCAGATTACAGATTGGACTGTGTCTCTCCTTTATGCATTAAGTTGCTGTATCATACACCATGCTGCTGCCATGGCTTTTGTGGTCTCCTCCTCCATTCACAGCTCATAGCTCTGCACCAAAGACACTCCAAGGTACTTGTGGAGATCAAAAGGATGATTAAAAAATAACAACAAAACCAGATCCATCAGCCTTTTAAGAGGGGATTTATTTGTAATCCCAGAAAGAGGAAAATGAGGTCCCAACCTGCTGTGCTGCAAACGGGAGAGTCACATTAAGGACTTGAGCTGGATCTTGGTTCATTTATGATCTTCACCATCTGCAATTAAATATAAGTTTATCTGGGCAGAACATATCTGCCTTCTTATACTGCACTCAAATGTGATGCTACATTTTTAGCAAATTAAGATGTCTGTGTTTTGTTATTTCTTATGTTTATTTACCTTCACAGCTGTGTGAGGGGCTGCAGGGCCACGGCACTGCAGGAACATCCCTGAGTGCTGGGCTGGGCTCTTGAAGCACACCAGAGACAGGCTCTGGGAAAGTGCTGTGCTCCCTAGATGAGGTCAAGCTTTGGGATGAGCCCTATAACACAGTAATAAATGGAAAGAATTTTTTCATCTCTCTGTCCCGTGGCTTTCACGCTGTCTCCTGCTTCACCTTCTTGCCTTTGTACAAGAGGAACCCCTTTTAATTCTGTTTTTAGCATTTTTGTTTGGAAAATGATTTCTAAAGGAAATAATCACATAACACATCTACTGTTTTTCCCCACAAGCCTTTAAAGCAAATGAGGGCAGAATAATTTTTTCCTCTGAAGACACCATTGTCCTAACTGAAGCTCATGCCCACGCTGCCCACAGGGCACTGGGGAGTGCTGGAGGCCTTCGCTTGCAAGTGATCTGTATATAGAAGAATTATGTAAATAGATGTAATTATTAGATACAGGTCAATACTTTTGCCTGTAGTACCCAAATTATGAGTGAATTCTTGCAATGCTTGCTGAGCTCAGGTGCTTGTCCAAAACCTGAAGGGTGCTGGTGGAACAAAGCCTTTGGTGTGATGCTCTGCAGAGGGTTTGTGGGGCTGCAGGAGTCACCAAGGACCTGATGGCAGGCCGTGTGCTCAAGTTTACCAGTCTGCAGCCTCTCTCCTGGTTTTATCTTCTACATTTCATGCTTTATAAATTCTGTTCAGTCTATTAAACAATTTCTCATTCAGGATAATGGATGGATGGGTGCTGGGTGAGAATCCTGAGGCACGATGAGGCTGGGGCACAGCAGCAGACACACACAGAGCTCGGTGCTGCCCTGGTTGAAGGTGGTGATTTCACTCTCGGCTCCCTGTGTGTGCTGCCTCTCCCTAACAACACAGATCACTTTGCTAATGTAGTCCTGGAAGAATAGTCAAGTATGTAATTTCTAATTAGTGCAGCTGCCAAGAAAGCACCAACTTGTAGTGATAGCAGAGGGAGAGGTGCATGAAGAGTCTGGCTTTCTGCCTTGTCAGCCTTGGGAAGGGATGAGAGGTGGATCCAGCTGGTCTTTGTGCTGGTCCACAGCTATGGGAGTGTGGGCACTCAGATGCAGCCAGCTGAGTTACCACCTGACCCTCTCGCCTCTGAAATGCCTTTGAACCCACCTTCTGTTGCTGCCTGGTGTCAATTTGAGAGCTCAACTTGTGAGGGAATTACAATGACAGCAGTGATGAGAACTGAATGCTTCATGATCTGTAGGATGGCTTATGGAGCTGGGTACTTGTTTCTCCTCTGGATACAGAAGATGCTGATTTAAGACTTTGTCGATTCAGAGTGTTCATTGTTGGGGTGCAGATTCAGCCATGGCTGATGAGGCTGGTGATTCGTGGACTGCCAACAGGAAGGGCAGTGATGGGTGGTAGGGAACTATCAGTCTGCTTGTTTACAACTGCATTTCTCTGAGCTCCATAATTGCCACCTTCTGGAGTATTTGGGTGGGTTTTGTTGCAATGGCAGAGAGTAACAGCCCCAAACTGTGAGGTGGGCTTGGCCTTGCTTTGCAGCCTCCCCGAGGTGGTGTCCAGCTCATTTGCTGTCTTTAGTCTTTCTGGACCCCTGTGTCACTTGTGCCTGTGAGAGGATGGATGGAAACCTCCTGAAAACGGGAACTGGGGTGGATGCAGGACTGAAGAGGTGCTGGTGGGTGCTGGCAGTTCCCAGGGTGCCCAATGTCCTCAGATGGTATGAGGATGATCACTGCTTTCCAAGCCCGTATGGAGAACCATATTTCTGGATCTCTTATATCTCTGAGAGAGGGAGAAATGTCTGTGCAATGTAGGGCTGGGACTCGGGCAGGGGGAGGCTGCATGGGATGGATGGCTGTGCTGTACAGGCTGTGAAAAAGTCCCCCAAAACGCAACAGGCAAAAATCTGCCGTTTTTCCTACCTGTCTTGATAACTAATCATCTTTGAGTTGGGACTTCATAGAAGTCAACTCAGTTTCATGGCACTTCTGGTCTCTAACTGGAGTCTTTGAGGAAAACTCTTGGGATATTCAAGCCCATCTCTGTGTTTGATGATGGGGTGTACATTTGCTTCTTCTCTTTCTCTCTCACATTTCTGCATGAAGTTCTAGGGTCTTGCACACCCCAAATATCACCTTTGCTTTTATTCCATTTGTGCTGGGGAATGCTGTGGGGCCACTCACAGCTCAGGGATGGGGAAAGCAGCTTTCCCCTTCTTTCCCAGAGACTAGCTCTGCAGCAGCAGGTTGGAGGAGAGTAAATCGTTTAAATAGGTTCTTGCTAATATCTATAAATCATGGGAACCATCCAGAAGTGTCCCTGATCCCATCCATCGGAGCTTGTCGCCAACGCTGTAATACATCATCACACTGTCTGAACAGCATGAAATGACTCAACAAAGAACTCAAGGCAGGACACATCTGGCATGAGTAGGCTAGGAAAACAGGTTACATTTGAAAACGTTAGCTCTTCCCCAGAGTCACTCATCACCAGGTAACAAATTTTTCAGAGTATTAAATTGCCTTTGCACTAGGAGCAGAATCATGTTTAAATTGCTATTAACTAACACAATTTGAAGTGTGGCCTATTTTTCATTGAGAAGTGGCTGTAATCAGCTAAGCTGTCACCAGCATGAGAGAGAACGTATGAAATGTGAAGAGGTAGGATATGTCAAAGGAGGCTCTTTTATTGTCCCCAAGATTTGGTTTAGGTTAACTTCAACTTCTGGCTGCTCTCTCCTAGAACCTATTTTACTGCAACCAGTTTGTGCCTGGCAGCTGCTGGGGCACTCGCTGCCTCGTGGCGTTGGGTCAAGATGGACTCTGAGGTATCAATTAAGAATGTACTGCCTAAACCTGGCCTTTACTAGGTTCAAGTGTTCATTTTTTATCACAAATGGAATCCAGCCCCTGGTTTACCACCTGATACCCGTTACAGTTACAGCTTACCTGTTCTGTGGGCAGAGCATGGCCACCACAGCTGACACAGCAGCATTTTTTGCTGCTGTAGATTTTAAATCACTATGTGATGTATAGCCTGTTTATTATTTTGCCTGTTTTTCCCCCCGTTATCCATGAGGATTACTTTTCTCTTAATTATTTGCATTAGACTAACAATGTCTATGACTAAAGGTATCAGTGAGGGTCTGGGGCTGAGCCCACTGCAGTGTGGCACAGCATCTCACATGCAGCTGCTGCTCTCAGAGCACATTATCCACAACCTGCTCAGGGAACGTCAGCTCCTAAGTCAGATATCAGAGGGCAAAGAGCCTGCACGCAACAGCTTGGTCACACATGCTAGTGCTCACCATTCTTTGTTTTTTATCCCATGCAGCAGTACAGGCTGAGGGTGACCTGCTGGAGAGTAGCTCAATGGAGAGGGATCTGGGAGTTCTGGTGGGCAGTATGGGAGAGGGAGCCCTGGCCCAGGCTGCCCAGGGAGGGTGTGGAGGCTCCTTCTCGGGAGGTTTCCAACCCCACCTGGACATGTTCCTGTGCCCCCTGATTGAGGGGAACCTACTTTAGCAGGGGCTGGGGCTGGAGCAGCTCTGCAGGGCCCTTCCAACCCCCACCATTCTGGGATTCTGGGATTCTCTGCAGACTCATGTCATGCCCATGAGTTGTCTAAGGGGTTAATTTTGCTGTAGAAGCTAGAGATGGGAAATCTAGGAAGAGAACAACCTAAATGAGCAGTGAAGAGTTCAGGAGCTCAGTGTGACCTCATCAGGTAAAGGATAAAAACCCCTTTTGGTTATCTTAAAAGGTCTTGAGAGCTGTCAGAGAATGAAGGATTGCAATGCTCAAATAAACTGAGCAAACTCATCTCATCGAGGGGCTAAAGCTGTCCTGGCCCCATCATAGGCTCTGCCACCACACAGTGCTGTACATGTTCTGTAGAGCAAAGCACAGGGCATCTCAGCTCTGCTGCATTTGGGGTAGTGCTCATTAAGTAACCCTTCTTTAATTCCTTTGTTTCAAAATGAGTTAAGAATGGATACACGAGCGTTAATTAATCTCGGTCTATCCCGTTCTGTTTAAGCAGCAAGTATTTTTAGCTGCTGCTCATGGTGATAGTTTTCTGAGTTTATTAATAGTTGGACCGAATTTTTGTGCTCTTCTACTCAGGAGCAGACCGCTGGCAGTGGGTGAGAAATGGGCTGCTGCAGAGAAGCTTCGGGTGATTTCCTCCCCAGAAAATCACAAGAGCCTGTGCAGGGAGCAAGATATGAAAATAAAAACAAAAGCAAGGGGATTCTGTGGTTCAAGGGGATGAGACAGATGACATTTTCAAGCACTTTAATGAAGACTGTGTTTTGCACACTCCTGAGGTATGAATGGTGAGGGCTTTGTGGCAGGAGCCACAAAATGTGCTCGTTTCAAGAGCTGGCTACAGACAAATCTTTGTGTGAACAGATTTGCAGCTCAGGGGCATGGGGATGTATTTGACTTCACACATACCAATATATCACCGTGTTTCATAAAGTGTTGTTACTCTTTATCCATTTAGCCAAGCAGATTGTGACCCAAAATTCCCACTGTAAACCTTAAAGTTTTCCTTTACCCACCCCTACCAAACAATGAGGTGGATCACCTGGGCCTGACCTGTGACCAATGGCCCTACACTGATGCATTGGCCAAAGTCCCACGCTGCAGAATGAAATGCCCCTTTCTGAGAACTGGTTGATGGCTTTGGTGGATGCAGGAGGGGGGGCCCTGCAATTTCAGCATCATTTGGATCTGGAAAATGAGAATGTGTGTAAATTTGGGAATGGGAACTGCAGCAGAGATAGGACTTGTGCCTGGGTGGGGGTTGGCCAAGGTTGTGCCAGGAAGGATTGGGAGATGCCTGTGTTTCAGTGTTGGTGGGGTCAATGCTTGTTGCCATTACAAGACATGCCCTCTGGCATGTCTGTGCTAATGGTGCTGAGGGCAGTGAGGCTCATACACTCCAGATATTGGTTGCATTATTTAAGTTTCAATTTTTTCTTTGACAAGGAAAAGGGCCTTGGGCAGGCTCTGGCAGGAGGGAGCTGTGCACCGTGACTCCTGTGCACAGAGCCCTTTTGGGGACATGACCTGCTCTCTCTGCTTGCTTTGCCTCTGGAAGAGGGCAGGGGTGAGCAGCTGCCCAGATTAGCATTGCCTCTTCCCCAGACCTGTTCCTGCTCTCCTCTGCTCAAAACCTGGAGTGGAACAGTAGATATGTATGGTGCACTATGTGCCTGGAATCCAGCGCACGGAGGTGTTGGCAGCCGAAGACATCCATCCCCTAGTTAGTGAAAGATTTAAATATCACTGAAAATGTTGAGTAAATCAATAGACACATCTAATGGCCTCCTGTTGAAGATTGGCTTGAGCTATAGCAACTATTGACTAGGCTACAGCACTAATAAATGAATGCAAACTGGCACCCCATGCAGCTCCTGCAGCTCTGCTTGGAGCTGCCAGTGGGACGTAACACCTATTGGTCATGGGAACAACACGCCTTTACTCGTGGCTTCCTACACACCCACTGTTCTGAGCTGTCTGCAAGCATCTGGCTGTGGCAAGTGATGAGCTGCCTCCAGCAAAGCTCCCCAGAGTTCCGCCTGCAGCTTTGGTGCAAAGCCAGGGCAGGGGGTGCCAGGGCTGACGCGTGGGGTTTGCGAGTGTGCAGGGCACAGCTCTTGGGAACACTGAGGAAAGTCTTTGTGTTTTGTCACTGACATCAGCCAACCTCAGCCTGGGACACGTAAGCAAAGAGCTGCAGTCCTATTCAGCCCAGCGCTGGTGAGGCAGGGCAGGGGTGGGTGTCCTGTCTGAAGGCAGAGAGATGGAGCTGGTGGCACCAGTGGTCCCCTGTCCTCATGTCACATGACGCTGCTTCTTCAGGGAAAACACACAGAAATGGCTTTTTGCTCAGATTTGCAAACTTCTGTTTGCAGTAGGATGTCAAATCTGCAAAATCCAATAACTATAGATCTCATCTGTCTCCACTGAAACTCTGCTTTCCTGGATCCCAGATATTTAATTAAGTTTAATTTGATTTGATTCTTTTGCAAGTCAGATAACGATTGTCAGAAAACGAAAACAAACATTTTGGTAAGATTAATAGGAACTTGTTAGGCAAAATGCAAGTGAAGTCAGCCACAGCTCCTTTTTTAGCTCTTTTATTGCTTGTTCGGTGTTGTGACAGTGCTGTTCCTTCCGCTCAGCTAAGAATAGCCACAAGTCTCCCAGGAGCAGGCTCAGACATGTGCTTCCCGGGCCTTCATGAGAGGAGTCAACTTTGCAGCAGTGTGTGAAGGGGAAAAACACCTCCAGCAAGTTGCCTTTGTGTTGTCTTTACTGACCATGACTGCTCTGTTGTCCGCCACCCTTTCCAGTGCATAAACCAGCTGTAGACTTTAGTTGCAGTTAGGAGATGAATTAAGGCTTAATCCAAAGCTTTCTCTAGCTGATGCAGAGATCCATTGTATCATCAGAGTGACTTTTAATACAGGAGCTGACATGTGCTGCCAGAGCTCCCTCCTTGTGTTCCTTTCTCCTGTGCAGACTCCCTGGGAGCAGCGGGGCAGGTGGAGGCACATCCCTTTCTCAGCTGAGACCCTCTTCCCTGCAGGAGAGCCCCGATGCTGCAGGCTTCAATGCTGTCTGAAGCAATTCTATAGAGGAATAGTGATAGATGACCAGCAAAGTCCATAGCTGATGGCAGGAAAAACAGCAGCACAGAGGGATGTGGATGTCCTTGTCTCTGCCCTTTGCCAAAACGAGTCCCAGAGATGGAGACTGAATCCACACCTTGCTCTGACTGAGAACTGAGTCCCACTGACTCGTGACATCCCCGATGAGGTGGGTGCCTTGGCCAGCACTGGGCAGCCCCTTTGGCAGCGTGTTGGTGGCTGCAGGAGCAGCCGGGGCAGTGCAGTGGGGCAGGAGCAGCCGAGGCAGCACTGTGTGGGGAGCGTGGCATGGGGGGAGAGGGGCTGCAGCTGGGGCTGTCTGTGCTCAGAGCTGGCAGCAAGCTGATGGTGCTGGCATGGCAGGATTTTTTCTTGAGAGAATATGTACATTTTACATATCCAGCAGTATGTAGAACAGAATGATTTCCATCTTACTCCATTCCTCTGAGGCCCTTTCCAAACAGACTGTGTTTACCAGCTCTGTTGGGGAGCTGTCTCCATGCTGGTGAAGTCCAGCTTGTACCTCGGACCAGGAATGCTTGCTTTGCAGCTTGTAAAGAGGTTTGCAATTCAGCAAGTAGTTTACTATCACAATTACACAGGGCTAGATGACTCCAGACTGGCTTGTTCAGAGAACAGCTCTTATTTGTTCTTTTATTGGTCTTCAACCCTTAGCTATGGAAAGAAATTGGCATTTGCTGCAATAGGATAAGAAGTGGGCTCCTTGTCATAGCTCCTCGTGAGGACTTCACCACAATTGTGGCTTTTCCCAGCCCATGCATTTCAGATAGACTGAAGAAGCAGCAATTTCATGACAGGAAATAAAACTCATTCTTGACACAACTGTTCTATTGATTAGATGAAACAATTTTGCATAAGTGTGGTGGCAGCAAACGGCAACTTATGTGAGAGGATAAAATAATCTAACAGTGTTTTCCCCACAACTGTATTTTGACTGAACTTGCAAGGATGTCATCTTCAGAGATAATAACCCAAGCTGCTAAGTGCTTACAGCCATCCCTGCACTTCCTAGCAGAGCACTACTTCTGGGATGCCACCATTTGTAAATTCATTAACCCCGAGTGTACAGTCATTTGCAATGGGAAACAATATTTAGCAGCAGCTATAAAACCAAGTTTATGCCTTTGTAAGTATTTGTGAACCAGAGAGGAGAAAAGTCATTAATACTTACTTTCTGTCAGCTTTTAGAGCTTAGAATTATCTCATTAAGCTCTGAAGGAGAGATGAGCTCACAGTAAGAAACCCGGGCTCTAAACTGCTGAAAGGAAGGTGAATATTCTTAATGCTTTCCAAGGTCTATGTGCAGGACTTGGTTTCAAAGACATCTTTTCCCCTCAGTTGTTTTTATTGTAACTTGTCCCATCTCAGTTTTTTGTTCCTCTTTAGAAGAGCAGGTTTTGTTTCAAGTCTTTCCATGTTGTACACACTGGGATGTCTGTCTTCTGCTCAGGGTACCGGTGCCACCAACCCGAGCACACTCAATGAGACACATCACAATGTACTGCACATCCTGGTGCTTCTTGTGCCCTTATCCTAACCCTAAATTGTTAGGGTTGATGTAGTGGAGCAGGGGAGAGGCAAACACTGCAGCCCTTACCTGACCACCATCTAATGGTAGCTTCATCTTTTGAGTGTAAAGACTCCTTGGGTAAAACCTGTCCTGTGTGTAACAGAGATGCCACCAAGGAACATCTTTCATCATTACAGATCACTGGCGTCTTCTGGAGGTGAACATCACAAGAAGTTTGATGGCAAGCACTTGGCTGTACATACTGAGGTCTGTGCAGTGGGAGGACAGAAGGCTGTGCCCTGCACACCTGAGATTTGCTGAAAGACAAATCACGCTGCAGAGCCCTTGTCATTCACCCTTGGGAGTAGCAGCAGAAGCTGTGGTGATGCCAGTGGCTGTTGTCTCCAGTTCAGCTCCCTAACAGTTGTTGCTGTCACTGTTTTGCCTTGAAAATGCATTTCTGCAGCCTGCAGTTAACAGCTGGAGCTGCTGCTGTTTGCCAGGGCACGCAATGCAGAGTGTGCCAGGAGAGGTGCATGGAGTACGGCTTTCTTACACAAGAGCAAACAAAAGCAAGTTTAAAAACAGTTGCAAGTCCAACATTTTGCTCAATAATTTTTAAAGGTTCTTTCCTGAAACACTCTCTCAGGGGTCAATTCTGTTAAATACCCATGGACCTTTCCAACAGCTGTGAGATCACTGGAAGGAAAGATGAAACACTCTTGACTGCTGGATACATCCCCCTCTACTGAGTGAGAGACAGTACCCAGGAGGCTTTCCAGGCTGTTTCCCAGAGGAGGAGGGAGGGAGACACCTGCCTATCTTGCAGGAGGGATTGCAATCCTTTCCGTTCCCCAACTCAACCCAGCACAAATCCCCCAAGAACGTGATCTCTGCGAAGAGCACAGCAGCTTTCTGCAGACGTCTGCTCTCCCCCCGCTCCATAATGCATCATTAAATCGGCAAGTACTTGACATAATTGGATCCCAGTACATAGCTGAAGTTTGTAGTGCCACTGCAGTACAAATAAACATCTTCACCACAGCTGTGGGGCTTACCAGATAAAAATGTACTTGTCTCCTAAGAGGAACATGGGAGAGCTAGTGCACTGGCAGGTGATTCCTGCTACAATGGTATCTAGAACTGGAGATCCTTTTCCACTGCTGATTTATTGCTTTTTTGGAAAACAACCCAACAAAATAACCCCAAAGCTGGCTGGTGTCAGTAGGATGGCAGTGCTGCCTGGGAGGAGGGGTGGTGGATGCCTGGAGGGGTATGTGTGGGTGCAGCAGACCCTGGTGCTGGCACTGCGTGGCAGAGAGCAACTTGCAGCAGCCAGGACAAGAGCTGCTCAGTCAAAGAGAGTGCCACAGTAAACCATGGAACTGGGGAAAAAAAGCTGCAAAGTATTAATTAGCAGTGGGCCTGGCAAGCTGGTGTTTGCAAGTGCTGCTTTCTCTTGTTAATCTTGACACAGCTGTTTGAAGGTTATCTGGGAAGGGGATAAGTGATTCTCCTGAAAGCAGGTTTTGTGTTTCATCCTTTCTTTAAAGCATGTTATTCCAATTACCATTTACCTAATGAACTCTTCAAATTTAATTAGCATAATTGGTGCCAATTTTGTGAGGAAAGATTCATCTTGCTGTAATCAAAGTTTAGAAGCAAGGCACTGGTCCTGGGCAGAGGCACATGGCTCCCAGGGCTAGTGCTTGCCCTGGCATGGCCAGTGGCTCGTGGGGCAGCAGCCCAAGCCCACAGGGCTGCACCAGCCCGGCTGCCTCGCTCGGTGCTGAGCAAAGCAGCAGGTTGTGTTGGCTTGGTCACTGGCACTGGAAATGCTAACAAGGATGAGTCTGAAACAACAAGATCTATGTGGAGAGAGGCCTGTCCTTGTGACACTGTGCTCAGACGAGGACATGCATCCACCCATTGACAGTCTGATGGAGGGGCGATGTGATCTCGTTCTGCTCTGTGTTGGTCAATGTTGGAGTCAAGCATGAAATGCAAATGCTCTGGCTTCTGTCTGTGTCCTGCTCACAGGAACTTTCCTCTTTCATCCAGCCATCTGGACAACTTGCAGTGACTGAAGTTTTGAACCCTTCCCTCCCCAAAAGTGGCATGTAATCAACTCATGAAAATATGTCATGAGGCTTCTGGCCAACATGTAGATAGAGAAATTAAACTTATGACAAACATCCTTTACATCTGGTGTCTAGGAGCTGATAAGTATTTCCAGCTGGATTTGAAATAAGTGATTTAAAAGCTGGTGGGTGCCCTCAGTGACAGCAGCAAAATCAGGTTCTCCAGCAGGAGACTGGCATGCAGCAGCTGCCTCCCTTGCAGTCCTGCCCTGCCTCTCGCAGGTGCTCTGGGGGACCCAAAATGGATTTGCCAATGTTTTTTCCCTGAATGGTATTTTTTCCCCAAAGCATTCCAGAGTTCAAGGGAAGTTTTGCTGGAACAGATGCCTGACTGCAGCCACTCTGTGAGCAGCAAGGCTTTCTGTGGTACTGCTTTCATGAGAAAAGCTGTTCTGCAGCCAAAGCCTCGCTTCAAAGCACCAGTATTTTGAATATTTATCTTAAATGAATTTGACTTTGTTAATGTTACTAATATAATACAACGCAGGAGAGCATATGTTGCTGCAAAACAAGCTGTGTCCCAGAGGGATGCCTGTAGGTGCTGCAGAGTGCCATGTGCTTTGGCATGCCTTACATTGCAGAAGCCTTCCTTCCCCATTGAATAAATTCTTCTTGGTGTTTGCTTAGACAGCCAGAGAGATGATGCCCTTCTGCTAAAGAAGCCGTGGGTTCAGTGGAAGGTATTGGGAGCTGGCACCCAGGGGGAAACAGGAGGGGGTTGCGTTTCAGGCCAGGGCGATGCTCATTTACAGCCAGGCGCCCCCACAGCAGCATGTGGGAATAGTTGTGGTCCCTAAATGTGAGTCAGCTCCGTTGTCCTCTCTCTGCCCCACAGGACTGATGGCTTTTAAAAATGCAGAATGACTACATTGCTGTAGTTTTCACATCTCCCGCTATCGAGTAGTGAGCTCCTGAGCTGCTTTTCCTCTGCTCAGCCTCTTTGCATGAGTAGTTAAATTTATGGGAAGCAAACCAGGAAAGTGTGGGATTCCAGACATTGCACTGACAAATTAAGAGGGGACTGTCTTGCTTCTGCTGTGCAATGGCTTCTTCGTTCCCTGAGCTCAACATCGCCCTTTTACAGGCTCCTCAACAGGAGGTGTGCTGTGGGAAGACGAGGCTTTCTCTGCAGAAAGGCGACTGCCTTTTAGGTAGGAGTCTCCTTTCCGTCAGGAGCCTTACATCAGGAGATGTAATGTCATGAGTGGATTGTTTTTCGTTGGTATTGCTTAAAGATGCAGAGCTTTACATGGAATAGCAGCCTGTGTCTTGTCATTACATCTTCCTGTGCCCTTCACATGAGATGCAAACATGGGAAATGCAACCTTACAGTTCCTGGTGATATTTCCAGCAGCGATGGCCCAGACTCCCCAGTCCCCTCCCCAGGCTTGAGAATCTCCATGCAGGTTTCAGCCTGGAGATCCCCCTGGTACCAGCCATTCTGTCCACAGGGGAAGATCCCTCCCAAAACAACAGTGTTACCAAAACTCTTCCGTGTTTATCTGTCAGATTTTGCTGCAGCCATGTTGAGCAGCTCCTCACCTCTCCTTCACCCTTTCTTCCCAGGTCCTGCAGGATTCAAATGGGTACTTGCCCTAGAGAAATGTAATTGCCCCTTGTCCTGAGGTGCTTCAGACACTGTGGGTTTTTTTTAATATTAGCCTTCCTTCCCTGTATCTTTGCCTGCAATTAATAAAGTACAAGCCTCTTGAGCTGTAGGTTACAAAACAGGGGCTTGTAGCTTCCAAAGTTGTTAGTAAGACTTAATATTCCAGGAATGTGGAAGATCTGTGGATGGAAATCCATAATTCATGTTCTTCCTTCAGTTTACGTGTTCTGAGTGATGTTTGGAAGCGAATGAAGGGCAGCAGCCTGGTCCTGCTCCTGCCTTTTCCTCAGCACATCACCTCTGTCCATCTTTCCTTACACAATCTGGAAAGAATGTAGTTGAGAACCATTTAATAACAGAAAACAGTAACAAGTGTGGCCAGAGCCGAGCGTTGAAAATGAGATTGTCTCTGCTCTGTATGAAATTAAATTCCTGGTGGAAGGGATTAGCAATATTGCTAATAATTTACTGTGCTGTATGTCAATACACCAGGCAGCTCCAGAGTCCATTTCCTGAATAAGTTAATGCCCACGGGCTAATTCTCCCATCTCCACACTCATCTGTCCCCTGCAGTGGCCATCCCCATCTCACTGCTGGGAAGAGCACAGATGCCAGCCCAGCAGTGCCAGGCACCTGCAGGGATTTTTTCCCCTTGCTTTGGTGACCACAGCAGCACATTCTTCTGGAGAAGAGCTCCTTCATGCAACACAAGCAGTTCCCCCAAACTCTTCAGCATCCTGAGTTGCGGCACCTCCTGTGCTATTCGGGGAGAGGGTGTCAGGAGGGAAAGCAGCCAAGCATCACCCTACAGAATCCCCATATGGTGGGGGTTGGAAGGGCCCTGCAGAGCTGCTCCAGCCCCAGCCCCTGCTAAAGCAGGTTCCACTCAATCAGGGGGCACAGGAACGTGTCCAGGTGGGGTTGGAAACCTCCCGAGAAGGAGCCTCCACACCCTCCCTGGGCACCCTGGGCCAGGGCTCCCTCACCTCAGCACCAAAGGAGTTTCTCCTGTGTTCTAGTGGCACTTCCTGCATTCCAGCTTGTGCCCATCACTCCTTGTCCTGTCACTGGGCACCACAGAACAAAGGCTGGCTCCATCCTTTTGACACCCACCCTTTAGATATTGATCAGTGTGTGCATCCAGCCCCAGCCCCAGGAACTGCTGCTGCTCGGCATTATGGGGTTCATATGTACACCCAGGAATGAGTGTGAAGCACAGAACAGCTAAAGCATCTGCTTGGCCTCACAAATGGACAGTAGTAGCTGCTGTTTCTGCTTGGAACACAGAGATGTTTACTCCCTCAGCATCCTTTCTGGAGGGAGTTGCCTTGCCCTGCCTTTTGAAGTGTTTGCAGGCAGCAGAGACGGGGAGCTGCTGGACTCGTGCACACAGGGACGGCACAGCTGGATGGGGAAAAGCAAAATAAGACCACAGTGCCACAGAAGACATTGAAACCTTTACTATGCTTTTTGTCATAGATCTGAAGCAGTACTTCAGATATATAAAAATGGCAATAAGAGGGGAGGGAAGAGCTGGACTATGCCCCTTAGCTCCCCATGGATGGGGTTCCCAGCACCCCGTCCTCATCCCTCTGAGTTTGCTTTCCCAGCAGTGCATTTGTGTGCAGCTCCCCAGCTGCAGCCCACAGGTATCAGCCTTCTTCAGACTAGAGATGCTGGAAGCTGTAATCTCTGTATTTAAATGCACAGTAAGAACACTTAAGACTTTTTTTCAGTGTAGGTAACATTCAATTCCCCCTTCTTCACCTCTCTTTTTTGACTGATAATAATTCATTTTTGTTTATTAATATAGTAAGTTGCTTTTAGGCCAGCTCTTCATCTCAGGTCTCTCAGCAGAGCTGCCTGAGGTCGTGCCTGTGCTGGAGAGAATCCCACCTCCAGCCCCTGCCAGTGCCTCCAGTTTCTGTGGTAACAGCACGTCTCCACGGTTTCCACTTCAATATGCTAAAAAAGTTATTAATAACAGTGGAATCTCTTCCTTATGATTTTTCATTTGAGTGATGCCAGCTTTAGAGTTAAATTGGCCAGATCTTTTGCTTGCCCTAAATTCAGGTTGGTGTCTGTGTCAGAGGCAGCTGAGGGTGATCAGGAGCGGTGCTGCTGGGGCAGCTCCTGGGCGCATCCTTCACTGGGGCGGCCACAGCAACCCGTGCTCGCTGCCCCTCGGGCCAGTGCTGTGCCTGCAGCCTGCCAGCAGGGCTTTGCTCATCTTCACACCAACAGCGGTAGGTTTGGGGGTTCCTGCAAATCGCAGAGCCCAGCACTGGCCGTGCCAGCCTTCAGGTTCTGCTCTCCAGGGTCCATTGTTTGAACTGGTGTTGCAGAAAGGCAACAAAATTAGTTTGTTCATCCTCTTACCTTTTTGTTTCATTGGCTGGATACAACTTGAAAAGCTGATTTTTCTCTTCTGTGATCTGGTTTTCCTGTGATCTGGTTTTATTTCTGTGATCTGGTTTCATTTCTGCTGTGAGTGGTTTATAACTGGCAATGGACAGCTTCGCTTTTCCCATCACATGAGGCTGAAAACTTTAGTTACAGACTTTGGTATGTATTTACTATTCAATTCTCTTCTCTTCTACTGCCCTCATTTTATAAGGAGAAAATTCACCTCAGGAGTGAGGAACTGCAGGCAGCAGGGCAGCTGGGAAAGGCCTCCATGGAAATCCATCCATCGCAGTTTGGAGGCGGCTGTGCCGAGCAGCTCGGCCAGAGCGTCCTGCCCAGCTCTGCGTGCACAGCCACTGCCTCCACCATGGACAGATTTGGTTAGCCTTCAAGGAGCAAACTGCAACAAGCTCTGCTGCTCCAGTGAGATGCTGTGTGTTGTTGGAGAGAGGTGTTTCATGCTTGGGCAGAGGAGGCTTGGCAGAAGGTAGATTGAGGCACCTGTGTGAGCATAACCATGAACTGACACTACCCAACTGTGGAATATCTTAAATTAAGCTTATTGGGGGAAGAGGTTTGATGTTATTCCCAGAGAAAAAGTTGCTTCAGGGTTCAGGAGAGAGGCAGCAGTGGCACCTTTCACACACCCTTTGCGAGCCCTAAGGCTGCTGTGGGTGTCCAGAGCAGGAGCAGCAGGACACGTGGCAGCCAGCTCCAGTAGACATAGGCAGCTGGTGCCCAGCCCTGCCAGCAGCACAGCCACCCCAGAGCCAGTGCCCTGCACTGCCAGCAGCTGCCCTGCCTGCCCAGGGACTGGCCTCTGTGCTCTGGCTCTCAGGTTCCAAAACTGCTAAGAGATGAAAGTGTCCTTGAACACGCTGTGCGTGTCAGGTGGGTTCAAGCTGGACCGCCTTGCCTCTGGGATGCTCAGCCTCCAGCTGGAGTCTCATTTGAAGGTTATGTTGGTTTTGCCATGTGAGAACCATGAGGTATTCAATGCATTTGCTTCATTGAGGTTAGCACTGAATTTAGAGAGATCTCTGTATAATTTTTAGGAATAAAGTAATTTGTAAGGTGAATCTCTGATGGTTTATGCTGCAGTCCCGTGTGTTCCCATTGGTTTTGAGCGAACCACATCATCTGGTTTCTACTTAAGGAGTTATAAAGCCTTATTGCAAATTAGTAAAAGATCCATTTATTCTGCTTTGGAGTTTACTAGAAAAGAAGCAGCTGTAGTCACAGGGTGCAGCAGAGCAGGCTTTGGGTGATAAAGCAGAACTCATGGGGAATCAATGGGAAAGTAACAGAAGTACCAGAGAAGGAGGCCTGGAGGGCTGTGGGGTCACAGCCTGCTCTTGACTTCTGTCTGCTGTGCAGCCCAGCTATGGCCACTGGGACCCATGCCATGGCTGCTGTTCTTCTTGCCAAAATGGAGAGAGTGGGATCAGGCCCACTGCCAGCCAGAGGTGTACATCAGGAGTGCCATGGCAGCGGGTTGGGGGTGCAGTGCATAGGCTGTGAGCACAGGCATTATCACTGTGGGAGTCAAGAAAGGAGAAAAATGCATTTCAGTTGTGCATTGTGCTGGGAACCAGCAGCTCCAATGGCACTGGAGCTTCACTGTCATGGCATAATGGCAGCATACCCCTCCCTGAGGTGTGCTTATCAATACAGACAGAAACATTGACTTGTGTGCCTTCTGTTGTCTGAGCCCTATGCCTTGAAAGTTCTACTTAAAATGTAACAGCTGCATTCCCATCTTTTTGTTTCCCTTTTTTTTTGTAAAGAAAAAGACTGTTGGCTCAAAGTTAACATATTCCACTCTTTAAAATAAGTGGTACACTTTACTGCTACACTTTAGCCTTCCAACACAGCAGTGGCCTTTATAAGGTGTCACGTTTGCTCAGGGGAGAAAGCCAGCAGAATTTTCCACCCAAAATGATCCACCAGCTCTTTGGGACTACTTATATATTCATACTAAGGGAGAGAGGCCAAAGTTGGTCTATATAAATGTCATCTAAAGCCTGCTTAATGGAATTAGCAGGAGTAAGTCAGTGGAACTCCACTGAAGCCAATTGAGTTACTCCCACTTAATTGGTGAATTTGTCATCAAATACTTAATTTGCTGTATAGAGGGATGGAAACATACTATATATTCTGTGTGCTAAAAATAGCCTACATATTGGTCTTTCATCATCAATAAAACTCCCCAAAGCGACTGTGTGCAGCCCAAAAAGCTCAAAGTAGGGCTAGTTAATCAGTATTAATTGGTGCAGAAGGTGCTGTGCCACATATGTGGTGCTGGATGCTCTGGTCCCACTGGTGGCAGTGGTTCTGTAGCGACTGAGTGTGGGCTGGGGGCCATGGCACAGCCTGCCTGGTTTTGCATGGCTCATTGGCAAAGGGATGTGGCTGGGAGCTGCCTGGGCACCCACTTGACTCTTTGCTGCAACAGCTGGTGCCAACATGGGTTTTGGTGTGAGCACACAAAGGCAGTGTGGCAGCGTGGGGGGCCTGCGATGCTGGTTGCTAGATAGGGTACGTGGCTATGTATGATGCAGTGTCCTCCTGCTGTGCTGCCCGTGGGCCTTTCTGGGTTTGTTTTTCCTTTCTCTCCCACTTGGAGACATGGATTATTTTGGTGTTATGAGATTCTTGAACAGAGAAGCTATTTCAGGCGCTCTGAAGAAGCAGCTGCAAAGGGGTCTCCATCGCCGCAGGAGCTGCAACTACAGCTCAGTTTGGGTTTCTTCCTTTATTGGTTTATTTGACTTTGTATTTTCACAGGGATATTGGGAATGGACTGGAGTCAGTTTAATGCTTTAATACTAAAGTTAATCTTTCTTATTGCAGATTCAGTTCTGAAGAACAGAGGCACTAGCAATGTTGAGGCATGTGTGGACATTGAGCCGTGGTAGTCGAGGTGCCACGGACCGCTGTGGAAAGCAGCAGATGTGAGAGAGCTGCTGATGCTCTACAGGAGAAACACCTTCTATTTGTACAGATGTGAAGACTAGAGTTTGAGCTGAAGAATCTGATGATGCTTTTTCCATCACAACAGCAGCCATGGGAGAAGAGCTGCTGCCTTCTGTGACCCTCCTCCCGAGCCTCACCACCACTCAAACCACAGCTCAAACACTACCAGCGAAGAGGCTCTTTGGGCGGACTGTGGGGCAGAGAAAATCAGGGCAAAAAACAGAGACTTAATTAAAAATTAGGAGCTGGACTTCAGAAAAGAAGATTAAGGTATTAGACTAAGACAAACGCTGTAGCAAGTACACAACAGCACTTAATTTCCCTCCCTGGGGAGACTGAATGCCTGACTTGTGGCCATTGGATGGTTTTGGTGTGTGGGTCGGCACAAAGCATCTGCCTGCTTTGCCCTGCTCAGCCTGGAATTACCACCTCACAGGAATTCCATTTTCACAAAATGAGACAGAATAAATACGAGCTTTTTTCTGCAAGCATCAATACTTCTGTGGGGTTAAACTGGCAGTTCCCTTATTTTGAAGCAGGAACATCAGTGTTTCTAAGCCTGACTTGTCAGCCTTCCCCTTGGCCAGATAATAGTAGACTTATCGATTGTTACTCAGAAAAATGGAGTAAAGGAACTTTGTCTTTCATGCAAGGCTAGAATTTGGCCCAGTGAATTGTGAGTGGAAGACTGTGCAGCCTCTGTTAGCTAATACATATTAGGCATTGAGATCTATTTCATTATTTCAGGAGTCCACATTAAGATGTTTCTATGTTAATGCTCTGCTCTGTGCAAACCCAGCTGCTCTGTGTTACAGCAGGGTTAATGGTGAAACTGTTGTTTAAAACAAAGGACGGCGCAGGCTGGACCATGCAGCCCGGCTGCTCTCACTCTGCCCTGGCCTGGGAGTGAAGGGCTGAGGGGCATCATTGGGACCCCCTCAAGGTGAGCAGCTGCTTCAGCTTCACGGCTCCAGTGTCAGCTGGGCCTGGGTTCCCAGGGCAGCAGTCATGGGATGGGGATCACAAGGTCTGCGAGGCCAGTGTGGGAAGGACGGGCTGAGCCACAGCTGACGGGCACAGTGCTTCTCCAGGCTGGATGCTGGAGCTCTCGGTGCAGGATGGACTTGAGCAGCCTCTTACCTCCCAGACAACAGCTTGACCACTGAGCAGCTGCTGGTGAGTCATCTGCCTTAGAGTTCCCTGCCAGTAGTTTTAAAGGGTTTGAATTCTTTGTAAAAAGAAATGATGACAGAGACTGAGGACTCTGGTTTCTGGAGTTATTTCTTGGTGTACTCTGAGAACCAGAAAAGGCTTTGCAGGGCAGTACTGTGGGTTCACATTTGTCCCAAATAACTGCTGCACACATCTGTTTAGTTCATCAGTTCAAAGGTATTTATTTCTAGCTACCAGCCATGGAAACTCAACTTGCTACCTGGAAGAGGCTGATGTGACTCATGCACCATGACAAGTGCAGAGGCACGGGAGCTGCATCTCCCGCCTTGCCTTTCCTCATTCCCACCCCCAGCCTCTGCTGGGGCTCTGCAGAGTGCACAATGAGGGGAGAGCACATGCAAGCCCTTGGCAAGGCGTGAGCCCCAACAGTCTGATCCAGCCTGAAAAGGCAGTGCTAAGCACCACATCTTCCCAGTTGTGGGGTCTGACATGCACTAGTAAATGACATGTTGTGCAAAGCTGTCATTCATGGCTTGTGGCTTGGACTTGCGCTGTAAAGATACCAAGGGCACACAGTCAGATACCAGCAACGTGAACAGGTGGAGCTGGATGCTAGAAAGATGCCCACTGCAAAGGTGCTCGGGGGAGAGCTGGGGAGCCCTCAAAGCTTCTGGTGGCCCCAGCACTTCTTGAAGTGCCAGCACCTTCTTTGCTGTTTCCACTCAGCAGATTCAGAACAGAAAAGAGGTAAGAAACTTGTGCTTCTTTATCATCTTTTCTTTGTGTCCCTACTACTGAGATAAAAGCTATCACACTGAGCTTTTCTGGGTGCTCCTGTGGAAATGTGTGTTTCAAGCAAGGAGATCAGATCCTCTGTTACATGTGATCAAGTCCTCTGCTAGTGGGTTCTTTTCTAAGTTGTCTTAGAGGTTGCTCACTATGAGCCAGACAGTGCGTGAAGTCCGGCTTTGTTTGGTTTAGTTTGTCAATGACATTGGGAAGAGGCTGTGCTTTGTGCCTGCTAGAATATTCTCTGGAGAGGCCTATGACTGTGAAGCAAGTTGCACATTTGGTTGTGCATTGTTCCCTGGCCTGGGGTCCCTGCTCACCCAGGGCCTTTCAGAGCCACTCATGAGAATGCAAATAGTGCACCTGCAAGACAAAGCTCTTCTAGATCCCAGGTGCACACCAAAATGTAATGGAACTTAAGGTTAATGTGAGTAGCTTGCAAGGTGTTTTGAAGACCATGACAAAGCTATGGATTGGTTTAAGTAGGAGCTTAACAAGTACTTTCCTCATAACATGTTCACAACACAAATCCACAGAAGATTTTCCTAGGGCTAATGTAGTGCTGTGATCCCTGCTGTAAGGTCCCAGAGAAATCAGGTGATGCCTGAAAAGAAAGAAGCAATGGCTGTTGACATGGCAGTGTTAGTGAACAAGGGTAGAAACTCCTTAATTTTAGGTTTAAATTGCCTGAACACTTGAACAAACTGCATGTGCTAGCTGCATCCTGACAGCAGCCTCCAGCACTTACAGCATCATCAATGAGAGAGAAACCTGCCCGAAAACCCCACTTTGCTTTCCCTGAGCATGTGGCTGAGCTGGGCTCAGGACTAGGGGAGCTGGTGCCTCTGGCCAGAGCAAAGCACCAGGAGCAACCAGAGGGCTTCAGGCCGTGTGTGAGAGCAGACAAGTCCCCAGTGCCGCTGCCGTGGCGGGGCTGTGCGGCACCGCTCAGCGCTGGGCACCGAGGGGCTGTGTGCGCTGGGCAGAGCGCTGCCCGCACCCAGGGGGGCAAAGACACACCCCTGCCATGGGCTTTGTACAGCACTGAGAGTCTGAGAGTTGGTAACCAACTATTTAAGGGCAGTAACAATTCTGGTCTGCAACATCTGCTGGTTCTCACTTGCTGGAACCTCTGCTTCTCGCCAAATTAGCTACAAAGAGTTCCAGGTGGATTTCCAGTTGGTGTGAATTGCTGCAACTTCTCTGAAGTCCATGGAGGTTTGTGATCCTGTGTCAACCGATAATTTAGCCCCTAGTCTTCAAAAAGGAGTCAAGCCTTATGTCCGTGGAAGGGAAAGGTTATTAGTAAGTGAAAATTGCTTCCTTTCCTCTTTATGCTTCTCCTCGTGCCAATAAATCACAGTGCAGAAGAGCGCTCACAGAGAGCCCCAAGAGCTGATAAAAGCACAGAAAGAAACAGCCAACACTGAGGGATTAAAATAGGAATTCTTCTACCTGAAACCTATGATTTTCCTGGAAGCCAGTGAAAATCTCTCCAGATGGGGCTGGTGTAGTCAAAATGGGTTTTCTTTTCAGGAAACCTAAGACAAATATCACTGATGCGTAGGGCTGCCCTGTGCCAATCCTGCCCAATCCTGCTGCCCTGTGCCACCCCTGCTGCCCTGCTTCAACCCTGCTGCCCTATGCCAGCCCTGCTGCCCTGTGCCAACCCTGCTGCCCCGTGCCACCACTGCTGCCCTGCTGCAACCCTGCTCCACTGTACCACCCCTGCTGCCCTGCTCCAACCCTGCTGTCCTATGCCATCCCTGCTGCCCTGCTGCAACCCTGCTGTTCTGTGCCACCCCTGCTGTCCTGCACTATCCCTGCTGTCCTGTGCCAACCCTGCTGCCCTGTGCTATACCTGCTGCACTGTGCCATCCCTGCTGCCTTGCTTCAACCCTGCTGCCCTATGCAAACCCTGCTGCTCTGTGCCACCCCTGCTGCCCTGCTTCAACTCTGCTGCCCTATGCCAGCCCTGCTGCAATGTGCCACCACTGCTGCAATGTGCCACCCCTGCTGCCCTGTGCCATCCCTGCTGTCCTGTGCTACCCCTGCTGCTCTGCTCCAACCCTTCTGTCCTGTGCCACCCTTGCTGCCCTGTGCCACTCCTGCTGTCCTGCCAGGCTCCAGGCCAGGCTGCGGTCACTGCAACTCTTCCTGCTGAGGGGGGTTGGAGCTGACTGGCATTGGAGGAGAGGGAAGGGCTCTCTGATGTCAGTGAGAATTAAATCGAATGCCTGGAAAGGATCCAAGAGGAAAGTGAGTGAATAATTCACAACCAATGTAGCTTCTTTTCCTACTCGGGGCTTGTCTGTAAAATGGAAAAGATTACTTCAGCTGTGTTTGTTGTTTGAATTTGTTCAATTAAGCTGAGTGAGGCTTTGAATCTCAGGTTTATTTTATGGATTGATTGTATAGAGTTAATATATCTGATGCATAATTTCCAGAAAACCTCTCCTGCTTTGGTTAGGGGGGAATTAGCTGAACTGTGTCACGATGCTGCTTTTTGTGCTCTGACTGAATAAGCGTAATACTTGCAGGGCTTGACCCAAATCTCTTTTTCATCTCTTGCTCTTGGATTAAGCCCATGATCGAGAAGAGGCTTGAAGAAAAACTTGTTGTAGATGCTTAAGATGTTCAAGCAAAAGGAAGAGACAAGAAGAACTGGGACATTTTAGTAAATATTGAAGAGTTTTAGCATCGTTTCAGAGGCCTTTGAAGGATCTGAGGTTTCTTGAGAATGAGCCTTCTGCAACAGGTTCTGCCTTGTTGTAAAATAAGCAAGTGGGTCTGGCCGGTGAGCTGCAGAGGGGCTGCAGGGGATGCCCGGCCCAGCAGTCACTCAAACATCCTTTCATAGAGGAAAAAAACCCCAACAAACCACAGCCCCCGTGCATTTAAGTCAACCTTGCACCTATGCTACAGTCTTAGTGCATTTGGGTAGGTAATGAGCAAAGGGTTTAATTCTGTTGAAACAGCTCAGTGTCCTCAAAGCAGGGCACACGACCCCCCAAAGGACTGATGAGCTCATGAGTGAAACAGGCCACAAGTAATTAGAGATGTGAGACTGGAAAAGACTTTAAAGAAATTATAATTATTCTTTATACATTTTAATACATTGCTTATTTTTTAAAAGAGAAATCTTGATCATAACAATTAAAACCCATATTTAGACAGCAGCCTGGTGGCCTAAGGAAGCAGCTGGGATTGCTGGTGGTGACAGCTCACCCTGTGCAGGGAGCACTTGATGCTTTAAACCGCTGGCAGCAGCTCGCTCCGCTCGGGGCAGGGAGCCAGCACTTTGCAGCTGGTTTTCGTCTTCCTGTCTCAAAAGATCCAAGTTGCTGATAGTTTGAAATGATGAGTTTAAAAGGTTGTTCCTAGCACTGCAGGTACAGGTACCCTGTGTCCTCGCTGCCTGGCTCTGGTGGGGGCTGGCTGGAAGGGGCTGCTCCCAGTCTCGGGGTGTAGGAAATGGTGGAGCTGGGAAGCATCCCTCCTGCCTCTCCAAATGCAGCATTTAGTGCTTGCAGCAGAATGGCTTCTTTCCTTTTTTCTGTTTCTGTTACTCCTGAAGTGCTTTACCCAGTCCTTAAGGGCATCCCAGTTCTTCCATCCTTGCGTTGGGTGCAGCCTGCCAGTGTTCAGCCATACACGTGCTCTTCTTTCTGTGCCAGAGCCATAAATTGCAAGGCTGAGTTAAAAGGAAGCCAAGACCTGAGGTCTTTGAGGAGCTTCATTAGTGAACTATTCCTGTGCTACGTTGCTGCTTTTTTGTACTCAAAGTCCACGTTCTCTCTGCCAGCCCTGCACTGATCCTGTGCTCCCAAGTAATTACTGGTGACTGCGGGGCCTGGTTACATGTCACAGACTGTCTTTTCTCTCCTCTGGGCTTGTTGGGCCTTTCCAGGCTCTTACTGGACTTAGTGTTCATTCTCCTTTATTTTTAGTGTGGAAGATGATGTGATATCTCACGGTGGGGCCATTTGTGCTGAGAGCTAGAGACAGGGTAGCAATCACTGGCGTTTCAGGAGGGACTACCAATTTCTGTGCCTGTGAATTGCCTACTTAAGCTCAGCTCTGTCTCTTCGAAGTATTTTCTCTTTTCCTTTTGTCAGGGAAATAAATGTAATCACCAAGGTGCTGTTCTGAAATGTACTGCTCGTTTTACGTAACCTATTGCATTAATTAACATTCATCTGAGCAGGCATAGGTGTGGTGTGGAGAATAATAGAGTTCTCATAATCAATCTTCTGGGAAAAAGATATCATAATTCCAGCGTGTTTTACCCATTGAAAAACATTCCCCTGTTCCCTCATCAAGAGCAGAGTGAAAAAGAGAAAGAAGGATGGTCAGGTTACAGTGTTTTCTAATTCAAAAGCAGAGACTCTTCATGGCACTGAATATTTTGAACAGAAAGTGCCTGCAGCTTCACCAGATGCAGGAACTTCTTATCTCTGAGGGATCTGTTCCTTTGGTTTAGCATAGCTGGTGTTGCTGTTACATGGCAGATTTAAGGACTCTCCACTGACAACATCTGTGGGACTCTGACAAGTGATTAACAGGAAAAGGAGTGTTTCATTAGGACATTCACAATTTTCTGCTGAGCTATGACTTTTGGTCTATCTAGAAATGAATAAGGAGTTGGTGTTTGGGGCACTGCTGATCTGGATTAAGCACCACTCAAAACTACACGGGACTGAGAGTGGGCAGGAATAGACATCTGCACTGTACAAACCCACTTCTGTTGCACTCCAGGCAGGAGTGATGCTGGAACTTGTCCCATAGCTCACAGGAGCATAGAATGGAAGAAGTGATAGCAGAGCAGTACATGCCCTACGTCCTGGGTAAAGGCGTTTTGGTGGAGACCTTGTGCAACCGTGACAGACTCAGAACTGCAGCTTGGGCTACTGGGACCCTGCAGCCCCTGAGTCCCCATTGACTGCTGTTCAAGGAATAACGGGAAATGAAGTAAAAACCTCCAGTGGAAGGAGGCAGGAGCTCAATGTGTGAGCAGGAATAGGAGGGAAAAGCCTGGAGGGTGCTGAAGTGGTGCCTCTCCTTCGGCAGAGCCCAGGGCAGCGGC
Source organism: Colius striatus (assembly GCF_028858725.1). NCBI lineage: Eukaryota > Metazoa > Chordata > Aves > Coliiformes > Coliidae > Colius > Colius striatus. Next base: position 4,282,941 of record NC_084768.1, read on the forward strand.
AGGCCCTGTCTGTGCAGTTCTTGGGTTCATCCCACTGCTGCACCAGGCTGTGTGAGGATAAGGGGTGTTGAGAGGTACTGGGTTCCAATTGGGTGTGAGACATGAGGATTTGAAGGGAAAATGGACCTGTAGCAAGCCCAGCTATGAGCATCTCTGCCACCCCAAGGGCTGACGGAGCCTCAGGTAGAACACTTTGTGACAGCAACATCGGGGACAGAGCCTGGGGGAGTCCAAAAGAACAGTCTGAAATAAGGTGAACAACAACAATGTGGCTGCTGTCCTTTTTGCAATCTGTACTTTTATCTGCAAATTCACGAGCACTTTCAAAGTAAAAAGGGAAAGATTCTTATCAAAGTGTGTGCCTTGGTAGTTTTTTAAATGGTAATGTTTGCAGAAGGTTCAATTTTCTCATAAAGAAAACAGAAGTTACTCCACAAATGCTGTGTAACATCTTAAGGAGGGGAGCTGGGAGAAAATATTGTCTAGTAGGTGATAATATATCAAGGTTTCTCTGCTCATTATCAGCATAAGAGACATAATATACATAAAATGTAGGTCATAGTATCCCATTTAACAGCGTATTTATCCTTGGTGTGAGAAGGTTGTGTGCTGCTGCAAAACAAGACATGTTCTGATAAGAAATTTCAATGGCAAAAAGCCTCCTTATCTTCCAGATAAGCAAATGAGCTTTTTACAGCTTCATGTCATCTCCTCCTCTTCTCCCTGCCCTGCTCTTGCTGCTGTAGGCTGGGGAAGGCTGAGCCAAACTCCCTGCTTGCAGAGTTTGTCTCTGGGGAAGCGGAGGGGCTGAAGTCACCAAAGGGCATCTCCAAAGGGCAGGAGGGTATATGGGCCTTGGTGAGGGTAGAGCAGGCCCACGTGTGCTGCCTGTGAGGCCCTGAGCAGAGCAGTCCCTCAGTGAGTCCCCAGTGGCTGCAGCTACAGCCAGTTCAGTAATGGAGGGAGAGGGAGGAGAAACCTGGCCACACTTAGGGCTTCAGGCACCACGCTGTGCATTGCAATTAGGGAAAAAGAGCTGGTCTCCCAAAAGATTTCCAAGCAGCTTGGTACCCTGGCCTGAGCCAGAGCCACTGAGCTCCTGTTTAAGCAGAAGGACATGTTTCAGTGGTGGTGGCATAGAAATGTGGTGTAAGAACCACTTGTAGGGATGAGGAGATGATGGTGCAGTGCTGTGGGCTGAGGGAGGTCAGCCCGCCCTGCCAGCAGGGACAAAGCACACCCAGCACACCCATTCACACTGCTCAGTGCTGCTGCTCCACTTCAGCTGCGGGCTGGGCGTTTTGCTTTCCTCTTTAGCTGAATAGTTTCTCTGATGGACACAAGTCCCTGCAGACACCACCACTGCTGTGCAGCCAGGCAGGGACCTGGAGGAGACAGAGGCACGTGGGGACACCAGGAACGGGCACTCACGTGTGACCGGGGGGGAGACGGGTGGCTGTGCCACCGCTCAGCCCCAGCCTCATCTCTCTTCTTTCACGGCTGAACATCCACATTTGGTGACTTCTTGAGGGCAGATGGTGTGAGTGATTTGCTGAAAACAAGTGCAATCAGGAGCACAAGCACAAGCAAAAAGAATGCAATTAGTGTCCAGTCTGTCCCCTTGGCATTTCTCCGATGAACTGTATATGGTGTTCTGCATAATAACATGAAAATTAGAGACAAGAGCTCCCAACATCTCAAAAATAATTAAGCAATAAAGAGAAGCACAGGAGGGTGCAGGAGACACTGATGGATAACCAGAAAGTTGCTGCAGGTGAAGGTTGGCCAGAAATAATAAATGGGAAGGTGGGAGGGAGGAGAGAAATGAAGGGGGAACACAGTGAGTGTAGAAAAAACTAAACATTAGGCAGATAGTGAAGGCCCTGGCTGCCCTGCTTTGCCAAGGCAGGGAGGGTAAGCAGCAGGGTGTCAGGAGCACAGAGATGGATCAGCGGGCAGATGAAATTTGTCTAAATCATGATGATGAGTGAGACACCACAGTGCAAGACTGTGAGGTGGGAGGAGTCGGTACAATATGGAAGAGGAATAATACTGCATGTGAAGCCAGGAATAGCCTAAAATATTGTCTTTAGCAGGCAGAGAGGACTGGACTAATGCATTACACTCACTCAACATCAATAACAAACACAAGGAAACTTAAAAAGCACCAGGAGCAGCATCAGTGGGCTGGTGACCTGAAGCCTGGCAGAGCTGGGGGTTATGGGAGCCCCAGACAGCCCCATGCTGGCAGCAGCCTCCAGCCCGAGGACGTGGCTCCAACTGGGGAAACCACTGCTCCTCTTTCATGTTGTGCTACAGCCAGCTGCTTTGAATAAACGTGCTAAATTAACCTAAAGATACCACGGAGCTTTCAAAATAAGCAAATATGTATTTATTCACAGTGTGTGAGATGACCTGGTAAACAAAATCTGTCCTTTGAGAGAGCAGCAGTCATGGCAGGAGTCGGGAACAACTAGTAATGGTATTAAACAGAAGGAGGGATTTGGGTCAAAACGTGGTGTTGTAGACAGAAATAGACACACTGCTGTGGAAGACTGTCAAGATAAAAATAATATACCCATATAGGACTATGTATAGGTATAGAAACATGTGAATGAGGCAAGAGAGCAAAGGCCACAGTGTCACTGACCCCCCAGCTGAGTTCGAGGTCTCCACTGCAAGCAAGGCGTTAGCAGGCGGGGCTGGAGGGGCTGGGGGGATCGTGGGGTGTTCTGGATGATTTGGCTGAACTTTTGATGGGGAGAAGGTTTTGAAAGTAGATTAATAGGTCAAATAGTAAAATGCCAAGCAAGCAGGTGTGAGCCACCCCCAGAGGCACGGCCCTGGCACCCTAGGCCCCACAGCACCCTGGGCCCCACAGCACCCCGCTTCTGAGGCACAGAGCAAAGACATGAGAAAATTCAGTGAGGTGGTCTGAAATCAGCTAAAATGCAGAAAGCTGCAGAAGATGTTGTTATCTGGTTTCTTATTAGGCCTAAGGAATCTGTTACTCTGGAACTGCACAGCTCTCAGGGGGCCTTGCAGGCGCTTAATGCCCCCACAGAACCGTCAGGAACAGCAACGTTTCCCGATTTCCAGTGGAAGATGAGCTGGAGATAATGAAGATACCACTGGCCAGGCAGGGAAGTCCTGAGACAGGATCATTTCAGAACATGAACTGCGAGAACACGATGTCTTTCTGGGGAGCTCAATGGAGAATAATCCCTGGGAGGCTGGTGTGACAGCAGGGCCCCAGAGGGAAGGGTCTCAGAGGGAAGGGTCCCAGATGGAAAGGTCCCAGAGGGAAAGGTCCCAGAGGGAAGGGTCCCAGAGGGAAAGGCCTCTGAGGGAAACGTCCCAGAGGGAAGGGTCCCAGAGGGAAAGGTCCCAGAGGGAAAGGTCCCAGAGGGAAGGGTCCCAGAGGGAAAGGCCTCTGAGGGAAACGTCCCAGAGGGAAGGGTCCCAGAGGGAAGGGTCCCAGAGGGAAAGGTCCCAGAGGGAAGGGCCTCTGAGGGAAAGGTCCCAGAGGGAAGAGTCCCAGAGGGAAGGGCCTCTGAGGGAAAGGTCCCAGAGGGAAGGGTCCCAGAGGGAAAGGTCCCAGAGGGAAGGGCCTCTGAGGGAAGGGCCTCTGAGGGAAAGGTCCCAGAGGGAAGGGTCCCACTGCATCCATGGGAGCCCCGGCAGCCCCTCAGTGTGCTTTTCCCAGCAGCATTCCCCAGTGCCTTGCTTGTACTTACTGCTGAAATGCAAAATCTCACCCTTTAGCCCCTCCCCTTCTGACATCTTCAGATTCCCCCTCCCCCCACTTTTTTTACACTAAATATATTTGCCAGGCTTTATTTTTAACACCATGGAAATCACATAACTTGATTTTTTAAAATATCTATCTTTTTTCCCCTCTCCATCTGGAAAGCCCCTTGGAACTCATCTCATGATCTACATTCCCCATTAGAGGGAATGAGGCTACTTCCTCACTCATTTCAATAAAAGTTAAATTAAGCTGTAAGAATTTGGAGGAAAACAGCTTCTATATTTATACAGAAACTAGAGGTGAAAACACAAGGCTGAAGCTTTGATGTTGTGAAACTGAGATTGTACTTCTAACGTTAGGAGCAGGCCGGTGGGTTTGCACAGGGGTAGTTCCTGCGTGCGGCGCTGCCGCAGAGCCTCGCCATGCGTGCTGCGGGGCAGAGTGCCAGCGCGGCCGGGGCAGCCGGCGGGCTCTGCACACACACGCTCAGGGAAGCTGCTGCACTCGTGTCTGAGGCTTTGCTACGTACAGACACACCTTCGGCGGCCTCGTTTTCCTCCAGCTCAAAGCTGCATTCATGGAAGTAAGTTGTGTTTTTGATTCTTTTTACGTTTCTGAGTTGAAAGCGGCTGATGCTGAGCCTGTGTTCCCATATGTGCCCTCTTCTGTGGCCTCCTGTCTCCAACTAATCTTTCACATATAACCTGGGATGAGCTGAAGCCTAGGAGCAAGCACTCGATGCCTGTGGGCCCTGACCAGCAGAAGTTAGTGCCATGTGGATGCTGCCTTGGGAAACCCAAAGGAATTTTGGAGCGTGGCAGAGAGCAGGGCTGAGCCAGGCACAGGCAGACACCTCACCATCCCGGCCTGGGACCTCCATCCTTTCATCTACCCTGGGACATGGGTAGTGAGTAAGATGTGAAAATACATCCCTGCATCCACATGGATGAGCACTGTCTGCAGCCGGCTCAGCATGTCTTTGCGGCTGAGCAAACATGTTTCTTAACAACTTGAGGCTTCATAAAGTCAAAACCTAGGATGACCAGGCTGGATCATGGCATGAGCAAGGGGAGCACAATGGGAAGCAGTGTGACACTTCTGGAACTGCACATAGGTGCTGCTGGTGCCATAGATAACCCCACTTCTCTGCAGCCAAAGGCCAGCAGTGGTTTCCTGTGTGATGAAGAGTAGATGGGCAGCGAGCCCTTGGCGTGGGCTCAGCCCTGCTGAGCACTCAGTGGTGACAGGCAGCCCCTGAGCACATCCTCACATGAGCTCACTGCATCCAGCACTGAAAAATTACATCAGCACTTTGAGTGTTGAAACGAGTGTGTTGAACACTGGGGATTGCCCAGCACAGCCCAGGCCTGAGGGTGACCCCAGTGAAGATTTACAGGAGCTGGACTGGCACGAGGGAGCACAGCTCCATTGCAAGTGCTTAGTAAAGTGCTGCTTCTGATGAAAGGATTTCCATATTTTTATAATAATAGACTGCCAGAAAGAGTAAATAGATGTGCTGGCATGAAAAATGAAGTTTCATTTTAATGAAATGTTTATTCACAGCAAGTTTAATCTTAATGTTAAATTGATCTGTGGAATTTTTCCCCATCAAATATTAATGTGATACGGTCTTTGCTTTTCTGCACTGAAATCATCTTCCAATTAATTGGCAGGTAACACACTGTAAACCCAACACTGCCACTCAGATAGGCCTAGGCTGGTGGTTTTCTCAGTGCACAAGCACTCAATGAATAGTTAGGAAGTTCCATTAAACATAAGGAAAAACTTTTTCACTGCTGAGCTCCCAGGCTGCCCAGGGAGGATGTGGAGGCTCCTGCTCGGGTTTCGAAACCCACTTGGAGACCTTCCTGTGTGATCTGATCTAGATAGGACCTGCTTTGGCAGGGGGGTTGGACTGGAGGATGTTTAAATGACCCTTCCAACCCCCAGCATTCTGTGATTCTGTGATTCTATTCAACTATTACTAGTGTATCAGTATTGTAGAACAGGTAACAATTTTTTATCGCTAGCTGGGAAGCAATGAAAATGAAGCATGAAAATAGATCTGTATGTCTATGGAAGCTGGGACTGCACATAGTGTGCACACGTGGAAAATCTGACCTACCACCTACATGGCAAGATACAGCTGCCACGTTGTGCTTTGTAGAAAGGAGCCCCAAACTTTGCCAGAGATCTAAACTCCACACAACTTGCTCTCATCTGGAAGCCAACACACTGGCTTCTCTCTCCTCTCTCACAAGTTCAGGGGCCGGCAGCCAGAGCAGCTCCAGCTCAAGAGGGTGGCTCAGTGCCTTGCAATGCATGGCAACAATTAATGTGGAGTTTAGAAACAACTTATTCTACAACTGAAGGGGAAAAAAAAGGGAGCCCTTGCCATGGCAACTACCAGAGTAGAGCACTGCATGTCCTCCCCCCACAGCAGGTGCCCCCCAGGAGCTGCATCCCCCTGCAGAACAGGTCTGTGCTCTGCTGCTGTGCACCAGGCAGGAACGTGCCTGGGTTTATAACATTAATATTGATTAAAGAATTTTATGACTAAGTGTGAGGAGGAAGAAAAATCCTGTTCAGTGCTCTGAATAATTTCAAATGCTTATTTTTAGGCCAGCATGAGATAATTGATTTACACCGAGCCCTTAACATTGTGAGGGAGCCAAGGACCAAGGTAGTTAATCCTGTTCCCAGTGCTGAGTGGCTTTGGGTTGCAAAGCAGCCCGGGGGCACGTGGCCACCGGAGGGCCCCTGGGCCAAACTCCCTGGAGCTTCACCCTTCCCTTATTACAAGAGAGCAAAAAGAGCTCGTGTACTTTCCAGTGCTCCTTTCTGGAGCCTTTCTGCTTCATCAGCATCCTTTGGAATTTGTAATGAAAACAGACAGGCTGTAATATCAAACTAGTAAATATAATTTACCATGAAAAACTTCTCCCAAACCACCTTTATGTGTTTGTTTGCTAATCCATTGCTTTTCTTTAAGTGCTTACACACAAACAAAACCAGCTGAAATGAAAAAACCCTTCACATGTTCAACTCTGAAAAGTAAAACATTGCAACCCTCAAAATGATTACCTGGGGAGGCTGTAAGAAACTGAAAATAGGGCTTAGAGTGAAAGTGCAACAACAACAATAATAGTACTAGTAATAATAATACTGACACTAGTCTAAGTGAGACAAGCAGCCCAAGGAGGGCAGTCAGCCAGTGGCAGAGGTGAGGTGAGCAGAAGGCTGTGCAAGTGGGCCCAGCCCCATGCTGGGAGGTGAGGTTGGAGGCCCCTGTGTGAGGGCAGCCCCCATAACCAAGGGCAGGGGTACATTCTTATCCCTGCTTGCGTGTGTATCGTGTCCTTTCCACTACTGACCTTCCCATGCCCCTCATCCATGGTCTGTTGAAGGAAATTAGTGTTGCAATTAATTCTGGGGGGTTTGGAGCCGAGCCCGTGCACTTGGTGTCTCCTGGCACCCAGCACCTTCCGAAAGGGGAGGAAACCCATGCAGCCACATGCCTGCAGTGGGACCTATAAAGGGGAAAGTAAGGAGTTCCTGCCTTCCTCCTGGTGTGATGATATTTATTACAAAGGATGTCTGTGATTTTTTTTCCCCTTGTTCTCTGCTTGTTTAAGGGAAAGACGTTTTTCCTGCAGGAGAGCCCCTTCTGCGATGCAAGGAGGTGAATGATTCAGTGGTGTGGAGGTTTTCCAGCCTAACTTTTCTCTCAGTTGTCAGGGAGGATGGTCTGAGCTGAATTTTAACAAACCTGCTTTCCTGCCAACTCTTTCAGTATCATTGGCAAAAAATAAATGTAGAGTTTGAAGCATCCTAAACACAAATCACACCCTTCTGCACACAGTTGTGTCTTGTGAAGAAGACGATGCTGCTGTCATGGACCTTCTGGTCTTCAGCTGCTAACAGAGATCATCTGCATGTCCAAGGGAGTGGACAACTCCTGTTCTCTCAATGTAAAAAAAAAGATATTAAAAAGGCACATTTTGCACTTTCCTGTGTTCTGAAACACTCCCTCTCCTATCCAAATGCAACTTGGATCCCTTCACTGTGGGGCTTTCTTGTTCTTTGGGAAGGTCTGACTCTGCTTTGGGAAAGCAGGGGCTGTCATCCAGCAGCCTAAGAGGGAACTAAGGCAGACTTAAAGAAAAAGAAAACCCAACAGCAGAAAGGTTCAAATGTGATTAGATGTCAACCCCTGTGGTTTCCTGAGGCAGCACTGTGGTAGGGAGCAAGTTTTGAAGGACACTCATCTCTCCAGCTGTGGGGTTTCTAAGGGACACGTTTCCTACACCTTGTATCTGAGCTCAGCTCACATCTTTCATTTTTCAGCAATGTCAGGGTGAAGAGCTGTTTTTTTGAGGCAATAGCCACATCTGTTGTGAATAAGTAGACTTCTCTCCATAGGACATGAATTCTGCACCCAGAGCTTTCTTAATCTTGAGCAGAAGCATTCAGCAGCTGGTAAATAGTAGCAGGGGAAACAGCACCAAGCTTGCTCGTCAAAATAACAAATTAAGGCTCTGTTGGGACTGTTTAGTGCTTTTAAAACTTGCATCCAAATTTAGGTAGAGGTGAAGAAAATATTCCTTTCCTTTCAGGGAACTTTCTTTGCAATGATTATCACCTGAGGATGGTGACCCCTGGGTTGGGGAGAGCTGCCAGCCCCATCCTGTCCCACTTCTACCCTTATGCAGGGCTGGGGTGATGGTTCCAAAGGCCTTTTCATTAGGAGATATAAAGGTTTGTTTGACTCAGCAACTCATCCTATGAAAGAGCTTTTCTGTGTCCCTGGGAAGACCAAAGTCTTGTCTCTTCAGGGCAACAGCCTGGATGCTGCTCAGAACTGACCCCTTTGCAGAGGTCTCCTATGCTTGGCTGAGTTTAGGAGTGATAAAGCTCCAGGACATCTTCTTGATGAAGGATCCTGTCCAGAAATCATGAACCAGCTCCCTCGAGAATTTCCGTGTAGACCTTAGTTTCCAGCTCCTGTGCTCCCTCAGGTATCTTGGCTGCACAACATCTCCAGAGCTCCATCTGTTTCTTCCTCTGTGCTTTTCCTTTCCCCTCCTCTGGCTCTTTCCTTCTCTTGCCCTGTCTTCATGCCAGTGCTTCTGCTGTTGGACTCCACTAAAGCACAAACATGTATCAAGCAGCACAGTGGTTCAGGCTGTGCTAGGGGATGCTGAGGGGTGCTGAGTTCTCAGCCTTGGTGTTTGCATGTCCATCTGTTTTCCTCTCTGCTGGTCCCTCCTGTTCCCTCAGGGATCCTCCCTTGGCCAGAGATGAGGGACCTCAGGCTGTCATGTTTGTACCAGCCAAAGGCTGGGAAGCTGTAGGGTCCCAGGAGGCTGTAGGATTCCAGGAGCTGGTGAAGGCAGCACAGGCAGTGGGTGTGATGGGCTCACAGACAGAGGATTTGGGTTTTGTCTGCTTGTCCATTTCATTGTATCCGTGTCCATCCCTTTGTATCTGTGTCCACCCAGTTGTATGTGTGTCCATCCTGTTGTATCCATGTCTATCCCACTGTATCTGTGTCCATCCTGTTGTACGTGTCCATCTTGTTTTATGTGTCCATCCTGTTGTATCCATGTCTATTCATGTCCATCCCGTTGTACCTGTGTCCATCCTGTTGTACCCTTGTCCATCCCATTGTATCTGTGTCCATCCCGTTGTATCTGTGTCCATCCCGTTGTACCTGTGTCCATCCTGTTGTACCCATGTCCCTACCATTATATCCATGTCCATCCTGTTGTACCTGTGTCCATCCCATTGTACCTGTGTCCATCCTGTTGTACCCATGTCCATCCCGTTGTACCCGTATCCATCCCGTTGTACCTGTGTCCATCCCATTGTACCTGTGTCCATCCCGTTGTACCCATGTCCATCCCGTTGTACCTGTGTCCATCCCGTTGTACCCGTATCCATCCCATTGTACCCATGTCCATCCTGTTGTACCCGTATCCATCCCGTTGTACCCATGTCCATCCCGTTGTACCCGTATCCATCCCGTTGTACCTGTGTCCATCCCGTTGTACCCGTATCCATCCCGTTGTACCCATGTCCATCCCGTTGTACCCGTATCCATCCCGTTGTACCTGTGTCCATCTCGTTGTACCCGTATCCATCCCGTTGTACCCGTATCCATCCCGTTGTACCTGTGTCCATCCCGTTGTACCCGTATCCATCCCATTGTATCTGTGTCCATCCCGCCACACAAGGCTGCAGCATCCTCCCGCCTGATGCTTTGCTGAGGTCTTGCTGACCAGCTGGAAGCAGGCGAGAGCAGTTCCTCAAGCAGTGGTGGAGGACCTGGGTGGTGACAAAGCAAAGCCCAACCAGCATTCCCATGGCTGCCGTGTTCCCTGCAGCAACTGGGGCAGCTGCAGCCCAGCCTGTGGAGGAGCCTCCCGCATGTGGGGCTGGGCTGGGGCCACCCAGAGCCTTGGTGTGAGCTTGAATGACAGGCACCCCCAGATGCAGCCCCTGGCTCTGGGGCTGCAGAGAAGGGCTGAGTGCTCCTTGAAAGCCTCGTGATTACGTCCAGGGGGCAAAAGCGGTCCTGGAAGAGCAGGAACGTGTCACGCTGGCACAAGGGCAATGCAGGAACGTGTTAAAGCTGCCAATAAGTGGCTAAATGCTGTAAACTAAGAGAGCATTTTCCTTTGTCTCCACTTGTGATGTTCTGTTGAAATCAAGCATGAGCTTGATGTCTACTTGATTTTACCTCTATAACTGTAATTAAGGGAGACTGGAGCTCTCTGGAGTGTTGTCGGACGCTGATTTTTGTGTGCTGGTTCATGTTAAAATCTGTCATGCATTCCCAGTGGAGCCAGGAGATACAGCACCAGGCTTTCCCAGCCCCCATTGAAACAGTTTGTGTACCACAATCATTTCCAGGCAGCTTTTCAAGCTGCTCTCACTTCTGGGTGGCTGGAGGAGTTTGCTTGTTGCAGGCTCTCTTTTCAGACCCGGCTGCCGAGCCCGGCCATCATCAGGGGCTGTCTCTGCTCCCAAGCAGAGCTGTGAGCCTGGCTGGGGCCCTGACTGCTCCGCTGCTGCCATTGAGGAGCTGCCCTGAAGAGAGGAGCTGGTGGGGGCTTCTTCTTGGGAGGGGAGAGATGCACTTTGTGCCTGGAATAAGACAGACATCAGTGCTGGGGCACAAGAGGTTTGGGGAGCCCTAGCTGCAGCTCTTGACAGAGTGTGAGAGGGGATGGAGATGGGATTAGCAGGCACCAACCAGCTGTGGGGGAAGGGGCAAGAGAGCAGCTTCTCACCTGGTTTGGCACTGGGAGTGCAGGAGCAGGGTGGTGGGGGCTGGGTGCTTTCTGTCCCCCCTGAAATCCCCTGGGAGGTGCTGGCAGGAGGGCAGTCAGCAAATGCTGTGCTATGATGCTCTGCTGGCAGGACCAGCCCCCATGCATCGAGTGAAAGGGGCACAAACTAATATAGGGCCTTTGCTCTGTAAGTGAGTCTGGGTTTGGGAGTTGTTTTACTGGGACATTCTGGTTTTCATGTGATGGGAGGCTGTTGGGAGCTGCTGGGGAAACGTGGAAGTGGCACATCACTAACACTTCACACGGAGCTGCGGAGGTGGGAGAGAGGCACTGCACCCCCTCCTCCTGCAATTCCCCTTTCTTTTACTTTTCAGTTAAAGACCTGGAGCTTGCAAAAGCATAGAGCTCCCCAGAGGCCCTAAGGATGTTCAAGATCTTCCTTCCTTGATCAGAAATATCACAAGTTTTAGGAAAAAAGATGACAGCAGGTACTTGAGCAAACTGTCAGCATGTGAGAGGCAACCCCTGAGCTTCCCCCCTGGAGAGGGTGGTGTAACTCTGGTCATGTGTGCATGGAAGGGCCTTCAGGCTGTCTCCCTGTGAAGCAAGGCATTGCTTTCCCAGTAGCCTGGCAGGACTTCCCATTAGTTAATGACTTGCATACTTTTGCTTTTTTCCCCCATTCTGATCTTAGTGCCTTTGCCCTGCTACTGAATATGCAGTTTATCATTTCAGGGGCTCAGAGGCTTCACGTTCTTTGTACAAACAGGCTCCAGAGAGGTGACACTGATATGTAGTGATGTTGTACAAACTAGGGGTAACTCCACTTGAGTCCAGGAAACCCTGCACAGCTGGTGTGAGAAGAGTCTGAAGGACTGAAGGGACTGAAGCAGCATATGAAGTTTCACTTTCCAAACAGTGGAAACAACATTATAAGACTTAATACACCAAGTAAATGGGACTTAAACCAGAAAAATACATTGCTAATTGCCTCCAGTTAGCTCAGCCAAAGTTATCATGGGATGCATTAGGGGAGAAGATCATTTCCCTGTTCCCACAGCACAGTCCTGCTGTGGCTGTTCTGGAGGCTCGCTGTCCCACAGATATGTGGGGATGCTGCTTTGGTGTGATGAAAATGTAACATCAGTGGTGTCCTGTTTACAGGTTCATTCTGGGAGATACAGCCTCATTCTAGCCAAAACCTTGCTGCTCACTCTGATTGCATGTAAGACCTCAAAAAGTCCTAGGAGAGGAATCTTAGACTGTATGCATACAAAAGTGCTTGTTGTCTCTCTCTCCATGGCCTTATTACCAAAGTAAGTGGCAGGTTTAGGAGCAATATATTTTGCCTAGACATTTTTATGTGTGGTTCTCCTTCCTGCTGCTTGTGCTGGTCCCAAGAGCTGCCCAGGCTGCTGTGGATAGTTGTAAGCACCTCCTCCATCTCCACCATGGATCTCCAGAACTGAGGAGAACCATTGTTTGGACTGGATCCTGTGGAGTCATCCTTTCACTGTACAGCTCTGTGTGTCACAGCTGCTGCCCCAGCCTGGCCAAAGCTGTGCAGAGGAGGAGCAGGTGAACAGCTAGGAGAGGAGAAGAGTTGCCAGGGCTCTTTCAAAGATGCTCACGGATGTGAAACTAGGTGACCAGTAAATATTCTGAGCTGTTGGAATCATTAGCATGTTAGAGCATTATTTTGCTCTATAAACAGCATTTTAGGATTCTAGAATTTAGGTTATCCCTTGTGTAAGAAAGCTCAGGTTGATAACAGGGCTGTCCTCTGATGGGCAGGGAGGGAGAGAGACCACCTTGATCATTTGGAGATGAAGAGCAAGTGTTTTGTGTCAAAAATCAAGGGGAAATAATTGAACTGAAAGACATCCAGGAATGGTTCTGGATCTACAGATGACATTTCTTTTGTCAAGACTGACCAGAAACACGGTCACTGAAGCCAGTGTAACCCAGAGGGGTTCTGGAGATAGACCTCTCCAAACAGCCCATTCACATTTCCCCCACCTGAGGGGAGGGTGGTGTGTGTGAGGGTGCTCACAAGAGCATTGCAGAGCTCCCCCTCCACTCAGAAGGCAGTGAAGGGCCGTTCAAGGTGCCACACTGCACTCAGAGGACCGTGGCTTCTCTCCAGCAGCGGACATGGGATCTCACAGCTGCCTGCAGTGGCCTGAGGACACACTGCTAACATCCTCCAGGCAAGACAAGTGTCTGGCTGCACCAGCAGTTCCCCACCGAACACTCACGCTCTCTAGGGTCCAAAATACACTGCAAGGCTCATGTCAGCTGCCTGGCCTGGGGGGTACAAGCTTGCACTTGTTATGCTTTGTGAGATGCAGTTGGGTTTGGGAGAGCTGTGGAAGTGATGAGTACCTGCAGCACTCAGCACTGCAGTGGAGCTACCTGGCATGTCTGGGGTGGGAATGAAGTTTTACAAGCCCACCCTTACTCTTGATGAAAGTTATGCTCTACACTCGGTGGGGTGGGAGGGTGGAAGAACACAGAAGCAGCTGAAGGGCAAGAGAGAGATCAAATACTTGGTGTGATACAACTGAAAACTGTTGGCAGTGAGTGCAAAATCTGCTGCAGGTGTAGGCAGCTTCACACCTGCCACCTCCCAGCAGCAGCTTGGTCTTCAGAAATCACCTGCATGTCCCAGTGGGTGGGTGTAGCAGGAGCCTGATATTTGCACATGCTGTGAGGCACCAGGACCTTCTCTGAGAACCTCGAGTCTTGTGGATGGGCACCACAGACCAACCCTCCTGAAAGCACTGTTTCATGATGCAGGCATCATCCCAAGGAGCCAGGCTCAGCCCTCCTTCCTTCCCAAGGCTTTGCTGGAGCACCATAGGACTCAGTCCTTTCCTTACAGAGTCTGCAGCACCTCAAAATAGAACTGTGTAAAAGGGACTGTACAAATGCAAAAGGAGATGGAAAATGAGACTTCCCATTCTTTGTGCTCCTGGCTGTGTCCTGCCCCTCAGCTAGGCCACGTGCCCAGCACGTCTCCCACGATGGGCTGGGAGCAGGGAGCAGCCAGTGCAAGAGGCAAAGCTCTTCTCAGAGTCATTGGTTATTTTTCTCCAAAGAAAAGAAATGTTTAAAGTTAGGCTCTTCACTGTGTCTGTCCTACAGCATGGGCATGAAAGGTTAGTTATAAATAATATAGAGCCGTGTCCTCTGTTGAGGGAAAGGAAAACACAGGGAGCCTCATAAAGAGAGGCAGCACCCTCGATGGATGGGGAAGAGCCAAGGGAGACAGGCAGCAGGCCACCAAAGCCCTTCTCTTGCCCATGGAGGGGGCTGCCCATGAGCCTCTGGCTGGGCAGTGGGCAGCCATGTCTGCACAAGCCAGTCCCAGCCTGACAGCAGCTCTGGGGCCTTGTTGAGGCAATGAGAAATACAGCAAAGGCGGTTGGATCAAAGCAGCATCTGAGCACAGAAACACTTGATTGGGCCATGCTCTGGAAACTACTGGAAAAAGAATCCAAAGAGGAAGTTGTCCTCTCCCATACAGCTTTTTAATCAAAACAGCCAATTTTTGATATGTGGCAGAGGGCTGACATAGCTGTAGGCCAGCCAGCATGCTGCATCACCCCGAGGACACCACCACATGCACGTGCTGCCTGTGTGGTCACTGCATCAACACACTGGGAAAAGCTGTGCCCAGGGATGAACCTCCTCTCCACTCTGCTCCCACTTCAGGACAGCCCCTCCATTCAGTACCCTCACACTGGGGAGGTAAGCAACTGACCACTTGGTAATTGGTCCTTGGGCACCTGAGCAGTGCAAGCCTCACAGGAGCCCTGAGGCTGGAGCCTTCCATCCTGCCCAGGTTTGCTTGCCTTGTTTTGTCCTTCCATCTCCTCATGCAGAATGTCAGTCACTCCTTGTGCAATGTGAGAGGGATGACAGCTCACTGATGGAGAAAATGAGCTTTTGGTGATGGGCTGTGGGACGAGCTTCACATGGGAAAGAGTACTGGAGAGGAAGAAAACTGCTGCAGAGGTTGCATGGAGTACGGGCTTCAAAAAGACCATGAGAAAACGGTTTAACCTGCCATGAGGAAGCTGTAGTTTGGGAAGATCTGCTTTGCAGGGACACCCATGAGCACACATGCACCCTGTGAGCTGCTGTGCTGTGTTATGGATCCAGCAGCAAACTTTAATGGAAGTTTGGAATTCTTTTATTGCTCCATTCTCTATTTGAAGAGAAATTCATCACATGGGAATGCCAGGAGAGCAGAGCCACTTTTCCATAAAAGATATCTGCCTTAAAGACACCACTTGGTTCAAGTGCACTCTTTACACAGGCTGTGGCTGGCAGTCTGCAGCCAGGAGCTGGTTTCTCTGATGACTGCCCATGGGACCCATACCTGCCAGTCAGCAGACCCTTTGGGCTGGAAGTGGAGATGCCTCTGGCTCTCACCCCTCACCAATTTCTCAGGAAGCAACATGGCTTTGGCAAAGAGATCAATCCCACCTCCCCCTGCCATGTCTTCAGCCCATTCCCTTTCACAAATGATGAACTCCTTTGTAAGGGAGCAGAAGGGGCTGCGAGTGTAAACTTCACCCCAGGTAACTTTTGGAGCCTGTAATTTGAACTTGGGGACTTACTGGATGCCAAAAACTCCTGTCTGGTTTGCAGAAAAGGGAGATGGGAGAATCTGATAGATGGATGATTTACTCATCCCTTCTTTTTTCTTACCCCTTTACCTGCACTAAACTGGCTCCATATACTACATTTAATAATTTAGTAGCCTAATACAAGTTGTATCTTGCCCTTTCAGAGCAGCAAAGTGATTGCATTAAACTGGCACGTAGCCTTGCACATATGGTTCCTGAAGGCACCTAATTACGGTTGTGAAGCTGAATACCTTGATTTAACTGAGTGCCAGAAATCCTGCTGCTAAAAATGAGATTGAGGTGTTGTTCACTGCCAAAGAGCCACTAAGATGGGCTGAGCTGCATCGTTTCACACCACCGAGGCTGTGCACGGCTGCATCGCTATAGGAAGTTATACATGGTGGGGAAAGCATCTGCTTTTCTGCTGCTGTGCAGGATTATTTTGGCACAGAGGAGCATGGAGTATGGACAAATTTATCATTCCTTTCAGTGATTTTAATGTATGGCTTTTAATTTTAATACCTGGGCTTCTGCAGCTGCATTGTACAATTCTTTATTACCATGAGCTGTACGTTTCTCCCATTGTCTCCAGCAGACCTATCAATTCTAAGCTGCTTCCTTCTTCTGCAAAGTCTTGCTTAATTGAAAATGTCAGTTATTGTATTTGATCGTATTTTCTCCCCTATTCTAGCTCTGGCTGTGATAGTGGTTGTTGTCAGAAGAGACTTTATCCTAAATCTAGTCATAAAGATGCAGTCCAAAAGTCTCAGCTGCTGTAAATCAATGGGAGGTTCAGGAAAGCTACTTCAGCTAACAAGGATTTAAAGCCCAGTTCTTATGTCTCTAATACTTTGTAGGAAAAGTACAGATATTATTTCCATTTCTCTGAGTCTTCTTTTTAGTTTCATATATTTTACATCTCTGCCATTGCTGCTCTTGGCTTCTTGCAGAGATCTGGAGAGCTGATGAGGCAGCACACGTGCTGTTTGCAGCAGCTGCACTAGAGCATCGAGCGCAGGGGATCTGCATTCAGAGCTGGCAGAGGTGCCTGCAGATGTTTGCTCCTCTGTGGTACAGGGTAGCTTGTTAGATGTCTGGCTTCTAGATGGTTAATGTTTGAGGAGGTGAACCTCTTCCCAGCTTCCTAAAAAGTCCAAATACAAGTCAAAGATGAAAGAAACCACTTCAGGGTTGTCATTTTACCGGCTAGGTTTTGGAAAGCGAGTTGCAGGTTGGGAAGCGCCAGCACAGCAGGAGCAGACTGTGGCGGTGGGGGAAGCAGCTGAGGAGCTGCCTGGGTCATTAGCCAGGCTGTTATGCTTCAGAATTAAAATGGGATCCTCTGGGAAAGGCTGCTGTGGGGTTTATATGGACAAACTGTCCGTATAAGGACAGCTCCTTATACTTCCTTTAAGGTCTGAAACCCTTAGAAGTGCTGCTCCCACTGCTGCAGGGGAAGATGCCAGAGTTACTGGGAAGTTTAGGACTCTGCTGTTCTGGACTTTTAGGCAATGTTCAGCTTAATCAGTAGCAGAAAATTAAGGCAGAAGAAAATGAGCAGTTGAATTTGAGCAAGGACCCGTGAACCACTCTTTCCTGGAAGAACAATGACCCTCTCATCAGCATGGAGACAAAAGCCTACCCGCAGGATCATTTTTATTCTCGCTGCAGACATAACTCACTCTGCACCTTGTCCAAACCTCCTTCCTAGTCATCATGGAAAGGGTTGA
Organism: Colius striatus; assembly: GCF_028858725.1. Lineage (NCBI taxonomy): Eukaryota > Metazoa > Chordata > Aves > Coliiformes > Coliidae > Colius > Colius striatus. The sequence goes on from NC_084768.1 coordinate 4,300,354, forward strand.
CAAGGCACAAGATTATCCTCAAATATGTGCATTTTCTTACATTTATCTGACTGTCCTTCACCATCTGACTAGCAAAGAATGGGCATAGAAAAGAAAAATGAATGAGCAGAGGAAACGAGCAGGGGGAGAACAGCTCTGCACTCACACACACATTGTTATTCCACTTTGGGCGTGGAATGGGAATCCTTCAAGTCTCAGCAGCTTCTGGTGCCAACCTGTGATACTCAGTATTGTCTAGAATCTGCTATCAGCTGACATCCCTTTCTTAGCTGATGCTCCTCTTTACTGGCTGTAGCTAAGAGTTTCCAAAAGTCCTTCAGTGACTTAAACTCAGCCACTTGCCAGGAAATTTATGTGCTTATGGTCTCTTGAAATTGCCACCCACTGCAGAACTGGGGCTCTGCCAGTCAGTGCTGCCTGACCCTCGGTGGCCAGCGACCACAGGGCTGGGGAGGGCTTTGTAGCACACTGCTGGGCTGGGCTGTGCTGTGGCACACTGCTGGGCAGTGGTGTGGCACACTGCTGGGCTGGGCTGTGGTGTGACACACTGCTGGGATGGGCTGTGGTGTGACACACTGCTGGGATGGGCTGTGGTGTGGCACATTGCTGGGCTGTGGTGTGGCACACTTCTGGACTGGGCTGTGGTGTGGCACACTGCTGGGCTGGGCTGGGCTGTGGTGTGGTGTGGTGTGTGGTGTGGTGTGGTGTGGTGTGTGGCACACTGCTGGTCTGTGGTGTGGCACACTGCTGGGCTGGGCTGTGGTGTGGTGTGGCACACTGCTGGGCTGTGGTGTGGCACACTGCTGGGCTGGGCTGTGGTGTGACACACTGCTGGGATGGGCTGTGGTGTGGCACACTGCCGGGCTGGGCTGTGGTGTGGTGTGGCACACTGCTGGGCTGTGGTGTGACACACTGCTGGGCTGGACTGTGGTGTGGCACACTGCTGGGATGGGCTGTGGTGTGGTATGGTGTGGTGTGGCACACTGCTGGTCTGTGGTGTGGCACACTGCTGGGCTGGGCTGTGGTGTGGTGTGGCACACTGCTGGGCTGTGGTGTGGCACACTGCTGGGCTGGGCTGTGGTGTGACACACTGCTGGGATGGGCTGTGGTGTGGCACACTGCCGGGCTGGGCTGTGGTGTGACACACTGCTGGGATGGGCTGTGGTGTGGCACACTGCCGGGCTGGGCTGTGGTGTGACACACTGCTGGGATGGGCTGTGGTGTGGCACACTGCTGGGCTGGCTGGACTGTGGTGTGGTGTGACACACTGCTGGGATGGGCTGTGGTGTGGCACACTGCTGGGCTGGCTGGACTGTGGTGTGGTGTGACACACTGCTGGGATGGGCTGTGGTGTGGCACACTGCCGGGCTGGGCTGTGGTGTGGTGTGACACACTGCTGGGCTGTGGTGTGGCACACTGCTGGGCTGTGGTGTGGTGTGACACACTGCTGGGCTGGGCTGTGGCACACTGCTGGGCTGGGGTGTGGTGTGGTGTGGCACACTGCTGGGCTGGGCTGTGGTGTGGTGTGGCACTGGGCTGGGCTGTGGTGTGGTGTGGCACACTGCTGGGCTGTGGTGTGGCACACTGCTGGGCTGTGGTGTGGCACACTGCTGGGCTGGGCTGTGGTGTGGTGTGGCACACTGCTGGGCTGTGGTGTGGCACACTGCTGGGCTGTGGTGTGGCACACTGCTGGGCTGGGCTGTGGTGTGACACTGCTGGGCTGGGCTGGGCTGTGGTGTGGTGTGGCACACTGCTGGGCTGTGGTGTGGCACACTGCTGGGCTGGGCTGTGGTGTGACACTGCTGGGCTGGGCTGGGCTGTGGTGTGGTGTGGCACACTGCTGGGCTGTGGTGTGACACACTGCTGGGATGGGCTGTGGTGTGGCACACTGCCGGGCTGGGCTGTGGTGTGGTGTGGCACACTGCTGGGCTGTGGTGTGGCACACTGCTGGGATGGGCTGTGGTGTGACACACTGCCGGGCTGGGCTGTGGTGTGGTGTGGCACACTGCTGGGCTGTGGTGTGGCACACTGCTGGGCTGGGCTGTGGTGTGACACTGTTGGATTGGGCTGGGCTGTGGTGTGGTGTGGCACACTGCTGGGATGGGCTGTGGTGTGACACACTGCCGGGCTGGGCTGTGGTGTGGTGTGGCACACTGCTGGGCTGTGGTGTGGCACACTGCTGGGCTGGGCTGTGGTGTGACACTGTTGGATTGGGCTGGGCTGTGGTGTGGTGTGGTGTGGTGTGGTGTGGTGTGGTGTGGTGTGGTGTGGTGTGGTGTGGTGTGGTGTGGTGTGACACACTGCTGGGCTGGGCTGTGGTGTGGTGTGGCACACTGCTGGGCTGTGGTGTGGCACACTGCTGGGCTGTGGTGTGGCACACTGCTGGGCTGGGCTGGGCTGTAGTGTGGCACACTGCTGGGCTGTGGTGTGGCACACTGCTGGGCTGGGCTGTGGTGTGGTGTGGCACACTGCTGGGCTGGGCTGTGGTGTGGCACACTGCTGGGCTGGGCTGGGCTGTGGTGTGGCACACTGCTGGGCTGTGGTGTGGTGTGGCACACTGCTGGGCTGGGCTGTGGTGTGGTGTGGCACACTGCTGGGCTGGGCTGTGGTGTGGCACACTGCTGGGCTGGGCTGGGCTGTGGTGTGGCACACTGCTAGGCTGTGATGTGGCACACTGCTGGGCTGGGCTGGGCTGTGGTGTGGTGTGGCACACTGCTGGGCTGTGGTGTGGCACACTGCTGGGCTGGGCTGTGTGGCACACTGCTGGGGTAGGAGCCTGCAGCGAGTACAGCAATTTATGGCTTATAAAAATTGACACTATTAAATGAAGTGACACTTTGATTTGATGGGGTATGAAATGCTGCTCACACGCTGCAGCCTTCCATGGATATGACCATTTAGCAGTTATTTGCACAAGCAGCTTGAGTGTAAACTGGGTATTTCCCCAAGTCTGGGGCCACACTGCTGGCAAGTGGCACCTGCTCTGCTCCCTGGGACACAGAGGGAAAGGCTGAAGAACCAGTGGGAAGCGAAGAGCTCCCAAGAATCACCCAGTACAACTCCAATACCTTGTGTTGGCAAGAGATTCAATCCAGTGAGATATTTGACTTTATGATGAATCTGTGCTGTACCTAGGCAGCTGCTTCTCTTGTAACAAACTTCTAGCACAGCAAAGAAGTACTGCCCCACTTTGCAGTGCCTCTGTTGCAGCAGAGCCCCTTGTGCAGGGCTCCTTTGGCTGTGGCCGAGGCGCCGGGTCGGGCTGGGCATGCTGAGCCCGAGGCTTTGCAGGGCAAAGACTGCTTTGCTCTCCCTTAGTTTCTACTTGAGTTGTTTAGAAATTTGCAGTGACGCTTGAAACATGCAATTAAACTCCCAAAGTGAGCAGGTCACCACGCCAGCACAAAAGCTTTGCTTTAGCGTGTTGCCACGAGAAGTGTGAGGAGTCAATGATTCGGGGAACCTGCAGCTCACAAGGAGGAACAAAGTAACCGCTGCTGTCTTTTGCCTTACTCCATGTCGCCGCCACCAAGCTTGCCTCTTGCTTTTCATGTAACACTCACCACCATCAGCAACGTTAGGGTGGGAAGGCAGAGGGAAGGAAGGGGCTGCGCTGCTGGCGTGGCCGGGGCTGGGCAGGCGCCCGGGGCTCAGCCGGTGCCGTGTCCCGTGCCGCAGCTCCCGGGCTCTGCTGCCGTTATCCTGATCATTTGCACGTGTAACCTGACAGTAACGTGATTCACGGAGCCAATAACGGCTTCTGGTAGCGAGAATGCGGTTGCTAAGCCCGAGTCCTTCAGCAGCACAGCTCAGTGGGGAGGCATCGACTCCAGGTCTGTTGTGCCGCTTCAGCTCCTCACAGTCAAAATACTCAATATTGATTTCTTCTTTTGTATAAAAAAATGAATTAGTCATGGCATTTCCTGGCAATTAATGTCTTTAATATATGAAAACACAGCACTGCATTGTGCAGGCGTGACACTTAACCAAAGTAATTAGTGGATGCAATAATGAATCTCACCACTTTTCCCCACTGCAAGAAATAAAATGACTCTAAAGGATTTGCTAAAACCTGGATATCTCACTGAGATTTTAATGCCTCCTTCAGTGTGTGAGTAATCGAATTCTGCTGCTGGTCCCACTCAGGAAGGAGGAGCTGTGGGTCCCCAGCCCCGCTCCGGAGCTCCCTTGGCCTCCCCTCTGCTGGAGCTGAGCACAGTCTCGCTGTGGTTGGCACTAACGGTGCCTGTGCCACCCGACAGTCTGCCACGGGTGCTTCTCCAGGCCCTGGCAACAGGGGAGAGGTCATTTCTTTGCTCCAGCCTCCAAGGTCAGGGCTACCAGCTGGCAGGTTCTGTGATGCTGTGATTCGGTCAGTGCCTTTGTAATACAGGTGTATTTGGGACAGGCAGAAAGTTTGTGTGTCAGGAGAAGTCCTGGTGTGACAGTATTTCAGAGAAGTGATGCAACCATGGTGAATTTGTAACTGGGCATTGGAAGGGCTGCGTGAAGCCCACCTGGGGAAGGGGTGTGATCTCCTTGTAAGGAAATGCCTGTCTGTGGGCAGTGCTCCCATGTGTGCCACTAAGGGCTCTCCTGCTTCTCACAGAAAGTCACTTCTTTCATCACCACAGTAATTATAAGGATTTTGTTTCAAATGTCACTTTCACTATGTTGGGTTGGGCTTTTTCTATTCAGTTACTACCTGAATGCTTCTGTTTTATCTAGCCATCACTGCTAGTCATTAAATGCCCCTGGTTGCAATGTTACTTAGGAAGGGAAAGGCCACCGAGGTGCCAGCATCTGACCAGAGCCATCCTGTTTCTCCCAGACACACTCAGTGCAGCCAGGGCTGCTGAGGAGCCCAGGGCTCAGGGACAGCACCCAGGGATTGTTCCCAGGATTGACTCACCTGTGCCTTTCCACCAGCTCTTGTCTTATGGTGATTTTCCTTTTTGTCCTTATTTTTCTCATCTAATGGCACCATCTGAATGATGGAAATTCAGACTGATGTCATACCTGGGAGCAGCCTTTTCCCTGCCTGTTCTGCAGCCGCGGTGAGGAAACGCCACACATGCTCCCTGGAATCCTGAAGGGGATTGTGCAGAGTGTGTCAGGCTGTGGGTGCTGAGGGTTCTGCTGCAGTGGGTGCTGAAGGTCCTGCTGCATTGGGTGCTTAGGGTTGTGCAGCCCTCCCCATTGCCTGCAGGGGATGGGACTGTGGCAGCCCCGTGACACAGCAGCCGGGCTCCAGGCTGTGTGGAAGCACGCAACAATAGAGCAGGGCTGCTCCTCAGCCAATGCTCACCCCTGGGTGCCTGGGCAAAAGAGCACCACGGATGCATTTTGGTTTTCAAGTACATGCATGGGATGTGATTGGGTTTCTGATCACAAATGACCACCTCTCACTGTCAGGGTCCTGCGAGACGAGTTGCCGTGGGCTGGGCCATGGCTGGGTCATGGCTGGGCCAGTGCTGCGCTGGGGACCACGCTGGGAGCCACGTGGGTGGATGGATGGGCACAGCAGTGCCCTGTACCACCAGCTTGTTGGACTTCTCTCAGTCTGAGCCCAATGCAACATCTGCCAACACCAAATAATCTCTGGCACGTTGGGAAAGTTAAGCCCATAAGCACTGCCCTGAATAGGGCTTACAACTGAAACAGCCTTAGCACTGCTCACCTCCTGCTGCATCTGCTTCTGGCTGGGTATCTCCACTTATCTCACCTTAAAGCAGGAACAGAATGGGCAGCTGAAAAAAAATGAGATCAAACAGCGATGAAAAACACTCAGCTGAGTCCGTGAAACTCCTGGCAGTAATGGACTCTCTTCTGCCTCTCATGACATGATTTCTCTCCCTGCCTGCCACTGGTCACTGGGTTTAACATCAGTCCTTGTCCTCCTACCCCTGCCTGCTCAGCTTGCCTCTGGTGAGCTCATCCTGGGAATGGGGATTGTCACTCTTCAACCCAGAACCTGAATGCAGGCTGTGCAATTTCTGCAGCAACGCCGACCTCGAGCTGGAGTCACCTCCCTGCTCCTGCCTGCCACCACCTAAGAGGGTTCCCATCCCAGATGGTGAGGACAGACGTGCTTGGGGTGGCAGACTGTGGGCACACAGAGGTGGCTGCTCTTTGCTTTCAAACCTGGGGACTGTGGATGTTTCTCTTGCCCACTGTGGTTACACCACTATATGTTAATATCATCCCTTTTTTCTTCTTCTTCTTGAAAAAGATGTTAAAAACATGGAAAGGCTTGAAAATCTGACCTGCAAACCAAGATGTTCAAAGCCAGAGTGGAAATAAACAGCTCCTGATGGCTGCTGCTATTGTTCTCAGGGATAATGGGAGAGAGGCAGCGGGCTGGGGAGGGAGGGCTCTGATTCATAATTTGTCAACCCACAGTGTTTACAGTACTTAGGCTGGGAAAAATACCTGTTCACAGGAACGATCCTCAATAGGCTTTGCTTTCTGCTTACTGCCATTGCTTAGTAACAGCTCTATTTTTAAATGCTAAGGGGGTATTAGTCAAAAAAAAGAGAGAAAGTTTACTCCATCTCTGATCTAAGGGATGTTAAGGGGAAGGGGCTTGTTGGCTCTGAGGGACCTGTCCTGAGCACGAGGGCTGCAGACAGGTGAGCTCTGTGCTGGCAGGCAGGCACTGTCTCTGCCAAGAGCTGCCCCACCAACCTGCCACTCAGCTGCTAGGAGTTTTATCAAGACATCAGTAAAATCTCTGCACTCCTCTGTGTTGTCAGCTCATGGTGACCTCCCAGAGCAGGCAGGAAAAACCTGTTGGGATGAGTGATGGGGCTTTCCTGTGCACCTGCAGGTGGGCTGATGAGGAAGGAGTGTGTGGATGCAGAGAGCTGAGCTTGGGAAGCAGGAGTAGGGGCTCTTTGGAGGCACCTGCGGGCTGCTCTCCTTCCCTGGGTGATGCCTCCAGCCCAGAGTCCTTTCAGAAAGAAACCTCTCAAAGGTTCAGCTAAAATATATTCCCACAAGTATTCAGATCTCCTAAAATACCCTCATGAGCATCTGATTTGGGAAATTGCCTTTGCAAGTCCCATGGAGTGGGGAACGTGGCCCCTGTGTTCCCTGGCCACGTCCTGCCCGCTGATCACTCCTTCAAAGCATGGACAGAAACAGGAGGGGTGGTTCTGGAACAACACCTGTATCTGGTCCACTGGAGGTCAATGGGGTTTGCAGTGGGCTGTGTGCTTCCCTCCATCCAGGGCTAATGACCCATGTTAGTTGGTTCTTTTCCCTTCTGGAGGAAACAGCAGAGAAAGCCAGTGACACCCCTCGGGGACATTAATGTGCCCAGACAAAGGACAGCCCAGTGCCTATAATGAGCTGGTCCTAGAGACTTGTGACACCATCACCCATCATTGTGTTTTTAATAGATTGATATAAAGTATGAAATATGAGCAAGGGACTGAGTGTTTGGTGCTGGATTGAATCTCAGACCAGGACTCAGGGCTATGGTGACTGCATAGCCATTGACTGTATATGTTTGATTGCCACAAATATCATTCCTGCTGCAAATGATTGTAATGAGAAAGTAACAAACCAGAACATAAACGGCTGCTTTACCTTTTGAGAGATCCCAGTGATGCTGTTTTGGGAGCCCTGCCAGGCTGCAGCTCCTTCTGCTGTGGCTGCTCTCACCCCGGCCCACCGAGGGGCCCAGGAAAGGCCATGTCCCACTGGGAAGGGGGAACCTGTGCATGGCAGCTACTCACAAACCACCCCCAGGCAGAGAAGTGGGGTGAGCTGCCAAACACCCAGTCTCAGAAATGATTTAGGGTTGTTTTGCTATCTGTGAATAGTGAGTGGATGTCAGGAAAATACGTGGGTTCTAAAAAATGATGGAAAGTATGTTATGAACAGGGTCCCAAGTGTGCAAACTGCAGTTTCCCCAGAGGTATAACACCACAGTGATCATACCAATGCACCTTTATGGAGGAGTAAACTGCATCACCTGGTAGATGGTTTTCATTAGGCCTCCTTTGCTCAATACTCTCAGTGCAGACTCTTTTACAAGTCCTTCATACACATTTGTGCACACGTGCAGCTTTGCACACCAGCACATGGCTGTGCATCGTGGGGCACCGCCTCCTGAGCTGCATCCCGGAGCCCAGCCTGCTGCTGCCCCTGGGGATCCGAGTGGCTGGCGCCATCTCCCTTCCTGTGCCACAGCAGGCAGGAGCTCACACGGGATTACTGCCTGGCAGCAACTTCATGTGTCCCGCTGGGGCCCGCAGCTCTGGGGGCTGGCAGCTCTGGGGGGAGGCAGCCCATCCGTGCAGGAGCAGGGCTAAGGGCTGGCAGCCCGTCCGTGCAAGGCAGGGCTAAGGGCCGGCAGCCCGTCCGTGCAGGGCATCGCTGGGGGCCGGCAGCCCGTCCGTGCAGGAGCAGGGCTGGGGGCCGGCAGCCCGTCCGTGCAGGGCAGGGGTAGGGGCCGGCAGCCCGTCCGTGCAGGGCATCGCTGGGGGCCGGCAGCCCGTCCGTGCAGGGCAGGGGTAGGGGCCGGCAGCCCGTCCGTGCAAGGCAGGGCTAGGGGCCGGCAGCCCGTCCGTGCAGGGCATCGCTGGGGGCCGGCAGCCCGTCCGTGCAGGGCAGGGCTAGGGGCCGGCAGCCCGTCCGTGCAGGAGCAGGGCTAGGGGCCGGCAGCCCGTCCGTGCAGGAGCAGGGCTGGGGGCCGGCAGCCCGTCCGTGCAGGGCATCGCTGGGGGCCGGCAGCCCGTCCGTGCAGGGCAGGGGTAGGGGCCGGCAGCCCGTCCGTGCAGGGCAGGGCTAGGGGCCGGCAGCCCGTCCGTGCAGGGCAGGGCTAGGGGCCGGCAGCCCGTCCGTGCAGGAGCAGGGCTAGGGGCCGGCAGCCCGTCCGTGCAGGAGCAGGGCTGGGGGCCGGCAGCCCGTCCGTGCAGGGCAGGGGTAGGGGCCGGCAGCCCGTCCGTGCAGGAGCAGGGCTAGGGGCCGGCAGCCCGTCCGTGCAGGAGCAGGGCTGGGGGCCGGCAGCCCGTCCGTGCAGGAGCAGGGCTAGGGGCCGGCAGCCCGTCCGTGCAGGGCATCGCTGGGGGCCGGCAGCCCGTCCGTGCAGGGCAGGGCTAGGGGCCGGCAGCCCGTCCGTGCAGGGCAGGGCTAGGGGCCGGCAGCCCGTCCGTGCAGGGCATCGCTGGGGGCCGGCAGCCCGTCCGTGCAGGGCAGGGCTAGGGGCCGGCAGCCCGTCCGTGCAGGGCAGGGCTAGGGGCCGGCAGCCCGTCCGTGCAGGGCATCGCTGGGGGCCGGCAGCCCGTCCGTGCAGGAGCAGGGCTAGGGGCCGGCAGCCCGTCCGTGCAGGGCAGGGCTAGGGGCCGGCAGCCCGTCCGTGCAGGGCAGCGCTGGGGGCCGGCAGCCCGTCCGTGCAGGGCAGGGCTAGGGGCCGGCAGCCCGTCCGTGCAGGAGCAGGGCTGGGGGCCGGCAGCCCGTCCGTGCAGGAGCAGGGCTGGGGGCCGGCAGCCCGTCCGTGCAGGGCAGGGCTAGGGGCCGGCAGCCCGTCCGTGCAGCACAGCGCTGGGGCTGGATGCCGTAGGCAGTGGCCGTGCTCCCTCCCGAGCTCGTCGCCTACGCGGTGGCGATTTTAACTTTAGAGGTAGGAAGAATTCAAGTATCTTAAAGGTCAGAGGGATATGAAACAAGGAATAAACACAGACTGTTTCTGTGAAAATATAATGGAGCACATGGTGAGTATTTGTTAGTGCTGCAGTGTCTGCAATGTATTTTTGACACATGCTTGCTGCAGAGTGCAGCCCACTGCAGCAAAGGAGGCAAGTCGAATTTTCTTCCCTCTGCGCTCGGCAGAAAGCACCGTGTGTGTGCTTTGATGAGAGGTACAGCACAAATGTAATAGCCAACAACTTTGCCAGCGCTGACAGAAAACACTAGTGGAAAGCCTCTGCATCAAAAGCAATTCTGATTTCCCCACGTTAGCAGCAGAGTTAGGAATGACCTTCAGCTGCTCTTCACACAGGCAGCTCTGATAGGGAGAGTCAGGCATGAATTGTGGCAAATTTAGATGAAATTATGGATTTGAGAGACAGCTGTAATTAGGTTTGAAGCAGACATTTAAATACTTTTAGCTATGTCGACCTAGAGAGCTCAGCCTTCTCCAGGGTGGAACTGAAATAGCAGCAAAGGCTTTTGTGCATCACCTGAACATCAGATCTTGGGAGATAGGTACACAGGTGGGAGGAAAACAAAATGGAAGCCAGAGGACTAGAGATTCTCCTGACAACAGTCCTGAGCCCTGTGGCCAGCACTGAGCGTCCCAGCAGCCCCCCCACATCTCCTGCAACATTCACATTTGAAATATACATAGTTGAAACCAATTGCAACACCGAGGAATGTCAAGGTGAGGGGAGGTTCAGCTGCTCCTGCTGAAAATAACCCTGGAAGTGAGGCAGGGCGGGGGGAGCAGGGAGGGCAGTGCCTGGGGTGGCTGTGGGCTGTGGCAGGTGGGTGTCCCTGTGATGTCCCTGTCCCCCCTCGGACATGCCCAGAGGGTTTCATTCTCTGGTAGGGAAGAGTGGGCAGTTTAAGGCACCTGGTCATTATAACAGGTTTAGGAAGTGCTTTCAGATAATATAGATTAAATATAGATATAATATAGATAATATAGATTAAATAATGTCACTATTAAGGAGAAGAAATGAGTTGTTCCAATTTGAGAAAGGATTATAACTGCTGGTGATATCACCTGCTGATGCCATACACTTAAGAAAAGTTACTTTCTCCCTTTCCTGATCCAATGAGAAGAGGCGGCTCCAAGGAGACATTACAGCAGCCTCCCAGTCCCTAAAGGGGCCAACAAGAAAGGTGGAGAGGGACTTTTTACAAAGGCATGTAGTAATGGGATGAGGGGTGATGGCTCCAAACTGAAAGAGAGAAGCTCTAGATGAGATATTAAGAGGATGCTGAGGCCCAGGGACAGGATGCCCAGAGAAGCTGTGGCTGCCCCACCCCTGGCAGTGCCCAAGGGCAGGTTGGATGGGGCTTGGAGCAGCCTGGGCTGGTGGAAGGTGTCCCTGCCCATGGCAGGGGCTTGGAATGAAATGGTCTGTAAGGTCCCTTCCAGCCCAAACCAGCCTGGCATTCTATGAATGTAACTTCCTTTTGTGTTTTACCCACTCCAGGCCCCAGGGATGCAAATACCCCAAGTTACTCGGGTACATTCCCCAGCCCCTCAGAGCTGATTGTCCCTTGCTGCTCTCCACTCGCCACCCACGTCTAACAAGTAGTGCCAAAGTCTCGTTTAACTCACGAGCTTCTCAATCCCACAGCCTGCCCTTTGAGCCCGCTGCAGGAGGGGAAGGTGGTCCTGATGCAAGAGCTTTTGCAGTGCCTCATTGATAATGACAAAACCCAACCACATACTGGAGAACAAGAGTGAGGGTGGTAGCCAGGTGGCAACCTGCGCTTCGGAGGGAGGAGCTGCACTGGGCAAGGCAAACGGGGTGCAGTCTGGTAGTAGGCTGCTTTTTGTGTTTCTAGGACACACATCTGTCTTGCCTTTCACAGGAAGGCCAGGAGTGGCAGGGGCAGGGGCAGTGGCAGTGCAGTGATGTACTAACTTTTGCCCCAGGCAGGGATGCTCCCACCTCTCCCATCTCATCCCTCCCCTCCCAGTTCTGCTTTTCCCTCCCAAGACTCCTGAGAATGTCCATTATTGATGGTTCATGTTGTTTCCAAAGTTATTGCCATTTCTTGGCAGCACTGACAAGTCCTCTACATGCCCAACCTGGAATCACTGTTGCCACCTCACAGCACCCAACTGGCCTTTCTGTTAGCATCCACCGTGGCCCACTTAGCAGTTGACCTACAAATGAGCATCCCTCTGCACCACCACAGCCCATCCATGACTCATCTGCTGTTCTCAATCTTAAAATTAAAGCCTCCAGAAATGGAGATTGTCATTGGGAATATATAAAGGAGCACTTGAGAGGACTTTGTACAACAAGAGGGAAAAAAATACATTTGGACTTGTACAGGGAAAATGTTGAAGGCTGTGCACCACCCCCCTTTAGTAACTATAAGGCACTATGTCCTCCATAATGTGCTGATTTACAACAGCACCCTCCCTGGTAGGGTGACCCCACCAGAAGCTTGTGAGCCCAAACCTGCAGAATCCCCTTTAGAAACACATCTGGCTTTCCTATACAATTTGTTGAAGGAATTTCATGGTTTTAAAACTTTCCTTTGGTGCATCTACAGATTAATAGCCATCAGTATGAAGGGGGGTTATGTTTATATGCATGCCAGTGAAAATGCAGTTAAGTACACATGGTGAAGCCCAGGCTATGGACTGGTTCAACTAATGAACCTGATGTTACATTAAGCAGCGTTTAGGGATACACCAGGATCCACATTGATCCTTACAATGACTATTTTGGCCTGCTCTTTATTTGCCTTCACATTCATGTCTCCACTGGAGTCAGTGGAAGCAAAACCACCATGGAACTCATGAGAGACAAAGGGAATTCGTGGTTTAAGTCCAGCAGTGATTCAGGATCCCCAGTGGTCTTTGTGTGATATTCAGCCATTTCAGTGTTATCCACCCAGAGGAGCAGTAACAGACATGCACCCAGGAGCGGTCACCAGTAGCCCTGGACTTCTCCCCAGCCCTGTGCCCCCACAGAGGGCTGCCACAGCCCATTGGAAAGCATCTGCAGGTTTTTCCTTATGAGGAGCACACAGGGAAAGTTGCTGGGATAGAGAAATATCCCAGTGACTGGGCAGAAACATCTGTCTGTGTTTTTTAGGTAAGGACTAGACTGTTCCAGGGTTTTCCCAGTTCTAAATCTTTCTGCTGTGCAAAATCTTGGACATGTTTATTGGGAACATACAGGAAGAGAAAAGAACTGCCCATTATAACAAACCCCTCCACATCTCATGCTGCAGTGGATCTCCTGGGAGACAAACTTCCATCCCTTGCCTAGCAGAAGCTGTCCCCACCGAAGCCATCACTCATGTGCAGACTGAGGTTTGCCTTCTCTGGTGTGCACAGCACCCAATGTGCACCTGCCTTCAGCTGACACTGGCTTTATGTGCAACTGGTTGTGACAGCACAGGCTTTTCTCTTCTTTGATGTGTTTCTACTGAGAGAATAGTTTATTTCCCAGCTTGAGCAAGCAACCCCAAGGGTGCCACAGGCAGGGCTCCGGTGGTGCCCTGGGGAGGCTGTGGGTGCTCTCTGCCTGGCTGAGAGCATTGAAGACCCCACCTCATTTCACTGCTGAAATCAAACTAGTGAATGCCCACTTCAAACTGTAAAAAATGTTGGTGGAGCAAAATGTTTCTCTGCCAAATTTCAGTTCCCACTCTGGAGATGGAGAGAGTGGAAGAGTGTGGGAGCTGCTGGGGCTGGCCCGTCCCAGAGCCCGTACTGGGATGGGGAAAGGTCATCTGCATCAAGGGATTAGCTGTGTGCAACAGGAGTGGAGAGCTCACTGCTGGCATAAACCCTCCTGCAACCCTCCTCCAGCTCCTACTAAACACTTTCCCTTTCTGATGCTGGACAGATCCCACGGTGCTGGAGAAACAAGGTGATGACCTTACAGCCGTCACCAGGCAGGCTGTAAAGCCACCCTGTCACCCAAGAAGTCATGTGCCATGGCCATGGCCTGCCCAGGAGCCCTTGCTCAGCAGCAGCTGCCCCAGGAAGCACAGCTGTGCCAGGGCAGATGCAGGGGTGGCCAGCAAAAGGGACCCACCAAGGGCCATGGCTGCTGCTGCATTTGGAAACAAAGAGGGAAATCCAATAAGCAGAGCAGCACCTGCATGTGCCAGCTGCAACAACAGCTCTGCAGAGCATTGAGGAAGCTGCAGAAACCCCAACAACAGCCAGGTCCTCAGCATGGCACAAACATGCTGGCTGGCTGGCTAATGGGAGGGCTGACACTCACACCCCTTCTCCCCACAGCGGCTGGAAGCCCCCAGTGATGGAGGGAGCCCCCACCCACGGGCAGGATCCTCCTGCAAGGTCTTCCCCAGCGCCCACGCTGGTTCAGCCTGTGGCTTCTGACATTCCAGTCTTGTGGTGGAGATGCTGAGCTGTCTCCCAGGAGCCTATGAACCCTCCTCGCCCCTACTGGTCCCCGGGCCCCCGCAACTCATCAAAAGTGACGAAAATGGCTCCTGCCTTGCGGGCAGGAGGGAGGGCGCGGGCGGGCAGCGCAGGAGGGCGCGGGAAGGCAGCCGGGGGAGGCCGCGAGCAACCGGCGCGATGGCATTTTGTCCGCACCCCCGCAGCGCGGGGATGCCTCGGCCCCGCCAGTGATGCTGCGGTCGCGGGGTGCCCCGTCGGGGCGGGAACGGGCGGCACCGCTCCGCACGCACGCCGCTCCTCAACCACGCCGCTCCGCACCGCGCAGCGCTCCGCGGGGAGGGCGCGGCCGCGACACGCCCCCTTCGCCCCTCCCTCCTCGCAGCTCCGCACCGCACCGCACCGCTCCGCCCCTGCGCAGCGCGGGCGCGCAGCGGGACCCGCCCCGCGCCGCCGCCGCCGCCTTTGTGTCTGGGCGCCGCCCCGCACGGGAGGGCGGGCCCTGCGCGGCGGGGCCGGCGGGCGAGCCGCGGGCGCGGGCAGCCCTCGGCGGGGCCCCCGCAGCCTCCGCGCCCCCGGACCGCGGCTTCGCCGCGCATGGACGCGCGCTCCCGCCTGCACCGTGAGTACCGCCGAGAGCCGCGGCCGGGGGGGGGGAGGTCCGGGGGTGGGGGGTGACCGCGGCTCGCCCGCGCCGCGATGCCGCCTCCCACGCCCCCGGTGCGGGATGCCGCCGCGGCGTCCCCGGGGACGAGCCGGACTGCGCCGCGGGTCCGTTGGCCGCGGAGCGCTGAGCGGGGAGCGCGGAGCCTCCGCCGAGGACAAAGGAGCGGCCGGGGGAGCGGCGGGGCAGCGCGGCCCGGCGCCGGGGCTCCCCTCGGCGCGCAGCCCGCGGGTGCGGACCCGCGCTGGGTGCCGCCGCCTCGCCCGCCCCCTGCCCTCGCTCCCCGCAGGGCTCCCGCACCGGCATGACATCCCTGGTGTATTTTGTCCGTCGTGCCCGTCAGCCTGCCCGAGAGGCTGCCCTGGGCTTGGAACGGCTCCGGAGCAGCGCTGCGCCCTTCCCAGGCGCGGCCCCCGCCGCCCGCAGTCCCGGGAGCAGCGGCGGGGGCCGGCAGTGCCTCCCGCGCGGGGACATCGCCCCGCTTCCCCCTCAGACCCCACGCCCGCTCGCCGTCCCGCGTGGCGTGGATGCTGTCATCCCTCTGCTAGCGCCATCCGCGCTTTCTATCTTGGGCACATTGAAGGAAGCTAAACGTGTTCTGCGAGTTGATTGCCAAGGGCCATGGGAACCTCGAGGCTATAGGTATGAGCCCGTCCCTGTTCCCGGGGGATCTGGAAGCAGCTCCGCGGCTCTGGGGCAGAGGGTCGGGCCGCGAGGGCTCCAGGTCCGCGTCTTCCCCGTCCCCCACCGCGGGCCAGGGGACGCCGTGTGCGGGGGGCGCGGGGAAGCGCCGGCTGTGCGCGTTGTTCTGTGGGGCTGCGCCGGGGAGGAGCCGTGTCGGTGAAAGCGCTGCTGAAAGTTCTGTGGTTTTCGGGAGACGAAATTGATCTGAATCCCGGAGATTTTGGGTCTGGCCACCGCTCCAGTGAAACACCTTCATTTTGCTTTTGTACATCGGTGATTTTCAGCTAAAAACTCCAGCCACGCGCCGGTCTGGGTTTTAACCTCAGGCGTTCTGGAGCGGTTAATCCTCGGGAACGGGTGAGATGGAAAGTGGTTTTGCTCATCGTTACACGGCAAGAGAAGTGACTTAATCTGCTGGGTTTTGCCGTTACGCATCTGCTCGCTCTGGTACTCGGCAGAGGATGTGTGCTTGCCATGGCAACCTCCCCGGCGCAGATCACAGCCACTTTTTTTGGAAGTAGCAAGGACTTGTTAAAGAAATAGGAACAACGGATTTCACAATCTCCGTAATTATCCCTAAATCGTGCCTCTTGGAAAGCACGACCTCTTTTTTTTGAGGCTGGTAACGTTGCTTCGGTTCCTGGGTGTGGGGATGGAAAGGCGATTGGCATCCGGAGGAGGGCACGTATTTGTCTTTCCAGGCAGCTGCAGTGAAAGAAGGTGCCTTCGTTTTTCAAACAGTCTCAGTTACCATAATTTATTTCAAAACTGTATTAATTTAGCGATCTTGTAATGAAATACCTTGTTGTGAGCTCTGTGTCCATGTGAACTTCAACCTCTGCCACCGTTTGACTGTGAAACTTTCTCCCTGATAAAACAGCATTTGTCATTTAAAAACCATTCTCTCGCCCAGGAGGAGTTTTTTTGGTGTGTTTCTGTTTCCTGAGTCGTACCAAATAGTTTAAACAATGGTTTTACATGGAACCAAATGTTGCAGTTGCTGAAGTAACAGCATCTGTGCACACTGGGTGCTGAACGGGTCGGGAAGCAAAGGCTGTTGGCTGTGGGAGGGGCTGTGCTGGTGCTCACTGTGCTGCTGGGGACCTCTGAAAGGAGGAGGGCTGCTTGGGTACAAGCAGGTTTTTCAGTCCTTGGTCCCAAAGGAATTGATCAGTGCTTCTTAATCATTCATGAAAAGTTTAAGGTTGTAGTTGCTTACAAAGCAGGGTTTTCCAAGGAAGGTGCTCCGTTTTCTGTGGAATATTTCAGGGTGGCAGTGTGTGCACACTGTTGAAGCCACAAAACTTCAGATTAATGAGGGATTAACAGCCTCTGAGATATTTGCATCTGTCCAAAGCTTCTTCTGTGTGCATTGATCTTAAAGCAGAGATGCCAGGGATACAGCAGAGCATCCAACTTTATCACAGACCCTGAGAATAGGGATTAACCCACATCTGAACATGGCCAGCAGATGCTCTGGAGGGACAGCAGGCTGCAGCTGCCCCCCTCCCCCCCATCCCTGCATAGCCCCCCTGGGCTCTGCACCATCCCCAGCCTGCCCCCAGCCCCTGCCTTGC
Organism: Colius striatus; assembly: GCF_028858725.1. Taxonomy (NCBI): domain Eukaryota; kingdom Metazoa; phylum Chordata; class Aves; order Coliiformes; family Coliidae; genus Colius; species Colius striatus. The sequence goes on from NC_084768.1 coordinate 4,317,359, forward strand.
TGTCGGCTCCTCTGGCAAACACCAGAGCTGCTGGTGTGGCCCTGCTTGGTCATGGCTTGGGCTGATGACTATTTGTGGGTGAGTGTAGGAGGTGGTGTTCCTCTTTAAACAAGGCCGTGTGAATCCACCAAACTGATCACGAGCACTTGGGCAATCTGCTGGCCCACTAGTTTCAAAGCCCCGACCCATTACCCTGTCAAGTGCCCCAGAAATAGTCAGTGCTACCTTATAATATAAATTAATGGTCTCAGTCAATCGAAGCCGAGCACAGACCAAGCACCTAAATGTTGTATTAAGCCCTATTTAAAGATTTGTAAGAGCTACCATGTGTCTTTGGTTTTCATCTCAGCTCTCTCTAATTTTAGCGTGGCTTCTGTAGGCTTTAAATTGCCGGCACGGCAGATTGCATCAAACCCTGGGACAAGGCTTTCACAACTGGGAGCTCTTTGTCAGAGCTTGGGGGGGCTTTTGGTGTGTTGGGTTTTTTTCTGAGAATGCAGCAATTTGTTGATCACAGAGAAATCCAATGTGTTTTGCTGGGCATTTCCACCAGGCAGAGAGGCACCTGTCAGTGTGACCTGCTTAGAAGTCAGGGAAGAATGGAAGGCAGTGGGATGTAGCAGTCAGGAGGAAGGATGTGTGGAAGGAGCTTCAGTTAGGCTGGGTGCAGCCTCGTCTGAGAGGTCTGACAGCCCCAGGGAGAGGCTGCTGCTGGCTAGTTTGTAGCTAAGTGCAAAATTAAGGAAGTAAAGGAGCATATAATCTGTACAGCTCCAGAGCTGCTCAGGGGAGATGGAGCAAGTGGAATGTTAATGCATCGAGTTATGGTGAATAAGGAAGAAGGAAGCTCAGGAAGGCTGGTCTTTTTTTGTTAGGAGGAGAACATTCTTCATCCTTCAGCTTGCTCATATCCAGAGTGAACCAATATATAGCTACATGAGTTTAAGCTTATTGGAGGAAAATGCCCTCATGTTTTGCTGAGGAAAAGAAATGAAAATGAGAGCAGGTGCAAAGAAAATCTGAGGAGAGCAAGTTTAACCTTTTATGAGCATGGGAGAATCTGTCTCTATTGGGTGAGGACAGCAGATACCATTGATTCAGATCCAGGAATCAAGATGTGTGAAACAGTTGGTGGGACTCCCGTGGGTCTGAGCTTGCTGTGCAAGATCCCATGGATGGGAGACAAACACTTGGCTCAATGTCACGTCAGTTGTTACTATTTTTTCAATCATGTGCTTAAAATGTAAGGACACACTTGTGAAGTCTTTGATGCTGAGATTATCACTGAAGGTTGATGCTTGGAAGATATGACATAGCCTATAAATAGAGCAATCAATAAACCAATCTCCCAGGTATAAAATATGTACTTAAAGAGCATTTTGATGAGCAGAATTGCCTGTGAGCCGGCGAGCAGTGGAGGAGGGCAGAGCGTGCCCGTCTGCACGGTGACGGCCACGGGCGGTGGGTGCTGAGCACCAGTCATGTACCTGATGCTCTGTTCCCTGGAGAGTGCTGCTCTGAAGCAGAGGGTCGAGCAGAATTTAAAGATTTGTTTGGCTTGGATTGGTTTTCAGCTGCTGATCTTAAAATACTGCTTTGCTGTTGGCTTGTAAAATTTTTTACTTCAACCGAGTTGGGAGAGGTTGTGGCAGAAAGGTGACAGCACAGCAGGAGAAGGAGCCGTGCCAGCAGCTGCTCCACGAGGAACCCCGGCCTCACAGATGCCTCCCTCTGCTGTGACATCGGGTGCTGTGCCAGAGGCCATCGCTGGTGCTGCCCAGCCTTCCTGCCAACACGCCCTGGTGGGAGCTGAGCTGTGGGGCCGAGGAAGTGCGCTCAGGAGGTGGCAGGAGTTGTCAGCTGGGAGCCCGAGGTGCCCTTGGTTGCTGAGGAGCAGAGCTGTGGCTGGCAGGTCCTGGTGGCAGAGGCAGCTGCTCTGGCTCCAGCTCTTCTCAGGTCACCACTCCCCAACCCCTTCCCACTGTCTGCTTCTCTTGCATCCCTTTATCCTCAAATGCATTAAAATAACTTCAAACACTGCATGTTCCATTTTTGACGCCACATTCCCACCTTCTCTTTGCTGCTGCTGTTTTGAGAGTTTGACCATTGAAGAGTCTGTTGGGCAGAGGCTCTTCATCCCTGGTAGACTCTTTGTGAGCTGTTTCTGGTCCTCAATACACTTGACAAAAGATGAGCTGCCCTGACAGGGCGGCAGTGAGCTGGGTACGGGGTGCTGCCTGTAGCTGGTGGTGGGATGGGTGAGGCTGGGGAGGGGAATGCACCACCCCAATGGGAAGGGGCATCTTGGTACATGATGAGCAGCTTCACTTCATAATGAGTGTAAAATCAGCTGCAGGTGGTGTTGGAGTGGTGTCCAGGTCTCTTTGTACCTTGTGTTTCATTTTTGCCTGGGGTATTTGCTACAGCAATGAAACCGTATGGTGTGTGTGTTAGGTGGTTCCAGCTCTAGGCATACCGAAGCTTTAGCTGTTGTTACAATCAAGATTCTGCAATTTTAAAGCCTGAGTACTAAATTGGTAGCTTTCAGCAGTTCCCTAATTATGTGAGACATTTTTTGTACTTAACAAATGGTTCTTATTCTTGCCAGCACTTCAGCCCGGTGTTCGAGGACTGTGGGTGTCAGGGAACAGAACATATTTCTGTGTCTGTGAATATGATCCCACACGTTGTCTTAAGTGGGAAAATGTTCACAGCCCTTATATGGCGAGAGATTTTTTTCCCCTAAACCCATCAGTGCTCTCTCCTGCAGCAGTAAGGCAGTTTTGTCCTCCCAGTGCTTTGTAGGAACCAGAACTGATGGAAATGGAAATGAAATGGTTTTCTTTTCTTCCTGGAAACAAATCCCCCCCCAGTGTAACCTGCTCTGTCTTGCAAACCATTCAGAAACTGTTTCTAGAAATGGCTGATGGTGTTCAGCAGCTAATCAATGTATAGGTGCTGAACTCATGGGTGAGTACCTGAGAGCAGCGAGGGTGCTGCTGTTTATTTCTGCCTGGCGTTGTGCGTCTCTTCATCTTTCTCACGAGTTTACGTGCTCCTCGTGTTCAGCCATTTCAACAGCAGAGGGGTGAAGTCTCCTATAGCCAAGCGCTGCTGAAGAAGCTCAGATGTGTGTGTGTGTCACGGCACAGTGGCAGATTGCAGTGATGTGCCATGCTTTCCAGACCTGTGCCAGGAGGTATCCTGCTATCTTATGCAGTGAGATTTGGGAAATACATGAGTTACCATATCGTTCGTGATGTTCTGAATGAACAGTGGTGAGAGGCTGGTTACAGATTCATGAGCATGGGAAATAAAGGGTGAAGAGTTCTTTAGGATGAAGGAAGAGCACCTTGAATTACCCTAAAATGGATTTTGCCAAGAAATACTCATTTTTGCTCATTTTTGGTGCATAACACACCGAAATCATTTTGGTTTGTAACAAGAAGGCTTTGTAGTGCTCGTTGTGTCATGAAGGAGGAGGGGGAGGTGTGAGGCTTCATCACTGCTGGATGTCCATGGGAAAGCTGGGGGGGAGGCTGTGCTGCAAGTGGGGCTGGCAGGAGCCCTGCTGTAGTAGCCCAGTGGTGTGGCACAGTGCCGCCTGTGTCAGGAGGCTCCTTGCCCTACAGATGTTTTGATGCAAGGCCTGTGTGGTCACCCAACCTGGGAGGCAGTCACTTGATGTAAAGGGCACCCAGCTGGTGTGTGTGGGAGAGAGGGAAGAGTAATGACATGAGCATGGATGCTGTTATCTGTGGGTGAGTAACATCACCTCGTGAGCTTTCATGACCACCCTTGCTTTGAGGGCAGTCAAACACACAGTCCCCTCCTGTGTGGGCACGTGGCAAGAAGGGAAGGAGATGGCTCAGTGGAGAGATGGGGATCTGTGGGGATCCATGGGGACCTGCAGGGCTCTGTGGGGAGAGGCTCAGGCAGGTGCCAGTAAGCAGCTGGAGGTGCAGCCTGAACAGGGGATCCAGGATCTTCTTGGCCTTCCTGAGTCAATGGCCACATTCTGCATTCGCTTGGTGGTCTTTGGATACCTTCTTCCTTTTTCTATCCATGTTCTGTCCTATGGCAGAATAGAAAGTATTGCTTCAAAGCCTTGTCTTGCAGACTATTCTATACCTCTGCATCCTTGTGGGACAGCACTGGGTGCCTGTGGGGGCTTGTGTTGTGGACTGGACAGTCTGCCAGACCCATCTCTGGCTCCATGAAGGACGTGTCTGTGGCTGCTGCACAGCGCTGGGTTGTTCCTGCATCTGGTGCCCAGCAGAGCTGTGTTATGCCACCTGCATGGAAGCACCTCCTCCCCTCTGGGGTCTGAACATAGCAGGGATGCTCCTGTTGATTCATAGATACATTTGTTGCCTCATGAATTAGGAAAACGTTGTAATCCCATCTATGAGCAGGAGAATGAATCATCATGGTACAGAAATTCAGTTATGATCGATATTAATAACATTCCAAGGTTTAATCATTCTCTTGGATGCTCTATAACTTGTTTATGAAGCAAAGCCTGTTTATTTACACAGGTGACTCTTATTTTAAAGGCAAGGTTTAAGTATCAAAGCCAGTTGGATCAGAAATGCTGTGAAAGCCTGTAGGATTTTGGGTATGTTTTTGATGTGACAGCTCAGAGCAGTCTCTGAAAGGAAGAGGCAATGGGAGTTTGGAGACAAATTTTGCTTTTTGATCAGTATTTTTTACCAAATACTTCACAGGGTAACAGTTTGTGTGAGAAATGCCAGAACACAGATCTATGCTGTTTGTAGCCTCGTGTTGGTAGAGTCTATGTAACAACCTGGGTTGTGATTCATAAATGTCACCGAGAGCCGCAGCTTTGCCTCGGAACTCTGCAGGACAAAGGCAGTCTTCGTGGATGCTGCTAGGGACCTCTGCCTGATGTGCCATTTTGGGGAATGATGGTCTGCATGAGAACAAACCTCAGGGAAGAGGTGTGTATTTGTAGGAATTTTTCTTAGGGCTGTAAGATGCAATTTTCTTTCTTTGTTGCTCCATGGTCGCAGATGCTGCAGCATTTCCTTCTGAGTACTGAGAGGTTTTTTGCCTTGTGAAGCCACACTTCAGGATTCCTGCAGAAGTAGCTGTGAATGAGGCTACCCTAAAAAACAAACCCTGACACTCTTGCCTCTGCTAGCACATCAGCTTTCAAACCTGTGCATGGAAGCTTCTATGCACAATGAAAGGGAGCATTTCTGTGCGTTTTCCAAGGCTAGCCGGTGTCTGTGCCTTTGCTCTGCCAGGGAAAGGCACTCTTTTTAATGAGATGTCATTAGCACTCTGCTGCTGAATGATTATTTCCATTTATAATAGCAACAATATGTTAACATCGACAAGTTAAAAATTAAGATCCTGAAACTGCCAGTCAGAGCACAGGGGCTGCTGGCACTCTTTAATCATCACTGCTATTTTTGTGTGGACAGATTTAGCATAAATAGGTGTGATGCAAAGTGTCATACCATATTTAGTCCTTGTCCAAGACTTCTTAGTTTTGAAATGATGCTCTTTGTATAAAATTGATCAGGAAAGTCAGTCTGTATCCACAGGGAGGGGAAAACCAAACAAAAACTAATCACATGGTTTGCTTCCCTCCCCAATTTTTCTTTAATTTAACTAACTTTGTATGAAATGAACCAAAGAAAATAGTTTCTGATATGGTTAAGTGATGGCCCTGTGTGTGAGGGGTATGTTTAGTGCAGTAACTGAAAGGGCTGCTTAATTTGTGGCATGTGGAGCTAAGTGGGATTACGCTGGCTGTCGTTGGGTTTGGCTCTGGTCCATAGCTGTCTTTAGAAGCTTTGGGGTCTACAGCAGTTCTTCAGAATGTGGTACTGTAACAGGCTCCTGAGGTTTCTTTATTGTGTTGGTTTGGTTTGTTGGGGGTGTTTTTTCCACCTTTTAGTATTGCATATTGTGTCTCAGCAGAAAGACTCTTGGGTGGTCGATTTGTTCTGGGCTCTGATGCCCCAGGAGCCGCTCGACCTGCTCCAGCCCTGCCTTCCCCCAGGGAATGGCAGTAGGGCACGAGTGAGGACGTGGGAGACTGGTACCTCTTGGGACTTGCATCTCCTTGGTGCAGCTCCTGCAACTGGGATATGATCTGTAAATGTAGTTAAAGCCAAAACAGCCTCATCAGTGTTGGCTGTCAGATTAGCCTGATATTAGACAAATCTTAATTACTTCTGCTGGATTTGATTCTGACTAGTCACACTGACTCACAATGAGAAGTTATGGAGTCCCTTAGGGAGAGGCTGAGAGGTGGGATTAAAGTACTGTGCTATCAGAAATTACTCTCTGATACCAGATTTGTTTGGAGTTTTTGCACTGGAGATCCATCTTTTCCATGCCACCTGGGATTTGGTAGATATCTATCAAGTTTCCCCAACTCATCTCTTTTCTAACAAAACTGACCTACTTAATGACTCTTCACAGAGAAGTCTATACCTTTGCCCGTCCTTTTCATCCTATTTTGAGCATTTTCTATATCTAGTATGTCCTTCCTTTTTATTTCAATGAGGGTACCATTTTTTTATAGCTTTAGAATAGCTCTGGGAAACCTTCAAGCCAAAGAAGTTGTGTCCTTTCTGAAGTACTTTGCATTTCTCTAGCCCGTTAGTCTGAATGCACTGGCTGGGGCAGCATGGGGGTGAACAGCATGGCAAAACCTAACTGGTATCAACAGAAATAGAAGATTAACACAGTGCAATGAGTTTGTTCTTCTAAATGAATGCTTACCTAAAATGCAATACCCTTTAAGAGGAACATTTGTAGTTGACAAGAAGGGAAAAAGAGTGATCATTATCTTTCTAATGAACTCTTAAGTCTGAATATTAAATCATCTACAGAACCTACCTCTTAGCTCCTGTTCATTCTCTTTCTCCATCTGTTTTACATCAGAGAACTTGGCTGCTTCTTTCTTTGGGGTTAAGAAAAAGTCCTTTGGTGTTCAGTATAAAAGCTGTTAGTGGCCCCTGCTTCTAGGTATAAATGTTTATGTGTATGTACGTTAATATAGGCTTATATGAGTACATGCAGAAGCATTGGAGTTGACACCCATCATAGAGATTCTTATAATAGTAGAGGATCTGGACACTTCCAGCAGGTGAAATGACTTTCAATACCCTCAGCATGGGGTGGTGCCAGGGCTTTGGTTTTGCCTCCTGTGGTTTCCCTCTGAAGGATGTGCAGTGGAATGATTTGTGCTGGAAGGAGTTAAACTGGAAATGGGGTGAGCAGAGCATGTTTCAGGTGGTGTGTGTTTAGGAAGCATCACAATACTCACATGTATTTGGCAGGAGGCGATGAGTGAAGGCAGGACTCCGTGAAGCAGCACAGAAGGCAAACAGCACAACAAAGAAATCCTGAAGCTTAATTGCTTTCTCAGAGTCCAGAGAGCATTCATTTTCTCCCCTCTTTCAGTTTGGAACCATCACTCCTCCAATCACTCCATGCCCTTGGAAAGCCCTTCTCCAGCTTTCTTGTCAGCCCCTTTAGACACTGGCAGGCTGCTGTAAGGTCTCCCCAAGAGCCATCTCTTCTCCAGGCTGAACATCCTCAGCTCTCTTGACCTGTTTTCACATCAGAGGGGCTCCAGCCCTCTGGTTACCTTCGTGGCTTCCTCTGGATTAATTCCCAACAGCTCCACATCCTCTTTATGTGGGAGTCCCCAGAGGTGGATGCAGCACTGCAGGTGGAGTCTCACCAGAGCAGAGTAGAGGGGGAGATTCCTGCTTCTCAGTGTCCAGGGAGTGAGAACCAACCTTTTTTGGGCAGGGAAGCAGGCCTGGCACAGTGCCTGCAAGAGGAGAGCTGCTGCAGCTGCATGATACCTGTAGAAACATGGAGAGTCATGATGAGAGCCCTTCTAGTTTCTGAGGCTTTCAATAGTGTTCAGTAATTAAAACTGTACTTTGAGCAAGGGTGAGAAAAGAAAGATAAGAATAGCTGTCTGTATTGTACTGTCCCTGTGTGCCCTGAAAGAGCCATTCTGTGGAAAAATGGCCATGAGGCCGTGTGGTTAAAGGTGATGTCATGAGGATGCACAGCAGAACTGCCTGAGTGCCAGAGGAGCATTAATTCTGTGCTGCTGCAGAGCTTGCCTTGCCGTTCTGAGCCTGCAACGCAGACTTTTCACATATGGAAATGGAGCAGGGTAGTGTCGTTTTTTTCGGATATAGCATCTGTTGCTATCTTCTAAACCCACATATTGCAGCTCTGTAACACATTTAATACTTCATCTATTTCATGTTAGTCGTGTAGCCCTTAATTTTAAACTACCACTGAGCGTTAATGGGCAAACCAGATTTACTGTAAGGTCTTTTAATCATTCTCTCCTGCTTCTGCCTTGACTTCATTTCAACCACCTCTGCCTCAAGAGAAAACCCAGAAAAATGGAAAGCCTTTTTTTTCCTGGTCACTATGACTTTGAGGACACCCCTCTGCATTATTTCCTGAAGGCTACACGTTTACAGCTGAGAGCAGAGATCAGCCAAAGCCTTGGAGTGAGACCCGTGTGCCATCGTTGTGTGTCACACTGCAGGCCTCAGGAGCACCTTGCACAGAGGAGCAATGAGCTCTTGTCAAGAGATAGCAGAAGGGACCAGCTACAAACTCCGTTTTACCAGCCCCTGTTCAACACCATGGGGCAAAGGCTTTTTGAAACCAACTGGAGTCAAAAGAGAGGCGACCTGCCCCTGGATTGCAGGAGATGAAGCAGATTGCTGCTGGCTGTGCTGGTGAGGGTGTTGCAATGACACATTGCATTTTGCTGCTGGAGCCAGAGAGGAGCAGAAAGAGTATGTGGAAATTGCATGGTGGAACAAGCTATTAATATTAAGGCACTTTCTCTTGTTTTCAACAGTGAACTGTAATTTACTATGATTATTTGTTTCCTAATAAATTGTGTGTAGCTCATCTCAACATCAAAACACATTAAGCTTCTTGCTCTGATGTCTGTTCTGTGGGCTAATTTAATTCCTCTTTGGAAAGGAGTTTACGACCAGATGCACGAGATTTTACTCTCAGATATCGTGCAGCTTGTTCTTTCTATCCAGATATACCCAGAAGGCCAAATTCTGCTCCTCTCCATCCTCATCATTTAATTGCAGTCGAGAGAGTTCCATAGGTAGAAATGGAAATACACTCATTAGGAGCCAGTGCATAGGGGAGGGAGCTGATTTTCAAGTAAAGGTGGTCATGCACGAACGAATTGGCTGCTGGTCTGTTGAGAAAGTCGTTGGCTGATGTTTGCCTTGCAAAAGCTTCCAATGTTTCAGCTGGAGTGGCTACTATTTGGCTAATGTAATTAAAATTGCACATCCACAGGGATGGGTTCTGGGGCCAGTCTTGTTCAACATCTTCATCAACAACCTGGATGAGGGGACAGAGTGAACCCTCAGCAAGTTCCCTGCTGGCACCAAACTGGGAGCACTGGCTGATTCCCCAGAGGCTGTGCTGCCATTCAGCGGGATCTCGACCGGCTGGAGAGTTGGGCAGAGAGGAACCTCCTGAGGTTCAACAAGGACAAGGGCAGAGTCCTGTAGCTGGGAAGGAACAACTGCATGCACCAAGACAGGCTGTGGATTGACCTGTGGATTGAGAGCAGCTCTGCAGAGAGAGACCTGGGAGTGCTGGTTGATAACAAACTAACCATGAGCCAGCAATGTGCCCTTGTGGCCAAGAAGCCAATGGCAGCCTGGGATGCATCAAGAAGAGTGTGGGCAGCAGGTCGAGGAAGGTTCTTCTCCCTCTCTACTCTGCACTGCTGAGGCCTCATCTGGAGTCCTGTGTCCAGTTCTGGGCTCCTCAGCTCAAGAGGAACAGGGAACTTCTGGAGAGAGGCCAGTGCAGGGACACCAAGATGATCAGGGGACTGGAGCATCTTTCATATGAGGAAAGGCTGAGGGACCTGGGGCTGTTTAGTCTGGAGAAGAGGAGACTGAGGGGGGATCTTATTAACATTTATAAATATCTAAAGGGTGGGTGTCAGGAGGTTGGGACATCCCTCTTTTCTATAGCAGCCAGCAACAGGACAAGGGGTGATGGGATGAAGCTGGAACACAAAAAGTTCCACTTAAATATAAGAAGAAACTGTTTCAGTGTTTCAGTGAGGGAGCCCTGGCACAGGCTGCCCAGAGGGGCTGTGGAGGCTCCTTCCTTGGAGGTCTTCAAGACCCACCTGGACATGTTCCTGTGTGACCTGATCTAGGTGACCCTGCTTCTGCACGGGGGTTGGACTGGATGATCTCTAAAGGTCCCTTCCAACCCCTACCATTCTGTGATGCTATGAAAATAGGGATTTTAAATGGAAACGGAATTAAAATACAGTGCAGTGACTCCTGACACCATTTAACTGCAGATATAACTTGAAAGCTTATTATTAGTTAGTGAGTGGAAAAAGCTCAGTAGCAGGCTCCCTCGTGACATTGTTCTGGAGATGAGGCTTTTGTTATTAAAAATTCTTTGAAAGCAAAGGTAATCAATCACTAAACAGAATATGAGTTTGTTCTCCCACATGTTTTCTCTCTTGGACCTCAGGTCACCTTTGCTGTGCCAACCAAAGCAGAACTTTTTTGCTTGCTCTTTCCTTTTCTTAGAAGACTTTTGTGTGTGTTTGGTGTGGAGATGAAGTCTTGCTTGTTCATTGTCATGGAATCATAGGTTGGAAAAGACCCCAAAGATCATCCAATCTAAACCTCCTCTGGTGCAACCTGAGGCTGTTTCATCTTGTTCTGTTACTTATGATTTGGGAGACTGACCCCTACCTAAACACCTCCTTGGTTCCCCAGCACCTTTGTGCTCCAGCCCCTTCCCCAGCTCTGTGCCCAGCTCTGGCCACGCTGCAGCTCCTCATTGTCCCTCTGGCAGTGAGTGAGGGCCCAACACTGAACACAGCCCTCGAGATGCAGCCTCCCTAGGGCCCAGCACAGGGGGACAATCCCTGCCCTGTTCCTCCTGCCACCCCAGTGTTGATCCAAGCCAGGATGCCCTTGTCTTTCTTACCCCCCTGGGCATGCTGCTGCTCATACTCCTTATTTACTCTATATACCCTATGTTACATTATGACTTTGCATATGAGTGTGCAGGGAGGAGTGAGGTGATGGGATGCACTGGCCTTTGAGGCTGCACTGGTTTAAAACCTCACCTGGGAACTGATGGTTTGGAAGCTCATCACTGACATGGTTCAGCTGGGAGTAGAATGGGAGCCCCAGGAGGGCCCAGCAGACCCCAGGCAAGTTTGTTGGCCTGAGATGATGGAGTCTGCTCATGTACTGCAGGCAAAACCAGCCCTGGCTTTGCCTGCATTGCACCTCCTCTGGCCCAGCAGCGTTTCAGGAGCCATTTGGGCTGGCTTAACACCCACCCTACAAAAATATCCTGTGTCAGTATCTGTGTCGCGTTCTGCTCGGGGAACAAAAAATAGAGCTGGAGAGTGCTGTGTTGCATCCTCACAGCTTCTCCTACACACACTGACGGCAGCCAAGCAGGGACAGGATGAGACAGTAACCTCAGTGGTTACACGGGAAAATCATTTATAAACAAGAGCCCTTGAAGCAAAGCATGCCAGGAAAGAAATCCAGGTCTTGTGCAATATCAGTAATGATTTTGTAATTGATTTCCTGGAGCAAGATTTCTAATTTTATGATATGTGAGTGTCTTGTATACTGTGATGTATTTGTCAACAAGATGAGAAAGAGCCAGATCTATTTGTAGCACTTCTAAGAGTCTTGTAACATGGTGTCTTTGATGAAGTGCAATGGCTCTAAAGCAACTTCAGCTGTGGTTTATACTGCACAGCATTAATGAATTATATTGGGGGCTCAATTAAGTTGCTGAAATGTCTTCTACAGGCTCTGTATTGTAAGGACCTATTGTGGAACATATCTTAGAATCATAGACTCACACAATGGTAGGTGTTGGAAGGGACTTTCAGAGATCATCCAGTCCAACCCCCCTGCAGAAGCAGGGTCACCTAGATCAGGTCACACAGGAACATGTCCAGGTGGGTCTTGAAGCCCTCCAAGGAAGGAGCCTCCACAACCCCTCTGGGCAGCCTGTGCCAGGGCTCCCTCACTGAAACACTCAAACAGTTTCTTCTCATGTTTAAGTGGAACTTTTTGTGTTCCAGCTTCATCCCATCACCCCTTGTCCTGTTGCTGGCTGCTATAGAAAAGAGGGATGTCCCAGCCTCCTGACACCCACCCTTTATCTATTTATAAATGTTAATAAGATCCCCCCTCAGTCTCCTCTTCTCCAGACTAAACAGCCCCAGGTCCCGCAGCCTTTCCTCGTATGAAAGATGTTCCAGTCCCCTGATCATCTTGGTGGCCCTGTGCTGGCCTGTCTCCAGCAGTTCCCTGTCCCTCTTGAGCTGAGGAGCCCAGAACTGAACACAGGACTCCAGATGAGGCCTCACCAGGGCAGAGCAGAGAGGGAGAAGAACCTCCCTTGACCTGCTGCCCACACTCTTCTTGATGCATCCCAGGCTGCCATTGGCTTCTTGGCCACGAGGGCACATTGCTGCCTCATGTTCAGTTTATTATCACTTACTTGTGTTGAACATTGCTGGATGCATTGCATCTGGGAGCTGCTGTGTCTCTCCTTCCACTAGTGTAAATCTAGTTCTTTCTTTGGAGTTACCACGTAATTGCAGCCATGTCACTCATGCTGAAGGGGATGTATGGGGACCCAGAGTGAGTGCAAAGTGATGTGTGGGTGGCCCAGAGCTGTGCAGAATGAGGAGCCTGGAAACATAAACCAGGAGTCAGTCCCTCACCATGGCTCAGAGAGCAGAACTGCATCCTCTGCTTACGTGTGTATTAAGGTGCTGGGGATTCTGGCCTTGGGAGCAAATCTTGTGGTGAGAGTCCCAGGATGGGCCAGAGGTTTGGCTCTGAGAAGCACTAGAGAAAGACCTGCAGGTCCCAATGTTCTAGAGTCTGTCTTTTATAATCCTGAGCAAACTTGATGTCTCGTGTGGTTACAAGAGTGGAACACAAATCCCAGACGTCCTGTGATCATGCAGCCTGAGGAATGACCCAGCAACAGAGGACAGAGAGTGGTCCTGTGTGATGTCATCTGAGCTCATGTCTGAGGCAATGCCTGAACCATACGGGCAGGGCCCCAGGCCATGGTAAAGCTTCAAGATCAGGAGCCATTTAAGTTGTTGAGATGGGCTATATGAGGAATGCACAGGTGACTTTCTCATCACTGATTCCTCTGCCAAGTTTTTATTAGTTGTGTGCAGTATGCTAATACAAGAGAGATAATGCCTTCCATTTTGTCATTGCTGGTTTTCTGGGCTTTCTGGTTTGTTTTTGCAAGTGCTTATGATGTCTTTGTTCTTGAAGGTTGTCAAAGAACTCCCAGATGACTTAATTCTAAAATCATTGAGGAGAAGGTAGAAAATTGAGTCACTTCATGCTTTCAGAGTCACAAACACAAACTGGATCCCGATCCAAAAGGTTCCCTGAAATCATTAAAACTTGCATTAACTTGCACGAGATATAAATCAGGCTGCCAGGACTTAGGTATTTAGCACAGCTTTATCTGAGGATTTATCCTGTTCAGAACTAAATACAGGTTTTTAACAAGCTGGTATTTGTACTTGAATAGTGCACAGTGTAATGAAAATACAAAGTGCTGGTAAAAGAGCATTCTGAGGTGCCTTTCACTGTCTCAAAGACTATTCAGCACACATGATACTTCATTTTTGCAGATAATATTTCATTGTTTGCTGCAAAATTTAGTTTGGGAACACCAAATATAACAGTCCAGGGTGATTAAATTGGATGCCTGTTAGAGGAAAATCCACTCTGGTTTGCACACTGTGTGTGGTGAAAGGGAAAGTTGTGTTTTCTTCACCATAGATCAGCTAGATTATATATATCTTCAGCAAAAATGACAGTAAAAGGGGAAATCATCCCCAAAAATCCCTGAGAGCACTTGTTCTGGAGAGGGAAGGAGTCCAGGGGCAGATGACAGCTGGGGCAATATCAGTTCAGGGGGTAAGAGCAAACCACTGTGGTGCTTGCCAAGAGTTTCCACACTATTCACATTTCCTCAAGTGCTCTGCCCTGCCTCTGTGTTAGGTTTGCTTAGATCAGCTTGTTTGGCCATGCTTACTGCTGTAGAGCACTTCTGAAAGCTTCCTCATTGGATTCTTTTTGTGGGGTCTTTAAATAGCAACAGGAGTAATTCCATGCAGCAAATACCAAGTTGTGTTATTTCAAGTGCTGGCTAGAACTGATGGAAATAGAATCGAGGGCCAATGAAATGTAGATGGTGAGGTGTCCTCAAGCATCATCCCAGAGCATGTTGCTGCTCAAGTGCCACGTGCTCAGTCCATACCCTTCCCTTTGCTTTTGAGAGCAACTTCAAAGACCAGTTTACTTGGCTGCTGGCTACTGTTTGACATTCAGGCTTGCAAGCTTTTGTTGGCATTGCTAGGTATTCATAGGAGGAAAAATACTGGCTGATACCTTTAGGTACATTAAAATGAAGAGCCCCTGCAATGTGTTGGGAAGGACCTTAGCTTCAATAAACCACTTCCAGCAGTCTTGCTTTAGCTGTGCTCAGTCTCAGTGTGACAGTCCTGTCTCTGAAGCTCCCAAGTCTATGCACCAAGTGGGGATGTTGTGACTTTTTAAAGGAAAAATCTGAACTGCAGTTTTTCAGAAGGGTTGAGAAACCCATTTCCCAGCCAAACCAAAGTAACACAAGTTATCATTAGCGCTGTGCACTCTAATTGGATTGTCACACTATGACCCACAGTAAGGGATGGAATTAAAGGTGATGGTTTTGTAATAATCTGGAACAACAACATGGCCATGGAATGGTAGGGTTGGAAGGGACCTCCAGAGATCAAAAGAGCAAACAAGGGCCTTGCTAAACCTGCCAGTAAGAACAAAGGTCTGAAAATGCACTTGAAAGTCAACAGACCTTAGTTTAGACAGGCAGATGTTTGTATGGATTGGTAATAATCTCATCATTTCAGTGTGTGGCATCCTTAGAAGCTGAAATTAGAAGCAGAAATACTTGGATTGGGCACTGTCCATATGAGTCAAGACTCAGCTGTGATACCCATCTTTGGAGCAGTCTCTGGCTACGGCCTCACCATGTCCCTGCTCTTCCCTTTGAGGGTCTCTTCCCTCCGTTGGTCCTTGTACGAGATGGCAAATGCTTGTGGCTTGGTGGCCATAAGCCTGTCTGCAGAAGGTGACCTATCTCCTTCTTTTGATTTCCCTTTTCATAGTAATTAGGAGCCAGATTGCTCACTGATGGCTCGAGCCAGGTCCCTCTTGAGGCGCAGGAACAGCTCAGGCCCCAGCAAGGTTCCCACTCTCATTTGCGGCTCCATTTCACCTGGGACGGTGCGTGGATCGGCCCCAGGCCCGTTCCTGGAGCACTGAGGACTCAGGGATGAGATATTGAGTGACTTATGAAAATGATGACATAAAGATGGCATCTCTAGGCCAAGGAAGTAGATATTATGGTGTCATTATTCATCTTTACTGTTTGCCAGGCTTAGATGGATGATTTGGAAGACCTTCCTGACTGGGAGCAGAGGCAGAGCGTGATGCCCAGGGATCCCACAGCCCCTTGGATTTCTGCACTCAGCTTGCAAGCTGCCAGTGCTATGGATCCAGTACAAATATTCCCATTTTCACATGAAGGATTTTTTTGTGCTGCTTCTTTGATGCAGCATTCTATAAAGAAAATGGTGAGAGGGACCATGACAGAGCAAATATTGGCATTTCCCCCCATGTTGTCTGTTCCTGTGAGTTTGTGTATCTAACAATCAAATTGCTTCCTTTCAAGTTACTGTGAAGTAGCCAGTTACTGTTCTCATTGCAGTTTATAACCCCTCTCACAGAGGTTATCAAGTGGTTGTGGCTGCAGCTGGTGACTGTGAATTTGACACAAAGTGATCACTATTCCACTTTGGCATGAGTTTGTTTGTGTTAGAATAGTGACACATTTGAATTTTGAAATGCTGGATTGCCTGTGTGTAGATATTATTTATTTATAGGCAGTCTGCTCTATATGCTTTGGCTCATGGATAATAACCCTTGAAAAGCCTAAAGAGGAGTTTTTGTGTCAAACAAATGGGAAAATATAGATTTTTAAATGAACATCATCAGTGATGTTGGACTGCATGATCTCTGGAGGTCCCTTCCAACCCTACCATTCTGATTCTGTGTCATAACTGATGCCTGTCAAGTCTTTCAAACAGCCCTCCAACATGTTTATCCTCAGCTAGCTGATTCACTTCACTGTGAGAATGAAACATTCATCTTGTCCTGCAGAGTCTTGGAACAACCCCATGCACCAGGACAGGATGGGGGTCGAACTGCTGAAGAGCAGCTCTGCAGAGAGAGACCTGGGAGTGCTGGTTGATAATAAACTGACCATGAGCCAACAACGTGCCCTCATGGCCAAGAAGCCAATGGCAGCCTGGGGGCATCAAGAGTGTGGGCAGCAGGTCAAGGGAGGTTCTGCTCCCGCTCTACTCTGCCCTGGTGAGGCCTCATCTGGAGTCCTGTGTCCAGTTCTGGGCTCCTCAGCTCAAGAGGGACAGGGAACTGCTGGAGAGAGGCCAGCACAGGGCCACCAAGATGATCAAGGGTACAGAACATCTTTCATATGAGGAAAGGCTGCAGGAACTGGGGCTGTTTAGTCTGGAGGAGATAGAGGGGGGATCTTATTAACATTTATATCTAAAGGGTGGGTGTCAGGAGGTTGGGACATCCCTCTTTTCTATAGTAGCCAGCAACAGGACAGGGGGTGATGGGATGAAGCTGGAACACAAAAAGTTCCCCTTAAACATGAGAAGAAACTGTTTGAGTGTTTCAGTGATGGAGCCCTGGCACAGGCTGCCCAGAGGGGGTGTGGAGGCTCCTTCAATTGAGGGCTTCAAGCCCCACCTGGACATGTTCCTGTGTGACCTGATCTAGGTGACCCTGCTTCTGCAGGGGGGTTGGACTGGACGATCTCTAAAGGTCCCTTCCAACCCCACCATTCTGTGATTCTATGATTCTATGATCTTTCTTCAGAAACAACGAGATCTTTAACAATAACATTATCTTAGACATTCGTGGCATGTAAGAAAAGAAGGGGCCTCACTTTGGTGAGCTATGGAGGCATTGCAGCACAAGGAGGTGAAGTGCAGGTCTGGTTTGGCACATAGGGATTGCAGTGCAGTGTGTGCAGACTGGTCTGGCCATGGGCTTGCTTGGTCAATGCTTGTGGTGCAGGACCATGCTCCAGGTAGGCAGAAGCAGTGCTTCAGAGCCAAGCAAGATAAGCTATCAGCTCTGGCAGATTACAGTGTGGAGTGACAGTTGTCCTGCCTACGCTGCTGCACAGGCAGAGCCATTTCCCTGACCTCTTCTCTCCGAGAGGGAAGCATAACGAGCCCTGAGACACCCAGCAGTTGTGGGGAAACCCTTGATGTTTTGCCAAGCCATTTTGATGGGTGGCAGTTAGATCTTTGGAGGATTTGTAAATGTTGTATTACTCTCTTGGTTAGCAGTTCCCACCGCATTGCACCGCTCCTCATCCCGAGATGCGCTCGTTTATGTAACTCAGGCTGGCACTCCTCTCTGTCTTGTCTATGGTAGAGAAGCATTAAGACCTGCTTATCAAAAACATGTCTTAAGCTCTTGCATAAGTCAGAGCTAAAAACTGGGAGTGTAATGACTAAAATATTCTAGAGAGCTGAGCTCATGTGCCTTCAGCAGTTGGATTTTGGGCCTGGAGTTGTTTTGGGTGGTTTAGGTTTCAATGTACATTGGCATTAGCAGACACTTTCCCATAAAATGAGTTTGGATCCTTTCCATCAGCTGGAACCTTTCCAGTCTGACCAAATGACCTTTGCTTATTCTAAGTTGAGTGTGTCTTTCTTTGTGCTTGGTAGTTAAATGAGAGTTTTATTAGTCTTTTGAAGTGGATGATGCTGTAAGGGTAAGATTAAACCCAAGGCCTGTCATCTTATGTATTTTGAGACCTTTCACCCTTCTACTGCAACTCAGCAATCAAGAGGGTGCAGGGAGGAGCAAGCCAAAATTAACAGTAGAGTATTTAAGCACATGTGAAAGCCAACTTGAGGACTAAGGCAGTTCACTACTGGAATAAAGATACCCAAAGTGTTCTTCATAACGGACTTGTTCTGAACTTCAACATATGTTAATGTCAGCATTTCAACAACTTTACAAGTGATTGTCCCTGGAAGGCTTTGTTGGATTTTGGTAATTTACAGCATGACTTGCTGTTTCACAGTTTGGAAAAACATAGTCCCAGTTTTGGTAGAAGGAAGCTTCCTTGTAGGAAAGGTGAAATGGCCATCAAAGGCATGTTATGAAGTCCTACAGGTTAGATGTATTTCATGTTACGTGTTACATTTGTTAGTCGTAGGAGAGTGAATTGATCAAACTTGCTGTTCACATATGGAGGACTTGTTTTAACTGATTCATCCCTAAGAAAAAGGTTGGAGGTGTGTCAGCATCTCTTCTGGCTCTGGGAAAGGAAAATACACGTAGTTAAAAAGAGTTCTAGAAGGGAAGACCTCAATAACAGTGTCCTTCATGCTTCTAGTCGAAAAGTACCCTGAAACTCTGATAATCAGCCTGGGGGTGATACTGAAGCTTCTTTGAATACTCTTACTTGATTCCTCTCAAGCTAAGTGGATGTGTCTTATCCTCTGGATGGTCACAGTTAATGAAGAACCTCTAGCCCTGTTCAGCACATCTGAGCATTTTTCACTGCTTTTCATTGACTTAGCCAGCATCTAGTGTGGCTTGATGGGCTTGGATGGCTTTCCTCTTAGCCAGCATCTAGTGTGGCTTGATGGGCTTGGATGGCTTTCCTTTGGTCTCTGCCTTTTGAACGTTTCTGCTAACATTTCAGATTTGAGGTTTAATCTTTTGCAGCTTTATTAGGAAGAAATTAGCTTCCACAAGAACTGAGCCGTGGCAAATGGGTATTTGGATCTTATCCTAATTCAGAACAGTGCTGTTGTGGCTGGTGCTTTGGGTGTCGTTAATACACCCGGCACAGCCTGGTTCACGAGAGCAGCCTCTTGCTGCACAAGATGGATCAGCTGCAGGGAGTGCAGACAGAACAGGCTGGTGGTTCTGCTCATTCTATACTCTATTTTTATTGCAAACGTTCTAATACCCCAAACAAACACTGCTTCCTGCTCTCCCACAACGTGCAGCAGCTCCCTGCATCTTTCTCTGCTGTCCTTGGCCACGTCAGCCCAGGCCCTCTCCATGCATGGCTCCCGGCGCTTCTGGGTGCTCTGTGGTCCTTATTCCCTGCTCCCAGCTGGGATTCCTTGACTCTGCCAGCTCTAGTGGGATGCTGGTACTTTTTATCCCACTGGCAGGACAGTGTTTGGCCATGTTGTAGCACACACTGCTTGTTCCCTCTTGTCCAGCTGAGGGCTGTTGCCTCTATCTTGGTTGGTTTTGGCTTTGCTGTTCCCAATTCACTTGCACAGAAATGATGTCGTGTCGTCTTAAGTCACGGGGGAAGAGGTAAAGTAACAAAAGCCCAAAACTGGGACCCAGATTAAACCCATGCTCCTCCTGTGTTGATTCCCCACTTACAATTAAGCTGCTTTTCTCAACTTTTCTCTTGTGAGTTTCAAGGCTGTTGACTGTCATACACCCATTTATACCATTTCAGCTCCCCTGTCAGAAGCTGTGCAGCGGTGAATCTGATGCCTGCTGAATTAGATTGCTTTACCACTGGTACTGTTATACCTGTAATCCCATCAGAAGAAATTTGTGAGGCTAGTTTGACACTGTATTTTGTTGTACATGCATAAATTTTGTTAAGCTGCTGTAATTCTTTATAAGTAATGTTGTGTATTGCTTATTCTGTTGCATGTGGAGGCTCAGCATCAGGCTGGCAGGCCTGTGACTATCCAGATTATCCCATTTTCCCTACTAATCATGTGGTACAGCTGCCTGGTCCACTGGAATTCTCCTTGCCAAGGGTGTGCAATCTGGCACAAAAGAGGTTATTGTAATTATACCTGTGAGCAACTTATTGACAGTCTCAGAACACAAATCAAAGGCTCCAGACACACAAAGACAAAATCTCTGAAGAGAGATTGCAAGAACCACCAAGATAGTACAGACCAACCTCCTCTGCACATTTCTGCTTTATACCAAGCCATCGCTTCTAAGAGCAATGTCTTCAGAGATTTTGTCTTTGTGTCTTTTAGGGTTCCTAGAGCAGCCTAGAGAGCCATCAAAATATTCACTGCTCCAAGAGGTGATCAATGTATTTTACATTCACATTTCTTCCTAAAGTATTGGCAGCCATTTCGCCTGAGCACTGTGGGATCCTATTTGGGAAGCAAGCTTCATCCTGCCACGTGTGGAAAACTGCACTTCCCTTCTGTGTGGTGGCAGCTGTGGCCAGCCCTGCTGCAAAGCAGCAAAGCAGCCCAACCTGGGCAGTGCTGAGCCTCACATCCTATGGCCAGCCTTGCTGCAACCCGTGTGGTGCTGAGCCTCACATCCTATGGCCAGCCTTGCTGCAAAGCAGCCCAACCTGGGCAGTGCTGAGCCTCACATCCTATAGTCAGCCCTGCTGCAAAGCAGCCCAACCTGGGCAGTGCTGAGCCTCACATCCTATAGTCAGCCCTGCTGCAAAGCAGCCCAACCTGGGCAGTGCTGAGCCTCACATCCTATGGCCAGCCTTGCTGCAAAGCAGCCCAACCTGGGCAGTGCTGAGCCTCACATCCTATAGTCAGCCCTGCTGCAAAGCAGCCCAACCTGGGCAGTGCTGAGCCTCACATCCTATGGCCAGCCTTGCTGCAAAGCAGCCCAACCTGGGCAGTGCTGAGCCTCACATCCTATGGCCAGCCTTGCTGCAAAGCAGCCCAACCTGTGCAGTGCTGAGCCTCACATCCTATAGTCAGCCCTGCTGCAAAGCAGCCCAACCTGGGCAGTGCTGAGCCTCACATCCTATGGCCAGCCTTGCTGCAAAGCAGCCCAACCTGTGCAGTGCTGAGCCTCACATCCTATAGTCAGCCCTGCTGCAAAGCAGCCCAACCTGTGCAGTGCTGAGCCTCACATCCTATGGCCAGCCCTGCTGCAAAGCAGCCCAACCTGTGCAGTGCTGAGCCTCACATCCTATAGTCAGCCCTGCTGCAAAGCAGCCCAACCTGTGCAGTGCTGAGCCTCACATCCTATGGCCAGCCTTGCTGCAAAGCAGCCCAACCTGGGCAGTGCTGAGCCTCACATCCTATAGTCAGCCCTGCTGCAAAGCAGCCCAACTTGGGCAGTGCTGAGCCTCACATCCTATGGCCAGTCCTGCTGCAAAGCAGCCCAACCTGGGCAGTGCTGAGCCTCACATCCTATGGCCAGCCTTGCTGCAAAGCAGCCCAACCTGGGCAGTGCTGAGCCTCACATCCTATAGTCAGCCCTGCTGCAAAGCAGCCCAACTTGGGCAGTGCTGAGCCTCACATCCTATGGCCAGTCCTGCTGCAAAGCAGCCCAACCTGGGCAGTGCTGAGCCTCACATCCTATAGTCAGCCCTGCTGCAAAGCAGCCCAACCTGTGCAGTGCTGAGCCTCACATCCTATGGCCAGCCCTGCTGCAAACCAGCCCAACCTGGGCAGTGCTGAGCCTCACATCCTATGGCCAGCCTTGCTGCAAAGCAGCCCAACCTGGGCAGTGCTGAGCCTCACATCCTATAGTCAGCCCTGCTGCAAAGCAGCCCAACCTGTGCAGTGCTGAGCCTCACATCCTATAGTCAGCCCTGCTGCAAAGCAGCCCAACCTGTGCAGTGCTGAGCCTCACATCCTATGGCCAGCCCTGCTGCAAACCAGCCCAACCTGGGCAGCGCTGAGCCTCACATCCTCAGGGTGGTTTAACACACCTCACATCACTTGCTTGTAGAAGTAAGAGGGGCCAATATCTCATGGTAACATAGCGTTATGTACAAGATTAGACAGGCAATGCCATTGTGTTTGCTTGTTTACAAGACAAGCAATTCATCAAACCTCAGCAGTAAGGGAAGGAGTAACAGCTACTGAGCTGCCACTTGATCCTTAATATTTTTGGTTGGTAATTTATTTGTCAGGAAAATATAACAGTAAAAGACATTTTCCTCTGAATATGAACTACTGTGTAATGAAATGGTTTGGGGCTGATTGTATACACTTGTACTGTAGGGAAATTCATAGTTTCTCAGCTGAGTATGGCTCTCTTATCTATTGAGCCCTTGCCAGATTTGCAAAATAAGAAAATCTATTTTAAGAAAGGCAGAGATATCCTTACTGTCATCCAGGGACTGTGGAAATGTCTCCCACCAGATGTCAGAGCGTGCTGAGGTGTTCTTCATACACCTGGGCAAAATTTTCTGCCTTTCTTCAGATGGATGGTGAATCTCAGAAGGAAGATGATGTTAAAGCTGGTGCTCTAGCTTGGTGCACTGGAATGATTTCATTTCAGACTCCTCTTATGCCAACTGCTCTTGTTCAAAAAAGCCTTTCAGGGAGTTGGGGACCATTGTAGCAAAGAACTGTGTTATGAGGGAATGCATCTGAAATAGAAGCTCAGCAAAGCTGTCCTGTACCTCCTCTGAGATGGGTGGCAGGAATCTCCCAGCCCTGTGGCTGTATCAGGGGCTCAGAAGATGCAGAGGCATGGAGGCCCTTCTGTTCCCAGTGGTGGAGAAAGCTTTGTAGCTGCTTTGTCATTACGTGTCAGTAGAGCCTTCCATTTGGGTACAGACATCATTGGGTCTGAGTGCTGCAACGTGACTTGTTTTGAGTAGCACTGAGAAGGGCTGGGGGTGGCTCTGGGCTCTGTGGGCTGGTGGCTCATAACAT
This sequence comes from Colius striatus, assembly GCF_028858725.1. Taxonomy (NCBI): domain Eukaryota; kingdom Metazoa; phylum Chordata; class Aves; order Coliiformes; family Coliidae; genus Colius; species Colius striatus. Next base: position 4,340,238 of record NC_084768.1, read on the forward strand.
GTTGCCTCTTGGCTGCAGCCTCACGATGGAAAGACTTGCAGTGCTGTCCCTTCTGCTCTCAATTCACCAAAGACCATGAGTGTCATCATACAGGCTTGATAAATGGGATGCCTCCAAGATAGGGATGTTTCTCATCAGACTTTTAGTGAAGTCACTGCCAATCATCACAATGATGTCTTTGAAGGGCTTAAGATTAGAAGTTTATTAAACTGTGTGTTTGGGGTGACTTCTCATGGCATATTTCTGTAGTGCTCTGAGAGTGTGGCAGTGCTGAGGAGAGCAAGAACACTGTTTAAGCTACAGACAAGTTTGCTAATTAAAGACTATGATGGGAATGTAATCTCAGAGGAGCTCCAGGGAAAGGGAAACATGTTCTTTTTACCTTTGTAACTGTGCATCCGAGAACAAGAGATGGGAGGAAGAAACTCGATCTCAGACTGCACATCAGAGCGAATGAAACGAATGTTTGGGAATTAACTGGAATAATTGAGGACAAATGTATTTGTTAAATACAACTTATATTGGAATTTCATCTGTCTCTTTTCATTTGAGGTAACTTACACCTATGGTAATCACCATCATTTTACTAATGGTCTGTGTCCATCTCCTCCTGCCTCAGTGTGTGCTCATAAGGCCTGTGCTCAACACCACTCCACTGTGTGCCAGGAGGAGGAGGGCAGGTCTTCATCACACCTGTAGCTTCAGCATTTTGATCTCTTCTCAGGAGTGCTGGTTCCTCAGGAACAGATCAAACTGCTCTGGCTTTGTTCCTGGATCGCAGCCTGTTTGTTTTTCCACCAGACTGAGGATGAGCCACCAACCTCAGGGGTCCTGCCATGGCCAGGGAACACAACTCACAGCAAATGATCTGCTGTTGGGAATGTAGTGTAGGCATGTCTCCATGCTACAGAGAGAACATGAGGAGGCACGAGGAGAGGGTGGATCTGAGGCTGCTTGGGTGGCTCCAGGCTGGCCGCTGTGCCAGACAGGCGCAGGTAGGCACAGCCCTGGCAGCGGTGGGGCAGTGGGCAGTGCCGGGCAGCCTGCAGCCACGGTGCTCTCCAGCAAACTGAGCTGAGACTGCTCCATGGTGGACACTCATCCCTTTCTGAACCTCTGTTTCATATGCTCTCCTCCTCTTCCAGCAGCAGGAACATCCTTTACAGATGCACCGAGTGTTTAGTTATTGCCAGCAGCCGTGGATGTTAACGTGAGAAACCATGTGTGGCTGGGAGAGTAAAGCAATTCTTTCTTTTGGATCTGACCCAAAAATTCTCATTGGTGCCTTGTGATTTACATAAGGAGAATGTCAGTAAATTGGAGCAAAATTGCTTGTGACAGATACACATGCACATCCAGAGCTGTAGTGTGTGTAAAGTTAGGGAGGGCTCTTAGTCTTGAACCGCTGCCACTCACCCGTCCTTTAATGGAAGCAAAATGAGTCATTAATATTTAACACTGAGCCCAATCTCTCTTTGACTGACTGGCAGAAAGTTTTCTGAAAAGTTGTGGGGTTTTTTTCCTTAGTTCCCAGTGGGAGAATATTGGCCAGTGCCTTGGTAACAAAGGAAAAGGATTTGCAGCTTTTCAGCTTTGTGATCTCTTGCTGGGTTGGAAGGAGAGAGGAGAAAGCAAAGAAAGGCTCGTACAGAATGAACTTGCCATTATTCCATATCAGAGGAGTGACTGAATGGAGCTGATGTGCAGAAGCACTGATGCAGACATGCATAGCCTTAGGCAGTGACTAATGTTCAGTTGGTATTTTGCATCAGTGAGTAAAAATGGACCGTGCAGGGTTGATATAATACTTAGTAATTTCCTTTGGAGATTTGGAGTACTCTGAAAGTGTTGGGGGTGACTCTGTTTGGTTGAATTGACCACATTGTACACCTCACTCCTGCAAAAGCTCACCTCAGGTAGCTGGCTGGAAGACAGGCAGTAGGACCTGGCAGTGTCCCTCAGAAGAGGAAAACTGAGGAGATGCTGCAACGTTTCTGAGATCAAATCTCTGTTGGTGGCTATGGATCATGACATACATTTAATGCATTTTAGATAGATGACAAGCAAATTGCCTATTGAATGGATCTGGTGTTTCTCACATGGAAAGATCCTTTCTGCTGTTAATTAAATTAGATTGTCTTACCATAATTTTCCCAGTCTTTCTGTATGCAAATAAGCAGAGACTCAGTAGTTTGAAAGCAGGCAGGAAAAAGCCACAGTAGCTTTCAGGAATGCTTTGGGTAATCCATTGCAATGCAGCTCAAAATGTGTTGTAGAGCTTAGGTTGTGGTAGAGTGGTGGATCTCAACACAGGTAGCCAAATCCCCAGCTGCTACAACCCAGATTAGCTCTGTCCAAGTCAAAGGACTAACCTGACTTACACCAGCTCAAGTTTGACCTTTAATATGAAAGGTTACTGCTTCACGTGTCAGACAACTTTTCTTTCCCTGCACTCTGTGAAGTGTAAAACTCCTTTTAGACGTGAGAGCTGTTACCTTTGGGTAACAGCTTTTGATCTTTCCCTTGTTATTCTACTTACAATGTGAATTGCTTTAAATATTTACATTGAAATACGTAAATACAAATACCTTCTACATCAGTCTATAAATACAAACACAGACATCCACAGACAACATAGATTTCCAAATAAACATAGATCTAGGAGTATGTAAACGTGAAAACAGACACAAATGTATCAAATGTAAACAGAGACACTTAAAGGTGTAAACATGCAAACATCAGTGTCAGATTTCCTTACAGTTTGTGGTGTGCTTACTTTGCAAACATTTGCCTGATTTCTGATACTATGATAACATAGCTTTTCTCTTGGGCACACTGGAAACATGAGAGGGGAGGGGATGATGGATGATTCACTTGCTCTACTGATTCAATTGCCTGAAGATATGAACTCTTCTGCAGAGACCACCTCTTCTAGGAGAAGAGGGCAGAGGAATCCATTGCAACAGCACACTCTGCATGTGGCAAAGCCATGGATGGGTGGAAACAGAGCCATTGCCACTAGAATTAGCCACGCAAAGCCAAATTCCCTCTCTGTCCCAATATGTATTGCTTGATACTTCCCTTGCTGAAGTATTGCAGCATTCCTAGTTGCTGTGCTGAGATGCCATGGGGTGGTTTGTGCATGTGCCATGTAGCCACTGCTGAGAGGTTTTCTCCTTCCAGAAGGTTTTCATTTTCTAGAGCAAGTGCTGTTGCCTGTGTGAGGTGTTGCACATGAGAAAGATGTGCATAGCCTTCCTGGCTGATTAGGAAGAACTTCACTGAAAGGGTTATTAGACACTGGCATGGGCTGCCCAGGGAGGTGGGGGAGTCCCCAGCCCTGGAGGGATCCCAAAGCCGTGGAGCTGAGATGCTGAGGGCTGTGAGTTAGTGGTGGGCTGGGCAGGGGGAGGGGAGAGCTGGGACTCCAGGAGCTTTTAAATGTCTTTTCCAACCAAAACAGTTCTATGATTCTATGAAGCCAGTCAGGCACCAAAGCAGCCTGTTGCCAAGTGCCACATAGACATGCAAAGTGTGGAACAGGTATGTTCATTGGTGATACAAGTCCATAGCAAAAGTGGAATTTGCTCCTGGGTGAATCCAGCAGCCTGCTCCCATCACTATTGCTCCACCTTCAGCTGAAGGCAAAGGCTGAAAGGGTCAAACCCCGATTCCTTTTCCCTTGAGCCATTCTCCATAGTTGGGCTGTGTCCCATGGGCTCAGCCAGCCCGGGGCCAGCGGGGCTCTGAGCAGGACAGGCCACAAGGCACAGCTCTGCCCTGGTGCACAAAGGGCAGCCTGGGCGTGTTCTCCGTGGGTGTGTGGGGCAGTGTCAGCATGGGGCAGTGTCTGTGTGGGGCAGTCTCAGTGTCTACACGGGGCAGTGTCTGCATGGGGTAATGCCAGTGTGGGGCAGTGTTTGAATGGGGTAATGCCAATGTGGGGCAGTGTCAGTGTGGGGCAGTGTCTGCATGGGGTAATGCCAGTGTGGGGCAGTGTCAGTGTGGGGCAGTGTCTGCATGGGGTAATGCCAGTGTGGGGCAGTGTCAGTGTGGGGCAGTGTCTGAATGGGGTAATGCCAGTATGGAGCAGTGTCTGCATGGGGTAATGCCAGTGTGGGGCAGTGTCAGTGTGGGGCAGTGTCTGCATGGGGTAATGCCAGTATGGAGCAGTGTCTGCATGGGGTAATGCCAGTGTGGGGCAGTGTCTGCATGGGGTAATGCCAGTGTGGGGCAGTGTCAGTGTGGGGCAGTGTCTGCATGGGGTAATGCCAGTATGGGGCAGTGTCTGCATGGGGTAATGCCAGTGTAGGGCAGTGTCAGTGTGGGGCAGTGTCTGCATGGGGTAATGGCAGTATGGGGCAGTGTCAGTGTGGGGCAGTGTCTGCATGGGGTAATGCCAGTGTGGGGCAGTGTCAGTGTGGGGCAGTATCTGCATGGGGTAATGCCAGTGTGGGGCAGTGTCAGTGTGGGGCAGTGTCTGCATGGGGTAATGCCAGTATGGGGCAGTGTCAGTGTGGGGCAGTGTCTGCATGGGGCAATGCCAGTGTGGGGCAGTGTCAGTGTGGGGCAGTGTCTGCATGGGGTAATGCCAGTATGGGGCAGTGTCTGCATGGGGTAATGCCAGTGTGGGGCAGTGTCAGTGTGGGGCAGTGTCTGCATGGGGTAATGCCAGTGTGGGGCAGTGTCAGTGTGGGGCAGTGTCTGCATGGGGTAATGCCAGTATGGGGCAGTGTCTGCATGGGGTAATGCCAGTATGGGGCAGTGTCTGCGTGGGGCAGTGTCAGTGTGGGGCAGCAGTGCTGGGAGGCATTGGCTGGGGCAGTGCCAGCGCTGCTGCCTGTTCCCCCCGGCAGAGCCAGCAGAGCGACGCACATCTCCAGACGCTCAACCAGATGCTTTGGCCATGAGATTGTGTTTCCTCTCCTAATCTGATTTCAGCCATTCAGGTGTGTTTTGCTTCAATAAATAACCTCTTTATATAAAAGAATTGCTGTTTTGTCATTGTGCCAGAGATGAGAAAGGCCAGAAGATAATTATACAGATTAAACCCAAGGCAGAAGCCAGAGCAGCCTGTGAGGCTGTCTGCAGCTCAGCCTGCTCAACAAGAGCTTGCTTCTGATAAAAAGGAATCCATGGACAGATTATTTTAGTCACATACAGCTGTGTGCTACAAATTAATGATGTTCTTGTGGTCTCTGATCATCTGACGTGAGCAGATCAGCTGTAAGTGAACGCACCCAAGCTGTCAGGGCCACTGCACTGGTGGTGGGAAGGTTGGAGGGGGGAGCTAGTGGAATGCTCTCTTGTACAAGTTGTCCTCTGTGATGTCTGACTTCTGTCACAATGCAGTGCCGAAGCAGCAGTGTAGCAATAGTGTAACAATCCCCTTCCTCTTCTGGTCTGACCAAGTTGGTGAGGGAAGCCTGCAGTCAGCTAACACACACACACACACACACTGAAAGCACTGGAGTCTCAGCAAATACATTCCCATAGTGCATATAAACAGGAGGCTGCTCTGCTGCTGGACACTGTGTGTTGCTGCATTTACCCTGGAGTGAAGGCAGGAGGGGGCATGGGCGTTTCTGGCAAAGACAGTATCAGAATCAAACTGTAAAGGGCAAAACTGGAAGAATAAACCCATCCTTGGTTGGCTTCCAGCACAGATACCCACTGGGCTTGTCTGAATGTGTGAATGTGGCTGTCTGGATGTGTGTGCCTGTATGGCTATTTTTCTTTTAAATTGCTGTTACATTTTGAGGAGAGAAAGAGCATCTGGTGCATCAGAAGGACACTGCTATATGAAGCTGTAGTGCTGTAGGCAGTGAGTCGAGTCCCTTGCTGTGGGAGTCCACAGATTGTCCCTCCCCTGGTTGAGAATCCTGTGTTGCAGATCCACCTTTGCATCTTGCTACCAGACAGGGCTGATAGGCCAGCCCTGGACTAGTACCACAAATTCCAGAGCTTCTCACTGGGAAGTCACAGGTGGGCTGAGAAATAGCTTTTTCAAAGGAAAACACAGTTGAGTACTTGTTTTTCTAGGCACTAGTATATGAAATTTAGGATTAAAGTGGAAATCTAGTGGTTTTGTGCAGCTAAAGTGTGGTTGGTGAATAACTCCCATTGAAGTTAATTACCCTCATTATTGGAGTGCACAGGAAAGCCAGATTTTATTAGACATATTTTTCTTAGATGTTTTTTTCTCTTCTTTCTGAAGCCTAAGCTGGGAGTTTTAGCTCTACACAGAAGTGGTTTCATAAGGCTTCATTAGCACATTGGAGGGCTCAGTGGCAGCACTCTTGAACTTAAGAGTGATGTATTGCCTATGTCAGCATGAACATCTGTACAATGGGGGAAAAAAATGTGTGCACTTTGGAAATGGAAACTAATGAAGTGAAATTGCCAAGATGAACCATGAGTGATTGCAGGGACAGGCGCATCAGTCTGTGCAGTGAGGAATGGCTCCTGCAGGGCCACGGCGAGGAGGTGGCAGCGGCTGCTCGCTGCAGCCCCACTGCAGGCTGCAGAGCTGCCGAGCTCTGCTCTGGGAACAAGGTTGCAGTGCAGGAAGCAAGCGAGCTGGGCATAACAGAGGTGCATGTTCTTTGCTTTCTGGCAAGAAAGAAGGAGGGAAAAAATAAGAGACTGTGAAAAAAAGAGAGAGAAGGAGTAACTGTAGTCGCAATTCCAGGTCTGTGCTTTCCCCTTCAGTGAGATTTGGACAGTTACAGTTTTCTGCTGAAAATCCATTGATGGTTTTCTCTTTGGAAGGTTTTTCAGTTAAGTTACTTAACATAGAATAAGCTCCTGACTGTGTCTTGAGGTGAAGATAAAGAGAAATGGAGCATGCTGATATGCCAGTGTAAAATAACTAAAGTACCAATACTCCAATGATTGGGGATTCCTTTGGCAACTCGGTGAGCAACCCAGAGTTAATTCTTGGGTTTCTAAGGTAAGCATGGCTTGCATAGTCTTAATTGCTGCTAAGATGGTAAGTCTGGAACCTGAGAATTCCTCTGTGGCCCTTTCTTGTTAATGCAGTCAATACAGTAGTAGGCAGCATTTCTTCTAGGGGGCTGCCAGGTGTTTATCTGCAGTTTCCCTGTGTATTTCCATGAGCTTCAGAGGAACTTACATTAGAGTGCCAAACCCATCCTTGTCATCTGTTCCTTTCACCTTCTGATCTTTTGCTTTTTGTAATCTTTTTTCTTTAGGATTTAAAAAGTGTGCTGCTTTGCAGTGTGTACCCACAACACACACACCCCTTGTTGCAGCAACTGGAAGCTTAATTTGCATTACTTTCAAATGCAAGAAACGTGGCAAGAACTCCCTGAATTTTAATTGTTGTGAATACTCTGAAACACAGAGCTGAAGCCAAATACCAGCTACCAGGTGTGCTTAAAGCTTGAACTTCATCTCGTTTGAATGTCTGTTTGATTCACTGCTAAGTAACTGATGTAGCATGAGTGTGTCTGAGAACAGAGTGTGCAGTTCTACATTACATGGCAGTTGGATTAGGTAATCACTGTAAGTTCCTTCCAATGGAAATAGTCTAGTCTGCTGTATTCTGTAACCAACAGATTGGTTCATCACCTCTTGGCTCACATAATTACAGTCCTTTGAAGCTCTGTCACTCTGTGCACCTCGTGCCTGGTTTTTTCCTAATGTGGAAATCATTATTTATGGCCTGAAAACACAACTTCAGATTCCTGGTGTAGCTAATGATTTAGGAAAAGGCTGAAGGGATGCTGGAATAGATGCTGTGCCTCAGAGGTAGTTACACTCTCCATAATGCCTTGCTCCAGGGACAACAGCAAAAAGTTGCCTTTCCTTTCAGATGGAGCTTATCTCCCTACTCTCCAGGCAGTTACCTGTCCCTGTTTCTCCTGTTACTTCATATGTATGGTGGGCAGTTGTCCCATTGTCAGTTTTAGCTTTCTTTGCTATCTTTTGTGTGCACTTCAGCTTTGTTTTGTAAGGCCTTCTGGCTTTTTTTTGGCAGTCTTAGACATTTGGAAAGTGTCTTTTTCCACTTGGATTTAGCATTACCCCAATCAGCTGCTCTCGTCAGTAGATATTTGTGTATACACCTTGTTCATTAACAAAGAAAAATCATTGCTAACTCAGCATCTGAGTGTCTGATTTACCTTTTGTCCTGTGCATGCAGGGCCATGAAGGAACCTCCTAGAGAGACCTTTGTAAGCTATTTAAACAAACCTTTTCAGATTCATTTGTTGATCCTTGATACAGCACCAGTCTCTGGGCTCTTGTGGCTTCAGCAGTTTGGCTGGGCTTTTATTGTTTGTTTTTGTTGTTGTTAATTGGAATCTCTTGAGTACTGAAGTCTTCAAGTGTTATTACTGGATAGTGTTAGCTAAGGTCTGTTCCTCCTGTAAATGCCTGGCAGAGAGTGTTTGCAGCTCTGGATTTGGCGACCTCATCCTGGAGTAAGTTTCTTGCTGAGCACACCTCAGCACCTGAACAAAATTATGTTGATTTCAGTAGAATTCACATCTGTAGTGTAAACAAGGTGATGGATTGTAGCTAACCTTGCTTTTAGGAAAGTATGAGCAGTGAGACCACAACTGGAGAGCTGTGTTAACATCTAATAGGGACAAACGTGTCTGTGGCACTCCTTGCATAGGGCAGCTGCTGCTCACTGTAGGGCATCTCTGGAGTCAAGCAAGTAAGAGACTGACTGTGTGTGCAACCAGGGAGGGAATGTGCAGGGAGAGAAGCCTGGGTCCCTGAAAGCCAGTGTTTCACAGTAGAATTAAATGGTTTCCTGCCCTGACTCCTTATATTCTTACCCTTTCCTGCCCTATTACCTTGTTCAGACAAGGTGTGACGTGGTAATGGCAAGGAGAAGTAGAAACCAGGATGGGGATATTGGCGTTTAAGTCTCTCTTATAATAAAGAGGTGATGTTTGTAGTAACACTATGTAGATCATGCTTCCCTGGTATACATTCCAAACCCCTTCCTTAAGGACTTCTGAGCCAGGCATTGAGTCTGTGTGTTACCTGGTCTTGGTTGGCTTTCTTCCCTCACCTGTATCTGACTGCTTCTTAAAATCCATTTATAACATTGCCTTGTGTACAGTTCTGCTGCAAGGAGGTCAAGAACAATTATCCAGCTGGATTTGTTTTCTGTGTATCATAAAATCAGTGTTATCTTTGTAGGTTTAGAACACTTGAAAATAGCTACACAGAGAAACAGACCTTTGAGTGTGATACTGAGCTGTAGAAATCACACAGCATTTTGACTAGTGTGTATTATTAGCTACGTAATCATCTTTAACCTCACATTGTTAGTATTAGCCTAGAGAATCACAGCTTTTTTTACAGTTCTCAAACCAATGCATCCAAATCTTTTTTCAAGCCTATCCAAACTTGGTGGTGAAAATGTAATTGATTTACAGGGATGTACTACTGGCAGTAAGTACTGTGCCAATGAACTATATGGCATGACAATCCTGCTGTAAAATTCCTTTCAGGAGAGATGCCTCAGTATAATTAGAAAGTTATAGAACACAACTGCATTTACACTTGCTGAAATTGTTTTCCTAAGTGAAAGTAAAGCTATTTTAAGTTGTATCTATATAGTGCACAGAAATATGCCTCAGACACGAGCAGAGATCCCTGATTTTTGTCAGGGGCTGAGGCCTGGGTGAAGAGTGGAATACACTTTGCTGCCTTCTGATTGTGGTGTACAGATGTTCTGTATGTGCTGGCAAACACAGAGGTGTGATGTACCTCATTGAATATCCAGGGGGAGTCTCTGACATTATTTCAGTATGCATGTGCTCTTTGCACAGTTTTTAGCAGTTTGGTAGTTACAGAATAGACACCAAGGGACATATTTTCAAACTGGGCTTTAACCTCCATCTATAAAAAAACACATTTGACTTCTACTGAAAGACATTTTTCGGTGAAAATTGGGTAATTAAGAATTTAATCACCCCTTTTCAAGTGAAAATAACGTTTTCTGCACAGAAAAAGCAGCAAAGTTGTAGAGTCTTCATTCTAGAGAGCTGTTTGGAAGATCGATACAGAGGCTGAAATCACCTGTTTACCTTAAAAGTAACTGGATGGTAAATCCCTTGAAAATGCTTTGTGCTTGGTATCCAGAAGAGGAGGAGCCAAGGCAGAGTGAGGCACTGAGCTGCAGAGGTGACCTTGTTTTATCCACGAGCGTACAGATAGTGGGTAACATTTGATAGGTTTGTCCCATTGCTCTGGAAATGATGTGCTGGTTTTTGTCTTTCAAAAGGATAATAGAATTATTTTGGTTGCTGGAAATATCACTGATCTAAAGCACTGTTTTCTGGTCTTTTTAATGAACACCTGGCTGCCTTCCTGAGTGACCTGAACTAGGCAGACTTGCTGGAGCAGGGAGGTTGGACTGGATGATCTTTAGAGGTCCCTTCTAACCCCTACCATTCTGTGATTCTGTGAAAGACACTCCAGATTTGGGGTGAATGGGAGTGATTCCAGGACTCAAGACAATCATCTTGTCTCTTTACTGGAGACTCGTGACTTAGCTTCATGGTAGCTCATGACAATGTTAATCAGCTGGATATACAGATGTTAACTCGTTGTTCATTGCTTCCATGCAAAGGCACGTGGCACTTCCAAAGATGTTGAAAGCTTTGCCTAAAAAGTGATGGTTTATGGGATTGTACATAAAGCTCATACTGACTTGATACTTGGAAAAGATCAGTCTTAACAAAAGCAACTTCATCTTATTTCAGAAGTATGTCCAGGGGACAAAGGCAGACGTGCTAACCTGGGAATGGAAAGGTTCCTGTTTCCAGTTACCCCTCACATTTCCTGCAGAGAGACTGTGACAAGCTAAGACAATATGAGAATCTTCATTTTCATCTAAAGTTTATTTCAACTCTGGGATGTATAGGCTCTATTTTTTTATGTCATGCTGTCCTGCCTTGAAATGTGTCACTTCATTCACCCAGCTGGTGGTTTTATGCTCAGCTACCCTTAAAGATAGCGAGTCCTGAACTTAAGGAAACCTTTATTCCTTTTTGTCACCAGAGTGCAAATACTGGCAGGCAGCTCAAAACACAGACCACACACTGCTCAGGGAGAAATGTGCTCTGAAGGATCCTCCTGTTCAACAACCAGGCTGCAAGAGCCAGTTGAGTTAGCTGTAGCACTGATTTACAGCGTAGTGCATGACAAAATCCAGCCCAGAATAATGAATGTATTATTCATGTTGCATTCATTTCGTTCTTCAAAACTACCTTCTCTGACTTGAGAGGGTGATGGATATTGCCAGGTGCTTATATAATTCAGACTCTATGAAAATTAATTTAGTGGCATGCTCTGACATTTCAGAGCACTTTGGTAATACAAATGATGATGGCTTCTTTAACTTTCTTGATGCTTGCATATGTCAGTGCAGCAAGATGTATTGTTATTTGCCTAAACTAAGAATGATTCAAAAATTTGTGACTTGTTACACTTCTGCTTTCATAGAATCATAGGATGGTAGCGTTTGGAAGGGATCTTTAGAGACCATCCAGTCCAGCTCCCTGCAGAAGCAGGGTCACCTAGATCAGGTCACACAGGAACTTATCCAGGCAAGTCTTGAAGACCTCCAAGGAAGGAGCCTCCACAACCCCTCTGGGCAGCCTGTGCCAGGGCTCCCTCACTGAAACACTCAAACAGTTTCTTCTTATATTTAAGGATTTTTTTATAAACACTTCTATTGCATGGAAAATCCCAGGGAAATAATGGCAAAGTGTGTAACAGCTGGAAAATAAGAACTTTTTCTATGTGCTGACTTCTATCATCTGTGATTCTGTGAGACACACAGAGCACGCTGCAGAAGGTGCCATCCTGGATTCCTTCCCATGGAGCTTAAGCACCTACCAATAGTGAGTGAGATGGGCTGGCTGAAAGACCTCCCAGTCTTCTTTCTAAGGATGTGTAGCACTTGCTTGTATTTGCTTGAAATAAACTCAGGCTGGGTATGAGTCATATGAAATATATATATATTTAGATTGCTTACCACGATTCTGATTTTCCAATGTGAGCCTGGTATGGCCATAAATTAGTTTTAGGAAAATAATCTCAGGAACAGACAGTCTGAAGATTGTGGTACAAAATACCTGAGGTTTCCAAGATGCACCTGCAGCCGTGGCACTGGCTCCCGTGTGAGGTTTCACATGAGTTCTCATGTTGCAAACATTGCCAGACCTTTAAGTAAACAACCTGCTGGGATTCAGATTACTCTGGATCAGGGCTTTTAGGTCACTACCATGGCCCAGCTGGGCATGGTGTGGCTCCAGGCTAGCTCACTTTGTTAGTCAGTTGCCCTTAGATTCTTCGACTCATGCTTTGTCAGTGTATATGTATTGCCTTCTGTCTTCCTCTGTGAACTTCTGATTCTGTTGGCTGATTTCAGTCAAACTTGACAGAGTTGTCCAGTATACTTAAGTATTTAAACATTTGGGGACAGAAGGAAAAGAAAACTCATAAGTGTCCTCAGAAGATGAGGAAAGATGTAAAATCAGCTCATATGGCATGGGAGAACTCCAAAGCAAACAGACTTTCCAAATATCCCTACTGCAGAAAAAGCTGTAGTTGACCAGAAGGAAGTGGAGCTAAAAGCATGTACCTAGTGGATACATGTGTATCTCTATAAAAGCACATATCCATAGGAAAGCAGGCTTGGCTACTGCTAAGAATCATGGAATGACTTATTTTTCCAGGTGTGGAGCCTATGAAGAGAGAGCATGCACATTGACAGGGAACTTGGTTTCACATGCTCACTTTAAAGTTTGGCTTTTCTTTAATGAGAAGCTTCCATTTGCAGTTTTAGATAGTAATCACCACTTGAAGAGGTGGCTTGTGGGTTTTTTTTTCATGTGACAAGGAAAGCTGTTAATCTGAAGAAGTGCCATTGTTTCTGCTGAATGGTGGTATTGATTGTTTTCAGAGAAATTCCTTTCTCTGTGTGTGACAATTGGTTTCCAGACTTACTGTACAGAAATTGCAGTAAACATTCTGCTAGTGGAAGAGAGCAGTATCTGATATTAAGGGATAAGGTAGGTGCTCTTCTCTAGGGTAGAATCTTCTCCTGGGCACTCTCTATAGATGCATCTAGTTTTTCATCTTTGAGATGAAATGATATATTAAAGAAAGACAATCTGTTGTGTAGGGAAGGGTGTTTGGTAGTGCTTCATTCCGTGTGTGTTATTTCCATGGTGATCTGAGGTGGCAATGCTTTCCTCCAGTTCTTCACATTCCCCCCAATTCTTTGAATGTTCCTATTGGAAATGAAGTGTGATATATCCATTTGGAGAGTGATTTTCCAATAGTTAGTATTTGATTTACTAGGAAACCCAAAGTATTAGACTATTTTTTGCAATCTGTTATATTACATTATATCCAGTTTTCTGTCTCCTTGTGGAAAGTCACAGTACCTCAAATAGCACATTCATCTTATTGATGCTTATAGGAAATAACCTTTTGTGCCTCTAATGAGATTAGCTGTCTTTGGTACAAAGCTCCTCTCCTAAAACAGCAGTGAAATAAGGAAAAATGGATTTGATACTTTCTAAGCCCATATTCAACCGTGTAATTGTTGTGGTGCATTCAGTATGAACCCTCGGTTCCAGATGGCAACTGTCATAGCAGGAGACTGGATGGAGAAAGAGAGACACTGCTGAGAGCAAAAGTGTTCAAGAAGAAGGAATAGAAATAATAGCAAACTGTGTAGGTGGAAGTCAAGTCATCACCTTATTTAAGACAATGGTGGTCTGGAGAGTTCCAGTGTCTGGTGCATAAATACACATCCAAACTCTTCAGTTAGTGCAGGAATGTTTTGACAGTTTTACCAGTCATTAGAGATAGTAATGTTGATGTCTGAGTTGCCCTTCACTGGGTATATGTGAGTTCCTGGCAGGTCATTGGGCTCAGCCCCTGGAAGTTAGTCAGGAGTATACTTTGTGCTGCTTGCTTGTACAGAACTGATTATACTGAAAGATGGTTTTAGCTGAAGCTTTTCTAGTCAGCTTTGTTCAGGTCCTAAGATCCTGCTATGAAAGACTGCCTGGAGGAGTGTCAAATCCATGGCACTGAGTGCTTAGTGTGACAGTCTTTCAGTTTATTTCTTAATGTACAACTATCCTGAGGGGAAGGGACAGAAAGGATTTCCAAGTTGTGAGCAAGACATACCGGGAAGTGAGAAAAAAAGGGTTTCACAATTATTAGTAATCCAATTCTGCACTAAGGACTTGCTTATGAGAGAATGAGACGGACCCTGCCACATTTACAAAGGCTCTCAAGTGATACCCACCTGTATTTCTGCAGGGGGGTTGGACTGGATGATCTCTAAAGGTCCCTTCCAACCCCTACCATTCTATGATTCTATGTTTTGGCAGTATAAAACATTTTGTAAGAGACTTGGAAATCTGTGCATTCCAAGCAGCAGAGCCAGCCCTAGTACATCCTGCTTGAGAAGGGCACAGCATCATAGGGAAACAATTGCTGTCATGCTCGTAGTCTGGCTCTCTTATTTTAAAGGCTGTAAATCAAAGTTAGACGTTAAAAAGCAAACAAGTCAATCTGGAGAAAAATGTTTCGAAGTGGATGAAGAATCTGACCATTTAAAACAGCTGAGACCTGGTGTTTATGAACAGAAAGAAACATGCTTTTAGTAAGAAACTAATTGTGATGTGCTGTGCCGGGTTTGCAGGTTGTCCAGGCCTCCAGCTACTGTGTGTTCTGAAGAAGTGAAGAGTTAATGATGATGCCATTGCAATTACTTTCTGCAAATGTGCATTTATGATAGCCAGAGGATGGTTTCTACCTACATAAGAGTAGCCTTCAGTTCATAGAATCACAGAATGGTAGGGGTTGGAAGGGACCTTTAGTGATCATCCAGTCCAACCCCCCTGCAGAAGCAGGGTCACCTAGATCAGGTCACACAGGAACGTGTCCAGGTGGGTCTTGAAGCCCTCCAAGGAAGGAGCCTCCACAGCCCCTCTGGGCAGCCTGTGCCAGGGCTCCCTCACTGAAACACTGAAACAGT
This sequence comes from Colius striatus, assembly GCF_028858725.1. Taxonomy (NCBI): domain Eukaryota; kingdom Metazoa; phylum Chordata; class Aves; order Coliiformes; family Coliidae; genus Colius; species Colius striatus. The sequence continues at coordinate 4,355,293 of NC_084768.1, forward strand.
TTCTTCTTATGTTTAAATGGAACTGTTTGTGTTCCAGCTTCATCCCATCACTCCTTGTCCTGTTGCTGGCTGCTATAGAAAAGAGGGATGTCCCAACCTCCTGACACCCACCCTTTAGATATTTGTAAATGTTCATAAGATCCCCCTCAGTCTCCTCTTCTCCAGACTAAACAGCCCCAGTTCCTGCAGCCTTTCCTCATATGAAAGATGCTCCATTCCCCTGATCATCTTGGTGCCCTGTGCTGGCCTCTCTCCAGCACTTCCCTGTCCTTCTTGAGCTGAGGAGCCCAGAACTGGACACAGGACTCCAGATGAGGCCTCACCAGGGCAGAGTAGAGGGGAAGAAGAACCTCCCTTGACCTGCTGGCCACACTCTTCTTGATGCATCCCAGGCTGCCATTGACCTCCTTGGCCATCTCAGTTCAGTGCTATCCAAAGTGTTAAAGTGGGAATCAGTGAAGTACTCATGGGTTAGCTAGGTGCAGGCTGAGCTGGAGAGGAAGGATGCAAACTGTATTAGGAACATGTACCTTACGCTGTGTTTGGACATATTTATAGCCAAGAATACCTAGAAACCAGACTTTTATGTTTAAATATAGTTACTACTTGCAGCAAGGGATTCTCAAACGTTTATTCCACTGTAGCACCTTTAGTGGAGAAATTTATGAGACTATTGTCTTGTTTCTTGTTTTATCCTTTCCTCATGCAAAATTAATGAAAAAGTAAATGTAAAGGAGAATTCCTTTTCTGGTGTGTTGACACTGGTGTTTACTCATCTGAGGCTGAATTTCTAAAGCTAAATCTGTCCTTTTCTCCTTTATAGACAGAACAGTATCAGTATGCGTAGGCTGAATAACGTCCAGGCTATCCACACAGTTTCAGTTGCTGACGAGTTTGCTGGATGAAGCATTCGAGTGTTTGGTTTTTTTTAATCCAGACTTATTTCCTGGTGGGTTTTTCTTTCTTCTTGATTTGTTTTTTGTCTTTAAAGTTTCAGGTTTAAAAACTGTCAGAAAGGCTTCTAAGGAGCAATGGCAATCACTTATTGTTCCTAAACGTTGTCACAGTAGTTTTGAACTTATGGGTGCTGCAAGTATCTGATGCAGAATGTCCAGTTCTGGCAGGGAGTGTTTCTGAAATGAGATTGTTCCTCTTGCCATGTTTTTTAAGAAGAATTAATAACTGTGAAGGGTACAGCTCTTTTGTGTACTTGATAGACTTTGTTACACGTTCTCCTTCATTTCCAGAGTATTCCTGCCTCACAGAGAGCCCTGTCCAAAGTGATAATACCATACAATTAAAGACTGGGTCACATTGTAGGCATAAAAATAGGTAAAATTAAGGTTATAAGGGCAACCTATTTTGGACATTTGTTAACTTTGAAGTGCTTGATTTTCCAGCTTCTTTTGAACTAGTTTTTGTGGAGGACCTTATAGAAGCACAATCACATACTGCCATTTCCTATGCCCAATGGGGAAATAACGAAGGAAAGGAGCCGAGAGCTATGAGACTGTCTTTCAAAGGCTTTCAGATATTATTGTTACTGGACCTATAAATATTGCTGAAAAGCCTTTATGAAAGTGGTTTTCCCTGGGGATGCTGTACAAAGCAACAGTGTTCACTGGTAGAATGTAGACAGCTTTAATACAGGGCTTTTAAACATTGTTGCTTCTATTACTGTCTTTATTCTAAAAACATTGAATAAAGCCATTTCTGACACGTGCTTTTTTCCTTCTATAGAGATGTTTTCTTGTCCTGGATCATGTCTAACTGGGGCTGTGGGTGACTGGTACTGGCTGGCTTTATGTCATGCAGCTGTCAAGTGGTCAGATTAAGTCATGCAAGCCAATGAATGAGCTGGCCTCACTATTTAGTGAGTATCTTAGTTTGGGGACATTTCTGTATTTGTCTTTCAGTTCCATCAGTATTGTCTAAGTAAGAGTTGTCCAGACTGTGTTTCATAGAATCACAGAATGGTAGGGTTGGAAGGGGTCTTTAGAGGTCATCCAGTCCAACCCCCCTGCAGAAGCAGGTTCACCTAGATCAGGTCACATAGGAATGTGTCCAGAAGGGTCTTGAAGCCCTCCAAGGAAGGAGCCTCCACAACCCCTCTGGGCAGCCTGTGCCAGGGCTCCCTCACTGAAACACTGAAACAGTTTTTTCTTATATTTAAATGGAACTTTTTGTGTTCCAGCTTCATCCCATCACCCCTTGTCCTGTTGCTGGCTACTATAGAAAAGAGGGATGTCCCAACCTCCTGACACCCACCCTTTAGATATTTATAAATGTTCATAAGATCCCCCCTCAGTCTCCTCTTCTCCAGACTAAACAGCCCCAGTTCCCGCAGCCTTTCCTCATATGAAAGATGTTCCAGTGCCCTGATCATCTTGGTGGCCCTGCACTGGCCTCTCTCCAGCAGTTCCCTGTCCCTCTTGAGCTGGGGAGCCCAGAACTGGACACAGGACTCCAGATGAGGCCTCACCAGGGCAGAGCAGAGAGGGAGCAGAACCTCCCTTGACCTGCTGCCCACACTCTTCTTGATGCCCCCAGGCTGCCATTGGCTTCTTGGCCACGAGGGCATGTTGCTGGCTCATGGTTAGTTTGTTATCAACCAGCACTCCCAGGTCTCTCTCTCTCTGCAGAGCTGCTCTTCAGCAGTTCAACCCCCAGCCTGTCCTGGTGCAGGGGGTTGTTCTTTCCCAGATGCAGGACTCTGCAAACACACTGTGTTTGTGGCTGCTTGAGCTACCTTCCTGTTCCCATATGCTATGTCTGCCTCCAAAAGAGCGTGGGTACTCGTCACAGGTACAGCTAAGGATGCAGTGCTTCTCTGGGGAAGGTGCTTTCAAGCTGCAGTCCACATTAAGCATCCTGCTTTGAGGAGAGATTTGGTTGCCTGGAAACTGCAGCTGGTCAAACTGTAGAATTTCAGTCAAAGGAAGTTCTGGGGTTTTCTTTTTTGGGGTTGGAACAAAGACTGCAGAATTTCTTAGAAAACCACCAAGAAGTGGTCAGTTGAGACATGTCATTGCAATACAGCCCCTCAGCCCCACAGCCACAGCTTTGGAATCCTGCCAGGGATGGGGAATCCAGCACAGCCCTGGGCAGCCTGTGCCAGAGATGACAGCCTTTGTGGTGAAAAATACCAATGTCCAATCTAAACCTCTCTTGGCACAATTTGAGGCCTTTTCCTCTCATCCTGTCACTTTCTACTTGGGAAAAAGAGTCAAACTTTCCATGTTGGCTTAGGGAGCCTTAAGCTCTTTTGTGGGTTGCTGCACAGGGATGTGTGTCTCCTGCTTTTACTGGCTACTCACAGGTCTGCAGGGGCAGTGCTGTCAGGCTGGGGCCAGTGTGCTGTCTGACACACTGCTGTATTTGATAGTCATTGGATCAAAATACCAGCAATCACGCCCTGCTGAGCTCAAGAACAACCTGATGCAAAGGAGATTTTCTTTTATTTCTTGAGCTTCATGATCTGCTTCTTTCCTAACTGCTTACAAGCTTGAGTGAAGGGGATGGAGATTGATGTTTGGCAGTTCTTCGGCGTTGTGCTCACACTATTGAACTGTGATGAGGATTGTATGGAGAGCTTCTGGAAAAAAAGAACTGGAGATGCAGAATGAATCCTTTCCCCTCTTTCTCAGTTGAGTTTCACCCCAAATTGTGTTATTGGCAAATCTGTGTATGGCAGAAACGTTTCTATTGCATCACTAAAAGGGAATCAGTAACATTTGTGTTTGTCTCAGGTGTCTGTTATAATTTTTCCCTCTGTGATCCATGGTAAGTGTAAAGATGTCAGAACTGGCCTACTGTAGAGAGACATTTGATTTTATGAGATTATCAAGCTTTCCATGGAAGAGGACCACAGCTGTATTAGCTGACTGACAATAGGAAGCCCTCATTTTGGAGACACAACTTAGCCTTTCCTTTTTACACTTTGAAATTGTTTTCATTTTGCTTCATGGGTTTTAAAGTTAAAGCTACACAGCTCTCAGCACAAGCATTGTAATGACTTCATCCAAAGCTGTCCTTTCAAAGCAGATGCTGTCCTGCTTGCTTTAAATTGGCTTTTTCTTTACCCATACTTTAATTAAAATGTATTCTTCTTTTTGTTTTTCTCCTAAAGAACCCACTACATGAAAAACTGTTGCGACTCCAAATGGTCACTGCCTGGAACTCTGCAGCTACAGCAACAGCTACCAAAAAAAGCATTAAAAAAGGATGTGTGTTCTTGTAAACTGAGCTAATTAGTTGGTGCTTATACTCATGTGTGGTCCTGGAAGGGTACTCTTACTAGATTTTCATTCCAATGTCTACACAAAAAGGAGGAAAGCATTGAATCATTTGAGTAACTTAACTGACAACATAGCACTTGCTAGTGTACAGTGTGAAATACCAAGTAGTTTTCAGACTTCTCCATTAATTTTGAAACAAGTGTTACTCCTAGTCCTGTCAGATGAAATCCACTGAAATAAATGGCACTCTCTCAGATTTACACAAGGGCAGTGAGAGCAGGTTCTGGCTACCCACTGATTATCATTTGATAGCTGAGATACCAGGAGGCAGCTCTTGATGAGAGCAGAATACCAGTGTCTTTAAGGTTGTAAATGTACTGGATAAGCTTCAAAATGTCAGTGAAAACTCACCTTTCATTGAATTGTCTCAGTCTTGAAATCAAAGGTTTTGTCTTGCTTGATAGGCTTTAAATCTACTTGAGAAGGTGATGTTGCAATTAATGAAAAAGCAAGCAAACAATGAACAGCAGTCTAAATCTGTCCAAAGGCTCTACTGTATTTTTATTGTTGTGGTATTTTGAAATGAAGGAAAAGGGATTATTTGCAAGGCAGGCATTGAAATGAAAGCAAATGAGGACAGTACCAAATGAACAGAAGCAGTTTGTAGCAGTATGGGAACAGCTTCTCAATAGTCTCTGTGCTTCTTTCTCTGAAGAAACCTGTGTTGAAGAACAAAATCTATGTACTGGTAGGTTTTTAGCAGTAGAAACTGGAGGCCTGCTTGAGGTTTTTCTTAACTTTGTCTTGAAGTATTTTCTGTTTTTTCCAGTTTTTTGCTATTTGTGACATTTCAGCCGCAGTGAGTTGGGTTCATGTCTGCAGTCCAGGTCTCGGAGTTGCTTGGCACAGGGAGTGATTTGAAAGAATCCAATTTGCTTTTATACTTGATCAAGGAAAAGAACCCGTAACAGATGTCAAAATGTATCAGAGCAAGTGCATTGGGAGTAGCACTTGGAAAACTCTGAACTTCTGCCTGTCCTGTGGCAGCTGAGCAAGGAGCGAATGAACATATCCTCAGGAAGGGCAGGTCTGCAGTGTCTGGTTTACAGCAGCATTTTGCTCTCTGGGAATATACATGTTTTTCTGCAAGCTTTTCTGCAGGACTCAAAAGCTCCTTCCTATACTGTGGGGTTTTTTTTGAACAAGGTACTTTTTTTAGCATAGATTATAAATATATATATATATTAAAGCAGCAGATTCTCCATCACCTTCAGCTAAGGAATTTTTGCTCTTAATAAGAAAATCTTGCTGGGACAAAGAAAACTTGTGACCACAGAAATGAATGTGTAGATATTTGAGATTCTGAAAGCTACCAATCAGGGCTAATTAATGTAAGAGGAGACTGAGGGGAGATCTTATTAACATTTATAAATATCTAAAGGGTGGGTGTCAGGAGGTTGGGACATCCCTCTTTTCTATAGCAGCCAGCAACAGGACAAGGGGTGATGGGATGAAGCTGGAACACAAACAGTTCCACTTAGATATAAGAAGAAACAGTTTCAGTGTTTCAGTGAGGGAGCCCTGGCACAGACTGCCCAGAGGGGCTGTGGAGGCTCCTTCCTTGGAGGTCTTCAAGACCCATCTGGATGTTTTCCTATGCAACCTGACCTAGGGGAACCTGCTTCTGCAGGGGGGTTGGACTGGATGAGCTCTAAAGGTCCGTTCCAACCCCTATCAGTCTATGATTCTATGATCTGTCTGGAAAGCATGAGAGATTTCAGTTCTGTGCCTTTAGATAAATATGCTCAGAGTCCATCTCCTAAAGCATTAATAAGAGCATTTCCACTAAATGAAAGGGAGCTAATCAAACCCACTTTGACTGTCTCACAGTTGGTAGCTCTTGGATCTCTTCCTGACTGGGGTCTCTCAGTTTGTTTTAAAGATAGCAGAACAGTGTACAACCTTTGGGGAAATTCCTGAATCTGTCAAAGGTTGGACAGCTAATTCTGAAGTGAAGGGATGCTCCTAAGTTATTGCTAAAACATCAGAATTTAATTGCTTGGGGGTTTTTTTCTGTGAAATATATTGATTTTTGTTTCAATTAGTTCATTACTTGTCATTAAAAGTTCATAATAACATCTGATGTCGTCTGAGAGTATTTGGCCTGGCATATGGATGTCACAGATTTGCAACAGCAGTTTCATTTCATTTTCTTTTTAAACCAGTACAGATAAACTGATACATTTTTTTGCCTTATTTTTTTGGTCACAGTTTCTCCTGTTTGTGTTATAATGAAACATCTTGACAGTTTGAATCAGAGCATATTAGACACCTTATGAGTAAATTGGAGGAGTAGCTATTTTCAGTAGCCTAGAAATGTTATCACAGTCTAACACATGGGTGTTAAAAGCATCTGCTCCTTTCATTAGTTCACTGACTATTTCATTTTTCTACATGACTTGAAATGATAAGACATGTCCTACTGGGGTCTGTTACAGTTTAAACAATGTGAATTAATACCCAATGTACTAAATGCATTTTTAAACAAAGGCTTGGTTCTGACGTTGGTCTTGAAATTTCATAACAAAAGTACCGAGTTTCAGTGACCTCAGATAATGTCTTCAAAGCATTCAAACAAGAAGATTTCAAAATCTAATCCTGTGTGTGTTGACTTTCATGAAGCTTAATGGCATCTGACCTACTAATTAATGCTTAGTCCATTTTTTGTGCACACTGTTACATTTACGTCAGTTGCCTGGAAACATGGATACATGCATACACCTCTTTTCTGTAAATACAAAATGTTTCAAACCCCATTGTGAGAATATTCATTTCAGATTAGGTTATGGAAATGTTTTCTTATTGCTTTATTAGTAAATGATCAATCCCTTTTAACCAGAAACGGAGCCTGCCGTGGCAGATAGCTTTGTCTGAGATGCTTTTCTTTCACTCATGAAAGAAAGACTCGGGTTTTGTGTAAATAACTCATTTTAACTAGAAAAGTTCATAGAATTGTAGATCATAGAATAGTTGAGGTTGACAAGATCTCTTGAGGTCATCCAGTCCAACACCTTGCTAAAGCAGAGTCACCCGGGACTGTGCCCAGTCTGGTTTTGAGCATGTCCACAAATGGAGACTCCACAACCTCCCAGGGCAACGTGTGCCACTGTTCCCTTACAGTCACCCTAAAGAAGTATTTTCTTACATTCAAATGGCATTTCATGTGTAGTGTGTCAGATGCTGCAGTTCCTTGATAGTCGTGCTGGCCCTTCACTGGGCTCACTCCAGTAAGCCTGTGTCTGTCTTGTACTGGAGAGCTTGGAACTGGGCACTGCAGTCCAAATGGGAGCAGTGCTGAGGGGAAGAATCACCCCCTGTGACACAGGACAAAGTTGTGAGCTACAAATTATACAAATAAGGATAGCGAGGGCATTAAACATGACTAAATATGAGGAGGGAAATATTTAGCATGCTTGCATTTACATGTTTTTGGTTCTGTATTGATATATAAATATACTTCTAAAAGTATATGTTTATGTACTTTTGAAAGGAAATGTTTACATGCAAAAATTCCAACCTTGGTTTCCTTTAAGAACTGAGCTGCTGGCTGTGAGTCATCTTTAGTCATAGCAGAGCCTGACATTTCTATTTGGAAAGGGCAAAGACTGTGCACTTAGGTGAGGGAATTTGGCTGATTTCATTTCTTTATTGACTAATGGAGTATTTCAGAAGCAGAGGAGAGGCAGAAGTGAACAACTTCCATTGACCTCTTCCCTTACCTATGTTTAATATCACAGTTTCATGAAGTAACATATATGCCAGGCTGGCAGGTTTTTTTCTAGAAGACAAGACCAGGGCAGACTCTTTTTTATAGGCATGTCAACTTCACCTGTAAAACATGCACTTGGCATTTGAATGGGCTACTTGTGCACCAGTGCAACAGCTTAAAAGATGATAAAGCTATGGGTTAAAGTTTGGCTGCTGCCTGTGTACATAATCCAGGAAAAATACTTGATATTCCTTATGAAAATGCAAGGGAGCTGTAGTGCATTAGTCAGCACCATACTGCAGATCTTTCAACAAGCCTGGAAATTTCAGGTATTTGTCTTTGAACTGATGGTTCTCTTTAAGAAGAATTTCCCAAAAGAAAAATAAGTAACTCAAGATAATGTCAAGAAACAACTTGTTCTAAACCAGTAGGAATTTCTTTCTCTGGCAGACTGACATCCATTATAATCATCTTCTAAATCCAGAAGAAAGGTTCTTTGTCAGTTAAGTAATATCTTCCTATCATAGAAAATGACAAAATGAAATCCTTTTCTTACAGTTCTGGCTGTAAGAAATTGATGCTCACAAATCTCTCAGCACAAGTTCAGCAACTTCCATCCTCATCTCTCCAGAAATATTGAAACTTAACAGGCTTTTCTCTCTTTTTGGTGCATGTTTAGGTGTATATATTCTTGACTCATCTTGCAACTAATCTGAACTATTAAACCTTAAATAAAAGTGCAGTATTCCAGATTCCCAACTGTGTTGCTCCTTCAGCTTGGCAGCAGTGAGGGTGAAGGAGTGCTCTTGGGCTCCTTTGGCTCACCAGCACATTTCTTTTGACCTGACAAATGAAGGGTCAGAGGGAAACAGCACTTTAAGTATTGTGGGTAAGGAGCTCACATTGGATTGTATTTTACAGGGTCTGTTCCCATCGTTTCACTTGGGAGTTTTCATCCATTCCTACAGACTAGCCCTTTACCCAGTAGTTTCTGTTCACTCTAGAACAGTTTTCATCTCAGTAAATAGCCAATGACCTGAGACCTGTCTGGTTTCCATAACTAGCATAGCTCTTTATAAACATTCCAAACTGTTTATTCAAAGCCAGGAGGTGGTTAGAGGTAGGATGTGGGGTACAGTTTGCTGATGGAACCAAACACGCTACTGGGATGCCTTGTTTCTGCCAGCCCCTCCATTGGTGTTTTGCCTGGTTGTTTGCCTGTGCCATGAAATTAGGATGCAATCTGTTTAGAATGAGAAGGTGCCATTTGACTGAGACCCTGAGCGTTACCCAGGAGCACAGGGAAATCTGAACAGTTCCATAAGCTTTGGTGGAATACTTGTTCCTGAACTTTTGAACATCAGGATCTAAAGTCAGGGAAATAAGTGACTTGTCAGAAACTGATAGCACAGCTGCAAACTTTCTCATCTGATTTGTTGTTGGTTTTTAGGTGGCTCCATCTGCAGCAAACAACGTAGGGAAAAGCCCACCTTTGAAAAAGAAAAAAAGGGATAAAGATTTAAGGCCAAATGTACAAACAAAAAGGTCTGCTTTGTAGAATTTGGCAAAAGATTTCCAAATATTAGAATTAACATCTTATATTTGCTCTTTCCTTCATACCAATGCCAGTTTAAGGTAATGTAAGGAACTTAGTTTGCATTGGTCCTGTGATATACAGAACATTCAGACCTGTGTGTGGTCAGTGGAGCAGACAGATACTAAACAGGGAAGGACTTGGATTTTATTGTTGATCTCTAGATTCATCACAATAGATCTAAAACCAGGACTAATACATGACTTGATAGGATAAAACAGGAGAAACATGGCAGAGATTATTTTGAACAAGGAGAGGAAAGAATTTAATACAAATTTCTGTTTCATTTTCAATGTTATTTAAATGTATTTACATTTCATTTTGTAGATCTCAGCTGATATGAAGAAATGGTTTGGCTGAGAAGAGAACTAAATGTACTTTTGAAAGCAGTATTCTATTTATACTCAACTAAATAATGTCTTTTGTTTTGATCTTTGGGATATCAGCGTTCTTACCAAACCTATTTCCTATATCCAGAAGATTCCTCAAATGTAAAAGGGTTTAAAGTAAAAGCTGTTCCACTCTGATTTTGGCAGCTGTCAATAAGCAAGTTTGAATGTCATCGTGTTGTCTTAAAAAATGAACTGGCAGAGGAGCAGGATGAAACTTGTGAGTGTCTGAACCACAAAGTAGGACCAACTTCATAACTAATAGGCCAAGGTTTCATAACCTATTAGAATTTCATACCTAGGAAGGAAAGAAATGAAAATTATCTGTACATGTTTTGTTTTCCTTTGTGTCAAAGCTTCAATTTGGAGAATAATGAGAGCAGCTACATATAAGATGTTGTGAGTAACTATCTACAGGTACGATTTAAACCAACCAAACCTTCCAAATTCCCAAAGTGGAAGTTGGCAGGTTTCTTACCACAGACAGGCAACAAGCTATTAAAATATTGTTTATGTATATTTGATATTCTACGAGGCACCATAACCATGGTTGCTAATGGCTTTCTCTTCCAGTTCTGAGGAGCAGAGTAACGCAGATATTGTTTAGATCTTTGGTTTTAACTCTGAGAAATCTCTTCCCATGCTGCTGCATTATTTAATGAGTAGACACCTGCTAAAAAGGAGAGCTAAACCTGACCTGCAGCTAAATCTTTTTCCTAATCTTAGGTATCTTCTAATAGAAAACCTATGACTAAACCAAGTCACAGAACCTTAGTTACTGAAGTTGAGGAGTAGAGAGCCCGTGGTCCAACCCTTGCTCAAAACAAGGCTAGCTTTGATGCCTTAGATTAGGCTGTTCATCCTCTTGAGTATCTCTGAGGTGAAGATTCCTCAAGCTTTCCATCAGCACTGTTCTAGTCAGCAGTGGTGACTCTTTGCCCTATCTTTAGTCAGAGTTTCCTGTGCTAGTACTTGTACCTCTTACCTCAGCCTTTTCCTGTGCACCTCTGAGAAGAGCCTTGGTCTGTCCTCTCTGCAATCCCCCAATATGTAGATGGAGACAGCAGTTAAATCACTCTCTGCCTTCTCTTTCTGGGGCTAAGCAAACCCATTTATCTCATCTGCTCCCACCTCCCCTTGCTCCAGACAGCTGACCACACTTCCTAACTTTTGGGGGGCCCAAGAATGCTTTATGTGGTGATATTTTGCTCATAGAGATGCTATTTCATGGATGTTTTCATGGATCCACGCTTTATGAATGTTTTTCCTTTTTGTTTAAGGCAAAAGAAAACAAAAAGTTAGTTTAAGTAACAGAATTTTAGTGTATTTGGAGTTATGCTGTAGATAGCCAGGTAAGATAAAAAACCCTTCCACAAGGATGAACTTGGTTTTGTTACAGTTTCTAATGCTGCTGCTTCTGAATTTCCTTACTCTGTTAGACCTGTATCTATTCTGTCAAATTTATACCTATAAACAAACACGTTGGCAAAGAAGTAAGGAGGTATAAACAGCCTCTGCATGAATTTGGGCCAGTTATTAACTGTGGTATGAAACTCAGAAGTGAAATTCCACGGTAGGATCGGCCAGGAGCAAGAAACCATTGGCCTGGAGATGGAGTTAGAGAAGTTGAGGCAAGAGGTTAACTGCCGTGGTTGTAAGCTGTAGTAGGGCCTCATAATTCCCCAGAAAAGTTCCTTCCCATCCTATATCCCTCTGCCTCTCTGTTTTTATTCTGTAGGAACAGTAGCATAGACTGTTAGGATGTTGTTCATCTTTCTGATACCATCTGTTTTCCTTGGTGGGAGGGAGGAATGGGATTCATTCCAAGCTGTTCCAAATGTTTTTCCCTGATTCAGGCTGAAATTCAGATGTTCATGTTCAGTTTCTCATGCGGTTCAGTGGCACTTAGAGTACTGTACCCTGGGCAGTCCCGATCCATATGGCGCTTGACCCAACAAAGCTGTGATCGCCTCTTTATAGAGATGAGAAGGTCTGTGGCAGTTGCTGTGAAATCAAAGGACAGTGGTTCAGCAGTGAAGCTGTCGCTGCATTCCTTTGCTGGATTAACAATTTACTCTTTCTTGTGTATTGACTAAATGCTTTCCCCTCAGCTTTTGTTCGGCTTTTGTTCCAGTTCTGTACTATCTCTATAGCTCCTGTGTGTCTTCTCTGTAATCATCTTGACTACTGGTGATTTTTTTCATGCATTTCCACATCCTTTCTTGTCCTGCTCCAAATTCTCTTTCTTTTCCCCTCCATTAAAATAATGGACAGTGTCCTGATCTTGTTCTCTCAGCCATCATCTTGCCTCTCCTCATTTTTAGATCTATGTATTTTTTCTCAATAGGCAGCTGACAGCCTGAACACAATGATTTTCTTTTTGTCCTCAGCTTAGTTATATGTCTTCAAATCAGTGAGCTTCACCAAAAAGCTGAGGCTGTGAAACTGGTGCTAAAGCTTAAGCCTGAAAAGTGCTCCTCAGGACTTTCCCCTGGCTTTTGCAACAGCTCCTGCAGAAGTTTTCTGCAAGCTCTGCTCTTGCATGGCAACACTGTGTAGAACTGTCAAACCCAATATAGCTATGTGTTGGAAAGACTGTCTATTGAAAGTCCTCGCAGCAGAGACAGTTAAATGCTGCTCTTTATGTGTGCAGCCTCTCAAGCCATAAGCAACAACTCATTCCCTCATGTCTTTTGATGGTGGTTGAAAGATATCCTTGCTTACCAATCAATAGATGGAATTAAGTAACTGGATAGTTTAAAGAATTGTTTTGTTTCTTTTAAATCTTGATGGGATGTGTTTGGCCTTTTTTTAGGCCATGGAGGGATTATACTCAAAGAAGGAAAGAATCTGTGTGATTAGATGTGAGCAGAATCATCTCCAAGTTATAAGAGCTGACTGCCTGTAGTAAATTAGCAAATGCATGATTTATAACTGTTTCTGTGTGTGCAGTGTTCCTTGGTAATCTCCCAGAACTAAGGACTTCAATGTGCATAATTCACTATATTTTTTGTTGTTGTTTTGCGTTATTTTTTGACGTGGATTTCCACATCCATACAGCAGCCCTTTCCATTGCCTCACAAAGAGAATCCACACAGATACAGACTGAAAAGTGGCAAAACTGTTAAATTACAAATATGTTATAAATATTTCAATATAAATTAGCATATGAGTGTTGTGATGAGTGTCAATAGCAAGAGAAAAATGTCAAATCAAAGGACTTGAGTAGGTCTTGTGGACCATGTTCTGCTGTGCTGTTGGTGTGGGGAAGTTTACCAATACAGGATTTTCAGCATTAGCTGTAGAAAAGATTTTGGGGGAATGATTTAAATTGAAATTAACTGATGAAATAATGCAATATCTAGACAAATTTAGAAGACTTTCAGGAAAACCCTCGATTCTTTTGCTTTCGCTGTAAGAGTGACAAACAGAGATTATTCAGTTCAATACTAGATTGATGCAGTTCAGAAAAGCTAGATAAATCTTTATTAAATGCAGCTGTTTGACTACTGTACTCTAGAGCAAATTAAATTACACTACTGACAGTTCCTGGAAGAATTAACCTGTGTGTTTTAAAATGGCATTAGGAGGATATTTTAACATCTTTACGAACATTGGCGTGAATATTGTGGCATAGCTGTAATTCAGTCAGAATATAACTGGGTATAACTTCAGTTTTCTTTGCTGTTGGCATGGTACCTACTTCAGTAGTGGTTCCATATTGGCTTGTAGTTGTCTGAGTGATGCTGGTACAGAACACAGGTCCATGCAAATACTGCAGTTTTGCTAATTCAGTCAAGGACAGGACATCCCTTATTTCAGCTCTCTGTAGCCTGCAGCTACCTGCTGCTAGGCCAGGCTTTGCACTCCTCCTCAGACTCCAGAGCACATCATGTAATGAAGTTCTATGTCTCTTTATAAGTTGCTACCAAAAGGCTATCACTGCTTATATACAGCTAAGACTTAATTTAGCAGGTGGGGGGATGCTGAAATATTGCTTAGTTCTTTGTCCACGTTTCTTGAATGTTTTTTCAGGCTGTGAGAAATTACTCAGGGGAAGTATCTTGGCCCTTGAAGAATGCCTTCTAAACTAAAGTGAGCTGACACAATGAAAGACCATTTGTTTTCTAAGAGTGAGTAGTTAGCAGTTTAATTATGGCCACCAGACAAAAGCATGCATAAGAAAATCGTTGTTGCTGAATGCAAAGAACTTGCCAAAGAGCTTGAGTCTTCCAGAGCTGTTATAGCCACACCTGCTGTTTCAGATGATCCAATGAACCCCTCCATTAAGAATCAAGCCCTTGTATTTCTTGAATGGGACAGTTTGGTACAGTTCTGGTTGATGATCCCAGTTTACAAGGAACGTGATAAAATCCTCTTCAGAAAGTCATTGCTAAGATTGCATAATTGGGCATTAAAGTTCTGATTATACTTTACAAACTCCAGGACTTTGTTAAAAACCTGACATTCCAATGTACTGAATTTCAGTGTTTGACAGCTCAGCTGTGAGAATTTTTTTAGAGAACATTTGTACCATAAGAACAGCATGTTAATTGACTAAAAAAAACTGGGACAGATTAATCATGGGAGGGAACAGGATAGTTAAGAGAATGTGGTTCTAGAGCCCTCTGCTGATGAAAACCTTTAGGAGTATGGTTCTTTTCAAATGCCCTTTTCTGAATGGGCTGGGTTATTCATCTCATCCATTTCAGATGACTAACTTGGGATGGAATCACACACTGGGGTGGCTTCTTGTGGTGCTGGCCAAGAAGGAGCCTAAAGGACTAGCTTGCTCCAGGCCCTGAGCTTCCACATGGCCAAAGCTGAGGTGAGGTGCATCCACATCCCTGTGTTCACAGGTGTATCTCCAGTCAGAGTTATTAGCCTGTGAATTTTGCAAGGATGTCTTTGAGCAGTGGCTTGTGATAGTGATGAAAGTTATGTATTCTGCAAGAGAAGATCAGGATATGGCTGAGCACTGCTGACTGATGTGTTGAAAGAGTAGAGAGAATAGACATGAGCCAGAAAGTTAACTGGCAGAGAATATATACTAATAGCATGTGCCTTCCCCACAAACACTCAAGCAGGGTTTTGCAGCCTGCCTTTCTTTTTCAGTTTCTCAATGCTATTGACTAAACATGAGCCCTGTACAGCACAATGTGCCTTATTGCCAGGGCTGATGTTAGAGGCTGTGTAGGAGGATGGAACAAACCAAGCAGACATCTTTATTTTTCTCGGTGCTCATAGACATATTTGTTATCATCCACACTGCATAGTAAACTCAGAATTTTAGCTGTTCAGTGTCTAAAATATTAAAGCAACCGCTGTCTGCAGCGTTTTGAGAGTGACTAGCCTAAGCTGGTTAAGACTCCCTGGAGTTTGATAAGAGAGTTACATCCACAAACTGTTGCATTGGTTTATTATTTTTTGAAAGATCTGTTGTTAAAAACAGGAGCTGGGTTTGTGTGAGACAATCAAAGGGCTTACTTACTGCTCTTGGAGAAAATGTGAAGCAAAAAGAGGTCTCGTAGGGCTTTTTTTCAGATTTATAAAGCCAAAGCCTTCTGGCAAAATTATTTACTGATTTACTTGGAAATGAGAGGAGATGCACTGAAGTTGCCCTTGAATCTGGCAATTCCTTGTACAAGTGGCAGTTACCCTCAGCCTTTCCCAACAGGAACAGCCAGAGGAAGGCACAGCTCATGGTTCTGGGGCTGGAGCGGGCTGTGTGCTGGGCTGGTCCTGCTGGCTCTGCAGGAATTGCAGAGAAAAGCCCCCCTCATTTTCCACAGAGGAAGCAGATGATTTCATTTCAGTGAAATCATTTCAGTGAATCATTTCATTTCAGCCAGTGAGGCTGATCTGAATCCATGGCAAGAGGATAAGGAAACGTGTTGAAACCACAGAGGAACCTGCAAAATGCATTCAAGTGTGAAAAACTGGGCTACTGAGAGAAAGTGAGAATATGCCACCCACAAATTTCCTTAGGGAAGTGTAATCAGAGTTTGGGAAGCCACTTACCACTACTACATTATCTGATGATAACAGATAACAAAAAGACCATTCTTGTGATCTCTTAACAGCTGTGTAGACAACTGTAACCGTGACTGTCTCCCTCTTCCAGTCACTAGTGATGAATGATGTCCTCTCTGAGTCTTTCTGGGTGGTTAATAAACTGTGATGCTTACTCATGAAAAATCACTAAAGAACTGGGCTTGTTTGCCATGGAGTAACCAACTTTTTCCAAGGTGGATGTGTCATTTTTGCATTGGTCCACATCTTTTCTTCTCTTAGGATATTTCTTGTTCTGCCTGCCTTTACTTTCCCAGGATTGCCTCTACTGTAGAATTTGAACCTGGCAAGGTTTTAAGGAGAAGTCAGTATGGTAGTACAGAAAGAGAATGCTCTGTGCAGATCTTTCCTGTGAATTCATGGAAAAGCTTGATAGCTCTGCATTGGCATAAGATGGTCTTTACTGAAATGACGTGAATGTTTTCTACTGAAGCTGTACTTGAAAGTTTGCAGATGAAATACACAATCCTCCTGAGTTCTGAAGGGCTTTAATTAAGGATGTATATGTGCTTATTGCTTCACAGGTGAAGACTAGTGATGGACTAGATAGTGTGGAGGGGAAGGGGCCAAAATTCAGATTTTATCACTTGATTCTGGCTGAAAATATGCAAGAGAGAAATGTGGCAGCTACTGTTCACATTGAAATGCAGAGATGTGCTGTGGTATTCATGGGTAGTGAGGTATTTATAGAGAGAAATGTCTGGTTAGATGTAAAATTGTATTCTCATAATTCAAGCAACTGTTTTTTGTGGATACTTGTGGGAGTTTTGTTTTTAAGGTCTCATTTGTGCTGATGTTGTGGTGTACAGATATAGG
This sequence comes from Colius striatus, assembly GCF_028858725.1. Taxonomy (NCBI): domain Eukaryota; kingdom Metazoa; phylum Chordata; class Aves; order Coliiformes; family Coliidae; genus Colius; species Colius striatus. The sequence goes on from NC_084768.1 coordinate 4,372,171, forward strand.
CTTTTGCATGTTGGTAATCTGATTTATGAACATACATGCCAGCGAGTGACAGCATGGTGCTTACCATTAATGCACGTGCTGAAGCAAATGGGGAGCGCTGGGGAAGAACGTGCATCCACAGCCAGGAAGGAGGATGGAATAACAAAAGAAAGAGAAACTGATGGACAAGTAAAGGTTTTGTGGGCTTTTGGCAAAATTTAAGATTTTCTGTAGGGAGAAGGGAGATTTTGCTGAGAGGAAAAGTCGTCAGTGGTGAGTGAACAATGACGGGAAATAAGTTATGTGTTTGTGCAATGCAGTTGAAGAGTTTGAATGTTTATGTAGGAACTCATAGAAGAGAGAATAATTCTATAGGAAAGAAAGCCAGCCTGGGTATTATAAAGAGCTGTGGTAGTGCATAATTTAAATAAGACATTCAGGGGGGAGGTGCAGGAGGAGGGATGTGAGACAGGGGAGGGGTCTGGAGGTAACACCAGTGGTTGGGATGTGAAAGGCAAAAAGGAGTGTAAGGAAAGTGGACCAAGAACTGTGATAACATCAGCAAGGAGGGAGAGGACAGGGCTGATGAGAAACTGTTAATGTTGGCCAATTTGAAGACCAGGAAAAGATGAAGAGGGTGGGTGACTACTGGGGAACAGGTTATGCAAAATATAGGAGTATACCAGGAGATGTTGAGAGAACATAAGCAGCAGAGGTCCGAGAGTGAACAGTCCTTCTGATGCTTCAGTCACTTGGAAAGTGTAAGAGTTGGACTAGGTGATGCTGAGGTGAAGTCAAAAGGCTTCCTGTACAAGGAGAGCGTGGTGAAGACAGCAACTGGGGATCAAAAAAGGCTTTGGGTGGATGATACCTGGCAATAATGTGGAGAGTGATAGGGAAAAGTGTCTGTTGGAGAGCTGTTCCAAGAGGAACTGTTTGATAAAAGGTCAAGAGGTTGTTTGGTAGCATCAGGAATAGAAAGGGAGAAGCCCAGTGCTGCATGCCAGTGCTGTGATGCAGCACAGAGTGTGAGCTGAGCTGGTCTCTGTAGTGCCCATCAGGAGCTGTTTCAGGGAAGGCATCTGCAGTACTGTGGCACTGCCAAATTACCCAGCTCCTGCACAGCCCAGTTTTATTTGATGCAAGCAAAGAAGGTGCAGGTGGGAAGTGGAGTGGTGCACAAGATTTCATTCTGCTGTGGAAGTAAGATGTAGCCTGCCTCCTGAAGCACAGATGCAGTCCTGTGGGCTGGACCTCATGGAAAATGCAAGGAATAGTAGGAATATTCACAGGAGTGGTGGCCTTAAAGGAGAGAAACTGCCTGAAAGCAGAGTTTGAATGGTGGAAAAGGTTGGCAAAGGAAAGGGTTGTGACTGGAGGGAACACTCACCTTGGTGAGCAATAACCTGCAGTTTTTGGACAGGTGTAACTGAATGTAGCTGAACTTTGGAAATACAGATGTCTAAACAAATAGGTGTTATGACATGTTGTAAATTAACCAAATCTTCTAGTTTGGACTTCAGTAGTACCTGCTCCAGTGTGACTGTGTGATTCCCAGGCTGAGCAAGGCAGCAGTGATAGGAAGGAAGAGGACGGTCCCTTGTCCCAGCACATCTCTGCCCGAGTTCTTTCTGAAGATCAGCTTTCATTCTGAGTCATGCTTGTCACGTTTAATTAAAACTTTCCTTCCTAGCTGCAGTTTGTAGCTGCACATTGTTATGTCTGGAACTTTCATTCTGCAAACTCAGCAAACTGCTTGCAGTTTTCCTGTAGTAAGCTCCTGCTAAGCTGATTAACATGTCAGCAATAATGCAGACGGATTGTGATGGAAACCACTGAAAAGTAATTGGGTATTCTGTATGATCCTGTTCCTCTCTGAGGAAGAAGCCTAGACTTAATGAAAGTTATATAGCTTATATTTAAATACCAATTTGTTTAGTTGATGTATTTAGCAGGTAAATGATGTTTTCTCTATTGTTCTTTTGGATAGCAGTTCCAGCCGTCACACGGGCAGCAAAATCCATTACACCATAAAGCACGAAATAAAGCAGATTTCATACTGCATTTCATACCAGATAATCTTTTAAACTAAAGGATTACAGTAAGCAAATGCTGAAACACATCAAAGATCTAAGTTTAAATGTCAATTTCCCAGCTCCCAGAGAGCACACTTTCCAAAGGAGGCTATTTCCCATCTCAGACCATAGGGATTCTCTCCTGCAGGGTGGGCCATCAAACTGATTGGAATCTCTAGCAATTAAGAGCATGATGATAAAGTGGCAACATGTTCTACTAATATGCAACAAATCACTGAAATCCTGTCAGTTCTTGTATAAAAAAAACTGAACAAAACTGGGGTTTTCCTTAAGGTTATTTAAAAACTGTCTTTAGGGAGAATAATAAATAATAAGAAGTAATAAAGAAGAAACAAACCCGGAACAAAAGAACCACCCCCAACAAGATTTTTGCTGTCACTAAATAGTCTTTATTCTTGAAGTCATCATCTTCCGTGATTAAGATAATAAAACCCCCCACATTTACTCAAAGACTCTCAGGAATTTTCCAGGCAAGACCAATTTAAAGGTTTTGGGTTTTTTCCTAGCCACGGAGAAGCAAAGTTGTGCATTTGTTTCCAGTGAAGTACTGTCATGTCTGCTGCCAAGGCATTAATACACCTTCCCATTTGGATTTTGGGGAAGAGAAGTAAGTTTTATAGATGACATAGGGTTTTAAGGAAGGGGGATGCTGGTTTTCAGCAAAGAATAAGTAGATTACATTTCATCAGAACTTCTTTTTGCATTGGATAATTGTAAGAGTATAAAAAATAGCAGTGACTGCTGCTGCAAGAGCTTACATAACCATAATGCTCACGTCACAAATACTGTATTGTGACTCTAGACAAAGAGTCTTGACAAGAAGAAAAGATAGAAAATGGAGCTATTAAGAGTTGTACATTTGGCCTGGTGAAGAAATGAATGAGTGAAGACTCACACAGTTTCATACAAGACAGCACTAAGATGATGCCCACAAAGATGCATATGATAGAAAAGTGAGCAGCAGATTTAAACTCCCATATGTGGGTGTCATATTTCTGCATAAAAGCCCCCAGATCTCGGTTATTAGTGGTGCTCTGTTTCTAATGGGAAGGCTGAACTGAAAGGTAAGATGACTCTGAGAGCTTTGAAGTTCCCTAATTGTTTTAGTGACCCAGACTGCAAATGGACACAATGTAAATCACCTGAACAGCACATGTAATTAATGAGAAGAAAGAAAACAAAAGTTGATGTCTGGCTGTTGCTGGGAGAGTGTCAGTGAGGAAGGAACAGTAGTACTGCCATCAACAAGATGTGGTTTGAAGAAGGGGATGATATCAACTAAAGAAACAGCAGCTGCAGAGATGGGTCTTCAGCCTCTTTTTGTGATCAGCCCCTTCTAGAGATCAGGCTGGTGCTGTGCCACGAGTACCCTGGATGGCAGAGATGGGGGTGTTGGTGCCAAGGGACCGTGGCCGGGTCGTGGGGACAAGTTGGGGGTGTTGAGATGGGTGTCTGGGGCTCCAGGGGCTGCCTGGCTGGGTCCCTTGAGGAACTGCTCTCACTTCTGGAGCGCTGGAGGACCTCTGGGAGAACTAGAAGGGGATGGTGGAAGCTATGATTGGTTTAGTGATTGATATTCTTGTGATTCCCAAGCTTGATAGGATAACTCACTGCAAAGAGCCAACAGATTAGCATATTAATGTTGTTGATTGTACTGGTAATAAGATAAAGAAAAAAGGAACAGAAAAATCATCACTTAGCTGTGATTTATGACAAAGAATTCAGAGAAGCAAATTGCTGCTTTGAATGTAATTAATATTTCCTTAACCCTCTGGCAAATGTTCCCAGTACTGCTCATTTCAGCCTTGCAGTGCTCTCATTCAGACCTCCTTGGTTTCACAAGTTTTCAGTAACGTGCTGTCACTGTCAGGTCACTTAAACTTTGCAATTTCTTGCAGTTTTCTCAATGAAATTTCAGGAGTATGAACATTTTTATGTTTGGTACCTCTTCAGGGAACACAGGCTGGTCTGCAAGTACTTACTACCTGTTGGGTTTTGTTCCCTTTGAATTTTTGGCTCGGGACATTGACTGTGCATCAGGGAGCTAAGAGCTCCCTGACTTAAGAATCCTTAAAGGAAGTGTTACATCAAAAAATTGTTTGGTAGAAGAATTAAATCCATAACTAGTGTATACTGAAGAACAGAAAATGAAAAGTCAATTTGTACCACCAATTATACAGAGGCAAATTCTGGAGATTTTCCCAGCAGCATCTTAGCTGCCTCTTTTCTTCATGAATCTACTTGACATCTTAGAAAGAGATGTCAGAAAACTCTCATTTGCTTCTAAGAATTAAAATTCCCTGAATGATTTAAAGTTATTTGTTTCTAGTGAAGGCTTTCAAGGCCTTGAAGAACAGGTATATAAGTGGGGCAGCTGCTGTGTAGTGCAGTATAACAGGCGAGATGGCTTAAGGCAGTGTGAGGATAATCTGTCCTGGCTGTGTATAGAAATAAAGATGTGTAGTGGTAGTGTCACTGCTATTTCTCTTGATTTTGCTCACATTGTTCTTTCAGCAGAATATGCTGGCAAGATTACACCTGGTACTTTCTTGTCAGGGCAAATCTCTGTCTTCTACAGGCAGCCTTTCTTAAAAATGATGTTTGATTTCCCTATTGTGAAATCTAGACTATTCTTTCAATGAAGGGCTATACAGCATTCTTGTAAAGAATTAGCTGCATAGAATTCCATGGAAGCCATCATTTTAGGAGCTGATTTCCTTATGGAAACAGAATTATTCTTGTCATGCTTGATATAAGCCCATGAGCCTGACATAGCCCAAAGCCTCTATGAACCAGAGCTTTTCTTAGTTTTACCAGCATTCTCTTCCCTGGGTTTTTTTGGTGTTTAGTTTTGTGGTGTTTGGCAATCATGTGTATAAATATCTGCAGCTGAAGTTTTGCAGGCCAAAGAAAATCAACAGAGTTGACTTTGTAATTGCAGTTGGATCTTTCAAACGTGGTATTTGGGAATTATGATTGTCATGTACTATTGACAAGAAATCAAGTGGATTCCAAAGGCAAATTGAAACTAATCTTTATGTTCCAACTCTTCCAAGTTGCTTGCCCAATAATTGCCACTTCCTAATTGTTCTTACTGCTTTTTTAATGCTGTTAATGGAAAAGCAAAGCACGTGGAAGATAATACTTTGCACATTTTAGAGTAAAACTAAACTGATTAGATAAACACCTTTTCAGAGAGATATGGTGGGTTTTAGTCCTGTGGTTTTTAAAGCAAATATTTAATTACTTTGTGAGGGGGAAAAAAGAAAAGTGGCTCTATCTGATGGTGTGTAGGCTCATTGCAGGGGAGAAAGCTCCTAAGATGAAAAAAGAAGTTCTTCTATCTTGTCTCTTGAAAAAGATTGTTGTCTGTCCTGTTCTTCCAAGATACTTCAAGTTTTGAAGTTTGCTGAGCTATTTTGTTGCAACTTGAAGTCAGAGCTTTGTGAGCCCTACTGCAATTTGCCTCTGTCTGATAGGTAAGGAGAACATCTTGTCTCAGAGAAACGGGGATTAGTGGTTTGACTGTGCAGAAGATCCATTAATTGAGAAGAGATTAGATTTCATTGTAACTAATTTCTGTTATACCATTGTTTTTCCTTAGATTGAGTTTTCTTCTGTAAGAGAATAAACTGCAGATAATGATAACGAGATGCTTGCATGAAGCTGATGAGTAGTTTATATTTATGCTGCTTTCATTGTTTCTTTAATCTCAGGAGAGAATATATTTTTTAAAAGACATTCAGGAAACACATCACAACATTTTTAAGCTTTCCTGGGGAAAATGTGTTTGTGTTTCACTTTGTTTTTCTGAGCTGTTGAAAAATTGTACATGAGGATTTGTTACGGATGCAGTTGTTTAGAATGAAGCATCCTGGGGCTCTGCAGGACAGCCTTTAGAGCTTTCCAGGCTGCTGGGTGTTTTTATGTGTCCTATGATGAGCTTGGAGAATTTAGTGAATAGACAACCTGCAGTTTCTTGGGTTTTGTCTGTGATACTGACCTTTTAGAGCATATAGTCTTAATGTATGGTGTGTGCTATGTGATGAGCAATGACTTGGAATAGCTAGGGAGAAATAGATTTCTTTCACTAGTTTAGGTGGGGAAATTTCTAAGCACTGGTGTTTCTGTGAGGAAGTGGGAAGACTTTCTGCATGGTTTACAGGGATTAAGGAGTTTTCTGAAGCGATGAGGGGTGACTCAGCCTCCCAGCACTGGGGACCCGGCTTGCTGTTGACTTCAGTGTTGTTCCCAAGGATCTCAAGTAGCAATCCTCTTACAGTGAGTAACCATCAGAGGAAAAGAAAAGCTTTATGAAAATGATGAAGGAATTAAAAAAAAGCATAATTACCACAGCTAGAATTAATCCAGGGTAGGAATTAATAATGCTGAAATTAATAAAGGGTGTAATTACCATTAGTCCACAGGGCATGACATTCTGCTCCTTTCAGTTGTAGTGTGGGTCCTTTAATTCTGTTCTGGTGCTTTCTAAACTGATTGCAAAGAACAGTATCGATCCCAGGGGATTACTTTTTGCAGAATTTTCAGCATTTCTGTTTGGTTTTAATTAGAAAGGGTAAATAATGGAGCAGACTATGGACAGTGGAGACTCACTTCTTATCAAAGTACATTTGAGTTCATACTTTCCCATGGCCATTCATCCAGCAAATATTCTAGAAGCAGCAGTTTCTAGAGTGGAATTGCTTTATATTAATTTTTCTCACAAAGTCTAAGCAAAGCACCATGATTTCTTATTCCAATATGGATCTTTTCTCAAATGTAGATTGTTCATCTGAACAAATCATGTGCTGGTTTGCTTTGGGGATTTGTGTTTCCTCTGCAGACGACACTTCCAACAGATAACCAATTAATCCCACCTTCCTACTGGATCATTACAATCAGGCCTTACCATAGCTTTTGAGGCAGGCAAAGTAACTAAATCATTATTGTTTATCCTCTGCATTTTTTAAAAACTCATTGTTTTGAAACAATTTCCTATAGAATAAGAAAACACAGACATTTTCATGAATGGCAACAATGGAAACATTTTTGTTTAGATAAGCAGAAGAAAAACCTTGTACACATTTTTTTGCTTCGTAATTGCTATTTTTAGTCCCGTTCTGTCACTTCACTCTGTACACTTCCTAGCTGTGCCATTATTTCTATTATACTGTTATTATTCTGGGTTTCTATCAGAATGAAACATGGGGTTTGTTTTATGCATATGCCTACAGTAGAGGAAAATAATGCAAAGCTGAGTGCTTTGTAATGCCTGTGGGAAGAATGTTCTTCTGAGCAGTTTGTGAAGAACATGTCACTGTTCAATTGTTCATTATCTTCAAATGGTTTGAAAAGCTACAAATAATTTGATATTCCAAGGGCATTTATTTTTATTGTGCCAAGGTTTGAGACATGCAGTTGCAAATGCTCCTTCCTATGCTTGAATACAAAGAGGCTGTGCAGCTTGCTAGCTGAATTCGTTCTCCTCGTGAAGTCCGTACTCTGTGACCACCAGCGTCGGTTTGTACTTTGCCCGATGAACATGTTCACATGTGGAGGGTTTACTCAGCTAATATTCATCAATAAGGAAAGCAACAGTTGTGGAAGTTCCAGTGTAGGGGGGCAGATGATGTACTGAGACAGCTTTTTGTGATTACACTGGAAAAATCTCACTTTGTCATGTTCTGTAGAAAGATGGAATAAGAAACAGACTACAGATATCCCTCAGGAAAAACTGCTTTTAATGGACTGCAATCTTGATGATAATTGTAAAGTGACAGTCACCCAAATGTTCACAGTTTCAGAATCCCACTTTTTCCCCTTTTCCTTCAGTATGCTGCTTGGAGATGACAACCAAAAGGAAAATTATCGGCCGCTTGGTGCCCTGCCGGTGTTTTCGTGGTGAAGAAGAAATCGTCTCGGTGTTGGATTACTCTCACTGTGGCCTACAGCAGGTGCCAAAGGAGGTTTTTAACTTTGAACGGACGTTAGAGGAGCTTTACCTCGATGCCAATCAAATTGAAGAGCTACCTAAGGTAATTGGTGTTCTGCCTGTAATACCGATGTCAAAGCTGTGTTCTTAAATGTGCGTTCAATGTGTGCTTCAGCTGGGAAACATGGCTTGCTCTTGACCAGGAGACTTGCTTGCTGTGGGAAGAGTCATGGCTATTAGCTCTAGAGATTCAGTCCTGTTTTCCTTTTCTTTCCCTGCCCTCTCTGAAGAGCCCAAGCAGCTGAGCCACCACTCTTGCAGATGGTACTGCGTGGGGAGGAGTGAGCCCAGCACCTTGTTCTTCTTGCTTCATAGCACTAGAATGGGACAGCCACTGAAACCTTAAGTTAGGAAATTAACAATTGCTCAGAAGAAATACTTGTTACACAGCAAGTAATTAATATGGCATTTGATGTCTTGACCTGCAGTACACTAATATATGGAGTGGGTGCTTTCACATTTGGGTCCTCAGGAGCACTGCTTTCAAAAAGCAAGCTCTTTGTACAGAAGAGCCTCTTGTCCTGGGGGAGAAATGCTGGTGACAGCTGACCAATGTTTTCATAACTGCAAATGAGAATACTGAAGTTATCCTTCCTTTTATAAAATCTCTAAATCTGTCCTTCTCTTGAGTAATGTTTACTGTAAGGAATTAAAAGTCACTGTAGCTGAAGTGTTCTGGAAACAAAAGAGGTGCTAGCTACGTAACAAAGCATGAAGTAATGTAATCCATTCCTTCATTGAATTTTTTCCAACAATAATGAAGGATGCTTACAAGTCTTTAATTAGACATTGTTCCACTGTAATCCATTCTTCATCATCTCTCAAGTTATTTCTTCCTTGCACTGCATAGAGACTTTATATAAGTTCTATTTACAAAGGTAGACAACGGGCTGCTTCTGTCACGTGGAGTCCCTTTGTTCAGATAGGATGGTTCATTGCTTCAGATAGCTCACTCCATCCACAAGTTCTTTACAGATGGTAAGACAAGGTAGCTATAATCTTTTTAATTGTCTCAGAAAATTGAAATGGAGAGCTGCCTTATCTCACCTCCTGCTAGAAAGGACAGCAGAGAACCTGGTATTTTTTCTGGCCCTATAAATACAAAGTGGAGCATGTTTTACTGCTAAGGAAGTCCTTTAGGGCTTTTTCTTTGTTAATAATAATATATGGTTAACCTTGTATATTGTAATTATGATACTGAAGACTATATAAAGTGTCCAATATGGGTAGGGATTTTGGTATATTTGGTTTGGGTCTTGTGAAGGTTTTCACACCATGGTATTCACACTGAATTGCACTGCATAATGGAAGATAAATACGTCAAGGCATAGAACAAGAGCAACGTGCCACAATTCTCTATGGAAAATATGAGGGCCAAAACTAAGGGGTCCACAGCTGTGAATTTGAGATGCTGGTTGTTAGTGTCAGTCACTGTTGAAATGCACATGCTAACAAAACCTTTGCATTGCCCTGCAGCATCTATTTTATGTTTGCTGTTTGTGGAGCAAACCAGCAGATAAACACAGGCCTTGCAGAGATTTAAATGTATCCCACTCTATTTTTGCACCTCTTTTTTCCCTCGTTTTTCTTTGTTATGCAGAATACTTAGAAGCAAATACTATGCACTGAAGCAGTCCCATCCCTTCTGCCTGTGGGCTTTGGGTTTTGGTTTTATTTTTACTTTACATTTTATGTAACACAATTAAGCTTTTTTTTTTTTTCTGCTGTCTTCATGAGAAATCCCAGAATCCCTGAATAGTGGGGGCTGGAAGGGCCCTGCAGAGCTCCTCCAGCCAAACCCCCTGCGAAAGCACAGGAACATGTCCAGGTGGGTTTGGAAACCTCTTGAGCAGGAGCCTCCACACCCTCCCTGGGCAGCCTGGGCCAGGTCTCCCTCATCCATACAGCAAAGGAGTTTCTCCTCGTGTACCAGGGGCACTGCCTGTGTTCTCTCTGATGCAGGAGTCTGAAAGAAAGACTAAATGAGGTTTAAACATGGCACTAATATTTGAGGAACCCTCATGAGCTTCCTGCAAGGAGAATTGATTCTTTCCTGGATCCCACTGAATTTCCTGGTGCTGTTTGGTGGATTGATGTTTCCAGGCAGTCCTATAGACTTTGGTAACTTTCAGCTCTTGTAAAGAACAGTTTTTAGAGCCTACACCCACAAAGTGGGCAATGTGAAGCAGATCATCCCTGCAGTCCAGTGTGATGGCCAGTACAAGGGTGGCTGGTACCAGGGACCAGAGGCCAACTTTGACGATGCTGTGCTGGGACCACCAAGGCAAGCAACCACGTGTGACCCTTCTCTGCGACTCTCAACAGCCAATTCTCCACAGCACTTGGGCTGGGGCATGTGCAGCACAGCAATAAATGAACCAAGCAGCTCTATTGCATTCTCCTCTTATACCTGCTGGCACCCTGGCCTTGAGGAAGGCATAGGCTGCTTCAAAATGCACCTATTTGTTTTTCATCTACAGTTCCTCTCTCTGTGCCATGCAGCGTGCTGAAATCTGAATGCATTTCTCATGCCTGCTTTGTCTTAGCCTGGTGGTTTGATGAGCTTTTACATGGGTAAGGTGTTGCTTGGGATAGTGCCATTTCTGAGGAGAGCTGCTGTGTTAACTAGACGCTTTCAGCGTGATATATTGATTGCTTCAGGTTGAAAGGAGGGTTTGTTTTTTGCAGTGGAAATCCTGACATTACATAAAATGTGAATTAAAAGCTAGAATCAAGTCCTAAATTTGTGTGTGGATTTAAAGAACGTATCAGGTTGATGATGCCAAAGCCTTTTGTTTCTTGAAGAGAGAAGATTTCTCCTGCAAGCGGTGGAAATGTTTTAAAATCAGTCATGAAATTAAGGGATAAAAGCAAATCTTTTCATTTACCACAAGCCACAAAAACATTTCAGTTGATGTGACACACATGAACCTCGTGTGCCTACTTTGGCAGCTCATTCTGAACACTCCTGCTCCCCAGCAATGACTGTGGCTACTCTTGTCAGCTGGGGATGAGCTGTGTTTGTGATTCTTCTCAGCACTTGATAGTTCTCAAAAATGCTTTTCAAAATGGTTTTTGGTTACTGAATCCTTATGTAGCAAATGTACCTTTGTGGTATTTGTTGTTTCTGTGTATAACAAATGATCCCTAGCTGATCTTTTTCCTGAAACACTGTGAAGTATCTTTTTATGTTACAGCAACTGTTCAACTGTCAAGCGTTACGCAAGCTGAGTATTCCAGACAACGACCTCTCCAGTCTGCCAACTGCTATTGCCAGCTTAGTTAATCTCAAAGAACTTGATATCAGTAAAAATGGTAAGACATCCAAAGTGTTTGAAAGCATTGTAATGAATATGAACAGTAGTGAAGTTTTAAGTTCTAATGGTTAACAAGCTTGTGTTCTAGAGAACTTCTGTGCTGGGTTCCTGTCGGGCACGTTGAGAATCTGGGTAGATATCTGCCTCAGTTGATTGTCTCTAAAATACCTTAGAGTCTGCTTTTAGCATGATGACTTGTGACTGATAAAACACCGGGAACAGGAGCCCAGTCTTGAAAGTTTAGGAAGATTTCTTCTGAGCCTAGAGCCTCTGTGTGTGTATGTGTGTGAACTGAGAAGTTCAGAAAGAAATGAACAGCACAAGTATCAGTACAAATGCCATCACTATTTAACTCCAGGAGGTGACATAAATCAAGCATTAGCATGATAGTTTTAGTACAAGGCACATTGTCTGTTCTGATATGTTTATTTAGTGCTCAAGTGTCATCTTTTAGACCACGGTACTAAAACGTATGGAAATCTGATCTGAAAATGCCAAATGAACTCATTTATGAACAAAACAAGTTAAACAGGGGGTTTTTTTATGTGTTTATAATATTTCTTTCAATGTTTTTTTAGGAATTCAAGATTTTCCAGAAAATATTAAGTGTTGTAAGTGTTTAACCATTATTGAAGCCAGTGTCAATCCAGTCTCTAAGTGAGTATCAGTAGCTCGTGTTTGTGTACTGCGAGTGCAGAAAATGTACAGAGTGCACTGAAATTTAAAGGCCTTGTATCAAGGTCATTTGCACTCTTAATCTACATTCCTTTTAAATTGTTGGGATTGATGTATCTGTGAAAAGATCTGTGTAGCATGTGATAAATGTGATGTCTTTCCACACAGTGAGGTGCAAGCCGTGCACGTGGTGCAGCCTTTTCAACAGAGGGGCTGCTGCTGTGTGTATTTGGGAAGTGAGCTGTGCTGCATCCTCACATACCATAATCTCATGGTGTGGACTTTGTCAACCCTTCTTCCTTCCAAAGACTTGCAATAATAGTAACAAAAAATCTGTTTTATAATCCCATGTGTTATAAAACAGAGTGAGGGGGAGGAAAGGATGAAATTGTACTGTTTCAGTTAAATTGAATAAGAGGCAGAGAAAACACCTTTGGCTTAAAAACCCCCTAGCTTAAAAAGCTTGATGTAACTTGAATGTGCCAGGCATTTGAGTTTCCTGTGGTTATAGCAACGTGGAAAAGATGAAAATGGGCAAAATTGTTGTCTGTAACAAGTAAGATCTTGTCAATTTGGGTAGAGAAAGAAGGTGAAAGAGAAAGTCATCTCTGCCTTTCTAAATATACATTGTTATTATTTCCATAGCAACTTTGGAGTGAGCATTAAGCTTCTAACTGTTTTTTTAGGCTGCCAGATGGCTTCACACAACTTCTAAATTTGACCCAGCTCTATCTCAATGATGCCTTTTTGGAGTTTCTTCCAGCTAACTTTGGGAGGTAAGAATTAGTCATCAAAGCACTTTGCTCTCTCATATCAACTGTGCTCAGGCTTTAAGGGCCCATTTGAAAGCTGTATTCTTTTGAAAACAAAACAGCAAAACAAAAAAGACAAGGGGCAATGGGTACAAGCTGGAACAGAAGAGGTTCCAAAGAAACACAAGGGAAAACTTCTTCCCTGTTGAGGTGAGGGAGCACTGGCAGGGGCTGCCCAGATGGGCTGTGGAGTTTCCTTCTCTGGAGACATTCCAAACCCAGCTGGAGGAGTGTGTCACTTACTCTAGGTGATGCTGCTCTGGCAGGGGGGCTACACTGGATGAGCTTTCAATCATCCCTTCCAACACTTGAGATTCCATGATCTAAATGAAACAACAGTAGTTTCTTTGTTGTTATTCTGCTCCTATATCACCTATTTGATATCTTGCATTTACAGACCCTGGTCATGTTTCCAAAGCTTCCCATGTAAGCATACAGACACCACAGCTCTTTACCTGTATCTCCCTTATTGCTTGTCTCTAAATTGCAGTGCTTTCTTTATCTCCTGCAATATTCCATTAATCTGTTAGAGTCTCATTTCACCTTAGGAGTGAAGTCAGGAGCAGAGCCTGCCTGAGCATCACATAAATGTCTCTCTGCGTTTCTCGTTTGAAGTTGTTCTTTTTAGCCCTGGTTAAGCACAGCTGTAAGATGGGAAACGTTTTGTGCTTTATTTGGTAGGAGAAAAAGACAACTGTAGTTTTCTCCAAGAGCATAATACAGGGAAACCTGAGATCCAGTGAAACTAATTCCTAACAACTGGTGTTGTTCTGGACAGGGAACTGTTTAAAGCTTTTCTGACAGGCACGTGTGTTTACACTTATGGCACTAAAGGACCGCAGAGATAAAGTAATAGGAAAAGCAGTGTTAATGAAATCATTGAAACTCACCATAAAGCTACTCAATAAGCTTTCTTCACATTTAGAATGTCTGAAAGCTTTAATATTGCGACTTCTCTGTTTAGAAATGGTCATTCAATGCACAGTCAGCTCATGCATTGAATGTACTTCTGAAAAATAGTTGAGTGGATACTCTATAAACTTTCTGTGAGTGGATTTGTCCAATCTGAGATGAAGAGGAAAGGACCTTGTTCATCCTTCTGATTTTATGTCCTCTTCCTTTTCCTCCCTACATTGATTATAATTTGGGATTAAAGCAGCAGCAAAAGGGTGACATGAATCAAAGTCCTTTCATGTTTATCAAATTATCTTCCTAGGCAATGTGGATAATTAGACAATTCTGCCTCAAATTCTGGAACTCTGATACATTTGTTTCTTCAGCTCTTATCTGATGCATCCTCCTTCCTTCTCATTATTCTGTTTCATGAAATACATTGCTGTGGCTGAAACAACATTGCCAGTTAGAGTTTGCACAATAGAGAATTGTGAAGTACTGCTGGGTGTAGGTTCTAATTCATGCCAACACTTAAGCACACAGCCTACTTCTGTTTGAAATACAAAATATTACATGGAGATTTGTGCTTTAGTGTCGCTCTGCCTCTGTGGAGCTGTAGAATTCAGTACTCAAAACATAGAATCATAGAATAATAGAATGGTGAGGGTTGGAAGGGACCTTTAGAGATCATCTAGTCCCAACTCCTCTGCAGAAGCAGGGTCACCTAGATCAGGTCACACAGGAACATGTCCAGGTGGGGCTTGAAGACTTCCAAGGAAGGAGCCTCCCCAACCCCTCTGGGCAGCCTGTTCCACTGCTCCCTCACCCTCAAGTTGTGAACTGAACAGCAGTTGCTTGTTATCCTTTATTAGATCTGGAAATGTTTGGGAGAAAATAACTTTTGCTACATTTGCATTGTTTGAATGATTGTCTAGAATTACTGTGAAAACCTGATACACATCAAATATGTCCTTATCTGAAACTATCTGTCCTTACATGGAGCTAATTGGTTCTGAATACATTTTGCACCATATTCAACCCCACAATAACTGGACATCTTAATGTCGTGCATTGGGAAGAAAGAGTCTCTTTTTTGCTGTTGAAATAAGTAGTTACAAATCATTTTTGTGGACTCCTGAACTAATGAATTTCATGAACTTCCCCCTTCTTTCTAGGCTTGTCAAATTGCGAATTTTGGAGTTAAGAGAAAATCACTTGAAAACTCTACCAAAGTAAGTGGTTGGATACTTCCCTGAGCCTCTTTCACCTCCATTGCAAAATGTTTGTATTGTTGGCAACACAACACTGGCATTCCTGTGAAGGGTTGTTTTTTCAATGGTTTAACAAAATCCTGCTGAAGTCTTTTAGCAAAAGGTGAGCATATAATGGCAGGTGGAGCCTGGTACATTAGCTGCCTGTAACTCACTATCCAGCATCTAGAACATGGCATTTTAAAGTATGAGATGTAAACAAAATTGGAAAGCAACATGAGATGACCCTGGTCAGTGGTTATATGATGGTATTTTCCTCATCAAGAGCTATCTGATGTGTTGAAAACGTGCTCAGTGTAATCTCAGCAGAACAGTGTCCCCATAGGATCAGCGTGGAATTAAATGCTTTGGGTGGTTCCCAATGCTATTTAGAAGTCTGCATCATCAGAATGCTGAAGAAACACTATTTGGTAGTGTTCTGTGATACAGTTGCCAATGAGGTATGTTGCTATAGTTGTGCAACATCAAAATGATCTTTTGAAAAGAAAACAGTAAAGAAGTGGAGAAGAAATCTATAAACTTCCAATGGTCATAAAGGGAGTTGCATGAAGCAAGGAATTGCTTTTGTGTTCAGAGCAGCGTTCCAGACTTGTGTTATGTGACTGGGACCTTAGCCAATGACAAGTGTCCATGGTTTTGGGGATTGTTAGAAGTGGCAGTTTCATGTCCTCACTACAGGTGTGGTGGTGGCAATAGACTGTATGTATGGAATGTTGCTAATTCTGACTGGCATATTCTTTAGCTCATTTTACACGGGGCCCCTTTTTTAGCAAGCATGCATTTACCAAGATCTCCTACATAAGCATTTTGCCTATAATGGGATGTAGTGACATTTTCACTACTCTCTGTGGGCTTGCATCTACAGCCCTTTCCTTTTTTAAAGGAAATCTGGTGTTTTTTTGTGATAAAGGCACTATTTGTTATAACAGTTGCAAACATTCTGTATAAACCTTCCATTTCTTCTGAGTTACATTTGCCATTGTGAAAACAAAACCACAAAAAACCCAACAAAATTTCAATCATCTGCTACCAAAGTGTTTCTCTGCATTGTAAAATGAGACCTGTTGAGAACAGCAGATTTGCAGCCTTTGAGGTCTGTGTCATCTGAAGGACTATACACGTGCTGTAGTATATCCACTTTATCTAGAACACCTCGTAAGCATCTGTCTCTTTTAGAAGGGAATGGTGCAGTCTTTGCATGCAGAAGGTGCTTGTTGGGATAAATGGCTGTGTGTGTGAGAGGACTGAAGGACTGGAACTCCACCACAGAATATTTTGATCAGAGTGTTTTGCTGTAGACTGCTGAGATGGACTGGAAAATAACGCTTTTGCTTATGCAAATGCTGTCCTTGAAACTGCTGGATCAAAGGGACAGCTGTGCTATGAAATACAGTGAGAGGAAGAAGAAGAAAGATGAGGAGGTCATTTTTGCATCAAATGTGACAAAATAAAAGGAGATCTATGCATTCCCAGGCTTTTGTCCTCTCTGCAAGCTGAATAAGGTGCACAGTGTCATGGAAAGAAAGGAGTTAACACATCTTTAGAGGATGTGCAACCCGGCTTCTTCTTAGGCTGAATTTGACCTCTTTTATGAAAGAACAGAACTTACTATCTGAAAGCAGCATCTCTGCATCCCAGAGTGGGCCTGGGAAGGTCAGAGCTGAGCATGAGAGGTTGTGGGAGGAGAGTGATGTGTCCCTGGACACTGTGATGGGGCAGGTGGAGGTAAAGCAGGATGGGGATGCTGCTCAGGCTTTACAGGGGGTCAGGAAAGGATTAAGTACCAAGGTTAAGTTTTGTTTTCTCAGACAATAGGAGAAGGAAAATCCTCAGGGAAGAAAACTGTGTCAACAGCAGAACTATCTGCATTCAGGAAAACAAATGCAGCAGTATAAATCAGAAGGCAATTTACAACCTAGCTGCAAAAAGAAGTGATGCAGGTCTTCCAGATATATACTGATAAGCTTTCCTTCTTATCCTACAGTTTATTAGGTATAGCATGAGTAAATGAACAGGATTATCTTGGTAGTTTGTGCAGTGGTTCTAATGTAAGAAAAGACATGAAAAGGAAGGCAAATAATTCTCATCTTGTAATTTGGCCCTTAAATAGGTGTGAAACGGACTGTGAGAGCATTCCCATAATTTCTGCTCAGCAGTATTGCCATGTTCAGTGCAATGAAAAGGTGCTGAATAAAACATTAAAAAGCAGATCATACTTTTTTTCATCTGTTGTGTGCTGCAAAATACATGTGGAAAGGACTTTTAAAGGAAGCATTTAGCATTTTGGCATAAACGGGGATTAAATGTGCTTGATGTTTACCATAGCTCTAATTATGCCACATTTCATACTAAATCAACAGCCAAGATTGTTGTAAGATGTATCCATAGTAACCAAACACAGGCAATGTTCTAAGATTGTTTACAAATATATCAGATTGAGTAAATACTGACTATGGTTGGCTGGAAAGTATCTCTCCAACTAGAGCATGGGTCTCCAAAGTGTCCTTCTTTAATACACCCTGCACTAAAAAATGAGAGCTGCTCTTTGTTGAATTTGTTGGCATCATTTTACAGCATCCAAACCACATCCAAACATATCACTGTATTCCCAGACACTTTCCTGATAGAAAATTAGTGAAGCATCGTTCATGAGATGTTTGGAAGATTATTCTGATGTCTTCTGACAAGCATTACCAGCCTCTGAAAGCAGCCCTGCCTTGCTGTGTCATACTGGCCTGCAGACAGATGTTGCTCTTCACATGAAAATGCTGCAGGATGCTCCTGTCTTCTGTCAGCAGTACTTTCTGGTTAGGAAATACTACTAGGCTTACAAATGTTTTTAACACACTGAAACAATGTGTGTGCTTAGTCTGTAGGTCTTCATGGGACCGTTTTATAAAATCAGGAGTTTATTTTCTCTTATGATTTAAGATTCTTATTGCCAGTGGCTTGCAGGCTCTCCCAGGCATTTAGTACTAGTTGGAAATCTCTGGCCAATATTGCAAATAGTTTCTAATATTTCATCTTGTGGGTTTTTCTCTTGAATTTCTGTCAGGTGTTTTAGAGCATTTGTGAGATGCTGACAGAGTCTCTTGTATTTGACAAATGTTACCACCTAGGTCATACATTGGGCTGTCTCTTGGCTTGAAGAACCAAATGAGATCATTTTTATTATGCTGTAAAAGTGCATTTGATCTCTAATCCCTGTGACAACACATAATATTGCTGTGTAGTTGCTCTGGATGGTGTTTACAGACCACAGCTGGTCAGTGGTGTGTGCTGGTCAGTGGGCTCAGTGTGTGCTGGTCAGTGGTGTGTGCTGGTCAGTGGGCTCGGTGTGTGCTGGTCAGTGGGCTCAGTGTGTGCTGGTCAGTGGTGTGTGCTGGTCAGTGGGCTCGGTGTGTGCTGGTCAGTGGTGTGTGCTGATCAGTGGGCTCAGTGTGTGCTGGTCAGTGGCTCAGTGTGTGCTGATCAGTGGTGTGTGCTGGTCAGTGGTGTGTGCTGGTCAGTGGTGTGTGCTGGTCAGTGGGCTCAGTGTGTGCTAGTCAGTGGGCTCGGTGTGTGCTGGTCAGTGGGCTCAGTGTGTGCTGGTCAGTGGTGTGTGCTGATCAGTGGGCTCAGTGTGTGCTGGTCAGTGGTGTGTGCTGGTCAGTGGTGTGTGCTGGTCAGTGGGCTCAGTGTGTGCTGGTCAGTGGGCTCAGTGTGTGCTGGTCAGTGGCTCAGTGTGTGCTGGTCAGTGGTGTGTGCTGGTCAGTGGCTCAGTGTGTGCTGGTCAGTGGCTCAGTGTGTGCTGGTCAGTGGGCTCAGTGTGTGCTGGTCAGTGGCTCAGTGTGTGCTGGTCAGTGGTGTGTGCTGGTCAATGGGCTCAGTGTGTGCTGGTCAATGGGCTCAGTGTGTGCTGGTCAGTGGCTCAGTGTGTGCTGGTCAGTGGGCTCAGTGTGTGCTGGTCAGTGGTGTGTGCTGGTCAGTGGGCTCAATGTGTGCTGGTCAGTGGTGTGTGCTGGTCAGTGGTGTGTGCTGGTCAGTGGGCTCAGTGTGTGCTGGTCAGTGGTGTGTGCTGGTCAGTGACTCAGTGTGTGCTGATAAGTGGGCTCAGTGTGTGCTGGTCAGTGGGCTCAGTGTGTGCTGAACCCCTGCAGAGGAGAATGAGGCAGTTCTTGCTTGTGCCTTCACCAGGAAGGAAACAGCTGCAAGAACACCAGCGACACACTGAAGTGTGCTCATGTATAGAAGGCTACAAGGCAAACTTGCACCTAATTGAAGTTGTCCTGAGCATAAAATAAGGAAAATTGATGCACCCAGTGAGCTCCTCTACCGTTCTCTTCCTCAACCTATAGGGTCTGATTGTTTGTCAGCATTGTTCAGTATTATCCCTCTGGGTTGTTCAGTATTATCTGTGTGGGTGTTGTCAGCAAATGTGTCAGCATCTCTGGGTTCAGCACTGTAACAACCTGTGATTACAGTGGCACTTTTCATCTATTGTGTCTAGTGAAACAGAAAACACCCTGCTTGAAGTTCTTCTCCAATTTATAAGAAAAAAAACCATTTCCATTAGTTGAGTGTCAGAGCAGGTGGATACTGACACACCTGTATGTACAGATGCATGCAAGAGGTGAGTGAAGAGATGCACTGGTACATCTGGCTCCTGGAGGTGCTGTGAGTGAAGAGATGCACTGGTACATCTGGCTCCTGGAGGTGCTGTGTCCATGGCAGCTTGCAGTGCAAGGGATGGCCCATGTGCCTCCCCAGGAAGGACCCTCACTGTCCCCTGCCTCTCCTGGGAGCTGTAAGGTGTCTCTGCCAGGTGCATGGCTGCCATCAGGAGCTGCACCCCTGTCCACACAGATCTTGTTCCTCAAGCTGTCACAAGTCTAAAATTTAAGAACAGGGAGTAGGCTGCTACTGAGAGCATAACTGCTTAGCAAATATATTTGGCTACTTTAAAGTCATGATGGTGAACTGAGAGTTCATGTGTTTTCTGATGAATGTTACAAGGTGTGTGAGTGTGTGGGCATGGATGGCTGCATGCAGCTGGCTTGGTGAATTAGGTGTTCACCTTGTCCCAGTATTCCCATTTCAGTCTGGATAAACAGCTTTCATAGAATCACAGACTCACACAATGGTGGGGGTTGGAAGGGACCTGCAGAGATCATCCAGTCCAACCCCCTTGCAGAAGCAGATTCCCTTTGCTCAGGGGGCACAGGAACGTGTCCAGGCAGGTTTGGGAACCTCCGGAGCAGGAGCCCCCACACCCTCCCTGGGCAGCCTGGGCCAGGGCTCCCCCATCTCACAGTAAAATAGTTTTTCCTTGTACTTAAATGTAACTTTTTGTGTTCCAGCTTATTTCCATTGCCCTTTGTCCTGTCACTAGATCACAGAATCATAGGATGGTAGGGTTGGCAACAGAAAAAAGTGATGCCCCAACCTCCTGACATCCCCCATTTCATACCACTGTTACCCTCTTGTCTGTTCCCCGCTCTCTTAATTGTAGCTTCAGCTTGTATGGCTTTGTCTCAACCCTGACACAGGTTGGAGTGCTGTTTTCCTGTACAATGCACAATAAGGCATTTTGGTTTACACAGTGGTCAAATAATTCTTAGGCTAGCAGTGACTGTGCTGATGCTTTTGAAGCCATGTACCAAGTGTCCTTTGTGCTGGAGCTGTGAATTCCCAGACCCGCACTTCATTATTAGACTACCTTATATGAATGGCTGTACATATTGGACGTGCCTGGAACAACCAGAGAATGGGCTGACAGGGACTTTCTAATTTATGTGATGCACAGGATATTTAGTAATTTTATTTCAGGAGTTCTCTAAATGATGTTTTATATCACTATGTTTTCCCACTGGTCATTGGGGTTTGCTGGCTGGCACCAAGCACTTCTGTTTGTGTTAACCTATATGGGCGTAGAAAGGAAACCTTTTCCAACCATTAGTCATCATTTCTGGAAAGTTACTTCAAACCAGTTGAACAAAAGTTGTCAGAGAGTTCAGAGAAGTCATGTTTGTGCTGTGGGAAACAACTTTCACATTGTGATGAGCCACCCTTATATCGTGCAGCACCCGCTGTGTTCTGCCTTTGGGTTGGAATGCTGTAGCTCAGACTGTGTTTTGAGGCTTGGAGCCCTTCTTAAGGATGTTTAGTTGTTAATAAATGTATTGTTATGCAGTAGAACTTCCAAATACAGTCTGATATTCTCTCACAATAAGTGAAGACCGACAGTTTGTCTTCAACATGGACGTAAATCCAGACTATTGGAAAGACTGTATTGCTACTGCCCTTGTACCAAGAGGCAGCTGGTTAAATTCTGGCATTGTTCTTCTCATGCTTGGAGTTTTTTCCCTTTGTGAGTGGTAAGACAGTTACCTTGGGCACACTTCACATTAGCACAGACTGTATTTTCCTTTCCATCTTGACTGTTTTCTGGGAGTTTGGGTATAACTTGCTTTGTGTATTAGTAATAAAGACCCATGAAAGCCTCGTGCTGCTGCAGTGATGTTCAAAGAAGCCTGGATGTTCAGAACCCTCATGGGAGAGAAGTGGGAATTAGGAAAGCCAAAAATATCTCATAGCATAATTACACTGGCATGTTTAGGAAGCAGAGATATATAGAGGCTATATATAACTACACATTTTAGAGGTGTGTGTGTATTTATGTAGACAGATATAGATATGTGTGTAGATATCTATACACACGTGTATATACAAAGATATATGCTAGATACACATACATGCTATATCTGTATCATTTCATAGACTGTGAACCAACCTAGCAAAACCAAAACAAAAAAGAAGCAGTATGTAGGAGAATAGCTTGGGTGTCAGTGCCAGAATAGAGAATAGGGGATATGCAGCATTAGGTCAAGGAAGTGAGAGGATGATGAGAATGAAAGTTTAGAAGATATTTGGCTGCCCAGATGTTACACTCCATGAGTGATGTGACTGCTGCTGGTGTCAGGGAGCTTTCCTTGGCCTGCCCCAGCAAAAGTGCATTCTGACTCCCTGCTCTTTAAAAATAGTCTGGCCTAGACTAGCTAGTCCATGGTTTAACCCAACCCCATATCTAAATTACCATTTTTCCTGACTTTTTTTGGCCAAACATTCTAGGAACACACACCCCCCCACACCCACCCACACACACACACAAAGGTCAGAGGTGGTTCCTGTCACTGATGCTCATCACTGTGCTTGTTTGCATGCTGAGGATCTGTGGTTGCATCATGACAGTGCAGCTATTACAGTGATTGAAGTAAATCACCAATTCTTCAAACAAACCTGGTAGCTAAATTTACCACACAGCTGGGAAAGGAATATTCTGGGCACATTTCAAATGTAACAACAAAACATTTTAGTTTATCTAACGGTTGTACTTAAACCTGCTCCTATGGAAGCTCCTTAGTTTGCATTGAATTTTGCATTTTCTGAGATTAGGCTCTGTCATAAATATTCAGAGCTACAAGTGTCAACAGACCTGCCACTCCTCAACTGAATGTTCTGGGATGCCAACATGCTGTTGAATTTCTGAGAGCAATCAAGAAGATTTCATGTTTGAGGAAAGGCTCTGGAAGCTACATCAGCTTGGTGCTTGCACAGAGCAGCCAGCCAGCTTGCCTGTGGTTTCTTTAGAAAATCTTGGAGTAAATTAGTAAGTATGGTCTCTGATCTTAGAGGAAAATACCTTTGCAGTGTTTTGTGGGATTTCTTTCAGTAGAGATCTGTAAAACTGTAGAAACCCCAGTTGTAAGTGGTGAGTCACCAGTGTCTGAGAAACTGTAGGTGCTGGTAATTGATGAGAAAATACATGTATTTGTTGTGCTCATCAGTGACTCACTGTTTCCCAACTGAAGCTGTGGCTTCTCAACTATTTGGTTTTCTTGACAATAAGTATTAGAGGTACTGCTTTTCTACAATGCCATGCTGTTTGGAAATAATGTACAATGGAGATGTTAGCAAAGGAGTTAACCAGGATTTCAGTTTGCATCGTGAAGAGTAGAAATTGTAGATCAAGTTCTCAAGTACAGCCTCTATAATTGGAAGAGCTGTGTAATTCTGCAGACTAGAGCAATTAAAATCTAGGTGGAATTTAATAATACAGCATGTAAGGTCACAAACCAAGGGACTAACAGGAATTTGTGTTATAAATTAGGAGTCCTTCAGTCGTAAATCACATTAGGAAAAAGACACGAGTGTATGAATTGGATGTAAAATGTCTGCGAGTTGTTGATCTAATTGAACCATGACAATGCCAAGTGTTCTTTGTCAAAGTATTTCCACTAGAAACAAAGAAGAGTTTGGGACATTTTTTCAGAAAGGAGGAAAGGCTCCAAATGAAAGAATGGTGGAGAAGAGATAAAGAGGGTTCTAATCTGATAGGAAACCAACAAATGTGGAGTGTGACTTGATCTAAGAGAACAACAGTTGAAGGGAGATATGTTCTTGTCTGTCACCACACACAGAGTCAAGGTAGGCAGCTTGGAAGAAAATTATTCCTTCTGCCTGGACAAAGTGCAGAGTTGTGCATGGTTAGCAGAGTAATAAACAAGGGTTAGCTGGCCATGAGAGGCAGGAATGACAAGTTTCCAAAGTATCGGTCGCCCACATCTTCTCCTTCCTCCTTTTAAGACTGAAACACATCACTCTGCATTTTTCTGACAGACAAAAGCAGCACTTGGGCAGGGCTGGGCTGGCCATCCAGGCTGCCCTGACTGGCCAGCCCACCCTCCTCCTGGCACACACTTGGAGTGAGCACCAGAACATTGCAGAAAGATTAAACTTAAACGGCACATGGTATAGTCCTGATGGTTCCAGATTGCTGGTGTGTTGCAACACCACACCTGCTCTCTGCTGAAGAGAAGTGTGGGTGGTTATTAGAGGAACTGCCTGAAATGGTAAGTTTTTATCACAAATTGCTTAACTGCATTGTACAATATCTTGTGTTGATCAACACATTTATATTCCTGTGAAGGTGTTTGCTTGCACTGTTCGATTGTTCTTTGTTGGTTTAAATCAGTACTTATTTTCCAGTTATCTCCTGGGTTTGTAATTGTTTTACTGCAGTCATCCTGCATTGCCAAAATCTTACACACCTGCAATTTTACTCCTGGTTTCAGTCAGGAATAAAAGGACTTTATGGAGATGATGATGATGATAAAGTGGTTTATTTTTCCTTTTGTTAAAATTAGCCATTTTGTATTGTTGTGTTTTCACTCTTAAAATGTAAATCAATGCTTTTTATTCTTGATTGCACATTTTTAAGGCTTTCATTACAGTAAAATACAACCATGAAAACAGAGGCAATATGTTTTAGCCATGCAGTCTTATTTCTGAGAATTGCTGCTATTTATGTTCAATTCTGAGAGTTGCTGCTAATTGTGTTTTTAAAAGTTCAGACTCCACTTGAAAAGTCATTGTTTAGACTTTACCTGTTGTAGACACTGTAATGTCAAGGTGGTAACCTTCTGGTTTGCTCCTTTTCTGCAAATGCCTCAAACTGGAATGGAGCTCTGGGTTTTAACTGCTACTATTTCCTTTATGACTGGACTTCTGTGCACTGTACTTCCAGGAAAGAGTGATTCTCAGAAATCCTGTGAAAAAGAAGCCTTCCCATTTTGGGATATATTTTACTGTCAGTACTTGATTGGCTTCATTGGTAAAGGGCAGTGGATGTCTTTTCTTCCAATAATTTGAAAAAACACAGAAGATCAGTCTCATATCCCATGAAAAATATGACAAAATGGAAACAAGAAGGTTGTCATCTATTAGGTGTTTCTTTCTGGATAATATGAAGGTGTGAAAACAATAGTTTTGTGCATATATAATGAGATCATCTGTTTTGACTTCACAATTAAGTATGTATTGTAATAAAAACTTGAGAGGGACACAAAAAAATCTCATCTTTTCACCCAGAAGAATGTACTGATATGAAATGTCATAATATTTAATTATCTCTATCCTTTGAGTGATGTGTACTTTTCTTTTTTCTGTAAATAGAACAGGAAAACTTATGTTTTTTTCTCTAAAGTGTTTTCCTTCTGCTTCTTTAATTCCAACTAAATTTAGACATAGAAGCACAGAAAGCAGAAGCTCTATAAAGGGATGGAGGGGAGTATGCAGATTCCTTTTTTTGTTTCCCCCTGAGTAATTCATTTAATTCTTTATTTTGTTTTACAGACCAATTGAATTAAAAATGTATGAGTCATGGGTTGTTATTTCCTTTATCCCCTGGCCAATCAACTGTCGATAGCATAGCTCTTTCACACATGAAAAATAAGCCAGAATATTAAATGGTGCACTGGGAATGCCAAACCTTTCATTAATTCCATTACTGAGCTTCCATATAAGTCTGCACCAAATTAATGTGTCAGTTATCCACATCTAAGAAACATCTGGCAAACAAATCAAAGGCAAAGTGGTAGAGGTTCTCCTGTTCCTTTTGTCATGATCATAAATACATCTTTGTTGAAATT
Organism: Colius striatus; assembly: GCF_028858725.1. Lineage (NCBI taxonomy): Eukaryota > Metazoa > Chordata > Aves > Coliiformes > Coliidae > Colius > Colius striatus. The sequence continues at coordinate 4,397,676 of NC_084768.1, forward strand.
ACTTGTAACTCTTACTTATGCTGTGGTTATTTCTCCAGTGTGGTGAGACTGCACATGTGGGGACTTGAAAGATCAAGGTTTCTAAGAAGCATCTTAAAAACAGTACAAATATTAGGTGAGGTAGACTAGATTCTTCCTGTGCAGGATGCTTATAACAGTAAATGTTTTGCAGAGGTTATGTTTGCAAATTGAAAGGATCTAAACCTGTAGAGGGTTACAAGTCTTATGCCCTTCTGCAGCTCAGACTCTATTCCAAATTGAGAAAGTAAGGAGGATAATCGAGGTGAATCATTTCCTCTATAGATACAGTGTAGATATTGAATAGTGACCTTCCTCTTAACCATTTTAGTATAAAAGCTGGCAGAATGTCACTTAGAAGCATCTTGGGTGATTTTTCAAAGTACTGTTTGAAACACCGTCGACTGAAGTTATTTTATCCTTGTTCCTTATTTCAATACCATTTTGCTTTGACTTCTGCAGAGAATTATAGGCATTTCCCAGCTTTTGTGGTGTTGGAAGACTGCAGATACAGCCTTGCTTGAGTTTCATCTCAGCAGGAATGAGCCATTAAAGATTCTGAAAGATACTTGGACATCAAAAACGTCACCACTTTACCTTTCTTCAGATGTGAACCTTGCTGAATAAAAGTGATTGTGATTTCCATTAACCCAATAACAGAGCCATAAAAAGCATTCCTGGGACTTAAGGACATTAGTCCCCTTGGCTTTGATAACATTTGTATTCCTCATGTCCTTACCACTCCCAAAATCCTGTTTTAGGAAGTAGACTTGTGAAAATCGCAGGTTGTTTTAAAGTGTGTTGAAGTCAGTGGAACAGGCAATTTATATCAGCTGAGATCATCTAAATATAGGTTTAAAAGCTTAGCTTCAGACTGCTATTTTTTGAAGTGCTGTTGCCCTTTCTTCCTGGTGTGTTAGGAAGATGTAAACTGTTTCCCACACTTAGAGATTACAAATATTTTCATCATCTGTAATGACCCGTTTTCTTCAAATAGTAACTCTGGCTGAGTTACTAAATCATATTCTTACTTTGGCACAACATCATTAAAATATTGCCAATATTTTAATGAGCAGCCACTACTATGTCACTTCCCTTTAGGCTTTTTAAACTAAATATGTTTGTTGTTCAGGGAAGACGCAGGGTAACGTATTATGTTGTTTTCTTATTGTGAGAATGCTTTTCCAACATATATAGTTGGTCAAACTTGTCAGAAAACTTGCCTTCATTATTCCTGTCCAATGACAATAGTGACTTTTTTTCCTCTATATCTCAAGTGAGGGACTTTCTGGGAAAAGGTGCAACTGGAGCTCCTTGTATAGCAGTGAACATACACCAGTACTACTTCTGCCAGCAAGGGTATTGCTGATGTCAGTGCCCTAAGTTTTAGCTAAAGACTTCATCACACATTAGTAGGAGGAGAGAACATTTACAACCATGTAGACTCACCCTATCACACCTTACACTCCTTTTGCTTATCAACTGTATTTTTACAATCAAAACCCCTAGAGATCACCTGTGGAGAAATCAGCCATTCTCCTGAGGTGGCATAACTATGGTTATGTACAGGGCTTGTCCTTCTGCTGGCTCATTTTCTAAGGTGCTCTTTGGCATCTCTGCCTGCTTCCATCCTTCTTCAATTAATACGTAGGTAGTTATTGAGTCATAACATTTTAATCTCAAATTCAACCTTGTGTTTTCTAGCACATTCCCATTGAATTTCTCTGGCATTCCCTTTGGAAATAATCCTGGATTTGATACATGTTCACGCTGCCTTTAAGGCCATATTTCAGTAGCAGGAAGAATCAAAGGGACTACTAAATAAGAAACTTTGTTTAAGAGTAAAATTCTTTTGCTCTTGCTTTTTGGGTTAGCTGGTTCAGTTAACTTTTAGTCATCAGATATTCATTAACACTATTTGAACTTGGTTCATCTGTGTTAATTATTCAGCATCTTATTCTCTTATGTACTAGTCTTGCATGGAACAGATGAAGATAAATTAAACCAGAGACCAAGTTTTAGCCTGCAAGTTGAAAATGCAGTTTTCACTCTGTTTTCCCATTTACTTTGGCAGAGAGCAGGAAGAAGATGTAACTTAAAATGCTGAATTCTTTAGAGATTTGAATAACATATTGCATATCCTGATGAAACAAAGGTTATTTTTAGTCAACTTTTAGTAATGGGAAACTTAGAGCCTGCTTCTCCTCGGTCTCCAGAATGATGGAGACACAAATTCCAAGACCTAGTCATTTTATGTTCATTTAATAATATGTGCAAGTTGATCAGTACTGCAGAGTTTATGAATCAGTTGTTTACTCTCTGCTGTATCGTTTCACTGTTAACAGAATAAAAGTTGTCATGTACATTATTTACCAAATACCCAATCTTTTAAGCAAAACCAGTGAGGTGACCATTGTAGAAGTGAGTGATGCAGTCAATCTTGCTCATTTTCAGTGGTTTTGAGTTTAGATAACTGCAATGGATCCTTGGCTCATAACTGATAGGTTTATTTGTCCCAGAACATGGAGCAATTTTGTCACCTGTGTTACTCGTGTTTTGTGATGTTTGGTCCAAATGGAGACATCTTGTAGCAAAATCATGGATCCCTCAACTGAAAATTGGAATTGAAATTTAGAATGCTCTTCCCCACCAATTTGAAAGCTGTGTCAGGAAAGAATTTTGTCTGTGAATGAAGGTCAAAACTGTGAAGATTTCACCTTTTCTTACAGTCAATTGAGCAAACCTTTCCAGCTGCACAGTGATTCATAACTGGATCCTGAACTGTGGGATTGATTTTAGAGATCTGATCCATTTCCACTATGAACAAACCAAAGCAAACACAAACAAAACATTATGGGAGGCAGTATTCTGTCAATATGTTTTTTAAAAGTCTTTGTATTTTGCATGCAAACACTTTTTTTTTTTACTGAAATCAAGTGTTTTGACTATGACTGAAACATGATAGAGTTTGATTTCCAGTTTCTGTGTATAGGACGTTTAACTTTCAGCTCTTGATAGGGAATTAGGTAAAGTGTCAGGAGTCTTCAGTGCCATAGATGCATTGGTTGTGTTTAGACACCTTCTGCACCAGCAGTTCCATCTTTTGGGCATTGAAACTGATTTTTCTCATCTTAGCATTTGAAGATGGAGAGTGCCCTTGCCCACCACCTCAGCGTGTACAGTGGCTCCAACAGCCGAGGATCCTCAGCAGATTGTCAGGCACCAGAAATGGCAGCATCAGGAACATCAGCACAAGTAAACTGTGTTGAGGTAGTTCTCCAAAACTGTGTTATGAAACCAAACAATTCTGGTGTACAAAGGCTGATGGAGACTGCCTCTTAGTCCAAAATGTTTAATCCAGATGAATGTGTTGGGTGGTTTTCCCTTACACTTGACCCCCATAACATGTAGAGCCTGCATTGAGCACCGCAGTGTTTCTGATGGCCAGCACAACAGTGTGCCTTGGGGATCATCTGCTCCTAACTCCTTTTCATGTTAGGAACAAGACCAACTAAAAGCAACAAAGCAACACACTTCCATGCCTCATTCAGAGCTTTTGTGGCTATTTAGTCTTCAGAAACTTAGTTGCTTTAGGTGTCATCCCACAATCTCGGCTACAGTCTCTGATTTGTGGATTGGCACTACAGGTTGTAAAACCCTCAAGTTCCTCGATATAATTAAAAGTTGGAATGGATATTATTTTTGATAGTCAAAGAGAAAATAGACATTAGTGTTATGTAAGTTATTTTAGATGGTTTCTCTGTTATATATTTTGTTCCATGTGTAACAGTATTCTGTATCCTCACAATCAGTTCTTAAACACACTCTTGTAATTTCGAAGGCTGGGTAATATATAGATTCAATACTGAGTGACAGATGAATTTATACTTTTGGTCCTTCACTTTACATGTTTTGTATTCTACAAATTACATAAATCATCTTGAGATTCACTGAAAACTGAGTTTTCTTTGTAATCCATTAAGTGATGTAAAATGAAGTAGCTCTTTGTGGTTGTGTCATGTAGTGCTTTAGCCCTGGTTAAAATTTAACTGCTCTGCAACAGCTGAAATGTTAACATTAAGTATTAATTTTACAGTGTAACTTCCAAACTGATTCCTTAGTTAATTTAAAGTTACATTGCAAGGCTTAAAATACTGAAACTGGAAGAAACTCCTGAGCATCCTGTGACATTTTAACAACTGTGAAATAAAGGTTGTTGTGTACAAGTACGAGGAAATACCATTTGAAATGCACACAGCAGATAATCCAGGAACTATTTGCCTTTAGTTGCTTTTTATTTGTTCATAAAACAATGGTGTCATTGATTTAAACTTCAATGAAAAGATAACTCTGTATGTTGTTGCACAGGGCAATAGAAGATGTGTGACATCTTTCCCAGTGCTGGCTTTGAGGCAGTGTGGCATACAAGGAGCGTGCAGCTGTTGTGTTGCAGAATCGTGTTGCCTCTTTCATGGTGTTTATTGTTGTGAATATCTAGTTGTGTCTTGGACACAACTGCTTCTCATTTGTGAATTTTTTCCTATTAGTAATATTTGTGCTGTTATGAATACAATTCTTCATATGGAGTGATTCAGATGTGTTTAGGTTTGTGATTAAAGTTTAGGATGAACCTCCATGTAATCTCCATCTCCTGCCTGTCAGAAGAATTTCTATGAGAATACTGTGATTTCACTAATTTATGGCAGTTGACTCATTTGTTTTGCCAGAAGCAGTAAATACAGGGCATTTTTCTGCTTATTTGAAGTGTTTACAACGTGTAGATAAGTATCTTCTAAGTAAGGCAGCAAAACAAGCATGCAAGAACATGAGAATGTTCTGTTAGGCAATATGTATGATTGCTATGAATTACAATTAATACCAGTGGCTTGTGTGATGTGAGATGTAATTTATGGAGTGTGAATGCTTTAAAACTATTGTAACCGATGTTAATTTCTCAGCGAGTATTCAGCAACTCTCTCTAAGCCATTCTCTGAGGTGGTTTTCATGCATTTCTAGTTTTTTTGTGAACCATTTTCCATTATTGTGTTTAAAAATAATTTGTTAAAGGTTTAAAAGATTCACCTTGCTCTGAACCTCCCCTGAGGTCCATTTCCACAGCTGAGAATCCCATCTTCCCCATGTAACTCCTGCAGTTGCTTATGAGTGGAAGAAGAGACAAAACTGTGATTGGCTGCACGTTTTATTAGTGCAATAATTCTAACAGATAATTTAAGCAATGACTATTTAACTGAGCATTACTCATAATTGCACTTTTCCTGTTCCACCTTTATGAAATGACCCCACATAAAAAACAGAATGAATCTTTTCATAAGAGAAAATGGAATTACATGAAAGAGAAAAAAATACCACAAGCTAATGAAAAATCTCATAGGATATTCCATTGGGTACATTTGGCAGTATGCTTTTTCTTTGGATTTAGTACCAGCCAACTGGAATGAATCTGCCCCCAAGTAAACGTTACAACTTCTGTTACTGTGTGTCTGACTGCAGGAGTCACACCACCTAATGTTTAAAAGTTGCCTTTGATGAATTTGCAGCAGTACAAAGCAAACCTTTTAAAGTTTGGTTCAAAGGTAGAATACACAAGATACCTTAGGCTATGGTTCATTTCATCTTTGAAGAGTTTCAGTTTCACTTTTCTGCATGTGTATAAACAGTCATTAGTGTGTAAATGCCAAAGGATGCTGCTGCTCCAGTCCCAGGGCCAGTTACCAGGGATTTTCTGTCTCGTGACTGGGGTTTTTTGGACACAGGGAATCATAATAGCTAGAAGCTTTTATCAACTTTAATGCAGACTGATGAAGTCACAGGTAATACTGCCTGTGAGAGAAAACTTTGTACAGCCTGTTAAAGAAATGTGTGGCACGTTGCCTGTTTTGTAACTCGTGCAGGCATTGTGCTCTGTACTCTGTGGGTGGGTGTGCAGTTAATATTGCAGCTGCAAAACCTGCAACAGCTGCAAGAGAAAAGAACTATGAGCTTGCAATATACGTGTGCTTCAGTGTGTTTCCTGTGCTGTAAAAACTTAGTGTGGTGCTATGGAGGGAAACTTGTTAAAGGATTTGTTAAAGGAACTTTGGCAATGTCTAAATGCTTGTCGTGACTTCATCTTTTAGGCTGAGTGTGTGTGCACTGCCTGACTGTCTAACGAGTGGCTGGTCTTCAGATGGGTCCAATTAAGCAAAAACACTTCAGGAAAATAATGAATAGTGGATTAGTGTCATCAGTTTTAGGAAACTCCAGTCAGGTCTTGCAGACACTGGCAGGGAGTGCGTGCATTGTTGCAGAGAATTCTCATGAAGTTAATGACATTCTACATAGGAACAGAAGTATCTCTAGTCATCAGGTTTGCAGTTACAAATGTACTTACTTACTTCATTGAGTTCAATTCATTTTAAGGTTTGTATATGATATTTACAACTTGTATCCAAATGTTAGAAGTCTAAACGTGATTAATAACAACCCAATAAAGACACAGTGGTGAAAGTTTCAGGTAGTAAGTTAGACCAAATTAGGATTGTCTTCAGATGTTTATAAATGTAATGTGGGACATTTTCCTTGAGCAACTATACAAAATTATACCAGTATTTTATGTTTATACTAGAATAATCACTACTGTCTTTTTGGTTCAGGAACTTCAGCTCATGCCTTAAGGACAGAGTATATTGTTCTCCAACTGATGTAATTATTGTTGCAATAACAGTAATTCAAGTTTTATTTTTATCTAAACAGAGTTTGACTGCCATTTTGCAAGTAAATACTTAATCTTAGATACTTGCTAATCTCTTGCAGGTCAATGCACAAACTGACACAACTGGAGAGACTTGATCTGGGCAATAATGAATTCTCTGAACTGGTAAGAAGTGCACCATTTGTTAATAGAAAGCCTGTCTTCTGGGTGCTGTGTACATGGGGCATTAAACTTTTACTTAAAGTGTCACAGAGAAAATGTCACTAGTTGGAAGCAAGATCACCTAGAAAAAATAGTGATTAACTGACCATAACACTATATTCTTTTCCTCAGCCTGAAGTTCTCGAACAAATACAAAACCTGAAGGAATTGTGGATGGACAATAACTCTTTGCAAATACTACCTGGGGTATGAACTATTTACCTTGCAGTAAATAAATGCATGTATTTTCTTGAATGGGTGCACACTCCTAGTTCATGTAGTCATTGATTATTTTCAAGAAGTAAAAGTCTCAGCATAGCCAGTCATATGGAAACTTTTAAGTGTTGTGTTGTTACATGACAAAGTCTCAATGGGGATGTGCCTGTTTTATTTAAGTTTCGTGCAGTGTCATGTAGGGAAGTGATTTCCTATTGTCTTGTCATCCAGCATGCAATAACGACCCATTTTATAGAAACCCTCATATTTTAAAGAGGAAATATGAAGTAATCTAAATAAACTTTAAAAACCCAGGTGGTATGTGCAGTATGTGTTATATTTGAAGCAATCCTGAGGCAGTGGAATTCCTCCAGAAAGCATCCCACTTCAAAATGAAGAAAAAAAGATAAAGAAATCTGACCAATATGGTCATGATGATACATTAATACTGCTTCTGACTTGTTGCTACTCCACAGTAGAGCTTTGATTTTCAGTTTCTATTGCTATAAATTATTTGACATTATCACTCTCCTGTGCCTGGACAAAGGGATTCCTGTCGTTAGAATTCTCTTACACAGGTAATGTCAGATGTTTCACACAATAACACTCTTCATCTAGGTCTTGCACAAACATAGAATCATAGAATCACAGAATGGTGGGGGTTGGAAGGGACCTTTAGAGCTCATCCAGTCCAACCCCCCTGCAGAAGCAGGTTCCCCTAGGTCAGGTTACATAGGAAAACATCCAGACGGGTCTTGAAGCCCTCCAAGGAAGGAGCCTCCACAGCCCCTCTGGGCAGCCTGTGCCAGGGCTCCCTCACTGAAACACTGAAATGGTATTTTCTTATATTTAAATGGAACTTTTTGTGTTCCAGCTTCATCCCATCACCCCTTGTCCTGTTGCTGGCTGCTATAGAAAAGAGGGATGTCCCAACCTCCTGACACCCACCCTTTAGATATTTGTAATATCTACATGGCTAGGTGTGGGAGGATGAAGTCCATCCTCTTTCAGTTTTGAACATTTGTTAATCAAAATGAAATTTCTTGCATTGAGCAGTGTCTGGGTTTTGACTGAACTAGATTACATTTGTCTTTTATTTTCCATTAAGCAGTATATTTGCACAGAAAATGTTCATTTTCAATCACTGTCCAAATGGCCTCTTTTTAAGTGCTTTGTTAGTGGGAAAAAAAAGCAAATGTTAAAACCACTTCTTGGGTATGAAACCAGCTGGAGATGGAGAACAGAAACATTGCAGTATTGTTGCTGCAGGGAACTGAGTAGAAGAAATATCACATATACAAGAGACTGTGGGCACAAACGTTTCAGCCATTATTGTTTTTCTATTCACAATGAAATTTGTCAATATATCAAGTGCTAAACGAGTTCCAAACACAGTCCTGCTAAGCTATCATAATTCCTGGAGAGAGTATGTATGGTTGAAGGTGTTAAGTAGATTGTGGAACTGAATCCCAAGGAGCATAATTATTTTCAGAGAGTAATTCACGTTTCCTGAATCTGTTCCTAGTAAACCTTAGATGATGGGGTTTGAAAGCCTTCACCAAATCCAGTTGTTTGAACCAGTTAATAGTAGCTTTAAATTTTGACTTTGAGAAATAGAAAGGAAATAACAAATGGTAATTGATTTTGGGATTCAGAGATTCGCCAGGTTTCCAACGTTAATAATTCAGGTTTTTCAACAGTGCTCTTTGCTAGAAACAAAGATTGTACTCAATGATTAATACGGGTAGAATGGCAAAGGTTGGGGCAAAAAGGGAGATTTTCCCTTCATGCAGCCACTCAGATATGATTAAAGACAATGTGAAAAGTGTCTCCTTAAAGGCAGTGCAGTTCTCAGTAAGGTAAGAGATGAAAAGTCAGCTGTACTCACAGTGTTTCCAAAGCACCTGTAGATGAAGCCAGCTGAAACTATTTTCATTTTTCATGTGTACAGGAAATAACCACTAAAAATGTAGATAACTAAAAACTCCACTGCCATGAGCTTCCAGAGAGTCTCTACGTTTCCCAAGTGATTCACATGGCTTTCCAAAAATCCATAAGGGAAGCTGCCTCGTAAGCCATGAGCGTATGCTCTTCTGCTTTGAAACAAAGCTTCAGATTCTGCACTTCACTTCTTTGTTACAATGGGGCCATTCCTGTGGATCACAAGGTGTTCCTGTGTTTGCATCAAACTGCCAGCAGATGTAACAAATCTGGAACACATTAATGAGTTTGATACGTGTTGTTTCATTTGGTGCAGTTCCTCTTGCAGTTACCTGAACAGGAAGGCTGTTTGACCACCACTGATGCTGCATTAGTGAAATGACTCTTGTACAAAGGATGCTGAGATAACTGAATAGAGCCTATATTACTGTTATTTGTCTTTAATTAAACTTAGCAGCTGGTATGCAGTGTGTACCTGTTGAAGTAACGCTTTGTAACATGCTATTAAGTCTATAGGGAAGTTAAAACAGCTCGTGTACCTGGATGTGTCAAAAAACAGGATAGAAACTGTTGATTTGGACATATCAGGATGTGAAGGACTTGAAGATCTCTTGTTGTCATCAAATATGTTGCAGCAACTGCCAGACTCCATAGGTGAGAAAAGCTCAGCGTTTCTTGTAATCTTTTACAGTTGAGGATTTCATGCACAGCTTTTTGTGGTGATTATGAGACTTTATCACAACTGGAACAAGAACTACCATCAAATTCCAAGGGAGTTCAAGAATATCTGTGTCTGGGTAGTCCATGAGCACTATTTTGTAAAGTCAGGAAAAAAAAGATCCATGGTTACAAAGTCTTGATTGTTGTGATTTGCTCTTTTAAAGGAAATCAGCAAAGAAAGATAAAATTGGTCTAAATTTGAAAGTGAGTAGTGGTTATGTTAACAGTGTGAAACTCTTGAAGGAAATTGCTGCTCCTAGTTACAGCACTGCAATTCCCTATGAGAGCATCAAATAAAAAAGTAGTTCACACTGTTAATTTCCCTTTTTTTGACTGTATTGCATGCCCATAGTTTCGGAATCGTTTAGAGCCTTTGGAAAAGTGTGTGCTCCATGAAATTCATTTTGGTGGAACTTTCTCCTCTTAGAAGGAAATTTCATTGTAACCTGTGTGTTTCTTGGAGCATCTTGATTTTGAAAAGGTTTTTAAAAAGAGTATCCTATCTGTACAGGAGGAGTAGTATTGCTCTTTATCTACAAATATTTTAATCTCATTGAAATCCTGTTGGTTTGATTAAAAGGTGCTCAGATTCATAACAGGTCATTAGGAGAACTATCAAAAGTCAATGTTGCTTTTATAAAGCTTCACAATATTTATGTATAGACTGAAAATGAGAATCAATCTGTATATGTGGTTAATTCTTATAATTAAAGGAATTATCAGACATTTAAGTGTGAGTAGTTGCATAACTAGGTATCATTTACCAAGAAGGGAATTCAACTGCTGCTTTACCAGTGCATAACAGCAGAAAACAGTTAAAAACTGAAGACAAAAAAGATGGGGAAATTATTGCATTACAGCTTTAAAACATTGCTTTCCAAGACTCCAGAAATACACTTACTATTTCTCTTGGGCTTCAGTTTAACATTTAATTGGTGCTTCATTCCACTGAAATGTTTTTCCTATGGGACAGGAATGTGTCTGTGTACCATCCTACACACAGCCACTTCCTCAAACCTCGATGAAAGTTATTCAGTGTTAGAAGTCATTGTTTGTTTAAGGAGAAGGGGGATTACAGAAAGTGGAAAAGATTAATGGGAAATATTTTTCTATTGCTTCCTCCTTATCTGTTTTGCAGGATTGTTGAAAAGGCTCACGACCTTAAAAGTAGATGACAATCAGCTTACGATTCTGCCAAATGCAATTGGAAAGTAAGTACGTCTCACCATTGTCAACATCAAGTAAAATGTGTTTTCCCTTTTGCTTGAAGAATATGGGGTTTTTAAAACAGAAAAAAAATAAGATAAAGATGTGCTGCATTATAAAACAGTTTGAAATGTGTTCCTAACACTCAGCTTCTAACGTCTGAGCTTGGAGCCACGCTATTACTTCTGTGGGCTTGTATTGGTGTAGGTAATAAGGATTGGAATTTATCACATTTTCCAAGAAGAAGAAGAACAAAGGCATTTTTCTGTGTGAATCACTTGCAATTTAAATGATTAGAGCAGCAAGGAGTGAAAGAAATAGAAGTATTTGGGGGAATACGTCTGTTTCCATAGTAACAGCCAATACTCGATGCTGAAAAGCAAGTGGCTGCAAACCTCATGTGTGTGAAGCTTTCTTAAAATACTGAAGTAGCAGAAATGAAAAAGTCATGACAGGTGTATACATCAAAATGTGAGAGTCTCATGTAGGTAATCTTAATGTGATAAGCACTAAGGATGCCCTTTAGCTGCTGTTTAGTGCTACGTGATCACTGGTGCAGAAGTCTGTCGCATGCTGCTCTGTCTGGACCTTATTGCTAAGTGAAATCTGCAATGTGTTGTAAGATTCAAGGTGGGTGACAGCTTGGCTTCAAGTGTGGAAACAGGTGATTCTTTACAGTGTTTCTAGCAGAACACTTCTTCAACGTGGGTATTTTTGTAGGATGCCTCTTCCTCTGCATATCTTATTTCTGAAATGCTGTATAAACCTATATTTGGGGAAAGTGCAGAATACATGGTCCCTGATTGCCTTCTGCAGCTCTAGCACTACTGTTAGCATCATCCCCGTTGCACCAGCAGTAGTGTTCATGCAGAAGTAGCTGACTGCAGCCTAGGTAACCACAGAATCACAGAATGGTAGGGGTTGGAAAGGACCTTTGGAGATCGTCTAGTCCAACCCCCCTGCTAAGGTAATGGTTGTCTGGTATGACAGACTGGTTTTACCAGTTACACCAATTCTGTGCTGTCAATGTGAGACGTTGGGTATGGCACATCTGTGGGCAGGGTGCCACTCAGACTCTGTGCCTCTGCTCTCAGTGCAAAAACTGTTCTCTCCTCGGCAGGTTGTAGCTCAACAAGCTATAGCATTAGAAATAGTTTTCTTAAGCCAGAGCTGTTCTAAGGCTTCCAAAATTAAAGCCTAGAAGGCTTCATATAGACTTGTCCAGAAACATGATAGGAAAGAGAGGTCTGTAGAATAGAAATACCTCTAACCTACACAGCCAGTGCTTTACTACTCCTGCACCCATTCTATAGCAAGAACAACAATTTGGTTGTTGGTGTGTCATCTAGGGAAAAAAACTTCCACACTCTGAAATACTCAAACTGAAAGGTGAGGTTTGGCTTCCTGTGCTGTAGCTCCTGCAATGGCCTGAGATTAATGGGATATTCATGGAGAGTTGGTTGTATGAATCTGAAAAGGGCAGATCTTTGCTACACGAATCGTTGTGCAGCAATAAATTCTGATAGGCAATGAAAGCTCATACAGCTCAAAACTGTCCAGGACACTGTGCAGGAAGCTTCATATTATGTCCAGCATTCACAGCTTTGGGGATCGGTTTTTAATACCTCTTAAAACCTTTCTCATGTATTGACTTGCTCAAAGTGAAGGGAAACCCCCTTTGCTTTAACCTAAAGTCTATTCAGTACTGTTTGTTGTGGAGCCTTAATTACATTTTTAAAGATGCCTACTGCTGCTCTGAACAGTGTGTATGCAGAGAGGCAGCCCAGTCACCTAGAATTATCACATTATTCTTCAGTGATTGGTTGTGCTTTTTAAATGAAGTACTTTCGTTTAATGAGGCCAGCGTCTCCCACATCAAAATGAACTCCCTTTCTCTGACTCATCCATTTGGACAGTGTCCTACTGGGTCTCTTTCTCCTAAATGATAGCTGTAGTACCCACTGCAGAGTATATTACTGTCACACAAGGATTAGCAATGTGGAGGAGGGAACTCTCCCTCCAGGGACCCATCTCGTGGTGAGACACAGAGCAGTTCAACACTGTCTGAAGCAATGTTGCTAATAGGGAACCCCCACCCTCATTTTTGGCAGTCTCATTCAAAGGGCAAGCCTGTCAGTGGCACTGACAGTTTGGCCCTGCAAGGCACTGTGCACAATAGACCCAGCTTAATAAACCATTCCACATATGATTAGTGGATTCACATTGATTAAGTGCTTTACCAAGTTGAACCCAAAGACTAGAGATTTTATCTGTAGGACCTGAGTACAGGCTCAAGCTTCCCCTTTGTGGAGAGAAAGTCAAGTGCATTGGTTGGAATGTATCCTGGAGGCGATTTCTGCTTCCCTTCCCTTTGCTCTCACTAGTGGTATTTCTTTACTTGTCTATCTTTGTATGTTAAGGTTATAAACTCCTTGGTTTGGTTCTCCAGCTTGGTATGAATTGCCCTGATCACTGTTTGAAGTGCTTGGAATACATCCTCATGACAAAAAGTGAGGATAATGTGGGAAAACTAAATGATCTTTCTTAAACTGCCTTACTGGGTAAGATTGATTAACAGTGTCCATAATAGTTCCTCAAATCAGAAACCTGCAATAATGGTTCCCTCTTCAGGACATGATGTCTGTAGTAGTTTGATGCTTTAAAGCTTTCAAAGGGTTCAGAATGTTAATGTTTTGTTGTTACCTAGTCCCTGCATAGCACTTAACAAGTCCATTTATGATTTCAGTTTATCTTTATTAGAAGAATTTGACTGCAGCTGCAATGAGTTGGAGTCTTTACCTTCCACCATTGGCTACCTTCATAACCTGAGGACGTTGGCTGTGGATGAGAATTTCCTTCCTGAACTGCCCAGAGAAGTGAGAAGTTGATTCTGTTTTTAATTACAGATTGAAATGTTTTATGGTAGGACCAAAATTTCGTCCCTACTCAGACAAAATACCTGTTAAAGTAATTGTTTCTACCTGACCTGGAAGGCAAATCTTCCTTACTTACTTATTAGTAACACAGTAAAACCAGTGAATTAGCAAATTCATGTAAAGGTGAGAGTGAGGAGCAGTGTGAGTAACCCTGATGTTACCAACAAAGGGAGGGCATTATTTGCTGGATATTATTCTCTGTCACTTACAGTAAAAACACAATTTGGCCACCTCCTAACATTAGAAGTCAGTGACAGTAAATATTTTCGAAGGAAGTGTCCTGACATCTTTGGGTTTTCTGTTCCTGTAGATTGGAAGCTGCAAAAACGTCACAGTGATGTCTCTGCGCTCTAACAAGCTGGAATTCCTCCCTGATGAGATTGGTCAGATGCAGAAGCTGAGAGTGTTAAATCTGAGTGATAACAGGTACAGTTCTCACAGTTTTTATAATCCATTATAAGAAGTTATATTTTAAAGAATTTAAATTGTGTTTTTAGGTATCTCTAAAAATACTTTTATATAAAATGTGCTTTAAAAGATATGAATTATACTCAGATTTACTTTATTTAAACTATAGAGGGAGGGGAAAAAAAACCCTTTTAAAAGTCTTTATGATTTGGTCTTTGTTCTACTGACATCCAAACACAAACTTGCCTAGGACCAAGGTTGGGATCTCCATGTGTTTTAATAGATTAAGACCTGTTTGCTTCTTTTGTCTCCTGCTGTTTCCATGTGAAAGTGTGATATTTGGCTTCAAAATTGTGTATAACTGTAATATTTAGAGGTTAAAAAACTGTGGCAAGCCGATATATAGGAAATCATGAAATGCAAGCACATTGGCATGTTATCTTGCCTCCACTGAAATAAAAAGATTTCCTTCAGCAGAGCAAAGATTTTGTCAAACAAAACAGGTTCTTCTGTTCTGATGCACATGACTATTCCTCTGAGAAACAGAAGGTTTAAAATGAGGCTTTTGTGATACCTATCCCATGCTGCCACAGGCATCAGAAAAGCCTGACTTTTCCTTGAGATTCATACACATGTTCATCCCAGAAATGTGTTGGTTTCCAATAGAACCACAAAAACACAAGGTTACTCACTAATACAGCATATGATGTGTGAATAACATTTTCTTTCCAGTAATTATCATCTGTACTCAGTGAAAATTAGGGAAAGGACTTTCCACATCTGTGTCTGATTTATTGTCAGCAGTTTCATTGCTGAAACTGAGAATGGGCATTAAATATAAAGTGAAATACTACCCCTGTACTGAAGTAGAAATCCCTGTAAGATATTTGTTTATAAGTATTTGCTTAATTCTGTTACATCATTTTCTGCATTGCAGTTGTGTGTCATAAGATACGTCATGCGTGGACCAGAAGTAAAGTTAAACTTCAGTCTAGTTTATGTTGAAACTGTCTAAGTCCCAGAATCAAATATTTGGTCTCTTGGTTTGGGACTTCAGACTCCAGTGCTTTCCCAGGGACAGGGAGGGCTCTGGCATCAGTCTGTCACCACAGCAGCCTGTGTTTCTGCTTTTATGTGTACAGCTACAGCCAGAAACTGTGTTTCAGTTAAAATTAACGTTAAGATCCCTGCAGCTGGCACATGCAGCTTGCCAACAAGGCAGTCAGGCTTGCCCTCACTGCTCCAGCATCCCTGTGCCCTGTCTTATCCTAGCACAGTGTTGTCCAGGTGTACGGTCACCTTGAGTACGTAAGCGATGTAGATGACAGCAGCCTGTCAGAAGTATGATGAACTTTCAGATGGATGTGTCCAGTGGCTGGTCCATCTTGTTGATACACAGCCAGCCAGAGTGGCATGCAGGAGGAGGCACAGAGTGGATATAGGAGTGGAGAGGCAACAGGATGGCACTGGTTCAGGGCCAGCTGGGAGTTCAAGGAGTTGCAGCTGCAGGATGCCCATTTGCCACCAAAAGTATTTGTCCTGGACATGCTCCTCATGGCATGTGGAGTACAGGGCATGTAGGTGGCTTTGAACTTGCCTTGCCAGAGTGCATGGAGAATGTACAGTCTGCTCTCTGAATGGTCATGCACATATGGGGTGATGGACAACCGTGGTGTGGCATGTAATGAGCAACAAGAGAGCTCTCTCTCCCTTGCGTTATGTGGAGCTTGTCTGGATGTGAAAGTCAAAACCCTTTTGGTCTGAAATCCCTATTAGATGTCTTTCAGGAAGGAGACAAACCTGACATAGATCTCTTTGCCACTCAGGCTAATGCCAATCTCAAATTTTTGTGACTTGACTAATTTTGCTCAGAGGTGGGTCAGTATTCGGAGTCACTTTCTAGTGCATTGTTATTATTGTGGTTTCAGCTACTACAGACTTTCACTCTTGTTCCACGTCTTCTGTAGGCCCTCATCACTGTTAAAGGGACCTTGCTGCTATTAATTGACCAGAAGCTGGTTTAATTCCAGGACTTTATTCAAATCTTGACATTAGAATCCCATTTTAAACCAGGGTATTAGTCTCCAGCTTTTCTTTCCCGTGCCATACACTCTTAAGACTGTATCTATACTTCTCATCTCCATTGCTGGGAGTCCTCCCTCCTTTTATCTTTACAGATCCATACCTGTTCAACCTTGTTACGGGCTCTTCATCCCTGGGAAATGCAGTATTCAGTTGTCTCTACACAATAGAAGACAATGATGGGTTGAATTCTGAGTTGCTATCAGGTTGCTAAGGTGGAGTCTAATGAGAGCTAGCATGCAACTAACTGACCAGAGCTTAGGTGGCTTCACCTCTGCAGTCAGAAAGGTTTTGACTCCAGATACTTGCAATGCACCTACCTGGAGATTCATCCTTGCCTTTGCCAGGCAAGACACTCCCCAGTGCTTCAAGAACCAATGCAGCATTTGATAGAGTGGTGCAGTTGCTATTTGCATGAAAGAAATGGAGCCCTCCCCCACGTAGTGAGTCGTTGGGGATAGCTGCTTGGACTCAGTGGCTGGTAGGAGTGAGTACACATGGGATTCATTCAGAGAAAAAAAAGATGTCTTACCAGTAACCGGTGTTCTTCACAATGTGTAGTCCACAGATACATTTGTCTTCCATCTGCTTCTCCTCTCTCCTCAGAGTCCTTCCAGGTTTGAGTCCTGTGATTGAGAGGTAGAATTGTTAGAATGTACATTTGGGCTACACTTCTCAAAGAGCATCGGTTACTGGTAAGTAACCTTTCTTTTAGTTTTAGATTGTTCTTAAAGAAGAGCTGAAAGAATCATCAGCTTTCTGTATTTGCACTGTTCTGCTTCTGTCCTGGGGTCAGAACTCAGTTACTGCTCTGAGCCTCACCCACAGAAGTTAGATGGGAAAGGGTCCTGAGATTACACCATCTGTTCAAAAAAAGACAGTTTCCTGGTGTACCTTTTCTGTGTATTTAATGATACAGTATAGCTCATTGCCAAAGGGGTAACTATCTCTGGCCATGTATATCCACCAGTGATTTTGTGAACAGCATGTTGATGGGTTAATGTGAAGCACGTTCTTTTGAGCTCTCATGCTCTGAAAATCCTGTTATTATCAATTTGCTGAGAGTTACCTTGGAGAGCTGTCACAAACAGCAACTCCCTCTCTGAGCTTGACCGACTCACTGGTAATGCTGCTTGTTATGATGAACTTTCAACATGCTTTGACATGGGTTTGTATTTGGCTTATTATTTGAAAATCCTCTCTGAATGTCACCAAAGTATAATATATGCATCAATGGATCTAGAAAAGTACTCTCCTAGGCGTTTGGGAAGCCTTCCTACGTTATGTTACAGTATTAATCACTGGAAACTCTTCCCATACTCTAAGCTTACTTACTTAAGGCATAACTAAACCAAAATGCAGTACCTGGTGCAAATATGTAGTGGGTTGTTTTACAAAACTATGAGGAAAAACAATTACTAACAAGAAAGAAAAGTTAGAGTTGCATCTCTCGAGAGGCTTACAGTAAAAACAAAGTCCACCTTCACCCCATAAAGCCCCTCAAATATCAGCATTGGGTATTATATTCAAACAGGATCAGTGGTATTTTCTTTACTTTTCTCTGATGTTCCATGAATAATATTCATTAGCTTACACTTAAGGTATTTAGCCCTTGAGAACTGATAAATCATGCAAAAGATGTAATCTAGAATTAATAACAGCTAGGGTTAGTTAAAGCAGGAATTATTCTAAGGCTGTCATTCCAGACTGGAATAGGGATATCCTTTCCAGAAGGATGCTGGTTTTGGCTAGTTTGATTTTATTCACCTGTCAATCTTTCAGAGAGATTTCTCCTTTTTTTTTCTCATAATAAAACATCTTCTATCTGAAAATTAAACCCTATGAAACATCCCACAGGCATTTCATGCATTTCTAAACTGTTAATGTGGATAATTGTTTTCCTGAAAAATCAGTTGGTGCCTCAGGGTTTACCTTAAAATATCTGGTTTTATTAATGACTTTTACACTTTTACATTTACCACTGGCATACGTGATTTTACCTGCAAATTGAAGCTACTAGTGATGAAAAAATTGCACAGGCATGAAACCATTGTTCATGCAAAAAAACACAGGGGATGGCTGCCACGTGTTGGGACTGGTGTCATTGTTCTGAAGGTTCAGAGACGTTGTTTTCCTGCAGACCTCGTGTCTCTGGGTGCCATTCAGCTGGTGCCTGCAGGAGCAGGTGTTAGGTCTATGGCTGTTGCTCTTAGTGCTATTCCCAGTCCTGGCTCAGGCTACAGTTGCTCAGAAACAGTCAAACGTCACCTTCCAGTCCACACAAAGGTTCTGCCTTCAGGCTGAGGGAAATACCATCCATAGTAAGAATAAGTAATTTTGGTACAGCACTTTGCCTTTGAACTATAAGTTAATTTGATTTGGCCATCATCTTAATTAACTCTCTATGCACCAATTAAAGTTTCATCTACCATTGTGAATGTCTTTCCCCTTAGATTAATAAAAACAATTACATATGTAATTTTCCAAGCTGTCTGGTGAGGAGTTTCAGCATTAAGCATAAAAAAGGTTCATTTTATGATTAGACAGGAATGAAAACTAAATTTCAGGTAGTTTAGGCAGTCCTTACTTTCTGAAAACATTAATTCTGGGTTTAAATGTGCACACACATGCAGAACTGCTGTAATCTGTGCAGGCACTTAACTGGAGATTTTGTCCTAGCACACTCTGTGTATCCATTCACAGCACTTTATTTCCCTTTTGTAGGTAGGTTATGCTCACTATAAACTATTCTTACTGAAGTCTCCAAAGCACATTGCTTGTAGTAAGTCCATGCTGCTTTCTGAAATAGCACAGCTCTTAAAGCTAAATGACTTTGTGGCAAAAATGCAGCTGAAGTAATTCCACAGTGGACACACTTTCAAGGGATTCCATGGAAGCAACAGTGCAAAAGCTTGGGAGGTTCTAATCTCCTGGAAATACAGGGAGATATTTAATGTGAAGAATAGTTTAGGAGTATTGTTGGTTACTTAGTGGTGGAGGGGCAAAGGGTTCTGTGGATGCCGTGCAGGTGGAGTAGCTGACAGCGGATCACCCGTCTCTGAGGTGTGAGTGAATGTAGCTATAGGAGCCTTTCTTCCTGCTGAATGGGATCGTGTGACTCGCTCAGAAAAGGGCTTTTCCTAAATCACATTTAACTTTTGTCTCTGTAGACAGTCCTTTGTTTGGTCTGTTTTTTCCTTCAGTCCTTACAGCTCCTTAACCTTCTGTAACAAAAAGATGGGGGAACGTGCATGCGTGGTTAGCACAGCCCTCCCGTGGTCATGCAGGCTGAAAGGTCAAGTAATCTGTCCAGAATAAATGGATTCATGAAGTTTCCACAAGTATCTAGTTGTCATTTGCCTGTTCTCCCATTCAGATCCCTTTTAGGAAATGTGTTGATGTGTATAATGAAGGTCATGATCCTTTTACTGTTTCACTTAGTTGTGGTGTTTAGGTTCAATATTGATATTATTTTCATCTTTCTCCTAACATTTCTGCACAAGCAAATTTTCAATGATCTTAAGAGTATTCCTGTTCCAAAATTTCATGTCCAATAAAAGGACTTCTGTTAGCTGAACTGAAGACTGTTAGGTCTCTGCTACAAGTCTCCCTGGGACCAAGATTTGTCCTGTTTTCTGAGTCATAATCTGTAACGTTGGTTACATCATAGCCAGGGCAAAATATTGGTATCTCCTCAGTACCTTTAGGGTAAGATGTCAGTAGTTCTAGGTTCCAAATGTCACTCTTAATGTGGGATATCCTTAATACAATACTGTATTTGAGTAAAAAGGGAGAGAAAACAAAGATACGAAGTTACAGCAAATTCAGTATGATCAAGGTAAACGTGCAACATACAAGTCTTGTAAGAAGCTGTTGTGTAAATGAAGGATTCATGTTATTCTGATATTGTCCTTTACAGACTGAAGAATTTACCATTCACTTTTACTAAACTTAAAGAACTTGCAGCTTTGTGGCTTTCTGACAACCAGGTAATGACTTTCAGTATTGATACATTCTTAACTCGAGGTCTTAGCAATGATCATAAATGAAGCCTATAATTTAATACATGATTGTGGTATAACATTAGAAGTGTTTGCTCCCAGTCCAGCTTTATACTTTCATATCAAGGTATGGATTAACTTGGACAGATCATCATTGTGGGATTTATTACTTGCAGCTCCTATGTCCTTACAAAAGTAGGAAAGAGAGGTCAAAAGTATGAAGAGAATATTTTGTAAATAAAAATTCAAGAGATGAGACTTTGTTATCAGACTTGTTGTTAGTTTGTCTCATCCTTTACTCCATCTATGCCTCTATTCTTGTTACATTCCTTTTCCCTTACCCTGTCCATGCTTCCATTCTGGCATATTCTAAGCTTATTGCAGTCAGTGGGAGTTTTAACATGCAAAAAGATGCACAAGAGCTCTTATCCTTGTTTTGGAAAAAGCTCTAATTTAAACTCCTTTTAAATTTAAGTATGCCCGCCTTTGTTCCAAGAGGTTTGATTTCACTACTATATATTCTTTAGAGTTCTATTTTAAAACAATTTATGTAACACTAACACCGAGAAATGCAACAGTTCAGCCAGCATCTGAGCACAAAAATAAGTCTCGATCCTTTCCAGGATTGGTGGGTAGAATAATTTTGCACTTCCATAATTTGACTCTAAATGAAGAAAAACCTCAATTTGTACAGTGTTAGAAATGTTCCACATGCCTTAACAGTGTTTAATAATCTCAATAAATTCTCATCGTTTCATCTTTCTTACTCTGCAATAACACCCATGGTCAGATATTATACCTCTTTAGCTCAAGCTGATGAGGATAATTCTTCAGGGGCCAATTATCATGTTACTGGAAATTAATCCATCCTGTTCTCCATCTGTAAAAGCCCCAGGGACTCAGGTCCTGCAGCTGTCTGTTGCCCAACAGCTCAGAGCAGAGCCTGTGCCTGTTCACGGGGCATGGCACAGCAGACAGGGGTGTTTCTTTGCCAAGATGTTAGATAAAATCCCTGCTGACCCCTGGCCAGGGTGTGCCATTCTGCCCTCAAATTGTACCAGAGCCAAATGCAGCACAGTTGACAGGTTAACATGCTACCTACTTATTTCACCACTCCTTAAATGCAGTTTTTGTCTTTATAACAAAGCAAAAAATGTTAAAGCTGAAGGGAAGGGAGTCTAAGTGGGAGGGGTAATAGATTATCTTCTATGAACTATGACAGTCGCTACTAGGTGCTACATTAGAACAAAGCATCAGTAAAAAATAATCAGTTGAGGTAAAGCACACAGTCACATCTGAATATTCAGAGTGCCTCCATGTAAATTCTGCAGTGTCTTGCACCAGGTTTACCCTCAGATGAACAGATAGTGGATTGACTCCTCCTTATCCCTAGCTTAAAGCAGATCACAGCCACGATGTGAGTGTTTTAACTGTGTAGGTGTAGCTCTGTTCTGCTGATCCTTTAGCTTCCTCACTGGTACAGCTCTGAACATGCAGACAGTGTTTCTGATACTTAGTTTTCTTCTGTTGATCCTGGTAGGAACTGCAGGAATTACAGACGAGGAATGAGCCAGGAGGAACTGCCACCAGATTAATACACAGAAATTCATTTTGATACAGAATTTTAGTTAATCTTGTGTTTTCTATTTGTCAAATGCTGAAATCCCATCTCAGTTAACACACATGCTCTGAGCTAACAGTTCTTTGTTTTGCCTTTCCTGTACAGTCCAAGGCTCTCATTCCACTGCAGACTGAGGCTCACCCAGAAACAAAGCAGAGAGTACTGACTAACTACATGTTTCCCCAGCAACCCCGCAGTGATGAAGGTAAAACGCCATCAGCAGTTCCTACAAAGGCAGAAATGGTGCTTGTTTAGACAGCAGAGAGAAAAACAGGGAGGGAGAGGAAGGTGTTTTTGATGTGGTTCTGTGTGTGAGCACATCTTCTGACACATCAAGCCAGTGGTGCACACGTAAGAGGCCATATGTGTTGCACACAAAGGCATCCTCTTAAAACATCTATTATTATCAGGCCACCAGCCTTGTGTTTTCTTAAATACATTTTTCTTTTCAGAAGAGAGGCTTTGTGTAAACAATTTGATCCTGGGAACTGGGTGTGCATGGGACAGAAATTCTCAGATGTGCCTCGCTGTCGTGTGGACTGGCTGTTGGCCAGAGCCAGCTCAACCTGCAGAGGCACTGGACACATCTGAGCGAGCTGGATATGTCAGGTTCAGGTTCATAGCTACATTAAATTTGAGAGTTTTCATACTCCTGCTCTGTTCCAGATCTGTCCCAAAACCTTGTTGCTTCCCGTTTCAGTTTGAAGAGTAAACTGTGTAGTGATTTAGCAGTTTCTACCCCCACTTCCCCTCCTCAGCAATTTTAAACCAATAACCCAAGATGACAGGACCACTTAAGAACATCTCTTTAGATCATTTCTAATCATCTGCTGGGTGTACTAATTACTTCTTTTTGTGCATTGCTGTTTGCAATTTAACTGTAGATTTCCAGTCAGACAGTGATAGTTTTAACCCTACTTTATGGGAGGAGCAGAGACAGCAACGTATGACTGTTGCCTTTGAATTTGAAGAGAAAAAGGAAGAGGAGGAAAATGCAGGGAAAGTTAAGGTAAGTTGTATTGGATTTATTCTGCTATTCACATGTTATGGACAGGGTTCAATTTACAGATCTTGAATTGAGCTGTTTTTGTGTTCTACGTGGCCAGAAAGTACTCGTCACCGTATTTCAATCACAGCAGTTGAGGAAGAACAGCATTTCTGTTCTTCCTGAAGTACAAGTTACCCATTTCAGCTCTTGCTCCTGATGTTTAGACAGCAAACCTTTGATTTCCTATGTCAGTTCAGGCCCTAAGGCCAGGTTCCTACTGTGAGAGGTGTTTTGTCATGAAGACAAAATTAACACAAAATGTTGGGAGACTTAGAATTGATGTCCAGCCACTTAGTTCTTTAGAAATATTTAGATCATACTGGGGATTCCACATTCTTCTCAGAGTGGAACCCAATGAGAGTGTTGCAGCCTCATGGAATGTGCAGTGGAGAGGGGAATCTCTCATCAATCTTTGTAACCTACCAAAAATGAAGAGCAAAACACAGATATCCTCCCTCATTTACCTGGAAAATGTTTACATTCCAAAATGTTCAGTTAAGCCCTTAATAAGCTCCATTGTTAGAAGGATAATTGTCAGGACCATGAAAATTTCTATTTCTTGAATAATATAAAGAAATGACCCCATATCAAACACTTAAACACAGCAAATTGTCACCTGGGGGAGGATACCCAACCTAAAATGTATTGCCAGGGGCAAAAAACATATGAGGAGATTTAAGTGATATTTTACTTCTATAAGTAGCAATGCTGTTATAAACAACTGTTTCACATTCCATTTAGATCTTCCTGGAAATGCTGGATTTTTCTTTTCAGTGTTTTTCCCAAATAAGAGCTTTTATCTCGCTCTTGTAACCAGAGGGAAGGGACTCCTGCATTAGTAAAACAGGAAACGAGGTTAAAAAGCAACCTTTGCCTCAAAATAAATAGATGGAGCTGAATTTTTACCCCAGCTGAATTTGCAGATTGATGGGTCACGTTGGAGCACTTGGGGTAGTTTTATATTGTTCCACCATTTCTTATCAGAACGTTAACTGTGGGAAATGCGGCTGTCCACATGCACAGAACAGCTGACACATTAACAGAGAAGCAGATAGATACCAGTTTCTAAGATAATTTACTGTATTATGTTACTTGCAAGCGTTATTTCAGATACTGACCTGTAGCACATGTATTATAGCACTGAGCCATTTAGGTTTAATGTAATTCAGAACACTATGAGTGGCTGAAACAAATGATGCCTTCAAATAAACTGTTCTTGTAGAAAAAAAACAGTCCATGAATGCAGTTCCTATAACTTCAGTTCAGATCCTGCCATCTGCTGTGTGGAAAAAGGGGGAGGCAAACACAGCCGAGGCACTTGCACCACGTTTTCAGGTTTCCTAGAAACAGCACTTAACGAAAATACCTGCCCTGTGCCCGTGTCGTGAGCAGATGGCTCTGCTGGTGTGATCCCAGGCCCCGTGCTCTGCACCAGAGCTGCCCAGGGTGCACGGGGTGCCCTGGTTGCTGTGCTCCTCACCCGGGCTGTTTGCTCATTGCTGGCAGCTGCTGCCAAGCTGTGATCTGGGAGCAGGGCTGGCAGGGCAGCTGCAGCCAAGCCCGGTGCCCGCAGAGCAGGAGAAGGACGGCCAGCAGCCAGGAGCGGGCTGTGCCAAGGGGGAAGTCCATGTCCACAGGGCTGCACCTCTCCTTAACATTTTGACTTGTTCATGCAAAGATCAAGACAGTCTTTATCCTTTATATCTCTGCTTCCTAGTTGTGTAAGAGCCCAACACTAAAATACATTTCCTAGAGTTCTTTCTTGACCGTTCCGCCTCTCATCCATAGAAAATGGGTATAAACCACTGCATGAGACTCCTCTGTTCCCGTATACAATCCACTGTTCCTCTTCTCCATCACAATCCTAATGTTTTCTCATCAGACCAAAGCGCTACGTTTTGCAGCTAATGCTATAGTTATTGCTTATATAGAGAAGAATGATTAACTGCAGGGCCAAGCAAGGAGCTGGGAGCTGATCAGATATTTCCTTACATCTGTGTTCCTTGAAGACAACATCCCTCCTCTCTCTCATATCTCCCTGTGTGTTCACCAGATACCCATAAATACCTGTAGTTTTTAAACACTCAAAGTAGAGAAATAATAGTACTGTTCAACCCCAGGAAATCATGCCAGGCTGTAGAAGGAAAAGGTTTTCCACTGAAGGTATGTGTGGGTTTTTCTCTATCATGGACCACAGCCTTTTTGCCCAAGCCATGAAAAAAATGAGCTCCAATTCCATTGCTATTAGTAAGATGAAAATGCTTGTTTGAATCCTGCTGGTATTTCTGTGCTCTTTCCCAGTAATGCCAGTTCATCTCTATATATGAATGACCATAAAAGTGTTCTAAAGAGTCACTTGACCGTGCTGCTCAGCAGCCTGTGCTTACAATCATGCATGTGAACTAAAAGGTAATTGCTGGAACCTTTTGAAAGCTTCACGTGTGTCCCTCCAGCTGTGTGTTCCCACGTGTCCTAGGGAAGTTTTAATGTGTATGCTTCTAGCAGCTTCACCAAACCTTAATGAGATGAATCTGAAGGATGCCTTAAACTATCACCACGAACGCTGGTAGTGTTTTATAAAAGCAGACATAGATTTCACTTTTTCATAGTTCAAACTGATTTCTCGGCCAACTATATGTTAAAATAGATGTGGTAACTGGAATTGCTCAATGACTCCTTCCATCAGGAATTTCGAACCCCAAAAATCCTGTCTTCAGGGTCACGCTACTTTTGATGTAGCATCAAACGTAGAGGAATTGTATCGTCAGGGAGTACGGATCTCCTCTGCAATTCTAAGTCTAAATCAGTAATGAAAATATCTGCATGCTAGTGGATATGTCGACCTGGCTTTTCGCTGTGTTTGTCTGTAGACCTTGAGCTTACACGATGGTCTGAGCTTCTGTGCAAAAGCGATTGCCTGATTAGGCCACATCTGAATACGATTTCTTTCAACCGTAAATCAACCAAAGCTTTAGTGATGCCTTACAGACTTAATTTCTTTTTTCTGTTGGAGTTCTTTATTAACACATGACATCATGGTCATTCATTGTAACGTTTTATGTTGGAGTCATGTCAGAATCTATTATCTGTAACGTTTCTTCTATTGTGGTTCAGAATGTATGCTAATATTTCATGTAGTTTTCTTTTCCAAATCGATCATACTTTTGCTTGTATTTCTAAAACCAGCCCATATTCATTTGAATCCAAACTCAGGTGTTTTCCTGCTCATTAGGAAATGAAAGCCCAACAGCTGTAATAGCTATGAAAAGTAAGCTCCCTTTGCTTACCTCACGTACACGATGAGGTTAAAGCTTCTTTGTGGTACCTGCTTCCAAATACTTGTCTCGTGGTACACGGGGAGTGTGTTCAAATCTCACCACCTCGTAATCAGGAACATTTGTCCTGACACTGTGTGCACTGGGAGCTGTAATTTCACTCCACTGAAGGATTTTGTGGCGTCTCCACCCCAAATTCAAGCCCAAAGAGAGCGGCAGGCTCAGGCAGCACCTTCTGTGTTTCAGCTTCTGTGTCTGGTGGGTGCCGTGGGCAGGGACTGGTGGCTCCACAGAGCCTTTCTGCTTCACCCTCCGAGTGCCAAGGTGGGTGCTTAAGCCACAGCCTCAGACACAGTTTGAATAAAGGCAGTGGGGATAGGACCAGTTTGCAGTGTGAAGGATGGAGCGGGGAGGACAGGAGATGCTCTATGGAGGAGAGGGAGGCATCATCTGCTGTGAGCAAGCAGCCTTGCCCAGGTCATGCTTTCTTGGTTGCACACTTCAGTTTCCTCTGCATGTCTTCTCATGATGTGATGTGGTGTTCAGCAGACAAAATATGTCTGTAACACGGTGTGGTAGGTGTAAGGTGAGGTCAGAATCATGTATGTTGTGCTTCCTCCTTGAGTCATTCCCAACACGGTCATTTACTGCAGGGCAACGTGCTGATAGTGTAATGTCTTGCCAGATGACAGGGGGCTGATGTCATCTGTGAGCCTTCTCAGATGCTCCTGCCCTTTCATCCAACCATGAGATTTGTAGAATTGTATTCAGATTAGGATTGCTTTGGACTCGGGAAATACAAGGTTTCTCTACTTCTGAGTGATAAAAGTTATAAACCAAAAACATGCAGTTTTCTAGAAAATCTGTAGGGTCTGTCAGTCAGTGAAAATCCTGCTCAGTGTGACTTAGGGATTTTGCTGTGGTAGTTTGAGTCTGTTTTCCTGTATTTGCTATGTAAGAAAAGATTAACACACACTTGAGTGCCTGTATGTGCGTTATATATCTGAAAGAGAAAATAGCTCCCGGTAGATCAGATTCTGTTCTCAGCTGCCATAGGTAATTCAGATTAATTCAGTACACTGAACCTAGCTAAATTAATTCTGCATTTACAACAGTGCTGTTTTGAAGAAGTGTGATTTCATACATCAGTATTCTCAAGCAAAGGGTACAATTAAAATACAACACGCTCACGGGGTGAAAGATAGGCTTATAGGGAACCATTCCCATCCGTTATTTTATGTCACTGAAATTCCATTATAGGTTGACACACTTGTAACTTGAGAGCAACTTTAAGCCCAAAAATCCCTGAAGATAGCTTTGTGTAACACGTTACCTCAAACAGATTAATTAGGAATGTGAGGAGCTTACACTTAGCCATAGTACTGTAACCACGGTTTTAGTTTGCATGCTGTTTTCATCTTGTATTTGTGCTTTAATTCTTTTTATGAATGTTCAGGTTGAAATAAATCTAAAACGTTATCCTACTCCCTACCCGGAGGATTTAAAGAATATGGTAAAATCAGTTCAAAATCTGGTGGGCAAAACAAGCCATGGAGTACGGCCTGAGAACTCAACACCAACTGCGAACAGTGAACAAACTGTGAAAGAAAAGTATGAGCACAAGTGGCCCATGGCACCAAAGGAGATTTCAGTGGAGGTAATGTAAAAGGATTGTTGTTCCTCTCGAGAGTTCAAGATGGGGTTTTTGACATAACTCCAGCAAATGACATTCTGCATCTGCTGTGATCTTCATACCTAACAGATTCTAGTTTCATTCCACTAAGTTAATTTAGTTTTATATTAAGTTGCTGGTTTTCCCAATGCTACTGAGTCTGTCAGCCTGAGTTTTCAATTTTTACCCTACCTAAGTCTGAATTCTGGTACTGATATATACAAGCACTCTCCTAAACTTTAATGATATGAGAGATTTGCATATTAGCAGGAAAACAGACCTGATCACAACTTACATCTCAGACTTAAATGCGCGTATCTCTGCGTCAAACGTGTTAATGACAAATCAGTTTGTTCTGACTGACCCTTCTATGCCATTAGGTTTCTGCTTCTGCTGTTCACATTACATCTAGTAGATAGCCAACTAACCTTGTTGAGAGTTAGTTAACAGGAGTGGTTCTTTGACTACAGGGACCTTCAAATCAGGCACCCTCTGAGCAGCCACTGAATGATTTGCAGAACCTAGCCAGTAAGCTGTTTGCCAGAAGTGGATCAGTAGGCATAGTAACAAATCTTCTGTTCCAGCATGAATGTCCAAAGGGTGCATTCCCAAATACTGCAGTCCTGTGCAAAGCTGTTACAAATAGCTGAGAGGGCATCTACCCGTTAACATTCACACTAACCATTTCCTTTGTGCAGGCACAGTTTATAAATAAGGGAAGTCTCTTACTCTGCCAGTACGTACTGATGGTTCATAAGCTTGGACAGGTCTACAGGAATACCAGCATGCTTGAAAATCTTTATGAAGTCTTAATATTCAAAAGAAATAAAGGGGAGGAAAAAACCTCATCACATTCTCTTTTTGCTCCTTTGTTATTTAAGCATTATGATAAATTCATTGTCCTTGAAACACTCCTGTTTGTGACTACTGGTGTCTGCATGAATCTCCCTTCCTCAGTTTCCCATATCCTTAAAACAGGCTGGCTATTCTTGCATCTTCAGCAGTCACCGTGGTTGCTTTTTCAGTATTGTGTGTTTTATTTACAGTTAAACCTTTCTATTTGTTTAAAAAAGAAACACAAACGCTGAAAGTTTTCTCTTAAGATGACTTCAGAAGCCTATCTTCAAACCTAGGCACCCTTTCAAATACTGCTTCAAACTGAAATGTTTAAGTTAAAGCATTCATGTTTTTATCTAAATATGAAATATTGAATTCCACCAGTATTCCTTTTTGCTCATTAAATTCTCTCTTATTATGTAAATCTAGCCTTTGAACCAACTCATGTCTTGCAGCCTGAGCAGGGACCTGTTCTGCTGAATACATACCATTTGTTTTCTGTCATGAAGCTTTTGAACTTGATTGTTCTTAATAGCTTTCTATGAGTTTTAATCATCCCTGCTGTGAACACACATATTATCTGTCTGGAGTGTGAATTGATGTTGTCTGGCAAAGACATTAGGTGTTTGGGATGTGACTGTGTCTGGTGACACGGGCTGCAGAAACAGGTGGTGATGCTGGTTTAGTTGCTGTTAAACTAAATGTGAAGTTGTTAAACTGAAATGTTAACGTCCCAGTTAACAGAGGCACAGCAGAGGGTCCTGTGAGTATGCAGAGCCCAGTGAAGCCTCCACCATGGGGCTGTAGGGAAAGAGTAAAAGGCAGTAACACCATAAAACACCACAGTTACTCTGAAATGCTTGTGAGGCCACATACTGGGTTCTAACACAAAGATGAAAAAAAACCCTGAATTCTTACACTTCATTCTTTAATAAAAACACATTCTCTTGTGCAAAAATAATCATCCCTAGTTATTCTGTGAATGTACATGGACTGTTAATTGTGTGAGCATCACAAAAAGCCTTCTATAAAAATAGTTGAATTGCTGAAGAGCCAGCAGTAGTTCCT
This sequence comes from Colius striatus, assembly GCF_028858725.1. Taxonomy (NCBI): domain Eukaryota; kingdom Metazoa; phylum Chordata; class Aves; order Coliiformes; family Coliidae; genus Colius; species Colius striatus. The sequence continues at coordinate 4,427,638 of NC_084768.1, forward strand.
GAAGTGCAATTAAATAATGTGATTGCAATTTCCTAGTTCATTTTCTGCCACGAGCGATTGATGTGAGTGCGTGACTGTTTCCATCATGTCAGGGAAGATGTCTCTTTCATCTCCTGTCATTATGGTAGTGAAGATGGTGGAACTTTCTTGGATTTTCTTTTCCCCAGTACTTGGTCAAGACTAGTGACACAACTGTCTTATCATTCATCCAAATGATCACTTTGAAAAGGTTTTACGGCTCTGAAGCAGGATGAGATACACAGTCTCCTCTCTTTAGCTTCCAGCATGAAGATAAAGGCAGAGGACAGGAAAATGTAGAAAAAGTGTGAATTCTTTTCTGAGTACTATTAGCATGATTTCAATTGTAACACATTAAATAAAACATAATTAAGCTCCATTTGCTTTTCAGATAATTAGGAGACAAGCTTTTCAAGCCTTGGGTTAAAATACAGTTTGAACATGCAGGTGTGTTCTGATAGAGACTGAAGGCAGTTTTCTGATAACAAGGTAATTTAATTTCAGGTGCAATGCTCACTTTTTCATCCTCAGAGGCCAGCCAGGCTGGTTTCTTTTCTGATCTCTTTTGGGTTTTCTGGCAGTTCATTTACACATGTTTCTTCACAAAACTGTTTCTAAATAATTAAAGGGAGCATCTGAAATGAGTAACAGGCTACATTTAAAATCCCCTATATCACCCCTCACTTTCAGCTGTAATAAGCAAGCAGTTTCTTAATTACTCATCAATTAAAACAAGCCTCCTCATTGTCCCAGGTTGTTTTGAGAACTGTGCATTTTGGACAAAAAGAAGCCTGGGATAACTTAGTGCTTTGTGTAGCTTTTCCATGAGAAAGAGTGAGAAATGCCACAAGTCAGCAGTTAAGATCTTTGTAGTTAATATTCTTGATATGTCTGGATTGACAAACTATAAACAATTCTGTAGAACTCTCACTTTTGGATTTTAAAAATTGTCTCTTCTACTCCAGCCTACAACATTCCATCCTCTGTGTTAATTCCTAGCAGGTTCATTAATCCTGTGTGAAAAGGAGGAATGGTTATCCTTTGAGTGATCTGATGCAGATGCCCATGCTAACAGCTAGGAAAATGCCACTTCAGGTGAACAGGATCTCCCGAGATCTTCATCTCATCTCAGTCAAAGTCAGACCTTAGTCCTTGTGACTTTGTGGGATTTTTGGGGGTGGGTGGAGGGGTGGAGATGAACAATGCTTTTCTTTGCTTTTCAGTGAAAGTTTCAGAATCTGTCTTAAAAGATCATCTTGCCTTTCTGGGAAGACTTACACACTTCTATTTCCCCCAGGATGCCCAGCTTCAGTTGATTCAGTTGATGTGTCTGTTGTGGGAGCTGTCTTCCACTAGTGAGATGCATTATGACACTTTCTTCTGATTTGGAGAGGAAAGATTTTTGTGTTGCTTGTGCTTTAAGCCCATACCTTGGTAAGCTTTTTGCAACAGAATTGCCTATATTTTACCAGGAGTCAGAAATATCTTCCTTACAGTGTTTTTGATTTGTCCATGGGCATAAAAGATCTTTAGTGCAGTTATGAGCTTGGTGCCCTCTTGTCAAAGGAGTCAGGTAGTCATGATTTACTCATCTGAAGGTCCAACTCACAACAGACCTTTCTTCAGATGGGATGTCACGTGTTGCATAGTTCATTTTGAGTTACTCTGACTTTTGCCTGATCTTACCTAAGTGTCTGGACTGGATGGGCATTATTCAGGGCTGGCTCCACAATAAAGCCTAAAACAGTCCAAGAAATCACTTGATCCCCTGAGGCTACTGCTCTGTCTGTCTCCACCTGCATGAGAGACTGAGGAGGTGCAGCATTACATGTCTGGACACAGTGCTCTGTGCAAACCCACATACACGGGGCATGTAGGCCTGGGTTATGTTTGATGGACCACAAAGTGGCTTTTCTGCAAAAGACCTGAGACATTCTCCATTGACAGCCAGCAGCCTCCGTGAGATGCATCCAACTAGTATCATGCACCTGAAATAAAAACCTGTACTCATCATTCTGTCAAAAAAAGAACTGCTGGTTCTTCTTGTCTTACAGCAAACAGTGTTATTTTAAGCTTATAACTCTTGGAAGTTTCATGGCACAATATTGGGATTCTAGGTTCAAGATACAGAAAAGAAAGAATTCCCAAAGTGTCACCTGTCTGATACAGACAACACTCATAAATCAACTCTGGAAATCCCAGACAGCAAGGAGAAAGAAGCGCATACTAAAAGCTCAGAGGTACAAAGAAGCTTAACGTGCACCATGCTTCAAAGGGGGAGAATTTCACACTCTGTGAATGCTGTGCACTTTTTTTCTTTCTCAAAGAAAAAAGTGTTTTTTCCATAAGTTGGTTACACTGCACTCAAAGGTGATTGCGCTGCACTGGAAAAATGCTGTTGCACTATTGTTATCTTGAAGTTGTATGTACATCACTTGTGTTACGTAAGAAATAGCACACACAACAAGGGACCTCTGCATGGGAAAGCACTTTAAACTCTTGAATATATTACACCATGTAAGAATCAATATGTAGCTATGTCTGCTTCAATGTTAGCACTGAGGGGGTTAATCAAATGGGTGGTGAAGGTGCCTGTTCTTTGCTATTTTGGTAAGGTCCTACCTCCAGATGAACACCAAATGCAGCATGATTAAAATATCTATTGCATAAATTTAATGATATTCTTCAAGGATAACTCACATGACAAATGCTTCTACAAATGTCTGTTTCTTCTGTTGCTACAAAAGCCGGTTAATGGAGAGTAAACCTGTTAACTTTCTTCCGGGGATAAGAAACGCCACAGATTCCCTATTTGTGTCCTCATTTCCTTCTACCTATCCTGTCAGCCTAATTTAAATGTCCTCATTTAAAATATCCCTTTCTAAGGGTTGCTTTCCACTTTTAAACTCGTGTTATTTTCAGTAGATATCCTCTTGCTGGCTAGAACAGCAAAACAGCTGTGCAGGGTGGTCTTTGAAGGTTAAGATCTGCTGTACTCTCAGGGAGAAGTTTATGGAATCCAAATCATTTTAATTTAGCAAAGAAAAAGAAAAACCCCTCTTTAGAGACAAAGTCATTTTAACTAAAACATAGCTATAGGGACAGTTGAATCTGTGGACGGACTTGTGCCACGAGTAAAAGAATGAGGAATGCCAAGACCTGAAATAAACAGTAATTGTTTGAATTTGTATTTGTTCCCACTGGAAGCTTGCATTTTTGTGACCTTTACTTCATGTTTACATGGCCTTGATGTGTCTTGCGAGTTCCATCTGTTTTGTCCACGCTTTGCAGATTAACACATCACCGTGATTTTTACAAGTATTTATGTAGGACTAACGAGAGCTTGTAGCTGATAAGTCAGCGTGATTAGACACTACCCGAATGGTGGGGTTTCGGCGTGCTGTCTCATTCACAACAAGGCAGCTGTGAAATGTTTGTTCATTGTGGTTTGAAGTGGATTCTGTTTCCTATGTTTACTCTACATTGTTATATTCCTCAGGATGCCTTTGGACATCCTGCCAGTGAGATGAGGATAGGGGAACTTCGTCCTTCCATGCCAGAGACTCCGTTGTACCCACCCAAACTTGTTCTTCTGGGTAAAGAGAAGAAAGGTACTAACTTGACTTTAAACTTTGTAGATGAAAGCATGTGTAATGTACACAGACAGACACATTACTTAAGACGTTCCACACTTCACTGGTTTTAAAAGGTGTCACGTGCATATTTGTGCACATGTAGATATCTCTATAGTATCAGTTTTAGAATGTGTTTTTCTGGAGTTTAGCTTTCAAATCCCTCGTTTGCTGTGTTTTCTTTCAGAATCGACAGATGAGTCTGAAGCAGATAAAATCCATTGTCTGAATAACAGCGTTTCCTCAGGCACTTACTCAGACTATTCCCCTTCCCAGGCTTCCTCAGGGTCCTCCAACGCGCATGTTAAAATGGGGTCCTTGCAGACAACGGCTAAAGAAGCAGTGAATAACTCTTTGTGGGGGAACAGGTGTGCTCGGTTTTTCTTAACACAGCTTCTGGTTGCCTTTCCCCTTACATCGTCATCTGCATTCAAAGTGATTGCATGCTGTATGTTAAGGCATTCAGTTAAAAAACCAGCAGGTTTTTACCCCATTTTTGCAGAGATGCAGGTGGCAGATGTGCACCAGAATAGGCCACCCATTCGTACTCTGTAAACATCAGTAATTCTACAGATGGTTTTTCAACTGTGTGCTATAACCACACGTTGAAAGAGGCCAGTAATTGAGCTGCAATTATTGTGCTCTCCGTGGTCCTGAGCTGCAGCTGGCTGTAGTTCAGCACAGATAGCAGAGTGCGTGTCTCCCATGTTGTTGCTGGCCTGAGCCTCACTCTGCCCTGGACCTCTAAGAAGGACACAGTTCTTTGAAAGCTGTGATTTGCACTGGCCATCGGCAACCTGAAAACACCCTGCCCTGTCCATTCCTGCCATATATCACCTAACAGAGTTCCACCCACAGGCTCTTCTTCATTAAGGAGAGGCTGGAGCCTGTTTGCTGGAGATGCATAAAGTGTTGATGGTGAGAACATGCACAAACGGAGTCCGGTGGTTTTGCTTAAAAGGAAAATAATGTAAGTGTAAAAAGAACTTCCCTTGTACTCACAGCAGATTGGTTTTAAAGCAGGAAAACGTGTTCAGCTGGGTTTATATGAATATGGCATTGAGCCATGCAGGACTTTTGACTGACTTCTTTGTTTCTCTGGGTACATACTTGCAGAATACGTAGTGTGGCACAAAAAGCTGCTGCTGCCATTCACACTAAACCGGTGGCACAGGGCACATGTCTCGTAGTAAGATTCCAAAGCCAGAGTATAGATGGACAAGTACTAAATTGCTTCATAATTGCATCTTTCTGATGACTGCTTCCTTCCATCCTCTGATAGAGGGCATTTTATCTTGTTTGGTTTGGTTTTGTTTTCACAGGCTGGCGCAGACGTTCCCCCAGCCCCTTGAGACAAAGCCATTGCTGAGCCAGCGGGAGCCGGCCGTGGCGGGGAACCTGCCGGCACGCACGGACCGGCGCCCGCTCAGCGACACCTTCGCCGACAGCTGGAACGACAGCTCGCACTACGACAACACGGGCTTCGTCGCGGAGGAGAGCGCGGTGGAGAACCCCAGCGCCAACCCCCTCCTCACCACCAAGTCCAGAAGCACGTCCGCACACGGGCGCAGGCCGTTGATCAGACAAGACAGGATAGTCGGCATTCCCCTGGAGCTGGAGCAGCCGACGCTCAGAAACACACACGAATCTGAAGTGCCTCCTCCCAATCCTTGGCAAAATTGGACCAGAACCCCTAGTCCTTTTGAAGACAGGACAGCTTTTCCTTCCAAACTGGAAAGCACCCCCACCACCAGCCCTTTGCCTGAGCGGAAAGATCATGTCAAAGAGTCTCCTGAAATGACTAGCACTTTCACTCCAGGAATAGCGTGGGAATATCACGATTCAAACGCTAACAGAAGTCTCACAAACGTCTTTTCCCATATCCACTGTCGCCCAGATCCTTCCAAAAACGTTATTTCCATCAGCAAGAGTACAGAGCGACTTTCTCCCATGATGAGGGATTTAAAAACTAACAAATTTAAGAAGTCGCAAAGTATCGATGAGATAGACATTGGTACATACAAAGTGTATAATATACCCTTAGAAAACTATGCATCTGGTAACGATACTGTAGGAACCCACGAGAGGGTGGACAAGCTGCTGGGCCCGGAGCACGGCATGCTGAGCATGTCCCGCAGCCAGTCGGTCCCCATGCTGGACGACGAGCTGCTGACCTACGGCAGCGTCAAGGTGCAGCCGCAGCAGAAGTCGTCCGTCACTAAGAAAGTCTACCAGTTCGACCAAAGCTTCAACCCGCAGGGAGCAGTGGAGGTCACCGCGGAGAAGAGGCTGCCGCCGCCTTTCCAGCTCAACCCCGAGTACATTCCCCAGCAGACTAAAAACCTGCCCCAGGATCTGGTCAGCCCGAGGGCCTACCGCGGCTACCCGCCCGTGGAGCACATGTTCTCCTTCTCCCAGCCTTCGGTGAATGAGGACGTGGTCGGGGCTCCCTTTGCGAGCCAGAGCTCCCGGCCGGGGTTCTTGAGGAGAGCGGATTCGTTGGCCAGCTCCACCGAGATGTCCATGTTCAGGAGAGTCAGCGAGCCCCACGAGCTGCCCCCGGCCGACAGGTATGGCCGGCCTCCCTACCGAGGGCCCGTGGAGCGCCAGGGCAGTATCTCGGTCTCTGAGTCTCAGTTCCTCAAGAGGAACGGCAGGTACGAAGACGAGCATCCTTCCTACCAAGAAGTGAAAGCCCAGACTGGAAGCTTTCCAGTTAAAAACCTTACACAAAGGAGGCCGTTGTCTGCCAGAAGCTACAGTACAGAGAGTTACGGCACATCCCAAACCAGGCCGGTTTCAGCGAGGCCAACAATGGCAGCTCTGCTGGAAAAGATACCGTCAGACTATAACTTGGGTAACTATGGCGACAAGCCTTCCGATAACAGTGATATAAAGACAAGGCCTACCCCTGTGAAGGGAAATGAGAGCTGTGCTAAAATGCCCGCTGACTGGAGACAACAGCTACTTAGACATATAGAAGCTAGAAGGTTAGACAGGGTATGTTTGGCATTTCTCTGCAATTAATGCCTTTAGTTGTGTGTTTCGGTATGTCAAACTATTTGCACGTACAGTGGTAACCACCAGAATTCCCAGTAATGAAATTCCTGCATCGGTGTCAGAGGAACCGGCCCACAAAGGGGTCTGGGGGTGCTCAAAAGCAGCTGGAGTGACGGGCTCCGTGATAAAGGGTCTCTGCACGAGTAACGCGCCGTGCTGCACGTTACTAATGTAGGAGCTGCTGCAGCACTATCTGAAATAATTAAAACAACAAAAAAAGTCTCCTTATCAACAGATGCGAACGTGCTGCTGAAGTCTACCACTTCAGCAATGATTTGAGAGCTTTAAAAGATGCTGGATACATCTTTTGAGTTAAAGGAAATAAAGAGAAAACATCACCGATAAACAGTAAAACAATGGTTTTTAGCTTTCATATCACTGCTAGTGGAGGGGGTTTAAAGGTACCTCAGCTCTGAAAAGGTCATTGGATATACACTGTCAATGTTTTTTAACAAGGAAGATGGTTATTACTCCTTTTAGCAGTAGGAAGTTATGCTTATTTACCTTCGATACAAAACAGTACAAGTATTATAGTGCATGATTTTGGTAACGATCCTGACTAATGACCTATTTCCCCATAATCTGAAGTGATTGTGAAAAATTCCTGTCATGAAACACAGCAATTAATTTCAAAATGTGGCCGTACATCTATTTTATGCTAGGTACTCATGAGTCTGGGGTGAATATATTCATTACCTGCCAGTTGCTCGGGTGTGATGCATATTAAAACATCATTCAGGGTCAGATGGGTAAAATCTAAAACCTGGCTTGAAGGCTGAAGCTTCTTCCCGACTTCAGCCGTTCTCCTGGTGTTGTGTAAAACTGATTGGAAGGACACATAGTACCTAGACAAAATAGCACACCCCGAGTAGAGACGTTTGTGGTGCAAATGAACACTTCCCAGATGTTGTTTGTTTGGGAAATACCTTTACTCTTAGTTTACGATGTGTGTTTGCTTGAAACATACTTTATCTGGTGGAAAGCTGACGCTGGTGATTCGATCTAGTTTAACCCGCAGGTGCCAGCGATCTAGTTCCTAGGTGTTTGCAACAGACAGCAAGCAGAGCTCTGAGCAGCTGGGCTGTGTGGTGGAGACGTGGCCTCTGAGCGTGCCCGGGCCCTGCCGTGCGGCAGCCACTGCAGGAGCAGCCGCTGCCCATGTTCCCGCGACCTGCGAGAGGCCGGCGTGTGCAGGGCCCAGCCACGGCTCGTCCCTCGGGGCAGCCAGGAGCAATCGCAGAGGCCCTGACGTGGCACAGACCCTTCTTGCCCAGGGTTTTGCCTCTGCCTTTGATGCCCTTTTGTGCTAGATACACGTTTTCTGGCCTGTCCACGGTTGCGCAGGCGTACCCAAATTTGGCCGTATTTGCAGAATAAAGACTTGTACCGTGTTATATGCCCCAATTCTCAAACTGCAGATAACAACATATTTCATCTGCCGTCAGCGTTGAAGTCTTTTATGGTATCCATTTTATGTATAACTAGCAATGTATTTGCTTCCGTGTGACCCAGTGCATGCATCAAGAAGCTATTTATTTCTTGGTACTGTTTGTTTTGCTTAAACTAAAACTTTGTGAAATTAACCATATATGTGTGATACTTGATTCGATGAGCATGTGTGTTCATATCCTGTCACGTGGTTGTTTCCTCTACTCAGACCGCTGCTTACAAACACAACACAGTTAGCCTTGGCATGCTGCACTCTGGAGGGTTTTCAGCAATGCATGCCGGCAGAAGCATGACTTTAAACTTGCAGACTAAATCTAAATTTGAAAACCAAATGCTTCAAGAGCTACCTCTACCGAAAGTAAGTATGGGATAGCCAGCATATACCAGCATTACGAGATGAATTGATGATACTCCTTGCTTTTTTCCTGGTTTAGCTTTTGCCTATTTTTCATGCTTATACTATATACAATCCAAAAAGCAACGATGATAGCAGTGCTGTTTTCCCACTGGGTAATCTTGCTTTTTGGATTAAGCAGCTCACATGGCTGTCATTACTGCTTTCTGCTCTTGTGTGACAGACTGACGCGATCATTTTCTCAATGACCTGATCTCTGCACAGAAATGGAGAACGTGTTTTGTTTTGTGACTCTTTGATCTCCTGAAAGTTAATGTAGAAATGTCGGGTATGCATTTAAATAGGCCCTGAGAGACAGGGCTTGGAACATTTGAACATTAATGGGGTGTGCTGTAAGAGTTGGTGAGTTTTTGAGTACGTGCCTACCACACCGAAGCTAATTTTAAACTTAACCATTGAGTAATGCCTGTAGAAAGAAAATCATTCTCTCTTTTTTTTACTGTTTATTTTCAGCTACTGGCAATATATTCTCGAGAAGTATATCCAGACAAAATTATACACAAACAAATGTTTGATGGGAAAAGCACATATGACAAGCCAGAGAGGGACACTGCTGAAGTGTTTTCAGAGTTATCAGGAAGGAGATGCTGAGACCTTGCTGTGTGTGGCAGCAGCAGCCAGCTGCAGACGTGGTGTGTAATGGCAGGGGGCTACTGCAGGGCTAGAGGTGACCAGCATCCCCAAGCATCTCACTGCCTTGAGCATGGGGAGCTGTTGGTACAAATTAGCAACATCTCTGCGAGTAATTAAGGGGTAGTGGAGCACAGATCCAGGAGCTGAAATGTGATCATCTGTGCTGTTAATTGCTGGGCTGGCCTCAGGCGTGTCTCGGCCCAGGCCAGCTGGCACCCTCCCAGGCAGGCCCTGGCTGGGCTCCGTGCTCACACGGGCCAGAAATTCCCAAAGGAAGGTTCCAACACCCGGTTTCAGAGTTTAGATCCAAGCCTGGTTAGAAGAATGGGGTCGTTGAATGGCAGCAACGTGCCCAGATTGCGCTGGTTGGCCAGAGGACAGGTCGTGGTGCTGCTTAGCGTGCTAGCGCAGGCACAGGCATTGTATGCTGTGCAGTGAGCAGCTCACACACACACACACACACACACAGAGACCACTGCCAGGCTCCTCCTGTTGTAACTTACTTTCCATACACTGTTAACTTCATTTACACCTCCCATTCAACTGTCCCTGGATTTAAGCAAATCCCAGTGTTAGTGTGTGCTTCTCTGTTGTTCAGTTGGTGACATCCAGGTCAAACTTTAACTGTAGATGTGTGTGTGTTTGGACACAGACAGCTTTCCAGTCTTGCTCATACTGTTTTTTTCTTTCAAAGAATTTGTTTGTCTGCTTGGGTATACACTAATTCTTGTCAGAAGTCCTTAAAAGAGGTGCATTTGACATCAACTCCAAATAGTAGTGCTGTTTGTTGACACGCATTTAGGAGCAAGGTATTATGTATCACTTGAAGGATTTTAGGCTGCAGGTGAATATAGATACTAATATATGGATGTCTGAGGAAATCCATGAAGGTGTTTGAAGTGACGTGTTTTGGAGTGTGGTTTTGGGTGAATTATTCTGCTTTATGTTTCACCAGCATTTCATTGCTACAAGCCCATATAAAATGTGATGCTGAACTGCATGAAGGGGGTGTATTCTATTGTACTGTTTGGAAAGCATTGAAAAAAGTGTTGTTGAACAAATAATATGAATGTTTAGCATTGTTTAATTATGTTCCTTCACATATTCTAAAGAATTTGCATTTCTTAATGAATCCAGGCCACAACAGCTTAATATTTACTACTTCTTCCTCTTTCCTGTGGCCTAGATTCAAGAGAGTAATGAGTGAGGTCTAATTGTCCAGTGGAAGAAGAGGAAATCAAGTATAGCAATTACTTATTTTGAGAAGGTTTATTACATCAGTTCTACTCCATTTATAAAATGCTTGAACTGCTGCCTTTCATTTTTCATTTGGACTAAGATATGAAGTTTGTTTGCAGTCTGTCTGAGCTCTGTAAATGAATAACTGCAAGCAGACAAATTCATTTCCTGCAGAAGATGAAAAGAGAGACCTGACATCACTGAATTTTCCTATTTACTGAGAAAGCAGAAAGCACCTTCTGTATTTTTCCATTTTGAGTGCAGCTCACCTCTGCAGAGCAGCCAGATGCTTAATAAAAATGGCACTGTGTTATCTGCGGTGACAAAACACTTCTCAGGAGAATGCTTTCACTTTTTGGCATCCACCTCACAGTTCTTTTAGTTGTTTATGGTTTGGTGCACCCTTCTCAGAGGTGTGCAGTACCACCTCCTTTTGGGAATAATCAGCAAATTCACATCTAACACTTAGGAGGAAACCCAGAAGTTCCCTCTGGAGGCTGCCTCGTTAATCCCCTCTGTCTCTGCACCCTGAGGGCACGCAGCTTGTTTTATACATTCATCTCACTGGAAGGTGAGCAGATTTCCAGCACAGCCTTGTGCACCTCCGGCAGGGATGATTCCCATCACAGAGGATGGCCCTTCTTTTTTCATGGTGTCTTACTACTCCTCAGAGCAGAAGCTTTTGCAATTGTCCTTTTTCGGTTTAGAAGCTGTTTACTGCCCTAGTCTCAGGTGATGTACCCCCAGTTTGGATGAGGTTTACATGGGAACATGCAACAAACAGGGCAGAGTGGCTGATTCATGAGCTTCTGTAGGCACAAAGAGCCCTACCTGGGCCCACACTGAGATCTGTGGAGAACCAGGGCTCAGTGTGTCCTGGGCAGGGAGGCTCAGGCAAGCTGCTGCAGTGCTGGGTGTCGGTCTGCACAGGCAGGTCCAGCTGCCTGCTGAGGACTCAGAGCCAGGCTGGTGTCTGTGTGCCAGCTCACGGCTCTGGGCCCAAATCTGGCAGTGCTGAGCAGGGAGCAGCAGCTCAGCTGCATCGGGCACCAGGACCAGTCTCTGTAGAGCTGGGAGCGATAAACTCTGCAGAAAGGGCTGAGGTCAGTCTCATTTTTCCTTTTTTAACGTGTGCTAAGAAAGCTCTGCAGGAAGATCTTGTAGTTTCAATGGGAGAAATGTTTTTCTAATGGTTTTTAAGATAAGGAGAATCACATCTTTCTTGATTTTTCCAGAAGATTTCTTGAATGGTGAGAGAATTGCAATGAAAGCTTTCTTTGATTTTAAATAATTAGGTTTGAATTATTTTACTCTACCTCTAAGGAGCATGATCTAAATCACAATTTACTTCTATTTGCTTGTAAAGGGTTTTTAAGCTTCCATTTAAAAAGCCCTAGTTGACCAGTTACCAGCTTTAATATTCCAGAGCAACAGTTTCATTTTTCTTCAGTCATCTAAAGAAGCGTTTAATGATTGGTTTTTTTTGAGCTGAAGAAGAAAATGCTTGAATGGCAGAGGGGAAGAGCAGACTTTTTCGTCCTGTGCAGATTACCCTTGATCAGAGCTGAATAAGCAGTTAACTAAACAAGGGCTACATAATGCTGAGTGCTGTCAGTGGTAGTATGACACTGGCATGCCCATGTTAGCAAAACTTTCAGCTGTGGTAAAGAAATACAGAGACAGATAACAGAAAATCAGGATGGGACAGAGAAAGGACACTTGTCCCCAGAAGTACTGAGAGCGGGAGTAAAACAACCGGGAGAAAAAGTGACAAGGAAGAAATGTGTGTAAAAGGAGAGAAAGGTAGAAAACAACAACAAAACGATCAAACTTTAATCAGGAAACTTTAAATGTGTGTTATGTCCATTCATATTCAGGAAAGCATTTCATTAACTAGTTAATTAGTTAACTTAGAACAAAACCAGCCGTAGCCTAGAGAGAGATCTGTGAGCAGCACAGCACACACAGAGCATAGTGCATGGTGAGGGTAGCCACAAGTTCAGTAGTGCCATTGAGGAATGTTTTCTGAAGAAAATACAAGCAAATCATTTTCCTTGGTGGCAAGTACTTAATAAAAACGTTTTTGATGCTTGAATGACCCGTGACAGAGTTCTAACTCAAATGATCAATGGCAGACTGCACGATTAAATATGGAGCTTTGCCAAAGTTGGTTTCTCTGAAAATAATGAGTTGTGTTAAATTAATTTTCTCTTTTCTGTCATCATTCATTATTCTCATTATTTCTCTTATCTATCCTTCGAGATCTCCTGCTTGCAGACTCCCACAGCAATTTGATTGCACGTTAATGAAATACCGTGAAAGTTTCAGCGGGTTTCCATTGTAGCGATAGCGTGTTGCAGTTTAACTTGGGTTGGTTACTGAAATAAATATGAAGAGAGCGTTTTCTGTGGTGGTGTGACAGTGACTAAAGGCTGCCCTACCGTTTGTGCAACAGACCCCGTCGCAGCAGAGCAGCATTCTGGACAACGGGCAGGAGGAGGTGTCTGTGAGCAGCCAGTGGAACCCCTACCCGCTGGGCCGGCGGGACGTGCCCCCCGACACCGTCACCAAGAAGGTAAGCAGCACCAGCCAGCTCCTGACACAGCCACTGCTGGCTGCTGTTCCTAGGCAGTCGCTGCAAGGAGGAGAACGGGTTAATGAGGATGGATTTGGGAAGCACACGGTTTCGTCTCAAAGTTTAAAGCAGCAGTCGTTGTGAATGGAGGATGGTGTTCTCCTGCTTGCTGCCCGCTTTTGTGTGGATGCAGATGCTGGTAGTTCCAGCTGTGGTGTGTGCAATGGGCACAGGGCATTGGCAGGTGTATTCCTGCACATGTCAGATAGCCACCAGCTCTCTCTCGTCCCAAAAGGTCCTCATTCACGTTTCTCATTTCAGTTGCTTTCTTCGGTTCATGACAAAACATAAACATGTTGAGATGGAGGCCAGCCCAGGGTCTGGAGAGTCACAGACATTTTGACACTAGGCACACTTCATTTGCTGATAAACTCACTTAGAAAAGGTTATAATTTCAAGTACCTTGTGGTAGTAGATATTAAATTACAGTGCTTTGATCTGTCCTTTCTATAAAAACCCTGGCTGCTCTCTCCCAGCTCCAACTTGGCTCTGCTCATCGACCGAGGAACTGCCATTTTCAGATGCTCTAATCATAAAGCTGGAGGATAGAGGGTCTCGACAGACTAAACTGTGTTTGCAATCAGCTGCAGCATGTGGAGCTGCACATGTAAGCAGCAATAATTACATTGATTGTGCTACTCGTTCCTGAAGTAGTCTTAGGAGTGAATAAAATCAGCGTGGAAGTCGTAACGTGCACACTAATAACTTCTGTGGTGTAATTAACTGTCAGCACTGATGAAGCAAATGTCTCCCTGTTGGCTCCACTTCTTTTATCTGAGACAGTTTCAGAAGCAGCAGCCCTTGCCTTCATACAAAAGCAGCAACAAGAGATAGGCAGGTACAAGAGAATTGCTTGAGGATGGGAGGCCAAATCTGTCGCACCTAGAGCAGCCCCAGAGACTCCTTCCCAGGCCCAGGAGGGTGAGGTAGAAGGGTCCTGACATTGTTTGGTGGAGTTGGCTCTGACAGCCAAGTAATTAGAAGGGTTTCTTTATCCTCTGATATGCAAGAAACTAGGATAAGCCATTGAAGAGGAGTCACTGCTTACCTTCACTGGCATATTGGGATGAACCCTGCATTTGTCCATTCGCACAATCTAACGCAGCCTGTGTCTTGTGTTTGTGCATCATCAGTGTTACTGTAATAAGAAACTGCAGATTCTGTTTCTCTGTGAATATTTCAGTATCTGTCTGCTCAGATGTGGTAAGTACAAACATTGCATAACCGTACTGAAATCTGCTTAACTCAGTGGAGCGATCCTTTGTTACGTCCCTCGGCAGCTACTTTAATGCTACTGTAAATATTGGACACTGAGCTGAAAATAATTAACTTTTGTGATGGCTGTTAAATAAAGTAAAGAATACAAATGAAATTGGGGGAGCCATCTGCCTAACAGATTTCTTTTCCTGCAGAATAAATAATTGCTGTTTCCAATAAGGCAGCTCCTCCACCTCCAGCCAGAGCCACGGTGTGAAGGCACAAGGAGGAGTGATACAATCTCTTCTGAGTCTATTAACAGGAGTGAGAAAATGAATTCTGAGAATTCACTACCTTCAGGAGGTGCTTTGCAATGTGCTGTTACGACAATGTTAACCTCTTCCCTATGGAAAGTGACCTCAAGTGCCTTAGTTTCCCAGCAGCTGGGGATTAAAATAGAGCAATTATTTGAACTCAGGCCCAGAAAGTCTTCCGTGGAATTGAAGTTCAACATAGCAAACTACTCAATGATGTAAATATAAATGGTAGCATACGTTTTGGTTTCCCATTAACATAACAGCACCAGTGTGAAAGGGCTCCTGCAGAGCAGAGCTGGACTTTGGAAGTCACTGGCAAAGGAGCTGGGGCTTCTACCAAGGGGAAGAGCGTGCAGTATAGCCAGCTGGATGGTGCACTCAGGCTGATGTAGTACTTGTATGCACACGTTAATACGTGTTCCCAAATTGCCCCCACACAGAGGGCTGGTGTTCACTGCTACTCACGTGGTGGTGGCTGTTTATGTGTGTTGGGTAGGGTGGGAACACTACACAGTAACCACTACATAGTTATGTGGGGTGGGAGTAGTTGTTTCTGTCCTTTTTGCAGTTCAAATGCCAGTTTCAAGTGTGATAATTTATGTGATCTTCCCATAATTCATGGGCCATTTCTCTTATGTTGGATATTTTAATCCTCAAATTGCACGATCCACTGAGTTATTAAATGACTACAGCACTTGTGCTTCCTGGAAGGTGACTTTTTCTGTCACGTCAGCATTGCAGAAGTCAGCTACACACCTGATTGTGTCAGTTGTGTTCTGGGTTAGCTGCTTCTCTGTAAAAAGGGAGAGGGTAGAAGTGTGTGGCAGGCCATCACCAAAAGGGAACCTGGAAATCACTCCTTACGAAAGACAGAGGCTGAAGAGTGAGAATGAAGATGGGAAATGAAGAGATAGCAGATGGGCCAACCCGGGTCCAGGGTGATGACCTTCTACGAGGATGAGCTACAGAGGTTTGAGGCTGTGTAGGACTGTGAGTTGACCTCTGCTCCTGCAAGGTCACAGCAACCTACACGAAGGCTGAAGCCTTGCAAACTCGTTGAGATCTCTGCGTGGGCTGTGATGGTCTCGGTGGATGTGGAAGGAGCATGTGCCATGGAACTGGAACAAGGCAGCTGCCTCAAAACTGGGGCATACAAAAGTGTTTGAGTCACCATTTCTCTCCCTTTCTAACTTGGGAGCATTTCTGTTAGCCACCACTGAGAGGCCAGAGGCTCTTTCACTTCCAGCATCTGCTGTTCAATACGGGTCTTTTAACCTGACAAAGAAGGTTTGAGGTTTTCCAGTGAAGAAGCACTGGGGTTTTTTTTGTGTTTGAAATAGACATCATCCTCTGAGGCAGACAATGCACCTGCAGTGGGCTGCTGCAGGGGCTGTGGGATTGTATCTGGGGCAAATAACAGAGTTTGTGATCCTCTGCTTTTTTGGGATCCTCTTGTGATGAGTACAACAGAACCATGGTGCAGTGCAGGGTGACACAGACTCAGCAGCCCGCCGTGGGCTGTTAATCAATCTCTGAAAAGTCCTTCTTGAGCATTTTCCTTCCCTTCTGATCTTGGTTGAATTGAAGATCTCTCTGGCCTGTGAAGCAGGATGTTCACAGAACAGACTGACTTCACCAGGCTATTCTTGGAGTAACTTTGTGGATGTCTGTTGCGCACGTTCATGTACGCAGGTGAGCTGTACAAGGAGTAAACCATTTCTCTGGCATTACTCACTTTGAGACTGTCCCTCTTGTACTAAAACTGTCAGACACATATTCTACTGAGTCCCTCTCTTAAATGTTGTCAGCAAAAAACTAAGAGATGGGTTTTGCTGGCAGTGTCACTGGGGTTCTGTGGTCAGGGACACGAGTAGCTCCAGCTGCACGTGTTAATGATGTGTGCTGCAGACAAGTCCTGGAAATCCAGAAAGAGATAGTTTTGTTATGGCAACAAGCAATTAATCCTAATGCCCTGACTGGTATAGCTTCTGAGACCAGATGATTGGCCAATGGGTAAGGAACGTTTTGCTCTTTTGCTGTATGTCTAAAATACAGTGTCAGTGCTGGTGGCTCTTCCTCCCAGGACCAGGAAGGTTCAGTAGCAATGAGGATTAGACCTTCCTGATGACACTTATTGTGTGCTTGGCTGGTGTAAAATCAATGTGAAACGTTGTGTAACCAGGTCTGTTTTGTCCATAGAGACTTGCAGACATCCTAATGCTCGTCAACATTCAGGCTGTTCAAGTAACAGCGCTGGCTGATGAGTGCATATGATCTGAAAATGCTCAGTAGCAGCAGTGTGATGTTTCATGGAGGTAATGATATTTGATTGTAAGACAGAGCATGGATTTTGCTCGTTCCCTTAAGGCTAAGTTGAGTGTGTTTATTTATAAGCAACAATAGCTGAATCCTGTAAATATGGAAAGTCTCAACTTGTCTCAACTGAATTTATTTTGCAAAGGTTTGCCTGAAATATTTGTGTAGCTCATGTGCCTGGATAGAGACTCTGTGTTGAAGAGTAAGCAAGTATGCAACCCCTCCATGTCAAGAACAGAGTACAGAAAGCAAACCTCACCTGCTAGACCCCAGCTGCAAACGTCAAAGGCAGCAGAGCATGACAGCAGGCATCCCTTTCCTCTGAAAATATCAAAAGGCCAAGTCAATGTAAATGCAGCCTTTCACTTAGAGTTACCAAATCAGTGAATATCACCTCAGAAACTTGGTAACTTGTTTAGTTATATTTGGCAGAAGCCACGTTTGTTCCTGGCATTTACCTGGTTATGCTTCCCATGCCCAGAGCACAGTACTGGCCAGCATCTGTGCTATAAATCTTATTCCAGACTGTCCTCAGAAAAAAAACCAATTCCAGCATCTTCAGAGTGTGCTGTGGTGAATAATCCACCCTGCTTCCATTTATTAAATGTTTTTAGTTCACAGAACATTTGGAGCAAAAGTATCTTCAATGATACGAGGAAAACAGATGCCTTTCTGTCTGTAAAACATCTGCTATGAAGCTCTTTTCCCTTAAACCTCTGAGGGTCACTAAATGCAACGGGCACGTCCTTGCTGCTCTTAGTCCAGCTGTGGTCGGAAGGCAAACCTCTGAGCTGGTTTGGGGGGTTTGCTTTTACTCGACTCTGTAAGTTGTAATAATTGCTTCTTTTCAGCTTCCTGAATTTCTGGCCTAACGGGTTACGTTACCCACA
Source organism: Colius striatus (assembly GCF_028858725.1). NCBI lineage: Eukaryota > Metazoa > Chordata > Aves > Coliiformes > Coliidae > Colius > Colius striatus. The sequence continues at coordinate 4,445,439 of NC_084768.1, forward strand.
GGCAGGTAGCCACATCCAGACTCTAATGGGATCCCAAAGCCTGCAGCACCGGAGCCGCGAGCAGCAGTACGAGGGGAACATGAACAAAGTCACCATCCAGCAGTACCAGCCGCCGCTGCCCATCCAGATCCCCTCGTCGCAGAGCTCCCGCGCGCCGCAGACGGGACGGTGTCTGATCCAAACCAAGGGCCAGAGGAGCACGGACGCCTACCAGGAGCAGGTGAGGAACTGTGCCTGTAAAGTGACGCCTGGAGATGAGCTGTCTGGTTTTTCTGCCCTGCAGACAGCCGAGTGCGGGAGCGTGGCTGAGCTGGGGGCTGGCGAGCAGGTCTGGCCTCTGCCCCAGCACTGACAGCGTTTTCTTGGGTTGACCAAACAACTCTGTTTGGCACTGAACTCCCTCAACAGAGCTGACATCAGTGGGTCGTAACAAATTCATTTGTGCCCTTTCTGCCCATTCCCCAGTAGCTTACTCGAGTGCTGAGGGTGCTGGGGATCTGGCAAGACACTGATCCTCCTGGGCTTGTGCTGGCTGCTCTGGTTGAGCCCAAAGAGAGGGCAGCTCTAGCTCCAGTGCCCCCATCTGACAAACCGGCTGACGAGGAGTTTGCTTAGTGGTCCCATCCCTGTTGTGTTTGGCCTTAATGATTGCAATAACTGCTTGAGGCACCTGACTTGCAGAACAGGGTTCAGAGCCATTAGCAAACCTTACTCTTGTGTAAAGCATCGCTCAGGCTATGCAAGTGGCTGCCCGTATTAAGTCTCTGAGTATTGCATTGAGATACAGAAGCAATTGCTTGTGTGGCTCAGACTGGCTCAATGAATGCTCATTAAGCTATGCTGAAGTCAGTTTTATTTGATATTCAATTACCCAATGCCATTTAGAGTCATCCTGACTCAAAGATGAGAGTCAGCACTATTTCCTGGAGTAAGGCACTTGCAAAAGTGGCTGGTGCTCAGTGCTGGCTGCCAGGGCTGTGGCCCTGATACTGGCAGTGCTCAGAAGACCTCTGTGCTGCAGAGTACCTACTCCTGGGGTTACTCCCAGGTGAAGCCCCCAGGTAAGCTGCACGTGTCACACCTTCTGGGAAAACAGAAGTGCACAAGAGGAAGCCTCACTGACAGATTTAGCATGATGTTTAAGTGAAAAATGTGGCTGATATGAACTCATCTTTCACAAGTCTAAAGCTTTTCTTTTCCCCCATAAAGTTTAAAAAATACATTCAAAAACATAAGCAGCACTGTTGTGGTGGTTTAGCCCAATGCCCACCCAGTCATAACATCACTCCCCCTCCCAAACTGGACAGGAGAGAGAGAGAAATACAACAAAGGGCTTGTGAGTTGAGATAAGGATGGAGACATCACTCGGCAATGAGCGTCACGGGCAAAACAGACTCAGCTTAGGGAGAAAAAGGTTTGATTTAGTAAAGGAACAGTAAGAGCAGGGAAATGAGAAATAAAACCATCTTAAAAACATCTCTCCCCACCCCTCCTCTTCCCAGGACTCACTTTCCTTCTTTGCCAGCAGCACAGGGGATGGTAGTTGTGGTCAGTTCATCACAGATGGACTTTGCTGCTGCTGCTTCTCAGGGAGAGGCCTCCTGACACTTCCCACTGCTGCTCTGTGGGTTCCCTCCCACGGGAGACAGTCCCTCACCAACTGCTCCAGCGTGGCTCCTTCCCATGGGCTGCAGCTCCTCACAAACTGCCCCAGCCTGGGGCCTGCCACAGGGGCAGCTCCTCTGGCGTGGCCACCTCCCCCACGGGCTCCCAGGTCCTGCCAGGAGCTTGCTCCAGGGTGAGCTCCCCACGCAGTCACAGCCTCCTTCAGGCACCCACCCGCTGCAGCGTGGGCTCCTCCACGGGCTGCCAGCGGGTCTCTGCTCCCTGCTGGCCTCCACGGGCTGCAGGGACAACCTGCTTCACCATGGTCCTCACCACATATCACAGGGGAGCCTTTCCAGTGCCTAAGCACCCTCCTCCTCCTCCTTCTCCACTGCCCTTGGTGTCTGCACAGATGTTTTCCCATTCTCCCTCCCTGTTGCTGCAGCAGTTTTGCAACTGCCCAACAGCTTCTTCTCAAATCTGTTACTCACAGAGGCGTTACCTCCAGCACTAATTGGCCAGGCCTGGGTCAGGTGCAGGGTCCAGCTTAAAATTGACTGTCCCCAACTCTGAGAGCTACACGGGAAGCTTCTGGCAACTCTTTGTTTAAAGAAGCCACCCCTGTAGCCCCCCTGCTACCAAAAAACCTGGCCCAGGCAAAAGCACTACAACTGTGAATATTATGGCACCGTTGCAGCATGCTGAAGTAATTGCAACACCTTCAGTTTATAACAATACTCTATTGACTTTTACTGTGCTACTGTGCAACACAGCTTTTGAAAGGGTCAGCCTGTCTGGTTAATGGTGATACATGCAGAGAAGAGGCATGTTGGCCTTGACTTACCTTGCCATGTCTTTTTAACCTAGTTTTGTGTGAGGATAGAGAAGAACCCTGGCCTTGGTTTTAGTATCAGTGGTGGAATAAGTGGACAAGGAAATCCATTCAAACCCTCTGATAAGGTAAGTCACCTCTTTGTCTCTAAATGGTCCTTGTTTTAGAGTGCCAAATGGTGCAGGTGTAGATAACAGGAGTGACATTTTTGCCCGTTTCTGATGTGATGATGGGAAGAATTTCCCCACACTTGGGGTTTTTTTGGTAGGAGAGTGACATTAGGGGTTTTTTTCCTGATTAATAAGGACAAGAGTGAAGCCAGAAATCCCATGGGTATCTGCCTTATATTCCATGTGTAAGATAATTTTTCAAGCTGTTTTCTGAAGAATCCTCTCTCTCACCAGAGGGAATACTAAACCAGCAGTAGCATCAGTACCAGGGTTTGTAGCAGCTGTATGAAATGAAACCAGCCTGGCCTGCAAATTGGTCTGGAGCTCATTGGCAGCACAGCAAGGAGTCCTCTGTTTGGTGCTGCAAATTAAACATGTCACTGTTATGGTATGTGATGATCAGGGAGTCTCAGTATCTGTTCTAGGAGTTACACCTTTAAGAGGTTGATAAATCTCTTTACGGAAGCCTAATAAAAACAGAGCATCTGGTGATCACCAGCTATATGGGCTTTTAGGATTAGGAAATGGACACTCAGACCTCTAAATTTGTTCTGTGCAGTAAAACTGACTGGAGTTTGTTGAAAAACAGATAGTATGGGTACCTCTCTGCTAAACATGTTCTCGTTGTTCATATTCTTTGGTAACACTGGTTTTAAGAGGCGGTCATAACTTCCATAAATAAGGTGAGGGAGCACTGGAAGGGGCTGCCCAGGTGGGCTGTGGAGTCTCCTTCTCTGGAGACATTCATAGAATCATAGAATCATGGAATGGTGGGGGTTGGGAGGGACCTTTAGAAATCATCCAGTCCCACCCCCCTGCAGAAGCAGGTCCCACCTAGATCAGGTCACACAAGAACACATCCAGGCGAGTCTCTCCAAGGAAGGAGCCTCCACACCTTCCCTGGGCAGCCTGGGCCAGGGCTCCCTCACCTCACAGTGGAATAGTTTTTTCTTATGTTTAAATGAAACTTCCCATGTTCCAGTTTCATCCCATCACCCCTTGTGACATTCAAACCCAGCTGGACGAGTTCCTGTGTGACCTACCCTAGGTGGTCCTGCTCTGGCAGTGGGGGTTGCACTGGATGAGCTTTCCAGCTCCCTTCCAGCCCTTGAGATTGTGTGATTCTGTGATGTTTTGCAAATGATGAATTAAAACCATCTTTTCATCCTTTCTCAAAAGTTTGAGGTCTGTGTGCAAATTAACAACATAATTCCCCCCACACACACTCTGAATTACAAGAGGAAGCCGATTGAAAATGTGAGATATGCTTGGAAATACCAATCTAACACAATCTTAATGCCTTTCTGTTTCCTCATTGATAACCCCTGTTCTGAACTTCAAGGATAGTTCCATCTAACATACATAACTACCAGGCACAGTAACCACCTTCCCCTAAAGCATGCTTGATTTGGAGTCCTTTGAGACTGTGCACTGGAATCACACTTTGTAACATCACGAGGGGCTTTTCCACACTTTATAATGTATGATGATAGAATTAAGCCATACTTCCCCCCCTCTGTCACTTGCCTGCAATTGTTGAAGAGCCTGTATCCCACTGTGGATGTGTCTGCACCAGTCACACGAGCAGTAACAGCTCTGACAGGCTTTACCAGTAACAGAAATGCAGAACTGTGTGCTTAGGGAGTGACGGGGTGGTTATCATGAAGGCATTTATAGTTGGAAGGCTTTTTTTAATGTGTTTTTGCTCTGAAACGTTGCTTCCTACACTCTTAAATCAGGTTTTTCGTGTTGTAAATATGACTGAGGTGGTGAGAGGGCAATGCTGTCTCTCGTGACACACGGCAGTTGTCTGTGGTGGCTTTGTCACAGGGCTGAAACGCGAGCACCCCGAGCTCAGGGTTTGTGTGGGTCACAGGTGTACTGGCTGGTTCCTGCTCCTTTTGTGTGATGATACCAAGCAGGGAGTTCCTCTGGTGTCTCAAGGAGCAAAGTGAGTGGCTCACATTTAGCCTACGCTCAGTTGGAGGGCTGCTCAAAGGGGTTTGGCCTCCGGAGCAGAGAACGAGAGAGCAAGGGCAGGGCGGCGCAGGCTGCATGAGCTGGCTGGGAAATGTACTCATTATCTCTAGGAGCCCAGTCTTTGACATGGGGGTTTATTAATGTCTTTTACTGAAATGATGAAAACCAATCTGAAAATATCCTTTATTACTTAGTAATTTGTCCCCTTTCAAAGTGATTCACTCCTCAGACACTGGGTTAAGTGGCATTAGGGCTGCAGGCCGTTGTACTGAGCATCTCAAGGGCTGAATGTCAAGAGTGCTGCTTAGGAATCTTTTTCAACTTCTATTTTTCCTCTGGGAAGTAAAGCTCCCTGTATAGATTACAGTACAAATTATTCTAATAAAGAAATGCTTGCTCCATTGTAATTATCCTCCTGATAACCCTGTTCCTCTTGTCCTATTCAAGCTGGACAGTATTTTGTGACGTGGAATCTCAGTTTCAAATGACCCACAATTACACTTGTATCAGCTGCTAACTAGCAGGTCTTGGAGAGCTGCTGCAAACCCATACTAGTGCTTGACTACAAACAGAGGGTTTAGTCTTTAGACCTTTTCCAGAGTAAATCAGGCCCCCAGATAGGGAGAGACCTATATTTTGAGACCTAGTTCTTGGTGAAAGCATCCTAACCTCTGTTACTTCTGACTTATAGGGTATCTTTGTTACTAGGGTTCAGCCTGACGGACCAGCATCCAGCCTGCTCCAGCCTGGCGACAAGATCCTCCAGGTATGGATGGATTTCACTGCTTTGTAACTGAGCTGGCTCTGTGCATCTTGCAATGATGTTGTTTTCAGTACGAGTTAGCTGCTAGGCTTCTTATTGTGGTACTGTAATACTGGTTCACAACAGTGTTGCTCACACTGCTTTTGAAAGCTGGGCTAAGGAGGAAGGAATAGAGCCATTTGAAAACAAACTGGGGACGTGAAAGACAGGCAGTGGGGTGTGCTGTGTGAATGAAACCTGGGGAGCACACTGAGAGCAGAGGGCCCCAGCATGGCGAGGAGGCTGCTGCCTCCTGCTCCTCGCAGGGATGCTGAATAAAGCACAGGGATGCCAGCACCAGCCTCCTGGGAGGGAACAGCGCTGCAGGAAAGGGTTAATGCTTACAGGTAGTCCCAGGAATGATCCGGGTGATGCAAGTTAAACTCTCAATTAAAAGAATCCATCTTTTCCACACTAACAGTGTGGGAAGGTGCAGGGAGGAGGGGAGGAGCAGTTTCAGGAGCGTTGGTGCCTGGCAAAGCATGTTGATAGGCTTCCCCTTTGCAGCTGATGTGACTGGGGCAGGGAGCTCTACAGGCACAGTTTTTGACCAAACTGCAATAGGCAATATTTTGGCCTTTCCTTTGTTGCCTCAGCATTTCTGAACACGCTCACAAGGAAACCAGCCACTGCTGGATCCACAGTCGGGTCTTTGTGTGACACAGAGAAATCTCAGCCAAACAGCTGCTTAATTTTGGCACGTGAGTGAGTGTCTCTGAAAACTTGCGTTCCTGTGCCTCAGAGAAGCTTCTTGTCTTTCTGTTGCAGGCGAACGGACACAGTTTTGTACATATGGAACACGAGAAAGCTGTATTACTACTGAAGAGTTTCCAGAACACGGTAGACCTAGTTATCCAACGTGAGCTTACTGTCTAAATATTTTTTTATCAATAGTAAATATGTCTAGGCCAGATCTAATGTTCAAACAGATTTATACATAGGAAACAAATCCTTGCCAATTGCTGGACCAATGGCAAACGGTAGTGCCAAATGTATGATACTCTATGTCAGTACCGATCATCCTGGAGAAAAATATATTAACTATATCAAAATATTGTTCATGTGGCTATGTATTAGTTTTAATTGTCAGCCTCTGGCTGTGCATTGGTGCGTTTTTTTAACCGAGTTACTTCTTAAAGTCGATTTCATATGGTTTCGAAACACAGAAGCACATAACAAATCCTTTAGGAATCCTGCTGTCCATCAGAAACACTGCCTCAAAGTTGTATATGCCTTTATAAAGAGAAAATATATTAAGCTGTACTTCCCATGAGATATTTCTATCATGTCACATACGAAAATATAGAGAAAAAGATATTTTCATAAACACCTCGAAGAAAGTATATATGAAATGAAATTTAATAATGTTCCTTTATTTTCAATGCAAAGATATTATATGCCTTATGAAAATACCTGTACATATGCAGTGTGTATAGCTGGCTCCATATTGATTAGCAGGACTGTCACTATACAGGGTGAGAGAATCAATTACACTGTCAACTCTGGGACCTAGATATAAACAACCCACGTGGAAATTGGTTACCTTTGCTTTGGCACTTTCAGTTGACTCCATGTGAACACACAAAGTGGACGGAAGGCGGGTTCAGACAGGTATGGTTCACAAATGGGAGAAGGTTGGGATGGGTGACAGCAAAACTTCTTCTGTTGCTGCTATCATCTGGTTATTTATCTTTTTCACTTAATTATAGGCCCTTTCCTGACATCCCCTGTTCCCCCAGTCTCACCCCAGTTGGGTTGTATTCTGGTCCAGGCCGTGGCAGCCCCTGCACTGGTGAGGCCCTGACCTCTGTACAGTGCTTTGAGTAACCATCTCTTTAGCACAGCTCTGGCCTGAGCATCACGAGAGAGCAGTGATGGGCACTGCGTTCCCACTGGGTAGTTTGACCGCCCTCCTGGTAGAAAGCCTGTCACGATGCCCAGCAGAGATCCCAACTGCACGGAGCGCTGCCAGGCTGCTGCGAGGCTCCTGGTCAGACGGCCCTCCTGTACCTGACTGGCAGCAAGGCAGAGGGAAGCCTCCCACCAGATTTTGTCAGGGAATGCAGCTTCCATTGGCCTGAACGACACGGATGGCAGTGGACTGCAGGAGAGCAGGGACCTGCCCCGGCAGGGCCCCAGAGTGTGGCTGTCACACACGGACGGGCACAGCTGGGGACACGCCACTGCTCTGCTGGTAACAGCTTCAAGAAGCTTAAACCTTCTTCTCTTCTCATTGAGTGCACACTGACTGAGTAATTATACTCCAAATTAAAAGATGATACTGCCAGTGGCATAGTGCCCCATGTGCTCCATGGCCTCAGGAGTACGGATACGCTCCGGGGTGGGCTGCAGCAGCCCTGTGTGGCTGGAGCCACCAAACCCCACCAGCTCTGCCAAAGCTTATCTGAAACTCCTGTAACATTCGTGGCATGTAACACTCAGAGGCCACAGTTTCCATTCTGAGGCTCTAATTGCCCTTTAGAAAGATTTATTCAAGATCATGTTCGGACAATTGTAGACACTCCGTAGCTTTTAGTTAATTATGTTGAATGGGAATCAGGTCCCTTAACTTCTGCCCCCAGTTCCTCAGTGGAGCTGCCTTTGTCTTTTCATGTGGAGCCCCTGTCCTGGGCGTGAGCACACGGTGTCCTGCCCAGTGTGCAGGAGGGAGTTAGAGTAAAATTGGGTTAGAGCGGCACACTGAAGGCTCCAGCTTGGCCAGAACTCCCACCAGCTGTGGAAGGGGACTTAGGAGAGAGTTTGGACTCCCAGCTGAAACATAGGTCAGAGAGGCTTTGACACCAACCCCCAGTGCCCCAAAGACACCAGGAGTTCTCTTTTTGGCATTATTTTAAATGAAGTTGGCTCTGGTGATGTTTAGATGGCACTTGTATTATGAGCAAGTAAAATTAATGGCACTACTTAGGATTTTTACTTTAATCCCTCAAAGTAATACAACAACTTTTGTCTTTCCTGGAAGGTCTCCCATAACCTCACAGGCACGATCAAGTGCAGCCCAGGTTGCGGGTTGGGCTCCAGGTTATGGGCAAACGTTGCACATTGCGATGGGTTTTATTCCTTTTTAACTACATGTGATTGCGTGGCAAGTGCTGGAGGCAGGCAGCAGGTCGCCCTGAGGTGAATCCATGCCTTTAGGGGTTCTTTTAGTGTGTGCAAATCGATTTTGGTCCAGGCGAGCACAGTCTCAAAAGGCGGCTGGTTTCTCCTCCTCTGGTTGTTTGTGCCCTCGGCCACACCGTGAGTCCTCCCACGGGGCCTGTGAAGGTGGCTCAGGCACGGCACCGCTGCGGCTGGTGCTGGGAGTTGTCAGCCTGACTGGAAGGGCTGTGTCAGCCTGACTGGGAAGACCGTGTTAGGCCTCAGGGAGGGCTGTGTGAGCCCCCAGGAAGGGCTGTGCTGGGGCAGTGGGACAGCACAGGGCGAGTGGCAGTCAGCCAGCAGGAGCATGCCATTCGCGGTGTTCCCATGCAATAAACACTGAACTACTGATCCTCAGGGAAGGCAGTTCCCTTACCCTCACGTTGCCACAAGCGTTAAGGAGCTCTGTGGTTGGTGCCCGAGCTGCTGTTCCCGGGCTGCCCCTCGTGCCCCCACACCGAGGGCTGAAGCCCGTGGGCCAGGCCGGCAGGGACGCCTTTGCTTTCGTGCACTCTTGGGACAAGGAGATTCTTATGGGGAAAAACAGAGAAAGAAAAAAATGCTGCTTCCAAAATCCTTAAGCAAAAGGTGAAGCCCAGACCCCAGGAAGCCCTCAGGGCTCTCCAGTCATCGTCAGGTCCCCGCTTCCCCACTCACAGCTTGCGGTTTTGGCCTGGATGTTGGTAAACAGTGATGTTTAGAGGCTGGTGATTTTGCACATCGTCATATCTGTGTTGATGTTTTCCAAGGTGATTTTTAACCCATCCATGTCTGTTTGGCAGCACTACAGCATCCCTTGGGACGAGCATGGGCGTGTGGCCAGGGATGGCCGGGCCAGGGGACAGGCCCTGAGGCCAGGGACAGGCTGTGCGACAGCCCCTGCCACAGTCCAGGGGTGAGCCCAGAGCCTACGGCCTGAAGGGCTGCAGAGGCTGGTACAGGGAGGGGAAAGACATTGGAAACGTGGCTGCAACAGCTGGGTTTATAGCTCATGCAGGAATAGCTGAAAGGTGAACTCACTGATGTTAAGAGAGCATCGTGTTCACGAGCCTAAAACCCAAGTGAAAAGTAGTGGGGAGTGTTCAGGAGATTGGTTTGCTGTTGCTAGTGAGCACTTGGAATGTAAAGCTGTTCCTTGGTTAAACTTCTCTGGCTTGTAATATAGCATTTAATTACCTTATGCAATCCAGAACATGCTTATTTCTAGCCATGTGTGTACATATGTATATGTCTGATAGAGATACATGCAACAGTAAATGCAAAGGCAGCGTGGGCTGAGTGCCCGTCCATTTCAGCCTGCTCACATGTGGGATGTCTCAAGAGGAGATGCGAGGTCAGTCAGTGCCGGGAGGGCTCGTTTCAGGGTATTTGTCCCTGGGGCCAGGACAAGGGTCACAAAGTGTCGGGGACAGTCACTGCTGGGGGCCTCTCCCACAGGAGCTCCCCGTGCAGGGTCGCACGTTGCGCTGCAGGTAGGACGGAGCCCTGGTGTGATGCGTGTCTGTGCCTGTAAGTCAGCGCAGGGCATAGGAGGGGTGAGCTCATTCACACCCCCCTCAGCTTCTCACTGCAGGGCTTTCCCATTCAGCATTTCCAACTGAGATTTTAGCTGCTGTTAGCTCTCCCTGCCCACCTTCTTTCACCTCAGCACTTCCCCCTTCCCCAATCTCCTGCCTTCAAAAATCAGCTCTGCAGCAAACGCACAAAGCAGCACCATTTCACTCTCAGCCCAGCCGAGGTGAGGATTTCTTTCCCTTGTCAGCCTTGCCAGCGATGAGCGGAACACAACTGTTAACAATACAACTTTCAGGCCAGTAGTTTGGATAGGATAGGAGTTAATTGGTGGTTTGGTTTAAACACCTTCGTTTGGGGGTGTGCGGTGGCGGCGGCGGGCACCGAGCCGGAGGGCGGCTTGCCAGAGGTGGGATTTGCCAACTGTGGAGTTTGTTTCTCTTAAAAAAGAGCAATGAAAAAGGGAAAAAAAAAAGAGGAAAAAACAAAAGGAAAAACCAAAAAGAAGAACCTTTTCTTTTGGCCCCTGTCCCTGGCCTCTGCAGCCCCGTCTCCGGCAGCGCCACGGGCTCCCCTCCCGGCGCCGGCTCCTTTTCTACTGTCAGTACTGTACCCTGTTCCCAGCCAACAGCTTCCTTGATGAGAAATTTTACCATTTTATAACAAGACATGTTTAATGATGATGGAGATGGCTGTATTGTAATTAATATTTTGAGATAATTGTGATTTTGAGCTTAAATTATATACAGAAAATGGTCATTTTTGTATGTGTTAAAAGATTGCTATATTACAAACGACTGACTGTACTTTTCAGTTGACTTACAGTATTCATGTAAATAAGGCTGAATGAAGAAATATTTACTACTTTATTAACATAGATTGTGAATGTACTTAATGTTTTTTGCAGTATAAAGACTTACTGAACTTGAAAAAGCTGCTTCATTTTATGTGCAAACAGGTACTTCAGAACTCGATTTTAACTCTCATGGTTCCGTGCCATCAGGTCCCCGCCCCCCCCGTCCCTTTGCACACGCCGGTTGTCTCCTCCCCGTCCCCGGTTGTCTCCTCCCCGGCCCGGTCCCACGCAGGACACCCACCCGTGAGGTGCACATCGTGTTTAGGATGCATTTTGCAGGCGCTTCTGTACATAAGACAAATACAGGGACTAAACCAATGCTGTGCAGTGTATAGCAGAGCCATTTTTCGGCTTTGATGTACCCAACTTTTTCAGTATTTAAAAAAGGTGTTTTGAATAACATGAAAAAGTCTCTTTATTGTATAAATAATAAAAACGTCACCTTATTGTAATTGCTCTTTGTCCTCTTTTACTGCCAGGGAGGAGCTGAGGTGAGGGGAGCCCGTGGGCACCTGGCCCTCGAGGGGTTGGCACTGGCACCCCCCCCTCCGGGGGTGAGCGGGGTTAGAACAGGCTGGCAAATGCCGTAGGGAACACGGGGGAAACAAAGGCGAGGGGAAAGGAGCAGTTCCAGCGCCCAGGTGCCTACAGACCAGCTCTTGGCTTGTTGGACTCTGCCCCCATGCTCTGCATTGCCATACCCAGGCTCTGCCCAAGCACCCCCAACCCCGGGGGCTCCAGACACACTGGGCACTGCTGCTCCTTCTCTGAGCAGGGTGTGGGTCCAGCACAGCTGCAAGAGGGACAGCGATGTCCTCGTCCTCGCTGGCAGGTGCTCCCTGAATCTGGAGACCCTGAGGGTAAGTGAAGTGTGTGTTGTGCATTTTGTGTGACTTCTGGACAGTGCCAAAACCTGGGAAGTTTAACATTGAACTGCACTAAATTCTGTGGTGTCACAGAAAGGCTGGGTGGGCACAGGAAAACATTCCTTCCAGGTGCCTGTCTCTTGTAGGCACATGCCTGAGGGAGGAAACCCAGGTGGTGACATATGGAGGAGGAAGCCCTCAATCCTGTCCCTGGGTCAGCCCTGCTGGGGCTGGGGCCTCAGGAACTGCTGCTGCTGCTGCTGCTTCCTGGGGCTCGTTAAAGCTCAAACTGCATCCTCCAACACCCCACCCCACCCCTTCCACCCCCCCCCCGGGCATCCCCCTGGGATCTCCTCCCTCCCTCCAAGAGGGAGCTGCAGCTCCAGGGTGAGCAGTACAGCAGCCCTTCACCTTCTGTTACTCAGATCCATGATTACTGTTATTATAAGGTATTGCTTCCAGGACATGCAAGTGTATTTAAATAAAGAATGAGAAGTACCTAAATGCTACTGGCCAGAAAGGTTGCTGCAGTGTATGCTCAGGTCCCGCTGCAGCCCCCAGCCCTCCTGCCAGCCCCCTGCCTCAGGGCCAGTGCTTGGAGGCTGCAGTGCTGAGGGGCCTCGTACCTGTGGGGAGGTTATAAAACAGGCGCACAAAGAAATCCAAGTGCTCGCTTCTGCCTTTTGCTCAAACATTTCATGTTGACAATTCTTTTCAAAACTCAGCCTCGGTGTGGAAGCCCCATGCCTGGGCCAGCAGCAGCCAGCAGCAGCCCTCCTGCAGGAAGGGTGAGGTACAGAGGGGTGCTGGAACACGCTCTGGGAACAAGCAGCCTCGAGGGGAAAGCGCTCCATGGGCGAGTTCCATTAACATGCGTGAGGTACAAACTGTGGCACAACGCTTAGGGCCCCACCGGGCCTGGTGGGGAGGAGGAGGAGGAGGGCAGGGGAGGAGGAGGAAGGCAGCAGGGCCGTGCTGTGCTCAGGCGGGGATGCGGCTCCGCAGGTACTCCAGCACCGCGGCCGTGCCTCGCGCCAGCACCGCTGCCCGCGGCGTGCGGAACGGGTTTCCCTCCAGCAGCAGGGTCCTAGGAAACAAAAGGCAGTTGGAGTTGCTCATGTAAAGGCTTGTCCTTGTACCACCCATTCACACCTTGCCTGTAGCTTTCTGAACCTTCTGAAATTCTGCTTCACACTCGTGTTCCTCAGAGCCCCAGCCTGGTAATGCAGCTCACCCAGCAGTGCTGGACGCTGCAGCACACTGCACCTCAGCAAACCCCTGCCAGAGGAAAATACCTCCTCAAACATGGAAATGGCACAGCACCAGGGGCAAACTGTGTGCAATTGTAACCCTCCACTTCTTAGCCTGGCTGCAGCCCACGGCTCAGAGGTGCCCAGAAGTCTCTGGAGGTTTTTGCTTAGGATAGAGACATTTTATTGTGTGTTTTTTAAGTCGCCCTGGAAAGTGCCCTTAAAGGAGAAAGCCATAGGGCTCAGGAACTTGTTGTCTTTGACAAGACAGACCACTTATGCCCAACTGTCTTCTTCCATCTGTGTGACATTACCCATTACTTAGGGCCTATTGCCCTGTTTCACAGTGACGTGAACTAACCCCCTGGGTAAGGAGGCAAATGTGCAGAGTACCCAGCTGGGACCCCAGCACAGGACTCACACAAACCAACACACCCCTTCTGTGCTCTTTAAAAACCATGGAACAACTCCTCCAGTTCTCTACAGCACGGAGGAAGTATGGAAGAAATGGCATTGTTCTACAAATGCATCCAGACCTACAAACCCCGCCTTACACTGCCCACTCTTCCCTCTCCCTCTGCCCAACCCTGCCCTGAGGGAAGCAGAGGTATTGTTATGAACAGTAACAGCAGCTGAACCACACACCTCAGGTTTTCACAGTTGCCCAGCTCGGGTGGCACGTGCAGGAGGTCGTTGTTCTGGAGGTCCAGGGTTCCCAGCTTCTCCATCTTCCTCAGCTGCAGAGGGTCGATGGACCCGACCTGATTGTTGCTGAGCAGGACAGTCTCCAGCGCCAGGAGCTGATACAGGACAGTGGGAAACACCTTAAACCTTCAGGAAGAAAAAGGAGGCAGAACAATGAGAGTCAGGAACAGGGCACTCACACCATCAGCATTGAACAGCAGCATTTTAGCTTGAAGGTGGAACATTCCAACGTGCTCACATGACTGTTTAATCCCCCTTTTTAACCAGCTGCTACCCTCTCTCTCCAAAACTTCTGTGGTGAGGAGGAGGACAGGCACTCATCTGTGCCAAGCTCACAGATAGCTGAGCAAGTGCCACATGTCACAGGATTGGATTCAGCCTGGTTCTTTTAATTATTGTACTAAAGAAAACAACCTAAAGAGTTGCTCACCTATTAAAGGAAAGGTTTATGACCTGCAGCCGTGTCAGTGCCTCCATTTCCTCAGGTAAAGATGTCAAAAGATTATTTCTGTGTATCAAATGAAGACAAACAATAATCAGTAACTTCCACAGAGTTTCAGTTAAGAATCCACAGAGACAGAGTATGTTTATCAGCACCAACATGCTGTCTGAAACCTCTTAATTGCTTCCTAAATGGGTCAAGGCCATGCTCAAGTACAGATGCTTGCTCATGCAAGCCAGGTTTGTGTTGCCATTTCTGCCAGTAGGAGATTTGAAGCTTGTCCCTCTGAAGATTCCCATGTATTTCTAAGCATCTAACAACTCCCTGAGTCTCAGAGGAAACTGCCCAGATCTTGGTGCCGTAGGGATTAGTAGGGTAACTCTAAATCTCTTCAAAAATAGTGGAGCCTGGCATCTCACTGCTGTAACAGACTCTTGCAGCTACTGCTGCCCTAGTGCTTCCCACGAGAAGAAACACTCAGAAGCCTCATAAATACAAGGGGGACAGGGCTGTGTAAGGACAAACAAGGTATGTCATACAAAGCCATGTCAGCAATGTAAAGTTCACCATTAAAAACTGCCCAGACTTAGCCCTAAATTCTCAGTCACTGAGATATTCAGTCTCACTCCCTCATCAGTCTCCAATTATCATCCATTTCTGCAGCCTTCAGCCACAGTCCTCCAGCAGCAGCACATACATAGCTGCATCACCTGCTGGCCACAGCTGGCAGGGACCCCCAGAGCTCCTGTGGCCCAGCCCCTGGAGCAGGTCAGGTTCTGAGTGTCTCCAAGGATGGAGACTCCCTCAGCTCCCTGGGCAGCCTGTGCCAGTGCTCAGCCACCTTCACAAGCCAAAGTACAAACCTGTCTCTGTGACTGTGCTTTGCTACTCTTCATTTTGTGAAACAAATGCCAGGGAGCTAATCCCGATGTCTAAACAAATGCAAGCAGTGTTTTACAAGAGTTAGAGAAGGTAAAATGTCAGTGGGTAACTTTCTATGGCAAATGAAAATACCTAGAGAGGCTTCAGCTTCAGGCAGCACAACAAGAGTTGTCCTCCCTTGTCCTGCTTCCCAGCCATCCTCCAGGATTTGGGGGTGGGGGATGTTCTTTTGTGGGTGGTGTTTTTAAGCAGCAGCTTAACATCTCTAAGAACTTTTGTGTGACTGAGGCACGAGCTTTCATCACAGCAAGTCTCAGAGCTTGTCCACTTGTGCTTCTTTAACCAGCACCTAAACCTAGGTCACTTGCTATTTCAGATCTGCCGGTCATTCACCTGCCAGGGAGGCATTTGGGGAAACAGGAAGTGATTTCAGCCCTGCTCTTCCCCTCTAACAGATGGCTGCTCTAAAAAGGCATGGAAATACGTTGCTGAGGAAGGAAGCCCACCACACGTCACCAACCTGACATCCAAATGTGTCAATTTATGGAGAAGGCAAAGCTCCGAGGAAACGGAGGAGATTTTGTTGAAGCCAAGGTTGACATCACACACTGAGTCTTTCAGCTCCACAATCCTGAAAGGCACCAGGAACATATTGTCCTTATGTAAGCTCATGTTTGCATTCTATTTGCTAAGTTAGTGCAAAAAACAATCTGCCTTATTCTTCAAATCAAGGACACTGTATGTTGCTTGACATCTCAGAAGCAATTCTGTGAAGACACTGGAAACCTCACCTGTGAAAGCTGCCTGGCCTGGAGTCTTGCACCTGATGTAAAGACAAAGCTCAGAATCCCTTATCTAAAGCTGTCAGGAGAGTACATTTTTTCTCACTGATTAGGAGAGTAAGTTTTACTACAGAATCCTACTCACTTAAATGCAGTTCAGAGGCATTTCAGACACCATGGCACAGATGACCATCACTGGCCATCTCCTGCCCTGTCATATTCAACAGAGAGACCCTGTCCATCTTGACCCATCAAACCAACAGAAGGACATTGTTATTTTAGTTCCATCTTTTGTTTCTGTTCCACTGGAGATTTCAGGAGCACACAGCATTTGCTGCTTTTTTTGACAGATGCTTTGGTGTAGCACGTTTAAAAGCTCACAGTTAACTGTTGGACCCCTACAACAGAAGCTCTGCTTTAGCCCTAAAAATAACAGGTAATTAAATGAGAAAATACTCCTTTTTTCCTATCTGGACTGTCACCAATATCTCTGTCATCTTCCAGCTGCACACCTCCACCTGTCCTCAGTGGAGTACACAAGCATGGGAGGCATCAGCATTGTCTCACTACACTGCTTTCCTACCAATTGTACTGAAAAGAGGTTTCTTCCCTACGAGTAGGGATTGTACCTCTTCATGCTCTATGTGCCAAAGGGTAAATGTTCAGCACCCTTGAGTCAAGGAATGAAATTAGTTACCCCCATAAATGTGGTGGTATCCTTAAAAATCAGCTTTCATGATTTTCTTGGGCTACATGAGATGCAATAAACTTCCTCTTTACACAACAGCACCATTTACTCCCATTAGTATCAAGGGGAAGCTCTTCCTTGACTGTGGGTGAGGGAACAAGTGCAATAGATGAGACACTGAACCTGTCAAGAGAAGAGGCATGCAAATTGTTCAAGCTTCCTCAAAAGCTCCACAAATAATCATGGCAGCTGGAGAACCTGAACTGGAATGGAAGCTCAGCTCTAGGACAGTTATCACCCAATAAAGTGGTGAATCCACATATTATCTTTGTATGGGAAAGATGCTGCCTTGTAGAGAAAACAATAGTACAGTGTGGTGGAGTGCAGCACCTCATTATTATGGGAAGTCACATCAGTCTCCTCTCATTCATTTCAACAGTGCTTCACAAAGCAAGAGGAAAACCAATGTGTCATGAAAGCAAAGTACAAAGCAGAGAGTGACCTTTACCTTGGAGGAATCTCCTTCAGCTGGTTTTTGCTGAAGTTGACAGTGGTGACGGGATGGCTTCTGACTGCAGTGAACATCTCATCAGGAATGGCCATTGCCTGCTTCTCACTGAACAAAGAACAGTGTGCAGATCAGCAACACAAGCAAGTCCAGAGAATCCCTGAATCCCACAATGGTGGGGGCTGGAAAGGCCCTGCAGAGCTGCTGCAGCCCAAGCCCCTGCTAAAGCAGGTTCCTCTGGTTCAGGGGGCACAGGAACGTGTCCAGGTGGGGTTGGAAACCTCCCGAGAAGGAGCCTCCACACCCTCCCTGGGCCAGGGCTCCCTCACCTCACCAACAAAGCTTTTTTCCACTTGTGTTCAAGTGGAACTTTTGTTGCCTGTGCCCATCACCCCTTGTCCACCACAGAACAAAGACTGGCCCCATCCTCTCAACACCTGCTCTTTAGGGATTGGTCAGCATTGATAAGGGCCTCACTCAGCCTTCTCCAGGTCCCAGGTCCCGCAGCCTTTCCTCCTCACAGAGATGCTCCAGTCCCCTCAGCATCTTGGTGACATTTAAATAACTGAGGAGATACTCACCTACTACAGGATGTTCTGAGACTTAATGAAATTTGCTGAAGAAGTTTAAGAGGCCCTAAAAGCACCTGAAGGTACTGAGCACTCCAGTCAATTACAAGGAACGTTACTGTGGAATATCTGATCATACAAAGAAATGATTCAAAACTCCTGCAGTTCAAATCTGCCCGTTCCTGAGCACACAAGCTGAAGTGAAAATGCCCAAATGCAGCAGCCTTTGCAGACAAAGAAGGGGAAAAGTGGCAAGAACATGGAAAGAGTTTTTTGCAGCTTCAGAAGAAGGTAACATTTGAACACACGTACCTATATTCCAACAGCTTCAGTGAAGTTATGGCGTGCATGTTGATCCTTGACTCACTTGGAAGAGTCATGGCTGTCACAGGAGGCTCCTCATTCGGGCCAGTTATGTCATCTAGAGACAACAAGCGCATATAGTCACACAAACTACCAGCTGCAGTAAGCCGTGGGGCCTGAAGGAGCAAAAGGGAGAGGTTTGGTGTCCCCAGCCACTCGCCATCACCCCTTTGAACTCCTCCTGTGTTCTGGCTCAATTGCACGTAATCTGATGCAGATTGTCTCAAGAATTTTCTACTAAAACCTTTTTTGTACTCTTGAGCTTCTGGTTTGTTCAGTGTTGGTGGTTTCTAGGGGGGTGAGAGAGAGGGGTTGACTTGGGTTTTGAAGAAAAAACAGGTCAGGAAGCAGCAGAGATGCTGTGCTAGCAGTAGGCAGCTGCTGTGTTGAGCAGGGAGCTAGAAACAATGATAAACAGGAAATCTGGGCTAGGAATGATGATCTACATCACCTATATGCAGAACAGCAAATCTGACTACAACTTTAGTTAAAACATTAATACTGATAAACCTTCACCATGTCCTTCTCTGTAACATCCCCTTCGATTCCTACCTACAACCCGCAATACAAAGCTACTGGTGGTGTGGCTTTGAATGTGTAAGAAATGCAGATGAACAGTACTGTGGCTTCACAATGTAGGGATTCAAATACATCTCAGCAGGGTGAAGCTTTGCTAGAAGCCCAAACGTAAGACAAATCCAGTGTCCACTAAAAGAAACTGAACTAAACCATATGGACACTCAGCAGCATTCCTGAATAAAAAGTCTACTAACAACTGTGCCTAACCACAACTTGCTGTCCTTTCATTAAGGGTCAAAAAGAAGCTAAAAAAAGGAGGCTTTTCTCCATTTTCAACCTCTACAGAAACAGGACTGTGACTGGTGTAGCTCCAACTTCGATGCCGTAGCAGGTAGAGTAAAACCATAAGGGGTGATGGGATGAAGCTGGAACACAAGGAGTTCCACTTAAATATAAGAAAAAACCATTTCAGTGTTTCAGTGAGGGAGCCCTGGCACAGGCTGCCCAGAGGGGCTGTGGAGGCTCCTTCCTTGGAGGTCTTCAAGACCTGCCTGGACATGTGACATTCCTATGTGACCCGATCTAGGTGACCCTGCTTCTGCGACTGGATGATCTCTAAAGGTCCCTTCCAACCCTACTATTCTGTGATTCTATGATAAGCTTGGCTGTACATGCAAGACATCAGCTAATTGTATTGTCCACACTGATGTTATCTATTCCAGTCCACCAGATGAGTGTGTAGTCTTGCATCCCATTAACTCTTGCCACATTAGTGTGATGTCAGACTTGCAGGGGCCTGACCTGCAGCGCTGTTGCAGGCACAGTAACTGATGGAACACTGCCATGACTGAACACTGCCATCCCCTGGCACAGGATGCAGCTTCAGTTCAACACAGCTTGCCTGCATCCAGGCCCCTTTTGAGTTAAGAGCTTGGGCATTCCTTGACATTTAAGTGCAGCAGAATAATTTCCACGTTACACTCCACACAACGGGTGAACTCAAGTCATTTTGCTGCTTTATGTTTTAAAGCCTAAGAGAGGTGAAGACTTGTGAAGATAGCAAACTGAAGCTGTGTTTGGAAAGGATGTGATCTCAGTGTGCAAGTTACCTACAGACTGAGAGCCTGTTGCCTATATAATAAAAAATAAACTGCCATCACCAGTCTTTTGCTCAGAGAACACAGAACAATCAGAAAACCAAATGCCAAAGTATCGCAGAAGCAACGAGCAACTTCTTGTCTGTTCATTTTTACAAACCACTTGTGTCAGAGAAACGTGACACAGAATCATTGAGGTGCTTTTTAATCCACAGAGGCAGAGTTTGGAACCCAAGAGGGGATTCTGTAAAACACAGACAGCCTTTGTGCAGAGAAGTAATCCCCCTGAAATACTTCATCTTGTTTTCTGCTTTATGACTTTTCTTAATCACTTCTGTAGGGAATGTTGGGATCAAGACAATTAGATGGTAGAAAAATGAATTCTAACAGGCCAGGATTAGAATGAGGTTTAAAATAATCAGTGGCTTTCTCTCCCAAAACCTCTTATGTTCTCAGTCAGCTATGAGCTCGAGCTTCACAGCATCACCAAGACTTCAAGGCAGGCTCTTTCAAGCATGTGCTTTCTGGGAATCCCAGGACTGCTCTGCCAGTGTTATTGCATGGAGTAGCGTGTAATATCTTGGCAAAATCTCACCTACTCCTGGTCACAGTCTAGAGGCCAAGCCAGCAGATGGACAGCAAGCTTAAAAAGAGGAACCCCCTACATAAACTTCCCAAGATGTTCAGGGAGAGAGAAATAAAAAAGGCTACTGAAATTTCTCATTAAAATGCATGAAGGGAACCGGGGGAAAATCATTCAGAGCCCTTTTCTGCATGATAATCCTCAATAAGGAATGTTATTCAGTATTATCCAACAGAATAAGAAAGAGCCCTGAAAGACTAAACTGTTGAGTAAAGAAAACTCCACTGCAGGACAACTCCAGGAACCTGGATTTAAACAGCCACCCTCCATAAGTTCTAATGGATTATAATTTCCTAGAAAGGGTCTCTTTAAAATGCAATTCAGTAGAGCAACATACCTTGGATCTTGCTTCTCAGGTATTTCAGAAATTCCTGTGTGCCTTTCTTTAAAGAAAAAAGAAGTCAGTAAGGATTTGCCAGCTGGTGTTTTACACTGAGGAAAGACTCCGAGTCGCAGAGGCGGATCCCCGAGCACTGCTTACTATAAAACCCACCTAATGTTTCCTGCAGAAAACCCTCTTCACACCAGCTGATGAACTTGCTTATTTCCTGTTTTGTTTATATATCCCAGCTGAAAATTCCCAGTCCTGTGTCACTACCTCAGCTCCACATTTCTGGCTTTTTATCAGAGCAAGGAAAGAAGTTCAAAGGAACATAATCTTCCCTTCAATAAGGTCTAGCACAATTATACTTTGGAAAAGATGGTTAAAATTTGTCAAGGAAGCTTAATTGTTCAGTGTTCTGCTAACTCTTTCTGGGAAAACCACTGCAGCTTACATGATTTGCATGGATTTGTAACAGCACAGTCCTCCAAAGGCTTGACGTTTAGTCCTCTCATAGCAACTTCTGCTGGTCAAACACAGTCACTATCTGCATAATCTACAGCTCATTAAGCACAATCTCATCTAGCCCATTTGTTTTAGGATGGAGCTATGTCTTCCTTGCGATTTCACATGCTTCTCCTTGATGCTTTAAAACCTGGGACTGAACATGAACTTAAAGTTTCTCATGCTAGCTGACGTCTGTATTACACACAGTAAGAGACTGGCTGACCTGAATGCAGAGGGGATAAAGAAAGCGTGGAAGTTGGAAAGGGACTCTCACAAGGGATCTGGTGAGATGACAGAAAGAGAAGATAAAAGACTGAGAAAGAGGCTGAAGGAGACTGGGAGTGAGGGCAGGCAGGGCTGAGTGTGCTCTGTGCCCAGCTGAGAAAGACAAGAGGAGTCAATGTGGAGGAATCGGGAAACTTGTAAGGAAAAAGGTGAAGGTCCAAAAGAAAGCTGAGTAACAGTCACATGGGTTGTATGCAGAGGAAATCAGACAGTAAGACAAAGCTCAACAGTCAGATGATGACATGTTACCAAAAAGGAGAGACTAGGAATTTCATCAAGAAACAAGAATGGGTTTGTGACTAGAACGAGAGGCCTGAGAAACAGGAAAAGATGAGATGGAGCAGGGATGGACAAGAGAAGAATCTGTGCCTGCTAGACTGTACTTAGCCCCAGCCCCTGCCAATCCTTAGTCTCAGTATCCACCTGCTTTTAAGAAGTGCCTGCAGAACCCTACAAGCTTTATCAACCAATGCTCTAAATCAAATGTAAAACAAATATCTAGATAGGCAGGGAAAATGGCAATTACAGGAACTTACAGAGTTGGCAACGGATCAAGACACTGCAGTATAAAATACCACCATGGAATCCTTGTACTTGCCATTTGCTATAAATGTGAAAGATACTCAAGAGAATTACATCTATGCTCATACACCTGAAAGACAGCAAACCCTAAGAACCTAGGGAACACTACAGTTAATGTAGCCAGGCAATCCTAACTCAGACTCCTTTGCATGTACATTTTAAGCCAACCTTGAACTCTGGAATCATGTGTGACTTCCATCCACCAAACTCCTGCACATATAACTCTCAATTAGATACTCAACACTTTCCCTCTGCTGACAGACGTTGCAAAACCTCATTTCAACAGGTAGTCTCCAGTGTTGCTTATTCTTAGAGGATCTCGGTGCTTTGCAAACATTTCTTTGATAACATTGGCTGAAATAATGTGTCACCAATGAGAAGAGGGGCCTGACAGGAAGAGAAATACAAGGGGATTCTGCATCAGCAGTGGTGCCCATGCTCCAGCTCCCTGCTGCCCGTGGGCTTGTTTTGTCACGTACAACTCGTATCTTCACCTTGCTGGTATCCAAATCCCAATGCACACAAAGAAAAGAGCTGGGTGAAACTTGAAATGCAGATGAATCCTAAGTTTTTGTAATGTTCTGGCTGCACAATTTGGACAAGATACACATGCAACATAACCAAGCTTTAGGTACTGTCTACAGTGCTTACTTGCAGAAGGTCTCTTCGAATGGCTCTCAAAGGATTTCCCTCTAATGCCAGGAACTTCAGCTGAGGAAGATTCCCCAATGTATAAGGCAATCTGCAAACAGAAATAAAGTCATTTCAAAGCAGCTTGGAAACAAACTCTAAAGAATTTGCAATGGTTTCTCAGATGGTGTTCTGATGCTCAGGTTCAAATAAAAAGATCCAGAACACATTACATTTAAGAAAGGCATGGTTAGATCATAGCAGTTGCACAATATAGAAAGGGTTCCTTCCTTTTGTGATTGAGCCCTTTTTTAATTACATTTTACAAAGTGAACTGCATCAGCTATAGAATTAGTTGTCATGAGATGTCATTAGCTGTGCCTCATCACAGACACCATGCACTTTTTAATATTACCTACTGATGTCATTGTTGGTCAGGTCGAGTCGCTCCAACTTCTGAAGCAAAGTAATTTCTTCAGGGACTGATTTTATCTTGTTGTCTCTAAGCTCCAACACAGAGAGGGAATTCAGGTGCTTCAGATTCTCTGCACTTAATATTTCTATCTGATTTTCACCAGCATGTAATTCCTACAGCAACAAAGAGCACCCACAATTATGTTGGAAGTGTCCAAGGGCAGGTTGGATGGGGCTTGGAGCAGCCTGGGCTGGTGGAAGGTGTCCCTGCCCATGGCAGGGGCTTGGAACGAGATGGTCTCTAAGGTCTGATCCAACCCAAACCATCCTACAGTGATGCTACGATTCCATGTTAATCTAGGAAAATTGTAACTTACTAATCTCCTAAATCATAGCATTTTCAAAAGCACGTGGAGAAAACAGAGACTTTGATTCCCTTTCATCTGCACACAAAATACCAAAGCCTCCAAAGATCCAAAGACGTGAGTCTGAACTCAGCTTTTCTGAAACCACCTCAGAACCTCAGCTTTGAGTTCCATTTCCAAGCTAGGAATACATTTGCTCTGTATGTGTCAAGAACTTGTCAACAACTTCTCTACTCGAGAAGTTTCTTCAATTCCAAGTTACAGGAAGTGAAGAGGGTAGCTCTCCATCTCCCTACTGGAAATGTTCCATTTAGAATGGAAAAGCTGAATGGTTCTTTGGACCAAAAAGAGTGCACACATGCTGCTGGAAGCACTAAGACACTGAACTTCTAACTTTGTTTAACTTGGAGTTTAACTGCCAAGTTCAGAGTTACGCAGAGTTGTAAGGGATCTGCATCCTTTGGTGGATTTGGTCACTGGACACAGGCATTCACTTGGCCTGATCATTTTTCTCTTTGTTAAGAAACAAATTTCTGATGTTCTGAGGCAGGCAACTTTCAACTTTAAACACTCTGGGAATTAAGGCTACAGAACATCTGATTATACTAAAAGGAGAAACAAAAAAGTACACTTTCTCTGCAGTTACAAAGACATAACAAAATAACTTTAGATAGAAAAGAACTGTTGCAGGCAACTGTCCAGGCTCAGTTTTTCAGTCACTGCTCTTCTAAACACTTGTTTTCCAAATCGAAGAGTAGTGCTGGGAATTTGTCTTCCCTTAAGATCAGGCAGTGTGGACAGTAATTGCAAATGGGGGTGTGTTTAACAGAGCTCTGAACACAGAATGATCAACATTCGATCACAGCACTTCACAAAAAACTTGGAGTTTGAAGTAACAGCCATCATTCTAACGGCTTCCAGCAGATCCATTTACAGCACATCAACCATTTCAAAGCTCACCTTCAGTAATTTGCAGGAGGGAAAAGCCGGTAAGGAACGTAACTTGTTTTTCCTCAGATAAAGTTGTTCCAAAGAGGCCATAGTTGCTAATTCAGAAGGTACAGTTTCCAGGTAGTTTTTAGTACAATCCAGTTGTCTTAAGCCTACAGATATAAGTGTGCATTAACAAACAGAAAATATGAGAAAACAAAAATCCTTTTCTCCAGAGGCATAAATATCCTGCTTTTCAAATAAGCACAGCAATGTCTTGCCAAACAGAGCTGTGGAAGGAAACAAATCAGTTAGCATCAACCCCTCTGCAAACAAGGCAACTGCTTTTCGCTCATTCTCATAGGAACGCTCTGGGACATTGACAATCACGCTGCCAGCTACCAGCTCCTGTCGAGGAGGAGTCTAATACTGCAGCCCATCTCAGAAAGATCTGCATTTATAAAAGCTGCCAGTCTACTGAAGACCGGCCTCAGCGACTGAAATACACAATTCCCAGCAGCCACCAGGCAGCTTGCTATTTAACATTCAAATGTTGGGAGTCAGCTTTATCACTCTCTAATTTATAGGTCTTTTGCTCTCCAATCGTTTCAACTATCTCCTATTTATGCTTTATTTTCCACTCACAGTATGCAATAAAGAGAAAAAAAAAACCCCAAACAAGACAAATTGCTTATTGCAGCCCTCAGGCAAATAACTAGGCAGAACAATATTAATCCTTCACTTCTCTGATCATTCCACGTCCCATTTACAGAGAAATATGAATCACAAGAGGATACCAGTTTGATACACAGGAGCTGCAGATGACTTTGAAAAATAATCCTCAACTAATATTCTTGAGAATGCATCAACTCCTCAAGAATCCACTTGTAAAATCCTGAATAGCATGCACTCTGTTTCTGAGCATAACTACAGCCCTGGCTGTGTGGCATTTAATCATCTGAGGAAGCTGAGTTACTTTTCATCGCGCTGACAGCTGCAGGCAGGTTCTTGAGTTGATTGGAAGCCAGATTGAGTCGCACTAAGTTAACGAACGAAGCAAAGCTTGTTGGAATGTCTGTGAGATGGTTGTTGGACAGATCCTGAAGGAGAGAGGAAAAGAGAGAGAGAGGTTAGAAATAGAGATGTTTAAAATATCCCACAAGTACTGCTACCACAAAGTTAATTACTGGCAGAACATTAAAATTAGATGGCCGATATCTTTGGGATCTCCCCGGCAGAAACAAGAACAGCAGAAACGAGTCTCCTGTGACTGACAGATCACAAGGGGTTAGATCTTTCTTAAACTACTCGGCAAACCACGAGCAAAACTCGATCAAACCCAGAAAAAACCCCAACCCACCATGTAATAACTGACAACCTACATAAGTCATCAGAATAAGGACAATAAAGTTCTGCCATCTGAGCTGTGGGTGTTTGAATCAGCAGTAGCAAACCAGGGGTGGATTAGCCCTTCTGCACAAATGAGGAATTCTCAGAAAGTTGTGATTTACTAATTCTTCTAAACTGATGAGCTGTCCAAATCCCTCTGGCAAGCTGCTCAGCTCATTGTGATGGAGGAGAAAGCTCTTCAGACGCGGCAACTGCAGCAGCTCTTCCGGGACACTTCTCAGTTTGTTGTGGCTGGTATGAAAATATGGAAAGCAAAGAGAAAAGCAATTGCCAAGGGGTTTTAGGCAGGAAACTGCACACAGAGCTTCTGTTACACATGATGCTATCCAAACCAGAGCTACAGCACTGCATCAGCTGCATTATCTTGGCCACACACGGCCTGTTGAAACACAAACTCTTCAGACCCTCGAGCCTGTGCAAAGCACATCCAGCATCAGACACACTGGATATTCAGTGCTGACACACACTAACTATTAATGACATCTGCAGCAAGACAGGCTTCTGCAAACCATTGCCACACTGCAGCACACAGATGTGCCTGCTCTTCAGGACATCCTCACCTTAAAGAAAAAGCTGTCTCCTGCAACTGTCAAAGCTCTCCACAACGGATTCCCTTCCTGGGAGAAGTTCATTCTATTTGTTTATGTATTAGTTCAAGAATACTTTCAATTCTCATCTAAATTTCCAACATTCCAGCTGGATTTAAATTCTTGTTTTGGTTTCTGTACCCCAGTGGCAGCACACTCATTTCCCACTGCAGCTCGGATTTAAAGATGATGAACTTCCCAGTGTGGATGGCATCCATACAATCATTCTCAGAGTGCATTATTTGTGACAAAAAGTCTTTTTATACTCAAAGCTTCCAGACTGAAGCAAATGAATGTAGATATTGCTTTTCTGTGATTACTCAAAATGCCACTGCTTTTACCTTCCAAGTGAGACCGTGACTTCAGTTTTAATCCAAAACTTATGATTCTCTAAATACTAATATCCTCTAGTTAAAAACTAGAAATTGATGTTAGAAAAACTGATCTGCTGCAGTCACTTATTCACGCCATCAAGCTCACTCCAATATCTCCCACATTCCAGCTTTGGAATATGTAACTTACCTGACATCAAGCTTCTCAAGATGTTGTAACTGTCCTAAAGCAGAAGGCAGCGATGTCAGTTGATTGTCATGCACCTGGAACAAACAGTTTTTAGAAAACAGTTGCTAATTCATAGCTTGTACATTTTCTTTCCCTATCCCCAAAACAAATCAAGCTAACCTAATACATAGAATAAATCTGTACACAGGTAACAGACATGTGTGTTTCTCAAAGCAATTAGCAGCAAAGGAAGAAAAGCAGCAAAAGAAAAGCGAAAACCTGAAAAATTCTAGCCAACTGATGGTAAACTCTCAGAGCTCAGGTAGGTCGGGGGGGAGACAGGGGGAGCACAGGAAAGGTGGTCACATTCAGTAACAGCTCTTCTTTCAGTGTCCAGAATAAGACTTCCTAGATCTTTCTACAGATCACTACCCACCATCAGTGTATCAATTATGTATCATCATTAGCCTGCTCCCTAACAATTTTCTTCTTTATACCGATAATGCCACTTCTAGACATCCACCAGTGCAGGGAAAGGGAAAACAAAGATTGAAGCCTATGTTTTCCCACCTCTTACAGGGAGAGTACAGTCCTATCACAATGGGAACGTTGTACTTACATCCAGAATAGTGAGTGCAGGCAGAAGTTTGACATCCTCCGAAAGACTCTGCAGTTTGTTTGAGGCGAGTATCAGCTTGGTCAGGTCTATTTGCTCCCACCAACGATCCGCGGCACCAAAGGAGAGATTCTGATGAGCTTCCTCAGGAGTATCCAAATTGATCCGCCACACACGTTGAGGCACTATGTGGACAAACATACACACATCAAACAAATCCTTCACACATTCACTGTCTGACTTCCACTGTGATAGTGCTTTTCATTTATACATACATAGAGTCAAGTGTATTTCTAGAGGCGTTTTTCCAGAGCTGACAATAACAAGGAGGGCTTCAAGACCCACTTGGATGCATTCCTGTGCAACCTGATCTAGGTGGGACCTGGTTCTGCAGGAGGGTTGGACTGGATGATCTCTAAAGGTCCCTTCCAACCCTACCATGCCATGCTTCCATGATTCTATGATACCCGCAGCAGCCAGAAGTTATCTGCAAACAGACGGCAGGATATACTCATTATTGCTGCTCCCTCCGTATTTCTCCTGCCCTGCCTGGCTGGCGTTGCCGAGCTTTAGAGCCAAGGCACAAAGAGGGGCACCGAGCCCGCGGAACCGGTCAGCAACTACCTGCAAGCCCAGCGCCTGCTGCCTCAGCTACGAAGCTGTCCGCTTTTCGGGAGGGCCGAGGGCTCGGCCGCAGGGCAGCCGCCCAGCCCGGGCTCCCACCCGGCGCGGAGCCCCCGGGCCCGTGCCCGGCGAGCCGGCAAAGCCTCCCGAGCGTGGCCGAGGTGCGGGCGGCACCCGGCGGCTACAGCGGCGGGCCCGGGCGGCAGCAGCCGCGGCGGGCTCCCCGCGCTCACCCTCGCTGAGGCTCCGGCCCGACAGGTTTAACTGCCCGCTCTTCCGCGCCGCCCGGAGCAGCCCCTGCGGCACGGCGGGACCCGGCTCCGCCGCCGCCCGCCCGAAGCCAGCGCCGCGCTCCCTGGCCCGCGCTCCCCGCGCTGCCGCCATCCCTGCGCACGGCCGGCCCGGCGCCGCCCGCCAGCAGGCGGGGCCCCGCGCTGGCAGCCGCCCCTGCCTCGGCGCGGCTCGGCGAGGCGAGGCTCGGCTCGGCTCGGGAGCCGCCGTTTCCCGCCCAGCGCTGCGGGGTGGAAGCCGCGAGCCCGAAATGGGGCCTGGAAACGGGAGCGGGGCCGGACAGCCGAGCCGCTCCGTCTCGGAGG
This sequence comes from Colius striatus, assembly GCF_028858725.1. Classification (NCBI taxonomy): domain Eukaryota; kingdom Metazoa; phylum Chordata; class Aves; order Coliiformes; family Coliidae; genus Colius; species Colius striatus. The sequence goes on from NC_084768.1 coordinate 4,474,038, forward strand.
CCCGAAGGAACCTCTGCTGCTCCCCGGAGCAAGGCGCCCGCTGCGGGCCCCGGCACTGCTGTGCAGCGGGAAGGGGCCGTTTGCACGCCGACCCTCACAGCTGTGCCCTGGGCGGTTTTCATCACCCACATCTGCTCGCGGGTTTGGCCATAACCCCCCTCCAACAAACGCGAGGACAAAGGACGAGGCCCGAAGAGCATCTGGTGTGGATCCACACAGCCTGTGCACAAAGCCAGACTGGAAACTCCAGTTGCCAACACAACTGGCGCGTCATGCAGAGCTCTCTTCTCACCCTTCCTCTCCCCCGTTTTTTTTTGCTAAGGTCTTCACCTTTGCACAAGTGTGAATCCAGACCCAATAACCTGTGTTCATACATACACGTCAGGCATACCAAATTAAAAGCCCACTTTGACATCAGCTTACTGTTTCTCTGTAGTCCAGAGACTTAGATAAACTATTATAGACGGGAAAATTCTGGCAGCCCACCAATGCCTGAGATTAACAGGGACCAGTCGGCGCTGCTCCTGTTGAGTCAGACAGGGACCATGTTGAGTCAGACAGGGACCAGTCGGCGCTGCTCCTGTTGAGTCAGAGCCGTGTCTGCCGGATTCTACCAGCAGTTCCTGCCGAGAGCTGTGAAAAAGGAGCGTGTTTCCCCTCAGTCACTGGTGTTTTTAGCTGTAGCTCTTCCCTGGCTGCTGTGTCAAACACTACCCTTTCTGCAGCATCTTCTCCTGGCAGATTGGTTGCGTATTTAGTTAAGGACCAAATACCACATTAGGTAAATAAGCAAGGGAGGGTTAAAACAAGGAAATGTCATACTTCTGACACTAGCTCTTGACTAAAGATTTTGGCCTTGTTATTTCCTTCTTCTTCTTCATTTCCCTTTTTTTCCCTTGTTTCTTCTCTCTTTGGGAGTCACCAGGCAACGCTCCACAGGAAGATGGTGGGTGTTTCAACTGAATATTAAAGAAAGGTTCTGGAAATCTCAGAGCCTGCATGGAGGCTTCACGTTGAGCCTCATGTTTGTTCCTGTAAGAGGAAGATGTACGTGGAAGGGTGTTAAGCAAGCGGGAGCTGTAGGAGCCAGCAGTCACGGCAGTGGACAGGGAGAGCTGGGCACAGGGCCCAGTAGTATTGTATAGCTTGAAAATCGCCTTCGTGGACGTCAGAAATAGCCGCTTTATTTACACTCTGGTGCCAATGGTGACAGAACTGGAAGTGCAGACAGCACTCAGAGCCGCAGTACGCTCATCTCTGAGCCACAAAACATCCACACCACACCACATGAACACAGCTGCTGTGTGCCAGGGAGTCTGCCTGATAACTGTCCAGCGCTCGGCCCTGAAGCTGCCCCCGGTCACGCCTCAGGAGGGCACCGGCGCTGAGCACCGAGGCACTCGGCCGGCCCCTGGCGCTGACCCTGACCACCGTCTCTTACCGGCCCACGGGGCGGGCAGCCAGGGCAGCGCCCGGCCCCGGACACACCGCGAGGCCGCGGCGCTGAGGTGCGGCGGGCCGCGGCTGGGCTTGGCAGGGCGAGGGGAAGGGGGCGGCTCGGCGGCACCCCACCGGCCCTGAGGCGGGCGGCGGGGGCGGGCGGCGGGCGGCCGGAAGCGGGGCGGGCCCGGCCGCGCATGCGCGAGCAGGGCGCGTGCGCGGGGGCGGCCGGTGGGGGGGAGGGTGCGGGTGCGCGCGCGCTCCCGGGGCCGGGCCGGGCCGGGGCCACGCGCAGGCGCAGGCGCGGGAGCGGCGCGGGCCCCGCGCGCGTGCGCGGGCGGCGGCGGCGGGGCATTGTGGGATACTGCGGCCCGGGCAGGCTGGTGAGGCGGCGGCGGCGCGCGGGGCCGGGGCGGCGGCGGCCGGGGGGCGCGGCGAGCGGGGCCGCGCGGGGCCGCCCGGGGGTAACGCGCTTCTTTCCTCCCCACCGTGCGTGTGTAGCGGCGGAGCGGGCGGCGGCGCGATGGCTTCCAGCAGCGGCACCGACGTGATCCAGGTCACCAACGTCTCCCCCAGCGCCAGCTCCGAGCAGATGCGGACGCTCTTCGGCTTCCTCGGAAAGATCGAGGAGCTGCGCCTCTTCCCCCCCGAGTGAGTGGCGGCCCTCGTCCCCTCCCCGCCTCGCCCGGCCCGGCGCCGCCTCGCCGCGCCTCGCCTCCCCTCCCCCAGCGCAAGGCCGGCGGCCCGCCTCCTGGCTCCATGGCGAAGTGGCCAGGCCGCGGCTGCGCCCGCCCCCGGCTCGGCGCCGGCTCGCTGCGGCGCGGGGCTGCCCGGGGGGAGGGCGGCTCGGGGAGCCGGAGCCGCCGTCGCGGTTTCATTTCTTGCTCCGGCTGTGCGAGTTTCCGTGCTCCTCACAACGGTGAATATTCCCGTGGCTGCGCTGCGCAGCGCACGTGCGTGGGGAAGAAAGACGGTGGTTACGGCACGCAGCGACACGCGGGATTGCTCCGGGCAGACGCGCGTTTTTCTTTGGGAGCTGCTTGCTCCAGGGCTTCCTGGCTAAGCTTTGCTGCCAGGAACCGCCAGAACTGCAGGCGGGGTACAGATGTAGAGCTGCAATTTTGCTATGAATATGGAATCCGTGCACAGAATTTTGTGCGAAATGGGCAGGTGGTCACTAACTTTCAAGTAACATACCGGGTTTTTTTCTGTTGGTTAGGTGCTGACGTAGGTTTTGGTCTTGTTGGGTTGAATTGTTTTACAGAGCCCAGTACCATTACACATTGAGCATTTGCAAACGTAGTATGGAAGTTAAAAGGTTCCTTTTTTGCCACGATGAGCAAGGGTTGTTTGACTGAAGAAAAATCAAACAAGAACACTGCCAATTATTTTTAGTACTGAAGACTTATTTGGAGTTATTTTAGGAAGAAAAAAGCTGTCACAAAGCTTGTTTGGGTTTTTTTTCCTCCATCGTGCAATCCCTGCTGGCACAAACAAAACCAGGAAGATCACCCATCCTGCTAGCTGGGCAGAAACTGTATTTCTGATGTTCTTGTAGTTCCTTTGGGTTGGATTTGGGCAATTTTGTGTTGGCAATTGAAGCGTGTAAAGAAATGGAATGTGTGTAACTGAAATGAGCGACAGTGCCAGACACGGGTTGTCAGTAGCTGGGGTACTTGAGGCAGAGCCACAAATGCTTGGCAGCCAAGCCAGCACAGTAACTCGCTGTTAAACAGATGCAGTTACTTGATTTTCTTCTCCATACTGTAATATTTTGTCCAGTTTTTAAGGAAGATTATTATAGGTGAAACTTGTTTCTGAAGCTGTAGTTTTAGATACACATTAACAAATCTGTTAAAAGATTACTTTTGTGATGTTGGGATGACCTGCTCTACAAGTAATGCCCAAATCCACAGCCCAGCCCAGCAGCTCTCCTTTTGCTCTCCCCTTTTGGGGGTTAATTTTTAACCTTACCATTGTAGGGTGGTTTTGTGGCATTTCCTTTGTGTTGCTGTCTGTTCAGAGCAGCCAAGGGCTTGTGCTCTGCTTGGAGTGCTCAGGGATCTGATCTTGGGATGCTATAGTATCTCCAGTTGTATTTCACACTGAAGAAGAATGTATTTTCCCATAGTTACAGGTTCTGTTACTTGGGTTTTTTCCTTCTCTCAACTTCATGTCCTGACCTTTCCCTGCCTATAGTGTTCACCCATTTTTTGGGGTGGTACAGGTTGTAAATGATAACCTGTAAATTCTTTTCATAAGCTGAATCTCTTTGGCCCAGACTGTACTGGGATTCTTTCTTGCATGGACAATCTATTCATTTTAGCCTGATTTTACCTCAGTAATAATGTTCATGTTAAGTAGCAGAAATACCCCTTTAAAAAATCAGATGTGTAAGATGCTGGTGGAATAGAGATGTCGGTGGAGAGAGTAGTTTGAGGTTCTGGTACAGAGGTTGTGTTTCCCTGTCTGTCTGCTGCATTTCAGGACTAGTGTACTCAAGAATGGGTGCATTGTTCAGCCAGCAGCCCCAGTAAATCATCCCGTGTCTCTGCGTTCATTGTCACGGTGTCTGAGAGAGAGAGAGTTACTGAGTTTCTGCATCTCTGGTGAATTAGAATAATGATAGCCTTTTTTTTGTGGCTGTTGAGAACATTCTGTACTTGATGAATTTACTCAGCCACAGCTTGGGCTTTAGAGCAGAAATAGCTCTTTTAAAATGAAATCTGTGTTTTATATGAAATGTCAGGCTGCAGCAGCAGACTTTATGTGATTTCAGTTGTGTTGGTCGATTCAGCTAGCCTCAGTGGCACTCATGTACCAGAGCAGCATCTACTCTATTTCGAGTTCCCATGTTATAAACAGACATGGTAAGAAGGTTTGAAAATATCCTACTGCATTCATGTATTAATTGTTTAGAACTTAGATTCCTACACCATTTGGGTGTGCCATAACTCCTTGATTTACTTGCCTTTAACATTTCACTACTGTGACTTTTGCTAAACACTGCCTGCTAATGCTGCTTTGGGTTTGATGTTTTTATGCAAAGGAGGGAAGCCAAAGCACCATTTTGGCAAGCTACTCTGTATTCCTGGATACAAGGGAGCATGTTTTTATCTCTGTGCCATTTATCACTGCAGTGATACTTTCCAAGATGTTGGATGAAGTGGATGTTTCTAATGTTACTGTTTTAAAAGCTGCAGTAGGCTGGCTCCAGTCTAGTTTTTAATGTCAAGTTACATTTTTAAAAGTATGATCTGATATTTAGGGCAGTTGTTGAGTTTGTGTAACTGGCATGTGGGGCTGAACCTGTGCTCAGTGCTGGTGGAGGCTGAATAGCTTTTGGCAGTTGCACTAACAGAAAGAGATCTTGGATGTCTGTTTTTGATGTCGAAGTAATTTTCCTTTCTCTGTGCACAGAGACAACTCTCTCTGTGCTTTCAGTGCTTCAAAGACTTGATCAAGGTTCCTCAACCCAGATAACATTGTTTTGTCAGTGGGATGCATTTTGAAGAGCTGGTCTTGTAACTGTTTCTGGGAATCTAGTTAGTGTGGGGAAGAATTAGCCCATACTTTTCAGAGCTACCTCCTTAGGTTACTTTGTACATCTGGTGCTTGAGGGCAGAGCTAAACAGCACACATACTCTGGCCTTGCATAGAAACTAGGGTTTTGGCACTTGCTACTTTGCTCAGCACCTGCCCTGTACCTTCTGGAGGCAGCATTTAGCTCATCTGCTGCACAGTTGTGTCTGCGTATTGATTTTTGTTGCTGCCTTTTAGTTTATATGTCTGATTAAAGCAAAAGCTGCACTATTTTAAGGATATGTTGACTTTGGAAACCCATTCTGGACCTTTATCGTGTTGATTCTGCCTCTGGTTTTTGGGGGTTTTGTTTCAGGGAAGGGGATGGACATGTGACACAGTTGTACAGCCTACAACCCTCTCTTGTTGCTGTAGGAAGTAGGCAGTTTTGGGTTTGGTTTCTTTTTCGGGTGACTCAAAACTTGCACATTCTCTTTTTGGGTTTTCCATGTGTGGGATTTTTAAGCAGCTCTGCTGACATGCTCGTTTTGAGCAGTGGTATGAGTACAGACCTGTCTTATAAAGAGGTCTGTGTTAGCTGATAACTATAGGGAACTTCTTACCTATTCATGAGATTTCAGCTGTAGCGTTGCCTCCCTGAGCTCCTTGAAGTGCTTTGTGTTTAGTTCTGTTCCTGCTGAATGGTAGATGTGTGCTTAGCAGTGTACATCCATGCAGAGTCACCTTGGTAGTTCTGGGTAGGAGAGAAGCAGAATGATTTTACTTCTCAACACAGCTTCATAGTGGTCTTTTAATCTTTACCCTCTTCATTTTGTTATTTACCTTAAGTAATTTGGGGTCTGAAGCTGAGAGTGTAATACTACTGTTACTGTTAACTTAGGTGGTATGTGTTGCAGGTAACTCGGTGTCTTTCCAGAGCAAAGCTTTTGTTTGTCTCCTTCCCTTTCCAGAGTCAAGTCATGAAAACTAGTTTGCATTTAGGTGACTGGTCATAGACACATTGTATAGTAGAATGAATATCTAGTTACAAATGAGGCAACAAAACTAGGTCTGCAGTTTTACAGTGAATTGGCCTCACTCAGTGTCATTTCCTGTCTGTAGTCACGCAAAGTGACGTTTGGTAGAAAACTTGGCAGTGGTGCTCTTGCTTAGAGAAGTACCCAAGTGCCCTGCAATGTCTTTGTTAGGTGAAAGCGGGGAGACCACAGAAGTTCCCAGAGCCCTGCTGCCAGGCTTGCTTCCGTCTGAGTAACGTGTTTCTTTCTTTTTCAGTGACTCTCCTTTGCCTGTTTCGTCGCGTGTCTGTTTTGTAAAGTTCCATGACCCTGACTCGGCAGTTGTGGCCCAGCATCTGACAAACACTGTATTCGTTGACAGAGCGTTGATAGTCGTACCCTATGCAGAAGGTTTGTGAATTGTTTAATGGTCTATGAAGCCACTGTGTGATGGCATTTTATTCCAGCATAGTTCACCAAAATGAGGGTTAGTAAGATATGAATGTTTTTAAACCCTTGGTATATTGCCATTGGCCTGTGGCTTAAAGCATTTTTTTAATCAAGTGGCACGGAATGAAAGTGGGAAGTTTACCTCTTACTGATGCTGTGGGTCTTTAAGTTGAGAGGATTAGGCAGAATTACTTGCAAATTTTGCTCTCTTACCAGTCTCAAGGAGGTATTTCCCTAAAGAGACTTAACACAAACAGGTCGACATTGTAAGGAAATTCTGCCTCCATAAGGGAGTGTTTGCCACTTTCACATAGGTGTAAATCTCTCCATGAGAGTGGTTGCTCCCTCCCCGAGAGAGGGCGTGGGAGAGCAGACGAGCATTTCTCTGAGAGATGCTGCCACTGCATCGAGCTGGCAATTTCCCTGCAGAGGCACTCGCTCTGGTTTGCAGCCCAGTATACCAAGGGTTTGAATGATTATGCCTTAATCTGAAAGTGAAATCTTCCAAGAGGTGCCAAATGGGCACTGGTACTAGTTTTTTTATTCCAAGTTTTCTTGTTCATCCTTGATATATTTTATAGCATTTCACTAAATAATAAACTCTTTTCTCTGTTATTTGTGTGTGTGATTTTTGTAGTGGAGAAGGCAAATGCAAAGCCCTTCCAGATGACTGAAAAACAGTGGGTCCTCTGCAGCTACAGGGGATTCTAGACATTAACTAAAGGCCAGCAAGCACTCAAGTCCCCAAGTGTTTTCCTGGTGTAACCACTTGTTAACTACATTTTCTCTTCTTCTTTTTATTTTTACATTTTAGGGTGTTACAGTAATTTGAAAGGCAATGAGCAGGGTTTTTGGAACTTACCTTAAAAACAAAGTGCTGAGAAGACACCTCTTCTTACAGAAGTCTTATTAAACTCTTCTAGACTTGCTTTAGAAGTAACTGATTTCCATTGTACTGTTTCTTGATTTACTTCTGAAATGATGGATTTTCCCAGATGTCTTGAATTAAATGAAATCTCTGCCGTAATAAATTTGGTACATGGCCTGGGTTCAGACCTGTAATCAAGACATTGTGATGCTGTAGGCTGTCTTTTGAAGCCTGGGGAGCTGTCTTATCTCTATATTCCTTTAACTTGAAAGATCTGAAAACTTAGTTTCTGGGATGTAGGAATCTGCAGCATGACCTTTGATTGAGACGTGCTGCTCTGTGGGAGCACAGAACGCATTCTGAAACGGCCACTGAGCTACTGCTTCTGCTTCTGCTAGTTTAGGTGTAGCAGCATAGTTGAAAGGCATCTTGTCCTCGTCTTTGTACTAAAGCGTGAGACAGCAACAGTCTGGCTGGGTCAGTACTGAAATACTCTCTGAGGCCCATGGTGAAGAATGGTGGTGTTTTAACTTCTCCAAGAAGGATAAAGCCATTTTTCTCTTTGTCCATTGTGCTTGATGGTGGATAAATCTGGCACATAGAGAAATCTGCCTCCTAGTTTTGGTTCAGATTGTGTAAAGAAAATGAAATTAATGGAGTATTTTGATGGGCCTGTTTAAATCAGGGAGCTCCTCCTGGGCTGTTTCTTGCAGGGTTCTAGCAGTTCAGAATGTTGATGGTTTGGGCATCACGATGTGACGTATCGCAAGAGATACGTTCAGCCGATAAAGCTGTGCCCCTGGTTTTGTACCCACGTGCTCTTGTCCCTGTGCTGGAATTAAATTTTCCCTGCAGATGCCTATTGCCAGGGTCCCAATTCAACAAGCTGATTAAGCACTGTACAGCAAGGTTCTTAAAGCCATAGTGAAATTGCTCACGTGCTTAAAGCCAGGCATATGCTTAACTACTGTGCTGAACTGGGCCCTTTGATCTTTTTATTTTCTATTGTGATAATTCTGTGTGAATATTGCCTGTCACTAAAGCAAATGTTTATTATCTGTTTAGTGCAATAATTATCCCCTATATCACAAGCGCACTCCAGTTTTAGCATACACAGACATTTTGGTGTTGGCTGTTGCTTTGTGTTCTAGAGCTAAACACAAAGTCTACGGTAAGGTTTAGTATTTGTAATTTTCTCTGTGCTATTCCTAGATTTGGAAGGAGCTCTTTAAGATTAAAGATGGCTGGGGGGGGTATTTAGGTTCTTTGGTTAATGTTTGTTTCTTTTGTCTGTTTCTTTTTCTTTCATTTCTACACATTCATGCAGTATTTCATGGTTCTAACAAAGCAGCAGTAAAAAAAACTCTTGAAGCATGAAAATTAACTGGTGAGGGGCCTCATTGCTTTTTTTTAAATTGTAGTTTATTTATTTCTAAATACTTTGGAAAAAAAAAAAAGAGGATCAGATGCATGATTTTTTTTTAATGGATGCAGATCTTCTAGGAGGTGTCTCGAGATAAGTCTGAGCATTTGTATTTAGATGCCAGAAATGTTGTAGTTGCGCTAATTTGAAATGTTTAGCTGTAATTGATAAATATCCTCTGAGACATAATTTTGCATGCAAAATTACCCCATAATCTCTCTGTAGGTATGTTAATATATTTATGCATTAATGCCCTTTATCTAAATGACCTTTTTCCCCCCCTCTCCCTCCATAACTTTTGGTGTCTAAATTGATGACAGCTCAATGACACAAGCAAGATAACAGTGCTGTGTATTATACATTTGTTTATATTATCGGCACTTCTCAGTATAGGTGGAAGGAACCATTACCTTTATTTAACAGTGGTTTTTCTTTTTTGTTGTTGTGTTTTACAGTTCTTTTCCCTGGTTCAGCCTGAACTATATACCAGGCCCTGCTGAAAATACCACCCAACAGTTTTCTTCTGCAGCTTATCCAGTTTCTCTTAAGTGCCCTGTACATATTGTATGTTTTATGATGAGATGCAGTTTCTTAATATGTATCACAGAAACACTACTGGTATTTGCAAATATATAGTAAAATTGTTTTATTGAACTCTCATTCTGGGGGCTTGGGCACATTAACAAATTAATCCATCTGTATAGGGCTTTTGCTGTTGGATAGAATTAAAATACCTACATAATTACTTGTTCCATAGTAGGACCCTTAAAATTCTACGTGCAGAGCAGGCAGTAAAATAAGACACTTGTCTTAGTTGGCTGCAAGATTTTGGGCCAGAAGTTTCTTCTGAAATGGGCAGTATGTAGCAGCATTCTTGGTACAATAAGCATGGCACATACTGGAACAAATGCATTTTACTGCGCAGGTAAGGAATGTGCCACACTCCTGTACGTATGCACCCACAGACACACACACACAGCCTGTGCTTGGAGACCTCCAGAGACTTTGGTTGTCATTTGACAAGTCAGCAAAAGCCCTACGCTTGATTCAACCAAAAAAAAAAATAGTTCCATACCTTCTCTTTTAAGTTTTGCAAAATTTGTATGGTAGGTGTAAAAGAAAACATAGTGAACTGTACCATATTATTAACCCCTAAATCAAACTTTTTTTGTCTTGTGTATCTTGATTTTTCTGTGTGCTTTGTAGTGAAGCAGCCGACACGAGTCGTTGTTCATAAAACAGCTTTTGAAAGTTGAGAGCACACCCCTGGAGAACCGACTGTGCTTGCTTACGTTTGGTTCATGACTTAAAAATCGAGTACAGGTGATGAAATCTTGGCAGTGTTAACAAAAAAGTAGTGTGTATTGTGCTATTTTTTTGCTCTAGAAACTTAACCATTTGTAGAGAAAAAGGAACAGTCAAATTTTCACACATTGAAGTTTCATTCTGACAAAAAAGTTAATGATAAATATTAATAGACATCAAGCTTTGTATTTTAGCCAACATAAGTACTTTCAACAAACTCAGGTGGTGTATCAGGGAGACATTTTCTGGGTGTATTTGTGTATTTTCTGCCTTTGAGATGGAATGCATTCTAACGCGAGGCTGTTTCTCTGCAGGAGTTATTCCTGATGAGACTAAGGCTTTGTCTCTCTTGGCACCAGCTAATGCGGTGGCAGGTCTGCTGCCTGGAGGTGGACTCCTGCCTACTCCCAACCCACTTTCTCAGGTAGGCTTTCCAGTGAGGCTGAAGTCAAGGGAAATGCTTAGAACATTAGATTTGAACTTAACTGTTGTTTTTTCCCAGGACAGATAGGATGATATGCTAGTGCCGATTCCTAGAATGTTTTAGCTTATCTGCCCTGATGGATCGTTACAGCTGTCTGACACAAATTGTGGCCAAACAGTGCTGAGTTGCCAGATGAGATACTTTCGTTTCCTTAATGGGATGTTTCTGGTATCTCAGGGGCCCTGTCTTCACCTCTCTGTCATCCTTCTTTTAGCCATTGTACGCTTACAGGCAGGTTTGGCAAACAGTGGAGATGTCGTGGGGTTTTGGTCCATGAACCTGAAGGAGTTGACAGGCTGTGGAGATCCCTTCTGTTAGTACTCCAGCTGAGGGCAAAGCATGTAGCCTTTTTGCTTGTTGGCTAAATACACAGGAATTCACGAGGAAGAGGAGCAGTTCTCAAACCCGTTGTAGCTGGCGCTGAGCTCTTCTCTGTGTAGCTCCTGTTAGGATTTCTGACGGCATGAGAGATGCACATGCCATGGAGTCACCCAGAAGGTCGTTAACCGCATGTAGAGGGGAAAGTCTCAAGTTTATATTTGAAACTCAAGAAAAGGAGGCAGTGCATTGAGGTGTCTGGAGGAGGCAGCAAGAAGGAAGGGTGGGAGAGCAACAGCTCAGCCTTTGGGTAACTTACACTCATGTGGTTTTTCAGCACAGTGTGTTTTGTTTCAGTGGCTGTTTTGACCATCTCGCTTTAAATGGCAAAAAATGTGTTTCTTTTATGAGGCTTCTCATAGAAGATTCATTTAAGGAATTCAGACCTATTGCTGTCATCCTACTGATTCTGCCAGTGGCTTTTCAACCCATTTGCCAGTTTTAAACCAAGTTAGAGAAATTTGCAGAGGTGTAAATATTCTCCTTTTTTTTATATGACATGTTAATTTCAGTCCTAAGCTGATTTAGGTATGAGGTGGCTGGCTCAGAAACTTGTGAATTTTCATTTTAACACTGGAAAAGAATTAATTGTAAGCTATTTCTTGACTGTAGTGGAATGCTTTACTTTTTTACCTGTTTTTATTCTTCTTTTCTTTCCCTATCCATTGGGATGCAGAGCCAACCGAGTTTCATTTTAGACTATTAATAGGGGAAAAAACAAATCTTTCATGTACTGTGCTTTGGAACACCTGAATAAGGAAAACTGAAGTACTGTCAGTGTCCTTAGCATAATGTTTCCTGTAGCTAGAAGCCTGAATGAGACCTAGTTCAGGTTTCTGCATGTGTAATGCTTGGGAGTCCTGATGAGACAGCTCTTTATGCAAAGAAGATGTCTTTCTCTGATTGCTGTCTTTGTTACAGATTGGTGCTGTTCCTTTAGCTGCTTTAGGAGCTCCTGCTCTGGATCCTGCCCTAGCTGCTCTTGGGCTTCCTGGAGCAAACTTAAATTCTCAGGTATGGCACACTTCCTAAAATCTGCTGGATTGTCCCTGACCCCTCCATGGCATGAACTAACACACGTGATGCTCTGGGTGTGCTCACCAGTGCACGACAGAACGAGCTGAAGATCTGGAAATACTATACTTAGGTTTCAATAAGTGTTACAAAGTCCTCCTTTTTGTTAAAGACTTGGCTCAGGCTGATGGTTCTTCAGACTTTTTAGAACTGGAATGGCCTCTTTGTTTCTTGGCATAGCAGATTTATGTGACACTTTTTCTTTTGCTGCCCTCTCTTCTGTTTTAAAAGTAATTTTCATTGTTTTAACAGCCATTGCCTGAAAAGTCCACTGAGTGATTGGAATAAATAGTATCTATAGGAGCATTAAATTAAATACTGTAAGGACCTTAAAAAAAATGTGACTAGTGATGTGAAATATGTGTCATTATCAAGCCAGGAACCTCTCTTGTACTTAGTTAAAAAACAAAGCTCGCTTTTTGTAGGTGTAGAAAGGACAGAGGAGACTTTGCTGGACAGGGGTGGGCTTGAAACTGAACTGCACTGAACTTTAAGTACTAAGTAATAGTTGAGTATTGAGTTAGTGTTTAAGGGTACAGGGTACAGTCATGTTTCACAGGTACAAGAAGCAGCAAGGACTGAATGGATTGCTAAGAGATCCATCATTTCCCATGCTCTCCCTGCATGCCATGTGTGGTAACAAGCAAGTAACGGTGATACTGAAAGAAATAGAGGGGAAAAAAGGCATTCTGAATGCATATTAGAAAACTATGTATTTGATATGCTGGAGGACTGCTTCCTGTGGCCATTGAGGCAGCTGATTCTAACAAACTGTTTGGGAGCAGCACACAGCTGCCTCTCCATAAAGCAAATTAGTGGGAACCAGGAGTGTAGTTTTACTTGAAAGTGCTTTGATTCTGTCCAGGAAAGGGCCTGTGTTTGGCTACTGTGGAAGAAAGAGTACCTAAGCAGCACTTCACTGTGATATTCACACCCTCATCCCCAGGCTTTGAACCAGAACGATGCTCGTGTTTGCCAGGAATTTGTTTGGGGGTGTTTTGGTTTGGTTTTGTTCATCTATAGAGACCTCTGCTTTAGCCACTGCTGAGGGTATGGTCAAGAAAGACAATATTCTTAAGCAGATACATCTTCCAACATGGTTGTAACTTCTTTTTTCTTTCCCCTCCCAGTCTCTTGCAGCAGATCAGCTACTAAAGCTCATGAGCACAGTGGATCCAAAGTAAGCATCGGTGTTCTCGAATACTGATAGTGCAGTACACTTGGTCTGGGGGATGCCTGTTGGGATTCAGGATCTGATCTTTGTCCTGATTAATCTAATTATGATTGGAAGAAACCAGTGTCTTGGGAATCTTGTGCAGAATGTTTTTGCTGTGGTGGAGAAAAGAGGGGGAGGAAATGAAGCAGAAATTCAGTTCTGTGTACATCATTGTTGTCACTCCTGTGTCTCTAATGGAAAGGTGCCAGTAGTACCTTCCGTCCTGCACAGCTGAAGGGAGCAAATAGCAACTCAATACTGAATCCCTAAACTTCTTTATTTACCAGGCTGAACCACGTAGCTGCAGGTCTCGTTTCACCAAGTCTGAAATCAGATACCTCCAGTAAAGAAATAGAAGAAGCAATGAAAAGAGTACGAGAAGCACAGTCGTTAATTTCTGCTGCTATAGAGCCAGGTAATCTTCAGCTGTAGGATACCTCCTTCCATACGTGGTATGTGATAAAAGCTAATGGTCTGCAAAATACTGGCTTAATGCTCTGATGCTCTGCAGGTTTCAGATTGTCCTACAGTGTGATTGCTGCATGTGGCCTGCAGAGGATGCAGGGAATTAGTCATCTGTTGTTTGTCCCCAAATTCACTTGATTTGAATGCTTCAGCTTCCCGATTGAGGTCCATACCGCCACCTCTGAGATGTCACTGGCTTGAGCCCCTGACATCCCAGTGATGTTTGTTCCTGGGGATGATTTCCTTGCCTTTGATTTCCAATCTGTGGAACTTTGGAAGTAATTCCTCTTTATATTTTTGTAGCTTATTTCAGTAGATTTTATTTTAGAACAAGCTGCTCACCCACAAATGTCAGAGCCACCAAATCTGAGGAGTGGTAACGTGGAACACTGAATATACAGTTTTGCAGCCTCCTGAAGGTTTTCAGGGAAGAACAGAGCTCCTGCTCTTTACTGTACCAGAAAAATGTGCTGGTTGTTCTGCTTGGGGCTTTTTGTAGGAAACTCAAAACAATACTTTGAGAGATTATTTAGCCCTTCAGCAAATGTCAGAGAGCCTGAGATTTTAAGGAGCCTTTTAACAGACTTCAGCATTTGAATTCTGACTACTTCTTGCTTGGTTTTATGTCACCTACAAGTGTCTGTCACGTTCATTCTTTGTGCCAGCTTTTGAGGGAATGGATAGATCAAACCTTAACTTCCAATGTCAAAATATTCCTTAGGTTTTCTTTATCTTATTTCTAACAATAGTATGGAGCAAAACTCTTTGCTTTATAAAATCTGTTTGACTACTCAAATGACATTGGGGGTTTTTACTGTGCTTTTCCTTTTTAACTCCAGACAAAAAAGATGAAAAGCGGAGGCATTCAAGGTCAAGGTCACGCTCGAGGAGGAGGAGGACACCTTCTTCATCTAGACACAGGTAGTTAACTTATTTACTTGAAGAGAAAAACATATAGCTGAAGGAATTCCTTAAAAAATATGGCTTGGAAGTGCCACTTCACTAGGGAAGGCTGGCAGAGGGAGGAATGCAAAGGGCCTGGGGAAAGCTGAGGCTGTGACTTGGTGAGACTGGTGTGAGATGGACACCTGCCTCTGGTTTTGTAGAAACGATGGGAAAGAGATGATAGCAAAAAAGGCCTCAAACATACCTTGAGCTACTGCAGGAGGAACTTCAGGTCACCTGTTCCTAGCATGCTATGTTTGGCCTCTGATTTTATTGAACAATAAATTGTTTATTGTATCAGACCCACACCTTAGCACAGAGCCTTGGTTTTACACAGCCTGTGACACCCGAGCCTGTGTAGGCTGCCCGTTTTTCATCAGTTCCTTAAACCTCTGTTCTTTCCTCCATCTGTTTCCAGTGTGATTGTGTGGTAATTATAATTTGTCTTAGAAGTAGGTACCAGGAGGCTTCTCTGAGCAGTTATTTATGTATGTAAATGTTTCCCTTTTGGGCTGCTGTGTCTCACATGCAGCAGTTTCAGCTTAGTGGAAGTGCCTGGGACAGCATTTTCTAGGGTATGGTTTACTTGGAGATCAGGTCTGGTGAGGTGTCTGGACTCATGGCTCTGATATTGTCCTTCCCAAACGCGACACGTGGCTCATCTGTGCTGTTGCCTTATCGGCTCTTGCAAAGCCATTTTAACTGTGGCTGTCCCACCTGTACTGCCTGTCTGCACATTCAGGGACTGGCTTCTGTCTGGTTCAGTGCTCTGTGAGCGTCTTCACACTTCAACATCAGAGCTTTCCTCTGCTGTGGACTGATATTTTATTACAGGGAGGGTAATACGAGCTGACGGCAGCATCATTGTTCTTTGGCATTTGTGCGCTTCCTTTCTCCATTTCCTTGGTGGACTCAACACGACTCTTTTGCCACTCTCTACATTGTTTTGTCCGTGTTTGTCGTTGTGCATCATGGTATCTGTAGCAGTGAGCAGATGGATTCTGAATGGTAGCTAACAATGTGCTGTGTTTCACTCCCACGCACCGTGTGTTCCCGGTAGACGATCGAGAAGCAGATCAAGGAGAAGGTCCCATTCAAAGTCAAGAAGCAGGAGGCGATCTAAAAGTCCCAGGCGAAGAAGATCTCATTCCAGAGAGAGAAGCAGAAGGTCCAGGAGCACATCCAAAACCAGGTAATTGCTTCAGTTAATCTGTTCCATGGCCGAGGAATTAAATTGCTAAATTTAGTGCATAATTAAAAAAATAAAGAAAAATCAGCCAAACCTCACAACAAACAAAAACCTGAGGCAGAATGGACCAGTGGCTCACAGTGTCTCACAGGATTCTGTTGTGCTCATCCTGCACATGTGCAGTTCCTGTCAGTCAGCGGGTGCCAGGCCTTGGCTGCAGCACCTGGCCAGTGTCTTTGCAAAGAGGCAGGGAGAGCATCCAGGCCTGCAGGTTGTGTACCAGCAGCACACAGAGCTGTAAAAGAGCCAGTCTGGTATTTTGCTGTAGGGAATTGCAATCTCTGCTGCCACTAAGACAGTGTGACTGGCTGCAGAAACACCAGACTCTGTGTGTGCTAGCTAGTGGAGTTGCCATGTCTTTGTTCGTTCTCCTGCATAGCCAAACTATTTGACTTAAACTTTGAATCTGTATTTTACTAAAGGGATAAAAAGAAGGAAGAGAAAGAAAAGAAACGTTCTAAAACTCCTCCCAAAAGCTACAGCACAACTAGACGATCACGAAGCACAAGCAGGTACAGTAACAGGAAAGCTTCTCCTGGTCTCTACTCAGTGTTTGTTCTCCACTTCAAGGGAAAGAACGTTGTGTGTGGTGGGATGCTGCTGCTGCTCTGGGGATACTGGCTGGGTGCACAAAGGCACGTGGGCTCCATCTGCCCCTCTCTAGATGATGCTTTTTTTTTTTTTCCCTGATATTGTAACTTTCTGGCAATCTTGTTTGGGCTTAGAATAGTGTCAGCTTGCTCTGATTCACAGTATCGTGCTTTGAGGTCACTGACACTGTTTGCAAAGAGGATCAGTATCTGTCATAGAGCCAGAGGCAGCGGTGGAGGTAGAACAGGAAAGAACTACTGCTGAGCAGCAGCTGGGGAGGTTTGGCAGCACCGCCGATAGTGAATACCCAGTTTGAGTTATACATGTTTAAGCTTTGGAGCAGTGCTGTTTTGGAGGCAGAGATGCAGTTGTAGCTTAAAAAAACAAATGCAAAAGCTTTGCTGTGTCTCCCCTGCAGAGAAAGACGCCGCAGAAGAAGCAGGAGTGGATCACGGTCACCGAAAAAACCCAGGTCTCCAAAAAGGAAAATGTCGCGCTCCCCGTCCCCGAGGAGGTGAGGGAGCCTCTGGCTGAGGGGAAATGGGGGCTGGGGGTAAATTCCCAAGGTGTGAACTCCAGCCGAGGAAGATGGGCTATTGGTGTGTTCCTTACACTGAGCCCACGGGTTGACTCAGAGAGAGGGAGGATCTCTGGCGCTGCTTTTAGCAGAATTGAGGCAGCTCCAGGCGTAGTGTCTCTGTTAGTGCTCTGTTGGTGTTAGAGGCGTTCAGGGTTGAGGAGTAGGGGATACCACAGTTCTGACTCAGTTGGCTTTGTACAGGAGGGGCTCACCTGACTTCCTGGGTGGTCCTGAGCATGTTGTGAACTCTCCCTCTCAGTGCTGAACTCGAGGTGCTTTCATACAAAGCTGTACTGTTGTTGCTATTACCATGGTGTTTCTTGGACGTGGCTTTGTGGTGGCAGTGTTTGATCCAGAGCCAAGAACTGGGATGTCTGGTGATGTTCTGGAAGCAGTGGTGCATCCTAGCACAGTGCTGTAACCAACTGTGGCTAACAGTCTGGGATGGTGGGTTTCATTCTTGTGTGTACTTTATCATTGTAGACATAAAAAGGAAAAAAAGAAGGATAAAGACAAGGAGAGAAGCAGAGATGAGAGGGAGCGGTCGACAAGCAAGAAAAAGAAAAGCAAAGACAAAGAGAAGGATCGAGAACGGAAATCTGAGAGCGATAAAGACGTGAAAGTATGTTTAGAACCCTGCCCAGCCCCTGGCTGCAGGGCAGCGCTGACCTGCAGCCCAGCACTGCCTTTGGCAGCAAGTTTTACCTGTTGTTTTTATCTCGGCAAAGCAGGTCACAAGGGATTATGACGAAGAAGAACAAGGGTATGACAGCGAGAAGGAGAAGAAGGAAGAAAAGAAGATGGCAGATTCTTCCTCTCCTAAAGTGAAGGAGTCCGCCAGTGATAAGGGAAGCGGAGATCCAGCACGGGAGTCCAAAGTGAACGGGGACGATCACCACGAAGAGGACATGGACATGAGTGACTGAGTGTTGCCTTTGGGTGAGCGTGGCAGCAGATGTGCGCCAGTGTCATTCCTTTGTGATTCTTTTCTCTGTACCTGTTAACCCTGAATCTAGCTGTACACAGCCCTAAGCTCCTCCTGGTCTGTAAACCCGATACTAACGCCCATCAGAAGCCTTGGGAAGGTGACCGTGTGCGGCGTGGCCGGACGGGCTGCGTGGCCAAGGCCGTTCTTACTAACTTGGTGATGCTTCAAGCAAAGTCAAAGCTGCATGCATCAGCAGCAGGCATGGACTGTGTGTGTATGACCTCCCTAGTCAATCAGCTCGCTCACGGTAGTGTTCCTAGAGTTTGATCCATTGCAGTAATAGAGCAGTATAGGGAATGCACCGACTGCATGTTGATCATGGCAGAAACATCCTCCGTCTTCTCCAGTCCTACAACATGGTGGATCTACTGAAGGGTCTTAAGTGTGACTACACACACACACAAAAAAAATGACAGTACACCTGAAAATAAGCATTCTGATAGAGATAGTTCTTTGTTTCTGTTCTTTTTTAAGCCGTGTGGCTGGGGTTCCTTTGGTTTGGTTTTGTTTTTCCTGGTGGGTTTTATTTGGCTTTCACAGTTGAAATGCACTAACCTTTTTGAGGGCTTTTTTGTTTTTTTAATCCATCAGCTCAAATCCACCTCAGGCCAGTTGTGATGGTTCCTAACGTTCTGTGGGGAGTAGGAGCACTGTGTGATCTGTGCCCAGTGATTAAAGGTTGATGGGTGCAGTTCTCATCATCCAGGTCGTTTTAGTTGTTAATGAGCTAAACACGTTGCAAAAAGGTAGTGCATTTTAAAACTGACCTTCCTATGCTTTTAAAAACAAGTCTACTTGATAATGTACTTTTTACTTGATCTCAAGTTGTATAAACTAATCAATTTGTGTTTACTGTCACTGCAGTAGTAACCTTATGCACACAGTGATTCCATGTTATCTGCAAAGTAGTTAGGCAAAGCTGTTTCCTTAGTTACACAAGTTCCAGAGCTTTTACTTTTGTGCAGGTAAAAAGACAAAAGTAGGCTGCAGTCTGTGCCATGTTGATGTACAGTTTCGGAAATTGTTTTACAGAACTTTGATAATAAAACCCTTAAACTTATACTCATGTTCCTATAAAACTCTGCTGGTATTTCTTTACACCACGATGTGGAATGTGACCTCCTTCGGTCACGTGGTAGTGAGGGTGTAAGCACTGCAGCACCTTGGAGCTGCACCACAGCCCAGTAACAAAGAATGGCCGCACTGGGGGGGAACGGGCTTACCTGGGAGGCGAGGGCTGATGGGACACTGACTTTTGAAAAGAAATACTTAATTGTAAAAATGTTTTGTATTTTCCTCGAGCTGTGAACACTCACCTCTTCAGGCTGGCAGGGAGGATGCAGGAGCAGGCGCCAGTACGGCTGCACAGGCTGCCCACAGCTCCCCAATACTTACTGGTTGCAACTGGGGAGTGTGGGAATGAAAGCCTAAGTGGTGGGGGAACATGGGGAAGGTGAGGAGTCAAACCACCCTCTTTCCAACCCACCCTTTGGCCCCAGGCAAGGTGCAATTTGCCATTTAGCTCTCCAGCATCGTTTTAGAATTTGCAGAAATGTACCAGATGTTTTTACCAACTGAGTCTTTTGTCAATCCAGAGAGGTGTGTGTGATCCAACCCTTTTAGGCTTTTACTTTTAGGGGGGAGCAAGGGGTAGTTCTTGTAATAAAATAAAAATGGACACAGACAAGGTGCATGGTGTCTTCAGAGCTGTGCCTTTTTTGTTGTCCTCAAGATATTTATATGTCAAGTACAGAAACAGATTTATAGTAATAAAGTAAAGCTCCTTGATCCTTCAACCTGGTTGTTGTGAAAGTCATTCACACGCTGTCACGGAGGACCACGTCAGAGTATTGTGCTCAAGAATGGGGACCAAAGGCCACCTGTAATTAAATGATGTGGTTTGTGTTTTATTTTGCTGACAAACCACGACTGGTGTATCCCCTAGGTGGGTACCTCCCACCCTGCAGGCTGTGAGGGAGGCAGTTCCTTGCTTTTCTCCCACTGTCTGGTTGCAGCCTGACAACACTGACAGGCACCTAATTTTAGGCCAAACCGACAGCTGGAAAATGCCAGCTGGGAACCACAGGTGACCCATGCTCACTGTGGACTGCAGCTGATCGAGCCTGTGCTGTAATCATGCTTCAGCAGCTCTTGCTTCTGCTACCAGAGTTCTTAAAACCCAAAACATTTTAACCATCCACAGTTCTTGCTCCACTACTGTCTACTTCCTCTGTGTCTCTTCACTGACCACTGTTACAGACACTTGCCCAAGTTTTAATTAAATGAGTCCTTCCCTGGATTGAGGAGATAAAACTTCTGTACTTACACAACAGGGATCAGCAAACTGAAAAGGTTGCTTCCCTCCCTCCAGCTATTTCTAACCTTCTGACTCCTCAGTTCTGGGTAATGGCAAAAGCTCCTATCTCCGCCCTTCCACCTCTGCTCTTCCACTGGGTACGAGACAGTCCAATAAAACTGGAAGCTGTACAGAGGATAAAGAACAGGCTGTAAGTAAAAGGCAGCATTTTATTCAAAAAGTGACCAATAAAATGCCCTTGGAGGATGTAGCAGCACGTGCTTGGCCCCTGGGCTCAAACCCCCTTGCTGTGTATATCCCGAAAAGCACTGCAACAGGAGCCTAGAACTTGATCTTCACATAGTGAACAGTTTCAGAATCAAACAGGGTATTTTGGTCTTTATTCTAACAAATGATACAACCCAAAGTTACCATTAGTGAAGGTCAGTTAAAAACATGGACCGGACACCTAGTAAAATGCAAAAGTGACATTGTTTCCATGACAATTACAAAGTGTAAGGAAAATAAACGTGAAACTGCAGCATTACAGGAAGTTTGTTAATACAGATTAAATAATGCAGATATCCTTGCATGAATTACAAATCCAGAACAAATACATTTGAAAAAAAAAAGAACCAGACAGTTGCTTTGAGTATCAACTTAACGAGGTGGGTTTCCAGCACAAACATATCCAGAGGCTTTTGTAACTAATTGTTTCAATAGATCAATCAAGAGTTGCAGTAAAGTGAGTACAGTGACTGAGCAGCAGCTCCCGGAAAGGAAGAAGAAAACGCATTCCCTTTGCCACAAGTTAAAGCAATGGTTTGGAAGACCAGTATAACAGTGTGGGTAAACACAACCCTGGGAATTCTTTTGCCACGATTTCTTAAATATTTCAGTCTACCAAAATTACTGGCTGTCTTTTAATGTTTAGTCATAAAAAGTCCTCACAGCCATCAAAAGGGACAAAAACCCAACAGGGGGTGAGATCAGAGAGAAACAAGGCCCTGAGCAGAGCAGCCTCTCCTCCTCCCAGCCCCAGGGCAGAGGTCCCTCCTGCCGTGCTGCAACAGCCCATTCCCACCCAGCCCCTGCAAGGTCCTTTGCCATCCTGTGTGTGCAAACCACAGCAGAGGCTGTGCCCCTCAGCTGACCTGTCCAGAGAGGCCCCTCTGGTTACCCAGACCCTCTCCCATCCTGGGGTGTCCGAAACACCAACAACTTGAAGCTGACACGAGTTGTGTGGCACAGCAGCAGTGATGAGACCACCTCTGTGAAACTGCTGGGGGTGTGCATTTACTCTACAGGTGCCCAAACCTTCCCTTAACTCCCAGCGTGGTCTTATGGAAAAGATAAAGGGGAAAACAAGAATGAAGTTCTGCTAGATCAACCCTGATGGGAAAAATAAACCTCTGAGAGATGAGAAAAGGTGGCAAAGGGCACCGGTGCCCATGGCTCAGCTGCAGGCCAAGGCTCCCTGTGCCAGGAGCAGCCCCCCACTCCACAGCCCTAGCCAGACACACTCTGCAGTAGTACGGCACAAGGTGCAGCCAGCACCAGGCTGCGGTGGATAAACTCCCTCCATCGGTGTGGGCAGTTGGCACCGCAGGGCTGCAGCGGCACAGCCGCACTGCCTCACACCTGGGGGCTGCAGCCAGGCCCCAGGACAGGCTCAGCTCAGCATTCCCACCAGCTGAAACCCTGCCCCGACTGGCCCTGCCTTTGAAGGTTCAAAACTCAGCACTAGGAATGTTTCAGACAGAAAATGCATCACCAAAAGGTGGGAAAAAATGTACCGGGGAACAGTTCACTGAGTCTGACTTCAGGAAGCTGCCACAGGAACCCAAACAGTCATTGAACAGGGAAGGACAAGCTGTTGGAGTGGGCTCCTTCGGCTCCACGGCAAGAAAAAAAGCAGCAGTGGGATGTGTTCACCAGAATGATGTAAAAAGCCTATAGTCAACCACATCCATGTCACCTCTGCTGACGCTCCAGACTAGAGCAACCCTCAGGGGAGCAACCCACTAGAAAGAGTTTCTGCAAATCTTACAATGTATCAAAGTTAGTAGTTGGATAATCATGAAGGTTAAAAAAAACCCAAAATCCATGGAAATCACAGAAAACACTTCTCCAAAGTGCAGTGGGCAGTCAGACACCAGCTTGCGTGTGGAACAGCCCACAAGGAGACACACGGGACCCTCTGCTTCCATGTGAGGCTGCACAAAGAGCTTTGTTGGGTTTTTAAGTCCAGAATCCACCCCCTGCAGTCACTACACTGCCTAAACCACGCAGCTACGTGTGCACCTTCTACTGCCAGCAAGCCCTGTGATGGCCATTTGCAGTAACCAAAAACGCAGAGATGAGACACGCGTGGCTCTTCCCCTGTAATACTGAGAAAAAGGATTTCTAACATTCACCTTCTGCATTTGCTGAAATTTCCAAGCACCTGAGTGCTCCTGGCCAGCCCCTGCCCTTGCTGCAGCGCCACACACAGCATGAGACCTGAGCTGCAGCACCGCACGCAATGTTCCACCCCGCAACAGGCACCTGTGAGAGAGGAGGAGCCTCTCTGGCCCCACTGCCCCCCAGCACTGAATGCCATCTCCACATACATTCACTGAGGTCTCTGCTGCTTGTGGGGCAGGAGCAGGAGGTGGATGGCAGCCTATGGTACAGATGTCCAATGCTGCAGGAATTCATAATGACTTGGAAGAACAAGTTCTGTCGTTCCTACCGCATGTTCAACATCTGCTGCTGATACAGTACTTCCAAAGCAGCCATGGTGCTACAGCTCCCTTGGTTCGATTCTGATTAGATTTGGGGTGAGCAGCTGCAGGGGATGGCCCACAGCCCACAGCTGTGGTGCAGCAATGCCCACCGGGCTGTCCCGTCCTGGGGCTGGTACTGTCGGGGCTGCCCAGCAGCACGCAGGGTCCCGCTGCAGCCGCTGCTTTGGGCTTTGCAGCCGGGCCCCACACGCTCCGACAGGGCTGCCAGTGCCTCCTGTAGGGCCGCCTGTGCTAAGCATTGATGGGACTCGTTATTATAAACCTTGAGACTTAAACCTATTGATTTCCAGAAAAAGTTTTAACTACAGTGCACAAAGAATATAGTTTTGAAAATATTTACACTTTTGTACAATGACACCACAGCACTTTAATCTAAGTCTCTTAATACAAACAAATAGCACCATTAGCCTTTTGCACAACTTCTTTCTAACAAACCAAGAAGCTGGATTATTGTCGAATGAGGAGACTGGGAGAGCTGGGAATGAGAATAAACTCGAGAAGCCAGAGCACTGCAACATCTACCGAGTAAATTAATCTGGAAACCTCCTAAGCATTTGCAAATAAAGTCTTCCAACGTGAGCCCTATTCAGTGTGCACTACAATTAGACAACTTCAAGAGAGTCTTCTTACAAGATTTAATGCTTCAGCTTCATTGTTCTAGTAACTCTTTCTACGCATTCCACCTTTTGGAGTGGCTGCTGAACAGAAACGTGAGATGTCCTTGTTGAAGCTCCACCATTCTGGAGCAAGTCTCCCAAGTGAATGTGAAAAAAAAGAGACAACAGAAGTGACAATTTTAGCTCAGAAGCCCCCAAGCACACTAATCAGCAGGGGCAGGGCAAGGCCTTCGAGTCAGCAGGACGGAGAGGGGAAGTGCAGAGGCAGGGAAGGGAAGATGAACAACAGCCCCATGAGGAGGTGCGGGGTGGGAGAGGGGGGAGCACCACAACAGGCTGCACCACCACAACGGGCTGCACCAAGGTGCTGGAGGAGGTACCTTGTTCCCTGCAGGGCCAATGCTGCTTCTGAAGGGTATTGCAGGACGAAAACGCAATTATTTAATGGTGACCATTTGGTTCATTCCTCTACAGAAAACGCATTCCTTCTAATATACGTCTGACTAACATTCAAAGTACTGAACTATACATAATGATACATAGTTTACAATCCATGAAAACAAAGCTTGAAAGAATATAATATGGTCATCTTAAGTAGGGTGGGCTGTGTCGTAGGGCTAATATCCAGCTAAGACACCTCAACCTGGATGCTAATGGTCCGAGAGTGCTTTTTGTATCACCAGGAAATGTAAAAAAATTTAAAAACGAATGAGAGTCCTCAGAGCTGCTGAGTGTTCTCAGGCCACCCAGGTGCCAGCCCACGCCTGCAGTACTGCATGGATAAACGCGTGCACGACACGCCAGGAGACTTGCTGTAAATCAGGAACTGGATTAGATGCCCATTAGATATCCATACATCAGTCATTTGATGCGTGTTCCCTTTTTCTTCTGGATTGTTAAGTTTTTCCCTTCCTTTTGTGACCCACTTTCCTACCTCTATCTGTGGGCTGCCTGCATCCCTTTGCTTTCCCTGTGGTACGCTGGTATTGATAGCCACCATCAGCCTCCCAGTGCAGTTAGAGGTCGGGGAATCGGCTGGGGTCTTCCTTGTAGTCGTCGGGAATAGTGAAGATGGACTCATCAAATTCATCGTAACGGAACTCCTGGAAAGTCACAGTGGCTGTGATGGTGGGGAACACGGGAATATCTAGATGGGGAGCAAAAGGGCACGATAAGTGCAAAGGAACAATCCACTAATGATTACCTACTGCTACTCAGGGACTCAGCTTCAAACTGGCTAATCACGTCAAAGCTCGCTTGGTATTCTGAACCACAGTGACTCAGGGCTCTTCTTTCAACCACCTCCCTTTAAAAGAAAGTGATTTCAAAGTACACTGAGATCCCCAAGTCAATACACCATTCAAATAATTACAATTATTAATTCAGTGGTTTTCCCTTCGTGCCACAGACTGACGACACAAACCACAGCGGTGTGACCAAAGGGTTATCTGACAGAGCAGAGGATGTTGGCCTGTAGGTGATACAGGATAAACGACCTTGCTACACACAGGCTTCAGCTCAGCAAACCCACAGGGAAAGATGGACCTTTGCAATGTTTGCTTAAAAATATAACCTTCTTCCAGCCTGAATGGAGGTTCAACGCTTCAGAGGTATCCTCAGTAAAATTGGGTTGAACCAGCCTACTGAGCTAAGCCAAAATTCAACCTTCAAGCAACAGAGTTGTGCAAATGTGACAGGAGGCAGAACATACTCTGTTCAGCATTATCTGGCTTGAGCAGCTTACTGGTGTGCAGGGTATTGAGGAACAGAGAAGGTCCTGTTGCTGTCTGGCAGCTGATGATAATCAATACCATGAATGCACCGCTTTACACAGTTCCCTTTGTTGGAAGTCTAATCGTTTTCTCTGTATTGGTAAATGAAAACCACTAATCCTCGAGGAAAAAAATATACAAAAATGCTATAAAATACTTGACTCATGGCTGAGATTATCCTTTAACACAAGGAGAATTCAGCACATCCACAATGCTCGTAGAGCAAGACACCAGCACTAGAAGACTGTCCAAGCCCTTTTCCTGACTAGGACTACACTCACCTTCCAGCTGCATTTCCTACCTCGTGTTCCTTCCACTATCTATCCCAATCATTTTCTCCCGAAATCTACAGTAACACATGCAAGAAGAGAGTTCTTTTCCACAACTCAATAGGAGTTTTGAACACTCAGTACCAATAAGTACACACATTCTGGACATTAAAGCCCCAAGAGTTGCAGTTGTCGCTCCTTACCTAGTTTTACAGGGAAGCCTGGTGGAAGCTTCATTTGAACAAATTCTCTAAGTTTGTTAAAGTGCTTGAAGGGTGCAATTACTTCTAAAACATTCAACAATCTGAAAAGGAATACAGATTTCATTACAAACTCTTGTTTCACAAGCTTTCCCTTTGGAAATGATAAAAATGACACAAGAAGCAAGGTGGTAAAGAAGGAGCTGAACAACTCCATCCTGCTTGGGCATGGATCTGAGAGACTCAGCAGCCCACACTGCACTGCCACGGCCCTACAGTAAACACCAAGAGATTCACTTCTCATCCTCACTTTGCAAGACAGACAAGCCAGCACCAGGGTCTCTTCCCCACAGACACAGGGCAACTGCTCCATCTTTGCACTGCTTTAAAAGACAGAACTTTGTGCTAAAGCCTGTGACTGGCAGAAAAGGCTCAGCAGCACTCTGCAGAACCAGGCACACCACACTTGGGACAAGTTAATGATAAACCTGGCCAAACCTCTGGTCTTACCACGCCAGCACTGAGAGCTCTCACATGGACAGTTTATAGCATGGTTCATTCACAGGCTTTAAACTGCCCAGTTGCCCTAGCTGAAGACACTGCAGTTCATAAACACATAGAAACATTTCCTACATAGAAATAACACTCACGGCCAATGGTTTGGACTTACGATTCAATTCCTAAGGGGAATTCCTGGCTCATAGCTATAGTGGCTTTAAAGGTTTTCTTGCTTTCTTTGCAGACCAGCTCTCTGCCCAGATGAGGAGCTCTGTCAGGGCAAGGGGAGGAAGACAAAGTCAGTTTCTCTCAGTAAAACCTTGATTTTAAAGGAAAGAAGACAGACTTGGGTTTGAAAACATCAGTAAAGAATCCCTACGGTAAAGCAAATACTTTAAAAGTAAAACCTGTGCATAGTAAAGATGAGTCAGTAATCCTCTTAATCTAGATTACTGAGAGATCTGCTAGGCTGGGAGAGGAGAAAAAAGCTGTTAGGGAAATAATCTCCAAATAATCCCCCAAACATTGCACTAATGAGCACTGTAGAAAGACATAACAACTACCCAGAAGTGTACACAGTTGATATCAGATATTAATTATAATATCTATATGTGAACAAAGTATCAGGTTGAGCTAAGAAAAAGCTAATCTGCCTTCAGCCTAAAATGTGAAACAATCTAAGAGAAAGCAGAGAGTTACTCCACTATCAGGAGAAGGCAATACCGGAAAACAGAGAGCAGAGAATTCTGTCATAGCAGAAGAATAGATGGGTAACAAACACCCCCCACTCCCACAGTCAGCAAGCCCAAGTACTCACTTCCCATTCTCAGCAGATATGTACTCTTCCCACGTAATGGTATTGGGCGATGGCGGCGTGAGCGACTGCCGGCGGACAGGCTGCACACAAACACAGGACTTAGCTCATCACCCTGCCTTACACTCTTACAACTTTGCCATTCAAAACAGACAGCTGTACTTCAATTCTAGGGGGAACAGCAACACAGTCTACCCAGCTTGCAGCTGATACTGCACTGGGCTTTTCCATCTCCTGCTCTTGCTCTCATAGTCTGCATTCAGGCACTTGGCCCCCAACTGTATTTTACATCGAAGCTGTCTGTTTTAATACATCAGTTAATCAGTTCATTCAAGTGTCTGAATGACAAGTGGCACAGCACAAGCTAATACAGACATAAATTAATCCTCTTTAAAAGGCTGTATGCGTGTTCCCAGATGATGTCTGGCTCATTCTGAATAGCTCTTGATTTCATGGTGATAATGACAGGCTTAGTCCATTTTAATGAAGCTAAAAGGAAAACACGATTGAAAAGAAAAACAGAAAGGCATCCCTAAACTATAAACATTTGGTCTAAAAGACGTTGATTTGCCAGAGCCAAACCCATCATCTTTTACTATGAGACAAATTAAGACTGAAATAACCAATATAATCACAGAAATTCCCCAGTGTGTGCACTAATCAGGACAACTCAGTCATGTATCACCATGATTATATTTGCAGGTCATACTTATTTTAAAATTAAGACAATCAAAATAGAATCAAAACATTATCTACAGATTTTGCTAAAGACTGGTGTGAAAGGTTACTCTCCTATGCAAAAATTCCCATACAGTGAAGAATTACTCAACTGTACCTCAAAGTTTTGTTCCATTAAGTTGCCACCTTTGCTCAGGCTCTCCATGATAGCTTTGTTTCGAAGAATGTCCTCCTCACTGAGATGTTCTCTTCTTTTTCTTGATTCTAACACAAGTCCATTAACCAGGTAGAAGTCTGCCAAAAAGTTTCCTACTCTTTCCTACATGAAAGGAATTGGACATTAATGACAGAAGATAGAGCACTGACATGCTTGTATGCAATTGTATAGAGTTCCCTGTCAGGACCGAAATGCTGTCATTTACACAGCCCCAGTGGACAATCTCAGTAAGGCACCTACAGCACAAAACCAAGAACTGCATTGTGACCTACTCTAGGTGATCCTGCTCTGGCAGGGGGGTTGGGCTAGATATTTCCCTTCCAATCCTTAACATTCTGTGGTTCCATCAGGAACAGGTGTTTCATATCAATGGAAACTTTAAGATGGAAGAGATTGCTGAAGAATTTAAGAGGGGCCAAGGCAGAGCTGACTAGAATCTCCCTCAAGAGCAGGCATGCTAAAGGATAATTTACACATGTAGCCTATGGATTTGGTATTCAAAAGGAAAGAAGTTATCATAGAACCATTTCAGTTGGAAAAGACCTTTAACTCCTCAAGTCCAACTGTTCCCCAGCGCTGCCACAGTCACCACCAAGCCACGGCCCTCAGCCCCACAGCTACTTTTTCCTCCATCCTGAACATTCTAATTCTTTTACTCCTTAGTTCACCCAACCACACCATCACAAGCCTCTCTGAACCATTCTGCCACTAATGCAGTCTGACATTTCCTGCCAGCTTACTGTTTTGTCTTCTCGAAAAAGCCATCCCGTTTGGGCACGTGTGAAGGTAATTGATTTGGTTGATAACGTTGCCGAGTAAATATCACTGCTCATCAAAATGTCAACCTCTTCTTCTGTTTCCATCTCAGATTCCTAGAAGAAAAAAAAAATCCCAAATACTGGGTAGAACTTAATAATAATGATTACTTCTACTAAATATAAAACTCAAGAAACCTTTACCCTTGGAACTTTTCCCAGAACTAGCATTGCCTGAATTTTCAAACCATTTCATAGAAGCTTCAGCCAAATGGTTGCCAAATAGTTTATAATCTTAGCTATTGCAAATAAAGCATCCCATGTGTGATTGAATGGGGGCTCAGCAGCCACACCCTTGCCACAGGTACAGATCCATATACTAAAGCAATTGGTGAATAAAGTGATCATTAAAATGTGACTAAATACAATGAGTCACGTCCTTGCATTGTTAACAACTAAACTGGCCACAGGGTGACTAAAAGGATGCGAAGCAGTGGCAAGCAATTTGAAATCCCACCTCAGGCCACCTGAATTACCAATTAGCATCTCACTTGTCACAGCTCAAACTAACTTATGGATGCTGAAAGTGGGTTTTTTTCCCCCCAAAGATTCACATTCTAGCTCTTGCCTCACATAGAAGTCTGCACCCAAAAGCACTCTTACATGACAAAAATCACCTATACAGCTTAAGTTACAACAACTGAACAAATAATTCTTAGGTTTGTATTTCTTTGGAGCTTGTCTGGGTGTTTTGGAGAGGCAAGTTTTGTTTAAAACAGTAAGTCAGACTTCTGATACGAAGCAAAAGCTTGAGGTGTTTCACATCCTTTGTTCACACAGATCTTTACCTCATGGTGTATTCGCTGGTAAACTTTTTGTTCATTGTCTAAAACTACAAAAGATTCAGAGGGTGAGGCATCACCATTAAAAATGAAGCTTAAATCCCCTCGTTGGCACTTCATGTCAGTAAAGTCTATGAGAGTTGTATCCAGCCTGCAAAAATACATCAATAATTTAAGACAAGTTACCCATAAACACTCCAATACACCACTGAGCTCAGTTTGCAAGCAGAAGCTGTTTTTTAAATCACAACCAAACTCACTATCATCTAAGTTACCATAGAATAACAAAAACAGAGCAGGATGATGAGAAAAATACAACCAACACTTTAAGATTTCCTTCTCTCTTCCCAGGCTCAGCTCCCTGCTCTGTATTTGCTTTCTGTCTGTCCTGTTCCTAGTTGTAGGGGATCAAACTGTTCTTGTTTTCTTTCCTAACTCAAGTCTTTTGCCCAGAACCAAAACTGTTGAGTCAGCCCTCCCTGTCCTTGTCTCCACCTATGAGCCCTTGGGTATCTTATCTCCTCCCATCTCGCTGGGGCCACTGCGGTCCTACAGGAGGCTGGGGGCTGTTGAAGTGAGCATCTGTGTGGGGCTTTGTCGCCATGTCACTTACACAGCTTAAAGCAAAGCAAAACAATTAAGTGACTCAGGAACTGAAGTTAAATAGAGAAAAAACAAAAGGCAGTTTGAACTTCAAACCACACTTCTTTGCTCTGACCGCCAAGGTACACACGTGGTGCTGCTCACAAAGGTTTGCAGGCTCCTCGGGGATTTCTGTCAGACCCCCAGGAATCTAGAGTTCTCCCCAGAACAGGCATTTATGGCTTGGATAACATTAGTTAAATCAGTACTTACCTGATATTTATACCTTGTTTGTGTATTTTACATGCATCAGAAGGCAGAATTCGGGAAAGTAAAGGCACTAAAAGGTAGGGAGAGAGAATCAGTTAGGATATTGAGTTTCTTCTGCAAAGTATTTCTGTTCAAAGTGTACATCAGTTTGAATCTCGACACAGAAATACAGCATACTTGCTTTCCATCATAATCTCAATGCAAATAAAACTGACCAATACCAGGGTTGTTTCTATTCAATAACTGCAAAATTGTTTTGTAATGGTACAGATTACTTTCAACACGAGTGTCTTCAGGCACAGACAAATCATTGATTGATTCTAATAACTCATTTTCTAGTGGCTTGAAATTTTACCTCTGTGATTTGTTAGCTTACTTATATACTGTACCAACTGAGAGCATAGCTACAATTAAAGCAGAATACCCATAAGTACAAAGAAATAATCCAATGCACTAACCTTAAAACGTCAAACAAACATTAAACCGCCAGTGCAACTGAGAATCAGTACAGATCACGAGATGGATACATGAGACCACATCTCTCCTTACTCTAAAAAGGACTGTTTACTTTACAACAAAACCAATCCAGCACAATGGCATTTTAGCACCTTATTTTAAATGAATGGTAAAGAATTAAGACCACCTGTAAAATGTGTTTAGCCTAGAGGACCAATAATTAGGACAGAGGCACTACTCAGAGCATCTTTTTCCCTTCAAGAAAGACAATATACAGAAAAAGCAAAATAATATTTGAAAAAGGCCAGTGAGACTCCTGGAAGACCCTAGAGGGTGGCTCTACCTCTGGCATCACTTCTGTGCCATGTCTGACTGCCACCACGGCACCTGCAATCCAGGCTGCAGCCCCATCACTACAATGAAGACTGATCACATTATCTCTCTATGAAAGGAATATGCAATTGCTTACCCCAACTTTGAAAATCCCAATGAAGCTCTAGATAGAAGTCACCTAGCTGTGACAAAAAGAAGAATATATAAACAAGCTTTTTAGTCTCAATGACAACTATAAAATCAGTTGAAAGACAGGCAGAAGCTGTCTTTTGCCAAACAGGCAACGATTTACTGATTTTGTTTAATGATCAATGACGAGTGACTTTTTTTTAATCTTGCTTAGTAATGAAAGAGATTTTTGTTTTAATTCTCCATCTACACGGAGCAGCAAATTTTTCTGGAGCACAGTGAAACATCCCTCAGTTTAGGGAAACCAAGAAGAAAAGCTCAGTTTCTTCCATTTCAGACTCCTGCTTGTGTGCTAAACTTGTGGTTATAAGACACAGATGTTTATTTCCCTCTAGGTGGGTGAGTTACTCCCGCCAAGTCAAGGGGTAAAATATGAGTGGTTTGTAGACAACCAACTTCTTGCCTTAATTAAACCATACATCTGAAAAGTTGAGCTTAACTGTGCCAGTGGCACACTGTATGAATGTGTTCTACCAATGTTCCTGTGTTTTTCATTGATCCAAGAAAAAAAACCTACCTGCTGTGTGTCTAGAAGTGCAAAGCTTTCAGGTTTTGCGAGGGCAAACAAAGCAGACACAGCCTTACTGAAACAGCTCTGCTGCTACTGATTCCTGCTGGTGCAAGACTGAGAGTTGCATGTTTTTCCTGCGCTACCTCAACATGTTACTGACACTGCTAATTTTAATCAAATCCCCCGTCCCTTGGCTTTTGCCTTTGCTTTACATTCTGTTTAAGGGAGTTGGCTGGTGTGTTTGTATGCAGAATTTTTATGTAATGACTTGAGCATATTTCCAGAGGTACACTGGAATTTGTGTATGTGAATACTTCTATCTGTAACTAGACTCATTAGTTTCAACCGTAACATACAGTTCCATGGGGATGTGATCAACCAAAGCAAGCAAACTGCTCCATGGATCTTTTTTAAAACACATTTACAATATTTTATAATCCATGGCCTTTTAAATCATTATTGTTAAAAAGGGTAGTTCAAATCAAAGCCGGGATCTTGACCGGCTGGAGAGTTGGGCAGAGAGGAACCTCATGAGGTTCAACAAGGACAAGGGCAGAGTCCTGCACCTGGGAAGGAACAACCCCATGCACCAGTACAGGCTGGGGGTTGAACTGCTGGAGAGCAGCTCTGCAGAGAGAGACCTGGGAGTCCTGATTGATAATAAGCTAAATATGAGACAGCAATGTGCCCTCGTGGCCAAGAAGGCCAATGGCAGCCTGGGATGCATCAAGAAGAGTGTGGCCAGCAGGTCAAGGGAAGTTCTGCTCCCCTTCTACTCTGCCCTGGTGAGGCCTCATCTGGAGTCCTGTGTCCAGTTCTGGGCTCCTCGGCTCAAGAGGGACAGGGAACTGCTGGAGAGAGTCCAGCACAGGGCCACCAAGATGATCAAGGGTATAGAACATTTTTCGTACAAAGAAAGACTGCGGGAACTGGGGCTGTTTAGTCTGGAGGAGATTGAGGGGGGATCTTATGAACATTTACAAATATCTAAAGGGTGGGTGTCAGGAGATTGGGGCATCCCTCTTTCTTACAGTAGCCAGTAACAGGACAAGGGGTGATGGAATGAAGCTGGAACACAAAAAGTTCCACTTAAACATAAGAAAAAGCTCTTTCAGTGTTTCAGTGAGGGAGCCCTGGCACAGGCTGCCCAGAGGGGTTGTGGAGGCTCCTTCCTTGGAGGTCATCAAGACCCTTCTGGACATGTTCCTATGTGACCTGATCTAGGTGAACCTGCTTCTGCAGGGGATTGGACTGGATGATCTCTAAAGGTCCCTTCCAACCCTACCATTCTGTGATTGTATATTAAGAACATAAGACATTGCATTCCAACATGGTCTGTACTTGTCAACCAACTGCCCTGAACTTACCTCTTTCAGAGCTTTTAATAATCGAGGTCGCTTTTCTTCAACACTTTCCCTGGACTGCTGTTTAAGCTTCCTTAGGAGTGCTGTAACTAAACAGAGATTAACTATAAGGCAAATCTGTTTATTACTGGTTAGTGTCATTATTTGACATCTTAGAGAAAACACAACGCAAATTTCATCTGGATAAATTCAGTTCAAGTTATAGTAATCATACACAGCCTACTCTGATCACAAGCTTTTCTTCCTGAAAAGCTTCAGTAATTATTTATATTATAAAGTATACAATCGTGCCAAGAGGTCTCCTACACACACAGTAGTAAATATTTGGGTACACACGTATATTACTGCATACCAGGCTGTAGATTGTCACATTTGCTCCCACAGAGAAAATTCATGAGCAGTGTGGAGCTGACATGCAGGATGTTGTTGAGCAGCGTGGAGCTGACATGCAGGATGTTGTTAGCATATCAGAAACTTGTGCATTAAAGTATTAATAATATATTCATTTTTATAATATACAGAGAGTTTTCTGCTATGGGACACCATAATACCAAACACTATTTATAACCACTAACAAGTAGAATCCTTTTCCCATTACTACTTCCTATCTGAAGCAATCACTGTAATTGCTTACTGGCCTGGTGAGATGCAATGTGAAGCAATAACCCACTGCCAAGTGATACACCAAATATACCTGTGAGCATATAGAGCATTTCTAGTTAGATGACCCCACATAGCTACAATCCATTCTGACCTTGAAACTCTGATGTTAAGTACAAAATGCTCGTTTATATCTTTTACAATCACTCTCAACAAAACCTTATAACTATGTATTCTAACGCTTTTTTTTTCTTATCAAAGAAATGGAGATGTGCAGAGCTGGTTGTATCATACTGAGATACAAAAAGGTTCAGCTGGTTAAGATATACTCTTCAGAGAGTTAAAATGGGAGTATTACAAAAAAATCCTAGCTTGAAAACCTTTGTTTTCTGTTCTGAATGAGGCCTCAATTTCTGTTTAATTGGGAAGTAGAGGTTCTTACTCATTTGTCTGTCTCCATAGCTGATGGCTTCTGCAAGAGGGCTCCATCCCTGAGCATTTTTCACCTTTACTGGAGCATTATGGGCTAAAAGCAAGTGGGCACATTCTGTAACAAAACAGTAGTAATTATTTTCAGTAAACATCACGGGTGTAGCATTATCATTCATAATAAAGGAAACAATTAGAAAGCAATAGCAGTAGATATTCAACATATTAAACAGTTCATCAAAATACATATCTGGATTCTGACTCAAACTTTAAACAAACAAAAACCATTTACGTAACTACTTATAGCACCTCCCTGAGAAATTATCTCACTAAAAGCATAATTGATCAATCACCAATTAGAAGAAACATCCCTTCTGCTTCCGATTTTGCTTTTTGTAAAACACAAGACTATAACAAGCATTTTTAATACATTACATCAGCACTCCCCAGTTAATGCACAAAACCACATACCAAGACACACTTCACCATCCTCCACACATAGAAGCTGTGCAGAGTCTTCCCTCTCTCTCTCAAATCCCCTTCACCCAATGGATTTGATGGAGATGTGCCTGGAGACACAGACTTCAGGCAACTCTTGAGAACACTGTGTGTATGGGAGGCAGAGGGGAGGCTGTGACACTGGCACAGTCCTGTGTTCTGTAATGCCCTGTGGCAACACGGCATCTAAAGCAGGCCGTCAAGCCCATTCCGACCCATGAAAGCCTCACACTATGTGCATAACTGGTGCTGCAACAAGAAACAGGCATTGTAAAACTAGGGACGTGGCTATTGAGAGCACTGATAAACATAGCACCCAACTCATGGCCCTGTGCTCCATCAACAGGGAGGTACACTTGCAAAAGTGCTGCATTTTTCATGGGTAGCATCAAGGAAGAGTGTGCACCAACACTATCCCTGACACTCTGCATGCACACACTGTGCTGGAACACAGCATCAGCATCTCAAAGCCACACAAGTTCCTCGTGGAGTCACAGCCGAACTTGCATTCCCTTCTCTGTCTACAAGTAAAAGGTGACAGTAGAATGACAAATAGTAGTTAAGAAGAAATGTTTTGGTGTTTCAATATTTTGAATAAGCTCTCCTCATCTGAAATGGGTCTTCAGTTTCCAAGTCACCTCACCACATCTCACTAAAATCAACCTGACCATCTGCAAAAGATGAAGCAGTACTAAGCTGGAGCTATAGGCTGAAAAAATATCACATTACGAACAGGATGGTCAGGCATGACAGATAGGGGAACTTCCTGGATTACTCTCTTACTAGAGGTATTACAGGAAACTGTACTAGTCATTCCAGATGCAACAATCATGAGTCACTGGCAAGCACAATGTATGGAGAGGAAAAGATACTTGACTGGTGAATATACTATCTTTTGTGGTAAATAAACAAAAGCCATGACTACTTGATTAGCAAACACAGAGAGGTATTTTTATGGTTGCTTAAATACAGCATCTAACACAGTAACAACACTGCAGTGAGCACACAAATAAGC
This sequence comes from Colius striatus, assembly GCF_028858725.1. Lineage (NCBI taxonomy): Eukaryota > Metazoa > Chordata > Aves > Coliiformes > Coliidae > Colius > Colius striatus. The sequence goes on from NC_084768.1 coordinate 4,510,026, forward strand.
TTGCATTTACTAGCCAGATTACACTTCCAGTTAAACAAACAGGATGTAAACGTACCCTGCATTTCAGACAAGCCTGGCTATAACGCTGCTATATACAGCTGAACAGCCTCTATCCACCACTACAGAAAGATTGAAAACTGGCCTTCAGTATCAATGAGACAAGCTAACAAGGTAGGACAGGATCTGGGCTTCTTGGTGGAACAATGACTACACAGGACTCAAAGTTGAAACAGTAAATCCAGGTATTGTGCTGGATGTCATGCACAAATAGTCCTGCTCTAGGAAAGCTAGACAAAGGCTCACCACAAGCACCCAAAAGGATTTACACACAGGATGGCTGACTAGATGTAAAGGATCGAAGAGGTGAATTGCAAAGTGAAATCTAAAGCATGCAGCACATGAGAAAATAAGTGGAGGGAAGAAATGCCTCTCCTCTCCTTGCTATGCTATACACAAACCTAACTCATACTCAAGGAATCTGCCAGCACTGAATACATTGCTTTTTATCCTAGAGATATAAACATAAAAATCCAATTTTAAGAGAGACTTATAATAAACTCATCCACAAAGTTGGTAACCTTTTTTCTACCTGTTTTATTAGAAGAAGCATCTTTGATCAAAACTGCATTTATTAATGCAGTATGACACTGTTGCAGCTATATGGGAAGCATCCCTTCACAACAGCTAATGCCTTTAACCAAAACCACACAACCCTTTCTACATTCAACAGTGCCAAACTTGTACATATTAATTAAAGACGTCACAAACTAAAGTTTGGAATAAACATTGCAATGAGGCACATAGAAGAAGCCACAGATGCAGCTGCCTACCAATGTCTGAAAACAGAGTAGCTACAAAACTAAAATCTATCTTACAAAGAAGAATACTGTATTGAAGGCTGAGAAATTAACGAGAGGGTTCTGCTTCCTTCACTTCCGAGCCTCTAGTCAAGGACTCTCACTGGAAAACAGCAGTTCTGAAAAAGCACCATTTTTCACAAGTTGGGAAAAACTCCCATGTATGACTTCTAGCAGGCAGATACTTCTAAAATACATTTGCCTCGCTACTACCTCAAAAAGGTTTTGCATATCTTCTTCTTTTGCTTTTCCCCCTTTTAATTTTTTTTTAAGTATCACAGGTTAGACCAATGCTGGCAGCAAGCTCTGCTCCTGCTTCTTCTGCATTAGCCACCTCTCTCCCCTCTTCCTGCAGAATTGCTTCCCACTCTGACTCTCAATTATCTTAGATCACTTCTATTACCAAAACATCCTTAGACAACTTCCTGCATTTCCTGCACCTCCCTCTCCAAATCTGGCAGGTTTCTGGATTAACGTCAGCTCTCTTGTGGAGCAGTGTCATGCACCAGGCACAGGACTCATGGGCTGAGGCAAACTGGGCCATTCTTGTTTGAGGAGTGAAAAAGAACTTTCCTGTCACAGAGAATCAATAGTTACACTCCAGGTTGCTTCGCAGTTTTGACTCATAACTGCTTCTAATACATTCTATTAGAAGCAGAAATTGAAACCCTGTGCCTTGAAATTCTGCTGTAGAGAAATTGTTAAAGGGTATCTGGAAAGATGAGAGCCATCCTCATGAATTAACCAGCTGCAGAGTCCCGTGGGCCATCCTGTGCCCTACACAAGGTAGGCCTGACACAGGAAGAAACAGTCAGAAATTCCAATCAGCTGAGTGAAGGAGTATGTAGAAAGCAGGTGATTACATTTCCACTCACGGACTCGATTTATTCTCGAGGATGTTATTCTGATCCACTTAATTGGGAAAAAGATAAACAGGGATGTTCAACACCTCTAGTGAGCAAGTCAGCAGCAAACACAGTGACACTAACAACCAGAAAGGTGTTGACAAGGAGAATGGGTATCATCACATAAACAGAAACTAATAACTCTTCTGTACCATCATTGCACACTAAACCAGAGATCTGCTTGTATCAAGTCCCCTGCCTACACATACTGAGTATACCCCTCCCTTCCAGGTGCTTGGATGCCGAAGCAGGAGCGGGTGTGTACATGCTTGCCTCCACTGTTTAGAGCTGCTTCTCAATCTTCTGTGATATTCCCAGTTTCCCAATTTCCTTCTAACTCTGCAAAAACAGACAAGCTGGGTCCACCCACTGTTCTTGTTCTGGGCTCATCAGGAGTTCAACTGCTACAGCTCCTTTCCATCCTATTGCATTCACTGTCTAGCTCCTTGACTGGGGCCTAAAGAACAGCTCTGATTTAATCTCCAACTTTTCTCTTCTAAATCTAAGTGCCATCTTCTTTCCAGAAAACCTGGATTTGGAACTAGCTTGAAACACAAGATCGTATTCAGGAAAAAAAAAACAAAATCTTTTTCCCCCTCTCGCCCTAAGGCTTCAGGAAAATTAAAGAGCTCAGAAAATAGATGGTTTTACCTACCTTTATGTCCCAACATCACAGCAAGGTGTAAAGGAGTGTTTCCTAAAACAAATAATAGAAGTAAAACTACATTACATTCAAGGTAACATAATCCATTGCAATTCCTTCAGGTGTTTGCACATAGGACTGAAATGTTACACGTTAAAGAAACTTCAGTTACACGACCTAACCACGGAATACAATAAATATACCAGAGCAGTAACATTTTCCAAGCAAGCATTTGGATTGTAACTGTTAAAATAAATATATCTGAAACACATTTCATGTGGCAAGAGAGCTTTTATATATATATATAGTGCCATATTGAAATTTACAACTCATTGGCTGGAATATCTTCAAGAAAAATAACCCAAACCTCTTCACTTCCAATGGCCTGAAAAGTCCAATCCTTTACAAAGAATGACAGATCTAGGTTAAAAGCTACTCCAAGATACGATATTGATTAAAATTTTAAGAGCCTATTTTATTCCTTTTTTTAAATATTTGGTAGAAAATGTTTACTAATACAGTTTTGGACAGACTGCAAAGGAACAGTAACTTCACTGCAAAAGAGATGTTTGGCTATTTTAATGCCTTGTTTCCAAAGAAAACTCTGAGACTATCAGCAGGTATCACAAACATGGCTCTATTTTCCTGGCTATGCATATGACACACTTTGTACTTCAATTCTTAAACATGAGCTTAAGCTGCAGAGAGCTGTTTTTCCGGATGAGTGTTGCTGCCAGAATTCTGATGCATTTTATTAACGTAGCTTAAAGATGCAAAATTCTTCCATGTAACTGTATCACTCTGTTTATATGCCTAAACATTTTCTTAGTGGAGTTAACGGAAGAGTTGCTGGACAACAATTTTTTTTTGCAATTACAACAAAAGAATTGGATGTCAGGGTTATTTTATCATGCTAGCAGAAAGTACTTGCTGCACAAAAAGGATGCTGTACTACTGTACATCTGAAAGATGCAATCCAAACAGAGGTTGCTGTACAAAGTAATTGCTGGCTTACTATATTATCATGAAATCTCCGATCAAGATAGGCACACAGTCAGAGGCAGAGTGTCTAAGTGGTTTTGGATGAGCCATTCAACGTGTAGTACATATTATTCTTGTGGGTCACTACCAACATCCCAGACAGCTACATCCTAGTTCATCACACAGACTCTAAGCTAACCTACAATTTGCTATTAATAAATTTTTAACATCTGAGAGGTAAAACACGATTTAGAGTACTGAACACAGCCACTCTAAGTGATTGAAACAACAACATTACTGAGGAAGAAACTTGAGAACGAGCCAAACCATGTACTTGGAAAATTCAAATTATGCAAGCCAAGGGTAAACATTTTCCTTGCGTTATCAAGCACCTCAATGAGGTGCAGATACAAAAATAGCTCCACACTTAGTCTTCTCTAACATTAATAAACCTTAAGATTTTTTAAAACTTCACTTTTCAAATGGTGAATAAAACAGAGCCAGCCAGGTACATCAGCTATGAGTGTTCAGTACAATGGCAAGAAACAACAAAAAGAAAGCTAACGAGACCCCTGACATCTTTCCTGAGAGCTTTGTTGGACTTCACTCACAGATGCTAAGCAGAAAGTGCAGTTGTGTGATAACACACGTCATTTCAAAACTCCTCCGGACAAAGTTCTGAGCAAACTGACCTCACTTTGGTGCCATCTCAGCAGGAGGTTGGACTAGATCACCTCCAGAGAGCTCTTCCAGCATAGATTTTTGACTAAATAATCATCCTCACACCAAAAATAATGCAATTAAAAAATTAGATAGGAAACTTGGATACAGCAGTCAAGGAGGAGAGGAAGAGAAGCACGCAGAAAAACAGACAGTCCAACTGATTAAGTGTTGAAACTAGAATTTATCAATGAGGAAGCTGAAAAGAGACAACTTCCTGCTTGGTGGTCTTTAGCCAGTAAATCCTTGGCAAGGAGGAGTCTAAGGTTTAACAAAATCAGTGAGATAAAACAAGAGGTTGGCTGCTGTACCAAAGGGAGAGAAGCTACACTAACACGCAAGCCAGAAAAGCACCTTTAGGAAAGGGAGTAAGGAGAAGCAGCAGGGCAAACAGAAACAGGGCCATGATGAAACTTAGAAACACTGTACTTTCTACCATTTGGGACCACCTGGCCAGTCAGGCCTTCTTCTCACTAACCACGACAAACCCCAATCCAGACTGGCTGGCTTCACCAGTCAGCTCAGCGGGCAGGGATGCACCACAATGGGGCTGCTATGAGAGGCAACTGGAGGGCTCTGACGACATACACACTGAACATTAAACTCAGTAAGCACCACACTAGCCTCACATACGTGTTTACTGCATCAAAATTTCACTGCTGCTTTACAAAAGGACCTTCCTGACCCTCTTCCCCAAAGGAAAAGAGTCTCACCAAGAGTTGAGACACATAAGCTTGGGCATACACAAAAATCAAACCTGGAACAGCCTTTTGCACAATTCCATCACTAATTATCTGTCTTATGATCTGATAAACCAGGGGAATTCTCGATGCTGTTTTGGGACAACCAAAATAAGGTTTACTAGTAGCAAATTTAACTCTGACTAATCAAAATAAGCCATCCAAACCCTGTAAGGTCGTATGTCACAAAACAAAGACATTATGGTGAGGAAACTCTGGGCTAATGGGATGCCTCTATGCAATCTTCAGGTTCTTCCTCCCAGCAGGAGAAAAGGAAGAGCTCTTCCAGTGAAAAGTTTTTAAGAGTTTTAAGTAGAGGTAAGCTTTGCTCTCCCCAAGAAAACGGAGGAAAGACAAATGGAAAAGATGAGGCCAGTGCTGCCAGAGTTACCCATCTAGCAACAACTGCCAACTTCAACACTGAGAAGAAGCAGCAGCAGCACTTCTCATGGTCTGAAGTGGGCAAAGACTTTCCATTCATTTAACCTCTGAAGCCTGGCTGGCTAGCAGGCATGCGCACTGGGACAAGGTACCTTCTGCTCCTTTTGGACAGATGGGATCTGAAAATGCAAACAAAGCAGCTGCTGAAACAGGGCACACTATCATGCTCTTGCTAGTGTCTGGATAATAAAAGTCTCAGACTGGTAAAATTAACTAGTATCAGTATTTACAGGATTCAAAGAGAACTCCTCCATTGGAATTCTATCCCACTGCACCTCAAGTTCCACTGATCCCAAAATACCAATCACGTTTAGTTGCTTCATCATGACAAGAACAGCCACGGCTCCTGTAGAACATTCACTACCCAGAGCACACAGAATAATTCTAGGTAAAGTCACTCTGATCAAAAAACAATGGTGAATTTTAACACTAATCAACTTTTCCTAGGCAATGCACAGTGCAACTAATCCTTGCTGCCAGGACAGGCAAGAAGCAGGGCAGAGGGTAGTTTCACTTTTCAGTTCATGGATGGTTTCAACAGCTTGAGGTTTTCAATGAACCACAGCACAAGCCACAACTGTAAGCATTAGATTCCGCAAGAGAGTTGCTGGAGAGAGAAGGAGGCAAAATATACAACTCTGTTGCTCACCTACGTAAGACAGTTGTAATAAAAAGGACTGCAAGTAATTAAATGGCTGACGTGTAGCTTTGATAACTTCCTTGCAATTTAATCATCATGTGTTTGCTACAATCACTTTGAGACACCGACTAGAACCTGAATGGCAAATAAACAGCTGCAATCTAATTCATTCTCTTTTGGCAACAGCTTGATTCATCACTAACAAATCTCACATGTCCCTTCCATCTAAAGACAACTTTCAGTTATCTATAGCTTTGGGAAAGGAGCCTCCATGCTTCCATCCCCAAATCATACAGCTTACAGAGCTCTCCCAAGAAACTCCTCACTTCAGGAATAATGACACTGGCCTTCTGGCAGGTAATGCTTTTGGAGGTTAATTTCAAGAGTGAGGCAGGATGCAGTCAATTTACAGACACTCCACAGGACTTGGCTTTTCTGCTCTTAACCACACACTAAAAATGGCAATTGTAAACAACAGCTGTTTCTACAAGTTCTTTCTCCTCCTCTCACCTCCTTATCATGCACTAGGATTCTTCTGGCTTATTTCTGGGTGTAATTTTAAGATGAGGTTGTCTACCCCAAATAACTCACAATTCAAGTATGTAAACAAGTGGCAGATGGATTCAGGCAGAAAGAAAACAATAACAAGGAAATATTAGTCAGGCCTTAGGTATGTCCAGACATCAAGGGTTTTGTTGTTGGCTTGCTTTTTTTAAAAAACTTAATAGCAAAGGAACTCTTCAAGTAAAAACTTGGAGGAAGATCGTGAGCCAGAGATTCCCAAAGTGTTCCTACTGCAAACACCACTGGGAAAGTGGTGTTTTCTATATATATGCATGTATACCTATTAAACAAAAAATGGTATAAATATTTGTGATACACATTGAAGATGACAGTGATGCAAAGACGGATCAGGAAGTGCCTTCAAAGTAAAGATACTGAGCTTATGAGGATGAGTTATTCAAAGAGGAACTGGAGGAGGTACAGGGGAGAAGTGAGCAGAAGGAATACACCGAGTAAGAAAAATCTCTTCCCGAGTCTGTTGCTTTCCTTCTACCAGTATTTGCTGCAATGTTTGGAATGAAGAAGACAGGATAAATATATCTGTAGCTATATTTATAACAACATACTTAGAAAAATGTTATGACAGTTGTAAGAAACACTCCTCTTGGTCTTGATTGAGAAAACTGAACTATGTATTACTCTGCATGCATGAGTTTGTATTTCAGAGCGCCTGATGTTATCACGGATGTGGCTTTTAATTTCCAGTTACATTACTCTTCCCATCATACCAATCCCAAAGATTGCTCTACTTTAATGTTCCTTTTTATTTTACATAAGACAATTAAGTAAAACAAAGGAGTCATGTACCTCTCAATCAGAAAAAGAATGTAACTGTAGCCTTTAATCACAACTTCTCCAGATACCACATATGGTATAACTTAGCATTCTCCAGCGGAGACATATCATGTTACTCTTGAAATATGTAGGAAACGTAGAGATGAAAGTCAGTCATGAAACTTAAGTTGACTTGACAAGCTAACATGTTTTTTAGCAACGAAAAATATTCCCCAAATTAAATATACTCTCTTAAACAGTCCCAGCAAGATTTTACATATTTATGCACTAGCAGAGTAGCATGAGGTCATATTTCTGACTCTGCTACTGACGCTTCCTCGCCCAAAGCAAGCTTGCAGAGGGGCAAGAGAACAGTATTTTAGCTCTTTCAAATCCCAGAACCAAAGCATTTTAAGTTTCAGGGAGTTTAGCCTGGGGAAGAGCCAGAGTCAGCTCTACCAACAGCCCAAGGTCTCACGCAGTGAGCGCACCCATCATCCCCAAAAGCAAACAGGTGACAGAGACTTTACACCGCGGTAATTTTGTATAAATCCATTAGGTTTTAGGACATGAAGCAAGGCCAGGTAAAAGGGGGTTCTACCAGCACGGCGCCGTGACAAGCCGCTACCATGCTCCCTCCCAAGAGCTTTCCAAGCGTTCGGGCGCACTCCTGCGCCCGGCCCGCTCCCCTCTCGCCCCGTCGGCTGCCCAGGCCTTGGCAGAGACCCGCCGGCGCAAGGTGGAGCACAGGGACCGGGGCCGGGGCCGAAAGCACAGCCGGCGGGCCCCGCGGGAGCCTCCCGCCGCGCTTCCCCGCGCAGGCCCAGCCCGCCCCGCTTCGCGCCGCTCCCCGCCGCCGCCCCGGCCGCTCACCGTGACTGTCCTTCTGGCTGATGCCCTGGGTGCGGATGAGGGCCGAGAGCCGCCTCACGTCCCCCTTGAAGACGCACTCGTGCACCGGGAAGTGCGCGGGGCACTTGTCGGGCTCGGCGGACGGGCCCGTCCCGCCGGCCGCCGGCCCCCCCTTCAGCGGCAGCCGGTGGTGGTGGTTGCTGAAGATGCGGTGGCCCCCGGCCCGGCCGCCCTTGCCGCTGCTCCCCCGCCCTCCGGTGAAGATGCCTCCAGGCGCAGCGGCCGCCTCCTCCTCGCCGGGCGCCAGCAGGTCCCCGTCCTCCTTGCTGGGCTTGTGGTCCCTGCGCAGCGAGCGCAGCTTCTCTCCGGTCATCGCCAGCGGTGGCCCCGCGCGCGGCGGGGCCCCGCCGGGAAGGTACGCGGCACCCGGAGGGTCGATGCGCTCAGAGCCGCGGCGGCGAGTGTCCTGCCGTCGGCATCCCCCGCCGGAAGCACCCGGAGCCCGCCGCGCCGAGCAGCCGTCTGCCCGCCCGCCCGCGGAGCCCCGCTCAACGGCCCGGCACCGCCGCCATCTTGGCCGACCGTTCCCGCGAGAGATGCGGCAGAGAGCGAGACTTCCCCGGGCACCGCGAGACTGTGCGGAGGGCGGCAGGCGGCGGCGGGAAGAGAAGCGGTAGGAGGAGGAGGGACGGTGGGAGGCGGGGCGGTGGGAGGTGCTGTGGCGGCTGAAGGCGGGCTACGGCGGCTGAGGGCGGGCTACGGCGGCTGAGGGCGGGCTCTGGCGGCTCCTGAGGGCGGGCTCTGGCGGCTCCTGAGGGCGGGCTCTGGCGGCTCCTGAGGGCGGGCTCTGGCGGCTCCTGAGGGCGGGCTCTGGCGGCTCCTGAGGGCGGGCTCTGGCGGCTCCTGAGGGCGGGCTACGGCGGCTCCTGAGGGCGGGCTCTGGCGGCGGCTGAGGGCGGGCTCTGGCGGCGGCTGAGGGCGGGCTCTGGCGGCGGCTGAGGGCGGGCTCTGGCGGCGGCTGAGGGCCGGCTCTGGCGGCTCCTGAGGGCGGGCTCTGGCGGCTCCTGAGGGCGGGCTCTGGCGGCTCCTGAGGGCCGGCTCTGGCGGCTCCTGAGGGCGGGCTCTGGCGGCTCCGGTAGGTGTCGGGCGGCTGCCGCTGAGGCGAAAGCCGGGGCCGCGCTCCGAGCAGCCCCCGGCCGTCTCTGCAAGCTCTTTAAGGTAGGGCTAGGATGTGTCTTTCACGGGTGTTGAAGCACATGCCGCTGTATGTATGTATCTGTACAGCTGCTTCCCACACGGGTGTCAGGGCCTTCCGTTTTCTCACGGGTGCGGGGAGAGGCAGTCCTCTGCAGGCCAGGCAGCTCACCTGAGCCGACTGCATTTCACGGAGGGCTGTGCCTGCCTACAGACCTTGTGTCCATGCAAACAACACCGGCACTGGCTGTTCTCCCGGGAGGCTGCCTGGGCTTGTCTCAGCCTGGTGAGGGAGAGAAGCACAGTCTCCAGGGCTGCATTGTCATGAGGTAAGGACCCAGATTCTCAGTCTGCTGCAAAAATCCACTGTGACGACTTCTACGGATTTCTCTGGACTCGTTTGTGGCAAGGTGGTCCCAGGAGTGTCTTGGTTTGAGATTCATTTATGCAGCTGTACAGATGACAGCGGATGGCAGCATATGTTCTGTACGTTGCTGTGTGCCAGCAGTGTAAACAAACCACACAACAATGACACAAATGAGATGAGGCAATTCCCCTCATTTGCCAAATGCACAGGTCAGAAAACGTCACGGGATTTCTCAACAGGATCCCAACTCAGCACTCCTGTGTCTCCCCAGCACTCCTGTGAATCCCTTTGTGAGCCAAAGAAAAGAAATGGGCTGTTAATGGTGTTCTAAATCCCATCACTGTTCATCCGTCTTTCTCGTTTGTGTGGTTGGGGAAAGGGAAACAGAAGGAAAAGACTGAGCAAGGTACATGACTGTGAAACAAGATGTTTTCTGGAGGACAGAAGCTGTACGAGTTGTCTTCCTCAAAAGCACATGTAGGAACAGGGAAAGACTAGTCAATTGTCCTGTCCTTACATCAGTCCTTGTAGATGCATTACTATAAAATAAATGCATTAGGTTGGGAGCTTCCAGATTTTCCTGCGGGAGCTCCTTCTTCAGCGCCTGTGCTGCAAGTGTCTACTTACAATAGTGGAACAAATCGCTGTAAAATGGTGATGTGTCAAATTCCACGTACACTGGATATTTTACTACCACCTCCAGGGGAAACAACCTACAAGTTGTAAGGAGGATGAGATCTGCTGTGGTGAAAGAACTACCTTTCTGGCTGACCTCTTTCCTTACGCAATTTGCGTTGTCTCCTCTCATCCTAAGTAGCTGAGGAGAATTCTAGGCAGAGATGGGAACCATGAAATACGATTTCTGTGCCTGCTGCCTTCAGGGTGACTGTACAGCTGCTTCCTGCACAGCTCCTTAAAATCCTAATACAGAATTTGAAGTAAATCTAGGGGAAATTGAAAGGGGAAAACCTTTGCACTGTGTTCCTCTGGTCTTTCTGACAAGGTTTTTCTGTCTCATCTTCTTCCTAGAGATAAATAAACCCCCATTTGCAAACACTTTGAGAGGCTGACACTGTTAGCAGCTCTGATGTCTCTTGGCCACTCTCTCCTGCTGCACAAGATGTTGTTTGCCTGGTGCCATGCAGGAAACACACAGCACGTAGCCAGCCCTGGGGTGGAGATGTACTAGCTCAGATTTTAGCTGATGTTGGAAACTTCACACTGTGTTTTTAATTACTGGAGGCCAGCTAAGAGGAGACAGAGGCATGAAGTCACTGTTTACCAGCTTATTGTGGAGTCCCTTGTTCAATCCTGGGATATAATGAATGCATTACTAATGGGAAATGCCCTGGGAAAGCTGGTGTTTGTAGTGAATCCAGATGTCCTCTCTCCTAGGACTCTGCTGGGGAATTACTACACACCTAAGAATTCTTGCGAATGTCTGATGTTTTTCTACCATCTAACAACAGAACTTTGTCTTGTTTACATTCCTCATCTTAAATTACTCCAACTGCTCTCTCCTAAGCACTAGGCAATTCAGATAAAAGCAGCAGGATCAGATTTCGTGGCACTGTGGAAATGCATTTTCTACCATTTCTGGGCTGTGAGCCTTTGGAAACCACTCACAGATTTCCTCAAGTAGGAAATTAATAATGGAGGAGTTATTTCTCATGGGTGTGTTCCTCAAGGAAGGCTGCTGACTCTTTTAGTATATAAATGAATAGGTCAAAAAACCAGAGAGGAACAGAAGACTTAATTTGTACAAAACCCAGATGTAGTCAGTAAATGAAAAATATCTACTCTAAGTGTGCATCTGCATTAATTCCAGCTGTAAGTCCAACAGCAACATTTAAACCTCTGAAGAACAAAACACTGAAAGCACCTGAGTAGAGAGACAAGGCTCTCTGGTCACCTGTTTCAGTACTTCCACAAAGCAAAACACAAATGAGTATGGTTCTGAAGGACAGTGAATGGAATTTGCCAGCTCCAGAGAAATTACCTTCTGCTTCTCCCAGGCATTTGGAATGACAGATGTTAGAGAGCAATACACTTTTCAAAGTGACAAAGAGCATTTAAGGAAGTTAAGCTTCATAGGAATAAGCAGGTAGTAAGAAATGTTAAAACATTTTACCCTCAATGGCTTCTGCTCAAGTGGAAGTGCTCAAATTCTCTTTTCATTTCGGCTGGTGCTGTCCCAAAGCACTTCCAAAATCTCCTTATTAAAAAGAACAAAGCCCACAAGCATTGACTCAGGTTGCTCAGGCTAATCCATGGGATGAACATCTGCAGGGTTCCTCTCTTACTCAGGGAAGCGCTTCAGCAGGCAGTGGTGGGGGGGTCAGGTGAGGAGCCATGTCTGTGGTTACAAACAGGACAACCTCCTCCAGAAACAGCCACAGTACTGTGGGCTACACAGATAGCTGCAACATGAAACTGGAGGTACAGAAGGAAACTTTGTATGGACACCTGAAACTTTGTAGCTTGGTGTCCTGGCAGTGCTGCGGGCGCAAAGCAAAGCTTTGCCTCTGGGAGTTATGTAGCCGTTTTCCACAGGAAACAGATTTTTCACAGCAGAATGAAATCCCTCCATCATAAGTTTCAGGTTCTGCTGTGTGCTGAGGCTGAATAATGGACCTGAGAACGATTTCTTCTTTAAATTTACCTGAAAATGGTATGAAAATTATTTCAAACACCCTGAAATGTAAGAGAAAGAGGTGTAAGCGTTAGGAAAATCTGATTGTGGCTGCCTCGGTTTAGGCCTCGCCGTGGTACATGGGGCTGGTGGCCTCTGGCGCAGTGACAGCAGGAAACGATGCCCTAGGGATGGCTCGTGGGGTCACAGGCCCTGTCACCTCCCGCCACGTGCGTCGCAAATGGCATCCTGCCATTTGGCCTGCCGCCAAGGGCGCACGTTGCGGTGCTGCCAGGCAGCCCCTTCTGTCAGGAAGGGCTGCCCACGGTGCCTGTGCCCTGCTGGCCCGCTGCTTGCCCGTGTCCGTGCTCGTGCCCTGCTGGCCCGCTCTCGTGCCCATGCCTGTGCCCGTGCCCTGCTGGCCAGCTGTCTGCCCGTGCCCGCGCCCGCTCAGCCGGCGCCGCGCCCCCTGGCAGCCGCGCGGGCGGTACGGCAGCGAGGGGCCGCTCCTCGCCCTGCGGCGCGGGCGCCGCCCGGCCCCGTCCCGCCCCGCCCGCTGCAGCCAATGGGGGGCTGCGGCGAGGCCCCGCCCGCGCCGGGCCCCTCGGGGCAGCGGCAGTACCGGCGGCAGTCGGCGCGGCGCAGAGCGGAGCGGTCCGGCCATGGAGCACGACGCGTCTCGCGGCTTCCTGCCGCCCTTCGCGCACTTCGCCACGCAGGCCATCCACGCCGGGCAAGAACCCGAGCAGTGGCGATCGGCCGCCCTGGTGCCGCCCGTCTCCCTCTCCACCACCTTCAAGCAGCAGGCCCCCGGGCAGCACGCGGTGAGTGCGGCAGCCGGCGGACCCCGAGCCGGGAGGGATCCGGCCTGGCCCGCCTGGGAAGGATCCGGAGTGACGTGGTGGTCTGACATCAAAGACATCGCGCTCGGCTGGGGTCTGGGGACGCGGCCGGGGACGCCGCGGGAGCCCGCGGCCCGTCCCGGCACGGCTCCGTCCGGCGTGGCCCGTCCCGGCATGGGCTGCTCCGGCCGGGGTGTCGGGGGAGGCGGCAGACCCTAGGAAGGGGAAGGGGGGATGCTCGTAGTTTGCAACGTGTAGGAGCATTTTCCTTTGTGCTAGCTCCAAACATCCTTTTTCTTTTTCCCCTCCCCGCTGGAGGAGGTATTTTCTCCCGCGGGAGGCTGGGAGGCACATTTGGGGTGATTTCAATGTGGAAGCCGCATGGAGGGGGAGCACCCAGCGTCCCTCGGGCTCGGCAGCCCGCGTTCCGCTGCGGGCACGGGCGTTAGGTACAGGATGATGCTACCGTGGTAAGGTCAGCCCGTGGTCGGTGTGCAGCTGGGGACTTTCCTGAAGTATGTGTGATAACAATGCTTTACTTTGCAGCTGCGACAGGCAGAATGCATTTTCTCACTTACACCGATGGTCTAAGAGGATTATTCACTTGTCCTTCCAGAATGAGCGAGTGTTTCATAAGTATCTTGTAGGGAAGTGTTGGCACTGAACTATCATGAAGTTTCTGATGGTAGCCACATATGCATAAGGGAAATGGCACAAATTCGCAGCTCATAAATGAGTATTTGTTCCAAACCTGAGGTGTGAACATCACGCTCTGCTGGTTGGGCAGTAGGAATTTGCCTTGTGATCTTTGATTCCACATAAAATCACTTACACAGACCAAAATTAGGAATGCTGGTAATGAGGTAGCCTTGAAGAAGACCACAGAAGATGTCATGTGCTGCTTTGTTCACATGCTGGTGCTGGAGTGGCCTTGGTCTTGCAGGAAGCTCTTTAAGAGCCATCTGCCAGATTCCTGAAAATGACAAAGTTACCGTTAAACAAAAATCCTGAAAGTATGTAAATACCAGGATGCTTAGGCAGGGTCTCTGTAGCAAGTGCATCCATGCACACGTGATTATCTTTTTCTCATGACATTTTCTCAGTGTTCACTGAATGTTGCACTGAGGTCTGATCGCATGCCAGGGAAACATTTGAGCTTTCCAGAACTTCTGATGGGTGTGGGATGGCACTGGCTGGTGCACCGTAGTATCTTTCAAGCAAAGCATTGTGGAGATGGGACACATTATTTCTGTTAACCTAAGAATGAGAGGACCATGTCAGCTCAAAGTCTCTTCTCCAACAGCAAGCAGAGCTGGATATCCAGGAGAGCATTGGCAGTATGGGACTTCTCCCAGGGCATCCCTAGAGACCATGTTCAGGTTGAAGATGCCCAATTGGATGTTGTGTAGAGCAGCTTGACCTAGCCAGAGAACTTGCCTGCTGTTCTTGGAGGAGATGGATATGTAACCTCTGTCAAGAGTGAGAGCTTTTTAAGGAAACTAGGACTATTCTTGTACAAAAAGTTCAGTGCTGTCTCCTAAGTTGTGTTTGCTTCTTGCTTTCACAATAGGGTTATGATTACAGCCGGAGTGGAAACCCTACGCGGAATTGCCTGGAGAAGGCTGTAGCAGCACTGGACGGAGCCAAGTACTGTAAGCAATTTATAGCTTCCTCAAGCAAGATGTCAGCACTCATGTCTCCTGACTGTCTGCAGTAGGCATAATGTGGGGAGCAAGGACAGGGGTTGTCAGCAGCAGATGTATCACAGCAAAGCTTCCACAGCCATGCTTGTGTGCATGAGCTGCTTCATGGTGTGAAACACCAGGCTGTGTCACCATCCTGACTTCCACTCTGCCTGAAATCAGGCTGCTGCTTTTACTGCATCCACTTAAGGAGCAAGATAGAGTGAGAGTGACAGAACAGATTCCTTTTAAATGCAAAGTGAGGAAAGCAGAGGCAAGTTTGACAAGGTTGTATCATGTTAAAATGAAATCTGTCTGCCACTTTTTTCTGTTTTAGGTTTAGCCTATGCTTCTGGCTTAGCTGCTACTTTGAATATTACTCACCTTTTAAAGGCAGGGGATACGATTATCTGCATGGATGATGTCTATGGAGGTATGTAAAGCACAACTGCGTGTTTGATCTTCATTGTGCAAATGAGTAAATGTCCCTATTTGTGATTCTCACGAACCTTCTGAATTTCTCACGTAAGACCTTGCTTTCCTTTAAAGCCTTTTCACTTCATGAGAACACAGAACACTCCTGTCATGTCTCAATGTTTGTTACAAATTAAAACACTGAAAGATTCTGTGTCCCAATGTGGAGGTTTAAAATATATAGCTACGTAGCAATACATGCTTGAGCAAGGAGAAAATGGCAACATCTTGCACAGTTTGCAGAACAAGACCCTCTGTAGTCCAACGTAGCAGAGTTTTCCAGATTCTGGTGTTTCTGCTATTCCTTTCTGGGGTTTGACCCTTTACCTACCAGCATTTTGTCTGGGCTGTTTCAGACAACTATTCTGTCATCTTCCCTAAAAGCACAGCTTGCATCTGTTATGCCCGTGTGTTCTGAATGCTTGAGTGATGCTGCAGCCCACTGTTAGGTTTTGATCTTGCATAGTTTTTTTTTGATCCATTCTTACAAGAAACTTGCCAGTAACAAGCAGAGCGCATCCACCTCTGCCAAAGACCTTCAAAAGGTTGATGCCACTCAAAAGTCTCTAGTAGGAAAGTGCCAGCATGCCCTGTGAGAATCAGTGTCCTCAGTGTTTGACTCCCGTGTTTCACTGATCAGCAAAGCTCGTTGTCTCCCTCTGTCTGCTTCAAGGCCTTGGCACAAAGGGATCAAATCTGCTTTATCTCAAAGGAAGATCTGGCAGGAGTGTTTCTAACTTGTATTAGAAAAACAGGTAGCATTTGTCCAAGCAATAGATGGAAAACCTTCTAGAAGGAGTCATGACCTTTCCCATTGCTAGGAGTGATTACTGTTTGCCAGTCAGTTCTTTATGTTTGTGCATATCAAATGTAAATACACACATTTGCTTTTAATGTATGAGCTCTGTCATGTCAGATAGCTCCTCTTCAGAACACATCTGGAGCCAAGCTGAGTGAAGACGGCAGGAATCACTACGGACAATCTGCTCCTTTAATGGCCCTCCCACCACAGAACTTGCAAATCAAAGCCATTTAGTTTCCTACGTGAGAAAGTCCCATGGATGTATTTTTGAAGCAAAACTAGTTCACCTGCATCTTAAAGCTTTAGCCTGTGGTGATTTCTGCAGAGATGAATCTCGTTGTTTCTTCCCTGCATTTTTTTCCACACCTTTGTTGTAAAGAGACCAGCTTCTCCCCTGACAGCCTTAATCAGTAGAGTTTGCACAACATGACAAGGTACATCTGCGGATCCGTCACTGGCCATCATAGCCAGTAATGTGTTCAGCCGCCTCATTCTTCCCTTGGATATTGGGGGCTCCTTGCCCCTTAAGTCCCTGCTTGCTTTTCTCCAAGGCTCTGCTCTTCTGACTGATCCTGATCATCTTTCCTGCCTGTCTTCTTGCACGCTGCAGCCTGGTCCTTTGTCAGCCATGTCCTTGCTGTTACCTGTGCTCACTCCTTTTTGCCATGTAGGATTTACTCCTCCACCATGCTTGTCCTGTGCAGCCTGTCGTACTTCAGCCCTGTAATAGCAGCCTTTGAGCCAGTGGTGAGTGCTGGCACATGTCCCTGCTTGCTCGAGGGTGCCACTAGCTTTGATAAGCTTTTAGTGTGTTTTCTGTAAGAAGCCTGATTGGCTGGGAAAGCAAACTTGGATGAATCTGCAAATTCAAATTTGTCAGAAAAACAGCAAAAGAAAGCAAAAAGCAGCGCTGGAAAGCGTATTGCCCAGGAGGTGTGTTTAAAGGATGCTGCGTTTTGGGAGGCATGAGGAGGAGCTGTAGTTGACATGCAGAGGCAGTTGATGCCTTTGAATTCTGAGCCATTGCTGTAACAAAAGGGCTAGTTTCATTGCAGCCTCTCCTTTCCATCTCAGGTTTTGTGTGGCGTGCTGGGATTAAATAGAGACTGCTACAAAGCAACTTGCCTGTGGTCTGTATTTGTGGAGTTGACAGCCTATGTGGAAATTCCCCACGTGTGAATAAACTTCTTACAGCATGAGAGAGTTTAATATACAGCCTGTTGCAGAAATAAAAGTGTTTCCTTAAAAAAAAAAAATCAAATGATTAAGCTGTAGGGTCCAGCTCACAGAACCATAGCAGTGTGTCCTGGCACTTCATGCCTGGGTGGCAGCCTGCCCTCTTGCCCAAGTGCTTAAGTGTGGAACAACCTTGGCAGCAAGGCCTAACTAATTAATTTTTAATCCAGGCGGTGTTGCAGTCAGTACATTTGCACATCTAGTGATCAACATGGTTGTGTCTGGTTTCTTCTTTTAATCTTTCCAATGAAAGGCTTCAAAGACAGAAAGGAAGGCAATAACCACTTTTTTTTTTTAACGTTCCTTGCTACATGCTTATGTGATGGGATAAGAAACACAGTGGTGGGAGACTTCCCTTGATTCTTCTCTCAGATTCTTAACAGAATTTTAAAAAAGAGTTTGAAAAGAAGTGATGGGAAAAAGTTATTGAAAGTGGGGTAGGGAAAAGTGGAGAAAAGAGGTTGTAAAAACTGGAACTGCTGGCTTGTGCGTGGCAAAGAGCTGGAGGAAAAGATAGAGGCAGGCAAACTAAAAGAGGTTTATTTCATTTTCTTGTTAAAGGAACCTCAAACAACTATTAATTGAAAATACTTTGTAAGTCACTCTGATTCCATGTTCCCATTGTTGCTTTTCCATTATATTTAAAATTACAGTAATCTTTAAACTCTAGACGTTGAAGGAAAGTAATGGAAGTTGTTTCATTTTGTGTCTCTGATATTTTGTTTGGTTGTCTGTTTTATCAGGCACTAACAGGTACTTCAGCAAAGTAGCTGTGCAAATGGGTTTGAATGTAGTTTTTGTGGATTGCACAAAACTGGAATGCCTAGAAGCTGCAATTACACCAGAGACTAAGGTAGGGGAGGGGGAAATTGCTGAACTTACTTGCTTAATGGTGTTAAATAATCTTATTCCTGCTCTTGTTATATTAGGTATATGTGTCGATCAGAGGGGGCTGCAGGGGAGGCCTCTGGGGGAGCATGGGTCAGGGCACAGCTGGCTGCAGCTTGTCCCCACTGTGGACCACTTGGTTTTGGTGGTGTCTCATTGGAAATGTTCTAGAGCAAAACTGCTAGAGAGGGAGAAAAGGATGGAAAAGGTTAGAAAGAGCAGAGGAAACAGAAAGGTCAGAGGAAATGCTTCATGGCCACTGGAACGGATCATCCTCTGCTGGGGGAAGATCATTCAGCTGGAAAATGTTTACAAACTCTTGGGTGTAAGGAGTTTCTTCTGGCTATGTCAGGCTTTGTTCAGATGTGATGCACTTAGGTTTTCAAAAGCATAGCTGTTTTTCCCATGAATCAATTGGTTTTGTAGAGAATATTGCTTCTCCCAAGAAACATTGCCTTTCTTCAGTAGGGACACTTTCTTATTTTCACTCTGCAAACCTGCCTGAGAAGTTGGTGCTCAATGAGCTAGTGTTTAAAAGAGCTTAGGACTTACACAGGTGTCATCACCAGCACTGTAAAATCTCTATAAACTCATGTTTTCTGTTGTTGAATTCCTGCAGCTCATTTGGATTGAAACACCCACAAACCCCACACTGAAGGTCATTGACATTCAGGCTTGTGCTGATATAGTACATAAGCATAAAGATGTTCTGCTAGTGGTAGACAACACTTTTATGTCTGCCTACTTCCAGGTAAGCACTTTGTTTACATCTACCCCATTATTTCGATGTGTTCAAAGACACATTTTTAAGACAGAAGCACCAAGGAGGCACTGCAGTTTTGATCTATGCATTGTAAAATCACTTGTGCTGTTTCTAAATCCGTGTGCTGCTGGTCTTTACATTAGCAAAGATGGTATGAGAGGTATTTTATAGCTAGCCATATACCAGTATGATACCAGCAAAGCCAGTATAGCTCGGCAGTCAAGTAAATGCACTGAACCGAGGCAGTCAGGTAAGCCACCGGGAGAATGGTTTCTGTGTCAGTCAGAAAACATGGTTTTAAGTTCTCACTGGTGGAAATCATAACAGCTCTGTTAAAAAGTGTCCTGCTTTCTAACTTTAGCCTTTTCATACCAATTCTTTTGTATATGCTGTCATGATCTGTTCTGAACTACTTGATGTTCTAGAAAAGGATTGGAAGAAAAAGTGAAAACAAGCAAACTTTGTTAAACCTTTCTTTGAGACATTGAAGTTACCTTAACCTGGGCTAGAATGATTTGTGTGTGTTTCCAGGAGAACAAGCTAATCCCCTGTGGTTTAGGTGTAAAGTAAAACTTTTTTTAATGAGTGCAAAGGCAAAGTGACTTTGTTTTTGTTAAGGGTGCTATTTATAAATTAAGAGAGCTTTACAGAAGGTGTCACTGTTTAGCTAAAGCAGCACTTGAGTTTGTCTTGTACATACCAAAGGCTTGGTGATATCCCCCCACTAAATGCAATGCTTCAGAAAGATGTGTCTGAAAGAAGAGAACATTTGGATATATGCATCTTTTATTGGCCTGATGCTAAGAGGAAGTCAGTTATAATGATTAATTCTAGTAAGCATAATAGGTAATGTGTTTAAACCCCTCCAGACTGCTACTGGTACACTGTGCTAAGGAGATGGTAACTTCAGAGTGATTTATGTGTATAGCAGCATGGAGTGGGGAAAAGCACTAGTGTTTATGCTGCTATTGTGTCTGGGAATACCCATTACCCACCTTCCTTGAGCAAATGTCTGTGTTTGATCTGACAGCAGCAGCCTTTGATTTGAACTCTGCTTGCTTTGTTACCTTTTAACATATTAATGCTCTTCAGTCTTTATAATATGTTTGTATTATGTGCAAAGTCCTTTACTTAGTGACTGATTGAAAAAAGATGTTTTGCTCATTACTTCTTGCCCACGAACATCTGTTTGCCCCACTTTAGAAAGGCTCCTGAGAGTGAGCTGGGAGGTTAGGGAAGAGAGGCCTGGCAAACAGAACTTCTTGTGCTTTCTTCAGGTTTTCAGTTGTTCCTTTGGTGCAGTCTCACCAATACTGATACCTAGAAAACAATGCCATTTGTTTGCTTTCCAGAGCCTGTTGAGGTCCTCATTTCTAAGGAAATATGTTTTAGGGTAGATGCCGACACTTATCCCTGCCTCAGCTCAGCAATGGAACGGGCTTTTCGTAAATGTGAACAGGCTGTATGTTAGATGTATCAGTCACTAAAGCTGGTGGGAATTTGTGGTTAACTTCAATTCAAAGTGCTTTCCTGTGCTCTTGCTTTTGTCACGTGTTCTATCTGTCTTCATTCTCAAGTTTCTGTGTTTAAGGGGTTTTGTGTCAAGTTTTTCTGGTGGATTTGATTTTTTTTGTTTTCTCCATTTGTTGTTATTTTCTGTGTTGAATCACAACCTTTCTGGGTAGCTCCACCTGAACCAGAGTGCACACAAGCCTGAATCTGACCTTTTATTTTCATTTCATTTCAGCGGCCTTTGTCTCTGGGGGCTGATATTTGCATGTATTCTGCAACTAAATACATGAATGGTAAGCATGAAGGTTCACCACAGCTCAGGCTGGCTACTTAAAAGCCACTCTGGCTGCAGGCAGCTCACAAAAGCCAATGTGTCTGCCAGCAATTCTTAGATGGACTGCTGGAGGAGATGCACCATTGAATGAGACCATTAGTCTTTGTAGCTCCTAAACTATCCCTGGGAGAAGGAATATTGACCTGACTAGAGGTAATAGACCTGGAGGTGTTTATAGCTGCATTTGCAGTAGAAGGTAGATGCCAGAAATGACATTAAGGTTCAAGGAGGTTTACTAGGCATGTCCTGGAGCCTCTCTGAAGGCACGTTCACCATGTTGTTTCCCACACAGCTCGCACTCGGAGCTGCTCTCGCTCCAGCTGGGCATGTCCTGATGTTGTGGACAGGTGTAGATGTTTTCTGGCTGTCATTGGCCCTGGCTGACAGCAGCCTGGTGCTGCTCTGCAGGACACTCCTGGTTCTGTGGGAGTGGGCTTGGGAAGCATCTGGGGCAGGTGGGTGGCATGTGGCAGAGTACACTGCTGCCCAGAGCTTTAAAAAAAGCTGAAACCTGCCTTGGGATCCAAGTGCTGGGCAGGAAGGAAAGCTGTAGCAAGGAGAAGGAGCCCAGAGTCTTGCAAAAATGGGACTGTTAGCACCAAGAGTGAGAAAACAGGGGGTTAGTGGCAGAGGCCTGGAGCAGAGGAAGCAGCTGATTCTGTTCTTGTTTCATTTGTAGGCCATAGTGATGTCGTAATGGGACTTGTTTCAGTGAACTGTGACCACCTCTATGAAAGGCTCAAATTCTTACAAAACTGTAAGTAGTCAATGCAGGAAACACCTTGAAATGAAAAAAAATACCAGCTCCTAAGGGGAAGCATGTGGCATGAACATGAGTGAAAATCTATCTGGAGATATAGTTCAGGCATTTAAATGTCAGAGATGTGAGTGGCTGGAGAGAAGGCAGCTGAAAGGAACCTAAATTCTCTTCCCTGCCCTTCACCAGTAAGTATGGTGGCCTTATGCGAACATGATAGCTTTCAATGTTCCTGGGTGGCTTCTCCCTCAAATAAAGTTGTTGACACTCGTTTCCACTACCTAGCTACTTCTAGAAAAGTGAGAACAATTAGTTCAGCAGGCCTGGTGGGTGGGTTGTCTGGTGGCTGGGGCTCGCATGCAGACAGCATCCTTCACTGCAGGACTGCAGTTCCACCCTCTCCCTGCCTTCCCCTGCGCAGTGTGTGCCCTGCTGCTTGCAGAGAGAACTCTTGTGTGCTGGTGTGGCACAGAGAGCTGTGCCTGCCACACACAGTGGGAGGAAGATGGGGCACATCCTGAAAGCTTCAGCTGCAGAACAGCTGTGGTGTGTGTTCCTGTGTGCAGCACCTCCAGTTCCATGGGCTTGCAGAGTGCTTACAGAGGCTCTCTCAAGGTTACAGTTAAGACCATGTCAGAGAGAGCACCATCATTTCCTACACTCACTTGGTATTGTCCATGAAGAGGCGTGCAGACATTCAAATTCTGCCTTTAATTTCATCAAGTACATCTGGGGCTTTTAAAATTCACTCACACATCAGAGGATATGCCTAATGTAGGATTTTCTTATGTAGGTTGATTTTAAGTTTTGCCGCCCCTTGCTCATAATGAATACATTCCAGTGTTCTGTCTGCCCTCTGTCTACAATAGAAAGAGTAGAGGTGTATTGTGTCTAACAAATATAATCCTTGAGCCTTCAGCTTGTTAATTCAGCTCATCAGTTGGCTTCCTGTGTGTGTGAAATGAGGAGGACAGGTTGCATCAGATGCCTTCCCACTTGTCCTGCTCTAGCGTGAGAAATCCTGAAAACTAGGACTATATTTAGTCTTAGAAGGGAAAACACCAACCATTTATTTTCTGTGGACTGTGGTTTCAATCTCTGTAGCTCTCGGAGCTGTTCCGTCTCCCTTTGACTGTTACATGTGCAATCGTGGTTTGAAGACGCTGCAGATCCGGATGAAGCAACATTTCCGCAATGCATTAGCAGTTGCTCGGTTTCTGGAGTCCCATTCCCGGGTGGAGAAGGTCATTTTCCCAGGTAGGCTGGCAGGATTGCAGAGCAGGCAGTGGGTTTGAGCTCTGGGACCCTCCGTGGGGTTAGGTGTCCCCTCTGCAGAGGGCTGTGCTTGCCTGGCTGAAGCTGATGAGCTGCCTTCCCCTTTGAAGGGATGGTCAGTAATGTAAAGCAACTTGCTCACGTTCCAGGCTTGCCTTCGCACCCTCAGCACGAGCTGGTCAAGCGCCAGTGCACCGGCTGCCCTGGGATGGTGACCTTTTACATTAAAGGAAATATCAAACATGCTACCGCCTTTCTCAAGAACTTGAAGGTAAGTGACACAAACGCTGCCTCAGGGGGCCTCAGGCCTGTCCTGAGGCTGGTGATGCAAGGGAGTCCTTGTCTTGCGAGAGGCTTTCTCTGTACTTGCAAAGTTCCTAAAGTCTTTTGGGTGTAACCCTCTGTAAATAGTAGATTATTTGTGAATGGGAGGTTGATGAGAGGGAAGAAAAGGATGCCTGAGCTCATTTGAAGTATTTGTTTACTCAGTAGGGTGTAGTATATCCAGGTTAGCACAGGCATTGCTTCTAATAAATGGCCTGCAATACCAGCCCTTTGCAAAAATACCTGTAGGGTCTGAAAGCAGAGGAGCTGTGGCTGCTGTAATACTGTTGTAATATTTCAAAGCACTCATCAGGAGAAAAAAACAGTTCATTGAGGGATTGCATGAAACAGAGAGGAAGTCCCTTGGTTTGGAGAGGAGTTATCTGTTTTACCTAAACCATAGGCTTTGCAATGCATCAGTTCCATCTGTACTCTCTAAAGTCTCTGCTAGCTTTAATATCTGGTTCATTTGCATCCTGCTCCTGTGTTTTGGTGTTTTGTTCCTGGAAAAAACAAACCAGTAATAACTGACAAAGGTAAATTAGAACTTCTTCTCCTCTCTGTCTTTCTTACTTGCCAGCTAATATCATCAACTGAAAATGAGTTCACTAAAAATATGATTTCCTGACAAAATACCCTTTTGCATGAGAGAGTATTTCATCCTGGCACAGGAACTCTGACAAAAAGTATCAGGGAATACGTTCCAGGAGAAACAGTTCCTTATGAGTATGGCCACTTCAGGCCTTTGATTTGGATAACCACCACTAGGTTGGTACAAAAGTAAAGCCAGTTCTTTAACCTGGCCTGAGGATCATTTGGTTGGTACGTTGAATTGATTGGGTTTTTTTTAAGGGGGGGAAAAAAGTGAATTTGAGCAACTGAGGCTGCAGGGAAGTGTTGAGGGCAGGAAGTGCATTCTCGACAGTCCATGTCTCTCTGGAGAGACTTTTTTCCAGCCTGGAATGCATGTCCATAATATAGAGACCAGTGCTAAAAAGCCTTTAGCTAGCAGTAAGCATTTCACAAGAACTGGTCCTGTTAGGCACTGAGAAATATAGTCTGGTTTTCAGAATGCTAAAACAGCCCTCAGATGCAGGGAATGAGTGACAAAATCTGTTCAGCCTTATGGGAAGAATCTTACATGTTTGGGGTTTTTTTTCCCCATCAAGTCTGCCATTTGCCAGCCTCAAAAGCACAGGTGTTAAATGTGAACAGTGATGAGTGATGCTGAAAGAGCACTATGAAAGGATAGGATCACTTAAACCCTAACTGAAACTGTTGAGCTCTGAGTCTGACTTTGTTCAGCCGACCTGCTCCATCCTTCCCCCGAAAGGGAAGCGCCAGTGGTGTGTGAGCAGAACCTCCTCCCTTGGGTTGGGCATTTGCCCTCTGCTCCTCTGCCGTGGCTGCCCAGGCACTGCTCTGCAGCAGCTGCTCCTGAGGCACATTTGATCAACAGAGGCAGATTGTCATTTCAGTTTTGCATCTGTTTAGAACAGGTCCGCTGTAAATCTTAATAGCTCTTACCTGATAAATGCACTTATATTTTTCCCCTAATTACAGCTAATACCTTTTATAACATAAAAGATATTATTAAAGAAAAAAACTAGCAAAAACCTCCTAAACATTTATAAACTGTCTCTTTGAAAGCATTCACAGCTTTACACTTCTTGTGGTAACCTCTGTTTCATTTTCCCGGTAGGTTTTTTACCTGGCAGAGAGTCTGGGAGGGTATGAAAGCCTAGCAGAGCATCCGTAAGTCATTCTTCATCTTGGAAGTCTTAAAAAAGCTGCAGAGTAACAAAAAACCTGTTATGGGAGTTCTAAAATTGTCTACTGCACAAAGCCAAATGGTTTTGCACAGAGCTGAGATTCAAGGGTAGTGTGTTGTATAGCACCAACCCCAGCGGCCGCTCCAGGTGTGGGTGTGACTTCTGAACAGCAGAAATTCCACCCCTCCCTGATTTAACTGCGAGGCAATGTGTCACTGCAATGTGTCACTCTGATAGCAAATCCCCACGTCAGGCTATGTTCGAGGAAGTGGTATGGAGCAGATTGGTCACTCCGGTTGAGGCAAGAGGTCTGCTGTTCTGCCTGCTTACACAAGAGGGCAGGCTGGGTATGCTGCACCGAGCTGCATCTGCCTCCGGGTAGATTCGTAGGGTGGGGGGGTTAGTGATCCTTAGCTGCTGCTGTGTAGGTTAGAAGGCTAAATGTAGGATTTTTATGCAATTATATTATTTTACTTAAATCCAATTTCAAAAAGATACATAAAAAGTTATGGCTAAACTCATATGCTAAATCCTGTCAGTTGCTCAACAGCAGCAAATCTTCATACGCTCAAGCAGTTGAAAGGTAACTGCAAACTGGGGGGTGTCAGTGACTGAGCATATGGGGGAAAGAGCTTCTTACCTACATCCTCTGTAGCTGGGGAGAATAAGCTCTTCAGTGTGAGTGGGTACAGTCTGACAAGTGATCTGAGAAACCAGAAGTTAAAATATTCGAAGATCAGGAGATTTTCTACTGGAGAGTGTGCACAGTGGCTGTTTGTCCACATGCTTAAAGCAGAGCTTTCAGATACACTTCTCATAGGAAAAAAATAAGAAAATGTGTGAAAGGAAGAGGAAGAAGAAGAGGAAGAGAACCTTCTCCTCTCTCAGTTCCAGCTTCTGAACCACCCGCTTCTCATTTGTCATGTGTAGCTTAGAAATGCTGTGCTGAAGTGCTGGGAGTTACAGGTCACTGACTTGTCTGCAGCTTGCATGATTTGCAGTGACTGATGATGTGATCTCCTTCCATCTGTGGGTTAACCAGCAGGTGGTACACAAAAGGTATAAGATCTCCACAGAATTTCAAGGGATGCTGGCAGGAAACCAACTTGTTTGGTCTTTACTGATAAAAGTAGAACTTCTTAGGAAACAGGCTATTTTTTTTCCTCCAGGGCCATCATGACTCATGCCTCAGTGCCTAAGGAAGACAGAGAAGCTCTCGGGATCACTGACACATTAATTCGCATGTCAGTTGGTTTAGAAGATGAGGAGGATTTACTGGAAGACCTCGATCAAGCTCTGAATGCTGCGGTGAGTAGGTTGGGTCCTTAGTGCCATCACTCCAAAGAGAATTTCCCCTCCAGTCTTCTGCCTGTCTCACTGAACTGTCTGCTGGCGATTCCTGCCTCACAGCTTGCCAGCTGCTGCTGAGCATGCCTTGCAGAGGGTGCACGTGCCCTGAGAGCTGTCAGCGTTGGGTGTCCCTGTGCAGCAGGGTTTGCAGTCCTGTCACTGCCAGGTTGGGTTGGCATCGATTCAGGCACAGCAATGGGTTGTCCCTGGAGTCTGAGTGAGTGGGACAGCAACTAAAGCTGGGCTGAGAGGAGACTCTTAGACAGGCATCGGAGAGCTTAGTGTCTGCTTCAGATTTTTCATGTCATGGTTTAAGAGAGGGTTGAAACATAATAATGACCTTCAAGAGAAGAGCTTCTTCCACACAATAAGTTGAATAGATAAGTGACGCTACTCATAAGCATTGCTTGTACTGCTCTACCCAAAGGTCTGTATTTCAGACAACAGGTTAAAATGATTCCTTACACGTGGTAGATGATGTGATGCTGTACAGAGACTTTTCTTCTCAAGGCAGGTCCCCTAAAATACGTGAGGTGTAGCTGTGTGTAGGAGTATACAGGTGTGCAGATGTGGAGGGGAGGATCTGGCTAAGGGTGTCATTTGGTGCCACACAGATTTGTGCAGTGCTTGGGCTTGGCTAACTCTGTGACTGAGGAATAATAGGGGTGGTTGCAACCTTTGTTTTAATGACTTTTTTTTTTTCCTGGAAAGGATTAATCATAGCTGAAAAATATAAAATATGGGCACTAGACTCAGCACTGGTACATGAGTCTGATTGATCTCCTTTGGCAGCTGCAGACTTGCAGTTTGATGTACCAGTATTTGATTGCAGAATATGCCATATGGTACTGTACCCTGCATTCATCACACTGTGACTTATCAAGGGCATTGCCACTGTCTTTGGTGTCTGCAATTGCAGATAACTTGTTAGATGAGTTTCCCAGATGATCCTAGGAAGGATCATGTCCTATGGAAGGTCCTTTCTTTTTTCCAGAAGGAGGTCCCCGACCTTCAGGTGTGCAGGAGAATTGCCCTTGATGTGAAATCTCATGGTAGCTTTAGATCTAAATGTGTGAGCAATGTGTGAACCAGATGCCTTAAGCCTACTCAGAGAGTCAGTGGAAGACTAAAATCTTTCATAAGCATAATTACGTACTGGGGAGAGGAAGGGGAATTTCCTCCCGTCTTGGTGGGCCACAAACAGAGCCCAGAGGTATTGCTATGAGAGCAAAGCACCATCAGTCCTTTCCAACAGCAGCTGTGATCTCAAGATAACCATTGCTGAAGGATGTGCACTAAATCTTTGGTTCTTGTTGCAAGCTTAGTTTTTGGTCTCAGGAACTGCCAGCTACTGTCACGCAGTCCCACACATAAAATCTGTTACTCTGTCTTTCCAACTTCAGGTTCCGTTTCCAAGAGCCTCATTTGCCTGATACAGACCTTCACTCCTGGACAGTCCAAAACTTAACTTTACAAAGTCTAGATGTACTCCTAGTCTGTATCCACTCAGTCACACATTGCTCCCACACAGGCAAGTGTAGGTATTAGGCATGCTGCTACCAGGCAGTGAACATGTTCCATTAGGGCAGCATGTTCCCTGCCCACGGCATGGGGTGGGCGAGGGGGTCAAAGAGGAGACAAAGCAAGGGCTGTGGCAAGGCACATGCCTAAGCGGTGCTTCAGCAAGCATTGGAGTGAGCTTTAATCAATAACCACACTGAAAAAGCATGAGCTTCCTGCTTCCCTTCTCCCACCTTATTCTTCCTTACCGTAGGAGCACCATAACTCTTGTTGGTTTGTTGTCTATGAGTGGGAATTCTGCAGATTTGGTGGCTCCTCAGGAGTCCTCACGGTGCCAAGGGCATAGTTCATGGTCTTTGGTGGATCTTGAGTCAGCTCCAAGTCAACGGCTGAGGCAGAACTAGGTTCAACACTGCCTCCTTCTCTTCTGCCACCTCTGCATCCTTTCAGGCACCTGCATCACAAAGAAGAGTTAAAAAGATAAAGGTGTTGTACATGCAGCTTCCTCTGTGTGAGAGCACATGGTGGTATCGGTGGGTAAAGTATGAATCTGAGTCCTGCAGCCATTGTAGCAGATGTATAATAGTTGATGTACTGTACAGACAGGAAACGTTGTCCCTTGATTTTTCTCCCCCTTTTTCTTTCTTTGGTGGTGGGGAAAATTGGCCACAGCAACTGCATGTGTTTCTGTATGGCAGCACAGAGCATGGAGACCATGTGTTGCTAAAATGTGTCTGTCTTATGGAAAGAAAACCCAAAAGCACAGGTGATAGAGGTGCACAGCGTAACCGTCTCCCTTTTGTCCTTCTCATTGCAGTTTGCAGACCATAAGGCCTGATGTTTAAACTGGAACTTGGAACTGGATGAGATGGCTGAAGAAAAAAAAGCGAAAGCAAAACTGTTAATCATTTTCCTTTGAGAATTTAAATCCGTTCACCCCAACGCTGGATTCCTGAGGAGTGCCCACCTTATGCCCTTGGGTGTTCCCTGCTGCTGCGTGGCTGTGCCTGGCCTGTGCCCAGTGCACACAGCCCGTGCTCTGCTCTGCCTCTGTGTCTGTTGTATTGCAATCCCCTGCCTTTGGCATTGATGCAGTCACAGGCTGTTTGGGAGCAGCTGTGGTGCACACTCAGGAAGGTTTTCCTGCTTCTCTCTTGGAGAGCAGTGTCTCGTTTGTCATGCTGCTGCTGCTGCAGGGCCACAGGAGTTTGGTGTCCCTGCTCCTCAGGATGCACAGTTACTCTTTCTCATCTGACCCAACAGTCCATCTGTTGATTTACCTTTAGATTTTTCTTTAATTAGGTTGGGAATATGGGTAAAGGCTTTTCCTGCTGTTAGTATTGTATGGAGTATTGAAAATGAAGCAAAATCCAATACCTGGTAAGCAATCATAACCTTCTAAAGAAGATGCTTTCCCTTAAAAAAAAAAGGTAACGTTAGCTGTAATGATTTGATTTATATTTGGAATTGGAATCCTTTTAATTAAAATTTGCTTTGCATTTCCCTGGTGTACAGTGGTTTTGACATTTGCACAGACTACTTGCATTCAAAATCAGGTGGTGAAATGACCCTGGGTTTGTTTGAGTTTCCCCGATGAGGAAACGATGTCCTGGAAATGACATTAGGGAGGGATTTCTACGTGTAATTAAAATTAAGAGTGTGCTTTTTGTAGCGGGTCAATACAGCATGTCAGTGTGAGATGCAGAGCACAAAGACAATCCTATCAACCTGTCTAGGCCTTGTGCCTGCTGAGCAGTGAACAATTGTGTCTGTTGACACACAAGCTGGAATGGTTGTGATTATTTGTAATGATTAAATCCTGGGAAAACAGAGCTGGAAGCATGCAAAGGCAGCATACAGGTTTGCTTATTTGTACAGAGGTGTATTACAAAAGCACCATGAGTAAGGTGTTAATGACTACGGGATGTCAGCTGCTGAGTGGTGTGAAACCCAGGAACTGACAAGTGGTGATGGAGAACCTCAAAGCCATTGCAGTTGTATTGTGTTAACCAGTAACCCCCCACACTAGCGAAAACCATCATCTCCTCCACCTTAATCTTCCTTTTAAATTGTCATGTTTGTGGTTACAACACTTTTTGACTGATTTAACTCCTGTGTTCCCAGTCTGGATAGCTCATGTAGTGTCTCCACCAAGGAGGCAATGAGTGAGGAACAGTGAGTGATGAACAATGAGTGATGGGCAGATTTAGAAAGGACAAACTGAAGATGTGCCTGTGAGGGATTGAGGGGGGATGTGAACTCCTCGCAGGACTGCTGGAGCCACCTCCTCCCTGCTTGCAGTAAAAAGGGGAGCAGCTTGCATTTTGCCCCTTCCCAGGAGATCAGGAACCAGAAGTAATTTTTACATTATTGTTTATTCATCTGAATATCCTTGAGCAGTGTTTCCAAATTAGATCACCAATGCCCAAATAAGATTTCACCGAGCCATCGAACACAGGCGCTGCCACACTGCAGGGGCTCGGGTCAGGGCTGGTGGGGAAGGGAGAGCTGAGTCCTGGGAGGCTGAACTGCACCTTGAGGCTGGGGAGGAGCAAGAAATGAACACAAGGGAGTCCTGGGGCAGAAGCCAGTCAAGTTTTCAGGGTTGCTGTGTGAAGCAGAGTTACAGTCAGGATGCCCTTCCTTCTGTGGAGGTTTCCCCGAGTGCAGCACACAAAGCTGCTGGCTGCACCCCTCTGGAGGAGCTGCCATCCCAGCACTCGGCATGTTGGCCCTGATGGGGCCACTGGCTTCAGGGCCAGGCTTGGGCAGGCTCAGGGAGGTTGCTGGGTGGGGCTTGGGGATTGGTTTAGTTTTTCTTGCTCCTCCACAATGTGAGTTTCTGGTTACACCAGGTTGGCAGTAGAAGGTCTGTCCACAGGAAGTTTCTCAGATACATGTGCTTTGCTGGTAG
The DNA here is from genome assembly GCF_028858725.1 of Colius striatus. Classification (NCBI taxonomy): domain Eukaryota; kingdom Metazoa; phylum Chordata; class Aves; order Coliiformes; family Coliidae; genus Colius; species Colius striatus. Next base: position 4,540,782 of record NC_084768.1, read on the forward strand.
ATGTCACTGCATTGTGCAGTGAGCTCCAGGTCCTGGCGTGGGAGTGGGTTTGGCTGTTTGCAAAGGGGCACGAGGATCTAATTTCAATCAAGAGGATCTCCTGTGGAATGAACAGCTTGTGTGCTTCCTGTTCTTTCATTGCCACCTTCTGCAGCCATGAGTTTCCTTTATACCAGTTATTTGAGGAAGGACAGACAAAACAGCCAGCACCTAAATTCTCAAAGAATTGTTCAGTGATTCTCTTAACAGAAGTGAAATCAGCCCGAAGTTTTCTTGAAGGTTGTCCTCCCCGTGACCAGGGGCTGGCCTTGCACTGGACCTGCCAGATACTGGTCTCCTCGTGGGGAGGAGATGAAGCGAGTGGAAGGAGAACACGGTGAGCTGATTATACATCTGAACAGAAGGTAATCCTTTGAGATCTCTAAATGTCTGTTCTTTCTTTGACTTCCCTGAAGTCATCCCATCTGCCCCTTCCCACAGGCCAACTCCAGATACATCATGTATTTCACAGATCACATTCTGAAGTTGAAAGGGTGAGTGTCATCCTTTGATTAGATTTTGCAGATGTGGATTCAGATTGTGTTACACTTCAAGGGGAATTTCCTTTTCATGTTGAGGCCCAGGTCACACTCATATCGAGCAAAGATTACATTTGTTCCCTGGAAAAGAATGATGTAGTACTAAGGCTAGAAATAAGCCAAATTAAACCATGTCTGCTGTGAGGAACTGCAGCCTGCAAGGGGGCTGAATGACCTTAGGGGGAGGGCAGAGGCAATGTGGAAATCCAGCCTGGAGTTACAGTCTGGTCCTGGCCCTGTGAGTGCGATGTGCTCTAAGTCTGCATGGTGAGGGATGGCAAAAGGGTCCTTGTCCTTACATGGATGGGATGTACCAAGGAGAGGGGATGTCTCAGACATACAGGGGAGCAGAGCTGCCTTCGACACTGAGAGCTCTGCCAGCGCCTACTCCTCCTCTGCAGTGCACAGACCCCCTGGCCCACTGGCAGGGCAGCGTGGGGCTGCAGGGCAGGAGTGGGGCTATGGGGCAGAGGGGCACCTCCACAGGAGGTTTTGGGGCTGCTGCTGCCCTTGTGCTGCATGGAGTGGGTTCTGTGCTGGCTTGCTGCCTGCCAGGGGTCAGCACCTCCTGTGCTCTCCCTCAGCCTTGGATTCCCCTAAATTGAGCTTTTTTTTGGCATTTATCTTCTGCAGTCACAGCTCCAACCATTCGATGAAAGGCTTTTCTGTTTTCCAGCCATAGCACAGCCAAGAGCTGTACTGCATTAGTCACAACAGTTCTTAGAAACTTCCAGCTTTTACTTACAGGAAAGTTGCTGTAACTGAAATCCACTTTATCATCTTTATATAAACTTGTGTACATAGGCAGTGTCAAGTGACACCCTGCATACTTTCCATTTCAGTGGAGACACTTGCCCATTTTGCAGATCTGTGGACTGGCCCTTGGCTGTCACCTCCAGCCATGAGCACAGACATATGAAGATGCTTTGTCTCATCCTGCTGCTGTGGGTCTGTGTCAGAGCATGAGCTGGGAAATGGCAGCTCAGAGTCCTGCTTGTTTATGTATTTGATGCACTCAAAGGCATTAACTCCAGCAAAGCAGATGCACTTTTGTATTGGTAGGGCTTCCTAACCATTGCAGGCGTGTCTTTGTGAAACACTAAAATGAGTTTGAGCCTGATAAGTGCTTCATAATTTCTTTATCTGTTATTGTGTGCTGTAGCTGACTTACAAATGCAATTTTTATTCCTCCCTTTTATTGTCTTCCATTAGGAAAATGTTGATTCCCTCCTGACTTGCTAAAAAGCCAGGTGGTGTAAAATGGAAATAGATCCGTGGCTCTTGCCCTGCCAGCCTCACCATGGCCAAACCCAGCTCTGGGTCCCCAGTTTCCCTTGGCTCAGCTCGTGCCCAGGTGAGGGCACCTCGGTCTCTGCAGACACTGGGGTCTCTCGGGGAGGTGCTGGGCTTGGAGGTGCATCCCCAAGTGGAAAGAAAGGGAAAGATCTGATGAAACGAGATGTTTTGAGCCTAACACCATTCTGAATGGGAATGGGAGCAGACGGCTGCCTCTTCTCCAGCTCCCCGCCAGCCCTCTGCAGCCATGGGCTTCCCCTGCTCCCACATCCACACACCCCACTTGTTTTCCTTGCTCTAAGGCTGAGCAGCATTCTCATATCTGCAACACAGCTCACAGAAATAGGAATAAGAATGTATATGTTTTGGAAAAACAAGACTTAAGCACGGGGACTCCTGGCTCCTTGCTCCTGGCAGCCTGCAGCACTGAGCCCTCTCCCAGTTGGGCGTGAGAAACAAATCCCAGTCCTTCACTCCACAGTTGGGGTTGCATGCAATTAAAGCTGGTGCAGTCTTGCAGTGCAGTTCTGCTGTTTACAGAAAGAAAAACACCCAATGAGCAAAGCTTATTAATTGAGAGTATTTCATCTACAGATATCGAGTTCTTTTAGGAATCACAGAGGGTTCTGCAATCGTTTCCTATCACTTGTAATTAAGTTGGCCAGTAGAAGTTTGAGGTACACTTCTTGTGTGTGGAGTGCTGAGCAAGCAGCTTCTAAACAGCCTAAAGATACTGCATCTGCATTAGTGCCTAGAATTCGTGACCAAACTGGAGGGCATGACTAGAATCTCACCTGTGTCCTGAGTAAATATCAAGGTTGTTTGGAATTAATAAATGAAGGTTGAACAGCTTTTTGGCTGATGTGGCAAGTGGGAGGACTCGAAGCTGCACTGCTGTGGAGGTGGCACTAAGGTGTCTCGTTTTTGCCCGTCCTTGGGGAATGCTGCGTTAACTTTTTGAATGAAACCCCAAAAGTTCTTTTTTTCCCTGCTCTTCTGACTAGTGCTCCCCTCCTGGGTCCTCATCCTCCCAGGGACACACAAATCCACCTGCCAAGCCAAGGCTGGAGGAGCAGAGATGCTGCGGGTGGGAAGGTTTGTTGAGGCACCAGCAAGACTCGTGTCTCAGAGAATGCTCCAGCAGGACTCCACCTGCACACAGCTAATTCCTAAATCACTTTTCCTCCTTCCTGGAAGATTTGTGCCTGATTTATCATCTCTGCAGTTATTAACATTAGATATTTATTTAAGTGTATTTCTAAAAGACAGAGATGTACTTGCTGGATCCCAAATGTGTGATTGTTAGAGTAGAGCAAGAAAATGACGATTGCTATTTCCCTGAGAAACTGGATACCTGCATTTCTGAGGGTACTCTGTAAATTCAAGCCTAAATTGCATTTCACTCTTGGAAAATGTGTTGCAGTTCTTAGTGGCAGTAATATTTACCTAAAGTTCAACAGTATGAAGTCCAGATTGTTTTCTGCACTCCAGAGCAAATCCCATCTGGTTACCCAGATGTACATTTTTCTTGACTTCTTCAAGTAACTGTCCATGATCAGTTTATTTAGATTTACAGAATCCTCACTCTGGAGTCCACTATATTTAGCAGAGACAATCACGCTGCCCATAGCAGCTTTGTCCTGGATTCATCCTTTGGCAGATGAGCTGGAAAGGCTCCTCCGGGGTCCCGTATAAGGAGTGGGAATATCCACTCTGCCCTGCTCCCCTCTGTGATTTATAGCCCAGCTGTGAATATTGTTTCAGAAGTTTAGGCCAGTTCCAAGGCCCAATGGTGGGCAAAGTCTTTCATCATGTATTTATTGTGTCTGAGCGTGTGAACTGTTTGCACGTCTCTCGTCTCTCTCTGACACATCGGCACCTTTTTATCCCCCAGCCCCGCTGTGCTACTGACCTGGGGGAAGGCAGAGGGGCTGGGGCCAGAGGATGGGTTGAGACCTGTGCTCAGTCCTACCAACAGTGTAAGACAATGCAGGTCTCACAACTTCTCAGTGAGTATGGCTATTTCTTAGCAAACCACCAAGCACTCGGAGTCCAGCACAAAGCTATCCTCGGCTTCGCCTTTCTCGGCAGCTGATAGGGACAAACTGGGTGCTAGAGGAAATCCTAAGGGCTGCATTTCCTTTCCCAAGCACATGAGGTGCTGCTGTACCTGTCAGAAATCACGGGGCCTGAGTGCAAGCTGGGAACGGCAGCTGGGGCAGATCCTTTCCCTAGTCTGCACAGGGTGCTGCACCCACCGTTGCACCTGCTGGTCTGTACACGTGCATTTCACCCCAATGGACCTTCATCCAGATCGGCTGCAGCGTTTGGGTAGGAAAGTTTAATAGTTAGTGGTTCTTTTTAATATCTCCATGGCTGCCTGTATTTCCAAGATGCCTCTGTTGTGTTCTCACCACAGCACAATTATCAACACGGTAATCACTGACTTTAAAAGGCTTCGTGTGTTTCACGAGAGCAACATGAGATCCGTGAAGAATGGAGTGAAAGTCCATTTCAGCTGGGAGTATTTCCCAAGAGAGCGTGTCACAAAGGCTCTGAGGATGAAGAAAATCTTTATATTTAGATTATGCTAATCATTTATCTCTTCTCCTCTTCTAAGCTTTCATGAGGACAGATGAACGTAAAAGGAATTCTTTCGCTTGGACACATAAAGAAGAGCAGAAACAGATCGGTTCCAGCCACAAGTGATGTTTTCTGTTCCCAGGCTTCGTTTCAGAGTTGGTACGCCCGCTTTTGGGAAGGGATTTCATCCAAGCAGCAAGTTCACAGCCAGTTTCAGCGACACGTTGAGGAAATGAGAAGTTGAGACTTAAAATTTAGAAACACTACCATTTGAGATATCAAAATAGATGGTTGTCTGAAGAGAGAAGGATTTGAGAAAGTCAGGTGAAGATACTTCTGCTTGTGGGCAAAACAGAAAAGACAGTGAATGTGAAAAGAAGTAAAGACAGAGAGTTAAAGTAAAACCAAAAGCAATCAGATACCCCAAAAGCTAAAAGTTTCTCTAGGTTTGGCTTGTTGAACGTTATTGTAACTTGTTGCATTTTAGATGGAGCGTATTCTCCTTGGACTCATTTCGTGTTTCCTACAGGGGCACATTCTGACCTGTGGCCTGAGGGCTGTGGTGGGTTCGGCTTCATATTGAAGCCGTTTTGTGTTCCCCACTTCCACAAAGCAATGACTGCACATTGAGTTCTTACTGACCCAAGTCCCAGAGCCCTTCCTGCTGCCTCCTTCTCTTTGCAGCCTCCCCAAAATTGCCATGTTGCTGGTGCCTCTTCTGCTGCAACCTCACATGAAAAATGAAGTAAATGAGCTTAATGACCAGCTCAGTTTCCCCACGAGAAAGATGGCCTTCCTGAAAGAATGGTTTTGGTTTGTTTGCTTGAAATGAGAGTTTAAGTAGCAAATTGAAATCCACTGCAAAGCACTGCCCTCCTTTCCTCCTTCCCTCCCTGCCTGCCTTCCAGAAATGCCTGAGCACGGAGAATTGGGCCAGTGACCTCCTTCACACGTGGGTCTTCATTGCTGCTATTGCCTTTTCCAAAGGCTTGCTTTGGAACAGCTTGCCCACAGTAGTTCTAATTTTTAGAGATACGTCTCAGGTGGCAAAATTCACTGTTCATCCCCAATGCTGAAATATGGTGGGTTTTTTTCTATTATATGTGAAAACCATACTGAAATCTACCTTTGGCTTGGTTTTTTTTTTCCCCTTGGAAACAAATTTCTTGCCAACTTGGCCGTTGGGCTCAGTATAATTAATGAGAACTCCCCCTGAGACTCAAAGAAACAAAGGCCTCCATTTACAGCAAAGGTTAAATTCGATTTGCTCCTTATTAAATCCATTCTTCAAAGAAAAATCAAAGCAGGATGTTTTAGCAGAGACAAACGGTGCTGTGCATCTCTTCTGTCCCCATCCAGAGGGTCAGCACAGCTGATGTCCCCACATCCCGAGGCACCTGCTGCTGTCGCGCTGGCGTTGCCCAGCCCTGCTCCAGCTCCTTGTGCCAGGGAGCATCCCTGGGAACGGGGCCATCTGCTCCAGCACTGCCTGCAGAGCCTTGTGCACACAGCCCACTCCTGAGTGGATGGACCTGTGCTGGGAGCTGGGTAATGAGCTCTGCGGGGACACGCAGGGGAGAGCGAGTGCTGATTTAATCAATTACCTGCATTACTGTAAGTGGACAGGTACTATTTCATTACCTATTGAGAAATGAGCTCTATTGATCCTGTTAATAAAGGAGATGGGGCTTTCCATTAGGAGGCTGTGAAGCAGATAATGAGGCAGCAGCTTTCCTCTGCCCTCAGATATTCAGGTACGTCGCTTTTTACCGTCTCCTTGAGTGTGATCATTTTTGACACCAAATTTCCCCCTTCAGAAAAGACATGAACTTCATCTCACCAAAACCCTTCTCCTGCAATCTCCCCGCACGTTGTGTGCTCTCATGTAGCACAGCTGCTGAGGCAGAGCATCCTTTCTGCCTTTGAGGCTTAAACCAGAGCCCTTTAATGTGAAGATGGCTGCAGGAGCTGGTAGAGCTGGAGCCACATGTAGTGTTTCCAGGGCTTCTGCAGGCAGACAAGCCCAGTGTGGAAACGAAGGCTCTTTCGCAGCTGTATTTCAGAGCTGCTAAAATGTCCACACAGCAACTCCTCTGCAGTCCTCTGAGGCCCCTCTGACAGCCAGAGGAGCTGCCTGTGCACCAGCCAGGTGCGTGAGCTGGAGAACTCCCTCTCGATGGGGTCACGGTGCCCTGTGGGGATCCAGCAGCTGCAGCATCCCTACCCAGGGCACGCAAATATTTGCAGGGTGAAAATACATCCTTATCCTACCATCTTCTATATGAAGCCTCTTGCTTGTGTTTGTTTAGCTATGTTGAACTGAGAGAGCTGCGAGTAGGAGACTCACATGAAGCCTATTTCTTTTAATCCCTCACTGTCATTTTAAAACTTGGAGATATATTATTTCCAGCCCTTCGATTTCCTTTGTTCTAAATCCCAGTTTGTGTTTTCTTTAAAAGGTTATGCTAACACGAATCAAAAGGCCCACAAGTCAGTTTGCAAGTTTTGCTGCCAGCCCTTAATGACCTGCTAAAAATAACGTGAATGATTCATCTCCTAATCTATGGAAACGGTAGTTATTTGTCCTTGGCAACTCTCTTGGGTTTGGTTTTGGGCCACAGGAGATGACAAATATTAGCAAATCAAGGAATACTGAAGTTACTTCTTTGTGTTTCAGGGGAATGACAATACTTTCTACAAACCCAGGGGGGCTTTCTGTGGCCATGGGGGAAGGTTCAGGCCCTCTGGGGAAGGTCTCAGGCCTTCTCAGACCTGTGGTCCAAAATAATAATGTCATTTTCTAGACAGAAATGTTTGAACAGAAATATTCTAAACAGTGTGTTCAAGGAGCCCTGCAATGCTCCATATTGTTGAATCTTTCAGTAAGGGCTGCTTAAATGTCCCAGTAAGAAAACAAGGGCTGTGGAATAACTTCTTTTTAATTGAAATATATTCATTGGATTTGTTAAAGCTGTTCAGGTTTTAATTCCACGCCCCCTGAAGACCTGCAGCAAACCCCATTGCAAAGGTTTCACAGCACCAGCCTTTGTCTGACCCTGGCCCTGCAGCAATGTGCTAAATGGCTCCAGTTCAGGCTCTTCCTGCAGTGCAAATCCACAGTTTCTCTGGGAGAGGGGCTGGGAAAGCCAACTCCTCTCACAAGGTTGTGCTGTGTTTTAGCTGGATTTGGTTGGATTTGGTTAGAGAAGAGGATTACTGGGTTAGAAAAGTCTACTCAGGCTGACCATAAGATTTGTCCTTCTGTCCATAATCCTTTTCAGTTGTGCCTGGGGAGCATTGACTATTTTTATCTTCGCTGTGCTGGGATGGGACTGTGTTGCACACAAACAGCTGTGCTCACGTGTAAACCAGACAGCTCATTCCTTACTAAATGAACATGAAGCCACCAGGTCTCTTGTCCTGTGTGAAGTTTGGGCATCATGAGCAGAGTGAAGCTGCCGGCTGAGCCGGTGCTGAGCAGCTCCCAATGCACCCCAAGATGAAATTTGTTTGCAGATTGTTTCGCATCTGCCTACTGAAAATAAATAGACTTTCAGAAATCTGCAGGGGCTTGTGAATGTCTCCTTAATGGGGGGGAAAAAAAAGTCTGTTTCCTCAAGTAACCAATTTACTCTCTGTAATTTAATCTTCCCCATTAATGTCAAGCTGCCGAGGCCATCAGGAGGCGGCTGCGGGCCCGAGTTGGGGGCTGCTGAAGTGAGGAGTGAGGGATCCCTGCCAGGCTCCCCGGGGCTGGGAACAGCAGCTGTGCACCAGGGGGGACCCCTCGGAGCTGAACAATGCGGACTGGAAAAAAACATGGATCAAGAAAGTTGTCATCCGAGTTGTCTTTGTCACAGATGGTTTAAACCAGAAGGTAACTCAGAATCAAAGGACTTGGAAAAGCACCAAGTGTTTGCAGATGGAACTAACAGAGCTGGGGGGTCTCACCTGGAGTACTTAGAGCCAGAAAATATTCCAATGAATGAAAAGAGGCGTAAAGCATGCAGAATCAAAACGTCCTTCTGAAACCCTGTTTATGTAAGATGTGCTTTTTATCACAGTGCCGAGGAAGGAGAAAGTGGTTGTGTTTAACTGTGTAACACAAATATTTACATAACTCCAGAACTTCCACAGCTTCTCTGAGTCTGCCTTGGAAAGCCTGTCAGGAGGTTTCCTGCAGGTTTTGACATCTTCCTAGAGCCCCAAGCCATCGTCGGGAGCAGCTCACACACTGCAGGGCAGAGGGAGCTCTGTCATTGGGTTCAGGAGCAACTTGACCTCACGCTCTGAGCATCTCTGGCTGTCAACTGGAGACACATGTACGAGAGGAGAAGAACAAACCAGACATGACAGTCAGGTTCTGGGTCTTAGCAACCAGCAGGATGATGGAGTTGTCCTCAGTCATTGCAAAAAGAGCCACAAAAATGGGTGGAGGGATTGACGTGGAAATGATCTGGTGGGTTGGAGAGGAGTTCAGAGACACACCGTGAATTTAACCTTGGCTACCATGGGAAGAAAACAAAAGGAGACAAGATGTCAGAACAGATACAGACAACAGCATGAAAGGCAGCTGGCAGGGAAAGGCAGCAGAGGATGTCCACATGCTGCAGTCAGGAGGGTGGTTCTGAGCTGAGATGAGTTAGGGTCGGAGCCGGGTAACTACTGTTGCTGCTCCTGCCTGAGCTGCTGTTGCTGAAGTGGCTGTTTCCCGTGATGAGAGGGTAATGTTCCTGGGCACAGGCCAGTGTGTGGTAGGTAGCCTTAGGAATCAAAGACTGAGTAGAAGTAGCCTAGCCTGAAAGACGTGAGATCCTGTAAACAAGAGATGAATCTCACGGTTGAGAGGGAATACTTCTTGCTTTTGAACTCTTGGGGCTGGCAAGAGCGTAGGGTTTGTTGTGTTGTCTCTACAGCTCTTAACATGAAATGAGATTATTTATTTGCTGATGGGTCTGAAAGAGAAAGGGAATTGTGTTCTGAATAACACCAAACCACGTTTAACTAGCTGCTACTGCTAGAACAGAAATGTGGTGCAATTCTGCTCGAGAGGCTTTTCCCTGGCCCCCAGCAGTCACAGGCCTCTGCCCTTCGTGTAACCAGCCAGTGAACAGTTTTCTCTGCCCAGCTGAGTTACGGTATCAGTGTTCAGCAGATTTTATTGCTTGTGAGACCAGTGGACCTTAACTACCACAGCAATCAAGGATGAAGCTCCTTTTATAGCACTTAATACCGAGCCCTCTGTTCCTCGTGACAGCTGGGTGTAGGAATCCGGGATTTATTTTATTTACTTCTCGGTGACTGTTGTGTACTGTAACTCATGCAACTTGCTAACCCTGCATTTTTGCAACCAGCTAACACTAACAGAAGGGAACCCAGCGACTGGCTGGTGAGCTGCCACGCTCTGAGCCTCCCTTCCCGAGCAGAGGGCTGGGAGGTGTTGAGGGAGGGACGCTTTGGGTTTGCACATCAGCCTCTCCCGTTGGCTGCTCCCACACTGTTTGATGGACATGTGAGAGTGCTGTGAGGAGGGGAGTGCACCTTGTAAAGGCAGCCACCTGTGGAGATTTCTTTCTTCTCTGTTTCTCCACAGGACCAATGAAACCAAACCGCGCAGAGAAATGTGTTACCCAGGGGCCAGGGAGCTGCAGAAGGATTTTGCTGTGAACAGTTAGAGATGGCACCCAGCTCTCAAACAAACACCTACTGCTCAGTGAATGCACGTGGGGCCAGTGCAGTGCTGGGGACACGCTCCTGCCCGGCTGTCCCCCAGGCTGGGAGTCCCCTCGCTCGCCAGTGTCCTGCAGAACCTGCCCCACTGCCTGTGGCTCCTCCGTGTTTGGGAGCCTCTGGTTGTCCTTGCTGAGCCCAGTGCTGGGTACCCTGCAAGGGCAACTGTCCCCTCAGCTCCTCCCTCCCCAGTACAGAGCAGGACAGCTCCAAGGGGAAATCCCAGCCCAGTGGATGTTGTGCTGTGGCAGGGTCCCACTCTCACTCTCACTCTCCCTGAAAGTACCTGTCCCACAGGGAGACTCCAGCATGAGGAGAAGTCTCAGCAGCTCAGCCGAAGCTCAGTCCTATTAGGGAAAACCTTCCCTTTAGGCAACTTCCATACAGATTCCTGGACTGGAAGAAAACACTACTTCTTTCCAGACTCAATGGTGGAAAGCAAGAAGCTAATTCTCATCCCAGCTTGCAGAGAATACATTAAATATCGACACTAATGAGATTAGCTTGGCTCAGCACAGCACTGATATTAATTCCATTAGGTTGGATTGAAAAGGAAGCAATGCTTAACTCAACGCCCATAATAAATGAGGAGGAAGGTAGTGAAGCTTTCCTCCTCCGTTCAGAAAAGACAGATCAGAAAATAAATGCCATTTCAGGCTCTGAAGAGAGATGCAATTTCACTTGGTGGGTGCAGTTCCACCCCCACCCTGCCACAGCCGTGGCACTTGGGATCCAGGGGCAGTTTGGCTAATTTGGCCACTCCTTTATCTAGCTATTAGAGGATGTTGTTAACTCTTTGGCACTTTTCAGAGGAAAAACTGTTCTTTGGGTTTGTTTTTTTTTTTTTAGGCTAGGTCAAGTTCTGTGGTTTGAATAGAGCTATTTAATCCCCCAAATGAATGTGTATGACCATAACTGATGAGGACATAATCGCATCCAGTTTAATGTTGTTGTCTTACAACAGTGAAAACAGAATGTTCCTGATCCCTTGTGCAGGATTGCTACAAGAGTACGATTTAACTCTACTTTTCTGCATCTCTGCTTCATTAAGGAACGGCGTGGTAATTAATACAGGTATTAATTGTCACGGGCAGTTGGCACTAGCTGCATGTGACCGTGCAGAGACAGCAAGAGGGAGATCCTGTGCCTTGGCAGCAAGCAGAGCTGTTGCAAACCTGGCAGACTGGGGCTGGGAGGATTACTTGACTTTTTAGGATGAAAAGCCGTGTAGAAATTCAAAGTTGTCACAAGCAAAGTGACAGTAGAAGTAAATGCTGTTGTTCATCGTGAAGCCAAGGGGTCAGCTACTTGTGCCCCTGCAGCTGGAAGCACATGAGCCCGTCCCTTTGAGAGGAAGGGGAGAGAGCAGAGACCCCAGAGGGAGGAGCAGTGCTACCCCAACCCTGCCCAGTGGCGTTTGAGGCTGGGAGGTGAGAAGGTCCCCTCACCCCAGGCCAAAGGGAGAGAATGGGCCTGCAGTGGGGAGAAGCTTCTGCCAGACCTTGTTTGGAAGAAAGACGTCTTGGTGTGGCAGACCTGATACTGAAATCCATAGGAATCTGGCTGTCTAGACAGTGCTCCACTCTTCATCTCCACGCAGCAGCGTGTTGATCCTATACCTTTCCTTGTTACTATGTTGGAAATTCTTCTCGTTTCTAACACAAACTCCTATTCCCAAATAATCATTGAAAGTTATAAAAGCAGTGGTGGGAGAGGAAGGATGAACTAGGTGGAAGAGAGAGAGGAGCATTCCTGGCATGCACGACATGATTCCTGCGTGCTTGGGCTGGGGCAGAGGCTAGCTGGTGTTAAAGGCCACGTCCATGTTCCTACAGACGTTTGTCTTGTTTCACAGAGCAATAATGTGTATTTATTGCCTGCCTGCCTCATCCTGGATAAGATGAGGTAGTTAAATTTGGTATGGCATGTGCACCAAAACTGGTGTAAAGGGCTGCAGGACTCACTGCTCCCACGGCTGCTGAAGCAAAGCAGTTGTTTAAAACACACCTTTGTGACATGCCCAGTTTGGGTTCAAAAGGTTGGAGCGTGAGCTGTCCAGGTGTCATCCCACTTGGGACCTTCCAGATCTAGCTGTAATCATGGGATCACTTGATGAGGCAGAGGAGCCAGCACGTTGTCCTCACACGCAGCACAGTCCTGCTGAAACACTGCACAGCCAGGGAAATGCTGCAGGGAAAGCTCCTGGCACCCCAAGCACGGAGCTGTGGCTGGGATGGAAAGGTGCTGGAGACTTTCAGTGGTGAGGAGTGTGTGGTCAGTTGTTATGGCTCAGGCTGTATTTCATGTTGTTTTCCTGTTACACCCCTCCCTGCACCCCCCTTTAACAGAAAATAGCTCTCCCTGCTACGAATTCCTGTGATTTTGTACTCCTCCGAGCGGCTATTATTCATCTAACTAAATTTAAAGTGTTTAAAGAGCTGTTTCACTCTAATTTATATTATTTCCATCCCCCTGCAGGGCTCCCTGAGGAGCAGCTGGGGCACGTGCCCAAAGCCCAGCCTGCTGTGGTGCTGTGCCACGGGTCAGCTCAGCGCCCAGCACCAGATGCCCTTTGCAGCTGGGCTGGGTGGGATGCCACAGTCTCTGGCTGCCCAGCTCACTCACTGGTGAGTAAAGGTACAGCTCAGGGTGGCTGCAGGGGAGGTGGGATGCCTGTGGAGATTCCCTCAGCTGAACTGTCCTTGCTTCCGCAGCACAGATGCCCGTCACGGCTGCTGGGGAGCTTTGCTGGGGGGTTTTTACCTTTCAGCTCACACAATGGGGCATTTTGGCTGTGGAGTGGCTGAGTGGGGGCAGCTGATGGGCACAGGAGCCCCTCCCCTGCAGCAGGCACAGCCACTGTGTACCTTTGAGGCAGGTCTCAGCTCCTGGGCAAGAGGTAGTGAAGGAAAATGTGTCCAAGTCAGAAACATGGGAGGGCTGGGGCAGCCAGAGGTCTCAGAGCCCCCTGGGTCCAGCCCTGCCCCAGCACAGTCTCCTGGAGGGGAGCTGCTAGGCATGCTTGGGCATAGAATGGTAGAACCACAGAACGGTTTTGGTTGGAGAAGCCCTCCAAGCTCATGGAGTCCCAGCCCTCCCCTCACCCTGCCAAGCCCACCCCTAACCCCTGGCCCTCAGCTCCTCAGGAGAGGTGGTCCCAGGGCTGGTGAGTTGTTTTACTCCCCCAACTCCATCCCTCACAGAACAGAAGCACCGTGGCACTGCCATTTGTTATCTTCTCTGGTCTAGTCTTTTAAAACAACAAAACAATAGTGTTGGGACTGCAGACATAGCTGTTGAAGATGGAATTTAATAACCCCTACTTTTAAACTGTGGCTCATGGGCCACAAGGCAGAGATGTTTTTCCAGGCTTGTGGAAGAACACAAACTGCTTGGCTGCAGATGGGGTTGGGTTTGAACTGGTCCACGGTCGCCAGAACTCCCGTCTGTGCTCAAATCCTTTCCTTGTCAGGTCATCCATCAAGCGTGCAGCCAACACGGGGCAGCCAGAGTGAGTGCAGAGCCCCCTGTGTCCAGAGAGCTGTTTGTAAGTACAGACCTGGAGTTTGGACTCTCCTTTTGACTTTTTTTTCCCCCTCTTTTACTTATTGGTGAGTTGTAAATCTGACACACAGCTGAGCCCAGAAAAGCTGTGCTTGGGGAGGGGGAGCGTAAAAGCTGACAGCCAGTCGTGTGTGTTAGCTCTGTGCTGAGTTGCTGTTCCTGGTGCTCTTTGAAGGGACAACACAAAAATAATTCAGCCCTAACAACTGGGTGAGGAAGGATGTGGCATGAAGTGTATTGGTCAGGTTCACCACAATAGCACAGCTCTCACTTTGCACTGGGTTTGGCACAAAATGAGAGGGAAGTTAACTTACTGTGGGTTTAGTTCATGTGCTGCTTAAAAAAATAAATGAGCAGTTCTGTGTTCCTGTGTCTGCAGTTTCCTGCCATCCAGCAGAATGCTTTTGGCTTTATCTGCCTGTGCCTGGGCAGGAGCCAGGTCCCCACTCCTAATTTGAGGATGTTACCCCGCAGGAGTGGGACTGTGTGTCTGGAGCACTCACCGATGGTGCTTTGCTTTGAGAGAGCCAAACCCAAAGGCCCTGTCTGAAACAACCCTCAGAGTACAAAGTACAGGGGAAAGAAAGGGGAGAGGAAAAGCAAAAAAAAAAAAAAGTGGATTCAGAGGCTGTAGGTTGAACCTACCTGTTTTCACCTCTCCCTTTCCCAAACCCCTGACTTGCCCTGCTCTCCATCTGGCAGCCAGGAGGTAGCACTGGAGCTGCTCCTCCTCTGACCCCTCTGTGTGCAGCATCTCCCCCCTGTGCTGGGGCAGCAGCGGGATGAGGATTGTGGGCATCCTGCTTTGGTGAGACATGGACCACAAACCACCCCATGCTGTGATGCTCTGGCACCTGGGGAGAGCTCCTGACTCTTTTGTCTCTACTCAGGGTCCCTTCTTTTTCCTGCCTTCTCCTGCAGATGGGTTGTGCAGGAGCAGCCCCCCCGTGTGCCCCAGGGAGGCAGTAGAGCTGTGCAGGGGCTTCGGAGCAGCCCCAGAGCCCACACTGCAGAGCAGACCATCCTGCTGCTCTGGTTTTAGCCCCTGTGCCTGATCTCTTTCCTCCTCAGGGGCTGCAGGAGTGAATGGGAAGGCTTTTGCGTGTGCTGAGAAATGCTCCAAGAAAGTGCTGGAGGGAAAGAGCCTGCTGGAGATTAGATGTAGGCACACATAAATGTCTCTGTCATGTTCTTCTAGAGAAAGAGCTAATGCAAAATTTATGGGGTTTGGAAGATTAATTTTCTGCCTATACAACAAAGAAGAGAAGCTAAAGCTAATGAAAGGGTCTGGATATTTTCTGATCTCACAGCTCAGGGCTACAGCCCAGCTCTAGGCTCCCATCCACAGCAGGGAATGTTTTCTCCAAAGCAGAGCTGCTGAAGCAAACAGGATTAGCATTGGCTGCTGAGATGGATTTGATTTTTCAGGGCCCAGGTTTCAGCCTTCAGGTTCATGCTTGGTTAAATATTTGCAGCCTATGTGGCAGAGGGGATGTGCTGCAACCTCTTGCAGATGTTGCAGTATCATTGAGGCTTTGGTGGCTGGAGTGGAACTGAAGCAGAGCTGAGATTGTTGCTGAGCATGTGTGAGCAGTGTCTCGTGGTCCTAACTTAGCACTGGACACAGAAAACTGGCTCTGAAAAGCCTGGGAGAGCTCTGCTTCCTGCAAGCCACGAGTTCCTCTCAGCCAGATTTCTAAGTATATCAATTTGCAGCCCAGCGTTTCCTGCTGCAGTGGACAAGGTGATGAGAATGGCTTCCTATCAGATAAAGGCATCCTGTATGTGTGGTTTGATTGAAGTGAGCCCAGAAGGGAAGGGCAGAGGCACTCCACTGTGTGTGCCTAGGGCCAGGACGGATGGAGGGGACCATCCTCCTCCCTCGTCACTTGCCAGGCTGCATCTGGGGCTCTGCCTGCAGCTTTGGGCCCCCAGCATCAGCGAGATGGGAGTGAAGTGGTGTGGGTTCAGTGAAGAGCTCAGGATGGGCAGGGGCCGGAGAAGTGGGGTTCATGCAGCTCAGGGCAGAGGTGGCTTTGGAGACGTGGCAGCAGCCTAGGGGGTGGTCAGAGCTGGAGTCTTTCTCAGGGGTGTGTTGGGAGGGGGAGAGGACATAAGAAGGTGTCAGCTGAAACAAGAGAGGTCCAGGCTGCACATAAGGAAAACTTTTATCCCCTTCCAGACTGCTGGGCAGTGGCAGAGGTTGCCTGGTGATGATGTGCAGTCCCCATCCTTGGAGGCTGTCAGTACCAGAGCAGGTGAAGTCCTGGGCATCTCAGAGCGCTCTGCTTTGAGTGGGAGGTTGGGCTGGAGACCTCCTGAGGTCCCTTCCAAAGTGAAGTATCCTGTAAGCCTAGGATTTTAACTTTCCCTGAGTGTATAAAGCAATTGTTTGAAATCAACCCTCAGGTTTTGGTTCCCAAAGTCATCTTCTGAAGGTATTTATAGATTCCTTTCTGAGGATCTGGGCTCAGACTGGAACAGCTGATTCATTTAAAAAAAAAGGTTAAAAAAAGAGTTCATAACATTTGTCCTCTAATAAAAGTCAAAGTTGTTTTGAACGTTTTCCTTTGTGAAATACAACCACAAACAGAAGTGACACACATTAACAAATCCTTCTTGGTTTTTGGGTTGGTTTTCTTTTCATCTGGAAAACTTGTGCACATGGAAATTTCTTACCCAAATTGGGTAGGTGTTTTTTTTTCTTGCTGGTCTGTTGTGAAGCAAGGAAATTAATCTCAGTGATGGTCCTGGGTTTGAGAGCTGCAGAGCAGGACCCAGGTGACCTCATGGCTGGCTGGTGTTGCTCTCCTCAGCTGGGAGCATCTGAGTGGGGATTCAGTTTAAATGTTGAGTGTGTGTTTCTGATGCTGACAGATGTGGAGAGGCAAACGTTGGCTGGAAAAGAAAACCCCAAACTCAAATGCCCCCAAGCATGCAGACTTTACCTTTCAGATGTTTCAGTGTTCATGGTTTGACAATGAAGACAAAGAGCACACAAAGCAGCAGCCTCCCCGTTGGTATGACAGGGTGCCATGGCTTCAGGCAGCCTTCACTCTTCTCATGATCAGTTTGTAAATTCTTCAACCCCCCACTCAGCAGAGTTTCTACATCCACACCTGGCCCTGCCCAGAGGGTGACCTGGGGCTGAGAGGTGATGGTCAGCTTGGCTGTGTGCTATGGGAGGCTGCACTCTGTCCATCTGTCCATCCATCCATCCATCCATCCATCCCTCCCTCCATCCATCCATCCATCCCTCCCTCCATCCATCCTTCCATCCATCCTTCCATCCATCCCTCCATCCCTCCATCCATCCATCCATCCATCCATCCATCCATCCATCCATCCCTCCGTCCCTGCAGAGCTCACTCAGGGGCTCTGGGCGCCCAGCTGTGACCCCCAGCAGTGCCCTTGGCTTTCCCCCAAGCTGGGCCTGAGCATCTGAGCTCCCAACACGCCAGGGAGACCTGCCAGCCTCTGGGGTCTGAGACCCCCGCTAAGGGGCATGGGTCAGTCCTCTGTGTCTCACATGCTCTGTGCACGCTCAGAGCAGGGCAGTGCCGCAGGCTGCTGACTCCTCTGTGTTTCTGGAAGCTGAGACAGTCATAGATTGTATATCTTGGCAGGATATTTAGGAGAATATAACCTGGCTTGTTACCAGCGAGTGTGAAAAAGCTTGGAATTTATTTCTTTTTAACTTTAAACAACTTTCTCCACTGCTTTCCATCAGCAGCACTGTGCACTGTGCACGGGTCCCGCTCAACCAAACGCCCTGCTGTTGGTTCCTAACGTCAAGAACAATCTACTGGCACTTGAAAAATAAGAACACAGCTCTGGAATATCTTTAAAACTGTTCCCATGTCAACAAGCTCTCCACATCCCCTCCTCCATCCTACATCTTGTGAAATTAGAAGCAGTGACCTTCCAGCCTGGACAGAAGAAATAAACTCTAAAGGATATATCAAGTTACTGAGTTTAACTGAGACCACTTCTTAGAGATTTGAGGTTAAAAGGCGTAGGGGCTGCTTCTGCTGGAGTCCAGTATCAGTGTGATGGCTTTTCAGCCTCTAATGCTGGGGGAGGACAGATAGCTGCCGACTAGCGATTTTCGTGTGGCTGAGGGATCTTGAGATGACCGTTTTCCAGCCCACGGGCACAGTGATTGCAGTATGAGTGATGGAGCGATGGAGTCAGATCTGTGAGATGGCTTCAGGGTCATGAGGTGAAGTGGAAAGGAAATGGGACAAAAGGAATTTGGAAACAACAAGGTGCCTGCATCAGTCGGTGAGGTTTTATTCGTGCATTTAGTTATTGAGTTTCCACTCCCTACCTGACCCAAGCTCAAGTTAGGTCCATCAGATAATTCTGTTTTGACCAGGAGCTGAGGAAAACACAGCCCTGCAGATTGGTGGCTGGAAGATGTAGAGCTAACTTGATCTTCACCAGACACTGCTATTAGTGTCTTTGCACTGATGAAGGCTGAGTACACTGGGTGCATGTGCTAATTGCTGGGCTGTGTATTCGTCTTCCAAATTCACTTTCTGCTCTTGCCTCCCTCCAGCTCCTGTGTCTCTGGTGAGGCTCTCAGCTGTCTGGTCTTGTGCTCCTGGGGCTCTAGAGATGGCCTTTCATCTGTTTTCCTCTTTCCCTTGGCCGTCTCTGATCATAAAGACGTGGCACTCCACCAGACATCTCCCTTCAGACCTGAGGCCGGATTTGACCTTCCACATAGGGCATTGCTAAAGGATGTCTCAAGAAAAGAGTGTGTATGTGTATGTGTGTGTGTGAGTGTGTGTGTGGGTTTTGTGTGTGTGTGTGTGTGTGTATCTTGTTTCTTTCTGTCTTTAAAAGAAGTGTCATAATGCTCTGTGCCTCTGTTTCTGGGGAGCTTCCATGGCAGTGACCATGCCCTGCCCGGAGCCCCGGCTGTCCCCGTACTGCTGGGCTGGGCTGTGCGAGGTGTCCGGGTGGATGGAGCCCCAGCCAGCTTACTCATGTCCTAAGTTAAGTTTTTAGTCCCCTTTGTTGCTTAATTACCTTTAACTTGGTGGCACAGACTGGCACAAGGTTTAACTCTGAGGGTGCAGCAGCTTTGGCTGGGATTGCTGTGGCAGCATTTTAACCCACGCATCATCGTTTTGGTTTCTGGGTTATTTCCTCTGGTTGAAAATTGCTAAAAGCTTTCAGCAGCATGCCAGCTCCTCTTGCCACCCCCACTCCCCTTTCCACGCTCCCAAATCCCCTCGCTGCGCTTGGCAGGCCCGGAGGGAGCTGCTGGGAGGTGTTGGCTCCGCATCTCGCCGTGCCGGAGGTGCTGAGCGCTGCGGGGCACGCGGCTGCTGGGGACACAGCCCGGGATGTGGCCACACGGCTGCACGTGGGCCACGTTTTACAGGCTGAGTCCAATGGGAAAAGGTAGTTTCCAAAGGTGAGTTTGTAATAGAAAGCGAAGAGTGTCGGTGGGGAGAGAGATGGGGGAGAAATGGGCTGAGATGATCGGAATGGAAAATTTTGAGCTACTCTACCATAATTGGTATTTATGAACTAGAGGAGAGAGCGCTTGTTTGCTCGTGGATCAGTGGTGTTTGGTGCCATAGCAACTGGCTAACTACTAAATAATCAATACCTGAAATGCAGATAAGCCCGTGGACGTGGGGGTAACCACTTTCTGCTTGAATTCTCTTTTTAGGTTTAAGTGCTAATGTGCAAAGAGGTAAACGAAGCTGCAGGAGACCAAACACACAGGAGAACGGTGAGAGGGAGTCAGGGTCTGGCTGAACGTGGTTCTATGTCTGTGGAAGCTGCACAAACTGGTGTTAGGCTGATCTACTCACACCAGTGTTTTTTAGGGTCCTTAACATTTTGAGTTCTGAACGCAGATGCAAAGTGCCTGTGGCACCACACGTGACCACCCATGCTGGTGGTTGGTGAGGTAGCTTGTGCTCCCTGACTCTGCAGACAGGTCATTGAGAGCAAGCGGCACAGCGATGGGTGCTGGGCTGCTCTCTGAAGGGCCCAAACCCCGCGTGTTGGCACCCAGGGTCTGCCCATAGGATGGACAAACCTGCTTCACACGGAGAGGATATCTGGAAAGATGGTTGTGAGTGGATGAGTGAGCACCAGAGGCCCCAAATGTAATTAACGCTGATTTAGCAGCGGCAATGTTTGGATTCAGTACTCGCTTCTGTGCACTGGGGCAACTCATTAAACTGGGGAGACTAAACATTTATGGTCAGGTTCTGCAGCTATAAACCATGGCTAAAGCAGTCTGAGATCTTGGGGGAAGAAAGAGGAAGGCTATTTCCTAAAACCTGCTTTGTAAAAAGTCATAAAGCAATGTCAAACTCTGTGAGTTGCTTTGAGTATTAGAGTGTGGAGTCAGAGCACTCGGTGACGCTGCTGCACTCCCTCCCTGGTGCACTGAACGTCTTCAATCCCCCCAGGTTTCCATGTGGCAGTCCCAGCTCAGGCTTGGTGGTGGAATGACCTCTCTCACCCCTGCTTGGCTGATTTAATAGGAATGTCTCCTGCTAAACAGGATCCCCTTGCCCCAGGAGGCTGCTCCCAACCTTGCAGCAGGTACCAGAGCTGTGTGTTCCCTCTCCCAGCGGTTCTGGGAGAAGCCCCATGGGCAGAGACCCAGCAAGGAGGCCGGAGGGTCCAGCAGTTCTCGTGTTTCTTAAAAGGAAGGGTGATCCCAAGGAAACATTCCTCCACCCTCTCTGCCATGAGAACCCTCCATCCAGTGAATCATCGCTGCGCTTGTTTCCGGAGCCTTCTGTGTCTGCTGCTTTGGAGGACCACGTTAGCAGCCCAGGTCAAGTTGTTCCTTTTGCACAGCACTATAAATTGTTGGTATTTCCTACGCATCTCCAGTACTTGGAAATAACCAAGCGTTGTGCCAGCTCTGTCCTCAGAAATACCCACTGGTGCATCCTCGGTGATGGTTGAGCGTGTTCCCACAGAGGCGCGCATTGCTGCGCCCATGGCAAAAGTCTCCCTGCCAAAGAGCCCCTTCCTCCAGTTGTTCTTAGGCAACAACCACTCCTCTCTAGCTCTGGTATTGACAGCCATCTCATCTCCAAAATCCACAGTCGCCAGCACAACTCTGTGACTTATCTCCGCTGCCCATCCCTGTGGATTCTGGAAACAGGGAAGCTCTGCTCAGATGGGCATCCCGTGGGCTGCAGGACAGGCTGGCGTGGGGGGCTTGCTCTGCCCTAGTCCACATCTCTTGGGAAGATGTGTGTTCTTCTTAGAAGTGCTCTCTCTTAATTTCACGAGGCTTGCTTAAGACACAGCACCTCATTCTAGTGACGAGGGGAAGCACCGTTGAGCCACTCTTCACCACCCCACTCTCCAAACCAGGGTGCTGCTGCCCACAGCAGGTTTGTGCTTTCAGACAGCGTAACTCCTGTTTCTAGGGGCTCATTCACCAGACTGGCTCTTCTATTTATATCTTCATTGTTTGATTTTTAAGTTTTTGGTTTAGAAAAAGCAGCAAATGCAGAGGCAGGAGAGAGGGAACAGGCCATGTGCCTCCTGCCCCCAGCAGCCAGTACAAACGGCTCACCCAGGGGCACTGGCTGCTGGCCACGGCACTGGAAGGGCTGCTGCTGTTTGCAGGCACTTCATATTTGCACCAGGAGGAAAACGAGCTAAGTGACGAGATGAGGTATCTGGATCCAGTTACTGCTCGGAATGGTGCTGCCTCAGAACTGCAGCGGCGCGGCACGAACGCAAGGAAGGAGATGGGGTGGTGTTAGAGCCCATTCTTCAGAGCAGAAGAGCTGCCAGACAGCCTCATTACAGCCAGGCTTGTTTTCGGTAAGCCAGGACCACGCTGTGCCAAGGCCATTGCTGTTTCTGCCCTTGTTGAGGTGAGTGAAGGAAGAAGTGAGCTTTGCCTCCCCTCTTTGAGACAATCTTTTGCGCTTCCAGGAGGAATTGAGTTCCTGTGACTACCTGAAGGTGCAACATATCCCGCCCAGGTTACAGCACTCTCTCCAATGTGGGGTGCATCTGGAGAATACGTGAGAAACCACTATCATGTTTATCAGAAGCAATCAGAGGGAATCTGCTGACTGACCCATTCTTGATCTGTATGGTGTTCAGATTTGCCCTGTAACCGTATGCATACCCCTCCAGTGGGTTGGGTAGATGTGAAACAAAAGTTGGAGTTACCCACAGTTCTGCAACAGGTAGGTTTTCTGATATTTGAGCAGTTTTTGTTGTTGTTGTTGTTGGGGATCTTTCCTCCTCATCCTCTCTCTGATCAAATCAGTCCCCAGCTGAACGCTCGCAGCCTCTCGAGGGGTTCTGACATGAGGAGCCAGCTCCTAATCATTTTGTGCCTCTGAGTCACAGACAGATAATGCTCTTTCCAGGTACTCAAGTTTCCCTGCAATTCAAACCCTTGAGTTGTTTTGTTTCCTGGGTGGCTTTGAGTCTGTGGGACATTGTGCAAGAGAGACACCTTCCACTCGGCACCCAGGCGACGGCCGAGTGCCGCAGCTGCTCCTCTCCACCGTCAGCGGCTTTCTTCTTCCAGCACCCAGGGAAATGAGAAGGGTAATGAGCTCAGGCAGTTCTCAATAGACACTCGAGTGAACAAACATCAAAGCAACCTTCACAATGCCTGAGAAGAAGGGAGAAAGTGAGATGAGACTGGGGAGAAAAGGTACACGCATTTTTTTCAGCGCAAGGCGTTTTGTGACTGTGCACTGGCCCGAGCACTGCCTTGGAGACCCTTTGAACCTTCTCACTGATGGACTTGAGGAAATGAAGTGTGTTGGGTCATTAAGTGACATCAGAAAACCAGATTTTGAACCCCCATAAATAGTGACCAACGTACAAATAATTGCTGTGCTGATTCAGCCTCGGCCTCCGTGGGTCGGGTTCTCCTCTGCCTTTGGAGGGGGAGGATCTGTTACTCACAGATATTTCAAAGGAGATAAAAAATCCTTCCTTCGAAGCTTCCCAAAAAAGGAATAAATTGCTGCTCTCCTGCTTAATTTATGGGGCTCAGTAAGTCTTCTGGGAAAGTCAAGGTGCGGTCCCTGTGGCTCAGCTTGTTGGGGGCTACGGCAGCCCAGAGCCTGTGCTGAAGGGAGGCAAAAGAAGGCTTCCAGGAGGACCAGTGTGTTGCAGTATGGTGTATGATATGGCAGTTTTTAGCAGAAAGCAGGAATTGCTGTTGAAGTTGCACCGTAAGATGTGGCAGAGAGAATTGCGCTAAGTCCAGCCCTACTCGGCTAACTGCCAGGTGCAGCGATGTGGGTGTCAGGCCGTCAGCTCTGGAGCTCTGCTGGTGCTCATGGCCAAAACAGACCATACAGGAGAATTTCTGGGGGGCCTTCAGGAGCCCAGGGCTTGTGAGCAAGCCTCTCCTGCTCTGAGCCTGTACTGTAACCTGCACCAGCCTCGGCAGTACCTTGGCGTCTTCAATACTCAAGAAACGTCACAGCCCCAAGAGCTGTCAGAGCCCTCTGCCCTGCCTGTGCCCACCCACAGCACACCAGCTGTGGAAGCTTTAGGAAGGAGCAGTTAAATGAGAAGGTGGAAGATGTTTCCTGCTGGCACGTCCTGTGGCCGTCTCGCCGGCCAGACGCCCGAGGATCCTTTCCAAGGCTCTGACTCACTGAAGGACGTTTGGGGATATGCTGTTGGTGATGGGAGAGATGGAGAATCATAAAGTGTCTTGGACTGTCCCTGACGTGTTAGACAAAACGTGGGCTGAGGGCGAGGGGTGGCTCACGGGCAGTGTCTGTGTTTCTTCCATACCCAGATGGCTTAAACGAGTACCAAGGGAGGCACTTGCTGGGACCTGCGTTTCACCCAGGTGGGATCCTGCCCCTGGCCGCAGCGGTGCAGAGCTGCATCACTGCAGGTAGGACCCTGGGTGGGCAAGGAAATGCCTTTTGAGCCCTGGCCAGAGTCTCTGCTTCTGCTCAACTTGTGTGTGTTTTGCAGGCAAAAATAGCAGCGCTCAGGCAGCCACAGGCAGTGGTGTTCCAGCATCAGGCGGGGCAAGCAGACAGCCTTCCACTTGCACTCTGCATGGCTGGGCTGGGCTACACAAACCTGTGCACTTGCCTCAGGAACCAAGTGACTGCCAAATGGAAAAGAGAAACCCT
Source organism: Colius striatus (assembly GCF_028858725.1). Taxonomy (NCBI): domain Eukaryota; kingdom Metazoa; phylum Chordata; class Aves; order Coliiformes; family Coliidae; genus Colius; species Colius striatus. The sequence goes on from NC_084768.1 coordinate 4,564,669, forward strand.
CAAATGCTGCAAAGGCAGCTGCAGCTGCTCCTGTCCCTGCTCCGTCTGCCCAGCCCTGCTCCCTGCCCCAGGCAGAGGCCATCTGGGGGCTGAAGGTCCTGCTGCTGGGCACAGGGACCTGATCTCAGGTCACCTCATCCTGCCTGCTCACCAGCTGATGTACAGGGGATGTCTGGAGGAGCAGAGCTCTGCCCTGGCCTCAGACGGACCCTACATGGGCAGTAATTAATGATGGCCCTTTTCCTTACACAACCAGCGTCTCAGACGCCAGGCTGTTATGAAATGTGCTCAGGATTTCAGCAGAGATCTCTCTGAGGAGCATTGCCAAAGTAACACTGTGTCCTAAAGAGAGAGGATTGCTGACAAACAAAGTGAAAAACAAGCTTTGCCAGCACCCAGCGAATGTCAATGAAGGTTACACAGAGGTTATCCCTTCACCTGCCTTTTGTCTGGCCTGGCTGATGCCCAAATCCTCTCCCATACATCACCTGTAGCAGCTGAATTACCAGCAAAATTAGCCTCAAAAACTTTGGACGGTGAATGTAAGCACAAGTGAAGTTCACTTTCAAAGCAGAGGACTGGGACACTTGAAGCACATCCCAGAGGGCTTCAGGGAAGATCTGATGATGCCATATCTGGCCACAGGGCTTTTCCTGGAGAAAAACGGTGGCAAGGCAGTATCTGGCACTCCAACACTGGTATTGCCAGTTGCCTGGCTGTGTAAAGCGCTTTGGGAATACAACTCCTGGCTGCTGTGCTGCAGCTGAGCAGTGACAGGGACAAGTGCAGTGCTGCACTCTGTGCTGTGGCACGCTGGCCCTCGCCCTGCCCTTCCTCAGGCACGGCAGCAGCGCTGCCCAGCTCCCACTCTGGGAAGGGCCGTGCCAGTCACAGGGCAGGGGCAGCACTCAGGGGAAGGGGAATGTCTCACGGGGAGCCTGAGCTTCACCCCTCGCCTGCTGGTGCCGGGAAATCTCAAGGGCACACTTGCACAAACCCCTTCCCTTTGGGTTAACGGCTTTTCTTTTCAGAGCTCTTGCTCTCCCCAGTTATTTCAGGAAAGAAAAGGCCGACAGGATGCCATGGTATTTCTAAATATTTGTTTTGTCAGTGAGGAGTTGGTTTTCCAAAGGCTGAGTGGCTCCCACTGCAGCTTCCAGAGCCGAGCAGGCTCGGGGGCTGTTGCAGAGCCCCGGCTGATGCACCAGCCCCCCTCCTTGGAGGCGCCTGGCCCTGGGCTCCCTTCCCATGCTTGCCTCTTGTGCTTTGCTCACAGCTCTGCCAAGGGACTGTAGGAGCTGCTGATTTGTCCCGTGTCAGCAGAAGAGGTGGCTGTGTGGAGCGTGCAGGGAAGGAGCCTGGGCCTGCGAGGGGCTGTACGTGTTGCTGAGTGCAGTCTGACTGTAAGGAATGGCAGTGCTGCTGTATGTGCTGCTGAATGGAGGGCACTTCGCTGTTTGTTGGAGCATGCTTGGATGATGTGATGTTTCCAAAGCCTTAGGGTTGCCTGCTGTGAATTAGACCCCGCATTTCCAATGGCACAATCCCTCATTGCAATGGGGAGGTCTCCACTTGTCTTTGGTGGCTGATGCTGTCAGCTCTTCCTGAAGCATTTCTGGGTGATGCCAGGGAGACACATAAAAGCCAGACTGGGGGGTTTTTTTAAATTATTCTTCCCCTCCAGACTCCTTACCTTTTCTTTCCCATCCCTGGGAAGCCACTGGAGCTGTTTGTGGTGCCTCAGCAGTGTGCTGCTCCACCTTCCCTCCTCCTCTGTGCTCAGAGGAGCCTCACCTTCCTTCCAGGCAGCTTCTTCTGCTCACCCTCTGCTCTGAAAGTGGGGATAGGGGCAAAAAAGAAGGGCTCAGGCACAGAGAAGAAGAAACTTCCTCCTTTCTTCTGCTTTTAAATAGCATTAGACAGGTGCTGCTGTGGCTGAGCATGTCCTGTGGCTGATGGTCTGCAAGTGGGTGATGAGTTGTGTGTGTGTGAGAGGGTACCTTTGCTTCTTGCTGTCTGAACAGCTGCTAATAAGAAAAAAAAGAGTGTGTCAGCTCTGTAAGTATGTCCTCAGATGTTTCAAATGAGAGTTAATGGTGAGAAAAGCTTTCCAGGCCAAAATCCAACACAAATTTGGATTTAGATTCCTGTCAAGGGAAAAAAAACCCAACCCTGAAACTCAACAGAGCTCTGATTTCTCCAGGGGGAATAGCAGCAGGGTGAGGATCACCCTCTGGCAGTGAAGTCCAGCTCTGTTGGCAGGCAAGCAGTCTGGCCATGGGCAGGGTTTGGCCAGGATGTGCAACGCTGCCCAGATAGCCCTGAGAGGAGCAAGGAGGGGGGAGAAGAGCTGTGGGGCTCTCCTGGGTTTGCTTCATCTGCCTTCCCAGGGGGGAAGCTGGGCTGAGAGTTCAGGGATGGGGAAAAGACATTGGCAATGCAGCTGAGGTCAGATGGCAGGTGAAGCTAACACTTTGCCTTGGTTAATATGCTAATTAAAATGATTTGTTACTGTTCTCATGCAAATGGAGGGGGGCAGTTTGGCCACTGGCTGTTTCTAAACCGTGCTGCAGCGTGTGCTTCAGCTGCATCATCCAGCTGCCTGCTCACAGCCCCCTGCATCTCGGCATCATTGCTCTGCAGCTCTCGGGGCTCGTTCAAACACAGTTACCTTCACTAAACTACCAAAAGCCTTCAGAGTTTCTCGGAACTCGGGCAGTTTTCCCCAGGGGATGGTGTTGCCTGGCTCTGGCAGCCCCTGGCCTCCTCTGGCTACCCCAGAACAGCAGTTGCCCTCTGGCCCGCAGCCCCCGGGGTTTGGTCCCTTCCCTGGGAGCAGATGTGCCATCAGGCACCCAGGGGCTGTTGGCTCAGGGCTGCAGCACGAGTGATGCTGCCAGTCCTCTGCTCCAGCAGGCACAGAGGGAAATGGTTTGTTTGCTCTTTGGTTTTACCAAGCAGAGAGATTTCTTAGGAAATCCCCATGTTTCATGGAGGTAAGGCTGTGTTTGTGCAGCGCTGGGTATCAGCAGGAGTGCCCAGCCCGGGTCAGGGCTGCTGGGAGAGACTGGAGCTGCCTTTCTCAGTCAATTGATTTATCAGTATTCCTGGGAACTCCTGTCACTGTGCTCCCCAAAGCTCCCCAAAGCCCTCCTCTGCAGCCACATCCTCTCACCACCTGCCCTGTAGGGACCGAGCAGCATCGATAAGGTCCCCCTGAGCTCAGGCTTCTCTTCTCCAGGCTGAACAGCCCCAGGGCCTGCAGCTTCACCCTCCTCACACACGTTCCATCCCCTCAGCTCTTGATAGCCCTCACTAGCCTCTTTCCAGCAGTTCCCTGTCTCTCTTGAGCTGGGGAACATGGACCTGAAATGAGCCCTTCCACCCTGCACAGGGCAATGTGACTGTCAAGTGCCCTGTAAATTATTAACTGGCATTTCCCAAATTGCTGCACCAGTTCTGTGCTCACGTGCAGCTTCCAGCCCATCTACCCAGATCTAACCTTGTGCCTAATCCCCTGCAGCAGAGAGCCCTTGGGGCTCCCCCACCTCCCTGGGCAGCCTGGGGCCGTGTCTAACAACCCTCTCAGTGAAGAAGTGCTTCCCAGTCTCCAATCTAAACCTCCCCTGGGGCAACTTCAGGCCGTTTCATTATCCTGTTTCTTTGGAGCAGAGTCCAATCCCCCATCTCCCTGCAGCCTCCTGTCAGGGAGTGTCAGAGAGTGCTCCTGTCTCCCCTCAGTCGCCTCTTCTCCAGGCTCAACACCCCCATTCCCTCAGCCCTTCCCCAGCCCCCTTGTGCTCCAGCCCCTTCCCCAGCTCCCTGCACGGCTCTGGCCACGCTGCAGCCCCTCAGTGTCCTTCTGGCTGAGAGTGAGGGGCCCAACACAGCAATAGCGTTTTATTCTGAAAGCATAAACTTTATGGCTTAACACAGCAGAGGCAAGAGAGCCAGAGCTGTAAGAGCAGGGGAGGTGCAGCGTTGTCCTGTCCTTTGTCTGGGGATGCTTGGTGTGGAAGGGCTGTCTACCCGAGACTCAGACGCTGAACAAAACCAATCAGTAATGGGCAATGACTGTGTAGTCCAGTAAATATCAGCTGAATTATTAACTCTGGCATTGTTACTGTAATCAAGCTAATTTATTGACATAGCTGCTATAATAATTCATTTCCAGTAACTTAGATAATTCTGCTGTGTCAATAGGTGCGAGGTGCCGGGGGAACGGGGCCAAACCGCACCGTGGTGGTTTTGTGATTGTGCTTTTAGAGCATGAGAGGGGATGGGGAGGAGACACACACAGACACACGGCTCATTTGGCACTGGGCACCCGCCGCCTTGCTGGTTGTCTTTGTCCACAAATGAGTGTGCACAAGCTGATGGCAGCTGCTGGGTTTGTGGCTGATTACCAGAGTGTCAGAGGCAGGCACTGGGTGAGGGCAGGTGGGTGGGTGGATGGATGGATGGATGGATGGATGGATGGATGGGACACCTGGGTCTTGTCCTGTGCGCATTGCAGCCTGTATGCCCTCCATTGCCCGTGGCAGGGGTGTGTGGGGCACATACCATGAGTGAGCACAGACTCCAGAGCCCCTTTTTAACCTCAAGACTGCTTTGATGGGATATTTTGCCAACAGATACATGTGGCTTTGGGATCCTGGATGGCCTTAGGGCTGCTGGGCCACACTGTGCAGTGCATGAGCCAAGCTCCTGTGATGCCCTGGTTGCACTCATGATGCGCTGTACTGCTGGCCATGCCGCTGCAATGCACTGGCTGAGCCCGAGCGATGCCATGGGGAATGTGGCTTTGCCATAGCCTGTCCCACCCTGGAGCTGAGGGAGTGAGGCACAGCCAGGGAGACCCTGCATGGGTTGCATTTCTCAGGCAGCCCACTGGGTCTTTATTATTCCTGTCTGGTGGTTCAGCTGCTGTGCAGCAGCTCCTCAGGCAGCTGGCTGCTGGCACTCTCCTGGAAGCAGGAGCTGCTGTCTCCCACCACACACCACACAGCCACCAGGGACAGTAACGCTCAGACCATTTCTTTGAGCAATTAAACCCAGGCTCAGAAGCCAAAATCTTGTGTTTCTGAGTGTTAAAATAGCAGCTGCAGACCCTGGGCTGGCTTTTGCAGCCTGTGCAGTGTCCGTGGCTGCTGCCTGGCAGCGGTGGCACATGAGTGGGCTTGGCTGGCTTGCTGGCAGGGGGTGGGCAGCAGCACAGGGGTTTCCCATGGGCTTCAGAACCAAGAGGCTGACACCCAGCTCGGAGGGCTTAGGAAAGACCCTGTGTATAGCAAGAACTCTGCAAAGGTGGGACTTGTGTGCTCCTAGAGAAAACCTTCTGCTCCCCATCCTCTGGGCTGGGCACCGCGGGCAGCTGCCGCTGCAAAGTCAATGCAGTCAATGACTGTGTGTTCTCACTTGTCCCCATGCGCCTGTTCTGTGTGTCCTCTCTTGCTGCTTTCGGGGAGGACACAGCAGCCTTGGCAGAGGACAGAGGGGACAATAAGCTCTTGCCCTTCAGAATGTCAGCTTAGCTGGAGGTTTGCCCCGCCGGCTGCTTTGTCGCAGCTCTGGCTGAGGTGTTGGGCTGGCATCGCCACACAAGTTGAAAGGACGTTCTTCGATGAAGCAGAAGTTGGTTTATTATTATTATTATGGGTTGGGTAAAACATTAACAGTCCCCAGCTGAAGTTTTCAGCTGTCACAGTGGAAGTAATCAGGCTTTTGTGTTCTGTGCTGGCTCAGGAGACTGCAGGAATGGCTGAGAGGGAAAGGCTGTGGAGGCTCCTTCCTTGGAGGTCTTCAAGACTTGCCTGGACACGTTCCTATGTGACCTGATTTAGGTTGACCTTCTTCTGCAGGGAGATTGGACTGGATGATCTCTAAAGGTCCCTTCCAAATCCTACCATTCTGTGATTCTGTGATTCTATGAAAGGCTCTGGTTGGAGGGAACAGTACTTGATAGAGTCTGTAGCCTTGTCTCATCTTCCCATCAAGGGCCTTCAAAAACTCAAAAGCAGTAGCATGAAAGGGTTGAGAGGGGGAAAATCCTGCTTATTCTGAGGCTAAACCATTTATTTACAGAGCGTTTCAGCAGATCCAGTCCCGGTGAATTCATGACTTCCCCCTCTTGGTTCGATGCAAGGTAATGGCAGAGGCTTGACAGGAGCCACAGGCAGCTTTGGAAGGCTGAAGGGGCAGTGAGGGGAGTAAGTGTGAGGGCTCAGCCTCTTCTGAGGCCTCTTCTGAGGAGGAGTCATCATGTGATGGCTCCAGGAGACAGAGACTCCATCATGTCTGGCAGTTTGGGTCACTGCAGTGTGAAACTCTCTGGCTTTAGTCTCAAGCTGCTGAACCTTGTTGCGTTTTATTCTGCTAAACCAGATGCCCTCCAAACCCCAGACATGTCCTTGCCTTTATGACATTTACGTAGCATTGAAGTTGTTCATATTTCAAAGGCTTCTTTGGAGATTCCGAGTGCCACCAGTGTTTAAGGATTTCAGACCCCTTAAGCCTGAGTCCCAGGACCCAGAGACCCCAGCACATGGGCTGCTGTGCCCAGGTCCGTGGCTGATTTCCCACCCCAAACCCACCTGTATGTGCTGTCACCTTGGGCACAGGGTGCTTCCTCCTTGTACAGGGCCTTCATCCCTGTAGCAGGGGAACACCTCTCTGTTCTGGGGCTGTTGCAAGGTGCTGGGATGTGATGGCTGGTCCAGACTCACTGATGGCCGAGCTCCTGCCCAGGAGCACTGCAGCCGTTTGCACTGTGCACAGCCCTCACGGCGGGAGAGACAGGCTTCAGCCTCTCCCTGAGCAGGCAGGATGAGACAAAACCTTGCCCTAATGAGAGCAAAGGGTTTCTTGGCATGTTTTTGTCTCTGTTCTTTAAAGCCTATTCACATTCAGAGCCACTGAACTGCAAAACCCAACCTGTCACATAAACCACTGTCCTGGGCATTCTGTCTTCACGCTACAGAGTCGCTCTGGGGTTGGGGGGTTTTGTGCTTCTTTCCATCTGCAGGCCCAAGAGCCTTCATAAATGCTGAATTTATCTTCCCTAATGGGTGCATGTAATGACTGTGGCTCCCCTCTGTGCAAACAGCTTGTGTGCTGGAGGGTGGGCAAGGTTTGTTAAACCAGCTTGTTTACAGAAAAGTCATAATAGCTGGGGCTTCTGTCCTCTGCTACAATTTACTATCAAAACAGAGCGGCCCAGAAGATAAATACATTGTCCTGAACAAAGTGCGTTTGAGCATGTTGGGCATATTTCATGTGCAAAGCAGAGTGAGTGAGGCCTGAGCTCCTTCATCCCCCTCAGCACCGGCCTCAGGGCTGCTGAGGCTGCTCAGTGCTTCAGGGCTGTGCTGGGAGGGACAAGCCTGGGTCAGCTCACGATTCCTTTTCCTTTTGACTTCATCCCTGAAAAATGTGAAACGCTCAGAGGGAAACCAGAGCCGCGCTGGGACTCGAGGGGCTGCTGAGCTCTGCCCAAGGCAGGATGCTGCTACTCTGCATTCTCACAGCCAGGCAGGATGCAGGGGCAGAGCCCCTTCCAGCCTTCCCAGTGCTTGTGCAGCCAGGGCTCTTCCTCCTTCAGGTGCCTGGGAAAGCTCTGCAGCCTCAGCACTCCCCTGGATCTCTGCATAACCCCACAAGCAGTTAAACAGAAAAATTCTCTTTATGCTTCCCAGAAGGAACTGACCCACCAGAGACAGGAGAGAATGGGGGGTTTTGCTACAGGATAGCCAGCAGCAGTTGTGTGTGTGTGCAGGCTGGGAGCCTGGGCTGGCCTCGGTTGTGCTGGGCTGGGCAGGGCTGGGCTGTGCTGGCTTGGGCTGGGCTGGGCTGGGCTGTGCTGTGCTGGGCTGTGCTGTGCTGGGCTGTGCTGTGCTGGGCTGTGCTGTGCTGGGCTGGGCTGGGCTGGGCTGGGCTCTGCTATGCTGGGCTGGGCTGGGCTGGGCTGTTCTGGGCTGTGATGTGCTATGATAGGCTGGACTGGGCTGGGCTGTGCTATGATAGGCTGTGCTGTGCTGGGCTGGGCTGTGCTGTGCTGGGCTGGGCTGGGCTGGGCTAGGCTAGGCTAGGCTAGGCTAGGCTATGCTATGCTATGCTATGCTATGCTATGCTATGCTATGCTATGATAGGCTGGACTGGGCTGGGCTGAGCTATGCTGGACTTTGTTGTGCTGGGCTGAGCTGGGCTGGGCTGGGCTGTGCTGTGCTGTGCTAGGCTGTGCTGGGCTGGGTTGGGCTGTACTGGGCTGTACTGTGCTAGGCTGGGCTGTGATGTGCTATGATAGGCTGGATTGGGCTGGGCTGTGCTATGATAGGCTGGGCTGTGCTGGGCTGACTGTGCTGGGCTGTGCTGTGCTGTGCTGTGCTGTGCTGTGCTGGGCTGGGCTGGGCTGGGCTGGGCTGTGATGTGCTATGATAGGCTGGACTGGGCTGTGCTGGGCTGGGCTGGGCTGGGCTGGGCTGGGCTGGGCTAGGCTAGGCTATGCTATGCTATGATAGGCTGGACTGGGCTGAGCTATGCTGGACTTTGTTGTGCTGTGCTGTGCTAGGCTGGGCTGGACTGTCCTGGGCTGTCCTGGGCTGGGCTGGGCTGGGCTATGATGGGCTTGGCTGGGCTATGATGGGCTCGGCTGGGCTGTGCTATGATGGGCTCGGCTGGGCTGTGCTAGGCTGCACTGGGCAGGGCTGGGCTGGGCTGTGCTGCACTGGGCAGGGCTGGACTATGCTGCACTGGGCAGGGATGTGCTAGGCTGGGATGGGCTGGGCTGTGCTAGGTTGTACTAGGCTGGGCTGTGCTAGGTTGTACTGGGCTGGGCTATGCTGGGCAGGGCTGACTATGCTGTGCTGGGCTGGGATGTGCTAGGCTGTGCTGTGCTGTACTGTGCTGGTCTTGGCTGTGCTAGGCAGTGCTAGGTTGGGCTGAGCTGGGCTGTGCTAGGCTGGGCTGTGGTATGATGGGCTGTGCTGGACTATGCTGGACTGGTCTGGGCTGTGCTGGGCAGGGCTGGACTATGCTGTGCTGTGCTGTGCTAGGCTGTACTGGGCTGTGCTAGACTGGGCTGGGCTGGGCTATGCTGGACTTTGTTGTGCTGGGCTGGGCTGTGGTTGGCTGGGTTGGGCTGGGCTGTGCTGGACTTTGTTGTGCAGTGCTGTGCAGTGCTAGGCTGGGCTGTTCTGGGCTGTTCTGGGCTGGGCTGGGCTGTGTTGTGCTGTTCTGGGCTGGGCTGGGCTTTGCTAGGCTGGGCTAGGCTTGGCTTTGCTGTGCTGTGCTGGGCTTTGCTGTGCTGGGCTTTGCTGGGCTGGGCTATGCTGGGCTGTGCTAGGCTGGGCTGGGCTGTGCTGGGCTGTGCTGTGCCCACACTTCCGCCCAGGAGAACCTGGGAAGCCATAAAAGCAGCAGCCGGTTAATTTATAACCCCTGTCTCTCCAATGAGATGGCTGCAGACCCACAGCACACACAAGGGAGCTGGGACTTGGCCACCTCAAAGCAGGAATCTCAGGAGCATGAATTCCAGTGTGCTCACAGTGACTCGTGGCCCCATAAATCGCCGGCGAGCCGCAGGACTCGGACTGTAAATACCTTTCCAGGCTACTTGCCAGTGGGTTTTGGAAAGGGTCCAGCACGCCCAAGCTTGCTGGTCTCGAGGAGCCTGTGGGTTGTGAGCTGCTGCTTCATGAGCCAAGTCTGGGTTATTATTCATTTGAAAGCCCCCAGGGATCCCTGGGTGCCAGTGGGCAGCTGGGGAGGCTGCTTTTGCCTTGGCACCCGGGGCTGCAGGTACTCCTGCCCTGCCCTCACACATTGTCTCAGCTTGTGCCCATGCAAGGTGGCTCACTGTGGTGGGGATGCTGCTCACACACCATCAGCAGCTCCTGCTGGGGTCAGGGAGATGCTACGTGTAAGACCTGAGCACAGGAGCAGCTGCCCCAGAGCTGGCAGCAGCCAGAGCTATTGGCTGTCACCCTTCCTGCTGCTCGAGAGAGAACAGATGTGCTTCCCCTGGTCCCATCTCTGTCATCTCACAGCCTTTTGTGCTCTGTTGCATTCTGGTTTTGGTGGTTTTTTAATGTAGTTTTGTTTTGTGTTGAAACTGAGATGACAGTCACAGACAAAAGGAGCCTTTTATGGTTCCTGTGTGGGGCCAGGGCTGGCGGTGAGCCTGCTGCTGCCCTGTGTCTCGTCTGTGCCGAGAGCCCCTTGGAAAGCCCATCCTGGTGTCACTGGGAGGCCGTGGGGCTGGGGCTGTGCTGTGGGGCTGAGGCTCTATTCTGCTTAAAATGTCTCTAAGCTGGGGGCTGAGGGCTGGTGGTGCCCTTCTGGTGCCCCAGACCCAGCTCTGCGTGCAGCATCACTGCGAGGGATGCGCCACGGCTCTGCCAGCGCCCTGACCCCACAGCCTCCCACTTATCGAGGCATCTGAGCTGCTGCTCTGAGCTGATAAGCAGGAAGGGGAAAACTCTAACTGAGCAAACCAACCCAGTTAAATGAAATGGTGGAGACCATTGCAAGGGAGAGCTGATGCTCAGCTGCTGCTGCCTGTACAAGCCCCCAGGCTGTGGCCAGTACGTGAAGGAGTTTCTGCTCTGTATTATTTGTTATCTACAAATGTCACGTGAAAGAAAATGAATAAATGAATTGAGATTTGCTACTCTTGCTGTCTAAACCTTATGTTTTAATTTAGAACATGTGGCACTGAGCAGGGGATCTCCTGGGTACCTGAGGATTTAGTTCTGAGCGTCGGGCCAGTTTGGGTGCCTGACACCTCCTCCTCACCAGCTCTATCTTGCTCTTTTGGGGAATGATTTGTTTTGGTCTGCTTGGCACAAGGAGCCCCCTTTTTTATGCTGAAGCACCCACAGAGGAAGGTGTTTGTGCTCCCTGCTGTTCCCCAGGAGTGGAAGATTTCAACCCCACGTCGCTGTTGCTCGAGGTCTGCTCACATTTGCACACTAATAGATGAAAATGAAGTGTTGGTGATTAGTGATGGCATTTCCCATTCTGCAGTGAAATGGTAGGATGAGAAAGATTAAATGAAGGTGCTTTTGCTGTTATTCGACACAGAGCACCCATCCCCAGGTTTCCATCAGCCTGTGACTGTTGACACCGACTCCTGCCCCAGCTGCTGGAGAGGTTTACACCATACGCAGGTTTCTGCACCCACCACAGGACTCTTCAGGAAGTCCTTTGTGAAGGGCTCGTTTTCTGGGAGAATCTGAAAGTACAGCCAAGAAAAGCTGTGCTTTTAAAGATGAGCTTCACTGTCTCTCTCTCCTTTGCCCGTTACCTTGTGGCCATCTCTCTGGGGTGCCCGTCCCCACCGCACAGCAACCGGTGTGAAGGGCCTGGGATCAGGCAGGGCCAACTGCACAGGGTCACTTGCTGTGTCTCCCTGAAGGCCATTGAACTTGGGAGGAACAGCTGGTGAGGTTTCCCTGGCTCGCTGGGGGAGCACACCCAGTGCTGTTGTGCTGGTGGGTTGGGTTCCAGCCCGTTAGTGGAGCTCTTCTGTATAAATCTGCTCTAGAAGCTCACGAGGTTTGTGACAAATTACACAAGGTGGGGGAAGAAATAAAAGTAAAATAATGTAAATATTGTACAAAGCTGTGTGAGAACCTTGGTGAGAGAGAGGGGCCGTGGGTGCTGGCTCAGGTGGGCTCTGCCACACGGGCTTGGCCAGAGCGCTGCAGGTGCTGAGCTGGGTCTGAGATCTGGGGTGCTGAGCCCCATCCTGGTGCTCCTCCCGGCGCTGGAAGGCGGGAAGGAGCCGGCTCTCACCGTGGGCAGCACCTGGCCCAGCCACAGCCAGAGGCACTGCCTGGGAGGCTGCAGATAACATCTCACCTACCCAGCCTGTCCAGACCTGCTGTATCCCATTGCAGGCGGTGCCTCTGCACAGCTCGCTTAACCATTTACTGGCAGGCCTGGTCCTGCAGAGAGCTCTCGGCTTTCAGACTGACCATTCTCCATCCTCTGCCCCTCTCTGCATCGGGCCCCTGCAGGAGGGTGGGTGAGCAGCCCCTGGCTCCATCCCGCTCAGCTCAGCGAGCTCAGTCCCACTGAGGCATTGTGTCCCACAGCAACCAACCAAACCGAGACCAGCTGCCCCCAGGAGCTTTTATTCTGACCAACACAAGACACAGGGACTTGGCACACAAACAAACCAGTTTTTAAGGCAAGCAATGATCTCGAAAATCGTTTTTCCATATCCTACAGTTGCCACAGAGTCTCTGTTGGGAGTACGACGTTAAAACCAGCACCAGCAACACTACCGGGGAGCATTTTCAACACATCACATGAAAGGTGTCTTCAAAGAAATGCAACAAAAATGCACCTTCCCACTCAAACAGGTGAATGGGAGGGCAAAGCTATCACTCACCCTTCAGCTCTTGGCATTTGCTTTGGAAAGTGCGTTCCCTCAGCTGTGGCCCTGTGGCAGCCCTGGCTGGCAAACAGTGCTTCAACTCCTTTTCTGTAAACAAATCACAAGCAGACAGTCTTTCCCATTTCCTGATATTTAAATTAGCTTCTTGGTATTGCTGCACCCAGAGATGGACAGAACTGCCTTTCCCCAAACACAGCAGTGTCCTTTCCCACTACACAAAGGCACGGCGTACCGGGATCCTTTTAACCAGCTGAAGTGAAGCTGCCCCTGACCCTTCAGCACAAGGAGCTCGTGTCCTGCTCCTCCCGAGTGTCCCTGAGCACGGGCCCCTTCCCACACTCAGGGCAGAGTCAGGCTGAGCTGTGCTCTGGGTTATGGTGTGCAGGGAAAGGCAGCAGCCTGACAAAGGGGCTGACACAGGGCACTGACCTGCTCTGTGCCCCTGCTGTGCTGACACAGGGCATCGACCCGCTCTGTGTCCCTGCTGTGCTGGCACAGAGGACCAACGCTCTCTGTGCCCCTGGGGTCCCAAGGAGCTGTGTGCTGACACAGGGCACTGACCCACTCCATGCCCCTGGGATCCTGAGGAGCTGTGTGGTAACACAGGGCACTGACCCACTCCATGCCCCTGGGATCCTGAGGAGCTGTGTGCTGACACAGGGCACTGACCCACTCCATGCCCCTGGGATCCTGAGGAGCTGTGTGGTAACACAGGGCACTGACCCACTCCATGCCCCTGGGATCCTGAGGAGCTGTGTGCTGACACAGGGCACTGACCCACTCCATGCCCCTGGGGTCCCGAGGAGCTGTGTGCTGACACAGGGCACTGACCCACTCCATGCCCCTGGGATCCTGAGGAGCTGTGTGGTAACACAGGGCACTGACCCACTCCATGCCCCTGGGATCCTGAGGAGCTGTGTGCTGACACAGGGCACTGACCCACTCCATGCCCCTGGGGTCCCGAGGAGCTGTGTGCTGACACAGGGCACTGACCTGTTCCATGCCCCTGGGGTCCCGAGGAGCTGTGTGCTGACACAGGGCACTGACCTGTTCCATGCCCCTGGGGTCCCGAGGAGCTGTGTGCTCTGTGAGTGTTGCTGCTCACACACGTCCTGGTGCAGAACGATTGTCCAATTGTTAAGGTCACTGTGACACATTTCACAAGCCACTGGGCTTGATTATTTGTTGTAAAAAGCTGCTGTGCAGAAACCGGGCGGTGCGAGCCCTCTGCACAGAGGAGCAGGCATCTGAGGCTCCAAAATAAATGCTACACAAAGGTAGGGATCCTGCAAGGCACTTTCCCAAAGAGAGGGAGTAACATTTTTCTCCCGATTGTTGCCCACAGTGCTGCTCAGTGCAGGAGGAGAGGCTGCCAGCTGGCAGGAAGCAGAACTAGAGCAGTGAGTAGCCAGTCTCCCTCTTTTGAGTAGTCCTGGGCTGCAGCACCAGCAGCATGGGCAGCAGGGCAAGGGAGGGGATTTTGCCCCTCTGCTCTGCTCTGGGGAGACCCCCCTGCACTGGTGCCTCCAGCTTTGGGCATCAACAGCAGAAGCACATAGAGCTGCTGGAGTGGGTCCAGAGGAGGACGTGAAGATGACCAGAGGGCTGTGACACCTCTCTCCTGTGGAGACAGGCTGAGAGAATTGGGGTTGTTCAGCCTGGGGAAGAGAAGGCTCCAGGGAGACCTAAGAGCAGCCTGCCAGTGTCTAACGGGGCAGACATGAAAGCTGGAGAGGGACTTTACAAGGCCCTAGAGTGACAGGAAAATGCATGATGGCTTCAAACTGAAAGAGAGGAGACTTGATGAGATATGAGGAAGAAGTTCTTCCCTTTGAGGGTGTTGAAGTCCTGGCACAGGCTGCCCAGAGAGGCTGTGGCTGCCCCATCCCTGGCAGTGTCCAAGGGCAGGCTGGACGGGGCTTGGAGCAGCCCATGGCAGGGGGTTGCAATGAGACAGTCTCTAAGGTCCCTCCCACCCAACCCAAACCTTTCTATGATTCTATGAAACAAACTTCAGCTGTGACACAAACGGATTAGAACTCAGTTTTCTAATAAAACCTCAAGTTACCTGGGAGTAAGGGCTGCTTAACACACACATTTCTACTCTATTTTGAACATTCCCAAAGCTGCCTTATCTCTCAAGTTGGTATTTCTTGGAGGAAAGAAAAGTTAAGCTATTTTGGGCTACTATTTTGGCCACTTGGCAGGACATTTTAGTAATGAAGAAGTTTTGAATGGCACCACCACTACTTAGAAATCATTTGATGTTGATTTGATTCCTGGACATGTGCATTTCCAAGTAAAACCACTCATGAAAATGGTATTTTTGGCTTTGTAAACCTTTGCCATTAATCTACAGGAAGAACATTTACTGTCTCCTACAACCTGTTTATCACTCTCCATCTGCTCAAAGTAGTTTTATAGTGTGCTTTGCAAACAGCAACACTTGTTATGCCTGGGTACTTCACAGGCTTCTATTTCTCACTTGTGCTATCTGTCCCAGTGCCACATGCTCCTCAGCAGATGAGCTTACTTCAGCATCCACACAGACTGAGCACTTGTCAGGGCAAATCCACGTGTCATGGGACTCGTGCTGGCTTCAGTCCCTGAAGAAGGATGATCTACCATCAGTGGTACAACATAACCTTTTCAGTTTCGTGCCACTGGAATCCAAATAAAGTCTCCTAGTTTTGTCTTCCTTCAATTCTTGTATTTTTTTGACCCCTTTTCTCCTTGTCCCTCCAGACAAAAAAAAGAGGAGAAAGGACTCTGTGAAGTAGATAATCTTAATACTAAAATATATCTAGGAGTGGGTCTCCAGTATTTTCATCTGTTGAACCTGTTCCCAATGTCCCCAATGGGAAAAGCATTTTTTTTCTACCTTAAAGCTAGAAAATTCCTTCCAAACTCTGTTTTAGGCACACGAAAGGTGATGTTCTGCACCTCAGCTCTGAATGGCAGTAACAGAAGGCAGAAACAAAGCCCACCCCCTCTTCTGCCCTGGAGAGTTTTTGGCACGTTGGACAACCAACTCTTTGGCATGATCAGTGCCCTCAGCTGCTTATGCAGACCACGGGTTACAGATGCCCCGATTCACAGTAAGATTTGAAACTACTCCTTGACAAAGGCAGTTTCCATGCAAATGGGTCCCTCACGCCGCTGTCCGTCGGATTTCCTCTGACAAGGTGATGGATCTCTCCTTCCACTCGTTGTTGGAGCACTTGGAGACGGCGTTGGCCGCTTGGCAGAACTTCTGGAGGAGGATCTTCCTGAGCAGCAGGTAAACCCAGGGATCCAGTATCTGGTTGAGCGAGGCCAAGCGCACGGCTGTCAGGAAGAAGTTGCACTCTTTGTGCAGTTCGGAGCTCTGGGCTTCACCGGAGAACCTCCTGCAGCGTTCGAACGACGTGTGGCTGAAGATCATCTTCAACATCGTTATCTAAGGGAAGGTCAGAGGCAAAAGAGAGATGTGCTGAGGGACTGTGACCTGTGGATCCCTGTACGCAAAGATCCCTAAAGACAAAGCCCTGGTCCTCCATCACCCAGTTCAAACTGTCATCAGAGCCAATAAGCACTGAGAGACCAGCTCAGCTTGTGCACGTGTGCACGATGTCGTGACCCCCTTCAGCTATCAGCCAGAATGATTTACAGAGCTCAGGCTAAAACATGCAGTACAGCCTCCTGCCCTGCTTCACACACAACAGAAAGCTAAAGCCTCCAGGTCCAGGATGGCCTTGGCTATTGCTGATCTGTGCAGTGAGACATCACTCATGGGAACTTCCACCTGTGTGAAACGTTTTACAGCATGAACGGTGTCTCTTGGGACCTTGTGGGGAACAGATTCCTAAATAGATCCCTCAGTTCCCTCTCAGGGGACATTACTGACTTTGCAAAATTGACTTAAAGGGCCTCACATTACCCTATTATCCCAATTACAAGAACAGCTGAATAGCTCACGATGAGTGGAGCTCTTCAAAATCATGTTACGAGCAGCAAACGTCAGGAAAAAGAATTTCAAGTGCAGAAACGACATTACTTTAAAGCTCAGATGTTCTATGCCTCTAAATTATAGAGTCTGATTTTAAAGGAAACTATTCTGCTTATAAACTGAGCCAAATCAAGAGAAAGGGTTAATAAAGGTGTTTGGGCTTGGAGTCAAGAAAACATCTTAAGTCAGGAGGAAAAAACCCTCTTTTTCTTGTCAAAAGCCACAGACTGCATTTCATGTTACGCTAATGTTCCTGCTTTCCCTGCTCAGCTCAGCTCCCCCAGCCAACAGAGGGATCCATTTAGGAACCTGTTCCCCACAACATCCCAACTGGTGCGACCAAGAGACACTGTTTGTGCTGTAAAACGTTTCACCCAGGTGGCAGTTTCTGCACCCGATATGCCCCGTACCTCACAGCACGGAGCAGCAAGCAAATCCACATGCAGCTGCATTTGGAGGGGGATTTAATACCATCAGGCATGGCAGCAACTTGTTTTACTAGCAGAGGACTGTGGGGGTCCTGCCATGGGTATTGCAGGCATGGCATATGTCAGGACACACACTGGTTTACTCAGAAAAGCCAAAGAAGAGGCAGCTTTGTTTAATAACTTCACATTGAAATCTGTAATTTAAGGTAATTTTATCGCTTCTGTTTCAAAGTATCAGCAAAGGTTACGTGTTGTTGGCACCCTACTGGCACCAGGGAGGATCCCTTTCTCTCCTGGGTTGCTACAAGGCCCACAGTCTTTAAAAGGTGGATAAACTGAAGGCTGCACTGTAACAACCCAATCAACTAAAGCAACACTTTGTATGTCCCTGTTTTCCAAGGGAGGACATGAACTTGCATTACAGCTACCAATGCCCCGAGCCTGGAAACACAACGAAACCTTCATTCTCTCGTTCCAGACCCCTGCCCTGGGCTGCTGCAGGCTGCCCACAAAACCTGAGCCTGAAGACCCCCAGCTTGGGGTCACCAGTGAGGTGCTCCAGCTGCAGAGCACCCGCTCTGTTATCAGGCTGCTGAGTATTCAGGGACAAACTGAAAGAAGCCTCTTCTTACTTGTTTTTACTTTAAAGCTGGTGAGAGAGTTCACCAGAGCTGGTGTTGTGATGCTCATGTACACTAATACCTTGCCATAGGAAACATGAATCACGGTTTGAAAGATGTCAGACTGAGCTCTCTGTGGTTTAGACAGTATCTGCTGTCTCAAGATTTCTCCTGAGCTTTCTGTACCAGCTACAGCTTCTTAAAAATATACCACTTCAGAGACTTTGAGTTGCTTCTCTGCAGGCAAGCTGCATTAGATTTTGTATTGCAATGTTTTTCCCCAGGAAAACACCAGTATCAGAAGGTCTGGGCAAGCTCTTGCTCTGCAACTTGCCCCCAAATGCTGTGTGTATCAGCTATGTAACAGGGAAAATGCCTGTGCTCCTGCAGCACTGGGATGCCCTGGGCAGCTCTTGGGGCAAGGGGAAAGGTGTGTGTGATGGGTACCTGTGCATGGTGATGGGTACCTGTGTGTGTGATGGGTACCTGTGTGTGATGGGTACCTGTGTGTGATGGGTACCTGTGTGTGTTGATGGGTACCTGTGTGTGTGATGGGTACCTGTGTGTGTTGATGGGTATCTGTGTGTGTGATGGGTACCTGTGTGTGTGATGGGTACCTGTGTGTGATGGGTACCTCTGTGTGTGATGGGTAACTCTGTGTGATGGGTAACTCTGTGTGATGGGTACCTGTGTGTGGTGCTGGGTACCTGTGTGTGTGATGGGTACCTGTGTGTGATGGGTACCTGTGTGTGGTGCTGGGTACCTGTGTGTGTGATGGGTACCTGTGTGTGGTGCTGGGTACCTGTGTGTGTGATGGGTACCTGTGTGTGGTGCTGGGTACCTGTGTGTGTGATGGGTACCTGTGTGTGATGGGTACTTGTGTGTGGTGCTGGGTACCTGTGTGTGTGATGGGTACCTGTGTGTGGTGATGGGTACCTGTGTGTGTGATGGGTACCTGTGTGTGGTGATGGGTACCTGTGTGTGTGATGGGTACCTGTGTGTGATGGGTACCTGTGTGTGGTGATGGGTACCTGTGTGTGATGGGTACCTGTGTGTGTGATGGGTACCTGTGTGTGTGATGGGTACCTGTGTGTGGTGATGGGTACCTGTGTGTGATGGGTACCTGTGTGTGTGATGGGTACCTGTGTGTGGTGATGGGTAACTCTGTGTGATGGGTACCTGTGTGTGATGGGTACCTGTGTGTGGTGATGGGTACCTGTGTGTGATGGGTACCTGTGTGTGTGATGGGTACCTGTGTGTGGTGATGGGTACCTGTGTGTGATGGGTACCTGTGTGTGTGATGGGTACCTGTGTGTGGTGATGGGTACCTGTGTGTGTGATGGGTACCTGTGTGTGGTGATGGGTACCTGTGTGTGTGATGGGTACCTGTGTGTGATGGGTACCTGTGTGTGGTGATGGGTACCTGTGTGTGATGGGTACCTGTGTGTGTGATGGGTACCTGTGTGTGGTGATGGGTACCTGTGTGTGGTGCTGGGTACCTGTGTGTGTGATGGGTACCTGTGTGTGGTGATGGGTACCTGTGTGTGATGGGTACCTGTGTGTGTGATGGTACCTGTGTGTGTGATGGGTACCTGTGTGTGTGATGGTACCTGTGTGTGGTGATGGGTACCTATGTGTGTGATGGTACCTGTGTGTGTGATGGGTACTTGTGATACCACTCTGCACAGTAGCTCCAACACACACCCCACCGCTGTCTTTGCCCCGATCAGTGCCACCACACACCAAAGAAACCAGCAGCCTGTCCTGGGAACACAGGGCACAGCCTGAGGGACAGGACCTGCAGTCTGTTACTCGCAGCTCTGTCCAGCTTCTTGACTTCACCCTTTCCAGCGGCACATGCTGGTGGGTCCCCGCTGAGGCTTTCCCACACAAGCCTGTCTTCAGAGTTCAGTATCACCCAGAAAGGTCACATCTGGCCTGCTGCTGCCCCAGAAACTGGGACAGATGGAACAAGAGCTCAGGACCAGGAGCACAGGCTACGGGGGAGGATTTTTCCATTCAAAGGCATATTCTGGGTGCCAGATCAATAACCACGTGTTGACCTTGGAAAGACTTTGATGAGTCCGGAAGGCAGCGCAGCTCGGACAGCAAAGCAGAATTGTTTGTGCTTCTTTAAATAGAAGCACTTTGAGGAGTCCATCTACTCCATTTAATTTAAATGGAAATGAAAACAAGTAACCACTGACAGAGCTTTTCAAAAAACCCAGCAGAGCTCTTTAAAAACATGGATGGATTCAGATCCAGATCCAGACCACATGAAGCAGCCACAGGCCCGCAGCCCTACCACTTCCTCTGTGTGGGAGACTGTCCCTCTCACTGCTGGGACCACACTGCCCGTGGCATCCACCTCCTGCACACACCCCCGAGCCCATTGCCACAGAGGGCAGCAGCCCCACGGACCCACGCTGTGCCCCCCTGGCAGCCCGTGGAAACCACGCTGCATCCGCCATTCACAGCACCAGGATCCCTGCTGGAACTCCTCTCTGCCAGATCAGCTCTTCCTTTGGGATCTCTGCAGTGGCCCTTGTTTTGCAGACCCCGCTGTCTTGCTCTTTTGTTGGTAAGTCCACAGAGCTACAAAAATATCAGGCTAATAAAAGCCTTTTCCCAAGCATGGAGCCACTGCTTATTTTTGTATTTATTACATAATATTCTGTTACTGGAATATCTGTTGCAGCAATAATTGCTTTACTAGAAATTTTGTTTGATAGCCTTAGAGGTTATTAATGATGGTCTGTTCTGATCTTCTAAATGAATTAACAGAAAGGCTGCAGAAGGTAGAGAAGCAACATCAGGTGGAATAAAGTCAATGCACCTACACAATTTATGCCCATAAGAACAACTATGGCTGAAAATGCATTTAGTAATATGGCTGGTAACTGTATTTATCCAACCAGAGTAGATAAAACCTTACTGTTATCACTGAACGCAGTCTCGTAACAACATTAAACCTCTGCTGCTCTGGTTTTCAGACTCACAGCCAAAGACAAGATGTGGTTTGTGAGATACCTTTACTATGCTTTGAATAAAGCTGGGCTGGGGTACACCAGAACTTTTCAGGGTTGTTTCACAGGCTCCTGCTATTAACCATCCCTGTGATACACCACCACCAGCTTAACTGTACCTGGGAAGCCTGTGTTACCTCAAGGACTCTCAGGCAACTTACTGTTACATTGCAAAGAGTATGAGACGGACTTCCACTGCAGTTAGGAGACAATAAAACCCCACAAAACCCCCAAACAACAACAAAACAAGTTTCCCAAAGATATTCTTCCAGTTTTACAAGCCCTGTTGGAAATTGCTGCTATCTGCAGTAAAAGATGGAGGATAAAACAGTTGATGTGCTTAAAGGTGCATCTATTGCAGCCAAGCAAGAGCTGAGCAGCTCCTTTGGAATGTGGGGTAAGAATCTGAGGGGAAATTCCTGGTCCCAGGCTGCAAAATCTTTCCTGAGATAGCTTCCAAAAAACCAAACATGCTTTCTATGCATCACGAAGACAGGTGGACTTGTCCTCTTATTCTGCTTCTCCCCTCCCAGTAGCCCTAATGCTGCTACAGGCATTCTCTCACACATAAAGCAGTGAGCTGTAGGAGCTAAGTCTGGCCAACTAGCCTACAGAGGGGCATGTCTGGCATCAGCAGCACCTTAAGCTTGCCTCACCTCCCCACTGTAGTTGCTAACTGGAGAAGGCTGAGGACTTTCATAAGAACGTGTTTGCAGAGGGACACTACCGGAGGGAACTGCGACAAGGGCCCATTGAAGTCAAGCAGGATTCCAGCAAAGGCCATCTCATTTGTACCACGTGGCTGTGACCTTACTCCAGACACACACAGCAAAAGTCAGGCTTGTGGCCCAACAGCCAGCACGCTGGGGCAGGTTTGGAAGAGGTGGCTATCTCAGCCTCAGATGGAAGCAGAGTGGTGGGAAGGGAGCCATCTGTTTTCCTGGCAGGGCAGTGAGATCCCTGTCTTTTTGCCTCTCCAAGCGAAGGTGCTTTCCATAACTACATTCTGCACAGTTAAATTAATAAAACCCATTATCTTTTCAACAAAAAATCCTGTAAAGAGCATGGATTTCATTTCTGCCTGGCAGGAGGGTTAAGGAGGAGTAGTATTTTAACAGGAAAAGCAGCAGAATACCTGAGCATTTTGGCTTTAAAAAGCCTCAAAACAACTCCTAGTGAAGAACTTTGTAGCCTGGAGCTCTAAAAGAACGACTAGGGGAACTGTAGTTTGTGCTGCACTGGTGTTTCAGTGCAATCAAGGAATAGCTTCCTCTGTTTCACCTCTGACTCATTTCAACCTGCTGTCACTTTAGTTCAATGGTTGTGTTCCACAGCTGAGCGCCAAAATAAACAGAAGATGAGCGTGACCTGGAAAGTACTTCTGATAAAGCGATATCATACTGAAATGGAGCGTTTTCCTGGGCTCTCCATGCTGAACTCAAGCAAGATCCTGAGTACACAGCAGAGAGGCACTGCCTGCTTTTACATAGGCACTTCCTCTCTTGTGCCAATCCCAGCACAACCCAAGAGGCGGCAGGACACTTTGTCACATCTGATTTTGTCATTTTCACCAACAGATCAAGTCTGAAATACTGTCTGTGTAAAAAAGCATGGCTTACCTTGTGGTAAGAGTTGTCAGAATCCATTAGTTTTCAGTTATAAAACTCGGATTTCTTTTTCAAACAACCCAAACCCCTCCTTCCAACAACCCCTGGGTTCCTGTCTCAACTACTCTGCTTGCGACTGCTCAACAATGCAGCTGCAGGTTGAAGGAGTTGTACAACTTGGCTGCCACTGAAAATGCATTCACGTTACTCCACGGTCGCTTTTCAGCTTTCAAAGTATAAATTAAGAATAAGAGGCCAGACCCGTGGAAGTACCCATATAAAAACGCTTCCCTAGTCACGACTTCATCTCGAGAATACAAACACTGAAGAATAAGCTGGACCAGAGAAGTCCTGCAGAGCTCCACAGGGCAAGTTCTATGATTCCAGGGTTGCTGCTGCACAGGGAGGTGACCTGTTTCCTGCCCAGTCAGGGTGACAGCAGTGTCACCCACTGGGGCAGCAGTGCTCTGGGTGATTGTAAAGGGCACCTGAAGCGTGCCTAACCAGCAGCTTTTCAACTGGCCTTGCCTCTGGCTTGGAGCGCCGGGCTCCTGGCCAAGCGCTTGGTTCACCTGCCACAGCCACAGCTCCCGTCAGCCCTGCTGTCTCTGAGCAGCTGCCCCAGGTTTCAGGAGGTGCCAGCGTTGTTTACAACAGGCTGCCTGACCGGGCTCTGCTCCATTAACTCGTCCCATTAACACTTCCCACGGCTCCATTCAGTGGAGCAGGGGCAGCTTGATCCCTTTGATTTCCAACAGCTACATCTGCAAGAATCACAGAATGGTGGGGGTTGGAAGGGACCTTTAGAGATCATCCAGCCCAACCCCCCTGCCAGAGCAGGTCCCACCTAGATCAGATCACAGATCTGAATGCCACGGGAAGCAAACCACCAAGAGGAGTCCCTACATCTTCACTGATTTTCCTGAGTACACAGGTTCTGAAGGACAAGAAAGTGTCCCTCACCTTAGGGACTTTCTCTGGCTGCTCCAGGGCTGCTTAAACCCTCAGTGCCGTGGGTCCCTGCCCCAGGGAGCAGCAGTGGTCCTGCCGCCTTGGCTGCAGAGCAGGGCAGAGCCCATGTCCCCACAGGGAGACTGCAAACGCAAGGGCTGAGAGGCAAACACACCTCCTTCTTTTAACAAACACCCTTCCTTTTCCCATCTACTTAATTACAGACAAGCACGTAACAGTTAACTTGTGTAAAAAAAGAGCTCCTACCCCCCCCTCCACACAGGCAGGGTGTGCCACAACGATGTTAGCCACGGTGCCTGGGACTGCAGAGGCAGAAATGATGCCAGGGCAGGCTCTTGGTTCAGCCTATCCAGTCTAATAACCTTCCTTGGGGTTTGAGGAGCAGGACAGAATTCTTTGCTCTCAAGTTCTCACCAGATCTTCAGCGTGGATTCATATTTTGCTTTCGTCACAGGCTGTTACTGAGCATTAGAAAGTTATCCTGCAGCCCCTGACTTACGTTGGGGCAGGGTGATTTTGGAGATTTGATGGCATTCTGATTACTCTACATGGATAACTTCACTAAGTTAAATGAATCTGGTTGCCATTTTACCTCATGCCCATCAGCCGTTAGCTGTGTCAGCCACTCCTCTTGTCACAGCCCCGCTCACCAGAGCTCAAGTTCATTGTGCATGAGAAGAAAAAACTTTCTCCAGCCATACAGCACCTTTAACATAACTTCAAAATTACCACAGCTAGCTTCAGCCCTTTCCTGCTCACGGACCCACACACAAATTATCTGAAAGTCGTACTGTCCTCTGACAGCAGAACAAGCTGTCCTGAAAAGGATGGAGAACCAGCCTCCCTTGTCCCACATGGCAGAAAGAGATATGGATTTGGCCTTCTCCACTCCTAAATCATGAGGAGTGCCCAGTTTGACACGAAAAAGCCTAAGTGAAATGTCACAAAATAGTGGAAATGCACACAAGGGTCCTGTAGAAAAAAAACCACAAGAGCAAAACAACAGCAACAAAAACCCCAGAAACAAAAAGCCCAGAGTCTAAATAAGACACAGTGAGCAAGCTGCCGGAAACCAGAAGGCACAGACGAAGTTCTGAGCCATACCTTTTGTCATAAAGCACTCAAGTGAGTTTTGCTAAAAGGTGGCAGCAAATAAAGAATGCCAAATAGCTCATGGTCATGAGCACAGCGCTCCATCACAGTATGGTCTCGATAAACTTCCTTACAGGTTCCTCCAAATGAGGAACAAGCAGGTTGTGGTTCCCCTGGTCCCATGCCCTTCAGAGCCCCGAGATGCCACGGAGCAGGCAAGGGGAGCTGGGCAGGAGCACTGCCTGCCCTGCCGCTCCCCCTCCCCTCTCAATCTGCCCTTGTCTGCCTGTGGCTCTGTGCCACCAGTGCCCAGTGTCCTGTGCCCAGACCCACGATCTCCTCATGTTCTGCCTCTCAAGACCCTTTTTTTGCTCAAAGTCCCTTCTTTTGACTCAGTTTCCTTCGTCCTATTTTTCAAAATATGCTGTACTTTGGCTGTCATCTTGGACCTCTCCCAGCTTCTCTCACACCAGCTTTCCATGCCTGACTTCGCTCAGGCTGTCCCTGTGCCCTCTTTCTCTTCTTAGACACCATTCACAGCCATACTGGCAACAAGGAACCTGCACGGCCAGTGCCCCCCACCCTGGCTCCCAGGACCACGGTGCCTCCTGCCCTCAGGGGCTGGCCCGCAGCAAGGTGACCTACCAGCAGTGGTGACCAGCAGGCTGAGAGGACACACATGATCCCCAGGAGCTGGATCAGAGTCTCCATGGCGATTCGTCCCCACTGCTTGCTGGAGCGCGAGGCAGTCGCTTTGGTCCGACAACGAGACACCAAGGCCTCGATGGTGGCCAGGTTGCAGGCCACCGTCACCACGAGGGACAGGAGCCCCAGGACGGCGAAGGTGGAGGCGAAGATGAGGCTTCCTGTGAGCTGGCTGTCGCTGGTGCTGATGAAGCACCATGTGCCAGGCCACTGCAGCGTGTACTGGCCCAGGCCGGTGATGGGCAGGAGGGCGAAGGCGAACACAGCCAGCCAGATGCCGAGCAGCACAGTCTTGGTCACCCGCGTCTTCATGTGGCTGGCGTACCAGTGCGGCGCCCGGATGGCCAGCGTCCGCTCCACGGCCATGGCGCTGGCGATGAAGAGAGGGCAGAGGCCAAAGACGGTCATGCTGAAGCCGAAGAAGGCGCAGAGGTGGCCAGAAGGGTCGACGGCGTCCCAGGCGCGGTCGGCCAGGTAGACGGAGATGACGATGGGGCTGGTGAGCAGCTGTCCCAGCAGGTCGGTGAGCGCCAGGGAGCCGATGCACAGCAGGAAGGATCGCTTCCGACGGCTCTCCTTGGCCCGGTAGCTGCGCGACACCAGCAGCATGGCCAGGGCATTGCCCACGATGCCCGTGACCATCATGGTCAGCGGGAACGCCACCGAGACGGCGCCGCAGCCCTCTGCCGCCCGCCCCGTCGCGTTGCCCCGCTGCCGCATGGCGCCGGGCTCGGTGCCGTTGGGGTCGCCCTGGCACTGCGGCCAGCGGCTCATCGCGGCGGGCTACTGCGGCGGCGGGGCGCACAGGGGCCGGCCCATGGCTGCCCGCACCTCCCCGCCGAGCCGAGCCGAGCCGAAGCCAAGCGGCGGTGCCGGCCGGAGCGCGGCCGTTATAAGGCGGGGGCGGGCAGGGGCCGGTCGTTCCCGCCCTGAGGGGCCGGCAGAGGCGGCCCGGCCCTCCCGCCCGCCGCCGAGCCGCTCCGGGCGCGGGACGGGCTCCGCCAGGCCGCCGCCGGGCTGCCGGCGCCAGAGCGGCTCCCGCGGCCCTGGAGCTTTCCAGTCAGTAACGGGCCCGATGAAGCGGGCCGGGGGCACCTGCTGGAGAGCGGCGCCAGGAGAGGAACCTGGGAGTTCCTGTGGGCAGCAAACGAACCACGAGCAGCAACGTACCCTCATGGCGGAGGCCAATGGCATCCTCGGGGGTATCAAGCAGAGTGTGGGCAGCATGTCGGCTGAGGTTGTCTTCCCTCTGCTTTGCCCTAGAGAGGTCTCACCTGGAGTCCTGTGTCCAGTGCTGCGCTGCCCAGCTCAAGAGAGACAGGGAACTGCTGGAGAGAGGCCAGTGCAGGGCCACCAAGAGCTGAGGGGGTGGAACACGTGTGTGAGGAAAGGCTGTGGGCCCTGGGGCTGTTCAGCCTGGAGAAGGCTGAGGGAGGAGGGAAATCTCATCAATACTGCTCAATCCCTAACAGGTGGGTGTCCAGAGGATGGAGCCAGTCTTTTTTCTTTAACACTCATTGACAGGACACCGGCACAAGCTGTAACACAGGACGCTCAGAACATGAGGAGAAACTCCTTTGTTGCTGAGGTGAGGGAGCCCTGGGTGAGGAGGCTCCTCCTTGGGAGCTTTCCAAACCCACCTGGACATGGTCCTGTGCCCCTACATTGAGGGGGATACCTAGTATAGCAAGTACTTTATCTCCAGCTCCTCACCAGAGTTGCCTGTATCAGGCAGCAGCGTACAGGAGTTAGTGACACGGTGTGGAAATGAAGTAACTTTGCGTTAAGATGCAGCAACATCTACATTTTAATTAATAATATAAAGCATGGACTGGCACTCTGCAAAAAACCCAAACATTTTTCAGTAGTGGATTTTACTCTGCTGGGAAATTTATATAAACTGAAGGGCAAGGCTGCTGTTATTATCACACTCCAGTTTTCAGTCACTGCAGCAGAATGCTTATGCAAACTAATACTCATGGATGTATTCACTTTTTCTTACAAAAGCATGTTACCCCTAATCTTACCCTCATCACCACTTCCTCCTTTGCCATGGCAAATGTCACAGATAAAGCTGCACAGAAATACCCATTTACTTCTACAGGCAGCAGATTCTCTGACCCCAATGGCTGAACTGAGGCAAGGGGTGTATTTACTGATACAGTAACTAAAGAGAGGTATTTTGGGCTGTTTGTACCAGGCATGCAGAGCCCCAGTCGCTGTGCCACTGTGCTTCCAAACACACAAATCAAAGCAATGTAAACATCCTGCTTCCTCTAAAAACTCTCTAAAGTATGGTACACACACAACAAAAATACCTTCAAGTTTTTGCCAAAGCTCATGTTACACGTGCTGCAGTTCAAATCCAGAATGATTTTCTCCACTGAAACAATGAGCACAGATGTGACACATCTGGCCAGGTTGAGGGCACGTGCTGCCCCGCCTGTGCTGTGGTGACACAGAAGGTCACGAAGTCACCCGTCGGCAGAGGCTACAAAGGAAGACACTGATGTTCTCAAGAGACAGCACTCACTGCACAGTTGACTCACAGGTTTTATTTACACTTGTCTACAGCATTATTTTGCCTTACATTTTGTCTAAGCCAAATGAAACCATAATTTGCCTTTGCCTGTAGCCTATCACTTGCTAGATTTTTAAAAACTTTCACCTGTTAAGTACAGCAACGATTTTAATACAAAGCACGAGGAAGAAACTGAAAGGCTAACAACATAGCATCTATCTGATCTGGTTTTTACAGTTTAGTAGTTGGAAGTCTTCAGAGGCACAGTTACAACTGCTCTTGTGCAACCTACACACATTTAGCATCAAAGTTAGATATAAAAGAAAGCATTAAAGAAGAAACTGCAGAGCAATTTTCTTTTCCTGCAAAAAGGTTATCAAAATATTTCTCCACCAAACTCCTTTTGCTCGTGTACCAGTCCAAAAGAAGTGTCTCCAACAAAACAAAAGGAACATAAAACCCAAAGGAAAGCAGAATGGAGTTTTTAGGTTTCGCTCCGTTTGTTTTTGTGCAGTTCATTTAAAAAAAAGCTGAGGTCAAATACGAGCTGGGAAGTTTCACTACTGAAATCAATGCAGATATATTGCTGTTTGCTTGCTTCAACAAAAACAACCAACCACAAAAAAGAGGGATTTTCCTTACCATACTTACCTTGTGATGGTACTGAAGATACTTAAACCTTTCTTAAACCAAACGGAGCTCAAGAGAGACCAAGTTTTAATGCGATATTGCTAGTGAAATAGTCAATAAAGCATTTTAAGCCATAAATTATGTTTGAGGGAAAAAGAATGGTCGATGAAGAACACATTGAAGATGCCAGAACTTTCTACAGTTTATTAATTCTCATTGTTATGTATAAATAAAATTCAGATACCTGGGAAATTTTAGTCAGCCCAAAAATGAATTTTACAGATGGCCTGCAGAAGCTTCACTTGATTCCAAGGAGCTAGTTCCATACTCCTCCATCTCAAGAGTAGTTCCTAAATGATCCTCTTATAAGAAAAGATCACGGAGTCCAGAGTCTCTATGTGTGAAAATACCATTGTGAGTACCCACTGCAGACAGGGCAGCAACGTCTGGTGCCAGGCACCAGCAGCTGTGAGACCCCAGCAATGAGAGGACAGTGCCCAGTGCCTCACACCCTCTCACTCGAAGGAAGGAGCTCTAACTCCTTCTCTGCAGAATCCTGTGACAGATGGGGTATTTCACCGCTACTTCACACTGAATATAAAGAGAACAAGAGGAGCACCCATCTAGACTTCAACACAGGAAAATAAACAACTAGACCTAAGCACTCCCTACAGTCACCCAAGGGGGAACCCCAGCCCTACAGCTACGCTACTCCCCTGTGGTCCCATACGAGCTACATCAATCAAGCTCAGGAGCCGGATGCAGAAAGCTCATGGGTTCTTCCTGTGCTCGGATACTGCTTAGATGTTGTCCTACGAAGGGCACAGTTGCATTAGAACATATCCGACCCGTGCCTGCTCACACACATGAAGAGAGCCAGGAATCGAGTAACTGAGTCCTTTTAAAGACTGCAAACCCACCTTACTCGAGTAATGAAATGTCACACCTCCTCTGGGGAGTTTATGGCTTAAAATGCTACCTCACTTTTTGTTTCATGAATGAACAAAGCTGCAGTTTTCCAGAAAGCAAGGACAGACATGCACCTCTACTAGCAGATTTAGCACTTCTGACCAAGTAAGACACCAACTTCTTAGAAATGTCTCATGCACTGACTGGAATTGGGTTTTTTTATGTGAGCTTTAACACATTATTTCTTTTTAGAACTTGTTCGGGACCCAGAATGGGAAGATCCAGATGATGATCTGCGGCGTCTGCAAGATACAAATGGAGAAAGCATGCAAAGAAATAAGTTGAAATTAATTTTAGCATCCACCTCGAGTAGTCTGTATCCTATAATAGCTGGAAGCCAAGTATATCTGATAAGGGGCCTCACAAGAATACAGAAGTAACTTTAAACCACTCAAAGCTCGTGAACGTGGCTTTAAGACTAAAAATGTAAGTTTAATACTGAGAGTATGATTTCTAAATGCAATAATTAGTTATGAAAGCGAACCAGCCATGTACACACTGGCACTTTGACACACCGAAAGAACGGTGACCCAGGTCTCTCTATGGAGCACGCTCCCAGCAGAATGAAACTTTCATTGGAAGGAAGGGGGAAGGCAATTACAGAGGTTTAAATAGGAAGTAAGAGTAGGGGGGAGCAAGAAAACTACTTTTACTATTGGAATAACTGATCAGATTCTTTCCCAGTGAATCTCTGTCCTTAAGAAAAAATAAAAACCAAACCAAACCAAACCAAAATCACACATTTCAATACAGCCATTCTTATTCTACATAAACCCAAACCTTTCGGGTGACCGTGATCTCGATCGTCTTTTTTTGCGATCACCAGATGAAGACGATCTAGAGCGACTCCGCTTCTTGCTTCTCTCGGGGGAGGATGACGAACGAGAGCTGGAGTAAGATCTTTTCCTTGGGGTGGAAGACCCCCTGTAGGACCTGGAGCTGGATCTTTATTGATTAAGAAATAAATGAGATTTAATTCTGGTATAATACGGAAAGAACACAGAAAGAACAAAAAGAGACACTTTTGATGAACGCTCGCTACTCTAGTTACATCAGTGCGCTGTCAAATAAACGTCTGGGTGCTTTAATACTTACTCCTTAGTTATCTGCCAATCAAGACTTCTACTGTCGTGGTAGTTTTCTTAATAAATTTTGCTAATTGGTGTTTCTTGAGATACAGAAAAGAAATCTCTTTCCAGCATCCACCAGAATGGCGCCTTTTGACAAGGAAGCGATGGGAGACTGGCAGAGGAAGCAGCCTACATAAGGACCTTCCTCACCAGTTGAATTCACAAAGCCAACCACAGACTTAATGTTGACTTCATGTTTCACTTCATACTACAGGGCATTTCACACTGGAGATTCGGAAAGTAATGTTCATCTTACACTCTCTGAGAGGTTTCACTCTTCTAGTATCTATAAATCACAAAGGAGATTTGTGTAGAGGCCAAGACCTTCAACAACAGAAGTAGTCTTAAAAAAATCCTTCTCAGAATACAGTCATTTTGGCATTTAAAAAAATCCAAAGAAATAGCTTCACTTACAAGCACTCAAAAAAATCACTTTGGTTATCTAAAGAAAAACCAAAACCAAACCAACAAAAAAACCAGCCACCTGTGGAAAAAGTAGCAGAGCTAGAAAGCCCTCAAGTCTAATTCCAAAGTTACAGAAACACACCCAACACGACCTTCCAGTGAGCTGGGCAAAACCTTTACAAAAAACACCAACAGCACAGTGTGTGTTGCCGGCAAAATATCTTCAGGGTTCTCATTTCACATGAGCTAACACACTCAGGACTCTCAGGATGCCGCGTGGCACAAACAGCCCAGCTCAGCTGAGGAGCCACCTGAGCATCTGGTGGGGCACCAGCACCCTTTTTCTCTTCCTAAAGCACAGGCTTCATCTCATGCTGACCCTCACACGTGTCAACCCACAGCATCCTGCTGCCACCAAAGGGTGATGGCACGATTTGTGATTGGTCTGCCCCATTCCAAACTCCTTATTTAAAGGTTCTCTGCATGCATGGAGATGGGACAGTCCTTCCTTCCACTGCAAAGTGAAAATCCTGTGCGAGGAGACCTCGAGGAAGCCACAGGCCTTGGTTACGCTTCCCCACACGGGTGGCTGACTGCTGCACCCAAAACATCCAGCCAGCTCAAACTCCTCTCAGCTTCTCATATCACTCACTGCCAACATCTTTATACACCTCCCCTCCCCCGTTTATAACGATAATGGCAGCACTATCTAGTAGGAGTTTGATGTGTTAGGTGAGTTCTCACTGAACACAAACCCAGCAGCACAGCATATTTGCTAGCATTCCTCCACATCAAGTAGTCACAAGTGGAAACAGTAAAACAAGCACAAATGACTGAAACAAGTAAGCACGCCTTCAAATTCTTCTTCCTTCCAAGTGAAGATCAGTAGTGTCCACTCGTCTAGCTTAGATCAGACTTAAAACTCTTCAACCAAAACCTTGCCTTCTCAAGCCATACATCTGTGGTGGGAACAAGCTCTTGCAGAGACCCCAGGGATTCTGACTTCCAAGATAAAAATGAGTTAATGTGTTTAGACCAGCATAACTTTACGATGAAATCAACAAGCCGTTGGTTCTTCTGCCCGTTTTGCTCTCTGCAAGCAGAGAGTGCTACCTCATTCACCTTGATTTCGACCCACGAGATCTAGAGTGTTCTCTGGAACTGGAACGAGATCTTGATCTGGAACTGGAAGAACTTCTTGAATGGGACCTGAAACAACACAGAAGACATTTTTCCAGTGTCTGACTTGTATCTAGCAGAATAACTGCCACTGTTAGCAGCAGAGATAACGATGCATCAATACAATGAATACAATTTGGCCCAGAGTCACTAAAGGAGTGACAGTTTTACTCCCTCAACATCAACAGGGCATATTTTACAACAGCAACTTCAACACAGTGCATTAAACATTTTATAAAGTCAGCTTTTTATTACGCTTTCCTAGAACAAAGCACAAAAATGAAACAGGATTGCAGTTATTTGGCAAAATGAAATGACTGTCTGCCTAGTAACTGTTCAACGACACCAATGCCTTAACTCTTAATTTGTGCTTTAACTTGAAAACCATCAGCTTCCTTGAAAAGCGGAGTAGGTAAGAGTATTAGTCCTGCTAGCTCCAACCTTCCCCCAAGTCAGTTCTCACGAGCTTTTTGTAAGCAGTTTGAAGTTTTCATAAAGGTTTTCCCTTGCATTAAAAGTTGTTAGTTAATTCTTGTTTAAAAGAGAGATGTATCTAACACTACTGTATGTATCTAAATAGTCAACATTATTTTCAGGTTGTTTCACGTTGATGGATTTTCTTTAAAGCACAAATCACAGAGATGTAAAAACGGTAGCAGGTTTGCAGTCACCACTGTATAAAGAAGCCATTACAATCCAATTCTAATCATCTTTGCAGGAAAAATGTATTACACACACTGTCAGCCTCCCAGTTCGTATTGTTACCATGTCATTTTCCTTTTACTGTGCACAGCCCAAGCACTAGGAAATGTGTTCAAACCCTTTAAAACCCACTAAAAAGCATTCACAAAGGGCAACTGATGTTCTCATTTTATTATCTGTAGCTGGAAGCAAACAGTTCAATGTCAAGTCAAAAGATCCCTAGCAAGCTTTCAGTTATGGCAAGCCACTTCTTACTTCACTGCTAACATCTGTGAATTAACGAACTAAGCTACGGCCAGATGAGGTTGTTCTGTCTTCTTTACCTTGCCACCTCTAAACCTAAGGGCTGCACTCAAAGGCAGCCCATACTGGCCGCATGCTATCCTCACACCAGACAACACAGCCAGTTCCCCAAAGATCTTGCTCCACATCTCACTTTATGTATAGTATTTGCTGACAACCCACCAGCTTAGTCACTATTATTCACTTAGTGCTTCTCCTTGGAATTACGTGGCAAATGCACGTCTCAGGACGGCAGCTGAGGAGTAGGGAGGCTGACACAAGGTGTGGTGAACAACAAATTTGTCATAGAAGAGGCAGCATGAAAAAAAGCATGACAGTAATGGGGAGAAACACAGAGAGAAGCTGACATCTGGTTAGTACGAGGGGCTGAAGGATTTCGGCAGTGATCGTAGGAGTGTGAGCAGAGAGGTGCAGGTACAGAGCTAGAAGATTAGAAGAAACTTGAACTTTGTGTACATGAACTTTAAGTCCAACCCTACCAGCTTGTCCGGACTTCAGATGTTAAACCTACCAGCACCACCCTTGTACTAGCTGTGAGGCAAAAGCTACAGCATGAATTACATCTCATCACTGCAAAACGTTTATTGAATTGTTCATATGTTACTGAATTTAAATAATAACTTGAGATCTTAAAAATCACAGAATGGTTTAGGCTGGAAAAGGCCTTTAAGATGGAGTGCAACTGTTACCCTAGTACTGACAGATGTTTTTGTGGCCCCATGACTGACATAAAGCTTCAGTGTCATTCTGACAATGCCTGCCACATCTCTTGCCATCGAATCAAGTTCAAGTTTCCTTCTTTATTTCCAGGATACTTTCCATTCTGCCCTTCCACTGAGTCTGTCTGGACTGTACCATCCCTGCCCCTTTCTGCCACCTCTCCCTACTTGACCGCTGCCACCCCTCCACCTCTCTGTTCAGCAGCTCCACTCAACACTGCTAAGATAAGTTGAATGACAAAGAAAACTGAAAATAAGTTACACTTTTAAATGCATTTGCAGGATTCAATCGAAACATCACTTAAATGTACTGAAACAAAACAAGGAGACATCTGAAGTCTCTCTACTGAGGATCCAGGGAGTAGATCAGCACAGAACATTGTCTACCTCTGTAAAGCCTGCACATAACATCGTTAACATTATTAAACTCAAACTGTAAGGCAATCAAGGAAAAAAAAAGTAAATAAAGAAGTTAGATACTGACATTTTGCCTGGCGTTACCCTTGACCTGTACCCGTTTACCTGGACCTAGACCTTGAGCTTGAGTGAGAGGATGAGCGCGATGAAGAGCGTGAGTGGGAAGATCGAGACTTAGAACGACTGCGTCTATTGGATTTCTTTTTCTTATTAGTGTCCTCTTCCTCACTGGCATCAAGATTGTATTTTGAGAGGTCAGCATCATCTTCATCCTCATCCTGAAAAAAATGCAGGCAAGACAAAAAGTCCTTTAAAAAAAGAAGCTCTGATTGTTTCCTCCAGTTGGTTGTTTTCACTTGTGCTGGGGTTTATTTTGTCAGTCCACTCAGATCCAAAAAGGTGCACAGCCACTGAAAGTCTGTCTCAAAGCAAACTGTTAAAAGCCCCATGTGAAGTCCTACTGCCTGTTATTTCATGCTGTTACTGGAAATACAGACGCTCCTTCTCACCAGCACTTTGAAAGGTGTGCTTGGAAGAATTTTCAGACTCAGAAGCTAACACCACAGCCCAACTCTGCAGGGACATGTTTCACACGTGGCATTTGGTGACTGCTGTGTCACAAAGCAGCATATATGCAGGTCTCTGCAGGACCCTTGTCCGAAGATGTGGACGATCCAAAATGTGGCGATTGCATATTTCAGGAAAGATGGAAAAAAACCCCCACCTCTGAGTATTTTATTCCACTTCATAAAACTAGATCTGAGGTGGTTTTAAAAGGCTAAGAACGAAATTCAAGCACATTCCCTTTATATAGCAGCTGTACATAAGGGGTCCAAATAAAGATCTCAACAGGTTTTATTATGGTCTCAGATAAGCTTTTCTTATGGGTTAAGAAAGCCACAGATCTTTGACTGGAAGTATTCTAACTAAAACAGAGCTTGTGTACACACTTTGCAGAAGCTGTAGGCACTGTTATTCTGGTCACTACTCCACATTGCTGTGAAGGCAGCTAAAGATCCAGACCAAACCTCACCTACTTACACTGAACAACTCTGTAGGAGTAACTAAAAAGCAATTGTTAGGGGAAAAAAACCCCAAAATACCTACCTCATCCAACTTATATTTGGAGAGATCTTCATCCTCATCCTCTTCATCTTCCCCTTCAGATTCCTTATCTTCTACTTCCTTCAGGATAGATGCAGGACCAACTGGCTTCCCTCTGTACTTTTTCTTCTTGCGTCCAAACTAAGAGATTTGATTCCATTAGAGTAAGATTTCATCAAAAGTAATTCCAGCTGTGTTTTGTGATAAAACTTCCACAAGAAAATAAACAGACATCAATTCCAAATCAGCTATTGGCTGAAGGGAAGGACAAGTATCCTGAAACATCAATTAGTGTCAGGAAACTTCCTAAAGAGGTGCCTGCTGTACACACAGTTGGTGCCCACACCCCAGGCTAGTGGAAATCTGAAAGTAACAAAAGTCTGTTTGTGCCTAGGAGGTATCTATAAACAGTGTGGAACACCTGATGGAATCAACATGCACCACCCTGAAGCCAGCTCCCTAACAAGTTTAACAAACTCCGTTTGTACCAGATATGTTTGAACTCCTTCTTGGCTTTTAACTCCCCAAAAAGACACCACAGATGCCTTCACTTGCAGTTCAAAACAACTTCCCCGCTTGAGCGTCTGACAAAGAGCCGCACCACAGTGTATTTCTGTGACCCTGAACACAAATCCCACGGCAGGCCCCTCTCCCAGAGCACCCCGTGTCCCCAGCCTCACCTCGTCGTACTCCCCGTCTGACTCCTCACGTTCTATATATTCAACGTTCTCCCGCTCATTAAATCCTCCTCCGTATCCTTTAAAAAGGGGTAAAACAAGACAATCTCTTGAGCTGCACCAAATTCGGCTCCAATTAGGTACAGAGTTTCCACAGAGGTTCTGGAAGCTTTCAGTGGATTTATAAATGTGTGCCACGAGGCTGTGACAGAATCTCAAGAGGAACACGAATTGTTCCCACACACATTGATTAAATATAGTTCCTCAGAAACCTAGTTGAGAAGATGGATTAAGACACAGAAACCACACAGAAGCAATAGGGTCTAAAAATAATAAACCAAAATCATCCTGTAGCTGGAACAAATTGTACAGTTGCCAAGATTTGCCTTAAGAATCTTTCTGTTCCATTTTATAACGCGAGTGGGAAATCTCAACAGCTCCTCTTAACTCCAGCCGACTCTGTAATTTACTACAGGCACGTGCAACACGCTTGGTGTCCTGCACAGGGCTGCAAATTTACTCTGAAGGACACCAGAACTTGCAAAAACAATTAAATCTCAAACCCTACTCAGTTACAGCAAACATTGTAAGAAATAAACGTAAACATTGCTCCTGTTATTATTACAATATTAGCTAAGAATCCAAAAAGACTTCATTTTTTAACAATAAGCTCTGTGCTCTTCTCCAGGGTTCCTTTTTCACATGCACTAGTGTTACACTTAATGCACTAACCCCTCTGCCTGCCCGCCTTTGCAGTGTGACTGGTCCTGCTGTAAGGGTATCCTGTGTTCCAGTTACCACTGGGGAGCTCCCTGGTAATGCAGGACGACCCTCAAATGCATCACAGGGTGACCAAGCCTCAAACCTCATTAAGAGGTAACAGTCTAATCCACGCAGCCCTCAAACATTGGTCTTGTG
This sequence comes from Colius striatus, assembly GCF_028858725.1. Taxonomy (NCBI): domain Eukaryota; kingdom Metazoa; phylum Chordata; class Aves; order Coliiformes; family Coliidae; genus Colius; species Colius striatus. Next base: position 4,601,181 of record NC_084768.1, read on the forward strand.
ACTGATGTTCTTCTCTTCAAACACTGTTTGTACGGCCTCTCCAGAGGGACACCATACACACACTGGACCTTTTGGGGCTTAATAAAGTCCTGCACTGCTCCTTCCAAATGCCTCAGTATCAAAGTCAACCACGGAGGCAGTTTCAGGTGAGCGTTTGTTGACTGTCCAAATGAAGACATCACACACTTTACATGCTGCTAAAGTCACCAAGAGCCTACAGATTTATCTACATGTGAGGATCACCCAACCTGCCAGTTCTGCTGTGAAAACAATCCCTTTAATTAAACTGTGACTGACAAAGAGGCATTTCCTTACAGTTCTCTGAGTATTTTAGACCCATGCAGCCCTTACCTGTCCTCTCCTCCAACTTGGCGTACTTTGGAGTATTACACATGTTACACTCTGATCTTCTGGCCCAGTTCACGTTGCCACATCTTCAGAGGCAAAAAGACCAAAACACAAAATGAGAAATCTCAAATCCAAAAGCTTAAGTGTTGAGGCAACACTTCCAAAAATCATACAAATGTACTTCCCAAGTTTTAGCAGTGAGCTCTGGTCAGTGGCACAACACAACTAACGTCGAGGCCAATGGTCACCAGCACCAGGAGAAACCACGGAGAAAGATGCCAGACCAACAGGCAGGCAGGCAGGCAAGGCAGCAGAAGTAAGAGGACACACAAAGCACTAAACTTCCTCATTCCTCTCCACCAGTGGCACTGACAGTGCAGAGGAGCTGACGAAGCTACCAGGGGAATGCTGCTTTGAGCAGCCTTTGTCATCCACTGCTGCACAGCTATGTGTTCTGCTGCTGCATTTCTACCTCAGTGTCCTCAAAGGACACTCACCCCCGGTGGCAGCAGCATGCTGAGGAGGAGGAGGTCTGTAGCAGACAGCACAGCTATGACCTTGAGAGAACAGGACAACCCTGAAAGGTGCCATGGGGTGGGATCTCTCACCCTCGTCCTGCTGCAGAGCAGCACAGGGGGAACCATGGGGCTGAGCACAGCCTGGTGCTGACTGGAAAACCAAGCCCCTCGGGTTTCAGTGGTCAGACTGCTCAGTCAGCAAGAACTGAGATCATTATGAGTGCTCCAGGAAACCTGAAAGCACCCTCCTAAAATCAAAGCATTTTACTGAAGGAGTCCTTTTCCAATTCAGAGTTTAACTCTGTGCTAAACTTCACTCCCTCAATATTTAGTGAATGGTCACAATTAACTACCACACCGGTGTGATACCCACACACACACTTCTTCCCAGCTTGAGACGTGTCTCAGCTCACCACAGACAAACACCGACTTTTAACTGGGCAGACTTGACTTTGTTTATCTTTTTCAAGTCATGTTTAATTAAGTAGCTGCTGCCCAGCAAATAAAACCAGGTGCTACCCTCACAGCAAAGCAGCACTAGTGGATCAGCTGCAACTCTGCCTGGTCTCCTTTCCTCAGCACCAGTGAACTGCAGCACAGGGGCTGTTGTGCAGCAGGTGTGCTGTGGTGTGTAAAGGGCCCTACGTTTTACACTGCCAGTCGTTGGCACTGAAGAGGCCGCGGCTCTTCTCAGCCAGTGTCTTGCCTATCTCGGTCCCTCCAGCCTTCATCATCTTGGCTTCTGTTGTTTTTTCTGGAAGAGAAAAAGAAACAAAAAACCTCAAACAGTTCCCAAAGGTCTTGCTTTAGGATTAATTCAATGGAACTGATGGCGTTTTCTCTTAAAAAACCCAGTCCAAGAGGGGCAGGGAACTGCTGGAGAGAGGCCAGGGCAGGGCCACCACGATGATCAGGGGACTGGAACATCTTTCATACGAGGAAAGGCTGCGGGACCTGGGGTTGTTTGGAGGAGACTGAGGGAGGATCTCATTAATATCTACAAATATCCAAATAGTGGATGTCAGGAGGTTGAGACAGCACTTTTTTCTGTTGTAGCCTGTGACAGGACAAAGGGCAATGGAAAGAACCTGGAACACAAAAAGTTCCATTTAAGCACAAGGAAAAACTATCACACTGTGAGGGTGAGGGAGCCCCGGCCCAGGCTGAACAGGGAGGGTGTGGAGGCTCCTGCTCGGGAGGTTTCCAGCCCCACCTGGACACGTTCCTGTACCCCGAGTGAGGGGAACCTGCTTTAGCAGGGGCTGGAGCATCTCTGCGGGGCCCTTCCAGCCCCCACCATTCGGGGACTCTATGAATAACGCAGAGCTAGACGGGGAGAAGCCGTCACATGCCCTCAGCCACTCACCTCTCCCGCATCTGTTGCAGCTGGTTCTCCTGGCGAAGTTGACGTTCCCGCACCTGAAAGCAGACGGCGGTTACCGGGCGCCGCGGGGAGCTGCGGCTCACACTGACCCCGTCCCGCATTCAACCCGCGCCTTTCCGGGTCCGCGCCACGCTGCGGGGCTGGGGCCCGGGAGCTGCGCACCCCGCGCAGGGGCTGGCCCCGGCCCGCCGGCGGGGACGGACGGACGGAGGGAGGGTGGCCCCCGGCGGCCGCAGCTCCCGCGGCCCCGGCGCGGCCCCGGCGCGGCCCCGCCCCGCCCCGCGGGCCCCGTCCCGCGCTCACTTCTTGTCGGGGCAGATCCAGTCCCCGTCGCTCACGCGGAAATTCTTGGTCGACATCTTGGGCCCCGCCGAGCCGAGCGCCGCCGCCGCGCATGAGGACCGGGGCCCTGCGCCCGCCGGGCTGCCCCCACAGCGCCTGTGCCTTGCCGCCGCAGCGAGCGCCGCCGCCGCCCCGCCGGATTTTGGTCAGGCAGCGGCTCGGACGCCTCAGCCCGTCCACGGGAAGATCAGGCGAGCGAAGCGCGCCCCCCCGCGGGCGGGAGGTCCCGGCGGTTGCGCGCATGCGCAGTGCGCTCCCGGGCGCGGGAGGGGGCGGCGGCGCGGGCGGGCGGCCTCCGGGCCGCAGCTTCTCCGTCTGTGGCTGTGGCTCTGTCAGCCCAGCGTCCCGGGGCAGGGGCCGCTCGGAGCTGAGCCTGCCCGTGAAATCCCGCCCTGTGGGCAGGGAACCAGCAGCTGCTGATACACCATGAAGGAGAAGCGGAGCAGGGCCCCAGTCCCAGACGGGCTCCGGATGGTGCCTCCCGGGGATGGCCCCAGCGAGCCCCCACAGAACATTCAGGTGGTCTTAAATAGGAGCAAGAGCACCGGTATAACATTAGAGCCGTTAAGTAAAACCATTATTTAAAAGAAGCACTGTAAAAGTCGTGATTGCAGAGGCGTTGGACCCACATGTGACGGTGCCCAGGAGCGTGCCAGAGCTGCACCCACGTGCTGCTCCTCTTCCAGGCCACCTCTGAGCCCTTTCCGCTTTGCTCTTTGGCCTGGTGAGATCTGCTGCACTCAGGTTGACCAGCATTACCTATTTAAGTACATGCCATTTATAGCAAATGTCACTCCCCTGGCAGTTTTGATTCCCTTTCCTTCCTGTGCTGTGGCCACATCCTGTGGAAAAATCATCCGGAGTCTGGTTACGCGTCTGGTTTTTATCACATCCAGTTGCCAGGTCTCGAGGGAAGATGACAGTGTTATTGCTGTTTACTTATAAAAGTGTAAACCAGCATGAGTGTACTGCAGAAATGTGTTGGGGCATCTGGTTTGCCTGCTGCGGAAGGCCATGTGCAAGTTCCCACCTACAAATCATCCACAATAACCAGGAGGGACTAAACTTGGAGGAGGTCCCAGGTGAAGGGCTGTGCTGGAATTCCGAACAAGGGCTGTGAAAAGTCTTTTCTCTACCCCAGAAGTAGAAGAACGAAGGGGAAGTACCAGATGAAAAGGAGGTGGTGGCAGGGCGGCTGCTGTGGAGATCCTGATGTGCCTTCCTGTACACAGCCTGTTTCGGAAGAGGTGCTTCACTGGCAGGCAGGGCAGCCTGAGAAACAGAAAAGCCCCCGTTAGCAAGTTGGTTTTTTCCCTCCAAACCACATTCCTGTGTAGCTGAATAATCAATCTAAGCTTTAAACGAGAAATCAGCATCTTAGCACTGTAGTAGATGGCAACAAATCTTCTTTGGTCATTTTGTCAGCAGCAATTAAAACAAAGTAAATAAAGAAAGAGTTTGTGAAAAGCTGGAGAATCCAGTTGCAGCCCAAGAGCCTGGCAGGATCCAGCCCTGCCATTGTGGGACCCGTTAGTCAGTATAGCAGGTGGCACTTCAGTAACACACATGTGTTTCCTGTTACTGTTGTTGCTGCAGATTAAAAGCCTGCTTTTTGTTTTTACAGGATTCAGGGGAGATATTTTAAAAAGAGCATCATATTGATAACTCTGTAATTTTTTTTTAAAAAGAAAAAAGCCTCCCTGTCCCTGTCCCTGTCCCTGTCCCTGTCCATGTCCATGACTTGCACTGGGGATCGGATGCTTGGGGAGTTGCCTCAGGACCATGCTTCTCTGTCCAGACCTGCCACAAGCTGGGTTGTTCCATCACCCACCTTTTCCTCAAAAAAACCCCAAACCATAGGCACTTCCCAGCTGCTCCCCTGTTTCTGCCTGGGGAAGGCTCTGCTGTTGTCAGGAGGATTACAGGGAGTGACCAAACCCAGACATTGGCCACCAGAAGTTGATTCCTGTGGGCCGTCAGGAAAGGCCCTTTTATAAGTGTGGTGATTTGGCCCAGCCAGCACAGATCCACCCTGCTGCCATCTCCCTTATTCACCTTCACAAAGACTGTCTATAAACTGGAGGAATATAAAGGGCAACATTTAAAAGGATGTAGTAGTGTTGGCACATAAGGAGTGCTAAGAAACTGTACATCTGACCTCCTCATGAGATACAGCTACAGCAGTAACATTTTTTTAATCAGCTAGTGCTACTGGTTCCAGTTTTCCACAGATTGTCCAGTCTTTGCTTAGGTTTTCTCTTTGCTCCAAATTTTATTTGCTATGAATTGGTGCAGATGTGCTTTCAGAGGGATTTTTTTCATCAATATATGCTGTTAATTCACAACTAAAAAGCAGTCAGGAACACTATACTCTTATTAATAAATGATCCTTTCATAAAAGACACATTTAAAACTATCAGCAATGCCCACGAGCAAACATATATATATAATAAATCTAACAGAAATATCCCTTCCTACAAAAGTTAGGGAAGATCTCAGATAAGACCCCAAACCTTTAGCTTGATAATATTCATATGGATCAGTCTAGTATCTGTTCATTCAGTGTTAAAATTGATTGAAGATGGTTACTAATACCCCCATCATTTGCTCCACTGTCCATTCTTTTAAATAACCTTTACAACTTTAATATAAGAGGCATTCATAAATATATTTTTTCCACTGTTCACACAGAACTCAAAGGTAAAACCAGAAGTTACTTCACTGGCTCTGGATATTGCAGCAAGCTTCCAGTGGCTACTCAGTTAAATACCCATTAGAGTCATTTCTAAAGGAGACATTCAAAAGCACTTCTGCTTAAAATCATGTGTAATATCATGGTTGGGACATTCACTTTTAGTATTGAACCATTCAGTTCAAATCTCTGCTCCTGACCAGGAAGGAAAGGCATATCAAAACATCAGATGAGTATTGTGGTGTATGGGTAGAGGAGGAACGCTGGCCTCTCTTACTTTTGAGGAGGGATGGGAGCCACTTATACATTCAGGAGAGGAATCCAGGACAATAAAAATGGCATAGGCACAGGAACAGCTACTGTGGGACAACAGAGAAATTGAGTGTTCATATCCCAGATCAGAGAGAGGCATAACAGCATGAAAAAGGAATAATCTACCTCGTATTCACCGAATTTATCACAGGGAAAGAGCATGCACATGGAAGTTTATCACACAACCAGCTGCTTTACTTCACTGTCAGCAAGTTACCTCCCAGTAACTTCTTATATCTCAAAGCCCTCCTTACTTTCCTGGGCAGGATTTAAACCACAGCCTCTCCTTAATGTCTTTAGAGGCCATCTCAGATATTTCTCTGCAAATGAGTTTTTATTGTACACACTGGTCCTGCAAGCACAATTTTCTTCTTGCTTTGTACAAGAGAACGTGGGTCCCCTATGCAGAAGTATGCTAACAAAGCAGGGTCTCTGGGAGCAGCCATCAGTGTCTTACTTGCTTCTGAAGTTACTGCAAGGAGACACTGAAAATTTCATCTGTCACAGGAAAATCAAACAGCCTATTTTCATTCTGCACACCGTACCTACACAAAGACATTTGGCCACCTGCTTTTAAAATGCCGAGTGTAAACACCTCACACTAACAAAAGTAGAGAACAATGTTTTTGATGGAGCTTGTTTTGATCTGGGCTATTGCCTTGCACATCTGGAGCCTATTGATAACAGCAGTCCGTCCTTAGGCTTAAAACTGGAGACATGACGTTTTTGTTAGTGTCGTTAATCTCATTAGATATCTACCCAGAAGTTTTTTGACAGGAAAATGAGTCAGAGACTGGAATGGATATGGATTTTTGGTTAACTTGCAAGACTTTTTCTCCAGCTTTGGAACACGCACAGTCACTAACATGAAAGAGCTTACACTGTGCAAAACCCTGTAAGCCCGGCATAACTCATGGCAGAAGGCAATTCCAACTGGTTCAACAATGTGAAGGCTACTTTCCGTTTGTTTCAACGGTGTGTAGACTGCATTCTACAGAATAGCTTAACAATTCGGGTTATTTCAATGAGCTGTTCACATTCAACCAACTTGTAGCCATTTGTTCAACCTTACAGTTCTAAATGCAACCAAATATTGTTCACAGTTTTAGTTGGGGTACATTCCCTTCCCAGCAGGGAACGTAGACCTAAACTGGGAAAACTTTCTTCTGATGCTACAAGTTATTTGAGAAGTTCTCCCTCTCTGCTCTGCCCTGCTGAGGCCTCATCTGGAGTCCTGTGTCCAGTTCTGGGCTCCTCAGCTCAAGAGGGACAGGGAATTGCTGGAGAGAGTCCAGCACAGGGCACCAAGATGATCAGGGGATGGAGCATCTTTCATACGAGGAAAGGCTGTGGGAACTGGGGCTGTTTAGTCTGGAGGAGACTGAGGGGGGATCTTATTAACATTCATAAATATCTAAAGGGTGGGTGTCAGGAGGTTGGGACATCCCTCTTTTCTATAGCAGCCAGCAACAGGACAAGGGGTGATGGGATGAAACTGGAACACAAAAAGTTCCACTTAAATGTAAGAAGAAACTGTTTGAGTGTTTCAGTGATGGAGCCCTGGCACAGGCTGCCCAGAGGGGTTGTGGAGGCTCCTTCCTTGGAGGTCTTCAAGACCCACCTGGACACGTTCCTGTGTGACCTGATCTAGGTGACCCTGCTTCTGCAGGGGGGTTGGACTGGATGATCTCTAAAGACCCCTTCCAACCCCACCATTCTGTGATTCTATGAAGACCATAGTAGTTTATAGATTATAATGTGGTGTTTGTGATGAGCACCAGATAAAGTACAAAGTGTTTAAATGGTGTTTGAAAGCACCATTCCCTTTTCACATTCACCCCTATGTTCCTGACTCTCTGTACTTGTGTGCCTGATATAGCATGAAATCCACTAGTGAGAAAAGCAACTGTAATGCACAAAGCCTCAAAGGAGATACTGTGATATATCCTCCTTGCCTTTTCTAATATGATGCAATTATTGAAATGGAAAATGAATAATATTTCACCATGCTGAGAATCAAAACGATACTCACTCTGTTTCTGGGATTATGGCCATTTAAAGGATTAACTTCAGAACAGCAGTCCAAGGAGATCTCAGCACTTTTGTACCAAAGGAAGCTGTTGCATGGCAGAATCAGCATCTGTGCAAACCGATACACTTTCTTCTCTAAAGGAGCTTCTCTTTCAGACTCAAAACCTCAAAATGAGCTGTCATCAGGAAGCCCAAGAGGATTTTCCTGTTTCTAGGGTTTTTTTTAACCTTTTCAATTAAAGTATTAACTTGTGGCTTACTCTGCTTGCAAAGGGCAGCCTTGCAAAATGACAGCTATGGGCCACAAGGTAGTTACACTTACTGAGGTGCCGATATTCAACTGGGAATTGATTGCTAATGGTGCAATTTGCCTTGACAATATCTCAGCATAAGAAACTGTTTCAACATTCTCAACAATCTTACTTTCTAGACATATCAAGATATGTCAAGATATTTTTCTTTCCCTCTGCTTTCAGTACCTTTTGGGGAAGTGATAACATGACATTTTGCACTTCAGTGCAAAGGGTACCAGGAACACCCATATGTAAAAATTAGGCAGCTGGCTTTACTCCTTCAGAGTGACAGATGTGATACGTTTTTATATAGGACAACTTGATGGGGCTGAATTGTGTGGTGAAGTAACACACTGTGAAATGCAGACACCTTTCTGCATTGTCCTCTGAAGGAAGGGAGAACCCCTGTGTCTCTGTCCCTGCTGCAATGCTGAGCACTATAAGCATCACGGTTGCAAACAGAGCATTTTGTCAGATTCATCTCTGCAGAAAGCCACAGAAGGTATGTAAGAAACTTTGAGGTCTGTTTTAGAAAACCCAGGGGAACAGTTGCAGAGTCACAGCAGTTCACAGACATGTTTAAGTTGTACAGTGCTACAACCAATTGCCATCTTAGAGTCTGCTGCACAGCTATCAAAAGAATTTGGGTTGGAAATACAGCCCACACACCTGCCTTGCTCTGCCAAAGACCAGTCAGAATAATGAGAGTGGAAAAGGAAAACTCAGAGCAGACCCCTCAACGTGCTGACTATACTCTTCCCAGATTGGTTTTTACTGAGCTCTCATTTTTCTTTCTGTGACTGAAGGGAAAAGCAGAAAAAAACCCCCAACAACACACCTTGCCAATTAGATTTAAACATTTAAATTGCCCCAACACATTGTATGAGAGAATTGATATTTACAAAGTTGATTAGAGAGATCTGACAAGTTCAATCAAACAAGACACAGCCTAGTACAGAATAAAGACTAACTTTGCAACAGCACAAGATTGAGACGTATCAGAAAAGCACCCAAAGGAGCAAATGCTCCATGGGAGGCTACTATGGCAACAAGCTCTTCTGGGTTTTTGAGCCCCTCCAGCACTCATGTCCCTCAACAGCTCCCACCACCCTGGAAGCAACAATTATATCTGCTCTAGAAATTAGCAGGAGTAGCACATGCCACTTCAAGCCTGGTGTTTCAGCCTGCACAGTGCTGAGCTAGGACATGGTAAATGACTGAAAAATGACAGCAGAGCAGCAGCTCTCCAGAACTTGTCACTCAAGGTTTTGTTTAAAACCAACAGGTTTTAAGTGCAGCTTTTCATTGCCATTTCTCAACCTTAGAACAACTGCAGTAATAGTGTTGGAGCTGTGGAGGACCCTGATAACAAGATTCATTTTATCTTAGATGTTCCCACTTGTAGCCATCTATATTTTTGCTAGTCAGGTAAACTGACACTAGAGTCAATAGGGAGTAATGAGTATTTCTAGAGAACAACTCATCTGCTTGTATTTACACATTCAATCCAAGAAGAAAGGAATCATGCTCCATAAGTAGCTTTTTCCTTCATCTGACTAGAAAAGAAATGTAGACAATCAGTTCAGATGCTTGTAATAACAGACACATCAGCATTGTATAAATCCTAATCCCAGTAATTTATTTTCACACTTTTTCAACTACAGATCACTTTTTCCTCCTCTGCCCAGATTACTCTGGAGGTCTTTTTTTTCCTGCTAAACATTCATGTCCTATACAGTAACACATTACATACACTTAATTCTCTAGGCCTCTGTTTTCACATTTGCTTGTACTCTCAGCTCTCTCCCTGTCAATGTTATTCTGGTTGCTGCCTTCTCCGAAACACGTCATTCTTAAACATTTTGGCTGGGGGTTGGGGTGGGGAGGGAAGAGGGTTTATTTCAAACAGCAAACCTCAAAAGACATTTAAGAATTCCATATAATCCCAGAGATATCCCACACTGTGGTCATTGCTATGCTTCCTTTACGTTTCATAAACCAGAAGGAAGCTGCATTAGTTTGTGCCTTTTGATTGTAGATAAAGATAACAACTGATGCATAAGATTAATGTATATTCATGAGTAGAATTATAGCTGTTCATGAAAGCACTACATTAGTGCCTGGTAATCAACATCTACTTTGCTTTCTTTTAATTTTAAAGTTAGCACAGTCACTAATCAAAGGTAATTACAACGCTGCCATTTGAAATGTTTATAAGGAGTTCTGTAGGAGGAAGAACAAGAAGAAGTGCAATTTCTTCCTCTACAGTGACACACGGTACTAGTGAACAACACTGTGATTTGGCTTCACAGAGCTTATCTGCAGAGTTTTGGCATGGAAATAGTAATTGTAAAAGCGATATTTTCATATCTGAATAAAGCCTTTTGCCCAAGAATCACAAGGCCAGAGTAAATATTAATAATTCCTATCTGCAAGATGAAGTACAGAAACACTGAAGCCACTCTTATTGGTAAAAGTGGGGCAAAGAATAGAGTAAGTTTCCAAGGAAGTACAAAACATCAGTGGCACAATCAAGGACAGCATTCACATGCCCTTCTTCTCACTCCTGAGACTGAGACAACCTTTGGAAAATAAGAATGAAATGAGTAGTCATTTTCATTCTTTCTAAACCACAGAAAAATAGGTCAGCCATGTTTTCATTTTAGACTACTACCCATTAATTCTATTTCCATTACAATTTGTTCTGTCAGCTTGCAAGAACTAGCCATCACAAGCTACAATCACGTGTTTGTTCCTAGACTAGCCTAACAGCACCTTGAATACAAAACACGGCTTTCTCTGAGACAGGAAAAGAAAGACTGGGGAAAGGAGAGCTACTGGTGTTTCAATATACACTTTACAAAAATGGTTGTTGCTTTTGCAACTTCTCCAATGTTCCTGGGAATAAGCCAGGTTCAGGTCCATCTATACATAAACCAGAAACCATAAACCACAAACCACAAATCTATGTTTTTTAGTGACTTTTTAGTGGCTTTTTTACTGGCTTTTTGAGTGGCTTTTTTAGTAGCTTTTGAGTGGCTTTCTAAGTGTCTTTTTTTAGTGTCTTTCTTTATTGTGTTTCTCTGATTCTATGGTTCTACGGTTCTCTGATGATGTTGTTTCTACGAGTCTATGGTGACAGGGCTCAGTGCTGCCGCCTTGTGTCCGAAAGCAAGAGCTGCAGCCGGGCTGCTCTCGTCTGCCACCATGTGGTGCAGCGTGAGTACTGCAGCGCTCGATTGACACCGCAGCGTGTGCGCGGCGCTGGGCTGTGACTGATGTCGGGGCATTCCCGCACTATTCTGATGGGCTGCTGGCTCCACAGACTATTTAGGAATTAGGAATTAGGAATTTAGGCTTTTTATGGTTTTGGTGGCTTTTTAGTGTCTTTTTAAGTGGTTTTTTAGTGTTTTTTTTTAATACAATGCTTTTTAAAAATAATATCCTTTTTAGGGGATTTTTTGTGGCTTTTTGTTAGCATTTTTAGTGGCTTTTTTAGTGACTTCTTTTCTTGTGTTTCCATGATTCTGTGTTTCTCTGGTTCTACGATTCCACGGTTCTCTGGCGCTGTGTTTCTACGAGTCTATGGTTCAGGGCTCGGTGCTGCCGCCTTGTGTCCGAATTGAAGAGCTGCGGCCGGGCTGCTCTCTTCTGCCACCATGTGGTGGAGCGTGAGTACTGCAGCGCTCGATTGACACCGCAGCGTGTGCGCGGCGCTGGGCTGTGACTGTCTGCTGTCGGGGCATTCCCGCACTATTCTGATGGGCTGCTGGCTCCACACACTATTTAGGAATTAGGAATTAGGAATTTAGGCTTTTTAGTGGTTTCTTGTGGCTTTTTAGTGGCTTTTTATGTTTTTTGGTGGCTTTTTAGTGCCTTTTTAAGTGGCTTTTTAGTGGCTTTTTTTAATACAATGCTTTTTAAAAATAATATCTTTTTTAGGGGATTCTTTTGTGGCTTTTTTCTCTTTTTAATGGCCTATTAGTGGTTTTTAGTGGCTTTTTTAATGACTTCTTTTCTTGTGTTTCTGTGGTTCTATGATTCTCTGGTTCTCTGGCTCTGTGTTTCTACGAGTCTATGGTGACAGAGCTCAGTGCTGCCGCCCTGTGTCCGAAATCAAGAGCTGCAGTCGGGCTGCTCTCTTCTGCCACCATGTGGTGACGCGTGAGTACTGCAGCGCTCGATTGACACCGCAGCGTGTGCGCGGCGCTGGGCTGTGACTGTCTGCTGTCGGGGCATTCCCGCACTATTCTGATGGGCTGCTGGCTCCACACACTATTTAGGAATTAGGAATTAGGAATTTAGGCTTTTTAGTGGTTTCTTGTGGCTTTTTAGTGGCTTTTTATGGTTTTTGGTGGCTTTTTTAGTGGCTTTTTTTATACAATGCTTTTTAAAAATAATGTCTTTTTTAGGGGATTTTTTGTGGGTTTTTAGTGGCTTTTTTAGTGATTTCTTTTCTTATGTTTCTATGATTCTGTGATTCTATGGTTCTATGATGTGTTTCTACGAGTCTATGGTGTCAGAGCTCAGTGCTGCCGCCTTGTGTCCGAATTGAAGAGCTGCAGCCGGGCTGCTCTCTTCTGCCACCATGTGGTGGAGCGTAAGTACTGCAGCGCTCGATTGACACCGCAGCGTGTGCGCGGCGCTGGGCTGTGACTGTCTGCTGTCGGGGCATTCCCGCACTATTCTGATGGGCTGCTGGCTCCACACACTATTTAGGAATTAGGAATTAGGAATTTAGGCTTTTTAGTGGTTTCTTGTGGCTTTTTAGTGGCTTTTTATGGTTTTTGGTGGCTTTTTTAGTGGCTTTTTTTATACAATGCTTTTTAAAAATAATGTCTTTTTTAGGGGATTTTTTGTGGGTTTTTAGTGGCTTTTTTAGTGATTTCTTTTCTTATGTTTCTATGATTCTGTGATTCTATGGTTCTATGATGTGTTTCTACGAGTCTATGGTGTCAGAGCTCAGTGCTGCCGCCTTGTGTCCGAATTGAAGAGCTGCAGCCGGGCTGCTCTCTTCTGCCACCATGTGGTGGAGCGTAAGTACTGCAGCGCTCGATTGACACCGCAGCGTGTGCGCGGCGCTGGGCTGTGACTGTCTGCTGTCGGGGCATTCCCGCACTATTCTGATGGGCTGCTGGCTCCACAGACTATTGAGGAATTAGGAATTAGGAATTTAGGCTTTTAATGGTTTTTTGGTGGCTTTTTTAGTGGCTTTTTAAGTGGCTTTTTATTGGCTTTTTTATACAATGCTTTTTAAAAATAATGTCTTTTTTTAGGGGATTTTTTGTGGCTTTTTAATCTTTTTTAATGGCTTTTTAGTGGTTTTTAAGTGGCTTTTTTAGTGACTTCTTTTCTTGTGTTTCTATGATTCTGTGATCCTATGGTTCTATGATTCTCTGGTTCTCTGGCTCTGTGTTTCTATGAGTCTGTGGTGTCAGAGCTCAGTGCTGCCGCCTTGTGTCCGAATTGAAGAGCTGCAGTCGGGCTGCTCTCGTCTGCCACCATGTGGTGACGCGTTAGTACTGCAGCGCTCACACTGCAGCGTGTGCGCGGCGCTGGGCTGTGACTGTCTGCTGTCGGGGCATTCCCGCACTATTCTGATGGGCTGCTGGCTCCACAGACTATTTAGAAATTAGGAATTAGGAATTTAGGCTTTTTAGTGGTTTCTTGTGGCTTTTTAGTGGCTTTTTATGGTTTTTGGTGGCTTTTTTAGTGGCTTTTTTTATACAATGCTTTTTAAAAATAATGTCTTTTTTAGGGGATTTTTTGTGGGTTTTTAGTGGCTTTTTTAGTGACTTCTTTTCTTGTGTTTCTATGGTTCTGTGATTCTATGGTTCTATGATGTGTTTCTACGAGTCTATGGTGACAGAGCTCAGTGCTGCCGCCCTGTGTCCGAAATCAAGAGCTGCAGCCGGGCTGCTCTCTTCTGCCACCATGTGGTGGAGCGTGAGTACTGCAGCGCTCGATTGACACCGCAGCGTGTGCGCGGCGCTGGGCTGTGACTGTCTGCTGTCGGGGCATTCCCGCACTATTCTGATGGGCTGCTGGCTCCACAGACTATTGAGGAATTAGGAATTAAAAATTTAGGCTTTTTAGTGGTTTCTTGTGGCTTTTTAGTGGCTTTTTATGGGTTTTCGTGGCTTTTTTAGTGGCTTTTTAGTGGCTTTTTTTATACAATGCTTTTTAAAAATAATGTCTTTTTTAGGGGATTTTTTGTGGTTTTTTAGTAGATTTTTTAATGGCTTTTTAGTGGTTTTTAGTGGCTTTTTTAGTGACTTCTTGTGTTTCTATGGTTCTGTGATTCTCTGGTTCTCTGATGTGTTTCTACGAGTCTATGGTTCAGGGCTCGGTGCTGCCGCCTTGTGTCCGAATTGAAGAGCTGCAGTCGGGCTGCTCTCGTCTGCCACCATGTGGTGAAGCGTGAGTACTGCAGCGCTCGATTGACACCGCAGCGTGTGCGCGGCGCTGGGCTGTGACTGTCTGCTGTCGGGGCATTCCCGCACTATTCTGATGGGCTGCTGGCTCCACAGACTATTTAGGGAATGCCGCGCCGCCACGTTGAGCCGCTGGGCAATGACAATGCGGCGTCAGGCGTTGCCAGGTAACGTCCATGCCAGCAGCCCATCAAAGAATTGCAAGAATGCCTTGCCGTCATTTTGGGTCACAAAATAGACTCAGTATCATATTCTTCCTCTCATCTACCTGCTTCTGAAATACAAGAAATTAATTAATGCTTGAAGCCAGCACATTTTTCTGTTGTAAACAGCAAATGGGCTTCATGAAGACACCCTTAGGTATTTACCTCAACAATCCTAGAGGATGAAGTCTTTAGTTTTACCTCCTCTCTTCCTCTCACCACCTTCTTACCCTTACTTAACTCTGTCACAGCTGAGCTTACTGGAGGGTTTTGGCACAAGTGTCATAACACAGCTCCATATAAGACTCATTTCCTGAAGCCAGATTTGACCATCTCCAGACCTCACACCCAGTGCCATCCTCACACACCTCTTCCTTTGGCTTTGGAAGGGCTTTGCCTATAACACTCCCAGGGCCCTGAGCTTTGCCACACAGGAGGAGAGCTTCTCCAGATAGCTAAATGTGTTTATCAGTCTTTCTGATGGTTAGTTAATTAAAACTTTTAACAGTTAGCAACCTTGGAACAGGCACAGGTTTACTCACCATTTTGACAGAGATCCATGCCTCCAGGATTCAATGTGCACAGGTAGACAACATGCATGGTTTGTCCCACTGACTGTCCCCACCTCCTCTGTCCACCCAGTGAAAACCAGCTTGTGACTCACGAAAGCATCCTGGTCTCCAGTGGCATTTTGGATTCCATTTGACAAGGACAATAGTTGCTATGGCTGGACGTTAGGAAGGACCACGAGCCCCCTTACTCAGTGCTCAGTGCTGTGGCTGCTGCTGCCTTAGATACCAGCACCAACCACAAGATCGGCTCTTCCCAGGTATCAGGATCTCCTTCAGAACTGGCTGATGTTTTGCTTTCACCAGTAAGAAGTCCTTGTGTTGTAGTCGTTAGAGACCACTGCTGGGCAAGAGAGCCAACATCAAAGCACACATCGCTGTCCCGTGCAGAGGCAAAGGCAGCAGTGACTGCAGGTGCCGGTGCTGCAGTGCCGCTCACACTGTGCAGGAAGCGAGACAGAGCACATGGCAAGCAGGACAGGAACGTACAATTGCCCTCTGACTGGCTCTCTTCTCAGAGGACAGGTAAGACATCAGCTATCCCTGCCTATGTAATTCAGCCCCTGGCAACATTTGCCCTTTAAGCAGTAATCAAGACCATTACCTTTCAGCATCACATGTTGCCAAAATGCCGTGAAAAACAACATTAGGTCTTTTAATTAAAACAGTGGATCAGTTCCACCTCTAGGACCTTCATGTCTTTTCTCAAGTTTCTTTCCATTCCTTCTGAAGAGTCTTGATGGAAAAAGTCGGTTTTAAGGGCTAGTTTAACTTCTGGGTGAACAGCAGGGCCTGACTGTTAAATCCTGTCCAGTTACCCCAGGACATCAGCAACATTGCTCCAAGGAAACTTGGACCCAGTGCACTGGAGCAGGTTCTATGATCAGACAAAGTACCCTCAGAAATTCACTATAATTCTGTCATTTCATTTGGAATGACTTTTTTTAAAATGACATCATTTGTATTTTTTTCCCTTGGCTATGCCAAAACCAAAGAACCAAGGCAAAACCTGAGGCAAATCACATTTTATAACTCTGAAAGCATAAATCTCAGCCACTTATACCTGTGCTTACAGAGGAGTCCTTGCTCTGTATGAACATAAAAGTACCAACCAGAGAGCTGCTTGAGAGGGTTATATGCTTCCCCATAAATGGAGATCAACCTTATAAACTCTTTTGTTTAACTGCATCTTTTTGCTGATTTCCACCAATTCGTTCAGGCACTAAGTTGCCAACGGTGGAATAAGGGTTGTTGGTGCTTGTTGCATTGCTGTCTTACCCTCGAGCTCTGCTTTAAAGCTGAGAGCTCTGCCAGGAAGGTGTGTGTCCAGCTGGGCAGCCAGGGGCAGCCAATGGCCTGGGTCACCTTGGGGAAGGCACATTCCAGGCTTATTTTTGTAACTTTCTATGACAGAAGTTTATAGAAATTAGATAAATGCAACTTTTCAAAGCCAATTCTTCCCCACTTCCTTATTTTGCAGAAGTAAGAGGGGGTTTTGAGTGTTGTTAAATTTAAGCCAACCATTACTTCGTGCAATCACAAGGTGACATTTGTTTGTCCCCAGACAACATTCAAAAATTCTGTGAAATGTACAGTGCAAAAGCTGTTTAAAAAGCCTTTGTAGTACTGAGAAAATCTACAGCAAGGTATCAAGCAACCAAAATAGATGAGTACTGCTTCAAGAGATGCTTGATCACGTATTAGAAAGAAAATGAGAAGAAAACGGACTTCTACAGTTTAAAGTAGTACTGCAAATTCAAACATCAGCTTTTAGCAAAAGCAGCCTCTGCTGGAGTAGCACATCTAGAATGTAAGAGCTAAATTACTGCAGGGCTCACTTGCCCAGTGGTCTGTTGGATGATTGTGCCGATGGAGCAACACATCTTTCTTGCAGCTGTATGACACTTTACTGACTCCATAGCTGCCCAAGAAGGCTGCAAAAACTTAGGGAAATAGGGCATCCCCAGGAGGGTGGGGATGATATATGCCTAGGATCCTCACAAGGTTAGACCAGAGGTTATTTGCCCCTAGCACTCAAGCATTCAAAGAGCCCAAATCTAGATACAGCCAGTTTTTATCAGGTCAGTTTCCTTGTTTCATCAGTAAGTGGAATCACTTACTGACATGGATTCTACTCATTTTCATATTGCCAGATTGAGGTGTCAGTTATGCTTCTGTGGGCAAACAATGCAGCAAGTCTATCAACATTATAATAATGTAATAACTCTATAGCATATGGAGTTGTCTTATATAAGTTTATGTCTTGCTTTATTATATACTTAGAAAAAAACTAAGTTAGTAAGACATAAGCAAGAATTCATTACTGTGTCAAAGATCATGGCCACATGGCTCATTTCAACTGTCACAGAGATACAGCTTGTTTATAATTACCTGACAGACACACACAAAGGTTCCTGTGAGAATAAGCCACCAATAGTAAAGCAAAACCTCAGATCTTGTACAAAAATCAGTATTCCTAACTATTAAAACAGTCAGCCTCTAATTACTTTAAATAATACATCTCTTTGAAACATTTCAGGCAATATATGAGCTCTTAAGTCTCTCAAAATACAAGGAAGGTTGTGATAATTTCTCTTAAGCATCTTCTAATTACAACAGAAATTGATCATTTCTCTAGAGCAAAAGCCTAACAGATAAACATTTTTTTTGTAATCACCTTCTTTAGGTTTTTATTAAGTAGTTGTGATCCTTCCTACAAAGTAAGTGAAATTAGTCTCTCATATTACCTGGCCTGGTTCCTCAAGGCACCCCTTACTACCCTGTGTCAGAGAATTTACTTGTTTAACAAAACTGGACCATGTTCTGCTTCCCAACAGTACAGAACTACTTTTGCTGAGGGCCTGATGCTGGGGTATTGTTTGGTTGGTTGGTTTGGTTTGAGGAGAGTGTGTTCATCCTCTCCTGGTAAGTCCTGTGCTTTAGGTTTAAATCCTCATTACACTTTCCTGCGATTACCCTGTATTAATCCTGAATTTGTTTCCATATCAGTCCAACTACAGCAAGAAACAGATGATGGAAAAGTTAAGCAAAGGTTGTGATTTGCTCCAGAGTATTTGCTCCACAGAATACGTTCATCTTGTTAAAAGACAGCAAAACACAGAGCCCTTGTGTTATTGCTCACAGGTACAGCAAAGCAAAGATGAGATTAATCATTTGAAGCTACCAAGATGAAAACATCCTAAAGATGAAGAGCACTTCAGCTTCTAAATGAAGAGCACTGATAAAATTATTTGATAAGGACCAAAAATGCTTATCTTCATTCATTGAATTCATTGCATTCCTCTGTCAATCCAGCTCCACAGGTCCTGGCTTCCTTGAAAATTCCTGCTTTTTTTTTTCCCACAAGTGCCTTGAAGAAAATAGTTCAAAGGAACCAGCAGCACAAGCCCATTCAGCCTCTGGTCCAACTCCACCTGCCAAGTCCAACTGATCTTTGCACATTTCTAGCAGTGACACAAATTCTGCAGACAACCCTTCCATCTGTGATACTCCACACACAAATAACTAGCTCACTGGAATCTGTCCCTCCTGTTATTCCCATTCTTTTTTGGTTCTTAATTATATAACTGACAAGCTTTTAGCAAGCAGTCCACTGCTACCAACACATTTGTCTGAGATTTGTCTGTCTGTCCCACAGGAAGCCTCCTGTGCAATGAACACTTTGTATCTCTTTCAGCAGTATTTTGATGTTTTACTTGACAGAAATCCTGCTTTCATTTCAGTCTGACACTCTGAGGCAGCTGCAGAACACTGAGCTAATCACCACCTTTCATTGCATTGTTCTTTAAACTTCACCTTAGCCCATGCATCCAGAAAATACCTTTGGCAGGAATGGAATCGGGTTTCTCAGCAACTTGCCTCTGTCTGCTCAAAGGGTTTTATAAACACATCCCATGTTTGTCTTCTTTTTGAGAAGATTTTTCCTCTGCAGCATTTGTTATGGAAAGAGGAGTCAGTATCTCCTCCCAAGTAGCCATTTCCACTCTTGCTGCTGGAGCAACAAGCCTGTCAATGAGCTCACCTCCGTAGGGCACCAGCACAACCACGCCTGTGTCCAGGCCTGATGGTGCTCAAATTGTTCCAGTTAGCTGGAAACCAGCCTTTGGATTTTTCCAGTTTGATAAGCAACTGTGGGTGTCCTTAAACATTTTCTCTCAAAAGGGAAATGCTGCAGAGCTGTAGCCAAGGACAGGAACCCATCTATCCCTGAAGGATGCACACTTCAGCTGTGATCAGCTTCCATGCTTTTAATACAGTGCTGTGTTGTTCTCGCATCAGACCCACATCCAATGCAAAAGTACAAACATCTGTGACCAGTAGTCAAAGGGATCTGGAAAAAAACAGCAAGCTAAGAAACAGACATGAGAGCCTTTCAAGACTGAGCAGAAAACCCAAATGAGCTTCCTGTCACCAGAAGAAGTCACCCAGCGCCACACAGCTTGTATTTCTCCTTGTTGAGCCAAAAAATCCTCCTGTGCCGATTCCAGGTTCATGACAGATTACACTTTGTGGAACACGCTGCATTTCCCTGCATTCACTTGCAGATTTTTCAGCCTTAACACAAAGCACTTGTAAATGAAGCAGTTCTTCTGTAGCATTAGCATGCATCAAGCAGTTGCATAGGAACAGCAGATCCACACGAGGGACCTTCAACCACCCCTCCATCAGCATTTCTGGGAGGAAGCACTGCCTGCCATGAGTCATTATCTCCAACAGCTGTACATCTGTACTGATTGGAATTCTTCTTTTGCAGATCATCCTGCCTTTCTTGGGTACCCAAGCAATAGAGCTGCCATTGTGCCAGCACCTGGACTCCCCACAATGCATCCATGGCAAGTCAATTGCCTTCCAGCCACCATTTTTCTAATCCTGACAAACTTTAAAAAGCATTTTCTCAAACCAAACCTGTGTGCATTTTTTACTGCCTTTTTCCCATGTTGCACATAATGATCATCATTACATTTTATTCATCACAACAGCAGTGCCATGATGAGTTAATACAGCCCTTATCTTCAGAGCCAGACCTCTCTATTTGTCAGAGGGAGTGTACGTTCCTTGTCACTCTCTCCTCTTGAAAGACAACCCAGGATAAACTGTTCTCTCATTATAGATTTTTTGAACATCTGAGGTATCAGTTTAAGTTTAGTAAGTGTCCACTCACACATTTCACAGATGCAGAGTAGCCAAATTTTAATTAGCTGCCCAAACCCGAAGAAAGCCTGAAAGTCTGTTTCCTGTTCAATCAAGCTTTGTCCTTCAGCTTTGTGTCAGCCCTTCCCACTTCCACTGTCAAAACAAATGAGAAAAAATTATTGCTCAGTTCTTCACACTTACCTTATCTGCTTCCTTTAAGCACTGCATCATTCCTTGGTTTGTACCTCTGTGTCCCTCCTAATCATGCAAAAACGGGATGGAGACAACTTGAATTCCATTCTGGGGGCTGCTGGATGCACTTCTGTAATTGCAAGGCTTATTGTGACATGGTCATGCTCTCTCGTGACTTATTGAGGAACATGAATGGTGGCTGGTAATTTCACACCTTTGTAGCTATAAATGCCATGGATGTGTTACCAGGAATCTTGAAGCCCAACTCTAGATGAGCATTTATTAATTTAGCCTATTGTCTACGTTTCTTAGAAGCTTTTTGTGGTACCTGAATAAGATTTTAACAGATCCTTGGCAAAACCAGTGGCCTTTCTTGTCCCTTCTTCCTCACCTTGCTGGCAGCTACATACCACCTACTCCTGTAGCCATTTCCAAACAGCCTCCTTGTACCAGCTACAGATACAGTGGGTTTGCCCTGCAGAAACAATTTGTGCCTTTCCAGTCATTTTCTCACACAGTTAGGACTCTAGCAATTTTTCCCCTGTGAAGAGTTCTGTAGTTGTTTGCATTACAAGTCACTGATGATATGAGCATTACATTTCTGTTACACAACCTCATTTACTTCCAATAAAACACACAGGCTGTTCTCTCTGAACTCTGAGAGGTCAGTCCCCCTCCCTGCTCTGAGCGTTTTTGTATGCCCTGTATGTCAAGAAATCTTCTGAGTTACTTGAAGCTGCAGCATTAGCACTTCTCTCATCATCGTCATCTCCTGAAGATGATGCATTGAAGCCTCTCTACCAAAAACCTTCCATCAGCAGAACCAGTCCACCCACATAACAGAGTTTCAGACAGGCTCTCACAGCTTTGTTTCAGAGGTTTTACTTCAGAAACATAGTTGCTTTTGCTCTTCCTCCTGAATAGGGAAGCAGCCATGGTCACTGCTTACAATGAGGATTTCCTCAACCTGTATATAATACAATTAATCAATTCTTCTCTCAGATTAACCACACTGGTTTTCTCCTTGGAAACTGAGTATCAGATGGTGTTAACTTCAGGACAACTGGATACTCATATGATACTCATGTATCATATGATCTGAAAACAAAGGGAGCGATTAGCAAGGTAACTTCCTGAGCTACCCCACAGAATGGCAGAGCAAACAATACCAGGACAAAAGCCTCCTTGGTCACGGCAGGCGTGGGAATGCATCCTATTTCCAGAGCTGGTGACATTAACCTTCAGCTGTAAGGCTCTTCAAGGAGCACTTCAGCAGCAAACAGAACTACTGTAAGGCTTGAGAATTAGGCAGTCCACTGGACCATGTACTTAGTGTCACATCCTTCAGATTTTAAGAAATGGTCCCATTCATCTCACATAGACCTGGAAATAAACTCTGATGAATTCTATCAAATAGGACAGCAGAGGCTGATTTCTCACAAAGTGTCACGCTAGATTATACTAGATCTGCACCTCGCTGCCTGAATATAAACCTTTGGGAAACTGGTCTAACATCCAATTTTAATATCTGAACAGGAGCTTGCTGCTGTTCCCTACCCTCAGTTCTATGCCAGCTACAGTATCAACACATTCCCCTTAAAAACGGAGCATTAACAGTGTTTTCTTGTACCACATTCTCTGAAGATTAGCATCTTCAGTCCAGCTACGTTAGAACAACATCTACAGACAAAAAAAAGCAGATTAGCCTGAGCTTTGTCATTCAGAGATCTTACCTTTAGCACTTCAATAACAACATGCTTCCCTTGTAAGCAAGGCTCACAGAAACCACTTGATCCCAGATGATCAGGACCCGGGACCAGCTACCCAAGTAGCTTGTGACAATCCACACCGTGGAGTGCAGGACGTAAGGCTGCATTACGTGCATGGAGACAGCTATTCCTATAAGAGAACTGGGCTGCACTAGATGCTACTTGGCAGTGGAAGTCCCTGCTCTATCCCAGCCACCACAGCCCAAGATGGACCATCTCGAGATACTACAGAGATGTGGCACTTCAACAGCTGTGACTGCAACACAGTCCCTCATCTGCTAGCATGCTGCGACAGCATCGAGTATTTGGGGCTGTGCTAAGAGAGCTGGGGAACCCTCAGCTCTGTGCAAGTACCATTTATTGAATCGTTTCCAGACTGGCAGCCCTGAGGGGATGCAATAAATCATGGACTTGGCCCAACAGCCTGTGAAATTGGTAAGGAGCAGTTGTTGAGTCTGCAGGTAGAGAAGGATCCAGAGCAAGCATTATCACACTGCCAAGACTGGAATTGCACAATTTCATATGCTCACTAAAATGGAACAGTTTTCTATATATTGAGGTTCAAAATATTTAAAAAAAAAAGTTTAGAAACATTACCCTTGTGTTAGCAGCTACAGAACCTCTCCTGCCAAAATAAAGTTAGTCCAGGATAGAAGAAAAACAAAAATGATGAACCTTTGCGTTAAAAGTTTGATTACATGAACCTCTGTCAGTAGGCTTAATCTCACTGGAGATTTCCTAAGGCACAGAAGTTATATTTGAAAATAAACCTAGAGCAGCCCTTCCTCCAACTCAGTTTTGCTGGTCCTTCCTCATACACAGACCTCAAAATGCATGCAGCAGCATATCACAAGTGCAATATACACTGACTAGTACTTGGAGAAGATTACCCATTGTTTGCACTGAAATAATTTGGCAGATGAAGCTGTGATAGAGCCTTGTGGTTTTTTCCCCCTAGAAATATCTATGTCCTATTTTCAATTTGAGGAACAGTATGTTAAATGCTTCAATTCCTCCCGCATCACTCAGTCTCACGTTTCACTGACACAGATCATGTAACATCATAACTAACTTTTAAAGTTGATTCTGGTTTTTTTCAGTTTGCAGTTGTGTGTTTATTACAAACAAAACCCTGAGGAACCTGTTATGACACAAGAAATACATCATGACAATTCATACAGTACAGAATTCACCCTCCTATTCACCAAGCACACAAGGCAGTATTTGTACTGCAGATGTTTCCAGATGTAGTTTTATTCCAGCGACTTCTTTGCAGTCTTTACATACATTTCAAAACAACACTAACCAAACTTATCACAGGACAGTACTTCAAAGAATCTTTAGTATATACTCCTTTATAAAAGGTTTTGACACAATGGAAAAGTCAGTCCAAAAAAGCTCATGTTACCAGGCTTCTTGATAAACAAGACACCGTGAAGTCCTGTAACCGGCATGAGCACAGGCATCCCTTAACAATGGATCTCTCTTCCAAATTCCTCTCTTAAATAAACAGGTTTCAATTCTGTTCAGTAGACAAGTTTCTATTATGATACTGTCCATTGACTGTTGTGCTTTCCAAAAGGCAAGCATACTACAGAAATAACATTCCCTACCTGACAGGAGAGAGACATTTAGTAAACATGTATTTGTTTCCTGTTCCAGCAGAGGAATCCAAGTTCACTGAAATTCTCATCATGGCTAAATCCAGCACGCCCCGCTTACAACTTCTTCTTCTTTGTCTGCTCCCCAGAGTCTAGTTTACGTTTCTTAGTGGAAATTAGTTCATCGTCTTTTTCATCATCTTAAAAAACAAGACAGAGTTAGTTAGTCAAAGTCAGCAAAGACAGTATCTTTGTCTTAAATACCATCTTCATCTCAGAACAACTGACTTAACTCTAAGATGCCTGGAAAAACAACATCCTTGTTTTTGAAATGTGAGCAATATGTAGACAGAACAGGAATTCTTTCTTGTTATACTACCACAGACCACTAAAGAACTAAGAAGAGGCCTTGCTATGCTACTGTATAGTATCTGTTCTACAGAAATTTTGTAATAGATAAGACAAAAAGAGAAGGACATCTTAGAAGGAGAAAGTAATGTCCAGGTCAATTAACAATTTATTTTTTTAGCCTTTGGATGAAGGCTGGCTAAAAAAAAATAGAGTGGAAAAAAAACCACCCTAAACCATACAGAACTAATGGAGCAAGGCAGAGACAGAAAAACTGCCACTGGTGAAGAAACTCCCAGAACAAAAAAAGGGAACAAGATAGCAAAAGCCCGTTTCTTTTGAAAAGGCTTGCTGACAACTGTTCTGGTAGACTGAAACACTATTGTCTGTTCTGAAAGTCCAGAATTCCTTTTTCTAGATTCCTTCTTGTGGTTGTTAATGGCTCCTCACTTTCCTCAGCAATTGAAAAACTAAATTCCTTCCTCCTGTCAAATATTTCTTCCTAGATTACCCTCCCAGCCTAGATTACCCCATGATTAAAAGTGAAGAGGGCAGTAAACATTTTCTTCAGTAATCTGTCACATGGATATTTAATTTAATTTCCTTCTCAGCCTCCAAGCTCTGCAAACATAACAATAACCTGACTGACATCCACACCTTGGGTCAAGACAGCAGCACTTAAACAGGCTTTAAACCACTTTCTGTTTTAACGTTACTGTGACTGAATCTGTTGGCTTCAGCTCTAACTACACTTCTACAGACTCTTTAACCATTCCCCGCTTCCACAAACGACAGCAGGAGGGGATATGAAATGGCAGGAGAGGCTCCATTAATTCTAAGAGAACCGGCACACAAGCACTGAGATGTAACTATCCCTGCAGCCGACTCCCGCTCTGCCGCTGCAGGGGTCAGCAGAACATCCTTTGGGCTCTGGGCAGGGAGGGCTGCAGCCACAGCCCCCTCTCGGCACCCGCCCCCCAGCTCGGCTGCCGCACGCCGGGGCCTCACCCGACTCCAGCGCCTCCCGCTCCTCGTCCGGCAGGAATCTCGCTTTGCCCGGGGGCCGCGGCGCGTCGGCGCCGTTGTCCTCGTACATGTTGGACCACTTTATCGCCATGTCGAGGGCTGGAGGCGGCGGGGGCTTCTTCTCTGGCGGGCTGTAGGTCTCGGGCGGGGGCACGGCGTTGCTCCGCCACACCTTGAACTCCTTGGGGGGCTGCGCGAGAGAGCAGGGCTACCGTCACACCGGGCCCGGGCGCCCGCCCGAGGCGCGGCCCTCAGCCCCGACCCCGGCTCCGGCCCCGGCCCCGGCGCCCGCCCCAGCCCCGGCCGCCTCGCACCTCCTCGGGCGCCCGCAGGACGCGGCTCTCCCAGTCGATCTGCTTGTTGAGCGGGTTGTAGAGGAACGCGGGCGGCTGGGACACCTTGCGGAACAGCTCGTCTGGCGGCGGCAGCCGCGGCCGCCGCCCCGGGCTGTCCTCCGCCGCCACGCCGCCCCCTGCCTGCCGCTCGTCGGGCTGAGGCTCCTCGGCCTCCGAGTCCGAGCTGGAGCTGCCGTAGGCCGCGAAATAGCTTAGCGGATCCTCTCCCTCGGCCGCCATGGCGGGGCCTGCCGCCGCGACAGTGCCCGCACGGAAACCGGGCCCGCGCCGAGGGTTCCGGCCCGCGGCCGCCCGGCAGCCCCGCCGCGCCCTCGGGGCGCGAAACGCACCCGGTACCGCTGCTCGAGCCCCCGTTTGTACACGGTGACGAGGAGCTCGCAGGAGCTGAGGGAAGCCACCCTTCCCTGGGCATTCCGGGCTCACGCTGGTACACGAGGGCTTTCGCCTGGCAGCGCCCAGAGACACACACAGAAAGTCGGACGTGAAGCAGAGACGAGCTCCCTTTCTCCTTCACAGCTCCAGCCTTAAGGAGGGAGAAAATGCATCTTAAGCGTTCAAGCGTTCACTAGCCCAGGGCAGAGACAGCTTTGAACATCACCTATCGAGTCACAGCTTAAGCAGTCACCTTAAGCACTCACATAGGGTATCTTCATGAAAATAGTTTCAAAATCGATTGAAAAAGGCTTGTACCAGACTTCTCTTGTTGCCAAGGCCCATGTATCTGTTTTTGCATCACATAAACTACTTACTAGTGCCATTCTGATTACCTACACGACCAAGAAAGCAGAACAAGGTGTAAGGAAAGGGCCTGAGTTGCAATATGATCAATTCCTTTATTGCAAAGATACTAAACTGGATCCAGCTGATGTCTCATAATCAATACTATAATCATTACTTTGAAAGAAACTCTACACGCCCATTACAATGAAAACTACTGCTGCACTGAGCCTCCACGGTCAACGTTTGCAAATCCTTTTTTGAGTCACGCTCAGCCCTCCAAACGTTTTGTTTTCCCCCTACTATTAAAGAAAACTAAATCTTGAAAATGAAGTCAACTTCTGTGTGGCTGGAAGCAACACTTCTCAGGTCTTTAAGAAGCTGAGAGATTGAGTCATTTGAAAAAAAAACTAAGAGTCGGGTTAGCAACACTATTCATACCCACAGAAAGTGTAGTTAAGCTAGTTCAGCAGCCAACATCTTCACTCCACGTGTGTGTTTTCCCTACACACTGCAGCAGAATGAGTCCCACAGGCACAGGCGTTTCACATGAAGTCAGTCTTTCCACCAGACAAACCTCTCTAGCAAGACAGTGAGAGCTAAAGCCTCCCGCACACACAAAACCAAAACCACACATCCAGACACGGGTGAGATCTCCTCACGCAATCTACACATCTTAATAACAAGGCAGAGAGGAAAACAGGCAATTACACAAAAGAGTTTATTCCAAAAGTTGTGACAAAAATATTTCAAATCTAAAAAAACCACAGCATGTTATAAACACTTGGTAAGACATTCACTGAAGGCCTGGGGTCAGTCGGCTCCACAGCAGCAGCGGCGCCTGCTCGGGCCAACTCCGGCCGCAAGCGCCCCGCGGTCGGGCTCCAATGTGAGGCCGTCTGTGCCATGCGCCCAGGCACCTCCTTGGGGAAGGCCAAGCTTGCTTGCCCTCATCTGTTACAGGAAAGGAAGCAGGGACCCAAACCCAAGTACAGCTCTTTAGGCGGTTACAGGAGATACTTAGAGAAATCAATTTTGTGGCATCCAGAGTATGTGTAAGAGGTTAATGGAAGAGAGGGATTTAAGACTACCCTTAATGTCATGTTAGAGAGCAAAATTTTGCCTTCTGAGCCAAGCAGTTTTGTTGAAAAGAATTTTCACTGTCTGACTTTAGCTGTATACAAGAAAACCAAGGATTTTTTATAAACACTGAACAGAAGCCCATATCCACATCTTTACTGGATGTAAGCTGTTTATACGCTAAGTATGGAGTGTAGGTGAGCATTGCAGTTTATTTTAATCTACTTTCAAAACCAGAGTAAACATGAAAAAAAACACCCAGAAACGATGCTGAGGTCCTGCAGATGGCCTGTCTCCACAGGAGAACACAGCTTACCTGGGTTTGAACTGGAATGGAATTACATGGCTTCAGCGCTGTACGAGAGCCAAAATCATTTAAAGCCTTAAATACAAACCTACCCTTTGATATGTCAAAGCATCCCGCTAAAGTCCCATCCTGCAGAACACAACTGTACACATTCCCAAGTAAGAGTTTGCCTTTGATTGGTAATTTTAAAGTGATCATAGGCCTGCTTTGTAAAAACTAGATTACAGCTCAAGAGTAGAGTATGAGAGGAACAGAGCATGTTACATTGTGTCAAGAAATGAGAACCTTCCCATGTTGAAATAGTTTAAAATGCATTCGACTCTAAACAATCTGAAATGTAAACGTGTCTATCTGCTTTGAAGAGTAGGTATCTGAAGTGCAACACTTCCAAGAGTCTTTCAGGTACCGACCCTTCCTTGCTACAGGACTCCTCCTCCACTTCCCTACTAGAACAAAACATACCAGCTTTGTTTCTTAATAGCATGATACAGTGACAAAGAGCATTCCCCAGTGATATTTTCTTACAGCCCAGGTGATGCTGTTACAGCAGTTTATGTTCCTTTTCCAGTACTAATGAGAATTTGTGTTTAAAGTGCATCTCAAATCACAAATCTCTAACGCACACACACGAGAACCATACGCAGAGATTTGTGCAAGTACGTTTGCTGTCCCACCTCACTGTGATTTTGGTTTACTACACAAAGTCCAGACAATTCAGAGACATCTCGCAAACAAGCATAGCTACAGATTTGTCCAGATTTCAGGGCTTTTTGGAAATGGAGCTGCATACACATACATAGAAGGCAGAATTTATCCTACAGAGGAACATTTAATTTGGTAAACAAGTTCAAGGTTTTTGGTAAGAACGTTTAAACTTCTTATTCAGAATTTTTTAATACTCAATATTTTTTCTAATTATCTTTCCAAATTCACCCATCACAGAAACATTAAGAAAAGCAGATTTGTAAGGTTCTGTAGGAAGAAAACACCCCTTTGCTCCATAACTGCAGCTTAAGTATCTGCAGCCAAACGTGAAGTCTTAAACACACTGCTTTAAAAAGCAAATCTTTGCAGGTATAATACCATGATCTTTTGAAAAGTAGAAAAAGCTCCCTAAAAAACATAGATCAAGCAGCTCCAGAGTCACTCAATTACAAAAATCAAATTACCCCTTTAAAACAGTAAATTGCATCGATTGCTTCCTCTGATATTGCTAGTTAAGTTTGAAGACAATTTAGAACGTTCTAAAGCATCACACAAAGTTTCAGTACGTTGGGATCAACAGAGAAGTTGTTATGTTCACTGGGGCTGAAGAGAACGTGATCTTAGAGGCAAAAAGCAATTGTCACTGGAACTAGTGCAGGGCTCCTGCTGCTCTGCCTGGAGCTCTGGGGGGAGTGGAGGAGCGCCGGGATCGCCAGGCCCTGGAAGGGTGCCCGAGAACACAGCACGTGCTGCATTTCCCATCTCCGCAACTGGCACGTTCATGGAGTGAAGGGAGACGGCAGACACAAAGGCAGCGGTGCTGTAATCTTCTTCTGGATGGTATATTGGGGTAGATTCCTTGTCTTTTGTTTTATCAAAAAAATTGGATTCATCAGAATACGATCTAGAAAGATTGTTTGTTCCTCCATACAGTGAGGTCATACAGGTGCTGCAGCTTAGACCTGAGACAAAAACGAGAGACTGGATTTAATTGCAAGACAGTGCACTCTTAAAACTGTGCTCCGGTTTAGCATCAGTTGATCTCGTCAAGGAGCAACTGTCTGTAATTTTAACAGGCTAACCTCTTCATCTCACCTGTGACACCCCAATACACACGACACATTAAAAAAATACATGCAGGTTACTTAGGCTGATGTGAATGATTTCTCTGTATCTCTGTACCAGCTACTGTTTTCCAGAGACATCATAATTTAAGGTTTGTTTTAGGAAGTCACTTTAGTCCCTTGAGTCATCTTTTGATAGTTTTTTCTCCCTATTCAAACCTTTAAAAGCTTCAACCACATGGTTCTACTCCAAAGCGGACTGCACTTGAAGGCTGGTTTACCTGAAGCCAGAGAAAACTTTAGGTCTTTCATCTCTAGTGTTGAAATGTACCTCTTCCTTCCTTATTTCTCTTTTGATGGGTGTGAAAGGAGAAGTAAGGTTTTTGGTTTAGATGGCTTTGGCTTTTTTTAATCTTCCTTAAAACTGAAGTGCATATAGTCACTTCAAGATTTGTGTGTCAACAAAATCTCTCTGCCTGTATGAAACAAAACACACACATTTGCAGTGTCTGATTTTAAGTTTTGGCATTGAAGGCATATAGGAGAATTCCTCTCAGGCTTTTGCTGGCTTATCTTCTGCTGAGGTGCAAACTTTGACAAAACCAGAACATCCTGCCACAGCAGTAAATAGCTTCAAGAGAAATGCAAGATGGAAGATAACCACGTATTGTGAGTTCTGAATTAGAGCTTCAGAGAAAGCAAAACTGAAATGTGAAGACAGACATATCCATCATAAATACACCTGACAGAGCTTTCTGAAATCTGTTACTTGTGATGTGTTCAGGTAGTAAAAAGGCAAAGGCAGGGTATATGCACTAGGTAAAGTCCACACGTTCCAAAATGTTTCTCCTAAACACTATGAGGAAAAAATCCCACCAAAACGTCATTACTAAGAAACATGATTTAAAGAATCATTGACATTTAATTTTGCAGACCCTCAAAATAAAACATGTCATACAAAATATTCCTATAAAGTCCTTACCTTTGAGAGCTTCAAGTTTTTCATTTTTTACTTTTAACACCACATCAGTTATCTTTTGTAACAGGAAGTTTTGTGTTCTTTCTCGTCTGATGGATTCAATTAAAAAATCTAGTCCCTTTGGGTTTTCTGCTAAGTAGTCCAGTAACTTCCCAGTTTTTTTCCTACTGGAAGATCTGGAAGAAATTTCTTCTGTATCTTCTCTTGTGAGGATTTTCTTTGAACGTAGGTAATCAAAATGTCTCTCAGCTATGATTTTATCACACAAGTAAGGACGCATCCGTTCTAAAGCCTGAAAAACAAAGACCGGTATTAGCCCATCTTTCCATTTATTCAGAAGCCCTGTATTTGAAACCTGGATGATCCTGACACAAGTTAAAGGAAACAATTCTTAAAGCTGCTCCTGTGTTACCTAGCAGATATTATTCTCCTTGTAAAGAAAACAATTAAAAAGTTATCTAATTTACTCACCTCTTTCATTAGTTTCCTTTGAGGGAACTCAGGACTTTTAATGCACGTTAAGTAATATGGCAAAGAGCTACTGAAAACGTTACCTGTATCACGTCTGTGGTTATCCCATTTCAGAACAGTCAGGAGTAAGAATGAAAAGAGACTACACCAACAAAACACATCAACCAACAAGACACATCAGCACCTACTCACTTTGTCTACAGACACACTAATTCTCGATGACTACCCAATGACCATGTTTCCATACTATTTGTATTCACAAGGCACCACTCAAAGTATTGCAGTTACTGCTCTTTTCTGTACATCCAGCAAAAGCAGTCTCAGAGCAACAGCATGAATATATTAATGTTTTAAAAGGTTTGTTAAATAAACACCACTATTTATAAGTTCAAGAGGTTACTGGCATCCAATACACATGCCCTTTCATCCACAGATGTATCTATTCTCAAAAGATTTTACTGTCTGCCTTTTGCCCTCATCAAACTGTCTTCTTTTGGTTTAAAATTTTGTCTTAAGCACCTGCAGCAACTTGCACATCTCTAACACGCTGCATAGGCCACTGAGATACTGCAACTCTGATGAGGAAAGGCTGTGGGAACTGGGGCTGTTTATTCTAGAAAAGAGAAGACTGAGGGGGGATCTTATTTATATTTACAAATACCTAAAGGGTGGGTGGCAGGAGGTTGGGACATCCCTTTTTTCTATGATATCTAGCAACAGGACGAGGGGTAATGGGATGAAGCTGGAACACAAAAAGTTCCACTTAAATATAAGAAAAAACTACTTCACTGTGAGGTGAGGGAGGCCTGGCACAGGCTGCCCAGAGGGGTTGTGGAGGCTCCTTCCTTGGAGGTCTTCAAGACCCATCTGGACATGTTCCTATGAAACCTGATCTAGGTGACCCTGCTTCTGCAGGAGGGTTGGACTAAATGATCTCTAAAGGTCCCTTCCAACCCCTACCATTCTATGACTCTGGCAGAAACAAAATTACTCTATCTGCAGTACAACCTTGGTTTACAAGTGCTGACTGGCGGCTCAGGTCCTCTCTACAACCAGTGAAAAGAAAGAGGTGGAACAATCTGCCCAAGGAAGGGGACTCCATCCACCAGCTAAAGACCCTAACCTGCAGATGTCTGTCTTAAACACTGAAATAGCAGTGCCACTTTCCATCTCCAGGGACTGCAACATCCACTATCAGATCACACTCGCTCAGAAATAATCCTCCTGGGGAAACATGTTCTTTTCTGTCATCATATTCAACTCCAACCTGACCACTGATTTATTTCTGAGGTAGTTTTATAGAAGCTATGTCAGAACTGAAGACTGCCATGTCACTGCTTTAACTTCCTCCTCGGAGGATGGAGTGTCCTCTCCTACACTGCTCAATTTATTTTACAGTTATCAGAACAAAAACCAATTTCCCTCCACCTTGTTCAGAGGGTGTATACAAGCACAAACATCACCCAAATCTAAATGGCATTCACCTCACTTCAATCTGTACATTAACAAGCCTGCTTGATATCAACATTGGAACATAACTAACAAGTGTTCACAACTCTCTGGTTTCAGTATCTGCTACTCTGTTAAGATGAGAGTTACAAATAACATCTCTGTGCTTGAAAACCAAGCTCATTTTATATAATACTACAAATTTGTCAGCTTCTGCCACCAACATTTTCCCCTTCATACAAGAAGTCAAATATGCAGTAGGTGAATATTACTGATGTGAAAAAACTAATCTGCACAAAGTTTCCCTTCATTCAAAAAAAAAGAAAGAAAGGAAACAGAAAAAAGGAGAGCCAGAAGGAAAAACACCTTTACATACAAGTCATGTGAAGAGATAGAAAGAAATGTAACTTATTTCCTGAAGCAGAAGATGTGTTCTAGTTGCTCTTCAGGATCCAACAAATGCTAAACCATCAATAAACAGCCTGTGGTTACACAGTTGTTAAAGAAAACATCAGTTGAGCATGCACGGAAGATAAAGGAAGACTTTTGGCAGCAGACTGTCACCACTAGAACAAACACAACATAAAACTGAAAATACAAGGGTGTAGCTCCACGCTAGCCAATCTAAGTGCAAGGAATCCCTTCCTCTGCAGGGCAGTTGCATCTTCCTAAACTTTCCATTGTCCAGTCAAGAAATGGAATCAGTGGTTTTTATTCCCCCCAGTCCAACAGCCAGCTTAATTACCTGATCCAGTTTAATGTGCAGTCACACTGGCACCAGTGGTAGCATAACAACTATGATAAGAGCAGAAAAGTGCAACAGTATAGCCTATATCAATTTAGGTAGCTTGGGAATTCATCTCGAGTGTCCAACTGCAATAAGCCCATGCCTGAGTGGTTATGAATGCAGCATGTAATACAGATTTCTTCAGTTCTCATGGAAATGTCCTCCTACCACCAGAAGGATCAATCAGTAAACTCTGAAACATAAATCAGTCAACATTTCAACACAAAAAGAATGGAGTGAGGTGCTACTGAATAGGACTACTATTGTGTTTTGACTAACATCTTCCTGTAATGAGTCTTTCACCATACGAAGCGCATCAGTTCTGAATTCCCCTCTGCACTGTCCTCACAGGCTAGCAGTTTATGCAGGACAGAAAGAGTAAACACATTAGAACAGAAGAACTAATTACACTTTGCTCTCCAGTGATGATTTTGTATGGCTCACTGCCTCCCCCTCAGCTCTCAAATGAAGGAGTTCGACCTTTATAATTTCTCCTCAGGTTTACCCAGACCAAGTTATCCTTGCAAGTTAGCTTTCTGAGGTATGCTATCACATAGCATACACAGCACTTCTGGTCACGCAGCACTTCTGTTCAGTGGGATCCTACCAGAGTTACTTGAACAGCTTTGAAACAGATCAGTGAGTTTACGCTGAACCAGCACTTTGTATTGTGAAGCTGTGACATTTAAAATCTGACAGAAGAAGCTCTGAAGTCAGATTTATTGGATTGTATTTTGATGGTAAAACTAATGTTATTTCTTTCTTATTATTAGGTGTTTGTCAAGTTCTCCAGTTACTATAGAAGGCCATATAAGACAAAGGGCTGAAGCAACATACGTGTACTTCTGTGAGATGCAACTGTGAATTCAGTTAGGCACAGATTAACATACATGTAACATTATACATATAGTTTTAAGTAGGTCTTATCTTTTTTGGTGTATCTACCGGATGCTAACCGTTGCAGTATTACCCTGTGGCTCCAAAGAAGCAAGTAATAACTTGAAAAAGGTGCCTCACGTAACTATGACAAAGCAGTTAAAGACAAGTACGTGCGCATAACACTAGTAAGAAACCAGAACTCAACTCCAAGCGTTCTTTATTGTACTGTAAAGGAACACAAAATCCCAAGCAACTCAAACATAAGGCACTGTAAATCATACACAGAAGCACTGATGGTCACTAACTAATTCATAAACTGCTCCTGTTTTTTTTGTTGCTGTTGTTTTTAAATCAATGACTTGCTGAGGATGGTTAGCACATTGCTTACTCCCAGTGTCGAACAGAAATGAGTAAATCCAGACTGAATCAAGGTGAAGTGTTCCCTCAGATTCCAGACACCACTGAATAAAAACGGGATGTGGGGGGGAAATTCCTCCAAAAAAACCCCAAATTAACCCAAACATTCATGGTCTGTAAGACAGATCTTACTAACATCAAGAGAAGTATATACCTTTTGCAGCCAACCCTTGGATGCCATGCTAGTTACTCATCCCTCATCCTCTACTCGGTCTCCTCCCTGCACAGAGGCACCGTGACAGCCAAACCCTTCCTCCTCCTGCCTTAAAACACGGCACAGGGGCAGGCGGCTCAGAGGAAGACAGAAAGCGGCGCTGCCAGATTAATACCTGTCCCCAGGGCTAAGCTCTCGCAAGCCGCTCCCAGCCTTACAGCGGGACGGCCCTCGCAGCCGCAATCCCCGTCAAGCTCCGGGCGCGACGTGGGCCCCGGGGCCCCTTCCCGCCGCCCCCGCCGCGCCGCACGTGACCCGCCCGCCCCCGCCGGGGCCCTTCGGGAAGCGGCGGGGAATTCCGGGCGGCGCGGTGCTGCCCGGCCCGGCCGCCGCTGCCCACCGTCCCGCCCCGGCGCCAGCCGCCCCCTCCGCGGCCCGCTCCGCCAGAGGCGGCTCCCGCTCCCCACGCAGGGCCCCGGCCCCACTCCGCCGCTGCACGCCCGGCCTCTCGGCCCGGCACACCACTTACATCCTTCTTCACCTCGGCCATTTCGTCCTCCGTTAGCAGCCGCCCCACAGCTCCGGAGACCGAGAGGGACACGGAGCTGCCGCCGGAGCCCGGGCCCGGCCCTTCCATAGCGAACCCGCCCCAGCGCGGCCGCCGCTGGGGAACGCGGCTGCGGGCAGCGCTTCCGGCGCGCGCCCCGGCCCCCGCTCAGCCGCCAATGGGCCCTCGGAGAGGACGCTCGCGGGCGCGTGGCTCCGCCCAGTCGCGCGTGCGCGGAGGGACACGCAGCCCGCCCGGCGCGGGACAGCGGCACCGCGCCCGCACCGCGCCCGGCCGGCAGCGCGCTGCCCCGGGATACGGCTTCGTTCCGCAGGAAGCGCGGCGCGGCCGGGCCGTGCGGGGCAGCTCCCGCCTCCCGCGCCGCTGGCAGCCCGCCGTGCTCCCGGGCCGTGCCCCTGCTAGCGGCGGGCGGGGCCAGTCCCGCGCCCGCTCCGCTAAAGCAGGTGCTTGGCAATGCTGAGCGGGCGCGGGCGCCGCGGGGCTGCAGCCTTCGCGGTTACACTCCACCGACGCGGCCTGGAAAGGCTGCGCTCTGCCCTGGCCACGACACACGTGTTACAGCCTGTTCTGAACTCGGCGGTCGATGAGAGGAGGGGACGCGGACCCACCGCTGTAAAGGGCTCTCTTCCGAGGCTGCTGCGGGTGTGACGAGCCGAGCCGTGCGCCCCGGAGCAGCCGCAGCTCGCCTCTCACGCCTCCGAAGGCCGGGGGGCCCCGCCGCCGGGTGCCGCTGCCCCGCCGGGATGCCGCCGCGCCAGCTCCCGCCCTGCCCGGTGCCGCCGGCCCGGCCCCGCGCAGGAGCCGGCTCGGAAGGAAAAGGGAGAAGACAAAATTTAGTCACTCTTTTTTTTCAACTCTCAAAGGTAAAACCCAGGCTATTGCTGCAGTCTTGAAAAGTTTGGGGGTTTTTTTGCAGCACTTTACTGCATAGTAGAAGCAACCAATGCACAGATTTGCCATCAAGAAGGCAAAACTACCAGTTTTACAGTATTTCACAAAGCCTTGTCAACACAACCATACTCCAACTAGTAACTGCATTGATATCTATTTTACACTGTTAGCATTCCCAGCTTTTCAATAAATGCACTGGATAGCAAAGGTCCTGCCCAGAACATCTGAAAAATAAAGGGCCAGTCACCAATCTTAGCTGGTGACACGGCTGATTTCTGTATAAGTGGGTGCTAAAAGCACAGCCCAAGCTTGGTTACCTGAAAACACCCAACCAGCTTTGCCCTCTGCCATTGCTGGGAAGACACTTCTGCCCAGTGACAATCTTTCAGACTTGCCCTCACCACCCAGCCCTGCAGATTCGATTGCGAGTAGTTTGGCAGCACACCTCTGCTCACGACTCAAAGCTGCCTGTGTATCTGGAATAAACATCTGAAATAGAAAGTAAATGAATATTTATCTCCTCAGAGGGCTGCAGGGAAAGCTGTATTTTCCAAGTCCAAGATCCTTCCTAATCCGTGCTAGGCATCCAAATACATGGCAAAGTTGCAGATTCTCTGATGCTTCCAGTGAGGGGATTGTGGCACTTCTGAGACAGAACTAGGCGTCTTCCCAGCACCTGACTCCCATCCTTGTTCATTAAACTGAATGCCTTTCAGCTCCTCCTCTTCAAGGTGAATTATATTGTTGACTTTGCTGGCTCCATACAATACTGCTGATAAAAATAGCCATTGTGCATTCTGGATTTAGAGTATTTGTTAATAACCTTGCTCAGCGAGAGGCACAGTTCAAAACCACGTGATGTCTGGAGGGTTAGGCTTCTGGATTCCTGAGCCGTGTACAAGACAAACTGAATGCAATTAACTTCAGCAATCAGGAAAAGAGCATGTGGTTAGAGAATACAAGAACAGAATATTTTTGCACACTTAATGCCAATAAACGCTAACAGGATTTAGTGGTGCAGCTGGAAGAAGACTACGCTCAGCATGAAACTCATTTCAGGAGGTTAGCATCAGTTCAATATCAAGAAGTGATCCTCAATGAAAAGCGAGTTAAGAGGGATTTCTTTATTTCAAGGGATCTGGGAAGATTTTGGCCACAAAGGTGCACGTAAATGTTTATTAATTGCACCAAACTAGGTGTATCTACATTAGACACAGCACTGATTTAAATATATTAGTATAAACCCCGTACTTTTAACCACTGTAGTTTAATTAGTACAAAGGCTACACTTAGATCAGCTCTAAAGTAATGTTTCCTTGCCATTGCTTCTCTAGCAGGAAGCATTAGATTGTGTATTCTTTAAAGTCATATTACTAGCAAGGCTGTGCAGTTTGGAAGTGATGTAGTTCTTTTGCTATGGTACCGTTAATTTATTTTGAGTTTCTGAAAAACTTAAATTGAGGCAATAATATTGAGGCCTTGAACAACTGAATCTTGAGTTGCCACAAGGTGGCACTGAAGGGCCGTGAGCACTTACGTCCAGGATGCTTAGAGTAACTGCATCGTCTCCCGAGGCCGTTAACCTCAAAATCCCAACCGAATGGTATCAGAGTACAAAGGCAGAAACGGAGATTAGCCCCACAGGCACTATTTGTAGCACACCACAAGTAGTATTTAGGTACAAACCACTACAGAACTACGGAGTGCACAGTACGACTGACACTTTATTCCTTCGTGACGGGGATATATAGTATTGAAACTGCAAGAGTCACAAAAAGAAAGAAAATCAAAGTGCAAACCTCTGTTAGAACAGATTATGGAATGTGTTCATGTTTTTGGCACAAAAAGTGAGGAACTAGATACTGCAACAAGATTTTAAGTTTAATGAAATGTAACACTTCTGGGTTCAGTAGTCATATTTGTGCACTGCAGAACAATACAACGTAAAGCAGTGACTAACACGATTCACATGCAACTCTATACACGGTATGTCATACGTCCAGTTGAAACTTCTCTGAAAATACATATGTGAGGTCCAACCGATACTTTGTTCACAATCACTTCAGTACCATTCTTTAATCTTTCTTATCTTTTGAGCTTCCTTATGGATAAAAGCAAAAATGGAGAATCTTAAATAGTAAATTGTTTTCCCCAAATGGTTCCACATAAATGTTGATGCTTTCTGTCAAAGTAAACTGGCTCTGACTTCATTGATATCACCTATAAGAAACTGAATGAAATCAAAAGCTCTTTTTTTTCTCTCCTGTACTTCATCCTTGATTTGCTGTGAACAATTAGTATCCTGTGCACTGACTTTTGTTTTTAAACTGGACATAGTGTTGCCTATGAGCTCTGTACCTATCACATGGAAATCACCAAAAAAAAATATCAGAGCATAGATTCATACAGTGGTATCTATTTAATATCAAAAGGGAGTATATTAGCATGGAAAAGACAAAAATGCAGAAATGGAAGAATTCAAGTTTATCTTATAAGGAACAGTATGCATTCACATTTTCATTGCAGAGAGAGACACTGTATTCACATTCTGGTGAAGAAAGAAACCCACATATCACAGCTCTCCCTAAACTCTCAGCAGAGATAACATCGTGAAAGATCTATAATGCACATTGTAGCTCTTTCACTTTGAACTGAGCTAAACTGATTGCTCAAAGGAAAAAAAAACCCCTTTGATGAGTAATTCAAGCCCCATTGCTGAGCTATTAACCACAAGAACTACTGCACTGACCTGCTATGTCATGTAGCCTGACAGTTGTTATTGAGTGTTTTATGTGGGCAGCTATTAGCATTCAGTGTCTCATCTCCTTTTTTGGTTTGGGATTTTATTTTATATTAATCAAGGATGATGACTTACATCAGGCATCTGAAAAATGTTCTGGTGACAAGATGTACAGGATGCCCATTAGATGCATATGTACCACAGCAGAAACGTCCTCATAACTGAATTCTTCATTTGGGTAACAAACAAACAGCAAACAGCAAGAACAAGCAGCATTTGGCGTGATTTTAGTTCTTAGTACCATACTGCAAATGCACAAATGGAAGTGCTCTTAATGTTTTTCCTTTATAATGCCAGAATAAAGAACAATGGAAGAAGCAGAGAGGCGAGTGCAATCCCACTAACCAGCTTAGGTAACTTTTGGCGTCAGGCTAAGGTGTAGTTTAGAGTGTCTACGTTAGGATGCTACGATGCCTACTGAGACAAACAGAGAGAAAAGCAGGTGTGACTTAGAGCACCTAAATTCTGTGCCTGAAGTTAAGACAGTTTGAATACAACTTGAAATCATCACCTGAGGAAATTCAGGTTCTTCAGCCACTCCCTTATCTTCCTTTTACCAAAATGTAGCCTTGAAGCCAAGGAAATCTACACAGAAATAGCTGAAGGACCAATCTCTCTGTCAATGCAATGTTTCTCAGCTCTGAGGTTCCAACTCCCCCTCTCCCTCCTTTGGGAAGCCAGGGGAATCACTGTCACTTTTTTCTATTCCTTTCAGGGACACAAGATATCAACAATGCCCACTGCAAACGTTTCTCTTTTCTGGAGAGATCCTAAGAGAAGTCACCCTTGTCGCTCTCTGGATCTATAGCTCCTGTTGACAGTCATTCCTTCCAGCTCAAAAGAAGCTGCTCAGAGCCAAAGTGGGATCCTCAGTTTCTCTTCCCTCCTGGCATCTACTCAAGGAAGGATTAAGTTTAGAATAGTCCACCTGGGGTTGGGACACTTTGGAGGGAAGAGGGAGGAGTACAGAAAAAGAAGACTCATGTAGCAGAACGGTGACAACAGAAGGCAGAAGGACATGGGTGGGGGCCAGGTCACAGAAGGTGTACCGACAGGTCAGGGGGGGCTCTGTTCCAGCTTTGTACGACAGCTCCCATAGCTGTTTTTAACAGAGTACAGCTTACCTCTAGAAGGTCACAAATACTGCAGGGTCACTTTTTGGCACAAAATCTTTTTTTCATATCAAGTCATTTTAAAATGCATTTTAAATGCTTTATCAGATATCTAAAAAGCACTGAGGGAAGGTAGAAAAAGAGATTTCCCCACTGCAATGTTTAACATCCCTAGAGCCCGATCACCTGGGTCAGGCTTAAACTATGGGGCATGGGAATGCAGGAGACAAAGGGGAAACATTAGGAGAACCCTTTGGGACAGCATACAGCCTTAAAATCAGCACTTGCAGTTTGGCTGGCTAAAGACTTCCTTTGGGACAAGCTCTCTTTTCACATAGGTTTTATTTGTTCCTCATTGCTCTCTCTTGTGATACCTTGTGTCATCACAACATACAGTATGCCCACAAAGTATCAGATGTATTCTGGTAGCTGCCAGGACGTTTCTTCCTTGTCAGCCACTGAGATGAAGCGACAGATATGCTGAAGAGTACCTACGGATATGAGTCCTTGTGTTTCCTCCCTTAATGACTGCACAGAAAAGCGCGCAGGTTTCTAAAGGATATCCAAGTGTGTGCTTGGTTAACAGTTTGCTTTCCTGCAGATCAACACTGCCTGAGTCCCCCCTGCTCCCTTCCTGCTGTACCTTAGCAACATGCCACAAGTGGTCTGGGAAAGGTGGAGGAGATGTCTAGGAAGCTGATAACATGTTCAGACTATTTGTCAGTCTCTGGAGAGTTCCCACTACTGCCTCTGTTTGGGAATTTCTCCATCCTTGGTTTAGAAATGATTTAACAAGTATGTGAATACAATGGGTTATGCTTGGTGAAAAAAAAAGTATGACTCAGTGGGTAAGCATGTTGTGGAATTTGCTACAAAAATTGTATTTGTTTTAACTGAATACCACAGTAAATATTCATGCAACTAAAAAAAAGAAGATGGTTATTGTTCCAAGGAAAACTGCCCCAAGGGCAGATAAAGAACAAATGCCAATGTTTCAGGAAAAAATAGCTTCCCTTATTCATGAGCATAATCCAGGAATAGCTGTCCTTCAACTCCCTCTATCACTCCTTCCTTTTGAATTTTGCTAGTAAGTGGCCTCCAAAAGAAGAGAAAACAGACACAGAAAATTTTTCAAATGTAAACTAGGAGAACTAGAAAACTCCATTATTTTAGATGACTTTAGTGCTTGGTTAACACTGTTTGCTTTCCTGCAGATCAACACTGCCTGAGTCCCCCCTGCTCCCTTCCTGCTGTACCTTAGCAACATGCCACAAGTGGTCTGGGAAAGGTGGAGGAGATGCCTAGGAAGCTGATAACATGTTCAGACTATTTGTCAGTTGTAGTGAAATCTGCAGATGTAACTAATAAATGTTATGTTACTATGACCTGAATTCTGTACTATTGTATAAATATCTGTGTGTATTACTAATAAACAAGCACTGACTCTACCTCCATGAGGATACGTCTTTGACTTCGGAAAGCTCCCACACATCAATTGACGCCCAAACAGGGACCCAGATTGCCTGGACATGGATCACGATGGAAGAAGGCTAAAGGGAAGCCAGACAGAGGAGCTCAGCTCCAGTTGATGTCTAGTTGATGT
Source organism: Colius striatus (assembly GCF_028858725.1). Lineage (NCBI taxonomy): Eukaryota > Metazoa > Chordata > Aves > Coliiformes > Coliidae > Colius > Colius striatus. The sequence goes on from NC_084768.1 coordinate 4,642,736, forward strand.
TCCAAGCTAGTGTATTGAAAGCTTCCCTACCATGCAAGATACCAAGCTTATGAGGCCACTAAGTCTTCTTGAGTCCACCTTGATACCTTACATCGCTGAAAGTAAAGAGGCCTGAGGAAGGAAAAAGAGATGCAGAGCAAGGAAGCAATAGAAAAAATGAGGAGAAGGGAACTGTGTAAAGACAACAGAGGTGCTTGAAATGTTGCTAATTAGTTGGTTTTCATAAAATTTTCACACAGGTATGTTAAATCACTGAAGCTAAGGGTTAGCCATTATAATTGTCTTCTTCTAGCCCATGAGACTAACACACTTCAAAGTCATGTGCACTCCAACAAGCTGTATATCCATCTTAAATACCATCTGCAAGGACATAATAAAAATACACAAAGCAAAAATTTGTAAACAAGGGTTAGTAGCACAGTGGTACAGTAGATTGTCAATAAAACCAATAAAACTGTGGATACAGACTCGTCTACCTTGTGTGTAACATTATTGCCAGTTACAAGGAAGGGACTCTGTAAACTCATAATTCTGAAGATTTGTTAATAAGCACAGAGCAACAGGTGAGTGACCCATCTACTTTCTCCAGTTCTGTGTTGGCTATTGGGATCAGCATGTGGTCCTTCAGCTTTTCAAACACCTGTTTAGGAAAGAAAAGGAACAGAAATCACTACACAGCTCCCTATTTTCCCTTTTTCCTAAGTATTTCCAGAATGAACAGGCATAGATTTATCAGAGGGTGCCAAGCCATCTCATAATTTGTAACCAGCACTAACATTGACAGCATTAGGTAGCCTTCTGGCTATGAGATTCCCTTGCACTAATACTGCAGAGAGGAACTGTTGTTACACCCAGTTACACAGAAGCAGCTCCAGGGTCACAAGAGACAAGGTAATTAAATCAGCAGTAGAGATGAGAACACAGCCCAAGCCTCCCACCTTTCACCATCTGGTATTTCCATGACAGGATACGACATCCCATGTTGGAAACCACCCCATTTCAGTTCCCACTGGCTTCCTGGCAGGGCTCTCACCTTTGCACTCTCTGGGTACTCCTCGGGGGCTCGGTGCAGCAGGACGTGCCCTTTGCTGGGAATGTTTAAGTAGATGCAGTTTGCTGCAGCATCATCGGGCACCGTCAGCTTGTCATAGCGGTGGTCACTCATCTGTTGCATGGTCTGCCAGGAGACACAAAGCACAGCTATTTAGACCAAACACATCAGCAGCCCCAAACAAATGGGAGAATGGTGTCTTCAAAAAATAGTTAATCATGATTGCCAAGTCAGCCAAATGCCACTTTACTATGCAGTAAGTGAGGAGATGTCTTTTCATCCCACTCCTTCAAGGAAGAATCTACTAACCCTAAACTGAAATAAGCAGTAAAAAAACCCTTTGTGAAATGGCTCTTGCAAGAAGCAGGATTAAGCAAGGCACTCAGTAAGCATCTTCTGTGGGGTCTTTTCCTCAAGGAATGTCCATTGAATATGCAAAACTCCTGCTCACATTGATGGAAGCTATAGGTGCTCAGCACCTCCAAAAAAAGCAGTCATCATTCAATATTTATAAAATGAGCGTGAATTCACACAAACAGGACAGAAACAGTTCCCAGCCTGGATATCAGCCCAATCTTAATTCTTTTCAAGGACCTCCTTTCTGCTTTCCAAGCATTTCTTCTTTCACTAAGCACCTGTGCCGAGGACCGAGAAGGCACGGCTGTGCTAATCCTCGTTCCCAAGGGGACAACACAATAACCTCCTCAGAACAGCAGACCTGGTGGTTTTCAGAGGTTTGGTTTATAAATATAGGGCTGATACACAAATTTGGGTTCTGGCTGGAATTTCAGAGACAGAGACTCTCAGCATAGGAGAAGCTTGAGATCCCATGTTTTGGATCAGGCTCAGCTTTTTAATAAAGACGGGAAAAGCACGAATCCCCATTGTATCATTCCAGCTTTACCCCGACAGAAACCGAGAATAGCACAGAACTGAACAAAGCTTAAAGTCAAAACTTCTGGTCCTACTGAAAGCCTAAGCAAACACAAGGGTTTCAGTTTGTCCTCTAGCCCCACTGCATTCCCACATACATTGCAAACACATGAACAGAAGGAAAAGGGTTTTTTTCAGCTTAAAACTACTCACGCTAATGTTATCTTGAAAATAAACTGGTATTTTGTTAACAAACGTTTTCAACTAAATTCTCTTCTCAGGGAAATCCCACAGATTTACATCACACAGCAGAGAGCAGACTCTAATTTTAGGCACAGTTAAGTTCATTGTTAAATTATTTGCAAGGTCGTTCATTTGCACTACTTCTCATTCATTAAAAAAACCACTAAATAGAACTGAATTGTAGTAAAGATCTAAGACACATGGGGAAGCAACAAAACAACTCACACTTGCACAAACCTCCAGTATTTCTTTAATTGGTCTGGATACATTTTTCATGTTGTAGCCTGAGTCATGCACATCTCGCAGAGAACGTGAAACTCACAATGGTGAATGCCATGCATTCTTGAGGAAGTGTTATCAGATTGTCATTTCTTGTTCCCTTTCAAGTTATGAAACTCTCCGGAGTTCCCAAGGTCTCATCTATCTCCATAAAAGGTTAATGGGTTTTTCGGGGGAAAAATCCTTGCACCTTCACTTCACCGGATGCATTTTTATTACATGCTTACTGTGTTTGACTTTCCTAGTTATGATTTTGTTTGTTATGTTGCCAAGACATATTTTGTTATGCTTTCCTTGATATTGCAGACATCCAGCAGCAGGTGATTTGCTGGCACCCAGTGCAACCCTTCTCCCTGGTAAACAGCCAGCAGACTTGGCCTTTACCTGCAGCTTCTCTTCCCTACATCATATTTTTAACAAAACATATTTATTAAATCTGCAGTAAAACACAAGTGTCAGTACAGGGAAAAGTCACTGTGCCTGGATCCCACTCAGCTCCCAAACGTTTGTGCTCTCTCCAGCCCTTGTTGGAAACAGAATGCTAATGTTGCAGGGTTTTCTGTAAGGAACAGCTCATTCATCAGAACTACATTGTGAATCACTGAGAAACATTTCCATATGAAATTACAAACGAATTCCTAAGCAGAAGGGTACAGACACGTCTCCCATTCAGTTGCTTCCACAAAACGCTCAAGTGAGAACAGCAGCAGCAAACAGAAATGAAGTGGCTGGCGGCAGCGCTCTTAGCTGTGCCTCAGGATCCAGCTTCAGGGAGCCTGGGAGATGATGGCGAGGGCACATTAAGAGGATTGTTTTCAAGATTAAAAAGCACAGAAGCGGTGGCTGAATTAATTCAGGAACAAATGAGAAAAAAAGAGAGGGAAAGTGAGATGAAGCAGCACAGGAGTTTGCATACACAGCTGCAACAGCGGGAACGGGATCTCAGCTAGCTCGAACAACGGCACAAGAAAGCATTTATTACCAAGTGGAGGTCTGACAACACAACACTATTCTCTCAGCTCTTGAGATAAGAAGGAAATCATATTTGCAAGCTTTCACTGCTCTTACAACTATGCCTGCATGTAGAAAGAACATTTCAAAAACCACTTTCTTGAGAGTATGCCCAGGCAGTAACACCCCAAACTTGCCCCACAGGGAGGCTCTACATGCAGCAGACACACATCGTTATGATGCAATCAGCTTATTTCAAAGACCTGTGGTTCCATATTTGTATTGCATAAAGTACCAAGCACACAGGCCTGGCCAGGTAGGAGTTCACGGCAGAGAAAGATAAAAGCCCTTTGATTGTATTTTCTATCAGATTCACCTCCAAAAAGACTTCTTTTTTTTTTTAATGGCAAGTTTACAGAGACTATAGTGCTCACACAGTGTGTTTATGGAGGGCTGGCTTTCTGCCCACAAACAATGCACGACCAGCTACGCTCAGAGCCAGGCATTTCCCGCATGCCTAGTTTTTCTGGGAATTTTCTTCAGCCTGAAGAGAGTAATTTTCATTGCACATTCTCTCAGCCCTTAGTCATGCTTTCCTTATGTTGAAGTCATCGACATAGCCTAAGATGCCTTTTCTATAGTTTTTTCACTGTGTGTCCTCAGACAACTGAGGTAATGGATAAGCTAAATAATCCTAAATATGAAGCAGCATTATGCATGATGGAAAAATGTGTATGCATTTAGGGCCTATTATCACTGTCAGAGTTAAGATGACTGCATGCACTTTTAAAACAGGCCAAGCCTAGTTACACATTTTCCCCCCTCTATGGAAGACCCTGGGTTGAGCCCTGTTTCATCTGGGATCTACTCACATCCAGATTGCTGGAGGACAGTGACCAAGCCCACCACACCTGCAAAATGCCTTTGTAACTGCAACATCCCACAAGCAAATCCAAACATACAGTGAATGTTCCACTCGCTAACATGGCAATAAACACTGCACTTAAAAATGCCCACGTCATGTGGACAGAGATGCAGAAGTGCAGGCTTTGGGGGTCTGATTTTTGTTTTGATTAGCTCCTGCTTGCCTGGCTCTCAATGTTGAAAAGAAAAACCAAACCTAAGCCCAAGACAAATACATAAAACCCTACACCCACAGGATCACTCCCTCACCAGATTTCAACTACCCTTTCCTAAATCTTTCAAGTCACAGTCTTCTTAAAAAAAGCCTAATAATTAAAACCTATTGAAGATATTTTTTTGATCCCATCTCTTTGCTTTCTTTCCCAAGCACATTATATTTTGGCCTGTTTTCCATTGATGCTGAAGTAACACTTGACCTGGGGTACAGAGCAAATTGGAACATTTTAATCCAAGAGCTGCGAGACAAGGTCAAGCTACATCAAGATTTTAGGTACAACAATGAAAGTGAAGTATTTTTGTGGTACAGGGCAACTAACACTGATGAGAAGAATAACTCAGCAATATGCAGTCACATCGCCCCAGGGTGGCTGGGAGTTTGGAAGGACAGCATGCTTCTCTTCTGCTTGGAGGAAGGACCGCTTGTCTGGTACAGCGTGGGGCTTCTGCCGTTATATACTCAATGCAAAAGATGAGGACAGGCACCTGGGCCAGTACATTATCATCTGAGGAAGGTAAATTATTGCTTGCTACATGGAAAATACTGGTGACTACCAAACCTGTCATTTCTGACAGAGATTTGGCATGTGGTACACAGGAATCTCAACTCATCAACTGTCATATCAAGCAATCCCATATACAGCACCGCTCCAGGAGTCTGTCCAGTTTACCTTTGAACCTGCAGCATGATGGCTTCAGAGTTCAACATACTGTGTGAGGAAGCATTTCCTTTCCTTTCTTTTTTTGAACTCGCTCGTTGCTTTTAGAGTTCCCTTGGCTCTTGCACTAGAATGGACAGTGAACAACTGATCCCCAGCTGCCTTTTCCACATCTTTCTTGACTTTATAGGCAACTATGATCCCAGCTTGCTTGTCTGTTTTTTCAGGCTATAGTCATAGCTTGCTTAGTTTGTCTCCTTAGGCAAGCTGTTACAGCTTTATGCCCCTCCTTACTGCACTTTTCTGAATCTTTCCAGCTCTACTCTGCTTTTCTTGGAACAAAGGGATTGTGCACATAAAGCACATCCAACAGCCAACATGCAGAGGTATCACAGCTTTAATCAATGTCATAATGGTATTGCCCATTTGGCTTTCATCTGAGCCGGCAATTTCAACAAGCCCAGCATCTTATTTCTGTGATATTGTCACTTTCCCTGCCCCTGCTGCACATCAACTTTACACCTACATACCCTGGATTTCATTCACTATTTTATTGCCCTGTCTCTCTCTGCTGATTCCGTACTTCTTTATGTTTTGAGAAACAATTGGTGCTAGAGAGAGAAAGCAGTAGCCGTAGGGTTCAATACAAGAAAGTGCAGGACAGAGTGAGACTGGCAAGCTATGCCACGGTGCCACACACCTGGGACTCAGCCTGCCATACAAATCACGGCACTCAAGAGCTTCTCAGAGTTTCTTTGAAACATAGCAGTGACAACAGTGACCATAAAGGCTTGACCAGGCTGACCAGAGTTGGACAGAAAAGCAGAGCTGGAAAAGCTAGTGATCTTGGTTGAATGTCAAGGTCTACCAGGAGCGTCACCCCTGATGCACAGACAGGCAGGAGAGACAACAGTGTGGTAGACTCAGTAGGAAGGGAACAAGGCAGCCACTTTGAGCAGCATCACAGTAGAATGATCTGAGGCTTCTTGTCAGGTACCAAAAAGTCTGCTATAGATACAGGATAGCATAGACCCTACAGATTCAAACTGCACTCAAGACTTTGAAACCAGCAATGCCTCAGTCTGCCATGGTCAATTTCTTAGCCCATACACAGCCATGGCCTTACTTCAATTTCCACCTACCACCCACGCTCTCAGCAGCTGGGCTTTGGGCTTTTCCTCCCTGCTGCACCCACTCAGTCATGTTTTCCAGAAGGCAGAGTTCTCTAAGCAACCTCTCCCACCCTGCTCCTGGGCTTTTTCTGGCGCAGGACAACTTTTGCATCACTGCAGATGTGATGGGTACCACATGCTGTTGGACATGTGCACCTGTGCTGCTCTGCCCTTGAGCCACCTTGTGTCTCAGCCACGCCGTCACCTGCCTGCCAGCCCTGCCCAAGGACTGCTGCACAGGGAAACCACAACCCAAGGAGGGGAAAAGGAAGCTGCTTACGTGTGTTGCTTTCAGTCAAGAAGCCCAGAGGACGAACATCCTGTCTTTTAGAACAGGAACCCAGGGAGAGAACGTCAAAGAAAAAAAAAGAAGCAAAGGAATAGAAACATGAGTCCCCATTTACGCAAGTGAAATGACATCTTCTCAGTCAGCCTCTGACCCAGCTCCTGTGGCTGACAGCCTCACTGGTGACAAGTAGGTATTGAAAGTGACACTTTCCTCACCCTTGGAAAAAAACCCCAAAACAGGAAAACCAAAATAAGATTAATGCAACAGTATCTGTTCTATAACTATGTACTTTTGAGTCTTTATCTCTCAGAAGACTAGGTTCTTCTGCACATATACAAACTGAACAGCACTGGCATTCAGTCAAGTGCAATATGTGTATTATAACATCTGTCTTTTAATTAAAGGAAAAGCACAGCTAGTCGCCTTTTTAAAGCAGCAGGTCCCACCTGGTACTCAGTGAAGACCTGCATCCTCTGAGATTCTGTACACCCCTAATTCATAAAGTAATGGAAAGTCAGAGGGAGCTAAAGGAAAGTGCACAGAATTTCATAAACTGGCTAATTTTCCCTTCTATGAGGCTGAGAGCAGCAAAGTCTCATTTTCCAATTTTTAGGAGGAAGTTGTCAATTGTTCTCTGGATTTCACTAACCTTTCTTTGTTACTGCATTACAGAAAAGTCAGCATTCATCTGCACTTACTGCTAATTCCCTACCTGATGTCATCTTCTTTGGGTTATTAATATTACTAATCATTTCCACAGCAACCCATTGTGATATCGTAAATAGAGGATTATGACTTCATGCAGGGAATAAGCAGAGGCACAAATGATGAATTCTTAAGGAAGAAGAGATAATGTTTTCATGCAAACTTGTACATTACTAGAAAAGACAGACACTATACAGACAACAGGAAGAGCAGACTTAGCTGAGTCTTTTCATGCTGGCTGAGGGTTACGGGCTGCTTTCTAAGAACACCAGCTAGATGAAGTTTTCCCTTAGATGCCCATTCTGGAGGCGCTTCTGTGGCAGAGCTGGGAACTCCTCAGCTTTATGCAGGCACTATAACCCTGCTTTCATGCAGGGAAAGAGTACTTGGCTTTTTAAAGCTGGCACTCTGCAGAGAATTCAGTTATACAAGATGGAATAAGAACAAAAGGCATTTAATCACAGGAACGGGGGCAACTGCCAATGCTAGAACAATTCGTTGTGCCCAAGTCTTTAAAAGCGCTGCTCTGATCATAGCTTTGGAAACAGATCAAGAGCCTAGTTGCCCAAGTAACTCCTTTCTATTTTCTGCTTAAGATGTGGTTTCGATAAGCCTCCCTTGACCTCTGTCAAGACAGCTGCATTTGCAATAGCGTCCTTCAGGGAATAATTTAAGGGATGAATGAGCAGCTCCACTCCCAATAGAAGATACTGAATGGGAGAGTCAAGAACAAGGCAGAGCAATCATGTCCAACTTTTAATCTAAAGCAATGGAAAAAAAGAAGCATTTGCTGAAGTCATGGCAGTGCACTATCGTACATACTCTGATACACTCCTGACCATAATGAAATCCCATTGACTAACAAGGCCGGAGTCTGGCATTCCAAGGATGAGCTCAGGAGTGCAGATGCAATCACTGCTCTGAGTCCTGCTGGGGCAGGTCTGTCCAGGGCACACGAGGGGTTACAAACTCAGCTGCATTACCTGCTCTGCCTCGCACCCTGCTGGGCAAACACCACTCAGCCCTGACATCTGCACCTTGGTAATTAACATCCATTCCTCTGAAATAACCAGTTGAAATCCCGGGTGCCTGACATGAAACTCCATTATCCCAGATCTTAGAGGGAATATTCCAGACGTGGTTGGCCATGGTCTGATCATACACAAAGCTGCTTAAACTAAGGACTGTGTCCACCATCATCTGCTACTGTTCAAGTCTTCATTCCTCACAGAATCCAGAGGGGATCTCTGCTCTGTACCAAGCAACACAACCAACCACACATGGCTTTTTGGGAATCAAGATAGAGTGAGAGAGTACAGAAAGGAGCGTGTAACATGCTGTGTTGCCATTCTGATTGTCATCTTGCCCAGCGTTTGCTTTTGCTGATGGAACCTGAACTGCATTACATCCCAGGACACTTCCTGCTCATCTGCTGTCCCAGCAAGACTCCAGGGCTGTGTCCCTCATTGTGGAAGAAGTGGTGCAGAGCATCCATCCGCAGCGCTGCCCCATCAACTTCCTACGCCAGGGCCGGCACTGTCAGGGCCCGAATTCCTCGTTCATACTCATGGTAAAGATCAGCAAGTCCAACAGCATCCGATTAGAGCCCAAAAGTGACACGTTTAGAGGAAACCCCGGCCTCGCTAACAGAACAGAAAAATAATCCAGGCTTTACTGGCTCAACAGTCATGGTCAATGTTCAACTATGGAATTCCACTTAGGGAACTATGAGCAGGTTTAATTACAAGAAGGAATTAAATACATGCTGAAAACAGCAGAGAAAATCTAGTTTCAGATGTGACAGTCACTACAGGCTCCAATACTTTCCACAGTTAATTTGTCTCTTTCACTCATTTTCCTTGAGTGCCACTGTTCAGCTGCAGCCCAAACAAATATTCTACGCTTGCCAGAGTCTGAAGAGGATTTCACGGTTAAACTGTCACTTCTGATTTATTATCTGCTTCTAGCATGTGCTCTATAAAACCTAAACCCTGCGCAAGCATTTCCTAGCTCCCTTGCAGTGCTTTACACTACATACACCACACCGGACTCATGATCAATAGCATTTTGCCATATGTGAGCACCAGATGCGACTTCCTTTATTTTTAAAGTAGTATTGCAAGGATACACAATTTCCACCAGTATGAATAATCAGGATAAACTTCTTCCAAACAAGACTGTTAGTGGAAAGGTAAATCCTATTTTAAATGTAGAATGTTGGCATAGCATGACATAGCAGTTCACTTGTTGCCTAACAAGACCCGTTACAGAATGAAAACAGCTCTACTACCATGGTTAAAGACAGCTTAATCATCTTGCTTGTATGACTGGATTTCCAGACATGAAAAACGGCAACAACAAAGGAGCGGTTTAAAATAACAAGCTATCACAATACAGGAGTGGCACAATGGGCTGTGCCAGGCAAATGACTCAGTAGAAGCTCAGAGGACCGTACTGCCTCACAGTCTGGGATGGGTAACAAGAGGAGCAGCTGACAGCACTGCTATAGCTCAATCTGGTGAAATCCATGGAGCAGCTTTTGATTCTGAGTATCAGTGCCTCATAGATCCTCTTGCAACTGCATTTCCACAAGACTGCAAGAAGCTGACTACAAACTGAAATCTTACTCTTTGGAGGCAAGCAAACAATACAAAGAAATTGCTGAAGGCAAAAGGCAAGAAGTCATGTGTTAGAGGAAGCTAGTGATAAGCAGCCCTGCCAACTCCATTTCTGAGGTGGATGCTTTACCTACTTGTTTTCCAATAATTTCTCTGAAGAAATTTAGGCTTCTTGAGGAACAGATAGAGTTTCTCCAGGATGAGAGTGGAGTTGGATTCCATAAACTGAGCAAGAAGCACATCCTGGGTGTGTTCTTACTGCGATGTGGTTGCCTGATGTGACCTGTCAGCTCACTAAGAGCATGAGAAGGGCATGTGCTGTGGCATAAAACTGCTGCTCTGGGCCAGAGTCCCTAACCTCAGCTGTCAGCATGAGAGCAAACACAACCAGTCACACACATGTAAACATGCTGCTAAATGTTCAAAGCAGAGAAACACACTGAAAATTGACATAGCAGATGTATTTTTAAAAAGATATCCACCAACAATCAAAGACTGCTATATTATCTGGTTAATTACCATCTTCTTTTTAAGATGTATCTGCTTTTCACTGTTCCTTGATCAATGCTGGTATGTACTTGACAGCTAGTTACCAGCAACACTTAATCAGCTTATCCAGAAAATATTTTTGTCTACAATAGCTAAATTGATGCACTGCAACATGATTAGCCGAGCTGTGCAAAAGGCTTTAATCAAACTGATGAGTTCTCAGATTAGTCCTGGCTCAACTTCAAATTGTAGCTCTGAGCAACCAGTATTGTACTTGAATTTTGCTCATGTTTATAAACACTCTACACAAGTGTAGGACTGTCTGGATATGCCCAAACTTCATCACACTGCTGCTCATAATGTGAGTTTGAGTCTGAATATTTGAGGTAGTGCATATTTCACAGAGAAACAAGCAGGCACTTTCCATCCTAAACTAAATCAATCTCACAGCATCAGACCTTTAGAACCAAAACCATTTGTCATAAGTTTCTCAGGGGAGAAGACACGGATGACAAGCTGGGAATGTGCTCACAGAGCTCCATGTAGTGATTTCTAATATAAAGACAGCTTGTTCAAATGAATGAGCAAACTTAAAGCCATTCCAAACTATGGGGGAAGTATGGGGGAAGTCAAGGGACCATCCTTTTGTTTAAGAGCTCCCCTATGCTCACACCATCAGCCTGCCATCCTATTCCCTTAATTGCTGTCAGGCTGCAAGGCTAAGCCAGCCAGGACTGCATTTTCCTGACCTCCATAATTCAACCCATGTCCAGCAGGAGAGATTCTGAGATTTGAAATGTTGGTTTTATTTTAGCTGGGGACTGAGACATTTTAAATCTTGAACTGTCACAAGTTCAAAAAGAAAAAAAAAACAAAAACCCATCAAATCTCTGATGAGCTCTGATAGTAAAAGTCTTGCTGCTGGGAAAGGACAAGTCCTAGGATTATGCCCATGAAGAAATGTAAAAGACTAGAAAAGCAAATGTGCAATGAAGTATCACAGCATGACAGTAAGGACAAGAAGTTGCTCAGGCTTTCCATCTTGCAACTATTTAAGGATATTTAAAAATAATACATTTCAGTAGCTTACTGAAGCTGAGGTGTACAAGACATGCAGGATGTGTTCCTGAGCTCTTTGGGAGCCAGGGATGTTTGTTTCAGAGTTATATACAGTTTTTGTTGTAAATGTTCTGCCTGGCAGAGATTTAGATCAGGAGCCTTGGGCACTGATAGCATTGCTGTTCTTAAAAATAATTCATGCTTTAGAATCAGGGCAAGAGATACATGTTATGTTGCATAAGTTGCATTTAAACTGGATGGATTTCAGAGAGCTTCCTCACTAGCACAGCAGAGCTATCTCCACCCTTCCTCATCTCCCTCCATGCATTAATCATCATTCTGCATCAAGGAAGCTTCTGCAAAGTCTTCACTGAGGTTCTTACTTATTGGCAAAAGAATCAGTATAATCATAAGCTGAAAATTTAGGACTTGCTACTCTTACTGAAAAATAAATTTTGGTTTAGCCTTTGAAGGCAATTCCTGATAAAAAATGCATATGACACTGAGCTATAATGCTTCCAGACGTGCTCTGGCTTGCCTGTGTCTCAAATCAAAACGTGCATGATGGTGGGTCTTAAATTATCAAGAGGAACAAACTCCCTCAAGCTTCACTTCAGGTAAAGTCTCAGTTGCTCTTTCCTGTTTTGGTACCCCAGCCAAAGTTTCTGCTGCAAAGCATGAGTGCCTGCAGCCGTGATCCCATGCAGGAGCAGAGATGCTGATTGCTGTCTCATTGCCTATACTTATAATGAGAGTCATAGCCTCAGGTATCTCTGTGCCCACATCTCTGAAAAAGCTTAATTTGGTAGATTTGCTCTGAACACACCCAGCAGGCAGGAAAGCAGAAAACAGACCACCGCAGCAATACGCATTGCCCATCGAGGATGATGGTGGCAGTACAGTGTTGATACGCTAGACAATGGATTACTGTTTTGCAAGTCTGCAAGTAAAGAGACCCAGATTGGTCTGAAGGTTCAAATCCCACCTCTCACTTTAGAGGAAAACGTTCAGAGACTCAAATTATCAGCCAGGCTGGGGTAAGACTATTCTCCCCTCCTTCTGTTGAAGTCATACTGTTATGACAACTTCATGGGACCAGAGAGGAAAAAAGTGTGACCAGGAAGGAACCTGACTTTGCAGCCAGGTGATGGAGGAAGGAGGGATGGGGAGTGCTGGACTTTCATCCTGAGTCTGGAGTTACTTCATGATTTGATCCAGAAAGTCTGCACTGCAAAGTGTGCACACAGATCATCTTCACAACAAGATCAGACCCCTTGCCACCCCACTTCTTCACGCCAAAACTCTTACTTCCTCTCTGGTCATTTTAAAAGTTACATTTCTCATGGGCAACATCTAAATTAAATATCTCCGCTGCTCTGATGATACCTCCTTATTCCTTCCTATCACCAAATTATCACCTTTTTAGTCAACAAAGCTGCAAGTAATAACCTGTATCATCCATTATTTCCTGGAGACAGCTAAAGCTAAGTTAACATCACTGTGCTCTTGCCTGATATAAACATTGTTTATGGTTTGCACATACAGGAGATCCTGAGATGTACTGATTTCCTCCTTCATTGATCTATATTTACTTTAGATTTCCAGCATCCTTGAGCAGAAATTTAAACCAAAAAAAAACCCAAGTTTATTGGTTAGAAAATTTTCTTATGTGCTTTACCTTGAGGGCTTTCTGTGCAGCTTCACTTGATCCAATAGCAATCAAGTTTGGTCCAGCCATGCTGCAAAAGCTCTTCAGATGCAAAGAATCGTGAACAGGGACTGTGGAAACAGCATAATCCTGTAGGGGAGCAAAGAATGATTGCTATAAATATTTTTAGATTGTCTTAGTTCCATAATTACATTGAGATATTCCGTAACTTATTTTACTCTCCACAAATTAACAATATCAACATATCTCAAGCTGCAGTGTCAACTGTGACATACTCCTCCTGACCAGCTTGTCTTGTCTGGTGCACTGGAATACAGTCCAGAATAAAGTTCAAGTATTACTACTGTTGCAACTGTAAAGAAATACATGAAAATGCATAATTAAGCAGTATGAACACAAACTCTCTTGAGAGACCAGCAATAAGAACGCGCTGCCGATACCACAAGAACACTAAGAATGTGAATGTTGATATGCTCTCAAATAATAACAGTCTTCCACTACCTAACGTAACAATCTCACATTTCAGATCCAACTTCAGCATCTCTCCCTTTACAAGGTCCTCAAACCTTTTCATAGAATCACAGAATGGTAGGGGTTGGAAGGGACCTTTAGAGATCATCCAGTTCAACCCCCCTGCAGAAGCAGGGTCACCTAGATCGGGTCGCATAGGAACATGTCCAGGCGGGTCTTGAAGACATCCAAGGAAGAAGACTCCACAACCTCTCTGGGCAGCCTGTGCCAGGGCTCCCTCACCTGAACAGTGAAATAGTTTTTTCTTATATTTAAGTGGAGCTTTTTGTGTTCCAGCTTCATCCCGTTATCCCTTGTCCTGTTACTAGCGTTAAAGTTTTTTTATGCAAGTCCTAAATAAAGCACTTGAGCATGACAAACACCTTGGCTTGCTCAACTGGTTCAGTGGATGATAGCTTGCATTTCCCATGGCATAAATGAATCTTACAAACCTTAAATGTGTCAGCCAGTATTTCTGCACCACGTTGATTTGTCCGCCTGGAGAGACCCACAAAAAATTCTCGGCCTGGAATGAAAAACAAGGAGGGCAAAACAATACAGCTGGTTTTTTTTAAGGCATCACCTCCCATAAAAGAAATAAAAATCACAGCAGCTCCTTCATCAGAACATACACATCTTAAAACCAGGTTGGCTTTAGAGGCATTCTGAAGCAATCTTTCACGTATATAATTTTCTGTCTTTCTTGTCTCAAGCTGAGTAGCAAAACTGAAAATTCAGCACAGAAGAATGCGACCTGCAACTGTGAGCTGATAATTTAAAGCAATTATCTTTGTCCAGAAGACACATTTCACCAGAAACATAAATAGCTTCCTCTTCTAAAGCTCTGCAATGGCCATTGAGTCAGGAAAAAGAACAGCTGGGCTGGATTAGTACAGAACTGATTAACCATTTCCCTCTCCCTCTGAGACTTCTTCTGTCTCAAACGTAGCTCTGCAGCCACCGTCATCCTCCAGCTCCAGAGGAAATCAGTGCTGATTCTGCACTGCCTTAGAAAGGCCTCGCTTCCCAAGCTGCCTCTTTTGGGACCTTTCTTTCCCCTTGGTGAACTAAGGCAAACAGACAGTCTACTGTGATGCTGATTAAAATAAACAGGCTTGTTCAGCACAGGCGTGTGCACAGCCGATGTGAGAAAATGCCTAATGGGTTTAATGACATAAAAACCACAGTACCTTCACCTTTGAAGTCAACCATGCATTTAAGCTGTCTAGCACATGACATCCAGCAGGCAACTCCACCACTTTCTCCATAAACTAAAAACGCATTCTTTGCATTTGATTCGTTGACCTGCTGACAATTGTCCGCATCGAGCCTTTACGAGTCTTGAAAATGAGCCTGGTGAACATAGCTGCTTATAATAAGAAATACGAAACAACTGCAGGCAGCTGACTACTGAAAGCATTTTTCTTACTGGCATTTTACAAGCTAAAATAAAATCTGTATGCACAGTGCTGCTCTTTGTACTGTGTGCACTGCTACTTCACTGATTCAGGCGTTAGGCAGGACGTCGAGGGTTGCATTGAAAATTTATCTCTCAGCTACTTTCATGACATTTAGTAAACAACTGATTTAACAAAGCACACGAATGACATTTCATTATGCAGACGACAGATAACATGCAGTCTTGGAGGCAGTCAGAATATGTAAACAGCAAATCACTACCACTATACCTGTAAATAAGACGTCTCCACCATCCAACGTGGCATTTTCATCTACCATCTCTACTATATTGAGGCTGAGACTTTCTAGTACTCTCTTCATCGCTTCAACCTGTTTAAAGGAAAGTGGTTTAGATTATATTGTATCACTAGAAAGCTTAAAAACCTACCAGAAATACAAGTCATTAACAAGAATTAAAGTCCTTTAACGTGCTTTTAACAACACAGTTGGCAGGGTACTTTGTGTCCTTGCCCATAGCAATTCCCCAGCTCTCCACAGGCTTTTGTGGTCTGGAGGGGTGAGAGTGTCAAGCAGCAGCAATGAGGCTCTTGCCTTCACACAGGAGCCACGCAGCATGTGAGGAAGAAATGTGAGGGGTCCAGATATGCATGTTAAGTCCAGTCCCTCTGTACAGTAATAGACTTTCTCCCAAATCCCATCTCTTAGATTTGAGCAGGAAAAAGTACCAACAGAAGAGTGACATTCTCTCCTTCTGTGCTTGCTCAGACACAAGATGTGGCTCTACCAACCGTGGAAATGGCAAGTCTAAGCCAAGCCCATACTCAGTCAGGGGAAAAAGCCATTCCCCAATCAGTAAACATGAATTGCCTTTATAGATTTATTGAGCACTAGTTCTTATTGCGTTTTTGAGCTCCCTTGGTACAGAATTACAGGACCTTTCATGTCTACATGTTGTGTGGCTGGCTGCTGGCCACGGAGAGCTGCACGCATGGCAGGGAGCCTGGAGCTGCCGAGCCCCTTTCCTGCTGACAGGAGCTCATAACAGGAGCAGGGAATGCAGCTTCAGGAGGTTTTCTCTTTCCCAGAGAGGGCTGCTGAGGATGCCTAGAGCAGAATCTACTCACATCATCAGCCATCCATACGAAGGGCTAATGCTTGCTACATTTAGGTTCCACCATCTTGGTGTTTTGCAAGCTTAAAGAAGCACCCGCACGCAACCAACTGCTCACCAGAATGGCTTTGGACTACAGCTTGCAGAATGCTAATGGAAACGAGTCCATCCACAGAAACCTCTGAACCTGACCCCACACAGCAGTGTCATCATGTTCAGCGAAACCTCCTCACCATGGTTAACCAGAGATGCCCAGCAAGCATTAACAAATATGAAAGACGCGGTAAAGATCTGTTAGCTCTTATTTTTGCATGTCTCACATGTCATTTATCTATTTAGTGTGATCAACTACGTATCTCTAGAAAATACAGGAAGATAAAGTGGGTGACAGGTTTCTTGTCTTCCAGGACCATATACCAACAGAAGCAACCCTAGCAGCCCTACTCTTGGGCTCTGACAAACTGTACCTGCCATGGCAGAGAATGGAGATATGGTAGTGACTAGTCACTTTTGCTGCAGCAGCCTCAGAGCAATAGCAGCACATGCTTTGTCTGTCATACCTTCCTAAGACCAGGGCTGGCTTCAGGGAATAAGAAAGGCCACAGAGGTGATCCACCTAAGCCTCCTCCCTCTTCTTCTTTATCAGCCATGACTCAGCTATGTGGCATTTGTGAGTGACTCCATAAAGGTAAGAGCAGGTCTCCATGGGCTGCCAGGACAGGTGATGGAGGTCTATAAGACCTCATCTTATCCACAATTTATTTGCTCTCTGAAGGTTTCTCTCTAGCACAGCCTCACTCTCCAATCACTTTATAGAAAAACAACCACCCTTGGACAAGCACACTGTTCAAGTCAGTAATCCAGTTTAAAACTGAACAGGTTGAAGGCACGTCTTTATGACACCTGTAAAACGCTGACAGGTTACCCTGCAGTGCAGAGCTGTAGCTGTGAGCTTTTCAAGTCCAAAAGGACTCATCCTTCCCACACAAAATCCCATCTAAGGCTCTGGCACACAGACTGGAGCAAGTCCTCAGTGTGCCTTCTACAATTATTAACACTTATTTTTGCTCCTCTGTATTTTGCTTGATGCTAAAATGACTTCAGGCTGAAACTGGGCAGTCAATAGATTTCAGGCTTAGTAGCAAGGCTTTATCTTCCTTAGTCTTGTTACTCTGTCTCCGGTGACCTTCAAAATTAGGTTTATAAGGAGGACTGGACCTACGTGGTACTTTAAAAATAAATGGGAAACAGCTAAGTTAATATTGGAAAGCTGACTCTGGTACAAACACAGCAATGTTTTGTAACATCCATGTGCTGATAGGAGAATGAGTTCTTTTGCCTGTGTGGCTCAATGGCTTTTACAGCGCAGGTGCTACATGGTTAAGAGCCATGAGACCCCAAAGAAGAACAGTTGCTTAATATGGGGTATCATAATTGTGGTATAAGAGGGTTCCCAGTCCAAGAACACATAGACTCAATGTTTCGTGCTGACATGGAGCAGACAAGTGAACTCATGACTGGGACACCCTGACACATGAGTACACCAGCCACAGGCAGTTGGAATAAATAAAGAATCCCATCTGATTGGTACATTTAAGACAGAAAGCCATACTGCAGGAAAAAAACAGGATCAGCCAGCTTGTTATGTGATCACCTATCTCCAGTTAATCTACCACCTTCAATAGCTTCCAAAACTGAAACATCAAGGAGAAAAAGCCCTTTTGTGAGATTCGCTGTTGATCGGGTGCTTGCAGCAGAAGCTGTCTGGACTTGAAAGCTAATCCAGAGGCTGCTCTCACACAGCACCTGCTCCCTGTGCCGCTTCTGTCCTCAGAAGGAGACAGATTATTGAGAGCAGAAGAAAAGTAGCATCCATCTCAGCCATGAGCACGAGGTTGGGAGGGTACAAAAGCCCAAAGGTGGATCTGCCTGCAAGATGTGCCTGGGGCCAGAGCAAACAAGCACCAGTCACTGAGGCAGGTTTGGGCTCCCCAAACACGTAGGAAACCTAGTTTTCACCTGAGCATTGCAAACATCCAAAACACCTGCACAATCCTGACAAGTGACTCCAAGCAGTCAGTAAACAGAGTCCCCCAGGGAGAAGCAGGCAGGGAGGCAGCAGCACCTCATATCCCCAGGCCACAACAGCCAATTAATAGCACTAGAGTAGCAATTAAGTCAAGTGCCTAGCTAATGAGAATACTGGAAGGCAAATGCTGACTTTGGATTTGTGATTTGAGCCATATATGTGTTTAATTACCAGATGCTAACTACCATTTAACCACCAGGCTATGCTAGAGATGCCTTGAAGTGTTTCTTTAATTTACTAGGGTTGATGCAGCCACAGTGCAGATACTAAGGAAAGTTATCAGGACTAAACTTTGTCCAAAATCACAGAAAAATTTGCTTCATGATTGTTCCAGGCTTTGGAAATATAAGGTACTCGGATGTTTTTCTCCAACAGTTGAACTCATTTTAGCTTATGAAACTAAATTTTAATAAATAGGATAATAGAATCATAGAATGGTAGGGGTTGGAAGGGACCTTTAGAGATCATTTTTTCCATGATGGGTGCTAGTGGATTCAATTCTACAGTTCAAGGTTTCACAGGATTTTTAAGTAACCAGTAGAAATTCCTGGAGTTTTTAATTGGAAAGTGCTGTTTGCACATCTGGTGACATATGCTAGGAATACCTTTCAATATCTGTTGTTTGTGTAAAATAGAAGTCTCAAGTTACTGTTTGTTTTCTGTTGGCAGCACAAGGACCTTCATTCAGTAGAAGCAAAAATTAAAAAAGAAGCACAAACTGATATGGGGAAGATTAGAGTGAAAATGACATTATTAAAAACCCAATTGAAAAGGAACTTGTAAACACAAGATTCTGGAAAAAAAAACAAACCCAAAAAAGAACAGCCCATCTGCTTTTGCATATAGCTGTGTTTGCTGCACAGGGGATATCACAGACTCACATTACTCCCCATCACATCATCTTTAAAGCCATCCTACAGCAGTTCTGAGTATGTGGCGTGTCCACAGTACATCTTTCACGCATGATCACCTTGGAATCATTCAGAGTTTGGGTTAGAATGGGATAAAGTCCTCACAATTAGCTTGAGTCTATATCTCATCATTGTAAAAGGGTACTGAGAACTTGGTTCTATCCTTAAACCTTAAACTTCCCATATCGGGAAGGCTTGTGCCACTTCCCAGTGGAACTCTTAGCCTGGAGAGAAAACAAGATACGATCTCCAGCTAAGAAGGGATAAGTGATTGTTATCCACAATTAAGAAGTTAAAAACAGGGATGTAGCAAAACAATGGATTTTAAAAGCCTCCCATCCTCCTCACATATTATCCTCCCCAAACAACTGAGATCTGGGGTTTTTTTCTGAAATGTGGAGTCTTAACCCATACTAGTGAGTTTTTTATAGTGAAACAAAGAGATAGCTTGGATGTATGAAAAAGCAACCAACATTTGAAGGTTTTTTTCCAGGAGAGAACTCCAGAAAGGTGGATGGAGAAAGTCCTCTCTGAAGCCACAGTTACCTGGGAGACATCAGGAGAACACAAAGTATCTGGACATGATCTGACTACAGGCATACTCACGATGAAGAAGAGTTATTGCTTGCAGTTTTTTCCTAAGTAGCCAAGAGGAAAAGCCACCTTCCCTCACTTTATCTCCTTTATTTGAAAACTGAAATCTTAGGTAGGCAGAATTGTAGCATACAAAGAAAACACTCATCTGAATCCTTTAAGATTTCTGTATCGTGTTACCTTGGGTCAGCTTAAGGTCTGTAATACAATATTGGGTTTTATTGTACACGTACCCATTAGTACATCAGTTGAGTGTTAAAGCTTGTATGCATTGTGTAGTGATATTTTTTCTAATAAGCACATTCCTGGTGTGAGATGGCATGCATCTAATCCACAGCAAAGCTGACAATGGGCTCCAGCCAGCTCAGCTCTGTTTCAAGGAAAGAGGATAATAACTACATTTGACATTTATAAGAATTTAATTTCCTGGTGCTTTAAAAATGGAGCTCATTACGCCCCAGACTGGTGCTTTCTGCCAATTACTGTAACCAATGTGCAGAGATATCTCTTCTCTATATTAGTATTTGATGCACTCTAAATGGAGGCAGCTTCCTAAATTATTTATTGGTCTTCTGTGCACTAACCATGTTATGGGATTTCTGTTATTGACTGTAAGAAGAAAATCCTCTTTTCAAAAGACAGTGGAAATAGGGAAATGATTTTACAAGCCACAGGCTCACCCTTGCCAACTGCAGGGCAACTTTTCCCCCCAGAGTGCCAAGGCTGGGCAGCAGGGCCACAGGAAAGGCACCACCAAGGCTCCCAAATGCCCCATGGCCAGGGGAACAGCTGGGGCTCAGCACAAGTTGTGAATGGTAACAAATCAGGCATCCCCTAATGACCCCAATTACCCATCTGCCTTCTCCTTGGAGCTCTCACTGAAAGACAGAAGATGTCTGCAGACCTGTTTCAAGTGAAAGGATGCAGAAAGAGCAGAAGGCCATCCGACGAGCCAGAGATTAAATGAGGTTTCTAAACCAGCAAAACTCAGCATTAAGTGCTAACAGTTTGGTTCTCCAGAGACTGACTGCAGCCCTAACAAAAAAGGACTCTCAGCCCAAAACACACTGCCACAGTCTCTTCTGAAATTTTACATCCACCACCAGTTTCTCTGGCATGGTAAATCCCAATTATTGGGTTTCACTCCCTTCTTCATTGTGCTTTAATCAGTCATTCATAGCTGTACAAAGCAAATGTCAGACTTAATATATGCAGAAGTTAGACCGTGATATCTCTGAGGTAACTATTTCTGGAGCCATTAGCTCTGAGTTCACAAAGTACCACTGTCAATATATAATGCATTTTTCAGCAAGGCTCCGAGTGAAGGCTATAAATAGAGATGGATAAAGCCAGGGCCAGGAAAGGGTAACTTCAGTTTTGCAAAACCAGATACCAGTGCTGGTCACGATCCAGGTTCTTGCCTGTCTCAGTCTGCTCTGTTTGGAGATGAGGAAAGCCTGTCTCCTCTTGACAATATGCATTGCCCTTCTGGGCTTGCAGAGGCTTCAAAGAAAATAAAACAGCACTGTAATAGTTGTCAGGGTTTTGAGAAGAAAAACTCACTCTTTGTTGTTCTCTTTCTTTAAGCAGGTGAGAAATAGACCCTTGTGTATATCAGTCTCAGAAATTTGTGGGATGTGGGCTATGGCAAAGTTTCTGACTCCTGCTTCCAGTGTTGACACCACAAAGGGCTCTGGCTCTTGACAGGTCAGCGGGACAGCAGTGGAAGAATAAGACAGTTCTGCACTGCTATCTGATGCAGATTCACACTGTAAGAGTGTGTTAAGTGCAAGACAAGTAAGGTCATCTCTGTCCCACAAACAGATGCCAGCACAGCCTGGTAAAGCCGCCCTGTACCTGCCATTCCTGCCCTCACCAGCTGACAGACCATGGTTTGCTTCAGCAATCGATCCCCATTTCCACTCTCCCAGAGCCTTTATATATAACCCCACTGCCTCTTTCAGAATGATAGTGGCAGCCTGGTCCCAAAGCAAATCACAGCTGCTCAGCAGCATGCTCTGGATGGTGTGGGTGGCACTCAGACAAACTGCATACAGACTGCTCAGTTGAGTGTGATCTGAACATGACTTCATCAAACTAGGTTGTGCATCATGATGTGGAAAACAGTGTGTTACATCAGAACACTCATAAAACCCTTCTTGGAAGTTTCAGTCAATGCTACTCTGCTGTTCCTGGTCAACACGGAGCTCCAGGGCCAGGTCCTTAACCAAATGGTGGGGTAGTTGCACCTCAGCATCAGACTTGTAGTGCCTTAGTGGCTGTGTCAGAATATTCACCAGCATATGGCAGATGCGGCTCTCCTTCTACCTGTGATGGATGCACTTGACTCATCTTAACCAAACTTGCAGTGGTTTGGTACAAGCTCCAAAGGAGGTAAAGGCCTCAGCTATAGCTGGGCCAAGAACTTCTCAAGGAAATCCACAAAGGAGCAGAGCGACCCAGTGAGCACTGACATATGTATATGAGCTTGGAACACTGATCATACAATGAATGCATGAATAACAGGTGTTTTTTCCAAGACTCATTTATCAAGGATCAAAGAAAGTTGTGGGTGCAAGGTATTCCATGCATAACTCTCCCATTGTATGCAATTTGACTACAAGCCAACCACTTTACCCTATAAATACGATAGTCAAAGTTGAGCTCTCCCTGCTAGGCTGTGTGGCTGCATGACAGTGATTGCCTGTTGAGCTGGTATGCCTCTCTCCTTGAAGCAATGAGATCTTTTACCAACAACAGATTGTGGGATGAGTCCAATTTGAGTTCTCCCTGGATGGCACACCAAGTGATTCTCTCGAACATGGACACCTCTTCAGGTTTGAGATTCCTTACCAGAGACTAAGAGAATCTTCCTTACCAATGGTGGAGAGACCTCTTAGTCACACCTTGGTAAGTGACTGATAGCATGCTGAATTAATACCAATTAATAGCCAATTCTATTAAGACAAACTATTGACCAAGTCTGAGATGACGATTGGACCTAGCTGCACCTAAGCTCCATTTGGAGTTTAGAAAGCAAGCAGGTCTACTCTGAGCCTCATGACTCAACATTGTAAGGAGGATTTTCCTTACCATTTTATTAATTCCATTAGACAGAAACCGTTGGCCAAGTCTGAGACTAAGTCTGGATCCAGCTGCACCTAGACTGCTCTCTGAGGAGGAGTTTAGACAGCAAAGGGTTCTACTGTGAACCTTGTGCCTCAATGGGAGGGTCTCCCCTTACTCTTTGGTCTCTGTGTAAATCATTTTAGACAGATATTAACTTGATTTGTCTTTTCAATCTTTGTTTCTTCCACATAGTAAGTAACAGGGTGAACCTTGCCACAGGGTCAATCTTGCCATCAAACTCTGTTAAGTTGCACTTTTACACATTCATATTAAAACCACTTTTGCAAATACCTTTGGTGTTTTCTCTATGTGGTCTAAATTACTGGTTCACAATACCACCCAGATCAGTACAGCTTGTCCTCAATCATTTTTCATCAAATGAGGACACAGGAAGGCCAAAAAGGAACACTGAGGCACTCCTAAGCCATGTCCTCGAGTAGAAAATAAATTGTTTGTTGTTCCCAATACCCAGATCTCACACCAAAGCTCTCAGCTTGCAGCTGAGGTAGCTTCAAAGTGCAGCTTTTGCCAGAGTCTGGAAAAGTTTATGAACCATGGATTCAGAAAGGCCACAGAGATAATTACCTCATTTTGCCCACACACTGCTAATTATGGATCCAAACCCACACTGTCCTACTGAAGTAGTCGCAAACTATGAGGAAAGGGAAACAAGGACAGAGCTGGACCAGCAGCAGCACAGAGAGGGACTGTCACACGAAGGAGAAACAGCAAGAGACAGGTGGACCTGCAGGTTTTCTTGTCCCAGAAAAGCTTCTCACTGCACAGGAGGGGGGCTCCAGCCTAGCAGGTCTCAGGAGGTCAAGCAGCAACCTCCTCACCCAGATAAATGCAGTTAAAAATACAATTAATCAAGATGTCCTTGGAGCATGTTGTGTTTTAAAAGCCAAGCAGAACCGAAGCTCATGAAAACAACTCTAGGTGACTCATCAGAAGTAAACCATGCCTGGGTCTCCCCTTCCACTCCTCCACCACTTAGCCTTTAAACTGCAAGTATATTGCCCACAAAACAAGGGCCAGCAACCTGCTCACTTGCTACAAAAAGCTGGGCTGAAATGTCAACCCTCAGCAAGCGAAAATAATTTCAATCAGCTATGACAAATCCACCGCAGAGAAAGAAAAGGCCATTTAAAAAGATGGAGATTTAAAGTCACTAGAGGAAAAGGCTAAGATCCACTGAGCATAAAATCAGGTTAGTGGAAAAGTTTAAGCAGCATGAATGCATTGTCACAGAAAAACAATGAAGATCTTGCCGGATAAAGACGATGACATGAAATTTAAGTCGCACTCAGGCATGCTGAGAAAGTAACGTTCTAAATACTTTTTGCTTACAATTACAAAATGATCAATTGTTAAGTGTTGGACAGAGAAATATATTCCATTCTGCCTGGACATGCACAGTGGGCCAAGAATGCACCTGGATAAGCCAAGCATTCATTATCTCCCAGACACTCAATATCCCATAATACCCCCAGTGGCTGCCAGCTCCTTGTCCACCCTTGACCACAAGCCATGTGCCGCATTTCACAGCTGAAAGGTATTTAAAATTCATGAAGCCTGTTGAAAGCTCGACTGTCACATTCTGCTCATTCCACAGGGTATGGGAAAACCGAGCAGAAGGTACATTTCAACCGAGGCTATTATGGCTCTTGAATAACCAATATTCCATTAAATTGCTAATAAACCCACTTGAAGATAAGTTGATCACAATCAAACCATACAGTAGCATTCCTTTCCTTTAACACCAAGTTGTCAGGTTTCACTCTGTACTGTACTACTGTTTCTGTGCTGTTTGTTCCTGCCTTGACACGGAGCATTCAAGACACTCACTTTGTGCCCAGTAATCTAAATGCTCTATTCTAAAGAGGTTGAAAGATCTTTGGCAAGGATAATACTCTGCTTATTTTAAGGTAGGGAATTATTTTCAAAGGAAAATCTGTGCTAAAGTACTGAAAAATAATTATACCTCAACTGGGATGTTTGAGGATTTGTAACCCCTTGAACGGGGTGCTTATAATTTGAACGGAGTGGTAAATGGTACAAGCATCTCCTGGCTTCCCTAGCACTCAGACAAGCTTGCTCTGGTCTGAATTTTCATTTGCATTTGCAGTTCTGCAACTCATTTCATCCTCTCTCCATCAAATCTTAGTTTTATCAACCGATATTAAAAAATGATGAGAAAAACAAGAGTGTTTGTTTTTCTTTAAAACAGATTTTGTTAGATTCCTTACAGTTAATTGTCAAGCTGCTGGCAGACCTGCTGTCGCCTTCTGATCTTGCTGTGTGCACATGTCATTGTGCCAAGAGGAATTCCAAATTCTGTAATTTCTAACGTTGAAACACATGTCAGTCTCCTTCTCGGAAAGGAATTTAGAAGCTTTAATTTTTTATTTGAACTAACCTGATACAGCCAAGAAGCAGCCCCCATCCAGCTCCTTCCCATCAGAGAACCATCATCACCACCCAGCTCTGAACTCTTCCCCTCTACCTCTCCAAGCCACGTGGGAACCAACCTGCAGATTTCAGCTGCACTAACAGCTGAAGATCATCATCTGGAAGATTGGTTTCACCTAGCCTGTCTGGTAGGGAGCCATGAACAAGACCCAGGTGGTCATCACCAGGTCCCCATGACCACATACTGAGGACGAACAACGAGGAGATGCAACAGCTCCAGCGGGCACCTGCCTAGAGTGTGCTGGAGCCAGCCCAGTTCGAGGAGCAATGATCACTGTCACAGGCAGCAAAGAGAGCATTTTTCTTCACATTCAACTCACTCAGTAACTGGCCTTCACTGAGGAGCACCCGGTTGCTCCCATGTTATTTTATAACAAGGGCCCCATGGGCAGAGGTTATACTAACCCAGCATTTTTTCTCCTCTAATAATAGGTTTCATTCATGCTTTCAGAGAAGTTGACTTGTCTGTCTTATTTTAGCTATGCTAACACATCCTGCAAGACTGCCCAGAAGTGTCTAGACATAGATAACAACAACAGTGGCAGAAAATGTAAATTCTGACCATTTTCCATTTCCCAGATAGTTGCAGGTAAGGTTTCCACTGCCAGCTAAGAAAAGTATCACTCCAGTCGGATTACAGAAGTTTGCTGATACACATGAAATTGGATAAAATCCTTGAAGACACACCAAAATTTTAAGTGGTAAAAAAAGCATTTCAATATAAATAATCAAGCCAGGAGTCACCTATTGAAAAAGCTGGCCATCACAGAGTTAAGATTGGACATTTCAAGCTGAAAATAACCTTGAGGAGTCTAACATCCCAGTGAAAAGTTTTAATAAATTCTTATGCTTTAAAGAAAAATATGCAGTAAGCATGTGCAATTACCCATCTCTGGCTACTGTTGAACTCAAAGACAAAAGACAAGACAAAAGGGGTACACTTACGAACTCTGACCTACAAAGCCCTGATCTGTGCAACAAATATGAAGTATAAGCCAAAGAAACTTCTTTTACACTTCTTTCTACACTTAATTACCTTCAAGTGTACCTGAACTTCAGTGCAGTGACATTTACATAACACCCCTAAACAATTTCTGCAATACAGGTACAAGGATAGAGAATTTAAGACATTTTGTGAAGATGCAGCATAGCAATATGCATCCTCTTCATATTCAATAACAGATATGATGAAGTTTAAAACCAAAACCTAGATTAGAACACTACTTTTTAAAAAACCAACCAAATAGAAATTGCTTAGGTGCTCATTCTAAGTTCAAGTCATAGTAATTTCAAATCTGAGGGGACACTGTTGCTCTGATCATCTGCAAGCACTACGGACACGACTGTACACAGATTTGCCAGGAGAGCTTTCTCAGTTGAAGGTAGGCATCAGGAGAGTCAAACCTGAACACAAGACCTGAGCTGTAGGCAGGTGGCAGAGGATGAAACCCTGGCCTCACTGAAGCCAGGATGCCCTCACCCAAGATGTCCCTTTACATTTTATACAACAAATGCAGAAATGCAAATACCAGCATGCTTGTAAGGGAAGCACTTTAACAGCACTAACAGGTGTAATATGGTTAATTGTTTTGCTCCCTTCCCTGCCAAACAGGCTACTACACACTTTCACACATCTCAAGACTACATATGGGAAAAAAATGAAGAAAAGCAAACTAACAGCTATGTAAAAAGTAACTGTTCCAAGAGCCTACTTAATTAAAGCTCTTGGAGTCAAAAGACATTGAGGCTCCTAACTCAACTATCCTCCTTTGGTGAGATATACTCTTGCAAACCAAGTCCGCTGTCCTTTACTAACTTACCAACACCACTCATCAGGCACAGCACTGGAGATGCAGCTTCTTCAGTACCTTACTGTTTGGCAAACAGTTACTTTGGGAAGGGAAATACCTCTCTGCAGCCTTTTAAATGTACCTGAGAAATGAGAGGTTCACTTAAGATATTATTCAATAAAGAGCTACTCTGAAGGAGGAATTAAATTCATGAAGAACTCTTCCCAGCTACACTGCACTGGGCTAATTGAATTTGATGACCTACATTTCCTAATTACACCTCCTGTATCTAAGGCAGCACATGCCCATGTGTCACCACATCCAAGCCAGCATCCCTTGCAGAGCAGCAGCAATGCTTCCCAGGAGAAACATACTGAAGGCTCCAAGCTCTGCCCTCCTGCCCACTGCCAGCTCAAGGCACCGCCATGAGGCACAGTGATGCCACAATCCTCCCAACAGGTCCCATGTTTGGAGGGATACGTGGCTCACAGCAGCCTGGACCAAAGCCACCGCTGCCCAGAGCAAACAGCAGCAGCACAACTGGCGGACACAAGGCAACAGCAGCCCATTCCCAGACTCATGTGGGAATAGGGAGCATGTCTGCTGCAACAGCAGCCAAGAGTGGATGATACAGCAGACTCCAGCATCACTTTATAGTCAGTCTAATGGCTTTTCCTTTCTCGGCACAGTACTACGTAACCTTGCCACCATACAGAAATAAAGAGAAATACTGAAATTTATAAAATTATAACAAAATGGAAACTATTACCTCATCAGATGTTATCAACATCCTCAGAGGTGTGGAAGTAACCTGACAGCTTATAACTGCAGTGCTACCAGACAGAGGCGATGCCAACACCCACAGGTACCTGGTGTGACTTGCTGCAATCAAAAGGTAAACTTGGGGCTGGAGCAGCAGTCAGTTGAGAGAAAGTTAAAAGAAAACCACTTCACACACTCTGGTCACTGAGAAGCTTTCTCCTTGGCAACTGCTTTTGTTTCAGCTGCTTGGAGCTCCTGCCCTGCTGCTGTGTAGGGTGGCTGAGGCTCCCTGAGAGCTACAGTCCCAGCCAGGCAAGACCCAGCCCTACCAAGAGGGCTCAGCTGTGGATGTGCCTTGTCATCCTTCCTGGCAGAAGGGAAGCGATGCCTGCACCATGTGACAACCAGAGGGGAAATTATCATAAGCATATCATCTACAGACAACTGCCTTTGACTGCAGGAAAGTCCTTCGTGTACCTCCTGCAAGCATTCTGGAGAAGATAAAAATGCTCTAAAAGTTATGTACCCGCACATAAGGCTCAAGAGTTCCTCATTCACTCCTCACGACTACATGGTTACACTTAGGAAGATAGTAGGTTTTTTAGCTTCTTCAGTAGGAAGAGTATTCTCCTGGCTGCTGAAGCTTCACACTGCACCTACTTACAGGTCTATAAGCCAAGCAATAAAGTGGAAACCTCGGAAAATAATGACAACTACATTCTTCATAGTGTTAGTGTTGCTTTCAAAACTTGTCTCTACCTATCTACTGCTGAATCCTTTTGAAGTTCTACAAGTGCTAAGTGCTCAGGGAGAAAAGTCTGTTTTCTTACCTGTTCTGGAAGGTGAAAGAAAGGTGAAAGAAAGTTTTAACTGTAGTTACACAACAGTGAACAGAAGCTGCAGAAATTCATATAGTCTGCAAGGTCATAGCAGAAGGAATAAGGTATTTTGGTCTATTCCACATTCTTCTTATGCTTCAGCAGAGTAACAGGTCAAAAAGAAGGCAAAGGTAGGAAGCAAGACTTTTCAGTATTTACTTAGCTCTAAAAGAAGAAATACAGCTTCTCCTTCAGAGACCACTTGTTACAATGACCAGAAAGATGAGGCTTCTGAAAAACCTAACACATAGATGGCAGATGTTAAAGACAGGATAATTTGTTCCAAATACAGATACTCCATGCTCTTTCAGTTACAAATATAGTGGTGAAAATGAAAAGCATCAAACAAGTGACAGATTATACACAGAAGGAATGGAAGTAAAATAAACAAGTAAAAGCAGTTACCTAAAGAATACACAGAACTAATAACTTTCAAAAGCCTTATTTTCACAAAGCTGAAAAAGTTAACTCATTAAGCAGCTAATATCCGGAACACCCACTCTCACATGTGAGAAGGAACATTGTACTTGATAAAGCATCAAAGATGATGGTTAATTGGTGTACTGGGGAAATTCAATCAGATATACAAGCCAAAACAATTGTAACATATATCAGAAATTAAGGGAAGATGTAAATGCAGAAGGACCTAGTGAAAATCTCTGAATAGAAAAATCAAGATCCACAAGGACCTTTTTTATCTCCTTTGTTTCTCTACCTTAGGAACAAGAAGAATTGCAACAGTAGTGCTGATTCATTATTATTTAGAAAGGGCAAAATTTTCAATACTCATGCCAAAGAGTAAAAGTCCAGAACTTCTGCTCTGCATGGGGAAAAGGCCAGTCAAATACTTGGATTGTATTAAAGAGAATAATTTTCATCCCAATCAAAACACAGGAGGTCATTAAACAGTAGTTATTAAAAAGCAGGTTTAAAATGGCAAGTCAGAATGATTTCTACCTAAGGAGGAATTCTGCAGTGTCCAAAATCCTTCACAGTCCGATGGGAATGCCAGAAAACTTTGCAAAACAATTGATAGTGAAGTAAAAAGGAATTGAAGGATAAAGTAATTAACAGAAGATAAAGCCTATCTTGTCTAATTGGATACAACACTGGATGAAAGGATAACTCCAGTCAACAGCAGCAAAAGAACTGATTCACCAGGTTAAGATGTAAGTACATATTGCTTTGGTATGCAGAAGAACACCTTGACACATCTCAAGACCCAATGAGAATGGAAGTAATTCCAGAATAGGTGCCTCAAACAGAAATACATCAGTGCAAAGTCACTCAAGTTCCACACAAATAGTCTGAGGGCACACAATCATCACTGGTCAGTGACCAAAGGAGTGTTGAACTGTGAGTGAACCAGGTGGCAGGCAAGGAGGATGGCACAAGAGGTACAAGTGACCAACCCACACTGCCATATGGCCACCGTGAAGAAGGCTGGGTGGCTTGCATGAGAACCTCAGATCATGGTCAGAGGATGGGCCATCTGTTTAGTTTTGTAAATTGAGTCACCACAGATGATCATCATCTGCACATGGCCTCTAACCATGGCCAAACAGAGACTTTGGCATGGACAAGCCAGGGGACACTGTGTAGGGGCAGTGAGATCCACCATCCCAGTGCACGCTCTTGCCACAGCTGTTCTCCAGTACCACATCCATCACACAGAGAACACCCAACACCACAAAGCACTCAAAGAAGAGCCACCAGGAGAAAGGCATTTCAACCTAGGCAGCATTCCCAGGGCTCAATTTGTTTCACTGGTCAAAGACAGAAATATAAAGGCCTTCAATCACATCTGCAAAGATCTACACAGGGACTAGAAATTCAGTAACAAGCTTTGGCAAAATGCAGCACCTAGGAGCTGAATCTAAAGTGGGAGCCATGGTCAATGCAGGGACAGTGTTTTCCTTTTTTAAAAGATAATGTATCAGTCAGATAATTTAGCATGGATTGTATTAAACTCTTCCCCTCCTTTGCAATCTGAGAGGAGGGGACCCACGGCTCTACAGAGAGCAGCTCATCCCCAGTGTGAGCATAGGTCTGGAGGAAGATGATGGGTGAAAGGCTGAACCCAGAAGCCTACTGCTAAACCAGGCACCAGAAAATGCTGATGAGGAAACCACAGCTTTGTGACTCTTTCACCTTGCTCAGTGAAAGGGAAGACGACACAGAGCCTGGTGAGAAACAAAGGCACTTTTCACAGTGGCTAATGCCTGTGCAAATTATGTCATTTTAGGAAAAGATGAGCCTGAAAACCTTGACCAAAGAACTTTGCTTTCACCTTTCTTTTTAATTGCTGCCACACATCCCCAGGCAGGCAGGCATACACTCACAGAAACAGATGACGTCCTCGGTTTACTACCGACAAATGGATCAATTTTCTCTTTATGGGTAGTAAAAGGCCTCCCTGGAAAAGCTTGTGGCTACTTATGACAGACAAGGCAGTTAAAGAGATCTTACAGTACCACTTACTCGCCACTTCTGCTGGTGTAGTTGGCCAATGGGAACGCTAAGGGGTACAATCTCGACTGAAAGCACACAGCACCTGCAATCCGTATGGCAGCACATCCAAGCGATGGGGTAAGCGGGGAGGAGCGGTGTGATGGGCAGAGTTCACTGGGGAGGGGGCGGGGGCAAGGCGGCTTGGGAAACACTGACGTATTGTCTTTCCATTACTAAAAATTACACTTTGTGAAATAGTATTAGATCATTTTAAGAGGTTTATACAAGGACACTGAAAAATAAGTCCTTTTGCAAATCCTATTTTTTTAACGTCTCCCTCCCCTATTTCCACTATGCATCAGGTTGTGAAAATCCAACATGCAATAAGTCTAGTGTTCCCAGACAGAGGAGACGAACCTCAACTCAAGTTAAATCTTCCAGCTGTTCTCAACTCCTTCTCTCCATCAGACAGACTCAGAGCAGTGCCTTAATTACTTGTTTAGGAAGGATGTGACATGTTCCAATTTAATACGTTTAGTCCTTCTTAGAGTAAATGTAGAATTAAGCCTCAGTATGCACTTGACAGATCTCTTAGCAACGAGAGTGCAATCAGCCAACAATGGATGATTCACAGTTTTAGCAAGAGTGTGCAGAACTGCCTGCCAAAAGTCTGAATAAACTCACATTGCTAGACACTATGGTAAAATGTACCCTGATCTCTTTTAAACTATTATATCATAGAGGAAAGTTAAACTGCATGCATTCCAGCAGCTTGCCTGAGTCTGGAAATACAATTGAACTGCAACATCTCAATTTTATAACAGCTGAGACTTTTTGGTGGTTATTTTCACTTAATTGGGATAATGGCACGTTTCAAGGTAAACTGCTAACATTTCTCAGTTTGTGTAAATAAGGGACAGCTACTTCTGTTTCTGAAATGGGAAGAGCCTGGAGGATGGTAATGAGTAGTCTATTCAAAGTCACATCAATTAAAAGAAGGGCTAATCTCACACCTACTGCTGTGAGGCCCACTGACATTTAAAACATTTAGAGATCTCTGTGCAATCTGTAAGTCAGGGGGGAACAGCAGGAAGCAGCACAACAGAGTGCAAATATCCAACCCGACACATTGCTATACTCTCTCTAATGCTTTTCAAAGCCCAGTTGAGTACCAGGCTGCCACAACACAGACAAGATTGTTTCTATTTCTGCAGCCAAATTTCTGCCTTCCTAGACCAGTTTCAGGCCAACCTTCAGGATCTGCCTTGGGAGAGTTTCCACCATGCTTTCCATGTGGATATCTTCCTACACAAAACCAGGCTCCAGCAAATCCTTTACAAAATACTATTGAAAAAATAAACAAAATCAGAAAAGCACTGCCAGGATTGGCCCCACACTGTGAGGACACCAAATACAGAGGAAAAGTCACAGACTCTTTCTTTCAGCTACAACCATGAACCATGGCCAGAGCTTTTCCTCTGCTACATTGGACACCAGAGTGAAACCCCTCAAGGATTAACAGCATCCAGTCAGAGGAGACAGGGACAGCTTTCTCCCAAGCATCATCTTAATGTTGCTAGAGTGAGGAATCTCTCTGGATGTCTGAAGACCTGAAAAGCTTCTCACTCTAGTTTATGATCATTTATCCACTGCTTCTGCTCATATCTCATATTGTGGACTGCTTTTTGTCCTTTGCCTGAGATATCAATATTCACAGCAGAAGAGAGATGACACTGTTGTCTTGCCACTTTGACTGCCTCAAGCTGACACTCACTTGGTATCCAACTCAAGAAACCTCATTTGAAAACACAGACATCTTAGCCATTTTTCTCTGCCTTCTTTTCAATAGGTCTTGCTGTCCATCTTGCTCAAAACAGGGGACAACTCAGTGGGAGATCTACTCTGAGCTCCATCCAGGCACCATTCATTTGCTCTGACCCCACACCGCTCCCAGGAAAGAACCACCACAGCCCTTAATGACCAGGCACAGGCCCAACACAATGAAAAGCTGCAGCATGCTACATCTGTTTACCATTTGGGCAACACACCCTGGCAGCCCCAGCCACCGGCAGCCTGGGGAATCTCTCCTGCTGCAGGCAGGAGCCTTGCTCCAGCAGCCCTTTTCCAGGTAAAGCAGATATGCTTGGCTAAATAAGTAGCTTTCTTTGGCACAGAAGAGCGGGGCGCCCGAGTTGGTTGGCAGACTTCACCTCTGAAAAGAGGGTTGTGGTCAGGGAAAGGAATTTGAACACATTGAGCTCCACGCTGTCTTTAACACTAGGAGAGTCACAGGTTTCCGCTCCTAGGAGCTGACAACCCTTCAAAGCGAAACGAAGGCAGCAAGGGAGGTACAGTGAGTGTCAGGCAGATGCATTAAATGAAAAAATACCATAGCTGAGACTTTCTGTAAATGCACACAGACAAAAATTAAGCAGGTAAGAAAAGGAGCAGGTACAAAGTAGAACGTGCTTACACATTTATTGCATCTGTAAAGAGAGACTTCCTATTGACAATACTCTCAATAGACAAACCAGAGCCCAGGAGATTTTTCCATTTATTGCCATAAGGATAAGATCAAAGGGCTGAAAAGAATGCAACTGAGGGGGCCACAGGGAGCTGGGGCACAGGCGCCTCGGTCAGGCAAGAGAGGGATTCACCATCCGACTTCAGGCAGCAGCATGTGATCTGTGCTGTGTACCACCAGCATCATCACACACTGTCAGTAAAAAAAACACTGTTATATCTAGAAAGAAAATGCAGCAGGGACTGGTTTCGCTTCTGCTATCCTTTGCCTAGATGGAAGTAAATTTGGGATGTAATTTTTTCCATCCCTGAGTTGCTCTGGTGCATCCCTTTTGGGAGCTCTGCTACTGCCTCAGCTGCAGAGCACGTGTAGTGGTATTGCTGCTTGGGGAACTTGATGTTACTCAATGGCTGACGTGAATCCTCATGTTGTACGATGCAGCAGAGCAGAATTCCCTCACTCCCTGTTTTACCCTATAAGGGCATTTGATGATGGTGCTGTGAACCTGTGCCTTCACACAGATTTGTGGCAGCTGCTGCAGCACAGCAAAGCCAAGCCCAAGTTTAGATTCTTGTGTGTTGTGATAATCAGCTGGGGTTCGGAAAATCCTTCAAAAAAAAAAGTCTAACTTTCTGGCAACTTAACAAAGCTTTTGAAAAAAATAACAGTTTAACATCTGGAACAAAAATACTCTGAGGAAGTCCAAGACCAACACAGCATAGAACATTTTTACCCCTACAACTGTTACTGTACAGCACTTCCTTGTCCCCAGCTCAGTGAAATTGGAACATTTGCATCAAGATGCTGAAACATTTTATTGGAAGTCATGCAGGAAGGTAGAAAGATAAAGGGCTATTCATACACTTGAACACTTAAAAATTTTTCTGGGTTTTGTTTATTTTTATTTCTGTCCCATGAATTTCCTCAGTCTTTTAATGCACCTTAATCTTCATCAATATTTAACTCTGCAGCAGAAATACTGCATACTTTGTTTTCCCATTGAACTTGAGAGCAGAGGGAGAGAAAAAAAACAGCCATGGGAAGAAGAAAAACAGCCAGTTCTAAAGGAAACGATTTTTCCTTTTTCCACGAGATGTCCTGGAATAGAATCAGGGAGAATGATGAAAGAGAAAGGTGGGTAGTGAGAACACTGTGCTATTTCAAAGATTTAGCTAGGGTCATCATTTAGGACACTTCTTCCTACCTCTGGGTTTCAGGTCTAAAACCTACCTAAGATCAAGAATGAAAATACCTCTCAACACTTAATTCTCAGCAGGCACTACAAGATAAGAGCAGTTCCCTGCAGTATTGTTCACAACAAACAAGTAATCATACATAATTACATACACTATGCATATATACACACACCTACACATACATACAAGACCCTTTCAACTGGGGATGAGAATGCTTAGAGAACTCTTGCAACCTAGGAGAGATCTCTTGTTTTCAGTACTTCCTGGAATAGCAATTTCCCATCATATACAACAGAAAGGTTTGTAAGAACCTGCCCAGGACAGAGTAGAACTGATGTCAGCTCATGCTAGATGCTGCGCAGTACATTATGTGGCTTCTTGTACCATATGAGAACATCCAACAGAAAAAAAAAAAAATCACTCTTTTTGTGTTTCCTTTGTCTTTCACTAAGTCCATATCATGTCCTGCAAAGCCTATACCTAATTTTTCACCTGCCTGTTCTTCAAAGGAACAGCACCTAGAGTAGCAGTTGAGCCTGGGACATTGTCAGTCTTGTTGAATATAGTTTTTAAAAAAGCAAAGAAAATCTCAGTTAAAATGTATGGAGGGTTAAGCTTTCCAACATAGTATTTTTCAATGTTGGCTATGAAATACTACACAGTTTTTCCTTGGGAAAAACAAAAACTTGCTGGTTTTGGACGAGCTCATGCTTTGCTCTCTATCAGAGTTACTGGCGCTCATGCTACAGTACATAAGAGCCCACATACCAACTATTGCAGCATTAAATAGACCGTGGAGTTCCCTGTACACTGTCACCCACCAACATAAAAAAAGACTCTTAAGTTCTCTGAAGAACCTGTGCACCCTCTCAGCTTAACCAGAGAAAATGGGTACAACAGATCTCCTGTAGACCTTGGATCCAAAAGGAAGCAAACTCAAACCCAGAATGCATTTTTATTTCAAGGTATTGCACAAAGGATTTATACACTTTAATCCTGACGTATCAAGCTCTCCTGAAAAGACGTCTTGTGCCTAGCAGAGCAGAGGAACTCAGCACTTGTATCATCCCTCCACATGATTGTTTCTAAGGAATTTTGCTAACATAGCAGGACAGCAGAAATAGGCCCTGTAGTACTGAGGTTTGTGAATGTGTCTTGATGCAGCCTGGCTCAGCAGAGAGTGAGTGCCATGCAAAGCCCTGTCGTGCAGGAAGCCACGAAGTCTTGGGACCACTCTGGATTAACTACAAAAACAGAAAAATCAACTTAATAAATCTCACATGCAGGTACACCTCTCAGAAATGTGAAAATACTAAAAGAAAAGCCCTGATAGAGCCACCTATAAAAGGCTGAGATTACAGAACCAAGATGTAATCACATCTCTCCATTTGCATTTCCAGCTGCAATCTAGAGTCACATCAACAAACATTTGGCACATAAAAAAATCAGTTTTTAAGTGTTTCCAAGTTTTTCAACAGTTTAAATGTTTGGTTGTTTTGATTTTTCCATAAATTAATGATTCTTTCCCAAACCTTTGCAGCTCAAGGGATTCATTATCTGCTGTGGAATGACAGATAATTGTGTTCTCTGCCCAGCTGGCTCAGCCAAGGGATGTTATAGGTGCTCCTGGAAGCCTCTTTGGAAGCAGGAGGGCTCCTGCCTCCTCAGCAGTGCTTTGTCATTACCTGGAGTCCCAGCACAGGGCATGGCAGTGCATAGCTCTGCTTGAGTTCAGCTGGTGAGGGGCAGCCAGGCCAACAACCAGTGACTACAGCAAGACAAGAATCAAAATGCTTTCAAATGCCGAAGAATCAAGTAAGAGCTACAAAACTCATGCTAAAGAAGAATCTGCACCAGCCATTTTGTGTCTCTGAGTACAGAATATCCTGACTAAGCAAAATGTAAAGCTGCACAGACAGAAAGAACCAAGACTAAGTGCTGGTTTCCAGTAGGCTCCTTGCAGAACAGCAGGTCTGACCAGCAATCCTGGTCAGGCTTTCTGATTGTTTATTTGTTCATTTAAGATTTTCCCACTTGATCAGAGCACGCAAGATCAAAAAGTGTTTCAGAAAGAGTACAAACAATACAAATACAAATAAGACCCATGAAATCTACTCTCATTTCACAAAAACCTCAAACAACTAAACCCATAAAGCCCAAATACACAACTCTTCATCCCTGCCCTGATCTACAAGCTAATGGCATGTGTGGATGCTCCCATGGCACTGATGCACTGGTTAGGAGAATCATAGAAGCATTACTGCAGCACAGAGCCAACTGCCACCAACGACCCTGGCACAAAACACTTCACTGTGTCTTTCGTGATGTTTTTCTCTCCCCATACACATGCACAGCGGTGACCATGACAAAAATCAAGCCAAGCAGCTGGTGTATGACCAATGCTCCTGTCTCAAATCTGGTGCATCTTCTTATAGATTTCCATTCTCCATCTTCTAGGTTGCTATTTTCTCATTCCCTAGCAAGACCGATACAACTCCAAACCATACAGCTCTTGCAAAAGGTTGGAAGAGTCTATCCTCTGTCTGTTGTGTTGTCTACACTAAATCTTCTTAGAGGGCAGCAGAGTGAAGTCTACCCTACTGCCCACAGGTAGGGTAAGTGCATCCCACAGATGCACAATCCCGCTCTCCAGGACTGGAAAAGCCCTTGAACACCCACATAATCTCTTTTAACATTTCACTAGCCTCCCTGTTTTCCCCCAGTATCAAATTCATATCTTGCTTGCTGCAGTTTAATCCCACAACTTCTCCTATCTGCGATAGCTAATCCCTGCCTTTTAGCAGCTGGCTGCCCAGGGGACACTTCTGCATTTTTAGTTATACAGAATGTAATGAATCTTTAATTAAATGGGCTTGATGAGGAAAGTCATTCAAATTAGACTTTGTCAGTAGGACAAAACCCCAGCTGTTTTTCCTAAAGGATATAATGAAGCACAGTTTAAAATACCTAGAATCCAACTTCAGCACTGCAGAACAACAGTTTGCAAAAACAACATTTGGTAGGAAAACAGGGAATGACTGAACAAGAAAATTATCAAGGATCTTCAACAACCAGGCATGTTTTAAGCCATGCAGCTTTCATGGCAATTCCTTCATAAACCAGGAGCTTCTAACAATCTAACAGGCTTAATGCAACCAGTAGCAAGAGCACAACTAGTTTCACACGGGTTATTTGCACAACCAATGTAGTACAGAAAAAACAGTGCAAATGCCCTGGAAAGGCACCTCTGAGAAGCTTACTTAGCTCCACAGGAATGGAGTAAAGCACACATCGTCAGCACATCCTCAATGTGCTTCTCATCTCTTCAGGATGACAGCAACACTGTGAGTTTCTCTTGTTTAATCTGCACAAGAGGATACAAGCATTAGGTGCTGAATGACTCTTCACATTGACTTCAGTGGGAATAAACTAGCCTGGATTGCAGAAGAAAAAAGCACTAACAGAAAGTTAATGAGGTACAAACCAGGTTATGAATGGACCAAAGAAAAAATTCTCCTAAAGCTATTTCCTGCCTTGATGCAATTGAATTCTTGCCTTTTAAGGCCTCACCTTACCCTCCTCCCCCTTTCCTTAGGCAATGCTTTATTATACCCGAGACTTTCTCCACTTTTCTAATCAGTTTCCATTATGTCCTTTTCCTTTAAAGTTTCGCACTATTGCTCCTGGTGGAGCTGTAACAGTGCTGAAAATGGCAGCATAGACTGGCTACAGCCTTTTAAATAGTCTTAAAATGGAGCCAAGGTAGAATAAGTCTACTGGACAAGGGTGTTAAAGCACCAGAGCTCTTACTGCAGCGCCTGCAACCCAGCTCCTGCCAAGGCAGCTCTGCACACGACAACATGGAAAGTTTTAAAACAAAGTCTAGCCTACAGTAAGAAAAAATTCCTGATCTGCAAGTTTTTAAAAGGATGTTATCAACCAAAAGGCTTGATTTGGCCTCCTTCGAACCTGAGGGAGACCCAAAGGCAGAGCACATAGACAGACCAATTCTAGCAGCGGAATACTCAACCCATACCCTGAGTTTTCCCCATTTCCTCTTCCACTGGAAGAAGGGTGATGCAAGTTGGCTTCCTACACTCATATCTTGCTTTTATGTTCAAAACAGAAAACCATCCCCCCCCGCTACTCACACATACTCTGCTATCGCTTCTAAGGAACTATTTTACCCACCTTCAAATATTTCTCTCAACCACATTCCCACCTCACCAGCTCACACTCCCAACCAGCAAGACTCAGAGCTGGCTGGCAATGTCGTGAGACAGGCTCTCACAAGAATTTCCTGCTTCTGGTTCAGCCAGACATACTGCAGCAACAGACGCTCTTGCAGTATTTTGGCACCTCCAGTCCTTGTTAAGGCCAAGGCCCGGGAACGCAACTGAAAAAAACACTTCTTAATTTTTAGTGTTTTAAAATAACTCGGCTTGTCCCTCTGCTGCCACGGGTGTCTGCTTGGCTTCCACCCTAAAAGACTGCTTCCACTGAGATGAACTGACTTTGTTTTCAGTGATACCTTCAGCGCTGTAGTTTCCAATTTGCTTCCCAGAAAGCAGCTTGCTAAAATACCACTACACCAGGGTGTCAGAGCAGTTTACTCCAGAGAAGTGTTACAGAAAGAACTGACCCTCCAAGAACAATGAGTTAGGTTTTCCACAGGTTCTGAGGTACTTCCAGCAAGTGTTTCTATTAAGATGACCAAGCTGGTGAACACTCTGCACAGAAACCTCACACAAGACCTACAGATCTTACATGCATGTTCCTAAAAATGCAACTCATGATGGACTGAGGAAGCCAGAGTTTCCACATTTTCTGGTCTCTTCTCATAAACTAGCATGCAAGCCTGCACTATAGCTGGACAAGGCCATTTCTCAGTGTGACACATCTCAGAAAATCCTTCAGATACTGTAGGCTGCTGCAGCTCACATCTGCACCTCACAGACCATCGTTTGCAGCATCACTGCTCGGTCAATACAATTCCCACTGACAGATCACCTTGGGAAAAGGCCTTGCTGAAAATTCAGAATTTGGGCCACATACAGATGCACTCAAGACAAATTCCATCTCCTCATGCCAGATCTCACCATGTAGGAGAGTCTGAACATATGCCCACGCCACTAGCATGAAATAAGGACCATGCTGGATGCTGGAGAGCGTGTTGGATCCTTTCAAGAGGGGTGGCCCTCAGACTTTTGTCTAGTTGTTCACTGGAAACACAGCTGCCTACAGCATGTGCTGATACAAGCAGTCAGTCATAGTTTGAAATACTTTAAAACACACTTTTCCTACATCCTGTATATGATGGCATACTCCTCTGCCTCAGGCTTGTCTTCCTTATAGCATGGGGAGTAGCAGCAAGAACACCTTTTGAGAAAAACAAAAACCCCACTCCTAGCATAGAGGCAGCTCAAGTTTTGGGAATGAGTTTAGAAATGGAAGCCCAAACTTCTCAATACAAGTGTCTTTGGCTGGGTTGTGCTCCAGAGGAAAGAGCTTCCCGTTGAGACACTGAGCCTGTAATTCCCATTCAGGGCTTTGGCTAGGGGTCAGAGGACACATACCACAGTGTGAGCAGCTATTCAGGCATGTTTAAATACTTTAAAAAGGTTCTGCTGCTGATCTCATCTACAGGAGTTATCACCTACGCCAGTGTCTGT
Source organism: Colius striatus (assembly GCF_028858725.1). Classification (NCBI taxonomy): domain Eukaryota; kingdom Metazoa; phylum Chordata; class Aves; order Coliiformes; family Coliidae; genus Colius; species Colius striatus. The sequence goes on from NC_084768.1 coordinate 4,683,441, forward strand.
GCAGGGCTGGGGTTAATGCCTTGCACCAGACAAGGTACACGTGACAAGGAAAGCTAGCATTGACAGCAGCCATCTCCTCATCCTCAGCCCTCTGGAGTACCTTCCCCAAAAGCTAAACAAGTGCATCTATTTTCTGCTAGATATAAAGACACAAACCTACAGAAAAGCTCATTACTAGAGCAGTCACCACATATGGAAGGCATGCCAGATGCTTTATGCATCAACAACAAAGACTCCCCACTCCTAAAGGAGTGCACAGGAAAAGCAAGACACAAAGATGAAGCATTCTTTAAAGATCCATCCTCCACATGGATTTAGCTTGTTCTTAAAACTCACTGCAGAATATATTTGATACTGCTATGCTCTGTATTTAATATTACTAAGCTGCACACTTTTGTGGGCACCGTGCTACAGTAAAATCTCCTAAACAATATTTAAGGCTAAGAAACACTTCAAAGCACAAGCTGTATCATCTTGACAACCGCTACATCCCGTCAGGCTTTCCACTGCTGAAAAACATGATCGTGACAACAGCTCAGAGAGATGGTAAGTAAGCAGACACAGGACAAGAAAGAGTTTAAGTGCTTTAAACTAAGACAAGTGATTATAGGCTCTGCATTAAGCAATAGCACCTTACAGGATTGAGCCCCAGCTGCTTATATACTTGCGTCACAGGCACAAGCCTTAAAGTTAAAAGAAGGTCCCTTTCCTTGAATCCTAACATGACATACAGAATGCAAATGCCTGTCTTCACTTCTTCCTAGACTGAAATCTACATCCAGCTCGCTCTCCCCCACCTGCTCCAGATCCCAGCAACTTCACAGCAGGCAGTCAATGCTTGCACCTCCAATGGACACCTCTAGGCTATTTCCAACAGTGGATGCCTTTGTCTAGTACCAAGGCTACAGTCCATTCCATGTGTTAAATGTTTGACTGTTGGTACATATTTTGTAAGGCTAATGCAATTCAAAGGGGTTTTCAGTACTTTTTGTACCGCTCCTGAGGAAGTGCAGTTTGTTACCAGCGTAACACTTCATGGCAGACTTCATGGTAGGTATGCAGTGAATCTGCTTTCAGGAATGCAAAACAGGGTACTATTTTTAGATACAGTCTCAGGATTTATATAAACCTGAATAAGACCTTACACACTGTTTTATTAGAAACCCTTTGTTTACATTCCATCCTCAAGAAATAGAAACCCATTTCTTAAAAAGTTGTGGGAATAGTGCTTTGCATTGGAGGGCTGGCAGACCTACAGGAGCTCCTGTTAGGCTTCGGGTTGTGTGCAGCAATCTTGTAAAGAGGGTAAGGAAACTAGGTTAAAATGGGAGAAGCCTGGTGCAGAATTACAAGCAGTGCCTTTAGTCCTTAAGATGAAGTACGGACAGAGCACATTTCAACTGCACAAAAGCTTTTGGCAGGTTCTGGTGGTTGCTGACATCTGTGCCAAGGTTCGCCTAAGGATAAGGAAATAAGAAAGATAAAGCCATGCTTGGGAAATGTCAAAGCCAGGACATGAAACAGCAAGCCCCGGGAGGGGACAGGACATGCTCACAGACAGTGCTGGGGACAGTCACAGGAGTATTTCCCACTGGTACCACAAATCCAGCTGCCTTGGTCAGTGCCTGGATAGCAGTCACCCCTCTTTGTATTAGTTATATCCCTCCCTTGCATTCCCTTGTGCTACTCTCCAGTCATTCTGCATGGCAAGGACATGGTGGCACACCAATCTGGGCTGCAGGGGAACCAGAGCTCCAGCTACTGGGTCAGGAAAACCCATTGGGAGTGTTACTGCAGCCAAGTGACAGGCACCAAAGCAAACAGAGGTGCAAAACAAGAGCCTTTCCTTCCTGCCTGGCAGGCTGTATAACACCTTCACATCCCAGGCTCCCACAGCCTCTGTTTGACCAGAGCATTACGACACCCGGGGTCCACGGCAGGCTTTTATGCAAAGGCCTGATGGCTGGGAGGACTTTTGGAAACACAGAAGAAGCTTACCATCCAATCTCAGACACACTAGCTCTAGTCTTGCTCCCAATAAAAGCTCTCTAGTCAGCCCTGAACAATGCACAGCTAGATTGATCTGTCAGAAATGACTTTCAGGCTGCTCGTGGCATTACCTTAGAGAAGATGGACATCACTCCTGGCAACCTGCCATTCAAACCCACCTAGAAATGTCTCCTGTGTCTGCCATTTGCAGGCATGAAGAGATCAACAGTTCTGCTCTGTAAATTTTTAGTGATTCAATTAGCTGTGAAGCAGAGGCATAAGGGCAGAAAGGAGCAGAGCCTTTTCCAAAGGATTCCTTGTGTTCTGAAAATCAACTGTTTCCTATCACCAGTGCTGGTATTTTCAGGCTCACTTGATGTGTAGCAGGCTATTCAGGAAAAGCCTGCCCATCACCTCCACAGCACAAACTGGGAGGTTATCAGCTGCTATCAACTGTCCCACACCACCACAAATCCCAGGGCCCATGGGAAATAACCCTCCTCGTGGCATCTTTCTGCAAAGGCTCTTCTAGGACACTGTCTTTCATAGTGTTAAGCCTGGCTCAATGTATCAAACCTCTGCATGCCAAGTATTCATTGCTAGGCCTTTCTAAGAATCATTTTGCAAAGCTTGGATGGCTGTATGTTTTCACAGCTGATGCAGAAAAGCTAGAAACAACATTTCAAATCTGTGGTTTACAAAGTATGCACTGTTTCTTAGGGCTAAGTTGACTTAAGGGTGGGGGGGAAATCCTTTTATACTGTGAACATAAAATATCCAACTCTCTTAATGGAGGAATCATTCAATTTTCTGCTGTCTGTGCTAGTATGGATATACTGAGGCAGGGAAGAAAAAAATAAATCAACACCTGTCCTCAGAGCACCCATTCCCAGGGCTAGTGATGATCCTGCTCATCCCAGCAGACACCCCGATTGAGCCTGAACACAGGTTTTCCTGCCCAGTGGGATGGAAACACTGGCAGCATCTCTACAGGGTTAAGGCAGGACAGGGGCCTCCCAGAAAGTTGTCCTCAGACAACTTGTGACCTTGAGTATCATAACAAGTGACTCATTAGGAGTCTGCTTAACAGCTATCAGTATTACAGCCTATTCATAATACATCAACAGCTTAAGTGTGTCATAGAGACCAGTATAGCTAAGTAGTCTGACAGTGGTTGGTACTGGAAGCTTAAGGAAAGAATAAAAAAGGACAAGTATACAGTGCTGCTGTCTCCAGCACATCGTCCCCTGCTTACTGTAAGAGACAGTGCAATACTTCCAAAGCCAGATATTGCATCTCGACCAAAGTGTTAAACAGCTATTGATGGATCTCTCTTTCATTAGTAGATACCCAGCTGTACTTTTGGCCCCTGCAACATCCTGGCAATGAATCTGACAGCTCAGTTGTGCATTGCATGACAAAGTACTTCCTTCTGCTTCAATTTGCTGCCTGGGTATTTCTCTGGATGTCATCAAGTTTCATACTATCATTCCCAGTCCATTTTCTTTGTACCATTTGAGATATTGTAGAGCTCTCATTTCTCTCCTACCCAAAATAACTTTGAGTTGAAGGCATTTATCCAATTAGTGTCAATTCATACAGAAGCAGTCCCATGCTGCAGCAAGGTCTTCTCATCTACCCCTACCTTTTCTGCTTACCCTGCATTTCCAGGATGGGTAACCAGAACCTCACACAGCATTTCACATCCAGATGAATAATCAATTTAAGCCCCATAAAAAAACAGGCCTTTCATCAATACTGGAGGTATACAGCATTTAAGAGTGCAATACTGAAGCTGTTTCATATGGAGTGGAGTTTCATAGCTGGACTTGCCAGCATCAGTGAAGAGAGAGCATCCAGATTGATGCTTAAGTGCTGACAAAGGCTCTCCCCTACATAGTGGCAAGTCACCCCATGTTCCTTGTCTTCAAATCAGCTTTGATGGTATATCTTCTCTACCTCTACTTCTGGACTGACGACTTCTCCTGTGTTAGAGGGATTTTACCTTTCAGACTAGTTCAGATTGGTCAAAAGGATCAATAATTATTGGACAGTAATGCAAACAGCAGACTATCTGCCTGATTTCTTCTAGAAGCTACACTAAAACCAGTTGCTTTTTGTACACATTTTGACCTCCTGCAACCAGGAGGAATGTGGAAGAGGGTCTATCATAATTCTGTGCCTCCTCCTTGTCTAACAGCCTCTACTCCAGGAAAGCACTACATATGGAAGTTCCTAAACATTCCCAGCTAAAGGAGTCATCCCAGATCACCTCGCAAAACAGCAGGACAATGTGTAGAGGACTTGAGAATTTGCTGGGAAAACACAGGTATCCAATTCATAAGAGTTTCCATCAGTATCTACTGTTTCTATTGGTTTCTATTTGCCTGTCATAACACTACTGCTTTCTTCAGCTCTTGCTGAACCACTTCATTAGCACAGGCACTGGTATCCCCACCAGAGGCTTGTAGTTGATACCAAGTCATGAACTAGTGCACTGAACCCCAGTAAATACCTAGTGACTAGCAACAGTCACACCATCTCTCCTCTGTACAGTGCTGGAAGAACATGGAATACTTGAGATTCACCACTTTTACTGTTTTAAGCACAGTGGTGACAGTATACTCAGCTACATGGATAGGTAAAACACTCCAAAGCACTTGTACTCTTTGCAGAATTAACGCTTATAGGATTGGTAAAGGTCTCTCACCTTTACAAAGCAGCATGGTCTGGAGTTTACTGATAGTCATTTAAAGTATTTTGAAAGATAAAGCTTGCTATTTCTGGACAACAGGCCAAAAAACTAACACTTGCCCTTATAGCTTGGTTTTGCACGGTGGTGACTGCCTCCATGGCTGCTGGCCTGTGACTCAAAGGACACAGACATACTGAGGTGCAGAGATAAGCACAAGCAGGATTCTTATCCTGCAAGATCACCCTTTCTAGAACAAACAGGATTCAGCTTCCCTGACAGCTTCTACACTAACTTACACTGAGTCTCAGAAAAAGGAAAGAAAACTCCAAAATCAATCACAACAATGTCAATAGTGTCCAGTTATCCATCAGTCTTGTTTCGCTGGCCAACTGAGACTGATCTGAGACAGACCATTTCATCATGCCAGTGAATGTCAGCTGGTATCCAGAGACAGACATGGACAGGCAGTTCCTTTCCTATTAACATACATCAACCTTCCAGAAACAAATTATCACAGCTATATTTTAAAAATAATGCCAAGTACTCAATCTCTACGGAAATGAAAATGAGTTCTGCAAGTGTTGAACAAGCCATTTTTTAAATACTTGTTTGGTTTTGCTATTGACTCAAAATGACAGAAAAATGGCACATTACAGTGTGGTCAGCTGACCTGTATGTGACCTTGGATGACTGCAAGACCTGACTTGGGTACATCTCAGCCTTAAAACATTGCATTTACCTTTTCCTTAAAAAAAAAAATCCTAATACTGCTACAACAAAGGAGGTAACAAGAAAACATTGTCACCTGATTGTGTGGGCACATCATTTATCTTCACCCTAGAACTGCAACTGCCCAGATCTGATACCAAGACTGAATCTCTCTTATACCATAAACTTGATTTATTAGGCATATGTTCCTGTAAAAAAAAAAAAAGAGGGTTTTAAAAAATAAATTAATCATTTGTAGTTACTGACAAAAATTTCTTCCTTGTCAGGAAGGCGTTCTCTGCAGCCACCAATCTCTGCAGGCCTGCTGTAAGCAATGACTTCCATACACAAGCCCATATATACTGCAATAACTTATGGGCAACAAAGACTCCACTTCACACAGGTGACTTGTGTTTCAGGTCAAACATTTAATAATGATGACTACATTTTTGATCCAGCAGAAATTTGAAAAAGACAAGAAATTATCTGCAAAACTGAACAACACAGAAGCATAGTTGGTTTGCATGGGCAAATCTGAGCCACTAAGCTCACAACATACTTTGGATGAGTGGAGTATTGCAAGTTAAAGCTTACTTTCCACCACATGGAGACATGTTGTACCTGCAGCAGAGGATAAATAGCTGTTCCAGAATCCCTCTGGAGAAATCAAAGGAAGAATAATCAGTAATACTGGTAGAAATTAAAGACTGTATGTGTTTAATTTAAAAAGCCAGTGTTTAGATTCACCATGCTTGCTGAAGAGTTGCATGTCCTGGTCACTTGACCAAGAGGCACAATTGGAGGCACTGTGTTTAAGGACACAACTGGACTTACCAAATACGGGGCTTGGGAGAAACAGTAAAAAGAACAGAGATTCTTGCCTCTGACACGTTTAAAAGATAATGTAAATGAAATATTAAGGAATGTGTGTTCCACTGAGCTATATACACAGCTATACAGACCATTAACACCAGACAAAAACATGAGATGTCTTACGAGAAACTGGAGCAAAGGACCTTGACGTGTGCATTGTACATCTTGTCTCGAGGCAGAGTACTTTCCAAAAGCTCCCTATCAGGTAAGACCTGGGATCACATTGCTCAGAGGGATTATTAAGAAACCTACAATGTATCAGTTACTGAAGAGTTTAATTGAAAAAGTTTTGAGAACTTTAATGACATATTTAATGAGACCTTAGGCACAGACAGGCACCTGCACATACTATTATCAGAAAACAGCTGCACTTACCCTCAACTACAGCACAGCCCTGCAGAGGTGCTGTCAGAGGTGTGTCCTGCCAGTGGAGATGGCATTCCAGCTCTTTTTCTTCCCAAGGGAAGTACAGCACAGTCCGGCAGCACTACAGCCCACGCTCTGCACAGGAGCATGGGAGGCAGGGCACATGGGGATCCTGGCTCAGGGGATCAGTACACAGCAGCTATGGGAGTCCCATCTTGGAGACAATGGAGGGCAAGAGAGGGCCTGAGTGGACAAACACAGCTCTGGAGGTGAATTTGCAAGTGCAAGCATGTGGAAGGCAGAGAAGGGAAAGTGAAGATATGTGCTCCTTCTCTGTCCTGGCACAGTGCTGGGCGCAGCTGCAGTTTGTACCGATGGTACAGATGGGAAATCTTAGCTGGAGACTTCACTCTCCATACTGGAGCATCTCAGACTAACAGGCAGAAGCAGAACATGCAGGAGCTGTTTCTGCATCACACACTTTGCTCCATCACTTCCCTGGGATGCTGTCAGATCCCACAATTAGCAAGAAAGCACTACAGGCTGCAGACCAACCCTCTCCTTTGCAGAGCACACAGGGTGTTGCAGGCTTGTAGGGTACATAGGATTAAAAACCCCCAACTACCAGGCAACCTGTACTGGGTAGGTTATGAACCCACATTTCAATCTCAAAACCAAAACTCCAGCAGTGACTGTAGTAAAAATCGCTGTAAAAACTAGTTTAAGTGAGACAGGTCACCAAAGAAATTTAGGTTAAATTTGAAAGTCTGAGCAGAAAGCTCTTGAGGAAGGAGCAGGGCAACTCCAAACCATAGGTTATAAGTCAGAGCAGCAGCAAAGGTTCTCTTCACTTAGAGGAAATGCTTAGTTACTTGGAACTTTAAATCATTTAGCATTTGCACTGAACCATAAGCTCACCAAGGGCTATTTATCAGAGCTAAAGGGAATAGTAATTAACAAGACACAAAAGCTGACATCAGGCTTGCATAATAACAATCAGTGTCCACAGGAGATTAAAAAACAGGCATTTAATTTGGGTTCTGCATGTTTTTAATCTTCTGGTCAGCAACTTGGATATTCCTAAGAAACCTGACATCACAAGGTCTAAATAACAAGCTCTAAATATTGCCTCTGCTAGAAAAGCATGAAACCCAAGTTGCTCCTACGCTGTCCTTAAAGATTGCTTTACAGTTCTATAGATAGAAACCAATGACAATGAATACAGTTCATTTATATTGATCTGACTAGAAGCTGCTTCCTAAAATTTTCATTAAATCTGTGATCACAGAAGCAAAATTGAAATGAAAAAATACAGTTTACGGCACAGTCAACTTGCCCAAAGTGCTACACCAGCAATGAACCACCTACCTGAATCACAAAGCAGCATTCAAACTACTTTTGAAATAGGCTGACTTAGGAGGCTAAAACATCCCTTCTCACGTCTACTGATACTATCACTACTCAGGCTCCTGACACAGGTCTATCCAGTATTGTCCAAAGGATTGGTTTTTAAACTTCCCAATACTGTTTCAGAGCAAACGTAAGTACACAGATGCTTTTTCTCCTCTCTTGAGTGTTTTTCAGTTAACTTATATGCTAATACCAAAACACTAATACATTTCATTAGTTTTCATTTTCAAAGAAACATATGATGCAGGTTCTGATGGGAGTTACTTCATCGCCTTCTGTACCCCATGATGGGCACCACCCATTTGCTTCTGGAGAAAGCCTTGAAGTGACACATATCTTGTGGAAGATCATTACATTTGGTCTGCCAACTACATGCTCTGCAAAAGACAACCAAAACTCACGTTAAATCTCAGGTAATACATCCTATCTGAAGTCTGACTGGTATCCCTCAATCTGTTTTCAGTATAATTGAAAATAACATAGTGACAGTATCTCACACACTTGCACTCTAATTTTGAGATTAGACCAAACAGATGATGAAAACAGGCTAAAGCAGCGTGTATATAGCTCAGGGCTATATTTAAGAAAAACCAACGTGACAAGAGAGTGCAAAGATACCTACTGCCGTTGCTAATCTTTGTCAACCTCCATGTAAAGCTTTAGCCCATGTTTACTCACCTGCTGTACTGTGCACTAAGTAATGCTGCAGTGGTAACCTCTGTGCTTTCTGTCTTAAGCTTTCTAGGCAGAACACCAAGGTTATTCTGTAACATGTAGGGTAAAGCAAAATAAGGACCTGCAAAGGAGTCAGTTAAAACGCACAGACCTCCACAATTTGTTGTGACAGTTAAAAGAACTAGAAGTTAAAGTGGCAATAAAATGTTTAATCTTTTGCCTCTCTAGTAATCAGCAAGTGCTAATCCTCCATGGAAATGAGACAGAACTTTGCCAGTTGTGCAGAGAGATGCTGGTTTAAGTGATTAGTCAGCAAATACAGGTTCTTTTGCACTAGCGTGTGTTATAAAACTCTCATAACCTAATTAAGCTCAGGAGCCAGCTGAGCCTTGAACCTGTTTCTCCTGAGCCTAGCTTTCTATTACTTTGAAAAATATATCATCCTACAGAATTGCCTAGATCTACAGAGGGAATGGAGAAAGTGTCTGGCTTTTAGCAGTAATTACATAGCATTACCTTAGTCTGTGCAATACATAAACTCTTTTTGCCTTCCATTTTCTCAAATGCCTCTACCAAAAGGGCTGAGACTCATTCCTGTGAGCAGTAAGCTGTGGGTGAGACAGCAGCCCAGCACAGGGTGCAGGCTCTAGTTCATACATGGCTGCACAGCCCTGCAGAAACAGTGCAGGGTGTGCAGAGGGTGGCAGCTGAGGGTGACGTGCAGAACAAACTCTCTAACAGGGTTAAGGGTTACAAAGCAGGTATGTATTGTGCCGGCGGCTGCGAAGGAGATAATTCTGCCAAGCCTGTACACACTATTGTCTAACAAAGGGCTACTTATAGGGTACAGGTAGGGGTATGCATAAGCACCTATTACATATTCATGACCCATCCCCACTCTGTATTGTAATAAATCCTCTTTGATCCTACACTTGTTCGGTGTCTCTGGTAGATTTCCATGCCATGGAGCAGGATGCAAACAATTCTGTTTTCCACATTCCAAGTCCTTCTTATCTGCAGCTGTCTGCACACCAGCTTCTTAGTTATCAGCTTTCAGGGTCTTCAAGGCCTTTACTAACGAGCAGTTCGAATTCCAGTGAGCTGAGGTTTCTTATCATGGTGTTAGTTTACAGTGAATCCTGTCTTTCTAACTTTCTCAGGCCTTTCCCTTCTCTCTGTCTGCTTTTGCTCATGGAGGGTGCTAAGCACTGAGGAGTAGGTTACCTGGTCCAGCACATCTGGAAGCCCTGACACTCAGCAAGCAGATTCAGGAAGAGGCATCCAGAGATGCTGAAAAGGCAATTAGGTAGCTTCTATCATCAGAAGATGTAGGGAGGCAACTAGGAGAGCTAAAGCCTCACTGGAGTTGCAACTTGCAAGGGAGGTCAAGGACAATAAGAAGGGCTTCTTCAAATACATTGCAGATAAAACTAATGCTAGAGGCAACTGTTGAATGAGACAGGTGCCCTGGTGACAGAGGATACAGAGAAGGTAGAGTTACTGAATGCCTTCTTTGCCTCTGTCTATACTGCTGGAGACTGTCCTCAGGAGCCCTAGACTCCAAAGGAAGTCAGGTTAAAGAAGGTGTTTTGTCTGGTTGATGAGGACTGGGTTAAGGATCCATTGAGCAATCTGGATGTAGATAAATCCATGGGCGCTGATGGGATGCACCCATGGGTGCTGAGGGAGCTGGTGGAAGTCATTGCTAAACTGCTCTCCATCATCTTCAGTAAGTTGTGGAAAACAGGAGAGGTGCCTGAGGACTGGAGGAAAGCAAATGCCACTCCAGTCTTCAAAAAGGGCAAGGAGGAGGACCTGGGTAACTACAGACTGGTCAGCCTCATCTCCATCCCTGGAAAGGTGGTGGAACAACTTATTCTGGGTGCTGTCTCCAGGCATTTAAAGGACAAGAGGTCATTAGGAGCAGTTGACATGGTTTTCCCAAAGGGAAGCCACATTTGACCAACCTGATAGCCTTTTATGGAGATGTAACCAGGTGGATAGATGGTGGTAGTGCAGTGGATGCACTTATCTTAATTTCAGTAAAGCATTTGACACCATCTCCCACAGCATCCTTGCAGCAAAACTGAGAAAGTATGGGCTGGATGAACAGGTAGTGAGGCGGATTGTTAACTTGAAGGGAAGAAGGAAGAGAGTTGTGATCAATGGGGCAGAGTCTAGCTGCAGGCTTGTGTCTAGTGGAGTCCCTCAGGAGTCAGTGCTGGGACTGGTACTGTTCAATATATTCATTAATGACCTTGATGAGGGAACAGAGGCACTGTCAGCAGGTTTGCTGATGATACTAAACTGGAGGCAGTGGCTGACACCCCAGAAGGCTGTGCTGCCATTCAACCAGACCTGGACAGGCTGGAGAGTTGGGCAGGGAGAAATCTAAAGGAATTCAATAAGGGCAAGTGTAGAAACTTGCATCTGGGAAAGAAAAACCCCATGCACCAGTACAGGTTGGAGAATGAACTGTTAGAAAGTAGTATAGGGAAAGGGTCCTGGGGGTCCCGGTGGGCAGCAGAATCAGCATGAGTCAGCAACATGCCCTCATGGTCAAGAAGGCCAATAGCATCTTGGGGTGTATTGGAAGGGTGGTGGGCAGTAGGTCGAGACAGGTTCTCCTCCCTCTCTACTCTACCCTTGTGAGACTTAATCTGGAATACTGTGTTCAGTTCTTGGCCCCTCAGTTCAAGAAGGACAGGAAGCTGCTGGAGAGAGTTCAGCGCAGGGCCACAAATTTGATGAAGGGAGTGGAGCATCTCCCTTATGATGCAAGGCTAAGGGAGCTGGGGCTCTTTAGCTTGGATAAGAGGAGACTGAGGGGTGACCTCATTAATGTTTACAAATACATAAAGATCAGGTGTCAGGAGGATGGAGCCAGGCTCTTCTCAATGATGTCCAGTGATAGGACAAGGGGCAATGGGTATCATCTGGAACATAAGAGGCTCCAAAGAAATACAAGGAAGAATTTCTTCACTGTGAGGGTGAGGGAGCACTGGAAGGGGCTGCCCAGATGGGTTGTTGAGTCTCCTTCTCTGGAGACATTGAAAACCCACCTGGATGAGTTCCTGCCTGACGTACTCTAGGTGGTCCTGCTCTGGCAGGAGGGTTGGACTAGGCGATGTTTTGAGGTCCCTTCCAGCCCTTGAGAGTCTGCGATTCTGTAATGCTTGTTGAGAGGATGGGATTTGACTAACATTTCTGCTTGTTGCTGCTTATTACCTATTCTGATGACACCAAACTGGGAGCACTGGCTGATTCCCCAGAGGCTGTGCTGCCATTCAGCAGGATCTCAACTGCCTGGAGAGTTGGGCAGAGAGGAACCTCCTGAGGTTCAACAAGGACAAGTGCAGAGTCCTGCATCTGGGAAGGAACAGCCCCAAGCACCAGTACAGGCTGGGGGTCGAACTGCTGAAGAGCAGCTCTGCAGAGAGAGACCTGGGAGTGCTGGCTGATAATAAGCTAAATATGAGCCAGCAATGTGCCCTTGTGGCACAATGGCCTCCTGGGATGCATCAAGAAGAGTGTGGCCAGCAGGTCGAGAGAGGTTCTTCTGCCCCTCTACTCTGCTCTGGTGAGGCCTCATTTGGAGTCCTGTGTCCAGTTCTGGGCTCCTCAGCTCAAGAGGGACAGAGAACTGCTGGAGAGAGACCAGCACAAGGCCACCAAGATGATCAAGGGTACAGAACATCTTTCATATGAGGAAAGGCTGCGGGACCTGGGGCTGTTTAGTCTGGAGGAGAGGAGACTGAGGGAGGATATCATTAACATTTATCTAAAGGGTGGGTGGCAGGAGGTTGGGACAGCCCTCTTTTCTGTAGTAGCTAGTAACAGGACAAGGGGTGATGGGATGAAGCTGGAACACAAAAAGTTCCACTTAAACATAAGAAAAAAACTATTTCACCGTGAGGGTGACAGAGCAGTGGCACAGGCTGCCCAGAGGGGTTGTGGAGTCTCCTTCCTTGGTGGTCTTCAAGACCCACCTGGACATGCTCCTATGCGACCTGATTTAGGTGACCCTGCTTCTGCGGGGGGGTAGACTAGATGATCTCTAAAGGTTCCTTCCAACCCCGACCATTCTATGATTCTCACTGCTGAAGACCCATCTATCCTCCTAAACCACAGGAACACAGTTCCATTAGTTGCCTCTAGCAGGTCTCGGAAGAGTGAGGCATATCAATAGTGATCTTCTTTGCAACAGCTCCTGAAGTTCTCCCAGCATCACCTATTCTCCCTTCCCTATGCCTCAGCTGAGGTCAGGTCACTGTGGGTGCATTTTGCTGAGCTTTTGTGTTTCCATCTGTCTGCATAAGCATAGAAACAGTGAAAATGCTGTTTTGTGCTATTCCAAGCGCATTAAGACAACTTAGGCAGTAAGAGCAATGTGCTGATGAGGGCTCTTCTCAGCAACCAGCCCTGTTGTGTCCAGAAGGTGACGTGATGAGTTTATATTAGAGGAATAAACAATAGAGAACATACTGCTGGAACTGGCAATCTTATCAGTGATCACAACATTTCCATTGGAGTTACTCAACTTGAACATCAAGTACACTGGTGACTGCACACAGCTGAACAAAACACCAGCTTATATGCATTAGCAATTTACCTTTGGCTTACTTCAAAAGCCTTTACCTTTCTGCCAAATCCAAAAAAAACCCTCAGAAACCATGAATTTTAAAACAAGTTCAAAAGTTGGTATCACATAAACATAATGCCTTGAAATAAGTCTGATTCTTGCAATCATTAAACGCATGACTAATTTTTCTACTTTCCTAAAAAAAATACTGGGCTCTTTCCCAGCACTGACTGAACACAACCAAATTTAATTCAGCTCTTTTTTCCCCTACAATAACTTGGAGCAAGAACAGACATAATCCCAGATTTTATTTTGTTCCAGACAGACAACGGGTAAAGAATCCAGTGGTGCTGGAGGGGTAAGCAACAGTATTTATAAAGCCTGAAAGCTCAATCAATGCTATTAGAAACTACTGCAGAAATTTGCCTGCTACATACAGTGTTACAGTAAATGATGACAAGCTTTTTTAATAAGGAGTCTAGTCAGTGAAAGAACATGCTGCATCAGTTCTTAAATATTACATTACGGGTTTTCAGTAGCATGAAACACGGGAGATGGGAGACAGCGGTGCTTAATTCATACATCTGGCAGACAGTTTATCAGGAGGCACAACACACCTGAAAAGGCACTGCTCCAGCTGTGTGTTCAGCCAGGCTGTTGCCTTTGGGATGCATCTTGGCAGCCCCCTGCATCCTTCAACTTTCACTCTTCATGCTTCAGAACCTGACCTACCACATACTTCTTGGCAGCTTTCCTGGACACAAGCCTTCTCTCTACCTATTCTTTGCAGAAATGGTACCCTACAATCCTGTTTCCCTCATCCCTTTCTCCCTCCAGTACTCCTGCCTGCTCTGTACAGAAGTCCATTAAACAGTTAAAGAGATCAGCCAGACAAGCCTGACTGAGTCCTGCCTTACAAGGAGGCTCAAGTCAAGCATTCAGGCTCAGGAGCTGGGCTTCACATTAACTGGGTTAAGCCACACATACACCAACTGTACTGCTAAAATATTTATGGGTTTGCATGTTACATAAAAAGGAGATTGCACTTTGAGAAAATGGTGCTGTAGGCAGACTGCATCCACGCTCTTTCCCTCTGTCACCCACTTGACCATACAAGTGACAATGCACTACAACAGCCATGGTTCCCTTTCATACCAGGCTAAGCCAGCTGAGGTAGGAGTAGCCTTTCAGAAGCAGCATGAAGAAACTGGTTTCACAGAGCTTCATTCTTCTGATTTTCTAGCAGTAGATCCATTGGACCAGGAGCAATGCAGATTTAATGATTGTTGCTATCTCAACAGTGAGGATTTCATAGCAGTTTCAGTGACAAATGGCTGACTCCAAGTATCCTAATATACAAGTGGTTTCATGCTCACAGATTAAATCAGAAGGGACCTCAGGAAGCACTCAAGGCGAGGCCTGTTATGATAATAGACCAGGTTGCTCAGGACTTTATCCATCTGAGTCTTGAAAACCTCCAAGGATGACGACTGCACAGCTTCACCAGGCCCTTGGTCCACTGCTTGGCTATCCCCACTGAAAAGCCTTTTCCCCTTACACCCCATTAAAACATCGATCTACATGTGCTGTCTCTTCAACTCCTGCCACACAATTCACGGAGCCTGGCTCCATGTTCTTGGTAAGATGCAGTCTGTGAGCACCAAGTAAAGAGGGTAATGACTTCCCTCAGTCTACTGGTTCTGCTCTTAATACAGCCCATGATCCTACTGGCCTTCACTGCAGGGATACATTGCTGCCTTATGGCCACTGTGCTCCCACAAGAACCACCCTGGGGTTTTTCTGTAGAGCTATCCCCCATCCTCTTAGTCTCACCTAGTGTTCCCTCCTTCCCTCCCTGGGGCAGGACTTTTCATTTGTCCCTGCTCAACTCCGTAAGGTCCAGCAGCCCAGACCTCACAGGTTATTGCCTCTCACCCTTGCTTCTCTCACTCCAGTTTAGGGCAATTCACAGCTCTATACAGATGCCCCCATCTCCTCCAGGTCACCAATAAAGACATTTAACAGGACAGATGCTAGAATAGCATCTTCACTTGCTACCTGCCTCCAGAAACTATCTCAGTTGGGAATCAGAGACTGACTATACTCTTCAACAAAAGACTTTGGAAGGCTGACAAGAAGCACTCATCAGGATGGAGGCTCAGGGTGGGCTCCTCAAGGCGGCCACAGGTCCCAGTGCCAGGGCTGCCTGAGCACCTGCAACTTCCAGAACAAGGGCTGGAAATAGCAAGAGCAGAGCAGCTCTGGCTACAGCAGAGCTGCAAGGCAGACCATCACTGCTTGGTGGGCTCTCTGTGAAAGCGAGGTTATCACTGATGTTTGCCAAGGCATGTGCCAAGCCCTCCACCACAGCACACTGGGCAAAGTAGTCTTGTACACATTTCTGCTTCCTAAAACCTTGACCATCTTACTTTCAAGATGCCATCCTGGTCACTTAACTACTCCAAGCAGACTCACTAGCTAAACATGAGTCCCAGCCACTATACCAGGAAGGGCAGACTGCCCCAGGGGATGCCTTGGAGGGGAGAGAGGATCATCATCTTGCAGAAATGAGCACTTCCTCTCCCTCCCTGCAAAGGGCTGCTGTAATGATTTTTCCAAGAGGAAGAATTGCTGTAAATAATTAAGAGTTATCTGTTCAGACAAGCACTACATTGCAATGTCATGCATTGTTATAGCTTTAAGAGGATGTTAGTTCAATTATTTTTTCTGTTTTACTTCACAGAAAACTCAGGGGAGGGATTGCTCCATCAATCAAGAAAACTAATAAGGTTCAAATTACACCTCAAAGCTTTTTCTCTCCTCTTGATTCATGATTCTGCCTGGACAAGTCACCCATGGAAAGAAGTAAATTTGTTCTCCTAAAGGGGAAATTGTGCAAATTGCAGCAGGAGTCACATAACTACATACCAGTGAGTCATGTGAAGGACCAGTGAAAACTCACTCGGACTCTGGCCGAGAAGTAGCTGCTTTTGAGAGCAGCATGTGGCAAACACACTTTACTCTGATGTTGTCACCTTTAAGAGCATTCAGATGTGCTTCAAACAGTAAATACACTTGGGTAAGCAGCACAAGGAAATGTGCTGTACAAGATGTGTGTAGTATGTCACTGTTGCACTCTTGGGTACAATTCAAGTGAACTTTGTAATTGCTAAAAGAATGGCACTATATCAAAAACATCAAGTGGAGACACTCATCCATTGCACTCAATGGCCAAGAGCCAATACTGCTATACTACAGCTAGGGACCCAGCCCTGTCCCACAGGCACAGTAGTATGTGCTTGGGGATCACAAGATAAGTTATGGTACCACAGAGAAGATGGCAACTGGAAGAGACAAGACAGTTACATTAGAATGCGCTTACACGAAGGTTCCCAGTGTAGCAGTTCTGCATCTTCAAAGGTTTGTTTAATTTGCTACTCACAAGCTGTTGAGGAGACAACCGGGTGGCACTTCAATGCATGCACTGCCTGATGAATGAGCTTTAACTGGCATGGCTCATTCAGGAAAAGTTGTAAAAATATCTACAGTAAGGCTCCTGTGCCTGTGCATCCTCCACACCTCTCTCCAACCCGATGACCTGCGTCCCATGGACATCCACATATCTCAAGCCTATAGGGCCTGCAGGGGCTGCACAGGGAAGGCATCACCAGGTTCAAGGGCATCCGGGCTAACCCTGGGTACACCAAAACACACACCAGCCCTTGCAGGCAGGCCAGTGGGTACAATTACCACAGGTATCCATAACGCTGCCTGGACAGAGCTCAGGCTGAACAAGTAATGAAAGCAGGATTCGGATAAGCAGGGCTGCAGCACGGACACAAGCCTGCACAACCGACTGGCAATCCATCACCCCTCTGGACCGAGCTGGGCAAGTTCGTACCGAGCGGCAGCCCGCACGCCCCAGAAAGGATGAGTCATAGTTTACACCCTCCCCTTGTTTTCAGGAGCTAGGGGCCATCGCTCGCCGATAAACCCCGCGCAGCCGGGCACCGCGGCACCGGGCGCGGCCGGCCAAGACCCGCGCCAGTCCCGCCGAGGCGGGCTGCTGCCGCTGCTCCGGAGCGATGCGCGATGTCCGCTGCCGCCGCTGCGCCGCCGGCCCCCGCCCCGCTCCCGCCGAGGCTCCGCGCCGGGCCCGGGGACACGCCCGACGGCGCGGCCGCCTCGAGCCCACCTGAGCGGCACGGCCACCGCTCGCCACGGCTCTCGGCCCCTACCCTGCCGCACCGTACCTCCTTCCTGCGGCTGGGCGCGCCCGGGCGGGTGAGCAGCGCCGTCTCCTCGCAGACCACGGCCGCATCCTCCACGAAGACGCAGTCGGGGAGGCTCTCGTCGGCCGGCAGCTCCAGCACCTGCAGCCCCAGCTTGCCCCGCAGCACGCCCACGTACAGCTGGTGCTCCCGCTCCGCGCGGGCGAAGTCCACCTCGGGGCCCGCCGCGGTGCGCAGCGCCTGCCGAGACAGCGACTCGGGCAGCGCCCGCACCACGGCGTGCGTACAGCGCCCGAAGGCGGCGGGGCCGCCGCCCAGCCCGGCCATGCTGCGCGGCAGGGACGGCGCGGCGCGGAGGGGGGACGGGCGGCCGCCGCCGGCCCTGGCAGCTGATAAAGCGCCGCCCGCGGCCCGGCCGCGCCCTATTGGCTCCCCACCAGGCACATTTCCATGGGGCCGCCGCCAAGCGCGCTCCCATTGGCTGCCGGCGGCTGCCGGGCCGCGCGATTGGCCGCCCGCCGCAGGGCGCCGCTTACCTGTGCGGCGGGCGGGAGCGGCGGCGCCGCCCGCTCAGCCTTGAGGGGCCGGCCCTCGGGCTCGGCACGGCACGGACCGGCCCCTTCGAGCGTACGCGGCGCGGCAGGGGAGCGGCGGCGGGGCCTCGACCCTGCGTGGGGCGGCCTCGGGGCTTGCCGCTGGCCTTGCCCCTGGGTAGGGAG
The DNA here is from genome assembly GCF_028858725.1 of Colius striatus. NCBI lineage: Eukaryota > Metazoa > Chordata > Aves > Coliiformes > Coliidae > Colius > Colius striatus. The sequence goes on from NC_084768.1 coordinate 4,701,690, forward strand.
TTGGGGCTGCCCGTGCTTGTCCTGGAGCTCTGGTACCGCTACGCGGGCTGGGGGGCAGCGCGGTTTCACAGGGTAATTTCACGTACACGCTGACAGAATTCAAAGCCTTTAGTCTCCCCGCGTTTCTGTGCTCATTCAAGGTGGATGTGGGCAGCAAGAGGGGGCTGCTCAGCCCTCCTGATGAAAGATACATCGGGGTAGCTGCCTGCGTGCCCTTTGCAGCCGCCTGCAGCTTCCCCGGCGGTGGAGCAAGAGGCCAGGCCGTTTATCCACGCAGCCAGAGGAATATCCCCTGACGAAGGCAATTGCAGTTACAAATCCAATGGAAATAAACCCAGACACTGCCTAATTCCTCATCATGGCTTTCTAAGGGACACTCGTGAGCAGAGTTTGTCCACCTTCTTCCACTCCTTAAGCTGTCAAAAGTTTCCAGCTCTGCGGGGTCAGTGACACCCATGTTTAGCTCCACCTCTGCCTCAGAGACTGAAACAATGAACATTTTCCACCCTTTCCCCTAAAAGAAACCATCTGCTTCGCCCTGGTTCATTTTAGCCAGGTTTTATCCCAACTTGAGGTTATCCCTGATCGGGGCCAGTCCTTCCTAGCGCACACAGCTGGTTTCCAGGCAGGAGGCAAATGAGGCCTTGAGCCAGACCTTGTGCTACAGGACACATCCACAGCACCAGTTCCCGGTTGTGCTGATGCTATTGCAACCCTCCCTAGTACCTCCGAGATCTCTCCTCACCAGAGGAGATGGGAAGAAAGGAGGAATATGAATTTTCCTTCCAGCTTGTCTTTTCCTGGCAAGACTATTTCAAGTATCCCTCTGGTCACAAAGGGGACCTCACCAACACACTCTGTGTTCCCCCTTCAGTGCTCAGACAAAACCCAGGCAGCTGCCTTGGCCCTGCTGTCACGGATGTTGGCACAAGTTCAGCATTTGGGAACAGGGTTAATGAATACTACGAAGGAAATATCCAAGTGTGTTTTCAAAATGGCAGCTGACTAGATTTTCATCTGCATTTTCCACACGTTCTCCAAATATCCTGTGAAGGCTGCCTTTATTTAACGTGCATAGGCACAGTTATTTGAATAACTGTCATTCACTGAGTAATGTGCAAATATTATTCTCCTTAAACAAATGGATGGGTGATTGAGTCGCTATCGTGTAGGACATTTCAAATTCTTGAGAAGCCACTACAAATGGTATTATACCATCTCTGGGATAATGTGTGATCCTTCCACAGTTGTTAAAGCTTCTTTTTACTTGTTACAGATTTGGGATATGGCCATTGGCGTGCTTTGGTTTGCTTTTTGTTAGTGTGATGTTTAACCAGAAGACAAAGTACTACCATCCTTCTGGAACTGGAAAATATTGCCAGGATTCCTGCCTGAAAAGCTATTGAAAATAGTTATTCTTGCAGCCTACACATTAGAAAGTTCTAGTCAATACAGATTTTTTTTACATCCATAAATACCTTATTAATTTATAAGATATGATGGTTTTTAACATGAGATGTGAGGTGATGCCACACAGTCGCCTCTTACGCACAGGTAGGGCAGTGAGGTTTGCCCCAGCGACATTGTCACTGGCCCAGGCTGACCTCAGGTGGCCAGTGCTGCTCCCTGGGAGCTGTCCAGTTATCGCTTCTGACAGCTTCTCAATACATTTCCACATTATGAGAGGCAAGGCTGGAGGAGGGAGGATCTCTTTGTGAGAGGCAGTGGTAGGAGATAGTGGTATGCTACAAATAACGATTTGGTTTGTAAATGGAAAACGTTAGCTATTTAGACAAGGCTACAGAACTGACAACTACAGTAAAAAAGAAATAGTCAACTGTATTTCCATAAATGTGCAAAACGGTGCAGTTTAAATACGAATGATCTGATTGTGATTGTTCTGTTATTTACGTTGAACAGAAAGGCATCATTAACAATCTAGGAACAATTGCACCCAGAGCAAAATTGTGCTAACATGTAGTAAGATTCACAAAATTCCAGTTTACTCACAGATTAACATTACAGAATAGAATGTGTCCACACAGGCTTGTGGGAGTGATGTTAAAATTCATCACATGCAGTAACACAAAACAGGTCAGCTACAGTCATCGACATGCCATTTGTTGTCTACCTTTCTCTATATCCAGTATTTTCATGTAATTTTTTGCTACTGGAGAGACCAGGGTAAAAGAGCAAAGCTGCCCCTCAGAAAAGAAAAAAAGCTGGGTCACGTGAGACATTTATGCAGAACAGCGAAAACTGTGATCACATGTAGTGCAAACCGCTTAAGCAGTATCACAGAAAGCTGCATTTAGAAGGGAGGAAACACTTTGTACAGACAAGGATGCAAATCCAGGTGTTGTGTGACTGACACTACACAGAGTCATCTGCTGGCAATGACAGTGAGAAGAAAATTGCTTTGCAAAATGTACTTGAGGATGCACACGTGAGTAGCACGTTTGCTTTCAGGAGAAAGGAACAGGGAGTGAAACAGGAGGTATGGTTTGAAAGTTATGCCAGCAAAGTCCTCGATAACCAGTGAAATTTCATCTGTTTGACATCTATTAGCAGCATATTGGTAAGAATATATATTTTTTTACAGGCATGACTTGAGAAAAGTCTGCAGCTGTGTAAGAAGCTGCCACAAAGGGGAAAGGAACAGTTTCTACAAGGTAGATGGCAAGCAAAAGATTTAAATTACTGGAAGGAAAAGTACAGAAAACTTTCTAACAAAAAGGAACAGAGAAAAAGACTGTCTGGAAAGAATGTACAGCCTCTATACTATGTGTTTTTTAAGAAGAAGTTAAATATCTGCCAGGAGCAAAAAGCCAAAGCTGGGGGAGGATTGATGAGCTGTCCCTTCCACTCCTGTGATTCTATTATATTTTTTTACACTGAAAAATTATTGTTTTAGTAAAAGCAGCTATGTAATGATGAGTCTTAACACCTGCAGTAGCAATGCACAGCCTTTATATGCACCACTAGGTGACTGAAGGTCACAGCTGGTCACGGCTGTTGAACAGTTTGTGTGACCGTGACAAAGGAGAATTTGGACAACTGCCGAATACAACTGCATAGCACAGAGGCTGATTGCTCGGGCGTGCTAGACGGCTGCAGAGTTTAAACACCATTCCCATCACTAGCAGATGCTGGAACACCACCACTGGCTCTAAGGCTGTGATGGGCACCTCTCACACTGTTAAGGAAATGCTACTTGAAACTCGAGACAGTGAAAAGCCTGGACAAGACAGCAACTGAGCCAGTCAGTACCCAGCATGTCCTGCTATGGCAATGGGAATCACAGAACCATAGAATGATAGGGTTGGAAGGGACCTTTAGAGATCATCCAGTCCACCCCCCTGCAGAAGCAGGTTCACCTAGATCAGGTCACACAGAACATGTCCAGGTGGGTTTTGAAAACGTCCAGAGAAGGAGACTCCACACACTCCCTGGGCAGCCTTTGCCAGGGCTCCCTCACCTGAACAGTGAAAGAGTTTTTCCTTAAGTTTAAGTGGAACTTTTTGTGTTCCAGTTTCTTTCCATTACCCTTTGTCCTATCACTGGATGCAACAGAAAAAAAGTGATGCCCCAACCTCCTGACATCCACTGCTTAGATATTCGTAAATATTAATGATATTCCCCCTGCAGTCTCCTCCAGACTAAACAGGCACAGTTCCCACAGCCTTTCCTCACAAGGAAGATGCTCCAGTCCCCTGATCATCTCGGTGGCCTTGTGCTAGCCTTTATCTAGAAATTCCCTATCCCTCTTGAGCTGGGCCAGATGAGGCCTCACCAGGGCAGAGTAGAGGGAGAGAAGAACCTCCCTTGAGCTGCTGCCCACACTCTTCTTGATGCATCACAGAATCTGGACCAGAAAGACGCAGACACATTGAATTTCACTTTTTAAAAGGAATGTAGACTTCAGTGATTTCTGCAGCTCAGTAGAAATCTGAAACACCTGTAGAGGCAAATGCCATTATTAATAGAAGCAAACACTGCTCTGCAGGAAAAGCTCCTGTTATGATCAATGGGTCATTCTCCTAGTAAAGGTACAGGACCAGGTCTTATTCACAGCCACAGGAGAGAAAGATGTTACTTGAATCATGCTTTAGACACACGAAAAACAAGTCAAAGGGGTTTTCACCCATATAGCTGACAGAAGTTCTCAGTTTCTACCTTAGTACTTTAGTATAAAAACCCACAGCGATTCAGTGAAGCAGTATTTTTACAAAAGGATTGTCTGGGCTCCTCATTCACAGGAGATAAAGACATTAGGCAACAAGTCACTTTGCTGCATGGACAAGCTCTCAGGTGTTTTTGCGTTTTCCAAATGTGGAACAGACATAGCTCACCATCTATTCTTTATGTCACAGATCACTCCTGGAAGAGGAGATCAGCCTCTAACAAATGAAGCAAATCAACAGCATGTCTACCAGTCTGTAGAGAAATCCTTATGGGGAGCAGCATTTTCCCTCGCCTGAGTTGAACCCATGCTATCTCACAGAGTCTTACCAAGGTCAGATTAATTCTATATATAGCTGGTTCAGGGGAAACACAATATTTGTTTGGTCTGCTATGGGATAATGAACTGGGTGTTTTCTCAGCTGGCATTTTGCATCTTCCAGAGAAGGAGGAATTCCCATGAGCTGACAGCTACACAGTTGTTCAGAGACAAAGCTGTCAAAGAGTGATTCTTTAAAAGTCAGCTTTGGCAGCATTGTTGCCATGATACATGGCACCAGGGAGCCTGGCTGATATGCAGAGGCGCAGGGCATTCCTCACATTTATAGTCTTCCCACATGTTTTGTTACAATAGGTTGCATTGGAACAGTGGATTTGTTTGGCTGAACAAACTGATCACTGGGGAGAGAGCTGCAGGAGTTTGACTCGTTTACCTCCTGTGTTCCTATCTCCTCGCCTTCACCATGCCTTATGTCCACTTCTACTCTTCTCTTTTTTGGAAGGGGAAAAGTAATTTGTTGAATTTTAGGGAAAAAAACATGGGTCAGGTACCAGAAGTTCAGATGATCATGACTGAAAAATGAGATTGGTACTCTCTGGAAATTTATGCTGAATTACAAGGTTTGACAGTGTTTTTCTTCCAGAAAAGGAGGACACCATTTATTTCCCTGATATACATACTTCCCAGAAATACTTCAGAAATACTGTGCCATCCAGGAGAGAAGGAGACAGGGCTAAGATAAGAGCTTTGTAAATTGTTCTTGTTGTGGCTGCCCTGGGAAAATCAGACAGTATGATTTTCCTGCTATCAGACAGCATTTTTAATGAAGTATGCAAGTTTATCAGCTTGGCAAGAAAGCATCAGCTCCAGCAGCAGAAGAGGGAATGGCCTATGCCTTTTGCACTTAGGCAACTATTGTTCAATGGGTCTCATGAACCCAAACCAGCTGCAGTGAGGCACTGCAGGTGCCCCCATGGGCAGCACAAAGAGGCTACCTGAGGGAAAGTGGAGTAGAGTCTTTGGCAAACCATGGCTTCTCAACTGGGCTGCACTGATACCAAAGGAATCATGCATACACTGTTTTTTTTTCTCCTCTTCAAGTCTTCGACCAAAACTATACCTTTACTCCCTAAAAAAGCAAAAGCTTAAAAATACTGATTGATGCAGGTTAATATTTTCTAAAGGACACAGACCCTTTTCCATGTAACTTGAGTTGCTTTTTAATGTTTATCCTAAGTCTCCATTTCCCTTTTCTATGGAGCCAGCTGACCAGTTGGCAGCACCCCGCAGGTGTGGCAGCCTGTCCTTCCCTTTCATTGCCTGAAAAGCCCTTGCGAGCTCAGCAGTAAGAAGCAATGACATTTAGCTGTAGCATTTCTTGCTTTTCTTAGTTGGCATTTCCTATTCCTTCCAGGAGCCAGCTGCCTCAGAATGAATTCACAGCCTTGCATATGACTTAGGCATCCTTTGCCTTGATTTACACGTGGTTGATGTATTTATGGTGTTGACTTGGTCAATAACTTGCAAATGCAGCTATGAAACTGTGTATTTACATGAAACTTGTTGAAGTGGAATTAGCTTTTGTATCCAGAAGAAAGAGAGTATAGAGATATACATACATATTTATATACATACATGTATGCACACGAGTCAACAACATTGTGGTTTCCCTTGTGTACCTGCAAAGAGCAAGGAGTTCTTTTGCCAGCTTCCTTGGCACTAAGATTAGTGCTAGAGACAAACAGACAGATTAATACATCACAAATCAAGCTAAGAAAGTGAAGGGCTTCCAATAGGCTTTTTTTTACTGAGTTTATTAATATGCTGTCCTAAGTGTCAGAGTGAAGAAGCTATAAAACATGAAAAGATACATATCTTAGCTTCAGCATGAATGTATCCAGGCTGCTGGCAATGACTCTTCTGCAATTAATCACAGAATATATGTGAATAGATCTTTTTTTTCTTGGAAGGGAAATGTTCCATAGCTGTTTGCCTCTCCACAGGGGAACACAGGCAGGTGCTGCCACAGGAAGCAGGTAGTTCACGAGGAGTGACACCTGTTGGAAAACTTGAGGAGGTGGTGGGTGGTCAGTTTGTTACTTATCACTTAACCAAGAGGTTTCTGGATGCCTCTAACTCACCAGCTGAAAAAGAATGGAGACAGGAAGCAGTTAAGGCACAGTTCAAGAAGGGGCAGAATTCCTGCTCCCCAGTTTCCAACAAGTAAAGAACTGCTACTCCCCACAAATAGTGCCACTGCACACAGTGGGGACAGGAGTAAGCTCAGAGGGCACTGCCTTCAGCAGATAAATCAGCAGGAGATGAGGCACCCTTGATACCACCTAACACTTGAGTCTGAGAAAATGCTGAGCTGAAGCATCTGTGGGACCTCAAGGTCTGATTTCTGGATATCAGAGCTTATCTCTGTGTATTCATCTTGAGGATCATGTACCTTTAGAGTGCAAAACATTTTCCTGATGTCCCATTCAAAGCTTTCAAGGACTTATCTACATCTATTGAGAATAATTGGTCTCCATTGTGTTTGTAACTGCCTTTCAAGTACCCATAGGTTGCTATTACCTCTTTCTTAGCCTTCTCTTTTCCAAGCCAAACAAGCTAGTTCCCTAAATCTCCCCTTTTGTTCCCTGTGCTTTGGTCCCTTAATTACAATGGTAGCCTTCTGCAGTTCAATCAGCAGTTTCTCAATCTCCCTCTCTCTCTCTCTCTCTCTCTCTCTTTCTCTCTCTCGACCAGGGAGTCCCAGTCTGGACATTGTTCCAGATATGGTCTCATCAATGTCAAGTAGAGGGGGACAATAATATCTACCAGCTTGCTGGCCACAATCTTCTTAATGCAGTATACTGTTTGTATAGCTGCAGACTGTAAACCTGGAGCACACAGTAACCTTCAGATCCTTTTCCTGGTCAGCTAGTTATTATTTTGTAAAGATCCACCCATCTTGAAGTCTCTTCAGTTCTTGTTGCCCTTCATGAAGTTGCTGTCAGCCCAGTGCTCAGGTTTCACTGAGTTTTCCCACAGACCAGCAGAACTCAAAATGAAATTTCCACCTCAGCATATTCCAAACACAAAGAGCCAAACATGTAGATCAGAGTGAATTACTGCTGTTAAAAACAACAGCAACTTTCTATACATAATACAAAGCCTTGTACCCTTTCCCTTGATTAGAGCTGGGGTTTTACCAAAAATCATCTCTCATTTCATTCTGTGGAAATCACACACCTGTACTCAGCTCAAGGGAACCATCCCTAGTTATATCAGTAAAAGATCTCCTTCACCTTTTTTTGTGTTGTCTTGAAACTGATCATTACAACTGTTTTTTTTTTCCCTTTTCCCTGAAATCCCAAGGACTTGTGATGACCTGGAAACTGCTATTTGTTTTGTGCTGCAGGTAATCTGCACCGATGCTCACTTTTCTGTCAAATCTGTTCATATTCCAAAATCTCTCTCCTTCTGCATTTGATAGCAATTTAATATTTTATGAAAATCCAACTGCTTTAATTTTAGGTAGTCATACAAACACTGCCAGCCACGTTATAGGAAAGGAATGAATATTGTCTTAATAAACTGGTAGAAGTCAGATCACGTAGTGAATACGCGTGCCTTTAGTTTTGCTGACCACATAAATTCAGTTCCATTTGAAATGTGTTTGTGAAATCAAGTGAAGAGGACTGGTTATGCCTTTCACAATATAACTGTAAAAACAAAATCAGCACTGAAAGCAGATAGCTCTCTCACTGATGTCTCTGAAAGCAGTTATAAAAAGTGTATTTCATGCAGTTTGGCAGTTCTACTCCTTACTGCTATAAACGCATAGAGACTAGTGCCTCAAAATGCTCATATTCTTATTCCATTCAGGGTCAGAGAAGAAATACCATATGGTAATGAGCATGGTAAATGGAGACAGAAGAAATTTGATTGTGCATCTTGATAAAATATAATTCTTTAGTGATTATGGTCATAGTTTTACAGGATTAGTAGATCGAAAGTATAATTATCTGCTCACTTCAACAGATGCATTAATGGCAGGAATGGACCTGTATATACTTATTTATTCCTTTCAGTTACAAGTAATTCAAACCAACCACTTAAGTGGCAGGGGAAGAGCATTATTTTGTTTATTTGTCACAAGAGAAAGACGTATTTTAAAATACAACTAATGGTTTCAGTCACTTTCCTTTCAAGACCTGAAAGTCAAAGGCTTGGAGAAGCACCTCGGAAGAAGCAACATCTGAAGTATCCTAAGTAGGGCACTCCACACCATGAGTCATTTCTCTAAATCTCTCCAGAAACAGTGAAAATGACAAGACAGTGTCATGTGGGAAGTATTTGGTTACAAACAGAACTGCTCTGTGTATAAATTGAGACTATAATCCAACACTGAGTAACAAAGAGGATATATCAATAACAATATTTTAACAGCTGCCTCAGGTGCCAGATGACTTTTGCTGTGTATATTGTCATCAGAAAGGAGATACACACACACACAAAAGTAATGCAGAAGTGACATCATGATTTAAAAATACTCTAATAGCACAAGATGGAATTCAAGACCTAACCAACCGACAGAAAATGCATCATTGTCTTTTTATCTCTACTAACTTGTCCACATATAAGCTTTGCTTTCCACTACAGGCTATTTTAATGGGATTAGTTATTAAAGTCAACAGAAAATAAATCACTGTTTCCAAGAGGGTCTGTTTTAATTTGGAATTATTTTTTTTCTCTACTGCATCAAGTTACATCTTTCCTAAAAGTAATCAAGATATGACTAGTCAATGGCTATATTAATCCATGTTAGGCATCTCTTTCCTGGTAAGTCAGAAAAAGCCACTTTTAAAATACAAAACCTGTATAACAATGTCACTTTTAGACAATTACTTTTTGAGACATGAGCCAAGTACTGCCTTCATTTTAGTTTCTTAGCCATCACTTGGCTTTACCCCACTTACTCGGTATATAGATATCTGGAGGCTGATTCCTCCCTATCATTGCTGTCAATGCAGTCTCATTTTAGAAAAGCCACTCCAGATCAAAACATGAGCAAAAGCAAAACCAGCCCTGTATGAATTTATGTTTTTTCCCATTTGATGTACAAATCTTTTTTCTAGAATAATAATCTAACAGTGTTTACTGTTGACCATTGAGTGTTTTTACTGTATAGTGTCCAATGCCCCTGGAATGCTATAGGATGGAATTTCCTGCGTTAATAAATTGCATCTGCTGAATATCACCATTTGGCTGATTATCCATTCCTCAACAGAAAGGAATTTATTATGCTAACCTTTATTTTCTTGATTTCAGAAAACCATACACATGTCTACCCTGCACAAGCACACCAGTCTCCATTACATGCACAACGTTAAATGGATTAGTTGCATAAAAAATCAGTTTGTGCCTAATGATGCTATTTGCATACTGTAAATTGCAGTAAGTCTGGGTTTTGATACTTTTGCAAAGATAATTCTACCTCCTCTTTCTCTTTTCTCAACCTTTTCCTACAAAATACCACCCTTATGTTTTTCTTCTTCTAAGTAAATTGCTACACTTTTTGCCAACATTGTGTCGCTGTTTCAAGAGACCTGCACCAGTTATGTGTCCCTGGAACAATGAAACTGTCATTGGCAGGGCAAAAATGTGGCATTTAGCCCATGAAATTTGGAAGCCGCCCCCTAAAGAGATCCTGTTGACTGTGGAAATCTGTGTCTTCAAAGTGAAATGCAAAATCCACTTCTTTGATCTAGTTCTCTGCTCAGTAACACCACATTTATAAACAAACATACATCATATAAAATAAACATTGCCTTGCTCCCGTTGAGCAGAGGGAGAAGAAGGGTCCTTCTGTGTCCATTTTATTTTTGGGAGGCAACTGGACAGTGCAGCAAAGAGATGCTTTATATAAGGACCTAGAGATGTGGAGATTTTCCAAAACTAACAGCACATTGTGCACTGACAGTGTGGTGAGTGAGGTGGTTTTTACCATCAGCGCCTTGCAATTCTAGTCACACATTCAATTGAAACCCCACCTGAAATCTGCCAATGAAAGCAGCTTTAGCTTGCACACAGCAGTGACAGGGAATAAAGATACACATCAGGCTGATGAGCACTAAGAAGTAAATTGTCTGCCCAGATGGAAATCAATAGCTCTCCTCACTCTCTTCGTTCTTTGGCAAGATTGGGAGCTTTGGATGGCAATTAAAGCTTACCCAGCTGCCAAGTGTCCTAATTACACACACAAGAAATTCTGCATTTCTCCTTCTACCTGAAACATCCCTTGTGTGACATTCATTTAGCTTATTACAGCCAGGCTTCCTGCTGTTGGTAGCAATGATGTATTCTTTTTAATAAAAACACCCCAAATCCTTTCTTGCACCTGGCTCCACCAGTGAGAAATCCCCTTAAAGCTCCGTGATGGCCACCAGCCCCTGTGCTGCACAGGCATTTTCACAAGATCCTTCCACATAGTGTCTTCACTCTTATGCTCTATTTTCAGTGCTTTTCACCTCCCATTGAATTTTGGAGCCTTGCCTCCCCTGCCCAGAATATTTTCCAGGTAACTCTTCTGCCTACCTGTTGAGCAGCCGCTTGTTTCTTTTACTCTCCCTGATTCCCCTGCTGCCCCATCCTCCTTAGCCATTACCCTGGCCACTCTGGCTTTGCTCTGCCGGCAGCACTGGGAGCCAGATTTCTGGGTGTTGGGGAGCAGGAGGGGCTGTGGCTGGGATGCCATGCTGGCTGCCTGCATGGGGATCAGGCACGTGGACCACCGCCGGTGCCACCTGAACAGGCCTGTCTGTGCGACCAGGGGCTCAGCTCCCCAGGCAAACCTTTCAGCACCTCCCTGCACCACTGAAAGAGGTCAAAACAGAGCAGAGAGACGCTTCATTCTGACATCCACAGACTTATGGGATTCTCTTGGAAATGAAGCACTATCTTTAAGGTATTTTGTCATTACAGCGTTCCCCTGTTCTTTGCGAACTGAAGCGGGCCTGGATTCTAAGAGGAAAGAGCTGATTTTACTTCTGCTATAAGGAAAAATATAGCAAAAAAAATCTCACAGAACTTTATATTCTCTTTCATTTTCCTGGCACTTTTTTGTTGCTGTATAAATAAAACCAACTAATGGACAACTAAGGTTGAGCAGTGCACATGGTTTCCGGGAACTCCTAATTGTCCTTGACGAAAAGACGTGTTTTTTTCAGAAGCCTTCAATAATTCAGGTCTGAATCAAATGCAATTAGTGAAGCTGTGCAAAGCAAACTGAAGAAGAAAGACACTAAAATCTCAGGCCTCTTATTTTATCATCATGATTATCACTTTATTATGAATTAAAGTGGGAAAACCCATTAAGTACCCATGGATCCAGGAGCAACGGATCTAAAAGGCAAAACAGCATCCCACTTAGCTCCAGACCACAAAGCCTAAGACATTGTGCTGTATAAGTCACCTTGTGTTTGCACAAAATGGTTAGATTATCTCAATTAAGCCACAAGATTAGCTGAATTAGGGATCAACCATATTCACCAAAGAACAAATAAACTATGGGATACATCAAGGGAGAAAGGAAAAGGTAAGAGAGAATCCACAATCCCCCTTGAGCCTTCCAATTTACATGTTACAGGTTAAAAGGCATATTATGAACATTAAACAGCATTAACTTGTGTTCTGCTTTTTTTTTGGTCCCTTTAATAGCACCGTGATTCTCATTTATCCTCAGCCTCTGCTGCACTGCTTTGCTCTGCTCTGGAAGGGCAGAGAAGCCTTAAAGGCAGGTTTAAATGAGTTTACATTGCCAGGGAAGCACAAGGGTGCCTTAGAGCTAATGAAAATGATCTCCACTATCAGAGAAAGAAAGAATATAGAACAGGCTGTACTACTGTTAATGCAAGAAAGAGTTAACAATTTCACTTCATCTTGATGCATTATAATTCACCAATAAATGCCATATTCATTCTCTTTTAATAAAAATAATTCATATGCACATAAACCACTGCAAATAAAGCCTGATGGGTATTGTCCTTGAAGGAGAAAACAACCATCTGTCCTTCATCAGCCAGGCACAAAAGGGATGCCTTGCTATTTCATAAAAGCTGCCAATCAATTGTAGGTGTGGGATCATCTATCACAATAGGCAACATTCCATCTCCCACACTGGTGAAGTGCTGTGTAATTTGCAGTGCAGTGAACATGGTTTGTAATTACATTTGATAGGACCACAGGACATAAATTACATGGCTTTACATACATTTAGCTGCTACCGCAAATTCTTGCCTGGCATTAGCTCCAAGGGGTTTTCAGCAGGGAGAAGGAGGAAGAGGGGGAAAAAAGAGGGGAAAAAGAAAAACTTTTAAAGATTGTTTTTAGGAGTTTTAGGAAAAATGTCCATGTGAGAAATAATAACAATAACAATAATAATAATTATTGTTTTGTCATCAGTTCAGTTGGACACCATCCCAATAAGTCTGGCAAGAGAAGAAAAAGGACATCATTGAAATGTATTTGTTTTCTTTTCTTTTTTTAAAGTCCAAGCAGGGCTGACAGTGTCTGTTTAGGTATGTCACAAGAAGACTGAGTTTCTCCTCTTATCTGCAATGATTTGTAAACACAGCTGTCAGGCAATATTCTGGTCTGGAAACCAGCTCCATAAAACCAATACCTGTTACCAACATGTCATGTACAATACTCAATCATACTTGCTGACCATCGTGACAGATACTCTCTAGTACGCTAAGCAAGGAGAGTCTCCTGCCGAGAGTTTAGCTATGGAATTTGAGGAGATGCACCCTAATCATAGCACAAGAGTATGTACAGGGGAGTAGATAATGACTCCCCGTTGTCATTAAGGAACCAGAGGCAGAAACAGCAGCATGGCAAGGCCATCCTCAAACAGATCCCAGCAAAACACTGGATGATTGAAGATTAGCAACTATTTAATCCATTTTGGCCTGGAAAGAATGTAAGAAGAATGAGAAGCTTGAATCAAAACTCGAGTAAGCCTGAAGCTATCCTGACATGTTTGTGAACTAAATTCCCTCCTGACACTTTCCTATTATTTTGGTTCTTGGATCATCATTCTTTACATGCTGGGACCAACAATGGCTTTTATTGTAGCCTGCTCCATTTTCCTCTCGCACACAAAGGGAAAGCTCCCTCGGTGAATGCCAGAGGCAAATACTGCTTTCTCAAAAAGTTACATAGGAGAAGTATGCTTCAGCTTTTGTTTGCATACTGTAATCTCCAGCCACACTGAAGGCAAGCTGAGTCATTCATAAATATGGCCTTTTGGACTTTAAAGGTCAGCTATGCTTTTCATAATAAAAACCTGTTAGCATAGAATCATCCGGGCAAACCCAAACAGCAGTTTTAAGTAACGCATCACAAATGACCCACCACCATAAACACTCCACCCAGAAACCACCACTCTGCAGTCTACAACGAAACAGGAAAAAGGGATGGAGATGATAAGGTCTTGGAAAGGCCTTTTTCCACATACCATAGCTCAGTGAAGGAGTTTACAGAAATGACTGACATAGATGAATATAAGAACATGTAGGCTTCTGAAACGGGAGGCCAGCTTAGGAAAGATGTGACATGGAAAGGATCAGTTCATGAAGGAGAAGCTTTACAGTGAAACTACAAGGGACTGTTGGTTATAAATAAAGAGAATAACATTTGAGACAAAGGAAAAAAACCCCAAAAGCCATTTTCCAAACATAATGAAAAATCCAAGCTCTTTCAGGGGCTTAAGGGTATTTAAATGCAAATGACTTTACTTCACCCAACCCAGAAGCAAGAGCTGCTTAGAAATTGTTGCATTATTTTCTGTTGAGTAATCATAACTTTTGAGCATCCAGTGTACTCTGACAAAGGGCCGTGAGCACGATGTCTGGCTGTGCATGGGATTGCCTCTTATTAAATAGAGGGGACGTCTAATCCAAATGGTGTTGCACCTTCCCCATCACTCCCTGTAAACTTGTCATTTTAATGACAATGAGTCAGAAATAAGTAGCAAAAGTGGTCTGGGTTTGCTTCAGTATGAAAGCCAGAATATATTTTAAAATGTATGACTGGTTCTGAAGCTGATGAAAAGGTTGAGATTGACAAACAAACCAAAGTCCACTACAGAAAGCTCAGGTGCGTGGTAGTGGCCACAGCAGCAGCAGCAGCCAGTCCTGGGACAACCAGTCGTCACATCCCCAATGGTCTCATCCCTTCCTGTCCAGCAAGGAAGCAGCTCAGCCATAGTTGTCCCAGAGATGTCTGTGTCCAGAAGGGTTTCCCAGGGAGGTGTCAGGAATGAGAGCAGGTGGACAATGCTGAGCTGTACAGAGTACTCATGTACACCTCACGTTCATCCTAACTCCTTTCCTCCCACTCTGTGTCAGCAGTCCCATCACCTCTCCTTCCACTCAAGCACTTGGAGCAGGATAACTTTTGACTCCTCCATTTCCTTACCCCTTCTGTCCTCCCAAAAATGTGTCTGGGCTTCAATATTTCTTTCTCTACAACTGTAGTGGGAAGTGTGGATGAATCTGGTCGTGACAGCAATGCAGTGTCCCTTCTGCCACACTGGCACTTGGCCACCCCACCACACTGGCTTATATTGTTGCTTTTGAAGTCACCTGACTCTGGGATCCCTCAAAACCAAAGCTCCTCATGCAACTTCATCAGGTTTGGGCTTCTCAGAGTAAGCCCAAAGCTGGTGGGAGCTGCCCTAGGTCCCTATCACCTCAGTATAAATGGTTTTTACAATCTACTTCTTGCTTTTCCTATGAAAATCCAGCCATGATCTCACCAGACTCTAATACCATCTCTAATATTCACATCCCTGGTGCCGCTTTCAGGCTCACCCAGACTGATGGTTTTTTCCCTTTCTTCTGCACTGCCTCTCCATAAGGAATTATTTTGCTAATGCTGCTCTGCTTACCAAACTGGTTCTTTGAAATCCCTTCTCAAACTCACTCTCACCAGCCTGCTCACAATGCAAACAAACTAATGCCTGGTTATATGCATTAGCTGCTCAAGAAGTTATGTTATATTGTAATGTAACTTAAGCCTTCACTCAGGAGCCTGCAGGCAAGGAGCTGGAAAGGGGAAAGGGGGAAGAGGACAGGACCTTGCACATGTGGGAAGGCTGAGGAGGAACAAAACACTCCCCTTATCTCCTACCACAATCCCCATCTAGAACCAGTGACCAGAACCCAAAACTGCTCTCAGTGGCTCTGGCCCCTGCTCTCTATCTCCACTGCTATTGGAAACACTCAGCTCTTGGTCTTGATTAAATTTGGGTTATTATGTTCTCTGGCCAGGAAATTTGTGCCATCTTCATTAAGAGAATTTTCCTTAAGGCACCCAGCAAATTTCTGAGCACTGCCAATTTACCAAAGGGAAGGCCATTTCTATTTCCAAAGAGTATGAAAATGAATGAATTTGTCAATATTTGCTTCTAGCATTTGATAATTGTTTGCTCGTGCTGATTAACTGCGATATTCCTGTGCCCAGTTAATTCTGCAGAGCATCAGGATGAGCAGTGTGTATCACATCAACTGACTCTCAGATGAACCGAAAAAGCCAAAGCTGTAAGCCTTCAAGTGAGCACATAAAGATGGGAAATGAAACAATAAATTACACATATTTTAAAATATCCATGCTACTGGATTTCTATTGCAGATATTTAAATACTGAAATGCCTCACATCATACTGTTACCCTGTTTCTACATCCAAAAAAGGCACCGGAGGTATTGTCAAGGGTTCTGCATCTGAGAGCTGGTTAAAGCTTGCTCTTGTAACCTCAGCAAGTTATAAAAAGTCTTATCCCTAGTGAAATATGTATTTTATTTGTATTTAAGGTCATTTTTGGAAACTAGACCCAGACTTGGTTTATACAGAAGAGTACAAAGGCTTAGGGCTGACATTTGCTTGAGCTTCAAATTGTATTCCAATGAGCTATGCTCTTATTTTAACTTGCTTATATAGATTTCTGTTGGTAAGTGGCTGTAATGTGTTATTTTATTTGCAGTTAATGACTTGAAAAACAGAAACTATCAAAGGCAGCAATTACAGAGCCTGTTTTCTCCTCTGGTATGGGAGCAGCAGCAAGGAGCTGTGCTGGTAATGCCTGAGTGCATTTACGAGACAGACATGAAGACGCAAAAGCGGGGAAGTGGTACCGGTGGTGGGACAGGGACTGAATCAGTGTGGGAAGAGTGCTCAGCATCCACACAAGCCACACCACGGGGCTGCCCTGGCTAGAGTACTGTAAGATTTGTATTGGGGCAGTAATGAAGAACAAGGCAGGCATCCGAAACAGATGAGGCTGGATTCAACAAGGTTCAAGGCAGCGAAGAGCTGGGTTCTGCTCTTGGGCCACAACAACCCTGTGCCACGATACACGCTTGGGGCAGAGTGGCTGGAAAGCTGTCCTGCAGAAAAGGACCTGGAGGTCTTGGTCAACAGCAGCTGGACACGAGCCAGCAGTGTGCCCAGGTGCCTAAGAAGGCCAATGGCACCCTGGATTGTATCAGAAATAGTGTGACCAACAGGGCCAAGGAAGTGATTGTCCCCTTGTACTCGGCACCAGTGAGGCCACACCTCAAATACTGCATCCAGTTCTGGGCCCCTCACTGCAAGAAGCACATCGAGGTACTGGAGTGTGTCCAGAGACAGGGCAACGAAGCTGGTGAAGGGTCTGGAGAGCAAGTCTTATGAAGAGTAGCTGAGGGAGCTGGGGATATTTAAATTGGAGAAGAAGAGGCTGAGAGAAGACCTTGACACTCTCTACAACAACTTGAAGGGAGGCTGTAGCAAGGTGGAGGTTAATCTCTTTTCCAAAGTGATGAGTGACAGGACAAGAGGAAATGGGTTCAAGTTGTGCCAGGGGATGTTTGGATTGGAGATGAAGAAGAACTTTTTCACTGAGAAGGTTGTTGGACACTGGCATAGGCTGCCCAGTGAGGTGCTGAAGTCCTCATCCCTGGAGATACTGAAAAGCTGTGTAGATGAGGTGCTGGGGGATATAATTTAGTGGGGGGCTTGTCAGTGTGAGATTAGTGGTTGGACTTGATCCTAAAGGTCTTTTCCAACCAAAAAGATTCTATGATTCCATAAAATGGGCTGAAAATGGATAACACCAACTGGACACTAATAAAATTGTTTAAAGTGTGCTGTAAAGCCAAGCAGAGAGATACTGATACCATTTAGAGACTCAGTCTGACACAGACTGCTCTTCTGAAGGCACAAATGTGTCTGTACTTTAACACACCAAAGGAAAAGTCTGATTTAGGGGATCACCTTATGGCATATGCTTGTGTCTTGAAGCAGTGTTTTTCATTTGCAAAGCAAGGTTATGGCATAGCCCAAGGTTATGCCATTCCCTGCAGAGAAGAACTGAGCTTAGGGAGAGCTTTCTGCCTTGAGCCTACAAAGCCCAAGTTGTGCAGGCTCCAGGACGTGAACCAAGGGAGACTTCTGGGAAGAACTGAGAAGGAAGATGAGGATAAAGTAACTGGTGGAAAAAAACCTGTGGGGACAGGGTGAGTATGTTTTGGATGCCATGAAGAGAAGCAGGTTAGGGGCGGATACCTGCTCAAGCATTACTGTCTCTGCATGAATCTGTCCTGAAACACAGAGTTCAGCATTGCAGTAAAGCATTTTCTGTGTGTCTGGGTATAGAAAGGAAAGAAGCCAAATTGATTTCTGCAACAGAGGCAGGGTCTTTAGCTGGTACAGCCTTCCCACCCCTCCCTCAGCACGTGCAGGTACAGAATGGAACTTGTTTTTAAAATTCGGATGTCAAAGCAACACCTTTTTTTCCTCCAAAAATGGAAAACTCCTTGTACTGGATCAAATAATTGAAAAGTTGCTGAAACAAGAGAGTAACAGTTAATCCTGCCCAAAGGGTAGATCTAAATTCTCCCTGGAAAGGCTACTGCATGTGGGATTATATATAGTGGTTAACCAAATATTCAAGGGACATTAGTAATTACCATAACATCCCACCACTTACTCTGTCAAATGCACAATTTATGCGAGGAGCCCACAACTTCAAAGGGAATTTGTTTGCTTTAAAAATAGTTGGAAATACATTTCCATCCCACAGCTTTTTCCTCAATACCTTCCTGTCCCCTCCTCAAAAAAATGCCTGAAAGGCTTCTAGGTGTTTTGTGTAAACACCTTTCCCAGTGGATTTTGCCCCGGTTGGTTTGTAGCGCACTGTGTGCCAGGGCACACGGCTCCCTCCTTCCCCTGCTCTCCTGGCAGAGCTGTGTGCCAGCCACCACGGGGAGACGGCTGCTCTCCACGCTGGCCTCCAGGCCCACAGACCCCCTGCCACCCCCCACAGCCACCTCAGGAAATGCCCCGTCAGCTTTCACGCTCACTGGAGCACAGAAGGGGCTCACAGAGAAGGTGGCTGCACAGAGATCAACCTCTGCTCTGCAATTTCTTAAAATCTAGGATTTCTAAGAGATACACTGCTGGAAGCAGAAACACACCAGGGGGTTGCAGGTGGGTGCCAGAAGCCAGCAGTTCCCACCACCACCCTGCAGCACCAGCACCCTAGGCACCAGAGGAGCACAGTGATGCATGGAGCGCGCCCTTCCCGTCGCTGCTGACCCAAAACAAGCAGCAGCCCTGGCCCTGAAGGGCAGCCTTGCCGCAGGGAGCAGCCAGCCCAGAGCTCTCAGTGGGAAACCTCTCTGCTCTCAGGCCAGGACCCTAAAAATAAGAGCAGCCTGGCTCCAGCATCTGTGCTGTTGCCTTTGATCTCCCGGCCCTAATGCTGCGCTGACCCCGTGGCTTTGGGAGGACTTTGCCATGTGGACTGGTGGCCTGCCTAGACTTGTTGTAACCTGTAGCCCCATCATTTCAGTGATATGTCAACTGGAAGCTTAATCTTTAAATCTGATACATGTTTTGGTAACTTGCTTCTTTCTTTCTTACACTCTGGGAGCACCAAATGCCTTTAGGGACAAGAGATCAGGATGTGCCCCTGGTAATGCCATGTTTTTATAGCAGCACTTCAGTTTCTGGTGGGATTTATTTAAGACTGTGGAATATTTATAGTTAAATGGAAATGAGCAGTGGAATAAAAATAGACATTATAAGTTAAGCCTATTCTATTAACTGTCTCAGTACCGGCAACCTAAAAAGAAGTGCTTGGTAATATCGCTTTGCCTGATCAGTGTAGCTGAAGAAACCTGTGAGGGGAGCTTAACTCATCTTAACTGCCTTCACCTGGATATTGAATGCGGTTCACAACCACTGCCTTTCCCCAGTGCAGCCCAGAGGTAGCTGCCCCTTGCAGCATGACAGCGTGTCCCTCCCCTGCCTGGTCCCTGGGCCCGCTGGCACCTCCAGAGCTCTCCTGCCCACCTCTCTTCTGCTCTGCTTCCCACTTTGTTTCGCCTCTGACCTCGACGGCTCTTCAGCTGAGCCCATGCTGCCAGAGGACCATTAGTAAGCCTTACAAGGTTATTTTAAAAAAAGGATGTTGCAAAGAGTGAAAGCCTCACTTTGTTCATATTTGTCTCCCCTTGCTGTGCGCATGCCAAAGGGCTATCATCTTGCTTCCTGGCTGAAATAGAAGTTCAGTAATGCATACTTGTGGGGTTCTGTCACTGCAGGAATCATTTAATAGTGACAAATAAGCCAGGAAATAAACCAAACAGATGGAAAATGGTCATCCCCCATCCATGGGCACCTGCTCTGGGATGCAGTCTGTAATGATCTATATACACTTCAGAGACAAAATTACATTACCACATGTTGGAGAGTATCTGTTCAGATCTGTGAATGAGTTACAAGGCACACATAGCGGGTACCAAAAATGACATCAAATTAACAATATAAAAAGTACCAAGCTGTAGTTTTGAAAATAACAGATTATCACCAAAAAAAGTTCTTGGATTGGAAAATAAAACAAGGGTAAAAATATCCCTTAGAGAAAACCAATAAGAGTCCCAGAATTTTTCACCCCCCAGGACAAGTCATCCACACCATAAGCCTCCAGAGCTTTTCCAAATGTGGGTTACTGAACCTGATTTTGTTCAAGAGAGGCATTCCTCTGACTAAGAGTTAAGCGAAGTCTTCCAATCATTTCATTCCCAGCCTCAAGTCTTATGGCATTTAAGCAGAAGTTAAGAATTTTAAAGACTTTTAAGGCTTCTGAAGCCCATATTGAATTTGGAAAACCTACATGGCTCAATACTTCCAAAAAGCAAGGCCAACCTGACTGTATGCCTGAACAAGACTTTAGGAGCATAACAATAATGGCATGCATCCCAGATCTGACTATGTTTTACATGAAAACAGAAGATTCTTTTCAAGAAGACCTTGTGTCTGTTCCCTCAACAAAATCAGCTTTGCTTCTTAGACTTTTTTTTCAAGAAGTAGAGAAATGATGCAAAGAAAACATGCCTGTATTCAACAGCACTCTCCCAGCAAAAGTTTCCAGCCTCCATCCCTCTGCCAGAATCTATTTTCATTCCTGTGTTTTGAAAGTATCTGGAAACAAAGATAGCCAGAGCACTCTTACGTAATAACGAGGTGGCCTCATGCTATGAAGTCTCTATCTGGTAAAATTTCAGCTATTTTAGAATATAAGTATTTATAGACTCAGATTACTGGTCTTTATCTGTAGGAAGGCCAGATTTGGGCTTCCACAAACTGACTAGGGAGAATGCTCTTTCTGTGCTCTACTCCTCCCCTTTTGGCTTTAAGGGGAAGCTGAGTAGATCCTGAATGTACACTCACTCATTACCTTGTCTTTCTCAGTGCATGTGAAGTCATTGAAATAGCTCAATAGCTTTCTCCCTCAGAAAGAAAAGCCCAAGTAGATGACACAATCTGACAATTAGCTTACTATGACATCAATACATTTGAACAGAATAGATACTATTGCAGCTCTGGACTTTGAATGGAATCCTTGATGTCCAACAACGTGTTTGGAAAACTAATGGGAAACAAAAGCAGATATAAACATGGAAAGAAAATTGAAAGCAAGCAGCCCAAATTTCGGTGGCAGTTACATAAAGCAAGTGTGAGCACACAGAATACATATGAAAGCCTTATTGCATGCTTTAACGTGAATTATAAACCATCATTCCAAAAATAACTTTCCCAGAAAAAAACCCCCCATATCCACAGGAGGAACAGAAGACTGTTATATAAAAGGAATCAAGGTCAAAAAAGAAGCTCCAGGAACAGTGATCTATTCACAAACCCTGAATTACTTCACCTCTTTCATGGAAAAATACAGGGCAAGTGTAAGGCTTTCTTGCTTCATGTGGTTACAACTATAAATACATCTTCTGCTGACCTACAGGTATTTACTGATGCCAGACAGACTACAGAGGAATTGTTGCCAGCCTTTTGCTCCTTTTTTGTTCGATAACAGGTACATATCCATGGCCCTTAGCCACAGCATGGTTCCAAAATGACTTTGGGACTCTTACCAGCGAGGGTAGCTATTTTTATAATCCACTTGTCTAGATCTGTGGGATTTTCCCCATTAGATAATCGCTATTTTAAGATTAACTTGTCAGCCACCACGAGCCAGAAAGATGAGATCCAGCTTTGCACTGTTTGTATCACCATCTTGAGTCAGTAATCGGTAATGCTGTAAAACAACTCATTTTAGGCATCTGAGGCACGTAGGTGACCTTCAGCCAAACCAGCACCGTGAGCAGAACTGGCCCAAATGGAAAAACCATTTGGTGTGTTTCAGATGCTGCCCACTGCTATTTAGCAGGGAAAACCAAGGAAGCCTATATCAAGATGCAGATGTATTTGATGACAATGTTGCCTCTAAACCACTGTATCGACTGTTGAGAGCTTGGTGGTGTACCACTTGACTCCCCTTTGCTTGCAAAGAATGTCCAGACAGACAAACGGCCCTGCTGCTTCTGGCCATTACTCGACCTTTGAGCAATGCAGATTGTGAAAGAGTTCGGCTGTATGGGAAACAAATTGTTATTTTTCTTCCTGCACAGAAAGGAATGGATTCAGCATGTGCCAGACTTGCCTCTTTTTTTCCCCTTCTCTTTGACAACTTGCAGCCCATTGTTTATCAAATGGCACCCTGAATCTTCTGCGTCATATTTTTCTTTGACTTCAATACTTTCCTTTAACTAACACAGTGTGTATGATGGCAGACCAACAAACACATTTTAAAAATCAGCACTTCTGTGGAAACAAAGTTTACCATTTCCCACACAGATTAGATGCTGCTTTTCCTAATGAAATAAAACACTTGCACGTAATTCTGCTGCTGTACTCCAGCTGAACTCAGAGCCTCACGCTGGATCTCCTCAGAGTGACAGCTGATTACAAACATCTTGTAATCACCCCACCTTCTTACCTTCTTTTTTTTTTTCTTTTGAGACATGCTGCATTTTTGTTCCAATTTGGCTTCTGATCTCTTTTGTCTCCTCCAACTGGAATGAAACTGTTGCAAAAAAAAATAGCCATGTCACCCTCCCCAGTGGAGTTTTGAAGCAAGCCAAAGTGGCTGAGGCAGATGACCATCGCTGAGGAGGGAACCTGCCAGCAACTCACTGGACAAGAGAAAGTTTTGGCCAGACCCCAGTGGGCTTCAGGATGGCAACTCCTACAATTTGTTAATAGCTTGAACAATTTAGAGCAGTCTCAGCACTGCTCCAAATCACTTGGAGGCTGCTTAACCCTCCCTGCTGTGCTGTTGTTGTGGCTGTTGGAACCCATCTCCCCAGTCTTCTCAGGTGGGGCTGTTTTCATTTGTGCCTTCAAACAGGGGAAGTAAACAAAGAATTGCACATGTGGTTTGTGAGGGCAGTAGGAGAGCCCTGTAAAGGCCTGCCAAGAACAAGCAGCTGCACAACACCCCGCCAGCACTCCTGCGCTGCTGCCCTCTGCCTCTTGCACGTTCCCCTCCTCCATCTTCTCATTTGCAAAGAAAAAAACCCACAAAAAGCAGCCCCTAAAATCCCTACCTGTGAACTAGCAGACTACCTCACAGGGTTTCAGATGGCTGCAGCACTTCTAGGGTAACATCTTTGCCATAAGGTCACCAAAGGCTTCAAACACTCATGAGCATGATAGGATAAAGGCAAGAGACACATAGAGGATGCTAGGGCTGGTTACACTCTTTCAGCAATTTTAAATGGTGCCATCTCCTGAATATTCATGTGTTTGAGGGATTTTTTTCCTAAAAATATTCTTTTGAATGTACTTAACATTTTCTTTGGAGATCTTTCTCTTCAGGCAGCCAGGTGATTTGTACTGACTGAAGGTCTACAGTGGTTTTGCTTTGTTGTTTCATTTTTTTTAATGCAAGCTACAGTTGTAAATAAAACCTCAGACGACTAAAATGGCGCAGGATCAATGTATAAAGCTTTTGCAGCCTGTTTATTAGGACATCTGAGAAAGTCTGGTTCACTTTTTCCTCTGCACAGCAAGTTTCCTCTGCCTCTGTGTACTGCAACAGAGGAGAGAAAAACACTGGGAAAATGTTGGAAAATATGATAGTAGAACTGCAAACACTGACAGGTGGGCTCAAAGGAGGTAAAATCTCTCCATCACTTTGTTTTTAGTGGACTAGATTTGATATCAAAGGGCTGCTTTCCCCTCCCATTTAAGAAGTAACCTATTTATAGAGGCAAGAGGAAAGGATGCAGGGCGGGAGCATCGAAGGATGGTGTTGGTATTTCTCTTGAACTCCTCCAAGCTCTGTGGATTCACTCGTCATCTTTGCTCACCCACCTCCCAAACCATCCCAGCCCTGGGGAGTGCGGGGACCCTCCTGCAAGCAAGGCCAGGCTGGGCCAGCCCTGGGAGCAGCTCAAACACCCTTTCCAGGTGTGATGTTTCTGGGCTGCAGCTGGCCACCGAACTGCTGGCTGCCCATTTCAGCCAGGCACAGAGCAGCAGGGAAGTGGTCAACCAGAGAGGACAGCTGAGGTAGCACTGGGAAGGGCATGGATGGCACCTCCCCAGCACCAACTCGCCTCCAGGGGACTCTGTGGTGGCCAGCAGCTCCCCGCTGGCCCAGCCAGGGCTGCACACACAGCCTGACCACGCTCGCCCACAATGATGCTGGACATGCAAGGCCATGGGCAAAATGAGTAGGCAGCTTCTTGCTAGGAACATTTGAAAGCAATTTTAGAGAAATGTATCCCATTTGGAAAACTCTGTGTCACCAGGCTGTTGCATTTCTGGGGAGAAGGTAGGAGGTGGAGGTGCAGCATTACCCAGGCGGGAGGAAAGGGCTTGGCAGTGCTTTCAGTTCTGCAAAATCTGAGCTGCTGTCAGCATGTGCTGAACAGCAGCTGCCCAAGCATTCAGGTATTTTTTCCCTAGTGATGCTTTTGAAAGGCTACTTCTTTGTTTTGAACCACATGCTATGCCTCACAGCCTCTCCCAGGTGCTGCATTACCACCTCCCATTACTCCCCTTGGGACAGCAGGACAGGGTGGTGACAAACCAACCCCCAACAGGAGCTCAGCCCCAAGAGGCAGTGCCCCATGCCCCTTCCCTGCCCAGCCCTGCTGCCTCTGCTCCTGGCACAAACACGCACACTCCCTCCAAAACTCTAACACCTCCCCACAGTTTCTCTGCATCATGAATAGGATGCAAAACTGCCAGCAAGAGAAGAGCAAAACATGTCCCTTTGGACCCCCTGTCCCAGTCCTTCTTCTCTGGCAGTTGAAAGCTGAGCCCATCCCTACCCTGTGATGGCAAAGGCTGCGGCAAGAGCTCATCTTGGGGTGCTGGGAGCATCGTGAGTACATCCATGCCCAGCTGCGTGGCCAAGCTTACCAGCTGGAGTGTGGAGGAACAAGGACTGTTTGGTGGTTTTAAAAGGGGAAATTATTTTTCTGCCAGACCATCCCAGGCTTCCAACACTCCCCACACCATCCGACCGTGGGTTACATCTAAAACACGCCGTCTCTTTCTGCCCAGGGAGAGGATACAGATAACAAGCTGTTACAGCCTTCTCATAATGCTGTGGTTTTCTGTTTAGTAAAATCTACAGCAAGACCACAAAGAAGATGCAGATGGATTTCAACGAAGCAGCAAGCAGAGGCAGGCTGGATGCCTGCATGCCATCACCTCCCTTGCCAGTGCCCTGGCCTGGGCAGCACCTTGGCCTCGGGGAGGTGGGCAGGCAGGGTGACTCAGGGAAGACATCTGCCCAGTTTCCAGTAGCCCTTCGACCAAACCCAACACTTGGAAGTGTTGGTGGAGCCATGAGCTCCACCAAGTTGTGGGCAGTGGAACTAATGAGACCTCATTTCCTATGGATTTGTGTCTTGCGGTTGGACTTCCTGGTGTCTGAACACAAGTGCCAAGGAGGCACTTTCTGTGGTCAGGGTGTTCACGGCCTCTCCCTCTGCCTCCCCACCATGGATTCTTCTTCCAGCCTCTAACCAGAGCTGTGCTTAGGCCGCTGGCTCTCCCAGCACATCCCTCCTCCCCACGGCTGCTCTCTTTCCTTGGCTCTGCCTCTAGCTTGATCTCTTGGAAACAAACACTTTCATGGTTGGCTGAAATTGATTCAATGGACTCAGAAATAGAGGGTAAACTAGCAGGCAAGAGTGGCTAAAAAAATGCATTTTATATGAAAACCAGCATAACATGGTTACAAAAACACTGAACTATAAAGCAGGAGCAGCCCACAGTCTTGAGTCTAGCAGCCACAAATACAAACTTTCTCAAGGCCAAGAGGCACTGGGCACCTCCCAGTGCTGAGGACGGGGAGAAAGAGAAGGAAGAAGCCATGACTGGGGCTCTAAGTCACATTGGGCCCCTTTCCTTTCCTTTCCTTTCCTTTCCTTTCCTTTCCTTTCCTTTCCTTTCCTTTCCTTTCCTTTCCTTTCCTTTCCTTTCCTTTCCTTTCCTTTCCTTTCCTTTCCTTTCCTTTCCTTTCCTTTCCTTTCCTTTCCTTTCCTTTCCTTTCCTTTCCTTTCCTTTCCTTTCCTTTCGCCCAGCAGTGCAGCCCCTGCTCTCCCAGCTTCCTCCTGTGGGCAGGAGGATCACTGAGCATCCAGATCACCGAGCATCCAAATCACAGTCCACCCAGCATGGCAAGAGGGGCACACAGAAAACAGCCCGTACACTGCTCTGTTTGGTACACACAGCTGGGCAGGCTCAGGTGGCACTTCACATGTCAAAAGCGGATCTATTTTGCATATGTATTTACCCTCAGTGAGACTAATTGTGTAGCACTGGTAGGAAACACCTTTGACCTTTGCTGACCTGCACGTGGCTGAGTGCCACAGTCAGCTGTCATAGAACCATGGAATGGTAGGGCTGGAAGGGACCTTTAGAGATCATCTGGTCCAATTCCCCTGCTAAAGCAGGTCCCACCTAGATCAGGTCACACAGGAACACATCCAGGCTGGTTTTGAAAACCTCCAAGGAAGGAGAATCCACACCCTCCCTGGGCAGCCTGTGCCAGGGCTCCCTCACCTGAACAGTGAAAGAGTTTTTTCTTATGTTTAAATGGCACTTTGTGTTCCAGCTTCATCCCATCAGCCCTTGTCCTGTTGCTAGATACAACAGAAAAAAGTGATGCCCCAACTTCCTGACATGCACCCTTTAGATATTTGTAAATGTTAATAAGATCCCCCCTCAGTCTCCTCTTCTCCAGACTAAACAGCCCCAGCTCCCACAGCCTTTTCTCATATGAAAGATGCTCCAGTCCCCTGATCATCTTGGTGGCCCTGTGCTGGACTCTCTCCAGAAGTTCTCTGTCCCTTCTGAATTGATGAGTCCAGAACTGGACACAGGACTCCAGATGAGGCCTCACCAGGGCAGAGTAGAGAGGGAGAAGAACCTCCCTTGACCTGCTGCCCACACTCTTCTTGATGCACTCCAGGATGCCATTGGCCGCCTTGGCCACGAGGGCACATTGCTGGCTCATAGTTTATTTTCAACCAGCACTCCCAGGTCTCTCTCTGCAGAGCTGCTCTCCAGCAGCTCACCCCCAGCCTGTCCTGGTGCATGGGGTTGTTCCTTCCCAGGTGCAGGACTCTGCCCTTGTCCTTGTTGAATCTCATGACTGAATGGCAGCACAGTCTTCTGGTGAATCAACCAGTTTGGTGTCATCAGGGAACATGCTGAGGGTTCACTCTGTCCCCTCATCCAGGCTGTTGATGAAGATGTTGAACAAGACTGGCCCCAGAACTGATCCCTGTGGAACTCCACTGGCCACAGGCCTCCAACTTGATTCTATGCCATTGATCACCACCTTCTGGGCTCTGTCATTCAGCCGGCTCTCCATCCACCTCACCATCCACTCATCCAAGCCACGCTATCTGAGCTTTCTTTCTGATGAGGATGTTATGGGAGATAGTGTTAAAAGCCTCTAGCAAGCCAGCTATGCCCTCGTAGAAGGCCATCAGGCTGGTCAAACAGGATTTTTTTCTTGCTGCGACAAAACCCACTTCACATCTATCTTTTATGAGAGCAGTAAGAGCAAATGTTTCTCCATGAAGACAAAACAAATGGAACAAACCAAAGGCAAAAATGAGAGGCTGCCTACCCAGCTTGATTTACCACGTTGGCGATGATGTATTCCCTAAAGCTATTTCTTTTTCAAAAGCCTGAAAACGAAGGCAAGAAAATTCTAGAAGAGTTTGGTGTTGCAGGGCCAGGCCACTACACCATCAATGTGTCCATTAGAGGAAACCGACCCTCCCTGCCTCGCTTGGTGGCTGCAAGAGGGATGAAGGGCGATGAAGATGCAGCACTGGGCACAAGGACAGCCACCAGCCTGCTGGGCTGAGGGAGGGGGACCTGGTCACCCTGGAGAAGCGGAGGGCTCTAGGGGGCCCAAGAGCAGCCTCCAGTATCTCCAGGGTGGTTATCCAGAAGGTAGAGCCAAGCTGCCCACTGTGGTACACATGGGAGAGACTGGGAGTAAGCAGGAGCAGCAGAGGTTCAGATTTGGTTATGAATTCCAGCCTGAATTATCCAGTGATCTGGTATTTTCCCCGTGCCTTGGCTTCCCACATGTAAAACGCAAAGGCACATGCAAGACAGCGTTTCCCACTGATGGTAGCTTCATGAGAACATATGCACTAAGACTGCACCAGAGACCACAGAGGCTTAAAAATAAACACCTTTTAAGACAATGAAGAATAAATACCCATCACATGAACAAGTGCAGAATTAGTGTTGTCTGTGGGACAGGAATTCTCTCTGCTGTCCCGCTGGTTGGCGGCGGAGCTGAGCGGGTGTGATCCGACAGCGCTTCCCCGGCTGCGGGAGGCTGCGGGACAGACCCATGCAGCCGCAGCCCGCAGCTACAGCTCAGCCCGTGCGCCCCACATCACCTCCCTTTGCACATTAATCTGCTGCTCAAAACGTTGCCCTTCCTCAAACTAATGTGAAAATGAGAGCAGAAGAAACTTAGCCTCAAACTACTGTTTAAATAGCACTGAGTTACTGAAAAGCAAAGAAAAAAAGCAGCAAGCTGAAGATGTTATCATCTGGAGCAGAAGAGATGACACTGACATGCAGCAAGAGGCTTGCTTCCAGATATGCTGTGGGGAAAGATGGCTCCCATTCACATCGACAGCAAAATGTCATGCAGCATCTGGATCAGGAATCCCTCTGCACTGGAAATCAGCTCTTGGATGGGGGCTGGCCACTCTTTTGTATTGACTCGTCTGTGCCACGGTGACACTGCTGCTAACACGTAGTTTGTTTTGTCCATTTAGGAGACATCTAGTTATCTCAATCATTTAACAATGTGTAAAATTACAAACACATTCAACTACAATATGTCCCTCTTGCGTAAACCTCTTCTCTTGGCCACATACATAATGAAAACCCTGTTGAGTCAGTAATAAAATCCAGAGAGCTTTCAAGTCTCAGAACTGAATGTTCAAATTTTGTAGCTCACTTCCTTTTCTAACCAGACAGCAGGGCTGCCAAGAGAATTTCTGGGCGTTCAGCCCCTTTTGATATACATACACACACACAAATATATATATATAGCACTCTACTGGGGCTGGCAGAGAGCAGGCACTGATTGTTTTTAACGCAGGTATGAACAAATGCACTTACAAAAGAAATCAGAATACTACTTGTTTTCATCTGACAGAACAGACAGCTCAGACCCGGACAGGGAAAACGATCAGCTCCAGCTCTGTCAATAAACAAATATTTGCGTTTCACTCCAGCAGAGGAAAAATGCAGCCCTGATTTTAGGAACCAACCTCAAAAATTTGTGTGTGGAAAGGCCACGGTTCTTTATGCAAACAGACCAGTTGCACATGCAAATGCCTGGCTTGCGTGAATAACGGCACTATACGTACGTACGGGTCAGGCATGGGATGCAGCATGCCACATTTTTGAAGGCTAAGCCTCACTCCTGAGAAGAGCAGAGCACCCTCACCTTGCACTGGAGCCAAACAGTAATGAGTGAACTGGGCCAATCCCAGCCAGGAGGACTTTGATAGCTAAATAGAAGAGCCTTAAGATTATATTACACAGAACCCCTTGTGATTCCTGCCTGAAAGACTAAATGGCTCTGAAATGCTTTGCACTATTTATAACAACCACCGCCACAATTACATTTATTTCTCTGTACTGTCTGCTTTTGTATTTATACTGTAAGCAGCGTATTAAAAAGGGGACCAAATAGATTTCACATATGTCAGTGCAATACAAGAGCAGGCAGCAGCCACGTGAAGGGAAGGACAAATATTGAATGAGTTTCACATGGCATGGAAATACAAGGCGAAGTTCAAGTCTGAGAGTTTTCCCACACTTGGGCTAAGCACATTACCAACAGCTGCTCAGATCCTCACTGCCATCCTGCAGGAGCAGGACGGGGTAGGGCAGAAGACAGCCTCCCCTCACTGCTCTCAGGTACTTATACCAGGGTGGGAATGAAAAACAACTGAACCTGAGATAAACTGGCACATAAACATTGGCTGAGGAATCGGACCCTGTGGCTCTTCACTTGACAGGCAGAGCGAGGTCATCCCAACCTGCCCCGCACACCGAGCTGGGACAGCTCTGCACCACTCATGAGGAGATTTTTCCACTGTCAGTGGGCAATGAGTCAGAATGGGAGAGGGAAGCTGTTTACTGAAAAGCTCTTGGAACTAAGGGAGGGAAAGGGAAACACATAGGAGAGGCTAAGGATGGGTTCTAAAAACAAGATAAGACAAACAAAACATGGACAAACCGTGGGGATGAGGATGGAGGTGGAGGCAGAAATACCAAAGTGATGGCAGATGGGGAGACATGTGCTAGGAGAGCCCGGACAGAAAGCTGAATACAAGTAAGGTGTAGCAGAAGGAACAGCAGAAGGGTGCAAATGGGAATGAGAGAGACGAAATATAGGGGGACAAAAGGCAGCAGGCTCCCAAGTTGTATGCTGCTGAGGCTCATGTGGCCTTTTTTAAAGGGAATGCATAGCCAAGATGACCCTAATGTTAACAGCAGAGCAATGATCATATCAGCCAGCTCGTGCTGGCAGAGGGCACAAAATAAAGATGCCTGAGTAGGGAGAATCATGGAAGTGACTAAAATTAATGTGATCAAAGCAAAGAACCGCTGCTCCCCACCAAAATGACATTCCTCACTCTCCGAGGAGTCAACTTGTGCACCGTGGCTGCTCTGCGTGTGCTTTTGCCATTCGTGAGCACCCACGGTACTCTCACTCACACTTCAGGTATCTCAACGCCTCCTAGTCGTTAGCACACCCTCCCAACATCCCCGTGTGTCAGGAAAGAATGTTTATCTCCTCTCTACAGAGGGGCACTGAAGCACAGGGAGACAAACAATTTGTCCAGGACCACACCGGCAGGCTGTGGAAACCCAGAGCCTGAACGCAGCTCTTCCAAGTCCCAGGACACAACTGCAGCTGCTAATGAGAACCAAGAATATTCCAAAAATGCAAATGAACCATCTTGAAAGTTTTACAAGTGAAACTCCCGCTGCAGGCATGAATGGAGGAAGTGCTGACTCCAAGAGGCAAATTCTTTACCACCCCATCTCCCGAGTCCCAGAAATCCTGTTGATCTGGGCTAATAAATTTCCCCAAGCGCTAGACGTTCTCTTGGCCCTCATCCCAAGCTCACATAAGAAGCTATTTCATAGGAAAGGTTCTTATTTACAGTTACTCAACTCCCATAATATTTTATCTGAGGTGGCATTTTTAACACTCCCCTCCCCAATACTGGATGAACTGTCTCTTTCTTTGCTTTATAGGTTTGTAACTAATCTAGTTAAAATCCCATAAATATTGGGATGTTTCTGTGCTCCCCATTCAGGCAGGAGGCTGGCTGAGGAAAAAGTCCATTAGCATTAAAATGATGGTGACATCCAGACTGAAGCTGACCATTCATTTTTTAAGACTACTGTCCTCGTGCCAGCTGCCCTTCAGAGGCTGACTGTGCACCAACTGTGCAGCCTCCTGAACGTGCTACACACAGGCAACGGTGTCCTGCCAGAAAGTCCAGAGAGAGAGGCATGAGCTCTTGCCAGGTTGCACTGAGGGTTAAAGTGCTGGTTTGCCACTCCTGGGAGATCTGGGCAGGAGTCTTTGTTTTACTGCAGGCCTGTGTGCCACTCAAATGGCACAAGGAGGCCATAAATGCAGGGGAGGGGGCTGCAGGGAGAAGCCATGGCTGAGCAGGGTGCCTCAGGCCAGTGGAGCCAATGAACCTCAGTTAGAGGCTGAGGTGGCCACTTTGCTCAAGTCTGTGCTCATGGCTTACATGTGGTAAAGAGGTGCGAGTGAGGCAGAAGGAAACGTGGCCTGTGATTCCGTGTGCAGAGAAAGAGCTGTGTTCTTCTGATGCTTACCCTGATGGGCAGCAGCCCCTTCTGCTGTTGTGGCAACACCAAGAGCCCCTTCTCTTAGCACTCTCCTTCCATGATGCTTCCAAGCCCAAGTGGGAGGTCTACACCTAGTGCTCGTCAGACAAGGCGGCTGCAGGAAGGGCTCAAAGACAAACGCTGCTGGTGCCCCCATGCTGGAAAACCCCAGTGAGGAGAGATGCTGAGTTATTTTACCAGAATGACACCATCCTGCACTGAGCATGTCCCCATCCCCTTGTCACTGGGATGGCAAGTCTGGGAAAGATGTCCTCTGCAGGTGAAGCTGGTGGGAAAGATAAACAACCTCAACAGGATTTCTGGCCTTATTCACACACTGAGGTACTTGTTTTATACACACATATATATATATGGCTACACTCAATCATAGAGTGCTTAGCCAGCCCTAATACAGACTTCTACTTCCTAACTCTACTTCTCCTCAATATAAAACTTTCCTGAGAAGTTAGTCAGACTAAGAGTCCCTTTTTAATCTTTCTTCAAGAGTTAAAAAGCTGCCAGTTGTTTAACCAGATCATCAAAATAAACTCATTTCTCAGCTGATGATAGCTTCTGAGGGAATCACAGAGAAGCAGATGCAGCCACTCATTCCTTGGGACCTCTCCAGAAACTCAAATGTCAGTTGTTTCACTTCACTACTATGTGCCAATCAACTCGTGCCACCAATTTTGACCAGATAAATCAGCTTCAATGTCCGTATAATAGAGACCAGAAGCTAGTGCTCAGGTTAAGACCTCAGCCAAGACCAAAGCTAATGTGTAAAACCTCTCCTGACTGTGGATTTCCCACCAGCCCCATCAG
Source organism: Colius striatus (assembly GCF_028858725.1). Taxonomy (NCBI): domain Eukaryota; kingdom Metazoa; phylum Chordata; class Aves; order Coliiformes; family Coliidae; genus Colius; species Colius striatus. Next base: position 4,734,809 of record NC_084768.1, read on the forward strand.
CATCTCACAGGTGTGAGGTGTGTGCCACCCATCACGTGGGGTGGCTTCTGCACATTTTGCTTTCCCCACAGCGTTTGGTCTCTCTCACCTTTTTGGAACATGCCTGCTGATAACATCCAGACTCTCAGCTGCAGTCCTGAGCCCCAGCTCCTTATTTGTGGAAAGCCAGAAGCACTACATGCTGGCCTGTGTCCCCACTCATGCTTCATTATGCACAGGGTTTGCTGCCCCACTCTACTCACTCCAGAACCCTTCATTTCACATCTGACCTTCACAAGGTGTATTTCAGCAACAACCCTCTTCTGCTGCAAGATAAACTGCCACCTTGACCATCTCTTTCACTGGCCACATAAAGAAGATGCTTCTTACCACACATCCTCACCAAACATCACCTAGCCACCTCACATTTTTGAAATGTGTAAGGCCTGAAGTGTAGAATTTGGGGTTTTACACCAGCTAATATTAATAGAAACATTCTCAGAATTTTTTTTCCCCCCAGTGTAAATGGAACACTTATTTTTTTAAGCATGCCCCTGCAGTGCTTGCAGGCCAAACACTGCAGCATTGTATCTGCCCGGGGAGCTCGCTATAAACACATCTGTCTAGCTGCTCTGTCAGCCCCACTGAGCTCTCTATAAACCAGGAAAAGTAAACCTGTACATTAAATATTTACTGTTTTCAGCATGTATAATCTAGAAGTGTTTTTAGCAGCAAAAGCAAGGTGCACTTTTAATCAATGATTTTTATTTTGACATTGTTAAACACTGTATGGGTGATCCTAGAAAAGACCACTCCTTGAAACCAGAGGCTCTTCTCTCACAGCTGGTTACAGATATTATCACATTGGCACATTTTTCTCACCTGAAAGACCCATCCTGTCTCCCATTTTTCTGCCCCAGTTCCAAGTTACCCCATAAGTATGAAAGCTGAGCTTGTGGGGAGTTTCCCAAGCAGACCCTGGGTTAGGCAGTGAGAGGGGACAGTGGCAAATAAGCAGCTGACTTTACAAAAGCATACAGATGATGACTTAAAAGAATAATAACACATAAGCAAACTTCTCTGAAAGTAAACAGTTGCCAGCCAGCACTAGTTTTATGATCAGCATAACAGCTTGCTTTAAATGCTTGCTCCATGCAAAAGAGCTCCTGCTTTTATCTCAACATTGACACCAGGAGTCATAATTTCTGTACAACAACAGGAAAAGAGATGTTAACACAGCCATAGAAAAGTCTCTGCACCAAAGCAGTCTGCTGATAGCCCCCACTAACCTTTTACTTCCCAAGGACATCAGGGAAAGAGTGGGCAGCAGACAGGCTTCCTGCCCGACTCAGAGATGTCCTTCTCATTGCACAAGCTGCTGAGCTCCCAGCTGCTGGATGGAGGCCACGAGGGTGCTTTTGCAGAGCACGCTGCCAGCTTGCACCAGCAGCCTCTCTCCAGTCTCATTTTAGCCCCCAGCAGAGATAAGGTGAGACAGAGATTCCATTCACACAGTTTCTTCTTCACTCCCCTAGAAAAATCACCCCAACCAGCATCACAGCACAAAACCCATCTTTCAGATTCAGATGCTAATCAAGCCCAGAGATGGTTTAGCACTTCTACCTAATCACAGGCATGTAACACTGGGATGGGCACCTAGTTGCACATTCTTGGATTGCAGCTCCATCTCCACAAACATTCTTAAAGCACATACATGACCTGTTGGCTGCTTGCACATCCTCCATATCTGTAAGGATGAACATTGTGTCTACTTATTTGACTGCTATTGATTTTTCATTACCCTATCACACTAGAAGTGAGGGGCACAAGTAACCCAGCAGCAGAGTGGCCCTGGAGGAGGTTGTGCTGGCTGGCTTGCTGGCATTGCTTAGCTCGTGGGTGCCACAAAACAAGCACACACAGAGAACACAGCCAGCTGCCACTGCAAGGTGCTCACATAACATACTGGTAGGGTGAGAGTCCGGATGGAACAGAATGGAAATGAACAGTAACACAGCAAACATAACTAAGGTCTCACTGTGTTTTTATAAGCCTGTGTATGTAGTAGAGAATGAATAACAATACTGGACAAAGCCAAGAAGCACCTCAGGGGATTCTGAAATTAATCCCATGACATTTCCAGCAGCCAGCCTAGAAAGTGCAGTAAGTGATAGAATTCACTGTGTGGCACACGTTCAGCATCCTGACAGATCAGGCCTTCCCTGCTCTTCACAAGCAAAGAAGAAAACCCCAACAAAACAAACACCTTTGGGTTTTTTTCTTCAAGAAAATAGCTGCAAAACTGCATTCTTAAAATCAAAGGCTAGGCAAGTTCTTTGGTCATTCATGTATCAGCAACAAGAAACTGTTCCACATGGTCACAAAGGCGGAGGGAAAGTGAGAGAGGGAAAGCATAAGAGGGAAGGCAGGTTCCCCGAGCTTTGATACAGACTAACATTAGAGAAATGTAGCTGTGATTACTAACTATAATAAAACAAAACACCTTCGGGGAAATGAGACTTTGTCATGTATTTAAAACATAGAAAAAGAAAACAAATAAGCAAATTTGTACATACCAAAGCAAGTGTATTCTGGGGCACACAGTCTCACAACACAGGTAAAAAGCAGAAGGCACTCCCAGGTGCAGTTAAGCTGCAGACTGATGCAGACAGCAGCTGACAACCATTATGGACCACAGCCTGGAAGTGTGCTTTGATCAATGATTTCTCCAGCACAAGCTGATTGACTGCAATCAGGTTCAGATAGCTCCAGTAACTCCTTGTATCATGTGCAATTTTCTTTTGAGCTTGCTCATTTCATCCTAACAAGATGTCAGTTTGCACGCGTGGCTCCACTGGGAAATCTTACTCTTGGACGACTAAAGTTTAAAGTTAAGAATAAGTTTCTACTGAGGTTATCTGGGATGACTAATGCTCTGGGGTAAGATCTCTGACCAGGACCTTCATCTCAGCTGATGCTGGGAAAGAACCTATGTATGCTCCCCATGACTCAGCCTCCTTCTCCTTCATGAAACACAGCTGGGATGGTTTTTTTTCCCCCAGGAATATACAGAGAGATTTCACACTATCCTGCTCTCATTTGCAAGCTATCTCCCTGCATGGAATTAACACAATACACATGACTAGAAGAAATCCACGTGCAGCCAGGTGCTACCTAGAACTGCCTGGTATTTATTTTGTGACATGGAGAGTCAAAGCCCGTAATAGTCTTTCCATTGCATACTTCAGCTATAGGGATGCGCTTGATGAAAGTTGCAGCTTCCTAATGTAGTCTCATGTGGATGGACACACACGTGAGAGTAGGTGATATAGATTAAGCAATCTGCCTGTCTCACTGAGGTAGTGGCTGGTACTGAAAGTTATGCCAGACTCTCGAATAACTAGTATTTTGAGTCTCTGACTGGGCAGGAGGAACTAAGCAGGAGCTGGCTGTAAGTGCTTTGCTTTTCTGTATCCTGGTTGGGGTAAGAAAGCCATGCAGGCTTCAAAGGGAACACAGTGACTGTCAGCAGGGATACTTCTTGCCTGACATGCTGCTACATCCCTTATACCTGTGTAAGGTACATCTGTGTAGCAGTGCAGTTCACACACTCAAGCAGCAATGAGCACAACGGACTATTCCATCAAACTTTCCTTCTCCATTTCCCCGCAGGGTTAGAAGGCTCATGAGACCCCTTCCACTTTTACACAATGAGAACCTTTGCGACACCTTGACAGCAGCCAGAGGAAATGCAGTGCACCTACAAGGCAAAGTGCCTCTCAGTGCACAAATGCTGCAGAGCAACCCTCCCACCCCCCAAATATTAGAAACCACAGGCAAGACACAGGCTATACAAAAAAACCATGACAGGCATGAGCACAGCTGAAGGGCAAGCAGCAAGGAAAAAGGAAGAAAACAAATAGGAAATGCCATACTCAAAAGAATTCAGCATAAACTCCAAGCAAATCAAAGCAAGAAAAAAATCTGAACCCACTTGAATTTTAGCTGCTGAAACCTTCTGGCTGCTCAGTCACTCTGCCTGTGCCTCGCTGTGCTTAATTTGCCCCACTGGATTTGCACCTCCTGTGAGTGACTGAGAGGAGCCATTGACTCCAGGAGGACTGATTTAGTGTAGCAGGAACCGGCGGCCTGGCAGGGGCTGTGGGAGAGGCCCAGCCCGAGGTAGGTAAACACTGGAAGAGGGAAGGCTGCAGGAAAAATGGGACTGGGAACAGTGAAGAGGAGAAGAAAGCAAAGCAGAGATGGAAGAAATGTGTGGCAAAGGATGGGCAGAGGAAAAAGAGAATTAGAAAGAGGAAATTAAACACAGTACAAAAAAGGGCTGGATGCTAGATTTAATGAGATCTCTCTCCAGAATCCATACAGTTGTAAATGTCTGGCATGCTCTAGTTTGGTGCTGGATACTTACTGTCAGTGAGAGCACCGTCACCCGGAGCAGCCTCTGTCCTAAGCAGCGCTTCGTGCTGTTCCACAGTCCCTGTGCGCACCCATGAAAAGCTGACGCTGGGTGGAGGGAACACAAACCAGTTATTTTTTCTTGATTTGTTTGGCTGGAAAGTCCTTTCCCTGGAGAGAAAGAGGCCTGTGAAAATGACAGGATATACTCAGTAAATCTGTATTACCTGCTACATAAGCCAACTCTTTCAAATCCCTGCTTTGCATTAGCCAAGGTCCCAGCAGACTTTACCTGACAAACAGCAGTTGCCTACGGCACAAAAAGCGAGGAGCCAGTAAAACAGTCTTCATGACGTGAAGCAGGGAGTATTTTCCAGTTCACTTAGGACAACAAAGGTCTGGAATGGTATGTTATATTGAAAAAAATCTAAGAAAGGAAGACATTCTAAACTTTTTCCTGTTTCCTGATGTCCATCCAGGAGATGTAGGCACAGCCTGGAAGGCAAACGCAGGGTTGTGCTTTGTGACAGGGAAACATGTGCAGGGGAAGCCTATGAAAGGGTCACAGTCAAACCCCAAAGAAACTCAACCCATCTCAGGTGTTGTCAACTACTTGAAATTCAGGACAGGTTTGTTAAAAGGTGCTTCAAAGCTTTCAAAGTGACCTTTTTTTCTTTAGCAAATGTAGGTTCAGTTACAGTTTCCCATCAAAGTTGTGTGAATGTGTGGTAAGACAGAAACCAGCTGAGAAAAGGTGCTATTCATTGACTTTTCCTGTGGCATTTGCTGAATGTTGTGAAAGCCATAGATCAGAGCGAAATGCTTGGTGCATGTCCTTAAATTAGATGTGATTAAATAAAAAAGTGTTTGCATAAATCCCTGAAAAGCAAACCTGGCCAATTTAACCATGCATTGGTGTGCTATCTCTTCCTGCTTTTTCTAAATTTTGGAAAGATTTTCGAAAGCCTCCTTAGTCAAGGTGTGTTCAATCACAAACTTCTTCCTTCCAATCACAGTGCTGCTGTGTAAAGTGTCATCCTGAGGAAAAAAAGTACCTGTCAGACACTCCATCTGAAAAAAACACTCTTAGAGTTTTAAAACCACAGACCCCTCCCCCCATCCACCTGAAGAGCCCAAGGGAAGCCTGGTGTACTGGATAGCTTGAAGCCTGGAAACGGGACTGAGCCTCGCTCCTCCTCGTCACCAGCTGGGGCTCAGCCAAATCAGTAGGGCTGGAAAGTCGTTACTACCATTACTGGCAACCATCGAAGTTTGCCGGTGGTCTCTGTCCAATTCTTAATGGACACATAAAATACCTCCTGTCATCAGAAATGGCACTAAATGGTATATATTGGCGGTCTCAGGAGATAACTGCATGTAACTACAGACTCAATTTCCCTTTAGGCTTTTGTCCTTTCTGGATAAATTTTGAGGCATAAGGGTGATGAGGAAAACCACTGGTGCCTTCTGTAGAGCAACTTCTGGGCAAAGGGGGCGTGGACCTTTCGTCCCACCACCTTTCCTGAACCACAAAACCACCACAAAGTAAAACATCAATCTAATTTGCTCGGATGACATGAAAAATACAAAGAGAATAAACTGGGGGGTGGGGGGAGGGGGGGGAACACCCAACGGGAACCCTCCATCAGGCTTGGCCTGGGCGGGGGCCTGACCACTGCAGGGAGGAGGGATGGCAAGGGACACCAGTTTTCCTGCCCGCAGTGCCAGTGTCGCGGGAACACCCCTGGAGGAGGACGGGGCCGAGCTCCACATCCCAAGCTGGGAGCGACATCGGTGTCCCCTCCGACGGGGACTCCCATCGCACCGCCCGGCCGCCGACCCCGGGGTCATGGTATCGCCTTGCGGGGAGGGGCTGCCCCGGCCCGCACCATCCCGTCGCTGCCCGGCCCGCACCATCCCGCCGCTGCCCGGCCCGTCGTGCCGGTGCCGGTGCGCGCTCCCCGTGCCGCGGCCAGGGCCGGGCCGGGCCGTCTCATTCAGCTCCGGCCCTGGGGCTGGGGCTGCTCCGAGAAGGATGCGCGCCGGAGGAGTGAAAGAAGCCGGTGTACGGTTTGGGAAGGTGAGGCCCGGCCGGACCGAAGACAGGCGCCCATTGTCCGCGCCCCGCCGTGTGCCGCCCGGCAGCAGCGTCCCCCCGCCGCACTCCTCCGGCCGCAGCCACGTCCAGGAACAGCGCTCTCAAGACAACAACAAACCCCCTTTTCTGCGGCTCCGGCAAGGTCCAACAAGGCTGCCTTATTACTCCTCCGGGGACTGAAACACAAAACACCACCACACACGCGTACACACGCACGCACGCACGGCCCCGGGCCCCGCGCACCGGGAGCAGCACTCACCCGCAGCCCTGGGCACAGTCCCCGTGAAACGGTCCTTTCTGTAACCCCTTCGGCAGTGGCACCGGGCAGGCGACGAGACGTCTGAGCTTCGCTCCTCCGAACAGCGGGGCTGCCGCCGCTGCTCCCCCCTCCCTACGTGCCCATCCTTTACGAGAGGCGCACACAGACACTGTATGGAAATGCTACGCACACAGGTTAATCACGTCCCTCTCCTCATCCCCTCCCTCTCCACTGTCTCCCTCGCCCCCTCCCCCCTCCGCTTTTCACGGCCTTTGGAGCGCTTCTTGCAAAGTTTCGCCTCTCCTCTGAATCTGCTCCTCCGCCTTCCAGCCCCGAAGGCGACCGAAAAAAAACCCAACCCCAAACTCAATCCCAAAACTTGTGTTAGGAACAACAATCTCATTTGCAAAGAAAAATCCCTGGAATGGGGACTCATTGTAACGCCGTTGGGTAGCAGACTTGACTGCTGAGCTTTTTTCAATCAAGGAGCAAACTGCAGTATATCGCCAGTTGGCTCCTCCAGCGCAATTCTCCTAAATCATGATAGACAGATTGCGTGAAAAACAGGAATTCCAAAGAATTTCCTGCCCTGGGAACAGAAGTTAAGGCTATATTTAACAACATCTGAAGCTGTCAAGAATGCTTTGTGGTTGGATAACAGAGTAGAAAAATGTGAAAAATGCAGGCTACTGCTATACCAAATATGGAAATATTGTTACGTCTGGTGTCTAAATCTCCATCTGGAAATACTTACAGCCATGAAAAGACAAGACGCCACAACAGAAGCTTAAACTCTCCTCCCCAAACCCAAATCTTAAACTTCCAACAAGGAAATACTGTTCGAGGACGCCCAACTTGAGCGGGGGCCACTAAACCCGGTGAAAATCAGCCAGGCTGGGTGCTGCGGTGCCCGGGATGCCGTGCGGGGCCAGGGATGCCGTGCTAGCCCGGGATGCCGTGCGGTACCAGGGATGCCGTGCTAGCCCGGGATGCCATGAGGGGCCATGGATACTGTGCTAGCCCGGGATGCCGTGCGGTACCAGGGATGCCGTGCTAGCCCGGGATGCCGTGCGGTACCAGGGATGCCGTGCTAGCCCGGGATGCCATGCGGGGACAGGGATACCGTGCTAGCCCGGGATGCCGTGTGGTACCAGGGATGCAGTGCTAGCCCGGGATGCCGTGCCCGGCCGGGAAGGTGGGCGCTCGGTGCTAGCGCAGGGATTCGCCGCGCTCTGCCGCCACGTGAAACGTTGTGTTTGTCCCTTAAACGGCGGCAGCAACGACAAAACCCCGGGTACCGCCGGGGTGCCCTGTGGAACGCGTAGTGCGTAACGCAGCCCCGCGCGGCAGCCGTGCAGCGGGGAGCCCGGACAGCGCCGCTGGCGCGGTTCCCGCTGGGCACCCCCCGCACAGTCCCAAGCGCAAAACGCTCCTTGTTTTGACATCCTCGTGTTTCGGTGCGTCCCTGAGCATAACGGGGATGAAAACCTCACCCGCGCGCGTAGCGGGGAGAGGCCTCCGCGGCGGGAGGGGCCGTTCCCGCGGTGACACCCCCCCCGCCCCCCCCCTCCCGCCGGGTCCCCGGAGCGCGCGGCGGGGCGCGCGGGGGCGCGCGGGGACCCCCCGCGGCAGAGCCGCCGCCAGCGGCCGCGGTGCCGCGAGACGGGGCGGGGCGGGGCGGCCGCGCCGCGCGCCAGCCGCATTCCTGGGATGCCGCGAGCGCTGGACGCGGCCGCGGCCCGGAACGCGCGACGTCAGCGCCGCGGCGCACGCGGCGGCCCCGCGCCCCATATAAGGCGGTCGCGCCCGCCGCTGCCTCAGACCGCGCCGGCCCCGCTCCCGCCCGCGTCCCTGCCTTCCCTCCTGCCCTCTCTCTGCCGCGGCCGGTGCTGTGCCCCGTTGCCTCGCCGCGCCGCCCCGCGCTCCTGCCTCGCCGGCGTTAGAGATGGGCTCCGCGGGCACCCGTCCCGCTCTCGCGGCCGCTCTCCTCTGCCTAGCCCGCCTGGTGAGTGCCGCCGCTGCGCTCGGGGGTTGCGGGGCGGGGGGAGGCTGGCGGGGAGGCGGTGGGTGGCCGCAGCCCGCTCCGCCGCCGGCACTCACGAGCCGCGCTCTGCTCTGCTCCGCCTCGCAGGCTCTGGGCTCGCCGTGTCCCGCCGTCTGCCAGTGCCCGGCGGCCGTTCCGCAGTGCGCCCCGGGCGTGGGGCTGGTGCCGGACGGCTGCGGCTGCTGCAAGGTCTGCGCCAAGCAGCTGAACGAGGACTGCAGCCGGACGCAACCCTGCGACCACACCAAGGGACTGGAGTGTAACTTCGGCGCCAGCCCCGCCGCGCTGAAGGGCATCTGCAGAGGTAAGCGGCTCGCCCTCCGCCTGCCCCGGGAGAACAAACCCCGGTCCCCGTAGTGCCGAAGTTTAGTAATTTCGAGTCCATGTATGGTTATGCTTTGTTGTTGGTAGCTTGGCAGAAAGGCACATGACTTCAGCAGTCTGGAATGTGATTCAGTATGTCTGGGCTCCGCTAAACGCACATAAGGAAAAGTGATTCCTGACTAACTTATTGTTCTGGCCCCGCGTCTCCGGGGGATTGTAGGGAGCTCCACCGTAAAGCGAATTTAACAGACCAGCAAATGCAGGAGCTTAAAGCAACGATCCGCTCCGCTGACTTTCCCTCTTTTCTCTGTTGATCTCTGCAGCGCAGTCCGAGGGGAGACCGTGTGAATATAACTCCAAAATCTACCAGAACGGCGAAAGCTTCCAGCCGAACTGTAAACACCAGTGTACGTGCATAGATGGAGCTGTGGGCTGCATCCCGCTCTGCCCACAAGAGCTCTCGCTTCCCAACCTGGGCTGTCCCAGCCCCAGGCTGGTCAAAGTCCCCGGGCAGTGCTGCGAAGAGTGGGTCTGCGATGAAAGCAAGGATGCGCTGGATGAGCTGGAAGGCTTCTTCAGCAAAGAGTTTGGTCTGGACGATTCTGAAGGCGAACTAACCAGGAACAACGAGCTAATTGCCATCGTGAAGGGAGGCCTGAAAATGCTGCCTGGTGAGTATCAGCTAGCCTGTGTGACAGTGCCAGTTTAGGGGAGGAGGCGGGAGGATGGCTATGTGACTCCTAAGACCCCCAATGGAAAGAAGGAAACCTGTTGAGAGGGTATGTTTAGGCTAAGCTGACCTTTTCTCTTCCAGTTTTTGGCTCTGAACCACAAAGCCGAGCTTTTGAGAATCCCAAATGCATTGTACAAACAACCTCCTGGTCCCAGTGCTCAAAGACGTGTGGAACTGGCATCTCCACGAGGGTCACCAATGACAACGCCGACTGCAAGCTCATCAAAGAGACCAGGATATGTGAAGTGAGGCCATGTGGCCAGCCTAGCTATGCCTCCCTAAAGGTAAATACAGACTTCTCTGCAGCTCCTCTTCTTTCCAAACTGCCTTGGGTAGAGGGTAAAGGCTGGAGAAGAATCTTGTCCTAATACTATTATTGCCTCTCCTTTACAGAAGGGAAAAAAGTGTACCAAGACTAAGAAGTCCCCGTCGCCGGTGAAGTTCACTTACGCGGGATGCTCCAGCGTGAAGAAGTACCGCCCCAAGTACTGTGGGTCCTGCGTCGATGGCAGGTGCTGCACGCCCCAGCAGACCAGGACTGTCAAGATCCGATTCCGCTGCGACGATGGAGAAACCTTCACCAAGAGCGTCATGATGATCCAGTCCTGCCGCTGCAACTACAACTGCCCCCACGCCAACGAGGCTTATCCCTACTACAGACTGGTCAATGACATCCACAAATTTAGGGACTAACTTGTGTGGGGGTGGGATGCTAAACAGAATTTTGAAGTAACCAGCCACGGAGAAAGGACTTTAATGGAAATGGTGCCTTGCCCATTTGAGGGCAACATTGACACATTACCCGAGTGCACTGTGCAACTGGACACTAATGCAACAGAGATTTAAGCATACTTAAAGCTTCATAGTACTGGAGCAACTCTACTGCTTCTTTTTGGAGCACCTTATCTAATTATGTCCTGTTTTCTGTTTGTAAGTGATCAGATAAATGTTTTGTTCCGGTTATGAAAACTTCTTTCCTCTCCTGTTCAATTTAACACTCTGCTTCTCCCTCTCTCTCCATCTTCTCCCCCTCTTTCCCAACCAAGTTGGAAGTTACATTCCTTCCTGAGGTGGGCACTTGTGGGGTGTTCACAGTGGCAGCTATTGTGTACCAACTGTAGTTTAAAGGCAAACAGAAATCAGTTGTTTTAAAGCTGAGTATTTTATTTATCAAACTGTAGCGTTTTGTTTCTCTTTTGAGTTTGTTGTTGGTTTTTTTTTACCCCTTCCAGCCCCTGTAATACTGGAATAAGTTGTAAATGATTTTAATTTTATATTCAATGAATTAAAAGAATTTATTTATGGAATTAATCATTTAATAAAGAAATATTTACTTAACTACTCCCAGTAGAGCATTCTGATAGGCAACAACTGCAGCAACTGCCCAAGCTTTCTGTGAGAACTGTGGTCTGAAAAGCTCAGATCCTCTGAAAAGTGAAACAAGCTCTACTACAGCTGCAGTGATGGACCAGAAAGCCGAGTCTCATTCTTCAGCCAAATGACGTTTTTTTGAAGCGGTGCGTGCAGTCTGCAACCTGGCTCCAGGAAAGTATACACAGAGAAAGCTTGTTGGCAGTGAAAGCAAATGTTTGATAAGAGAGACTGAAATGTTAATTAGCCTGTCAGATTATTCAAACCGTCCTGGAATTTGCAACAGAAGGTCCTTCATTAGGATGCAGTGCATACAGGGGGCCGTTGAGCACTGGGGTGGAAGTGGTCCTCGGGGGTCTCGCATTTTTTTTTCTGGTGGCTGCTTTTTGCAAATTAATACATTTCAGTGGCAGAAGAATGTTTCCTACAGTCTGCAGGAGGTAGTTTGCTTTCACTAAATTCAAATTAAATGAGCTTGAAGCAATGACTTTTGTTAATCCTAATAACCCAGTGATGAAAAGTAAACATACTGTTAACGGGAGAAGAATGCGAGGAATTTCAAGTACTTCTCCAATGGAGTAAAAGGCAGAGCAGCTAGTCTTTTCTTCACCTCCCCTTCCCACTTTTTAAAATATGTCATTACAGATATGTATGTGGTGGGGGACAGATGACATTTTGCTAACCAAAAGAGTCCTAAGAGAGCTTGCTGGCACGTGCTAAGAAAATGACATCTAATAAAGAAAATTAGCGAGAGTAGGATGTGAGAGAGCAGCATCGAACATTTGTACTGTTCTGCTTAGCATAAACCTGCCACAGTTGTGGTGGTGGTGTTTCTGTGACTGATTAGTTCTCTGGCAATAGATCCTCCCATCATCTTTAGTAAGAAATCTATTTCTCATAAAAAGACAATCCTGAGGTTTTAGGGTCATGAAGGGGTGCCAGGCAGTGTCGTACAGGTAGATGCAGAATGGGGTAAGAGTCAATTCTTTACTAGACTTGGATACTTCAATAAAGTAAACGGCCAAATATCTCAGAAGCTCATCTCTGTCAGCTAATGCTTTGCCTGAGAAATTGCAGCCATCTCCCTTCTGCTCAGTCAAGTTCTCTCCCTGAAGGCATTCAAAACTTGAGCTGTTTTGGTATTCAGCACCTGGCCACCAGTCTCAGCTGTACCTAAACTTGTTTGTACAATATTTGTTGCCAGTGAAAGTGTAGAAGGCAGTGAAGCGCTTTTGCATGGCTTCTGCTCACATTGAGCACTTCACTCCATCAGCCACTCACTGAGAGAGACGTCATCAGGCTTGTGTCTTGGATTATTGTGTGGACAGAGGAAGAGGAATAGGCTGCTCAGACACAGGGGAGCCATGTGCACCTCCATTGCCATTCCCACTGTCCCTCACACTTGAATGACACTCACCTTCAAACCAACGTAAGTAACGGTTCCCAGAAATATTACACCTATGTGTAACTCTACGATACACGTCTGTAACACACACACCATACACAAACAAGAGTGGCCCTTCTGACTCCTGCCTCAAGTGCGGCTCCAGCCAGGCTCTGGATTTTACAACCTGTGTTTTGGGCTCTCCATGTTTCATCAAGTAGATGGGTGCTTCTGTAATCTACTCCCTAGAAAAATCTACTGTTGGGAGAATAAGGGCTGCAGGAGCAGCAAATGCAAACATTAAGAGTCAAATATATTAAATGAAGTTATCCTGCTATAAAGATAGGGAATGAACCACACTGAAATGCAGAGCTGGGATCTCACACTGACTGATCATCACCCATATATTCCTCTCTTTTCACATTTCACAGCTGTGTGGCACAACCATTAAACCCACAATTCCCAATACTGCAAAAGGAATCCACGTCCCTTTTTTTGTGTATCACCTTTGCACGTGCTTTGAGATCTTTGTATTCTGTTGTTCCAGCAGAAAAAGCCTCAAAACACTAGGAATGAATATAGAAATGATTAAAAGCACAGGTCCCTCTAAGTGCCATCAGCTGGCACAGGCCAGGCTAATGAGCACAACTGTCATTTTATTTCTTGTCAAAAACTAAACTATCAATATCCTCCTTCAAGATTAATGCTAAAAGATGAGGTGTTAGGAAGAACAAACAGCCTCTGCTTCAGCCATCCCCCGGCTCCTCTCGATGCCTGCCCCAGGTCCTTCGCCTGCTTATTTTTAAGCTGCTCGGATCTGCCACACCACCCCCCACCCAGCTGTCCTGGTGAAGCGCTGGGGTCACCCGAGGATGGAGCCTGGTGGCACGGGGCACTTTGCTGAATCTGGTGCTGCCGCCAAAAGGAAGATTTGTCAAACTACAGTTTTAGGACCGAAGGAATGTGTAGTCTTGTTTTCAACACACTCACTACAAGGGTTTGACGGTGTCAATCACTATAGTAGCAGGGCCCTCATAAAATCTTTCCTACTAACGAAGGCAATGCAGTGAAGACAAAATTTCAGCTCCCTCAGGTGCTGCATCACAGGGAACAAAAGCAGGAGCATGCAAAAAACAGAGTTCCATGATTACATTAAATCCTGTCTCATGGGATGCTGCTAGCTCACCTTCCTGAATGAGTAGCAGATGGAGGAAACGTTAACATCTTATCCATGGAGGGACAGGCAAGCTATGAACTAACCCTCACTGCGCTGAGCCCAGCCAGGAGAACCTCTGCACTCCATAGACGAGTCAGTGTGGAGCTCACAGCAAAGCAGTCCCCAGCGGGCTGCCCGGCCCCCAGCGCACGCCTCTGGGGACGGGGCCCATCTCCCTAGTGCCAGGGGCTGCTGGAGGCTGCGCAGGAACAGGCAGACGCTGTGGGGCAGTGGGACTGCTGCGGGAGCATTTCCTCTGCTCACACTCCACTGCAGCTGCATGAACACCCCACCGCTCCGAAGGACACAAACAAGAAAGGCTGCAGTGGGCAGCCATTCAGGGCTGGAAGTCAAACGTACCTACCTCCACAGAGGCAGTTAAATGTGTCACACCAGCATGCCCTTCTGGGCTGATGCTGCAGAAGAGCACTTTGGTGCACAAGTGCACCTTAGCTTGCTCCTGTTTAATCAGTGGAACCATTTCTATGCAGTACCCTAAGTGCTTAGCATGGCAAGGCTCAGGAGCTTTATCAGCTGCTCTGCCTCAAGCCTGTTTTTCATGTACATGTGTCCTTGTTTTCATCTTCACAATTTTTTTCTACACATTACTCTGTCACAACTGAACTGCTGTGAGACTTCATGTCTAGAAAACATAAATCCTGTAAAAGAAAACTTCAACCAACAAAATGACACAACAAGCATCTGTCTCCACCATCCTGTAAAGGCAAGAAATTGGACACTATCTAGTACGCTATGATTATTCCCCTCTCCCAAAAAAAGGAGAGCTATGACTTCTACATACACAATTTATATTGGAGAAGATTCTGAAACACCCCACAGCACCATTCACATAAGCAACTTCATCTGTCTTCAAGTTTGTACTTGAAGCTTGTGCTTCAAGTACAAGGTTTGTACTTCAACCACTTACAGCATGGAATGTAGCAACAGTCCAGGAGGAAAAGATTATATGGCATTTTGTAAGGTTTTCATTTACTAGATACAAGAAACCTAAAGGTAGGGTGCACAGCTTTGCTCAGATCAGGCTAGCTAGGACACATGCATGAGCAACTTAACCTCATGATGAATGCTGTTTCAGTAAGAGTGAAGGGCTCCATTACACCTGGCAGTTAAAAAGTCAGCAATATTTTGAAAACACCAGAACAAAAGAGGCCCAGTATATTGTCTGAGTCAAAAGCACAGATCACTCTAAAGCCACGGTTTGCCTGCAGCATCTCAAACTGACCCAGTTAGATCCCAGTTGCCAAAACTGACAAACTCAAGACATGAAAATGTCACAGCTGTGAAACCAGTAAATCCATGAATGTGAACCTAAACAAGGAAAATACACACAACAGAAGCAGATACTGGTGCTGTAGTGGAGCCATCCCATGAAAACCAATATGGATGCCCAAGCATGGCTAGCAGAGACTGGGAAAAAAGGCCAACAAAGACACAATTCAGAGAGTTTAGATATGAACAGCAGCACAGAATGGTAGGGGTTGGAAGGGACCTTTAGAGATCATCCAGTCCAACTCCCTGCTAAAGCAGGTTCACATAGATCAGGTTACACAGGAAGATGTCCAGATGGGTTTTGAAACCTCCAGAGGAGACTCCACACCATCCCCGGGCAGCCTGAGCCAGGGCTCCCTCACTCTTACAGCAGAGAAGTTTTTCCTTAACGTTTAAGTGCAACTTTTTGTCTTCCAGCTGTTACCTTGTCCCCTTGTCCCGTCACTGGGCACTATAGAAAAAAAGTGCCACCCCATCCTCTTGACATACACCTTTTAAATACTTGTGTTAATGAGATCCCCCCTCAGTCTCCTCTTCTCCAGACTAAACAGCCCCAGTTCCTGCAGCCTTTCCTCATAAGGAAGATGCTCCAGTCCCCTGATCACCTTGGTGGCTCTGTGCTGGACTCTCTCCAGAAGTTCTCTTGATGCATCCCAGGCTGCCATTGGCCTTCTTGGCCATGAGGGCACATTGCTGGCTGATTGAAAGTTTATTATCCATCAGGACTGTCAGGTCTCTCTCTCTGCAGAGCTGCTCTCCAGCAGGTCAATCCCCAACCTCTACTGGTGCAGAGGGTTGTTCCTCCCCAGATGCAGGACTCTGCCCTTGTCCTTGTTGATCCTCAGCAGGTTTCTCTCTGCCCAACTCTCCAGCCAGTCGAGATCCCGCTGAATGGCAGCACAGCCTCTGGGGAATCAGCCAGTGCTCCCAGTTTGGTGCCAGCAGGGAACTTGCTGAGGGTCCCTCTGTCCCCTCACCCAGGTGGTCGATGAATATGTTGAACAAGACTGGCCCCAGAACCGATCCCTGTGGAACTCCACTGGCCACAGGCCTCCAACTTGATTCTGTGCCATTGATCCCCACCCTCTGGGCTCTGTCATTCAGCCAGCTCTCCATCCACCTCACTGTGCACTCATCCCAGCCACACTGCCTGAGCTTTCTGATGAGGATGTTATGGGAGACAGTGTCAAAAGCCTTGCTGAAGTCAAGGTAGATGACATCCGCTGCTCTCTCCTCATCTTCTAGCCAGTTAGTTATAACATCACACAAGGCTATCAGGTTGGTCAAGCAGCAGTGATGGGGACTTCTGAGGCAAACTTTTAACACTGCCCCAGCTGCTCTTTTTCCTCAATACCTGTACCTTATTCACCTACTTCACATTTACCTCACTTTGTCACATCCCTACTCCTTAATGCCACTCCTGGCAACGTGGACAAGTTCTGAGGCTGCTACATGGCTCATTAGAAAACCTGGAGGCAAAGTGGAAAGGCAATAGCAGCTTTCACAGTCCCTCTTTTCACCTTCTTGAGGCAGAAACAGGATGACAGGAAGAGAGTGACCATGTTAAAAAACAACCATTTTGCTTTCTCCAACACCTAGAAACATGCAGGGACCAGCCAGCTTCCAGTGTGGTAATTTGTTCTCTAAATCAAGACTCCTTCCTCTCTTGTTTCTATCTCCATCTCTTTGGCAGATTACTTTTAACCCATTCTGATTTCTTATGCAACTCCACAAAGAGCTGTCCCGATGCACCTGATGCAAAAAGAATCCTAAGGCAAAAGGATTAGATAAATATGAGGACTACTGTGGGAGCTAAAAAAATTACATGAAAAAGAATTCCACTGTTTCTATCACTTGCAGGAACCAGTAAGTCTACAAAGACCTCCCTTTGCCCCAAAGGCTGGCAAGGCTCTAGTGGCTTTCCATATTTTATCACTCTGTTGATTCTTCCTGCCAAAAAGCCTACTACAGTAAGATAGCCTGGAAATGCTTTTTGGCAGGAAAAGTTAACAGTGGTAAAATCAGGCCAAGTCAGTGCACCTTTGCTTCCAAACAAACAAAAAGCAGTTACAATGCACCCAGTCAATGAGGGAAAGGAGCTCTTGCAATAAAAACATCATTAGAGCTAAGTCACTGTCCGACAGGTCACCAAGACCCGGTAAGACAGCGTGAGAAGACATTTCTGTTGTCAAATCACAGACAGGCAGCAAAACCACTGCCCTTGTTTTTTTCCTGGATTTACACCTTCTCTGCAATTTCCCTTTCAGTTTCAGTATTTAATTTTGAGTTGTTTTTGCTGCCATTTCTTGTTTGTCTTGCATACATGTGACTTCCTTCCATTTCACCACAAATCTCCACCAAATAAAACCATATGCACTGCCATGGCAACATTTTAATACAAACACAGGGTAATCTTTGTTCACTGAAGTACACAGTTCATTTTTATTTTCTCTTATTAACAGAACCTGCATCTGCATGCAGTTTAACTGAATGTCATAGCAACAACATAAACACACATTCAAGATATTTTTTTCCTTTGGAGGAAGGAAGAATAAATGTTTTCAGGAAAAGGGCATGGGACTTCGGCAAGCACAATGAAATGTTTGTGACCAAATACGGCCTGAAAGTTACGTCATCACTGCTGTGTGTTCCCTCTTCCAAAGCCCTGCTCTTGGAAGGTGTTGTACATTCCCAGTTCCTACAGATGTCAACAGAGAACAGCCGTATGTGGCAGGGCAAGGGCTGGATCACAGCTATGCTTATACACAACACGTAGGTGGGACTTGCTGTCAGCACCACAGTGAACTTAGAAATGTATGGACCTTTTTTAGGCTAGAGTGTGTGCTGTGCATGGTAAAGAGCTCTGCTCCTAATGCGAAAGGAAAGCTGCACTGTTCCACTGGAGCAGCAAAACCTGGCCCAGCACGCCTCTGAGACCTGGTGCCAGACACACACTCAGTGGCATGACCCTCGTTTCCTCTATGGATCAACAATTGCTAATGCTGAGATAAACACAGGAAAAGCCAGAGCTCGGATGTGCTCATTCAAAACTTAGCTGTTAACACTGACAGGGAGTATAGCATTGTTTACCCATGACAACTCACTAACTTGCCTCATACCCCTAGGAAGTTATACAAAAAAGGAAAAGAACCCAGTTCTCACTTAGCTATGCTCTATTTTTGTCCTTTATGGCTTGTGAAAGGGATGACTTCACTACACTTCTAGGTTTTTTTTAAGCAGTGCGTTCATTCAAGACAAGAGCCTTTACTCTTTGCTTTGTAAGCTGATGGTCCTTCAAGCTCAAGCATGCTCTGAGAGTTCATGGTTTGAAACCCTGAAGAGTTTAAACATTAAAAGAAATGCTGGAGCAACAATCCACACAAATAGCTTGTTCCTTCTGTGACAAGTAGTGTAGAGAGGAAAATCAATGCGTAAGCATAGTCAGGCATAAAATCGAGCACTGAACGCCAGCTGGTGCTGAAGGATGAAGATTAAAACATCACAGTTTTCATTCACAGACATCATCTATGCTGAATGAAGGTGGGGTCCTGTAGGGATCCTCATATAATATGATTACAATAGCAAGTTTTCAAAGTGGACAGAACTGATGTCTTCCAGCTCTAGTCTTAAATTTCAAGTGCTTGGCCAGAAATTTGAAAACACGGCTTTTAAAGATGCATTTTCTCTCTTTACTACAAGATGTTCACCTAGGTTAAGTCCCCCAAGAATTAAAAATTTCACCTGCCTGCCTATGGGAATATTAAAACCCACCTGCCTAGCCAAAGAGTGCACAAACTTGATTACCTTATTGTTAGGAAGTTACCTTATTATTAGGAAGAATGACCAGCGTTGCGGGATCTGCAGTGGTCACCAGCCAGCAGTAAGGTTGTGCTTTTAGTCAAAGACCATCATTCTGATTCATTTTTATAAACAAAAAAAAGAGAAAGTCAGCAAAATGGAATAAAATTCTTTAAAGTCCACATTGGCTTCAATTTGATGAATCAACACTGTTCAAAACTAGTGCAACCATCACCAAAACGAAAACAGGTAAACAGTAGCTTGGGAATGAGTGGCAAATGATACCCAAGCCTTTTATTCTCAGTGTGATTGAATTCTGGGAGATGATTCCCAGCTTTATTTGGGAAATTTCAGTTCTAGTAACCACAGCAAAAAAAATATTAAAGAGCATTCCAAAAACCTTCCTTAAGCTGGGAGAAGATTTAAACCTGAAGGACAGATTTAACAACGTTTTGATTTAAAACCAAATCACAGTTTTGACTCAGAAGGAAGCTTAAACTAGATTTACATGAGACAAGAACCACAGGCAAACCCTTTCAGACAATGAAAACCTCCAAGAGTGTAAGAAGGTACCTCAAACTACAAATCTGCCCTCCCCAGCCAAAGATTAATCGCACACACATGCAGATCAACACTAATATTTGCAGCATTAATTTGCACTGCGTGCCATGAATCTTAAATGCCATGCTTTTACTCCAGATGAAACATTTTCTGGCAAATGAACTGTGGCAGTTTTGCTGTCCTGCTCTTTTATCGGTGTTATTATGAATGAGTTCAAGACTGGTTTAAAGTAATTTGTGGCTACCAAGTCAGCGTGCAGGAATCACTGACTAGGAAAAGCTTATTCACTTCCACTGAACTGAAAAAATATGAAAGCAGCACCTATAGCTAGGAATCCTGGTCCTTTAAAAAGGGTTAAAAAAACAAACATTGAAAGAAGAGGTGGGCAGAGGACCAACAATGACTAAAAAAAGAAAATAGAGCACAGGTGGCTACTGCCAAGCAAGAAGAAAAACTTCCCTCTTTTACCACAGGGCTGGAAAATGCACATGGGAAACGCACTGTGAGAAAAAGCAGTATGTGACTACAAAGGTCGGACAGTCTTCCCAAACTTCAGTAGCAAGATGTCACTCTCAACAACTTTTTAATGACAGTTTGTTTGCAAAGGTATGAAAAAAAAACCCAAACCGTCCAAAACTCCGAACATCTCAAAAATCCTCTCCGTGCAGCATGATTGGCAAGGAACTGACAGCCTGGAGCCTGGAAGGCCAGACTGAGTGTCTGGAAGCCTGATCCCTTTCCCATGTTGCTGCCACAGCCTCCTCAACAAGCTCCTGCACTGCTTTCTGTTTATAATGTCAGCACTGCAGGAGGAACACTTACGACTGAAAAACAACCTCATGGCAGTTTAGTGTGTATCCCATGTCACCAGTTTTTGTCACAAGGGTGCTATTCTCAAGCAGGGGACAAACAGACTGAGCTAACAACGGTGGCAGTAACAATCTCAAAGGGCTGTTTACACAGTGATCACGTCCTTAAGACTGTACAAATGCTGACTTAACTAGACTCTTGCAAACTAATTCCAAACACCTATGCTAGTTCCTCAGAGCTCCTTGCTGCAAGTGTGCAGAGGGGCTCATCTGCCTCACACCATTCGCTGTCCTCATCCTCCCACAGACCCCACAGACACAGGTGGCTTACATACAGTGATATGAGGCCTGAGTTCTATTGATGATACGGTACAGGGCTTCTTTTATTTTTGAAGGTTTACTTGGTTTTAAGTAGGTAAATTTAGTTGATTTTCCAGTAAATACTTACAATGTCTGTCTTCAGTTGGTAAACTGTTACTATGAGATGCATAACATACGCATTGGTTAGAAGCTCAGTGTATTAGCACTGGTGACACTCCAGGTAGCCATTGCTATTGATTTTTAAACTCTATGTGAATTTAGAAGATCAAGGTAGAAAATCTCCCACTCTGAAAACATGGTTTGACCCATCCTTAACACATTAAACAAGATGCAACCAAGTATGAAAAGAAAAAAGTATTGCACCCAACACGTCACCGCAGAAGATTCAAGTCAAAAGCAATGATCAGTTGCAGCAGCTCAGCATGACAAAGAAATGCCTCACAAGAAAATCAATTTAACGAAACACCAGTTGGTTTTTACTCTGTAAGTTTAAGCATTAAGACTCAAACCCACATATAAATACAAATTTGTGGTCAGCTATTTGAACTCGGAAATCAGACATTGAGCTGTTAGGGGAAAAGGAAAACAATACATCGTTGAAACTAACTTGGAAACTTTAAATTTGGGTTACTCTGATTTGTTAAAGACACATGGACCAAAGGGTGCAATTAAATATCATTTTTTATTCTAGAACCAAGAATTCCCTGTCTCTTCATTTACAACCCTAAATATGCATTCCTAAGTCCAAAAATAGGCTGGCAGTTTCAAAGCACTGCCTTTAGTGAAGGAAGCCAAACCCAATCTCTGAGAACTCAGCTGTATACAAAAAGATTTAATAAAATAAAAAAGAAAGATAAAATGCTCATTCCACCCTCTTCTCTCAGAGAACCATCATGAGCTGTCTCGAATTTCCCCTTCTTCCATAGATGAAAGGGATGAACTTTCACCGTCTGATTTCTCCGCAGCTTCACTGGCATCTGAGGGTGTAGGACACAAGCAAAACCAAACAAGTAGTTAGACTTAGCAATGTTGTTTGCTCATCAAACAAAAGTAGTTTCTTTTCCTTTTATTCACACTTGAGGATAGCTACTTTGAAAAACATAACCAGTCCCATGAGATGAGATAAAGCCCTGGGCAGGACCTCGCTGTTGCAGGAGAAAGCGAGACAATGTTGAGAATCTCTTTTGGTCCTTCGACCTCGGTCTTTCAGTCAAGTAGGTAAGCAGAGTATTCACCCCACACAAATCCTTCCTCTTCATTCACTGAGAAGTGCAAATTGTTCTCTTGGCTTATTTGTTTTAAACGTTGCTTTCTGTGTTGCTACACTCACATATCGCAACTGCAATGAATTACAAATCACTTACACTGCTATCAGCGTTTTGGTTCAAGTGGGAAACTACTGAGAAAATTAAGATGAAAACAGAAAATTAAGATGATGCACCTACATGCCCCTTCCCTGTGTTCCAGTACCCCAAAGATGGTGTTAAGCTGTGTGAATTCATGAGCTAAGGCTGATGAGGTTGAAGCTGCACACTAACTCGTGCTTTAGGACACAGCTGTTGTGCTCTGCTGGGATCGTATCGTGAGGCACTCATTTCCCAAACTGGTCTCGCATTCTGAGATTCCCTCTTTAACAGCCATCGACCCTGGTCACCTTGTGGTGAGGTCACCAAATACCACTCATCGGTGCCACTCAAGAAGCACAAAAATAAACTGCAGCAAAGTCAGTCCCTGATTCACACTCTGCTCTCATTGTTATTTGCAGTATTTGATCTGACTATGAATTTAGAGAAGTTTTTGAGCATTTAGTGTCAGTAAGATGCCTCAGTAAGGAAACGTTACTGAAAGGCAGCTGATGATGTAGAGTTACCATCTTTTTTTTTACATCTCTACAGCTGGCAAACACAGATAATACCTAGGATACAGTGTGCACCTGTACAGTTTCAATGGAATTTGTTCAAGAAAATAGAAACACTTCACCCAGAAACATCAGAGGTCACATTTTGTCTACATTAAATCTAGTGTATAATCAATTAACAGTTATATGCCAGATATGTACTGAGTAATGCACAAAGTAAGAATTGTTTTTGCCCCTAAGTCCTGTGAAAGCTTCTATAATCCCCTATGATCTTCAGCCATGACTGACCCCATATGCTGAATTCAGAGCACCTGTAGTTTTTGCTATAAGCAAGTCAAGCATCAAAACATCACATAAAAGAATGTGGCAATCTTCTGACTCACAGTGAAGTTCAACAGACAAGTTTCAGCTTTAGTTTAGTCTGTTACAGGAAGTTTAATTTAAGGGGAATTCTAGATTCTCTTCACCCCAAAGGAACGTATTTTTACGGTGTTGATAACATTCCTTATAAATTAAGACTGCCTGGTCCTTCCCACAATAAAACTGTCTGCGCTTATGATGCAAAATTTAAACTCTGAGTTTAATTTTTTCAGTGCCAGTTTCCTTCCTCAATCCTTTTTTTAATTTTTGAAGTTTCAGCCAAAATTCTTCAGCCATATCTAAGAACAAGGGTAGGAGAAACAGGCTTCGTCCTCACTACACTCTAGCAGCATCTCCTTGAAGGTGTGCGGCTCCTGCTCTTCCCGTCTCTGGGGGTAATAATTCTAATTGCAGGGAGAACAGTGGTCTCTTCCCAGCACATGCCTGTTGCTCTGGCTGTGAAAAGTTGCCCCTGTTCTTCCTGGGGATGGGGGTAGATGTGAGATTGCT
The DNA here is from genome assembly GCF_028858725.1 of Colius striatus. Classification (NCBI taxonomy): domain Eukaryota; kingdom Metazoa; phylum Chordata; class Aves; order Coliiformes; family Coliidae; genus Colius; species Colius striatus. The sequence continues at coordinate 4,758,140 of NC_084768.1, forward strand.
CAGCAAAGAAACACGGATGTCTCTGTGCTCTGGCAGACACTCCGTCAGACACGCACTCACCGAGGCGGCCACTACTCGCTGGACTGGTGCTTCAAAACACGTGTCTCTCCTGGGGCAGCAGAAAAGAAAGGCAGTACCGGCAGGGAAAGGACAAGCCAGAGCAGGATGGATAGCTTAGGAGTACTGCGCCACTGATACAAAAGCCGTATGTGTCAAAGAAACTGGACTGCAAGTAACACACAAGATGCTGCCAGCAGAAAGATCACCTCTTGGGAGATGGGAGGGGGCTAAAGCATTTCTTTAATACAACAGCCTTCTTCCCAGACAGTCTGGAGATGAACTGAAGATTTCCACTCTTAGATATTATCTGCAAAAGCAACTGGGAAAGCAAACTAAATACTGATTTTTGGCCTTTATTCTGTAAAGCTGACATACCAGAAGAGTACATGACAGTGCCTGACTTCATTAAAAGTGGTATTTTTGTCTTCAAGTGGGATAACAATAACAAAAATCCCCAATCCTTCCTATCTTTACATTCATGTTTTGAACATGCTTTTCCTGAAAGAACCTGCAGGTCACTCTTAACAGAAAAAGCTCCAAGAACACAGGAACACAGGGTCCAAACCAAATTCAAAGCTCAAGTGTTAATATGTGAACTAAAAAGATGTAAAAAAAATGGTAATGATAGAGGTTGTGAAAATTATGGGCCTTTTTGCTATTAGCTATAATCTTTTACTACATTGTACCCAAGACACCTGAACAGGGAACTAAGCACTCGATTTCTGGGGAATCTATAGAAACAGTTTAAAAAAAAAAAGTAAGAAAGTTAATGGTTCCCAAAACCTGAAATAGCTGCCAGGGATCCCTGAACATCAGCTTCAGGGATGACTGGCAACTGAATGATGCCTGTAGCAGAGGAAGGTCACTGCCTTCATGACAAGCACTGCCTGGTGACAGAGATGTCGGCACTTCTCCAGCTGTTACCATCTTTCTCTTGCCCTTCTACTCTGCCTTTTACAGAATCTGCTAGGTGCTGTTGGCAGCACAACCTTAAAATACAGTTGGTCAACCAGTGCTTATGTGAATCCATATCCTTAAAAGGACAACGTCCCTACTAGCTCAGGAGGCAACCACCCTATTCAGATTAAGTTGATGAGTCAATCAATTGAAATTCCCTCCTGACATCTAAATCAGAGGGGTAGGGTTGACTATAGAAAAGCAAGGGACCTAGATTAAGAAGTAAAGGGTAAACTCAAACTACCTAGTTTCTTTGTACTCCAGTAGTAGGTACATTCACTCCTAGAGAGAGTAACAGTGGACCTAGTTGCTCAGACAAGACTCCTATCTCATTCCCTGACACAGTGTCTCACTCTCTGAAGCTCTTGCAAAAGAAATACCAAAATAGATGTTTGCATGCCATTTCTTTGAAAGGAGAAGGCTCCAATGGTTTGCTCAGGGTTATCTAGCCAGGACAGCCAAAACCTATGCAAGTTTTCCACTGGCACAATATTCTTAGTCTCGTGTGTATTCAGTGCAAGTAGATACATATAGAGCCATGACCGTTGCTGCAAGGAAACCACCATTGCAAATGTATTTCTTTTCCTTAGAAATATGTAAAAACTACACACCAGCCCATCACTGAAAATTATAAAGCTTGGTAACTGCACTGATAGGCTGGGGGCCTAAGAGACAAGGGAACTGCTTCCTTCTATCAGCAGCTGTATAAAGCAAAGCTGGGACGTGAAGCCTTTATGCTGGGGAGAAAGATGAAAATTATCTTCAAAACTGAAATACAAATTCCTGCTAGACCTGGACTTTCCTCTAAGTTAATGCCAAGATGAGTTTTCTCTCAACTGAATACTTTTTGAATGATAGCTTTCAAACATTTCTCTTTTAATCCACCCAAAAATCTTCTTTGCCATTATGATTTCTAATAACTATCTATCCTGTAATTCAGAACTATTTGTCCAATTTTAGGAGTTATGCTGGGAAATAATGGAGAATGATTCCTTTGTATGATTAGCAGGCTTAGGTAAAACTCATCTTCCCTAGACAGCTGGACCTTTTAGAAATAACCAATTCCATCACACTGATATATACAAAATTTAACACAAGTCTGAAGAATTGTTTTACATTAGTGGCTAAAAACATAAAAAAGAGAAATAAAAATCAAGCACCAGTAAACAAAGTTAGGAAAAACACATACAACACAGCTTATGGATATATACCATATGCAGTTTTAAGACAGAACTAACAGCTTTTCTTTAAAAATCTTTTAGATTCAGAGAGAAATGCAACACATAATGCACATTCTTGGTATTACTAATAGGTGTATCCTTAATCACTGTTTACTTAACTAAAATATCTGAGTTTAGCACAACAAGAAATAAATATCTGCTTACCTTGGCCAAGAATCACCATGTCATTCTTCAATGTTCTCAAGACCACAAATAACGTTGGGTACTCAATTATTACTTTGCCCTTCAAATTGTCTAGGAGGCTTCTACTGGCATCCAGTTCATGGTACCTTAAAAATAACAGGGAGGTTTATTTTGGATTTTAATACCACCAAGGACATAATGTATACTTTCTGAAAAAAAGAAGGAAAAAAAAGAGAAAGAAAAGCTTTCTGGCAATTCACAGGCTTTTCAGATGGTATCATAATCAGAAGAACTATCTTATGATGCATCTTATGGATGCATCAAGAAGAGTGTGGCCAGCAGGTCAAAGGAGGTTCTTCTGCCCCTCTACTCTGCTCTGCTGAGGCCTCATCTGGAGTCCTGTGTCCATTTCTGGGCTCCTCAGCTCAAGAGGGACAGAGAACTGCTGGAGAGAGGCCAGCACAGGGCCACCAAGATGATCACAGGACTGGAACATCTTTCATACGAGGAAAGGCTGCGGGAACTGGGGCTGTTTAGTCTGGAGAAGAGGAGACTGAGGGGGGATCTTATTAACATTTATAAATACCTAAAGGGTGGGTGTCAGGAGGTTGGGACATCCCTTTTTTCTATAGTAGCCAGCAACAGGACAAAGGGTGATGGGATGAAGCTGGAACACAAAAAGTTCCACTTAAATATAAGAAAAAACTATTTCACTGTGAGGGTCAGGGAGCCCTGGCACAGGCTGCCCAGAGGGGGTGTGGAGGCTCCTTCCTTGGAGGTCTTCAAGACCCGCCTGGACACGTTCCTGTGTGACCTGATCTAGGTGACCCTGCTTCTGCAGGGGGTTGGACTGGATGATCTCTAAAGGTCCCTTCCAACCCCTGCCATTCTGTGATTCTATGACTCAAACTACATATCCATAATTGTTAAAAAACCCTCCTAACATCTACAAACAACAGAACCAAAGTAAAATTTCTCTAAAGGTTGAAATGTTTCATTGGGTCTTAAAAAAATATCTTTACCAAAATCAGATGTAGACACAGGATTATCAAAATGGATATATTTACCAAAATCTGACTCTAAATTAAGCATAAGACTTAATGTTCTATCTATGGGCTTTAATATTACAGGTTTAATTCACATGCTTAGTAGTGTATCTTATTTATCACATTTGCTTATGAATTATCAGTGAAGTACTGGAAAGCATGTCTGAACAATGAGTAAAGTGAAGGCAGATTGCAAGCACTTGGAGCTCTGTCTTTGTGGAAGTAGAGGCTCTCAGAACATCGAGGCAATGACTTCTAGAAGGTGGTACAACACTTTGATTCACACCCAAGCAAATCTCTGCTAACAACACCATCTGCAAGAAACTCCCTGCAGAAATCCCCACCTGTGTGGGTGCTACAAGAGGCACGTGACTTGGACGCACAGTACTTGCCCAGAAAAGGGCTCCTCTTCACCCCAGAGGGTGAATCCAGGTACAGAATAAATGATGTCACAGTAATAAAAAGTAAACTGAGCATCTTCTCCACAATTATATCCTAGAACTGTAACATTCTCTCCTAGCTTCCTAACTGAAAACCTGGATGTAGGATTTTGGGGAAAGGAAGGATATTTCAAAGACCTCTGAAAGAGAAACTCCGCTGCTTTCACTTGATATAACTGTGGCATCCAACAGATGCTCTGATATGATTACACTGCAATCCCAGTTATGCAATTCTTTCTGTAATCAGTATTATTAAATTACTACTAAACTATTGTATCAGTTAAAAGGCAAATGAAAGGCAAACAAAAATATACTGTAGGCAATAAGTGGAGTATTTCCCATAGCTGCACTGCCTCCTCTGATCATTAACATATTATGCAGTTGGGTTTTCTTTTGCCAAAACCAACACTGGATGGGTGGAGGAAATTATATACTTTACGATTTACAGTAATGTGATTAAGAACAGTACATCAGAGGAGTTAGCACACAAGATGAATATTGAAGGCAAAACAGGACTTGAGTTCTTGGGATTTGAGGGAAATTTAGTTTGAGCAAAAACTATTTCTTTCTCATATTCAGCTTCAATCATCATGAAAATATTTGGTTTCATGTTTCTCTCAACCCAGAGTAATTATGACCTCTTCTTACTGAAACCCTTTAAAAGGAGTAACAGTATATTACATTTCTTGTTGAATGAATGCATTCATAACTTGTGGATTAACACACATGAACAGAAACATATTTATTGCTTTATTTACAGTACTCTAAATGCAAAGTATGGCAATACCTTTCGGTTGGCAAGGACCTCAACACATTCTTTTCTGGTTAAGCAAACATTTACCACCAAGAGGCCAAAGTAATTCACATGCCACAATACACTTTCCATTATCTCATGTTTTAGACAAAACATCTTTAGCGTCCAGCTTGGCATAAGATAAAACAGTTGTACTTAAAACTATTTTATGATAGTAAATTACTGAAGTGTTAGATCACTGAGTCAGAGCTTTATCTTTTTTGTGTTTAAAGTAAATTTTATTGGTTGACAGTGACAGAGAAAACATCCAAGTTTTTAGGGCATAATGTGGACTGTAAACTTCAGGGAGAATATAACAAAGGAGATTAATGCTTCTCAGTTTTACACTTTGCTGTTACTGTCTGTGCTGTCAAACAGACCCGTCTTCCACGTTTACATACAAGTGCAGGTTGAGGTTTTCATCTAATCCACTTGCCAACCTCTTGTCTATCATGCTTGAAAGATCTCAAAAGAAAACTAATACTTGTCGCTCAGTTCCAAAGTCTTAATACAGGACTGTTCTGTATCACTAGGACTGCGCAGCCTGCTCGGTAAGAAGCTGCAATCTTCTTCAGGCCCTTCCTTCGCTGTGACAACCTAGTAAAATGAATGACAATCAGGCTGAGTCTGTCCCTTCACTCACGACTCTTCCAAGCTCCAGAGACAGTTGCAAGAACCAACCTAACTGAGGCTGTTATCCTAAATAAGCTCCATCAGCTTGTCATGACAGGATGGATTGGAAGCTAAGCCTGGCTCCCAGTGAAATGTCCATTCTGAGACAGGCCATTCACTGCCTTACACCCCCATCTTTACATCTTTCTTTTAAACCCTCCTCCTGCTTTCTCTTTTCTCCCACTGCCCAGTTCATATAAATTCTGTGCTATGGCCTCCCAATCCCCCTACTGAGTGGGACTTCTCTTCACACCCTTCCCTCTCAATCTTCTTTACTCCCTGTATTTACTTGTCACACATTTTCTCTCCCCCTTCCATACATTCCCTCAGCCTCCTTTTCCAGCACTCTTTGGACATGCTCATGGGCATGAAGCAAGAAATAGGCCTGGAATTTTTCTTAACAAGACAATTTCATTTATAAGGACCACAGAGACAATCTTGGCAGAAAACAGCTTTTGATTTGAGCTGGAATGAAATAACCATAACTGCTTTTTAAAGGACAAGAATTAAATAAAATTTGCCTGCCAGCAGGCAGTTTAAAAGCCTACAAAAATTGTGACAATTGAAAATATTTAACAGGACTCAGCAATCCCACATTGGTTCCCATAAAAAAACCTGTTACAGTTGCTCTACAAATGGCTTTGTTACCTTTCACAAAATGCCAAAATTAATGTGGCTCTGCGTGTCTGATAGCATCTATGAGTTTCTCCAAAGGACAGTTTCATTATCTATAGTTATTCCACCACCTTCCAGGAATTCAACAATTCAGTCTCCTAATCTGTCTCCCACAGGCAGGAATGCTGTATTAGGTCACTGCATCACAACAAGCTCCCCTCAAATGGAGCCTGTGGCTATCACTGCAGTGGCGTAACTTGTCTCCACGAATTCAGACAGCAGGAAATTCCCTGCTGATCAGGTTTTCCTGAATGGCATCTACAGGAACTTTGATTTTAATAATAAAGAAAAATCTGCAATCTGGAATTAAAGATAAATTGTAACCATGTTATTTCTTTAGTCTTCTAGACACTGAGAAGAGAACAAACAAGTTTTAACCATCTAAACAATTGTAAATATTACTAAAATGCGTATTTGGATAATGACATAATTTTCCTGTGAGAGAGATCAACCAAACCCCTCGCACATATTTTAAACAAAGATGATTTTTCTTCCTAGAACTGAGTGGAAACATCGAGGTATTTACTTGGCATAATTCAGATACAATAAATCATGCTATCTGCTTTGGGCCTAAGCCTAAAAATCCACCATCAAAACTTCTGCTAACTTATGGGAAGAAAGAAGGTATTTCCACCCCCCAAACAAAAGAAGGTAGCATTTCCTAGGTATCTGCATTTGCCTAGACAAGAGCAAAGACTGGGTACAGCATTTAAAGTCTCTCCAAAGTACTCATTCTGAAGTGCTGCAGCACAGCAAAGATAATAACTAACAGATGGACTTTCATTCCTAAGTGGTGAATAAGCTCTTCGTGTGGTTATGATTTGGTGAACATGGAAGTAGTGAAATGCACTCTTGAATTAGGTATGAAAGGAAAGTTATATGGCAGAAAGTGAACACAATGTATTGAAATAATATGCAATTCTTACACTTAACTCTTGTCACTAGAATTCTGACATTCCAGAAATCTGGAACACAGTGAAGTTTGTAAGAAACTTCATGTGTGAAAAAGAATTAGAAAAGTCAACAAGCAAAAAAGCACAGACTTTAGAAACAACAACAAAAAAAGCAAATTAGTTGCCCTAACACTTCCTTCGTAACCAGTTCTTATCAATAGCCAAACAATATGAAAGACTACTCTGCTTGAACACTCTTTTAAGTTGAGGGGACATAAAACAAGGCCAAGTTAATACTTTAATATTAAAAAAGATATGTACAATTTACAAAAATATTTTAAAACTTGCTCCTCCTTGGTCTACAGTTTTCCTCTTGTTCCAAGACCTCCATAGTTTGCCTCAAGAACTGTTTACTAATGCCTCCTCCATGCTGTTGATACTTGCATAGCTCAACTTGTATCAATACAGACCAGATGCCTGTCCAATCCCTTTTCCAGTCAGAGCCTCATTTTAAGTAACTTTTCCATCACACATGTCCTTTTTCTAAAAAAAAAAAAAAAAAAAAAGGAAAATTTGGGCAAGAAGCCTCCTCTCATGAACCTCTTGGCCTGTAAGTTCTGCTGGGATCCAACTAAAAAGGCACACGAGGAAGAGTTGCGAGTGCACCAGGAAAGCATTTCAGACAGCATTTCAGACCAGGAAAGCATTTCAAGACTCTCCTGGACATGTTCCTAAGCAACCTGATGTAGGTGAACCTGCTTCTGCAGGGCGGTTGGACCAGATGATCTCTAAAGGTCCCTTCCAATCGCTGCCATTCTATGATTCTGTGATTCTATTCTGCAACATCATTGTTTCCTACATATACCTACATACACAGAACACATAAAGGGACTTCCAAATAACAAGGAAACCATGAAGCTGTTCCTTCTCCTTGCCGTATTTCTGCCACAGATCATACTCAAAGACTGCAGTAAGATAAGCTGTGACAATGCAGTTTCCTCTCTTACAGGCTGCAAGAAGCCCTTTTGGTAGGGAAATCTATGAACTGCTGAAAACTAAAATGTAACATGGGTAAAGTGTAAAATGGGACACCCTCCCCCCCACCTGAACAAACCAAAATCCTACAAACCCCCTCTTGTAGTTCAGTAAGTTAAATGACTACAGGAGGAAAAAAAGAAGTAACACTCAGGTGAAGACAGCAGGAACATCAGTTGTGACCTAAAATTATTTGGCACAATAGCATATGTCCAGAAGGACTTCAGGGTTTGCTCACTTTTACCCTAGAAAATACACAAAACAGTTAATGGAAAGAAGTGATAAGCAAAATAAGACTAGAAGTATGTCACTGGAGAAGCACAAAGGCTGTCCTTGTTTAAACCTCTTGAGAATGAGGCAGTTGCACAAAGAAAAACACAGTAAAAGTTGTTTAATGACAATCATGGAAAAAATATATCAATTGATGGCAAAACCCATAAGGCAGATAAAGCATCTGCTGCAACAATTTAGTAGACTGAGCATTAGGAGTGATGTGGTAAAAGGATTCAGGACATACAATAGTGATTAACTGAAGTACAAACCATTCTGCATCTTCTAGTTATGGAAGAAAGTACGACAAAACAGAAGGAAAATGTGAAACCAGCAAATGTCAGTTTCTTGGACCAGTAAAATTTGGTTCAAAGAGTATAGAAGTGATACTACATTTCAAGAAAGCAAATACTTTCCCCATCTCATAAGACATAATGAAAAGTAACAAAATCCAGCAGCAAGCAAAGATGATATAATTCAAGTGCATCAGGACAACAGTCCTTTATTTATACAGGAATTTACTTGCTTTGTGAAGCCAGGCAGCTTTACAAACTGCTCAGAAGCTCAGGGTTTACAAAGTAGTATAGGTATAGAGCAGACATACTGGAAAAGGGTACATCACAGTCATGTAAGGCTACTGAATGACCCAGATAAAGAATGAAAACAGACTAATGAGTTTATGATAGCCAGAAGGCCTAAAGAAAACATAATATTTCACAAGGGAAAAGTTAATAAAAAGAGAGTGAGTTGACTACTGAAAAGGAATGCCTGAAGTTTCAAAATCTGAAAAGATATTAGTGGCATCTCTAGTACAAGTGAAAGCCATGGGTGGTTCCTCAAAAATGCAGAGAAGTCAAAGTATGTAACTTGTACCGTTAATACAATATTGGCATGATCATGAAGAAAAAGCCAATGCCTTAAGTCTACCTTAATTACAGTACTCTGTTACACAGCCTCATGAAACATCACTGTATACAATTTTAGAGTTGGGGGGTGTACCAAGGAATACCAAAGGACATGATGAAAAATCTTTAATACTTCAGAGATCTAATAGGTCAAATCTTAGTTCAAGAATTAACATAAGCAAGCAATGCACTGATAAAAATAAACAGTAATACAAAACTGAGGAGAAACCAGTCCTTATAACTCAGTAATACTTTTGTTATTAAAGTTGGGTTAATCTAATGAACCTCCACTTCAGGAAGAGGAAGAACTGATATTTAATTTCAGATCCCTACATGACAAATCCTAATGTCCAAATCTAGCTCACGTGGAGATAGTCTGAATACGTCTAACACTCTGTACTAAGCGGTGGGAACATATCCACAAATTTATCCTTATTTGCACGGGAATCACAGAGGCATAAACCTTCCATTAAGGGGTTACTAATGCTTTACAATGAAAAGGAAAAGCTATGAAATAAAGGAAAATTATTTTCTTGGCAAACAAGCAGGAAGGTCAATTCCCTTCTTGGCGAGGTTGAAACAATCAGCCCTAGCTCATTTCCGTCAAGAAAGAGAAAAAACACAGGGATTCCCCTTTGGCAGCATCAGGAGGAAATAACAGGTTTTTTCCTTCCTGACTGGAACACAAAGAGGTTCTCCTCTACTCCGCCTTGGGGAAAACACTCATGGCTACACTGCCATGCTACACTGCAGTGCTGCAGCTTCCAAGTTCAGTCTATCACTTCGGGCAAACAAGTTTGTCTCTTTGCTCCTTAAGCCTCTTACTCAGCTTTCCCATGCTGCCTGGTCCCCAAAACTGAGAAACTCAGCTCATTTTAATTCAGCATCTCACTGTGTCTCTTCCAAGAAACTACCAGAAAATCCTCTTTTTCTTTCAGAAAAAAATATTTTACTAGCAACCCAGAGAGACAGAGCTGCATTGAACTCCTCCATATATCTCACAAGTTAGTCTGGAATAGGACAAATGCGTTGAACATTATTTCTGCTCTACTGTCCATTTTTACCAGCTCCCTCCCCCACCCAAAGGGCAACAGATCATTCAACTGGGTTTTTCCAAATACAATCTTTTCTTGGACTTCATGGCATGTTTACTTGCTTTTCAAGTATGCCTTACATGTGCCTGCTACACAGTATACAGGCTTCCACGGAGCATTTTCCGTACTACACATATGTTACATAGTGCCTACCTTCAGGCAAGTTCCTTTCAGCTCCCTAGTAGAGAGAGCAGGCTGCAGCAAACTGCAAAACTTGTTCTTGAAATAGCCTCTCCTATGTGCACATTTCCTCAGAGACAGGAGAAAACTTGCCTACACCACACATGCTGCTCCTATCCTTCAAGCCCAGTTATGGTGCAGGAAAGAGGCCACTGTGTACAGTTTTCATCATGTTTTAGAATTTAGAGGCTGCCCAACTGCTTTGCCAGCACGAAGGATTCGAAGGTCTTTAGGTCTGCCTGTGGTGCTTACAGAACCCCACTAGATGACTAGACTGAACATACCACTGGCTGAAGCCAACACTGACATTTTCATTGTTATCTTGTCCTTCATTTCTTTCATGTACTCACATAGTCATCCTCTGTAAGTGGTCTCAATCTATCTTGCTGCAATATAGACAGCAGAATTTTGGAGCAGAGGCTATAATCTCAAACAAAACTTTGTGCAATGGATCTCTCAGTCAGCAGCTCTCTAGTTGGGACACTCCAGAAACCCTAATGCAGTGTCATTAATTACAAAACAGTTCATCCAAAAGAATTCAGCACGGATTACAAAACGCTGGATTGTTACTTTAAAAAACAGGCGCCCACTGGTTCATAAAGGAATCCCTTTCAAGAAAAAAAAGGAATAATTGCTCAAGATACTAAGATGGACAAATTCTGTGTTTCTTTGGATTAATCCCCAAAATCTTCTCAAAGGTCAAGGAACTGTAGTCAGACATCATAAACATTCAGCTGTGCATACTACGAATTCAGACCATACATACACTCAGCACTGACTGGTTTTCTGCTTTCCAGCTAGGTTGTGTAATACAGGATTTCAATGAAAAACGTACGTAGATAGGAAGGAAAAGTGACTATTTTTTTACAGTAAAAGCTGGCATCTGCTGCTCTGCATGGCTTTTGTGAGCAGAGACACTGATGTTCAGACAAAGGAGGAGCATGTGAAAAATTACACTGGAATGGCTGCAGTAACAAGACTAGAAAGTCTGAAATTACAAGAAAAACGTAACGAAGTGTTCAGTAAGAAAAGCTGAACTTTTAATTAAAAACCCCCACAAAATAAATCCCAACACTCTGGGAAAAAACAGCAGCAAGCGTTAATACACAGGAGTACTGTGTTTAAAAAACAGACGCCAGACTGAATTCTATTTCCCCTTGAACCGTACAAAGTCGCCAGAGCCTGACTGCAGTTGTGCAGTGAAGAATGACTATTGTAAGCTAGCTCCCTGCTTTTGAAAGCTGGCAGAGCTGCTTTTGTGCCAGCTGCTGTGAGCTAGAGAGGAGTAATGAATTCTACTGTCAATCTTTTGCTTGGCATAGGTTAAAGCCAGCTTGGGGTCTGTTCCAACTCATGCCAAGGCCAGCAGTTCAGACAGGGATTTGTATCCTTAATTCCTGTCTCATGTATACCACATACTACACAAATGCGAAAAGAAATTGCTTCCTAAATAAGACTAGAGAATCTTAAATGAACCACCCCATGCTTTTCAACATTTGCAAAAAATGCAGGAGAGGAAATAATGCCTGAAACGTCCCTACAGTAGCCCATTTGTTTTGTTAGACGACGTAGTACTTTTGAAATGAGGTCATAATGGGATGATAAAAATAACCAACTCACGCACCACATTAATAGCAGTGACTTTTAAAAGCCACTGAGTTACGTATGAAAAGCAAAAAGCAAAGACTACAAACTCTGTTGGTTTTACCTGGTTATTCACAAATAATAATGCAGAAGGAAATGCCTTAGGAAGACAATACAAAAAAATTAAGGAAAACACTAACACGATCAGTATTAATCCGATCTTAAAATCACTGACAAAAAAAGGTATCTAAAAGACATTTCTAATGACAGAAAAATAACCTAATGTAAATACTACATTTAAAAATAGTTGCTTCCACTACATTTGTATGACTCTTTGAATTCTAAGCCCGTTGGCATATTTGCACACAGTAAAGAAAAAAAAACTTACTTCATCTTTCTAAATCTATTACTGTGACTACTGCGATCTACTCATGTGATCTAACCCTTAGTTATTTAAAAACAATAGACTACAAAAGAAAATTCTCTTTGAGCACAGAACTCAGTCATCCAAGGAAATAACTCTCATTTCTGCCAGCTGATCTTGAGACAGGGAAGTGCTCCAAAATTACTAACATCATCCAGCCTTCTGGGAAGCAACCGCATTGGATCACTTAGAGCAAAATAAGTGTTCGCAGCCATAAAGCAATGGTATTTAGTAGAGAAGAATCTCTGATACTTGTTTAGCAGATTTTTTTCACTGTGGTCCAGAAGAATTAAGTGACAAACATGCCAGTATTCTCATGTGCACCAGTCAATGTCACCAACAGAGAGTAAGAAAGCCCCTTGATGTTGGAATGGGTACAAAAATGCTTTTGATATTTCTGTCTGAGTAACTGAAGCCTGAGTTGTACCAGTGCTACTGATATAAAAACCACTGCTACAACTGATTCTATATGGATCCCTGTATGGTGTGGCAGTTTTGCAACGGGGAAGCTACAGGATACAGGCTGGTATTGCTCTGTACTCTGTCTCCTTGAAAGATATAGTCTGCTGAAAGCAGCGGGCTTTTTAAAGCTTTGAAGGCCAACCAGACTGCATCTTCCAGGCACCTAAATACTCTGTCAGTGCTTACCCATATCTTCCAATCTCCAAAAGTCTTCTACACCTACTTAGTCTGAAACAATGTTCACCTGCCATTCTGAATGTATTAATAAGCAAACCAAGAAAGTTGCTATGTAAAAGATCTAACATTGATATTTACAAAAGCACTATTTTTCAATTTCAGTAAACTAAACGCATGTGATAAAGACAGGCAACTACCTAAACTAGATCTAGGCAAGATGTTACTGAACCTAGTAAGAGAGATATAAAGTTTGTGTTAAATCTTAACCCTATTAAGATTTAATTAATTGTCTTTTAGATTAAAATATCTACTGCAAACCAAGCCTGTGGCAGTTAATTCTCTTTTAGAAACAGGATCACCTTATACAATAAGGATGAGTGAGCAACAAACATCTGTAGGTACAGAAAACCCAAACTCTGACTGCTAATGAAAAAACCAATTGATCATTAACTTACTTGTAACCAACATCAAGGGTCTGTTGGATTTAGGAATTCTTTTTAGGGGGTTGTTTTTTTGGGGTTTTTTTTTTGGTTTTTGGGTTTTTGTTTGCTATATAATGTCTAATAAGGCAATTCTCAGGAAAACAAGAAGGTGCATTTCCCAAATCAGATTGTATAATTTGGCAGTTGTGCCGACCCTTTCCTTAGTGGAAAAAGCGATACTCTTACCATATGAAGTCACTTTCAAGGCATCCCAAATAAAGGACTGAAGACAGTCAGGACATTAATTTATCCTGAAGAAAGAAAAGACTACTTTATAAAAGAATGTAGACTGTAAAAATCATCCAAGAGGCAGCAGTTAAACCTTTCTTGGAATAGTTACAGCTGAGGAATGGACATCAACTAAATATTGCGTAACAGGTGATACAGGCAAGCATCACCAAACCAAAAACTATTATAACCTATTCAAAGGCAGATTCTTTTCCAAACCAAGGTTTTAAAGCAAGAAGACAGTTGTGTAACACAAGTTTTTTTAAATCCTCCTTCATAAGATTCCTTACAAAGTAAGTGCAGTTAATGAGAACACTACCAAGTGGTGTAACAGTCACAATGCTCTAAGTGTTGGGTGACAGGTAGGGAGGAGAGGACGTGAAGAGAGATTATGCTTTAGGTTACTCCAAGTAACTGTGGAGTGCTATTAATTCATACTGAAAGTAATTCTCACAAGCTGGTTACAAAGTTCTCTAAGAACTGTCACCACTGATGATAAAAGGCATCTAGCAGGAAGAAAGGAAGCACCATGTTGTTTGGCAGCTATCCACGATATCTGCACACCAGCAGATTTATCCAGCTGCTCTCTGAAGTTCTGCAGGACTCCTGTGAGGAAGCAGAAGTCTGTGCTAACTTGGCTAAGTTATATTTCTGGAGAAAGAAAAAATAATAAGAAAAAAAGAAAAAAATTTAAAGCATTCTGCAAAGGACCTTCAAACTAAAAGGGTCTTTGCTGCGAAACAGAGAAAACAGCCAAAACTAAACCACAAGCTCCTGTTTCATAAACAATTGCAGGAAGTACTAAAATCCTTCTGTAACATATTTATCTTAAAATTAGAAGACTAACATTTTATAACCCATAATAATCCTGCTTAGATGTTCTCTGAAACACTACTGAACTTCCTCAATAATATGTAATTGTAACTATGAAAACATTTTCTTCAAAAGGTTCTGCTAAGCCTAAAAACAACGTCTGAGTCAACAATGTATATTTGATGCCTTTCTGTTATCTGCTGCTTGTGGAGTAGGAATTCTTCTGGTGGGCAAGAGGAAGTTTTGGATAACACAACATTCATACAGACTTGCACGTAGTAGACTATGCCAAGTCTACTCCTCCAGTCTGCCCAGAGTGATGGAACAGAATACAGGAACATTCAACCTAAAATGAGGTGGCAGGGGGCAAGAAGTCACAACAGCAGCACTCAAGGCGACACAAATCAGTAGTTAACAGCTCCTCACTGTTAAAGAAACATGGATAAAGAAATATGAGAGCTCTGTTGGTGCCCAGCTTTTGTTCCACACTGAACACCAGGAAGCAGCAAACTGCTCTCATTTCAATTGCAAGTTTATTTTCAATCAATTGGATAAAATTAAGTTTTCCTTTCAATCACAAGAACTGTTGCAGTTCCAGGTACTGATTTATACAACAAGAGCCATAAACCTTCAATTAATTTAACTGAGGGGGAGCAGGAAGGAGAACAAATCAAAATAAATTATCTCTTACTCAACTGTAATACAACTGCAGTAAAAACTTGAATTCCCTCACAGAGTCTTTGTCACAACAACTACGCTGGCATAACTGTGCTGAGAGTGCCTGCTGGCAGAGACACAGCTTGTGTCGACAGAAGATGCTTTTCTGCTGACATAGCAGTCCCATCATTTCAAACAAACTTTATTCTTTCCTTTCAGAAAAGGAATTTTCTTTCAGTATGCTGTTTCCTTGACCTGTCTGCACTGTCACAGCTGGGCCTGCTCCACCAACTTATTTGAATGGATTCACAAAATTTCCAAGGAAAGAATTGCATTTCTCAAGTCAAAACAATTTTCTATTTTAAACTTTCTACAGTTATTTCTAAACTTTACATTCACTAAGTGGGATAAACACCAGCTACTGTGATTTTTATACCAACCAACACAGCTGATTTTGGGAATTCAGATGAGTTAATTTCATGAAGAAGAATTATCTCTCAGCAAACCTGTGAGCTACGGAAGCATTAGTAAGATTTCAGAAGAAAATGGTTAAGTAACCAAAGAAACAGATAAGCACAAGAGACAGTCCACTTTGATATCAAATCTGTTTGTTTTGCAAGCCTCCTAAAGCAATTATATATTCTGCTCCACAAGATTAAAAGGTGAACTTTACCTGCTATCACAAAAGCAATCTTCCCTTCTTTTCTAAAAAAAGAAGTGTGGTAAACCAAGCACTAACATATCAGAGGAAAACTCACCTGTGTATAAATCACTTTATTTTTAAAATACAATTCAAGATCATAGTTTGAATACTGTCCTTCCAATCACGTGCTGCAAGAAGATGTGCAGCACTAACGTACTAAATGTACTTTTGGTTTTTGCTGCATTAACTTAACGACTGGAAGAGGAAACAGAGGTAGTTCACGCTCTGGGAACTTGTCCTAAATACCCCTATTAAGAGATGAGCTCCAGAGTCTGCTAAAAACATTTTTTAAAGGGGAAATTGTCTCTGATCTCATTTCCCAGGGCTTTACTTGTGGACAACAGCACATACAACCTGTGTGGCAAAAGGGCCTGTGCTGAAGAGCCCTTCATGGGGTACTGGATTCAGGATAACGTTGCTAATGCACTAATGTTTCAGCTCTCGCTAAGCAGTGCTTACACTAAGTCAAGGGCTTTTCAGCTTCTCATATCACCCCACCAGAAAGTGGAGAGCACAAGAAGCTGGGTGAGGACACAGCCAGGAACAAACTGGCCCAGGGTTATTTCACACCATATGGCAGCACCATGGTCAGTAAACAAACTAGGGGGAGAGCTGGCCAGGGGCTGCTGCTCAAGAAGTGGCTAGGTAGCAGTCAGTGGGTAGTGGTCAACTGCACTGTGCATCACTTGTTACACACATGCTCATTTTTTTACCATTATTATCGTTACTGTTGTTACTATTTCCCCTTCCTTTTCTGTCCTGTCAAACTGTCTTTATCCCAATCCATGGATTTTACTTCTTTTTTTCCTGATTGTCTCCCCCATCCCACTGGTGAGGGGTGGGTGGGTGAGTGAGTGAGCAGCTATGAGGTGTTTAGCTACCTGCTGGGTTAAACCTCGACATTCAATCATTGAGGACCTCCCCAGATGTTTAGTAGACGATCAAGAGGAGTCCTGTGATAATGTCTGCTAGCTCCTTTAGTACTCTGGGATCAATTCCATCTGGGCCCATGGACTTGTGATCACTCTGCTGATACAGCTGGTCCCTTACAATTGCAGTGTCCACAAATGGAAAGTCAGTTTCCACACTCACAGTCCCCCGACTCAGAGGAGTGGACAGCCCAAGGTCTGTCAGCATTACTAAAGACTGAGGAAACAAAGAAATGCACTGAATATCTCAGCTTAATCAGAGGAAAATGGTCAGGTGACCGTTTTCAACAAGTACTGGTCAAATGATTTCTTTAGACCTCTTCTTGCTATTAACACACTTTTAAGAGCCCTTCGTATTATCTGAAGCAACACTGGCCAGTTTCAACTCTAAATGAGCTGTGCACTTTTGTCATCTCTCTGTACATACAAACCACACCACTGTAACCTTCAATTTCACTTCAACAGGTTTCTAGCTGACAACTCTAATGGCAAATGTTACAACCATATTTCAAATAATGATTGCAAAGGAAAAAAAAATCAATTAAAACTGGGTTTGAATTTCAAAGTATGTTAGACATTTTGGAGTAGTACTGGGAAAAAACACAGCACAAACAGGAAGCTCAGTTACAACTAGAATCTTTTTAATATACCTTTTTTTCCCTGCTTAGAAATAATACACCATGTTTTAGGGAAGCATATTATTTACATTTGTTACATTTGAAGAAAAGAATGCACTGTAAGAACCCTAACTAGGAATCACTGGTCAACCACAATAAGCTATGATATTAAACTGATACATATTCTTTGTAGTAGCAATGACAACAGGGTGGAGTGTTCAAAATGGTATTTATACTGACAAAAATAATTTCTTTAAAGCTAAGTTCTGAAGTTCAGATGTTCAAAGTTTAATGTCTGTTCTGGAAAGAAAGAGAACAATTCTGTCCAGGTCTGAATTCTGGAGGCTTAAAAGCCCACACCCAGAAATATGGTAACATGAAGAGTGATGAGCTAGGAACTCTGAGAAAAATGTGTTATTTCTAATGCAGTGACTGGATGCTGATAAGCACATATTTTTTCTGCAGTGATTTTAAAAGACAACTCTCCTCAACTATCACTTCAACTCTCTTAAGGAGGTTAACATACTCATGGAGGAACTTGCTGGAGGGAATGGATGTCTACATTTCTGCTGGTCAATAAAGTAATTTGGGATTTTAACACAAATCTACCTTTGCTGCAAACATTGTTACATTTGCACAGACTGTTGCTGATGTAGCTCAGGTACAAGCACACTCACTATTCCCCCAATGTCACTGTGAGTGCCCCAGCTTCCTAAATTGTCCAAATATGAGTCAGCTGAATTTACTACTCAGCAATTGAACAGAAATTCCAGCATTCACACATTAGATGACAAATAAAGAATACTTTTTTCTGAATAATTTTAAAATTAGCTGCTAATTACTCACTGAAGTTTAATCCATGAGATTATGTCATCTCCATTTGTAATACTGAAGACTAAGAAATGTATTATTTCTTTTTGCTGCTTTTGTTAAGCACAAAAACTGAAGAACCAGCTTACCTGACAGAGTTTTGCCTCCTATTTTCTACTTTCATTAAAATTTGTACATCTGACTGGGGAGATGCTGTATAGATTTTTAATCTGAAAAAAAAAAAGTGATGTACAGTAATTTTTCTTCCCATCACTCATACAAGATGGATATCTTTTGCATGCCAATGGCCAAAAGTTCATATTTCTTCATAAAACAATAGTTTGCCACGTAATGTTTCCTATAAATGAGGGCTATAATTACTAGTATGTTTTTCTAATTACTCTGAAGAAAAGTTCACTGTCTGCCCCACTGAGGTTAATCATGGTTACATTTTTTAGCGTTACAGTTGCTTTATTTGATCTTCATGCCATGAATCAATTTCTTCATCTTTTCCTGGTTTAAATTTAGTGGCTATACTCCAGGGCTAGTTGGCTGGTGAATGGTAGGATGGTTTTCATCACAGGAATTAAGGATGTACTGCTACTGGGAAATCGGCTCCACAGGCTGAAAGGGCAGTTAGCTTATGCCATTTATTCAGAACCATTCCCTTCTTTTATGAGTGCATTTGATGAACTAGGCAGAAAAGATATTAAATACACACCTTTGACAAACTACAGGATCTGACTCCACTGGATCAATGTATGGCTTAAGGATATCAGTCAGCGTTTTATCCTCAGGCACCCTTTCACCAAAGATAAAAATCAAATATGAGACATGGTTCATCATGCACACAAAAGTCTGAGTCATCTGGAGGAAGCTGTACATTTGCATGCTACAGTGGCACAACTGAGTAGTTTATGGGAGGATCATAAATGAGTATCAATACAGCACAGATAATTGACAGCTTTATCTCAGTTTCGACACTAGGACTTGACTGGCATATAGGAGGAATAAATAGATGCTTATCTCTAGTTTCTAACCCCGCAGCAGAAACATGATGTTCTTGCAGGCCTAGAAATAGGTAAAGGTATACATCTCATCCTGCTTTAGGCCAGGAAAAAAGGAGAAAGGTTTGTCAACAAAAGCTTATTTTTTGGCTTTTGCAAAATGTGCTTCTGGGCTTTCCTACAAAGCAAACAATGCAACCACTTCATCCTATATGAAAGTCAGCCCCAGCGTGCAGGTGAGGAGGGACAGCAAATCTTGCTGAACATCTACTCTATGAGAACAGACTACGTTAGGCGTGTGGGATGTTGCCATTATGAATATACAAGCTGCTCTGTTTACACAGAGCAAAGGACTAGCAATCAAACATTCTGCCTGATTTGAAAAGCCTGCTAGCTTTCCAAGAGGAAAGGACTACACAACCCCAAGTATTTTTCTTCAATTTAAATGCCCTTTTAATAAACGCTAAAAATAACATTCGAGTTTACCTTTAGAACAGAAATAGGTAAGAACTGATAAAATATTTTGCAGTTCAATTTCAGCAGACTAATTTAAGCTTTATAAAGTTCTGTTTTTTCAAGCTCTGTACCCTTTTAGCGTGTACTCAGCGTGACAGTGAGGAAATCGGAGCTTCAAATGCCAGTAGAACTTTTTCTCTCTGAAAAGAAAAAGAAATGCACATTCTTAATGTTAGCTGGTAACTACTACTTGGTTTTTCTATGTTAAAGCTTGGTAGCCTTTGGTATGGGTGCAAAGGAAAACATGCAGTCAAGATTTTGAATGGCATTCTCAAAGAGTAAAAGGACATGCAAGAGGAGCTGAGATGCACTTTGAAATACGCTATGCTTCTAGGTCCTGCTCAATATCTTCATGGGATGAAAATCTGTTCCTAACAAACACAGGTCATTAACCATCAGTTAACTGATCAACATCATTTCACATTTTGAAAGGGAGTATCTTCCATTTGACTGTCTATATGTATAGCTGCCACTAAGTTCAGAAAAGGTTAACTTTTTTAGCACGGCACCCGAGGACAGATGGCCAAACCTGAGCAACACTAATAGTCAGAGGGCACAACAGAGGCCAGGTTGTATAAAAACAGGGGACTTGACTTTTCACAGCAGTGATGGCCTCAATAGAAAACATGGATTGGGCAGGGAGGGAAGCTGCATTTTGGTATAACATGGATAACAGAAGTTAGAAAGAATAACTTTACAGAAAGATTAGGGAGCTTTTGGTAGAGACCAAAATTGATGTCATGTTCCTTTCTCCAGTTTGTTAAAGACCCATTTTTCCTTTCCAGCTAGTGTAAGTAACACCTGAGAAGAGAAGCTACTGAAGCACGGTTCCGTGCAACATCACCTTCAGACACGCAGCATTACCTAGAGATACTTTACTGGACTGGGAAATGTCTTTTTGCCTTTCTTTTTACA
This sequence comes from Colius striatus, assembly GCF_028858725.1. Classification (NCBI taxonomy): domain Eukaryota; kingdom Metazoa; phylum Chordata; class Aves; order Coliiformes; family Coliidae; genus Colius; species Colius striatus. The sequence continues at coordinate 4,778,848 of NC_084768.1, forward strand.
CACCTGCTGGATTCCACACTGACTAAAGGCAAAGCCTTTTTCCTCTCGTTGCTCCAAATCCTCCCATGTACTATGATGAGCATAACAAGATTTTTTTCTAAAAGAATCTCCCAAGAAAAAGCACAGTCTAAAAGGCAGGTGCACAGGCCTTCACTCTGGGTCAGAATGTTTCAGAGATTTGGAAGAGGAAGATGGGAACTACTACCATTTAGGAATCAGAGGCCAGACATCTATGGCAAGAGTAGGAATGTCTAATTGTACTTCCCCCTCCCTCGCCCTTTAAATATACTACTTATTTTTTAAGCACTACTTCAGACCTCTGAATCGTTCTATCCAGGATGATCACTGTAAGTTATGCAAAAATCCTGGTACTACAATTAAAAGTAAACCCAGTGTTGTTCCAACATGTTAATTTATTTATCAGGCAGACAAAGCATTATCCAGCAGGTTCTGGCTGGCTGCAGAGACACGTGTATGTGCATCCATTAGCCAAACAGTAAACTTGGCTGCTGAGTTCAGTTAACCATGATGCTAATTTTTAAATGCAAGCACTTTTGATAAAAGTGGTCTTACAAAAAGCCAATAATTCCCTTAACTAGTTATTCCTAGGAGAAAACTGAGCTGAACTGTCCTTTCTGTATTATGAGTGTATCCCCAAGAAAACAGCGAGCAAGAATCCCAGCTTCAAGGAGGAAAAAAACCAAACTAATGAAAGCCAAGGTCCCCAAAGCAACATGTGACTCTGCAGTTTGCCTTGTGATCCTTCCCCTCTATCTGCTGATGCTTGTGAAAGCTGAGGAGTGCCTTCCTTAAAACGTGAAGGGGAAGTTACAGCACACCAGGTCTGAAAGAAGCTTGAGATGGAAGATCCTTATTGATTACACAGCATATATAACCAGAAGCTGCCACAGTATCTTGCCTCATGAATTTTATGCTATTTTGCATATTGGCACGGTGTAGACTTAAACTATCAAACTGAAAAAGGTTTTGAATCAACTCAGAATCAGTGAGGGGAATTTTGGAAGTTTTTTGCAAGGCAAGTAAAACAAGGTTTTGCAGTTCCTCATCTTGACAGCTGAAGGAAGCGTCGCCACTACCGTACGCATACAGCAAAGTGGAATATCAGTAGGGTTATGGAACCAGTTCAATTGACTTGCAGTTAACGAGCTTGTGATTCCTCTCTTAGATGTGTATTTATATCTGGCATTTAACAAAGCACGGTATTGATTCTGAACACTTTACTAAGGAGACTTTCACAAAAGTTGGTAATCTTTAGCCACAGAAATCAGGTCACCGTTCAAATCAGGTTTTTGTTATGTATTATCAACTAAAATGAGGCTTTCTAGCATTTTTTTTTTCATGTAACTCATCTTCCACAGTTTTTTCAAACAGGTCATGTTTATGTACCATAAGTGACCAACGCTTACTGTGGTACGGATTCTCCCTCTGTCCAACTTGTAAATCAAGACAGTCAAAGCCAAGATCTGCAGATCTTCCTCTCTTAAGTGAAACACACTCTGATAGAGCTCACAGAAACATCTGTGTGGCCTACAGCACTGTCTCTTAACACAGGCACTTGAAAAATATGTTTCAGAAGTACTTCTAGCTACCTGCTGCCTGTTGCTGGGAATACTCTTAAACTGTCTGCAGAAACAGTCATCACACTGCACACTGTGATTTCGCAGGCAAGACCAGTTAGTTCCTTGTGGGCTCACTGAGGCAGACTCAGCTTATCACTGCAGCTGTAAAATCACCTTAAGAGAGTTCTTTTCAGACTTTCACCCTCCCTCCCGCTTCCAGACAAATCTATTCTATGGCACAGTGCACAGTAAGAGCTATGATTCTGAGCTATGAAGTTAAAAAGATCATTCCTTGTCAAGAAGTTTCACCTTGGAAAGACAGCAATGTTGATTTTTTTTTAGCATGCTAATACTGAAACTGCAGTTAATGACTTCCACTCTCTTCCAAGTACTCTTGCATGAAAGTACGTGGCAAGCAGAAAGAGGTACAATACAGAGCAAGGTAGAAGGAGACAAGGAGAAAAGCAGCTTACAATTGCAACAGCCTCATACTCTTCACTGAAGTCTTGAAAAACAACCTGCTGAATGCCTGTTTTTGAAGTGAAGCATCCCTCACCATCACTGATCTCTGCCCAGTTACGGAACTTGATGTCAACTGTAGATGCTATCAAAGCTGCTGTACAACAAGTTCTGATTAAAATTAGATATCCTGGCTCCAGATCTCACTGACTTAATTTTCCATTATGGCACACTGGGGTATTATTTCCTTCAAATACAACTGACATGTACAACATTAATTTTATAAATGAAAATGTCTAATTGAGTAAGACATCTGCAGTTGAGAAACAGCTCCCTGCGTGAAGTGTTCCACACCACTCAGCTGCCACGGAACGTTTCCTTGAATACCAAGGCACTGACTATAAACCTACCAAATGGCAGAGATCTGGATGAGGCACAAGCACATGGTTGATGTCAGTAAAAGCAGCATCATAGCCCATCCCTGCATTGCTTGGCTTCACATCTTATTTTGGCTACCTCAGAAGCATGGAAACTTATCAGTGGGAAAAGAGAGGAGCCAAGCACCTCTTCCCCTGCGTGAGATGCAGCTGCAAATCATGTTCAGAACTGCACAGTCTGCTTTGTAATTGCTGCTCTTGTAAAGCAAAGAAACTGTCTCCCCTTCATTTCTCCTAAAACTTCCAAAAAAAATTGATGTTTTATAATCAATCATAGTTTTCACAGAACTACGTGTAAACAGCTTCTAAATTTTTCTCAGCAACAACAGAAAGACTTTTATTTTGATGTTCCAAAGCCAGCAGCAGTATATAGACAGGGGCTGTTACTTCCAGCTAGCTCTCAAGACAACCACAGAAATTCTCACCATCCTTTACAGTTAACGCAGTACCTAGGAAGGTGTTCTAAATACTGTGGCTGTAAGCAGTACAGCTGCTGGGAAATAAGTGACAGATCTAGAGAGGACCCCGGGACTTGGACATACCAGTTAAGTCCCTTCACAGATTTTTTTTAACCAATGTTTACATATTTCTTAAAACATTTATGAAATATCTCAAAAAGCCTGACTTTCTTGCCTAGGTTTCCTTTGAACAGTCAGTTTTGCCTAGATTGCAGTGGAAGGTTTTATGTGTATGCACGTGTGCACATATATATGTAAAGTAACACATATACTGACCCAAAAAATCCAAATTCATTACATCTTAAGATACCAATTGCAGTTCTGGCTCTGCAGAAGTACTTCACTTCCAGTCTGTCAAAAAAGCAATGCACTGATGATTTTGTTTCTATTTAGCAACTGATAATTTTAAAACATTTTAAAAATAGTGTACAGGACACCTTACATCAAAGTGCATTTCCTCTAGTATTTCCTATGTTCTTTCCAATTGATAAGAGATGAAAAAGACATAAAGAAGCTTAACGAAGAACCAGTTACCCTTTAACCTGACAATACCCAGTACTCTCAACTAATGCACTGAAGTTTAATAGAAATAACGGATGTTCAGTTATCTGCATCTTGGGATAATAATGCCTTCCCCAGCTTTCTTAAGCAATGAAGACTCAGCCCAAGAAACCGACTAGATTCTTTTGTGGATTGAAAAAAAACACCAAAAAAAACCCAGTTAAATTAAGAGAACACATGATTTCCTAGTGCCTTCCCCAGCTCCTAGTGCCAGATTGACTTTGTTGCACTTCTGACACCACCACACAAAAGAGGACGTCTCTCTTTCCTTGAAACTTCATCAAGCTAATTCCTGGATTTGATGTATAAACGGTAAAACTGAAATATTTCTACTGAAAGTTCCTATGTTTCCTAGTTACAGTAAACAGCAAGAAAAATCAATGAAGGAACTGAAGTGTGTTTCCTTTGTAACACATATGGTCTTCTGTCAAGGGGCCTCCCAACAGCAGGAGATGTTACTAACCATATGTGTTGCAATAATCAAACATGCCGGGCTCAAACCGAGTCCTGTGCCAACCAAAGGGATGCTGTTGAGGCTGAGTAATGGATTCAAACTGCAATATTCTTTAAAGAATATAACTACTGTACTCTTTAACTTGTGCAAGTGAACAATCAGATTCACCATATGAATTAAACATTTCAGTTGCTAAAAAACAAAAACAACCTCAGGTACAGAACTGAGTCAGCACTCGAGTTCATAAGGGGATGTTCTGAAAAGCTACTGATTTACTGAAATGGATGTACATCCTGCTCTCTGCTCACTCCAGAGCAGCTTTCCTTTGCCTGGGAGCTTACTTTGGTGGGTCCTAGAAAGCAAGCTAAAGTATGTGTTGAGTAATAACTAAATTCAAGTTTAACAGCTCCAATAGTGTAGTACCAGCTCAACCCCCAGTTTAGACAACTCTTTGGTAAATTCTCAAGATCTGCAACACTTCAAATCATTCAGTTTAATTATCCCTACCCAGCCAAGGATCCGAGTTGACATTTTAGGGCCTTCAGGCATAGCTTGAAGTAGCTTCTGTAACACTAACGATCACCTAACTGATGCTAATCCCAAATCTCCACACTATACTTTGTTCTCAGAATTAAATGAAAAAAGAGTGATAATGGAAAAGATTCCGTCTTCTCCCACATATATCACCTGATCAAATGCTCCCAAGCTGCAGGCATGCTTTCCACCAGGGAGGAGAGTTGTAGCCCTCTGGCCCTTCTTGGCAGGGACAGGCAAGAAGGATTTTGTCTAGGAAGTGCTGTGAACAGAGCAGGGAGGAAGCTGGGTGGAGGTGCCTATGCCAGTGTAAGCAGCAAGGAGGGTCAGAGCAGAGCAGCACAGCTAAGGGAGCTGCACTGCCCCATTTCAGCATTTCACCACTGTCATCATGTCCCACTAGGGAACCAGGAGCTGCAGGCTCTCTCCCCTCTCCCCATTTGACCTGTTGGCTGGAGCTCCTAGTTGCTAGCTTAGCCCTCCTCCCAGCCTGGGCACATTCTCCCCCCTTTCCCAGAGGCTCCCTGTCCCAGCAGGCACCCCATCTTCATGGCAGCAGGTGTCCCAAAGGGGAATCATCACTTCTATTGGAAAATAAAGCCACCACAAGAAAGGGAGCATGAGCAGCACATTAAAAATAATTTGCAAAGAAGGCACCCTAAACCATCTTTACATCACCTGTCCCACAAGTTCCCAACCTGGGCTCACAATCTACTTTCTAAAGACCTCCCATCATCTAGATGAATTCAATATTAGAAGTCAGCCTAATCCATGTGTTGCCCAGCACTGGCACATGTTCAACACTGAGTTTCGCAAGCAAACTAATGGAAACCAGGAAATTAGGAGTCTGGTTAATAGAGGCAAACAACCACTGATCTGTCCTCCAGAGCTGGCAGGGGCAGGAGATGACACAAGAATACATCTTGTACTTCCTAGCTTTGGATTACTCTCATTCCTGCCTTGTACAGCCCAACAGCTTGGCTCGCATGGAGAGCGTTGAAGAGGACAACAGAGAAGACTGTTCTCAGCTTTCCACACACATGTTGGGCAGCTTCCAACCTCCACCTTCTGGAGCAACCCCTCTACAAATCTCAACTGACAAACAGCATGAGAAAGGGGTTTAGATCTACAGAAAAGCACTCACACCACTGTCAAGCGTTAAGCTCTTACAACACAACTCTTTGCAGAGCTTTACCTTATCTGAATGCAATATTCAACAAACTGTTACAGGTGTCATGGAGTCACATGAAATAGGTGTTAAGTGGCTGATACTCACTGGGTTCAATCAAACCTGAGGTTTAATTTCTCATGAACTTCTTTAAGGAGAGGGGAAAAAAAAAACCCCACGTCAATTAAAAAAAATGCAAAAAGTAAACCCCAAGGTTAATTTTTAAAACACATCACTGAACCCAATCAGCCCATTGCTGTGTGAATAACAGTAGCAACAAAAGAGAGGAAATGTGCCCTTTGTGTAGTACTCACTGACCATATTCCATACACTTGGACAGCATTTACAGGAAAGAGACTGTTATTTCCTATCCTCTTAAGGACATTATCGTGTTCTTTTTGATGGGATGTGAAAGTCCCAGAAAGGCTAGCATTCCAAACCAACAAAAAAATACCCCAGGACTTTGTGATTAGCAAAAAACAGTAAGGCCTGTGGAAACATTTCCAATGCCTGTGTGCCAATAAGTCACCTTCCTTGCTCCATGTTCTTAGTTTTTAAATGTTTAAACAACATAAAGTATGGTAAGTGTAAAAGCATAATCTGCTCAAAGCTTAGTTTCCAGCACAAGCTACACTTCAGCAAGTACCCAAAACTGCTTTCTAAAGTGCTAAAAAACATGGTACATGAAGGCAATTTTCTGTCAGCACAGCATTGTACTATGCTCAAGATCTTCCCAATAGCATCAAACCTTCACATATCTGTGCCTTTTCTGCTCTTCTGTCCCTCTCTAAGCCACTGCTTCAGACATCCCTGGGCCTTCTGCACTTGCTCTGTCTCAAAGACTGCTCCTGACCCTACGTGCCTTAAAGGTGTTCATGTTGTTTTATCCACGTTAAGGAAATTCCCCGGGAAAGTTAAACTCAGTCCCAAGCCTGAGATACATAAACAGCATGAGACCAGAACAAGATACCTGTAAAAGCTAGAGCACTTGGCCAAGGAATAGAAAGCTGCCTCTGCACACACAACTAACACTTGCATGGTCTGTTCTGAGCTGAAAGCATCAGTAATGTATAAATTTGGGGTAGGCAGAGAAGAAAACATCCCAGCTTTCCTTTCTTTCCATTGGTCCACCCTGGATGGAGCGCATAACTCTAGGAGGTTATGCTTCTACATCTGCTTTACGCCTTTACTAAGAAATAAGCCATCTGCAAGAGCAAACAGCTCTGCTTCTACCGCCGAGCAGCAGCAGCAGCGGCAGCAGCGGCAGCGGCAGGAGAGGCCGCCCAGGGCCCGGGCACTGCGCTCAGCCCAGGCGCGCCGCTACTCTATCGGAGGGCGCCACCTGGTGGCGAGTGTCAGGCGGCGCCGGCGCAGCGCGGTCCCCGCTCGCTGCATCTCCCGCAGCGCGGAGCACAAACACCTCCTGCAAGCACGCCTTGCCACCAAGCCTGACACCGGGAAGCAAAGAAGCGTCGGTGCCACCGGGGTAGCTGCCACAAGCTCGGAAGGCATTCCTATCTGCTGCCGATAGAAGAGGTGAGCTCTGGACCTGCTTCCTGACACACTGAAACACTCTGTAATTTTATCTTTACTGTAAAAATACTTTAAAATACAAACTCTGGATATCAGAGGAAACCCACAGATTGCATAAAGGGAAGGACATTTAAGCCTTCTTAGTCGTTTCCCTCAATTCCTATCTGTCTGCACTTGCCCCTCTAAACTGTGCCATGCATGTCAGCCATCACTGAATCACAAGGGCTGGAAGGGACCTTGAAAGATCACCCAGTCCAACCTGCCAGAGCAGGACCACCTAGAGTAGGTCACACAGGAACTCATCCAGGTGGGTTCTGAATGTCTCCAGAGAAGGAGACTCCACAACCCATCTGGGCAGCCTGTTCCAGCACTGTCACTCTCACAGTGAAGAAGTTTTTCCCTTGTGCTTCTTTGGAACCTTTTAACATTTCAGCTTATACCCATTGCCCCTTGTCCTATCATTGGACATCACTGAGAAGAGCCTAGCTCCACTCTTCTGACACGTGCCCTTTACATATTTGTACACATTAATAAGATCCCCAGCTCCCTCAGCCTTTCATCATAAGGGATAAGCTCCACTCCCTTCGTCATTTTTGTAGCCCTGCCCTGACACAGCACGCAACAAGGATAACTGTGCAGGAACCACCTCTGCAGACCTAAAGTCAGCCTTTTCAGAGAGGGATTTTTGCAATCATTCCACACCAATCCTCTGTCACAAACCTTTAAAGAAGTGTTTTACTTTTTCAGTGACAAAACTCAATCAGATGGAAAAACACAACAGAACTGATTCTGCCTCATGATGCTCAAGGCTGGTACCTTCCAAAATAAACCATGAGTTGCAGCAGCTGTTTACCTGAGCAAAAAGAGCCTAAAAAAATGAAAACCTGAGGCACTAAATATTAAATCTAGATAACGTTTGTAAAAAATTCATGAGTCAGATTTTTAAAGCAATTGCTATGTATTGGGATGAATTCAGATTCTCATCATGATGTGCCAGGGGAAACAAAACATTGCTGTCACCAGCTGAAGACTCACGTGATACTGTAGGTTGTTGAGTTTTCTCTTCTTTTTGTAAATCCAACGGGCAGTGTTCTCAGGTCAATGTTACACTTCCGAGCTTTGTTTCTCAAGCAATACAACTAGTAAAAAATAAAAGCATTTCTTCTTGAGAAATGTGAATAATATACTCAAAACTGGAAAGTTAAACAGTAAGATAATAATGTTGATTCATGGGAAAATTGTGGAAAAGGCCATGTTTAAGGAATTACTTTCTCTGACTTTGTAAAAAAACCATGAGTGAAAAAGTAATAAAGTTTCTGGACTTAGTATCTGAAGCATTTTTATGTGAGGTGTTTCCATGGTTAAAAAGTAACCTACTGATGACCTCTTTACAGTAAAAGTTCTTTAAGACACTGTGAAAGCCACAAACAGCCCTTGTGGGTGTCATATCACCCACAAAACTGTTTGTTGGGCTACAACCCTGCTAGAAGGGATCCACATGCTCCACCTCAGCTACTCAAATTCCAACTGGAAGGCAGCACTAAGGGTATGATCCCATGGACACTAGTACCACACCCCAACTAACTTCTGCTTGAGCAGCATCTCACCATGTTCAACACAGGTTTTCAAGACATAACAGTCCACACACACAAACAAGGTACAACTTCAGCCTGAGAGAAAGTTGGAGTCGTCAACACGAGTCCTCCCCAACCCAGTGTTACAGTTAAAGATACCTTCACAAGGCTGCAAAACAACATGGCTGTGATACCTTCCTGTTATGTATCAATGAGTAAAAAGTATTTTGCAGTGGATTTGGGGGTTTGGTTTAGGGTTTTTTTTCCCTCTTTCTTTATCATCATAGGACTTTCAGGAAATGGCATATATTTCTATGACCTCCTCCATAATGCTTACTAGAATTGGAGGAGTTTTAACAAAAATCCCCTCTCACCTTCAGAAGGCTGGCATTTACTCCATTGGATTTAGTCTGTGCAGAACTCTAGCAGCCTTCATTTGGTATATGGGGAAGTAAGGAAGAATTTTTAGGCAATTAATAAATCCATTGTTTATCTGTAAGTTTTGTACTTAAAAATTCCAAAAAAGTTGTGGAGGTGGAAGGAAATATTCAGGCTTTCTTAACACACATCCACCACCAAACAACAAGAGCCATCATGAATCAAACTTTAACAATATGCACTGTCAGCAATTTATTGTTCTAAGTAATTTGGACCTAGCCATCAACATCGTTACAACATAAACCTAGAAGCCTCTAGGTCTCTAAAACTCAGGGTCATTCACACCCTCATAAGAGAGCTATCAGCTCTGAAATCTGGATTGGGACTGCCTCAGTGGGAATTCAAAGGTAGTCAACCCTACTTCCAATACACCAAGCTGCTAAATTAAAACTTACAATTTTCTTTGCTGCGGGACTGTGCACAGTAGGGTGTCGAGCAGCAGCATCAGCTGTCCTTCCCACATCTTCCAGGAAACGATAATCTGAAGGTAAAAACAGAACGAGGAAAAATGTAGCGACAACCTAGTAAAAAGGATGACTTTTGAAAAGCACAAAGAGCGTTCTTACCACTCAAAAGGTTCAAGTCAGTAAATTCATTTACAGAGACAAATGCTGTTTTATCCCTGACTCCGTTGCAGCTCAGTGCAAGCTTATGCTTCTTTACACACAACAGACTGAAATGACAAACGGGAAAACATTAACGTGCCAGCTTCAGCATACGAGTGGGAAAAATTCCAAACAGCTTAATTCCCATAACAGATACCTGCACGAATATTTCATGCAACGTGGACATCTGTACTTCGCTTCCTCTTCACTACATGTTTCACATCTGTAAGAAAGAAAAAGTACTTCTTAATAACGTGGCATCTTTGTGCCTGACTGGCCCGGGAAGGTGGCTGCTCCATAACCAGGCATTATGCCATCAGTTGGCACTTTCAGGAAAGGTTGTCTGAATCTTGAAAGAGGAAAGGCAATATACAGATACCTTGGGTTAGATAAAGTGTCAGACAGAAAAATGCTACCTACAGTGAAGATCTCCCAACACATACAGGGGCATTACCTAGATTAAAACACAGTGCAGCTGCTTGAAAGAATAAAAACACATCCTAACTGCAGATTTGGAAGCATAGCAAGGCTGTACCAGTTTATGCTTTGTGGCTTGGTTGTATCCGTGCTCTTCTGCATTTATCCCACCTACAACATGCATTGTATGATGCTGGCTTACAGAGCTCCCAGTTTGAGGTAGATGAAAATGTTAAGGATTCACACTAAAACCTGAACACTGCACCCTGTTTTTTCAATAAAACAGAAAAAGCATGACAATATCATCAACAAACCTTTCTTTCTGTCTGTTAGGAGTGCAAACCTCAGCCAGGGAATCTAAGGCATATTGTGCAGCCTTTATGAATACATCTCACAACTATTTGTTAGCTCTTAAAAAAAATCAGCTACAAATACAATCTTCTGCTTGCTAGGCTGTTACAAGAGATGCTCTTCCTATCCTTAGGAAAAAGTTCTTGGATGTGTCACCTGAAATAATTGTTACTTTTCATTTGTTTTAACTCTGACAAATGGAGCAGGGAAATATCCCTCCTCCTGCACTATAAACTTTACAAGAACGGCACAAACTCACTACTTTCAACTACTCGGGGAAAAATGTAACCCTCCAAATATGCTTCTCCCCATCCCCACCATGCGCTCGGTGCCAGCTGCCAGCGGAGGTGTGAAGGTCAAGCTCGGCAGTACCACCTGCTGACGAGAAGGCGGCTCTGTATGCTGTCACCATGAAGAATTACTGCAAAAACCCCGCACTTTGTACGCTGCAAAGCAGAAATCGGAATTACTCTGAACACGCATTCCTTTTTCCTTTAATCTCTCCGCAGTGCCCTATGTATGTACGTCAGTTCGGCTGCTGCACTATGCCACGCGTTCCCGGCGAGCAGACCGGGACGAAACTCCCCCCACGCCCAGGAACAGTCCCCCTCGCTCACACGAACGTGCCCGGTCCCGCCCAGCGCAGCGGCGGCCGTCCCCAATCCGAGGAGCGATGCGAAGGCGCGGGGGCCGCCGGGCAGAGGACAGCGATGCCGCGCACCTCGGGGCCCCTGCGCCGGGGCGGGTGGCGAGCCAGGGCCGGCCCTGCGCCGCCTGCAGCAGGCCCTGCCGAGCCCCCGCGAGGCTCGCGGCGGCGCTGCGTGCGGCGAGACCGGCGCAGCCGCTCCCGCCGGCGGCCCCACGCCTTCGGGGAGCCCCCGGAAGCCGCTCCCGAAGCGCCGCCGGCCGCGAGGCTCGGTGGCCGCGCAGGAGGCTCCCCGCAGGAGACGTGTGGGGGCTCCCACTGCCCTCACCCTTACCTCTGCAGGGACATCTTCCGCCCCGCCCGCGGCCGCTCGCCGCCCGCGGGTCCCTCCTGCTCCGCCATGGCCGCGCCGCGCCCCTCCCCACGCGGCGCCCGGGGGGCGGGACCGGCCGCGGCCTCTCCTGCGCGGCGGCGCCGCCTGGCGGCCTCCCGCTGCCGCACCGCCGAGGAGCGCGGCTGGCTGTACCGCGCCTGCCTCCGGTGCAAAGCTCCGCTGCTCGCCTGCTGCTTAAATGGATTTGTAACCAGCACAAAGAGCGATAAAAGGGCTCCGGCAAAGACTGTAGCTCGGGGCTCGCTCTAAACTTCATGGTAATGAAGCAGGCGACCACCGCAGAAAGCACAAAAATGAACCGCAGGGTACAGCTGCTTTTTAACATTACGGGACAAAATTGCACGAGATCTGTGAGAGCTCTTTCAGGCGCTCTAGTAAAGATGTCCTAGTATAAGAGACTTTCCAAAATACAGACTGCACCATACACAAGAATATTGCCAAAGAATGCTTTCGTTCAAATGCCTCTGGCAACCTCCGGCTCAAGTGACATGGTACTTTATTATCCATCAGCGCCGCACTGCACAAGTTCATTGTGTCATTTGCTTGGGAAATGCACTTATTGACATCTGAGCAGCCTTATCATACTTACAACTCTGCTTCTAAAATAGGGAATTTCTCAGATACCCTAATGTAAGCCATAAATACAGGCTATAATTTCCAAAAATTAGGCACACTAATAAAAATACGAGGCAGAACCTTTTCTAAGAGAGTACATTCTTAAAAAAAAACCAAAAAATCAATCCATGTCATACCACCAGCTCCACAATCAAACCAAGAGCAGATGTCATGTGATACTGTCCCATAATCACAGAATCTTAAGGGGTGGAAGGGACCTCGAAAGGTCATCTAGTCCAACCCTCCTGCCAGATCTGGGCCGTAGGTCAGAGGGTAATGGTCTTGACAATGCACAAATGAGGCATTTTCTCTAACCTTTACCATCACTCTGCAATCTTGCTTTGTCTTTAGTTTTATCACATTTTCTCAAACAGACAAAACTAAGGCTTCAATATAAAGTGTAAAACAGGATATACTTGTATGATACATTGAAAAAGTAAACACTGTAACGTGGAAAAGTCTCACACTATTCCATGGCACAAAGTGTGTGCATTTCCCCTAGGTAAAAGAAGCATTGCCACTTAAACCTGTTCCAGAGGATTTTCATTGTTACTAAGAATGAGCTATACAATAAGAAACCAAATAGTAAAACACAAACAGATGGCTTGGAAGCTTGTTTTATTATACTTTGGTAAGTGTGGTTTCCTGTGGATCAAGGCAGGGTCAAGCTGTCGGAACATTGCTCTGCTCCTCAGCATAGTTTGGTATCACCTTGCCATGTACTGCTGAGCACACTTTGGATTGACAATAGATATAAATTATATAAATTTATATAATTATGAAGAATGCTTTTCCTAATGGTAAAATTGTTCTTTTTTTAAGAAAAAAAAGATGGCTGACCATTTTAGGTTTGATTTTTAAAAGCAAAATGATCTAATAACTGTGCAAAAGCTGATTATCATTTAACAACAGTCACTCAGAAGACATGCTGTAAATTTTTGCCAAAAGTTACAAAATGTTTACACAATATATTACCTTAAGATGCCTTTGGCATTAGAAATGTTAACAGAAATACGGAATCTAAAACTCAAAACTACCGTGGATAGCTCTTCTACAACAATTTTTACAATGGCTGTAAAGTGAACTGTTCTGGCTGTATGCATCATATGCAATGTGCTGTCTCACGTACCATTTCCATAACAGTACACAAAAATATTTTAAACAAGAAATCCACATAAATAATGTTTTCATTGTAGTGAAGTATGTGACCGCCGATTTAGAATAAGTACCTTTCCAACAGAAACGTATCCTGATGTAACCAGCACATACAGTCTGAAAGAGAAAAAGGGACTCGAATAATCTCTGCTAAGGCCACAAGCACCTTGAGTTATACAGAGCACCAAGGCAATACGGACTGGAAACACAGAAGAGGTAGTGTGCCATCTGTTAAGATGAATGTCCACAAAGGACAATAATAAAACAATGTTTAAGAAAAGAAGATATATTGTACTGTGATGTAATTCACTTTTCATATATAAGCTATTGCACATTTAGGAGCATTAGCCAGTATTGCTCCTTAGTATTGTACGTCTCCAGCTTTCCTCGGGATGGGTTTTTTTTGCAGTGCTGTTAAAGGGGTTGCCAAGAATACCAGAGGTCCTGAAAAATTCCATGTTCAGATACTCAGTTCCAGGAAATTATGCAAGAAAGCACCAACAGTGGTATTTTTTAAGAAAAACACTTTATGAAATTGTTGTAGTTGATTCTTTTCTTTTTCAATGCTCTTTCGTCTTCGGAGGAAGTCTTTGTCTTCCAGAGGTTTTTTAACCAACACTGTTTAAAATGATTCTTCAGTTTTCTAGTAATTTTGTCTTTAATAGATCGTGACTTTTATATTCAGTCTATGCAGCAATCCATGATGAACCCAAAGAACCCAAAAAAGCTAAGACAGAAAGCTTAAAGGAAGCACACCGAACCACTTTCTATGAAGTGCTGCTGTCCTGGTTTGAGATGAGGAAGAGCGTTAATTTGAACAACTGGAAGCTGGTTAGTGTCCTGAGTGTGAAAAAAGAACTGTGTCTTACGCCAGCTGCCATCTTCAATCTGCAACACACAGAAGCAGAAGATTAGATTCGTATCAAAGATGAGCTTCAAAACATGAAAGGGAATTGTGCCTGTGGACTGAGACAAGGAACAGAAGCGTACAGTAACATTTCTTCTCCCAGCAGTTCCCAACGGAACTGTGTAATTTAATAGATGCCATTTCTCCTACCACAGGTACTCGTGGCAAAACAGTAAGAATATGGCTGGAGCAGATGCAGACAGAGCACAACACACTCAGAATGGAGCACCTAACACTTTTGCAAGCAGTCCTGGGCTCATAGAGACTCTTAGCTCTCTTGGTAAGCGTGCCTCCAAATCTGAACAGTAGGCCTCTGGTTATGAAATCTACAGGCTCTTGAATGACTTTGTAGACCCCTGAAGAATAATCACGAGGAATGAGAGCTGCATTTTTGCCGTGAGCTTTGTATTGTTTATTCTAATTCTTTAAAAATCTCACTAAAAATTTGATACCTCATTAAAATTATGAAAGAACATTATAACATCATCTGAAGTTGGGAGTGGTGTTTGCTATTACTCTGTTATTAAAAACCATCAAGTACTGTGGACACCACTAAAAAGTGAAATCCCTGCAGAGAGGGAAATGTGTGAGATCCTGCGGCAGATCTGTACAATACATTGTTTCCCACAGAAAGAGTTACAGACCTCCTAGAATCTCACAGAAAAATGGTACTTCTCAACAGCCAGCACTGAATGCCTTACTTTTTCTAAGGGATTAAACCAGTCTCACATAGACTGGGAGGTGGGGATAAGGGGCTTTAAAGGCCAAACCTTTTATACGTGACACAGGATAGAGCATCTCATTAGTGTGTGCGAATAAAGGTTGGAAGCCTAAGCTCCAAAGTGCCTCAGAAAAGCCACTTTCTGTCTTGAGATTAAAAATCTCACTTGTATGAAATTTTTTTATGTAACCCTGTATTGCTGTGGAGCCAGTATACCATCTGTTGTTACTGTAAATGAAAGTGGAACTATAAAATACTGCTGTATTTCATAGTGTTCTACCAAGACATTTACCAAATGGCTCACATCTTGGTGAGTGAAGTAAATCTGATAAGTGAAGTAAGTCTGAAAAATAACAAGTTCTTCCAATTTTTCCTAGATACAAATATGATTTAATATTTTAGTTAGCTATGGAGTCCATTTCCAAGCATCATTATCTTAATAAATAACAAAACAAGTTGACCTATTGTTGATGAATTTAAAGATATTTAGCAGTCTAAGAAATAGTTTCGGGCCTCTTTGAATCTGAGATTTCATATTAGATACCCTCAACAGAACTCTTACTGAAGCCTGAATTTTCAATTTGAGAGAAACTGTTCCTACAGTTTCCTGGAGGATGTCCTGATCTCACTCCAGCATCTTAGTGAAATCTTGAAATACAGACTACTCAATGCAAGAAGTATAGACCATCCTGTACTGCTGTGGGGGCTTTCACATAAAAAAGTTGGCATCTAGAGACATATGCAGAACAATATAAGAAATAAGCTTCAAGAAATGTGAATGCTAAATGATTGTTATTTATTTGCAGAAGGTCAACAATGTCTAAATGGTAACTCCATTATGTTTTTAATAATGCTAGTGGTGAAAGTATTTACCATGCATTCATCCATAAGCACCGTGGGTTCAAGTAGCGTGTTTGCTTTAAATATTTGACCATTCCATCCTTTGAAGCTAACAGACATCTTCTGGCCTCCTGATTTATTTAACCCCCACATTGGTGTGTTCAGACAATGCACTGTGATGCTCTGGGTTGCTTCTGAGCTCAGTAAATGAAGGAAGTTCATCTGGACTTTTCCAACGCCGAACTCCAGCTAAGTTCCAAGAGAAACACATTGTTAGGCTTATGAGTGGATTATGCTGAATGGCCCCAGCAGCACAAAGAGTCATGTATATCAATGTGAGGTGTCCAGGGGAAGGAGAATGTATATATGTTTATACATTGGAGTCAATGCCAAAGAGAGCTGTTAGGTTCTGTTACAGTGATTATTATAAACAGAAGATTTCATCAGATGTTTTCAAAGCTTAAATATAAACCTTTGCTAATGCCTAAGACAGGGTTGAAACACAGGTTGGCAGCAAACACTACTTTCGAATAAGGAAGTCAAAACAAATTACTTTGATTCAAAGATGTTATTAGCAGCAGTATTTTAACTGCAGTCACATTATTCTGATGTTTAATCATCTTAGGCAACAGGTTCTGGCAATACCTACATCCCATTACAAATCAAAATGTTCTTCTGCATACTTTGATTTTAGGCAGAAAACGTAGTTACTTGTTACTCAGGAACTCCAAGACTAGGTCATATTCAGGGATCTTTCAAATGTAGGAACTGTATGAGAACTTTATGATATTTCTGGTGCTCTTCAGTGACTACAGTGTATATGCAAAACCCTCTTCCCTCAGGTTTAAGGACTACATGTAAAGAGGAGCATGGACTAATGATATAAAGGAAACCAGTCTGTGCCTAACGGTGTTTAAAAGTAGCTAAGTGTTGAAAAGTGCTTATAATTTTCTTTCTTCCCACTGCAATGACCTCAGCATCTTTACACTTCGCTCCCCTGAGTGGTGAGTTACTGATGTAGCTTAGAAGCATTTCAGGCTTACTTCTATGGCTCGGATGGAAAAGTAAAATAATGCTTTCAGCATGGAAGTTGAACAAAGTGAGAGCTACACTAATATATTGTCTCTGGAAAATCTGTAACTTCGGTAATAGAATATATAATGTGTCCATCCACAACGATGCCCATTAAAAAAACCAACCCTGAAATCTAATATATTTTCATAAGTTAGGTAAATAGCTATTCATTTGTTCAGAGTTCCAGCACAGATACATTCTTTCTGGAAGCAATGCATACCTTTGTCACAGACTGTGGTGTTAAACATGTCTGACCACCTGCAGTGAAGTTGCAGAAAACTTCAATAGCATCAGAAGGACATCCAATATTTGGGTCAATCCAGTATTTTCCTGTTAGTATATAATCCCATGAAAAATAAAACCAAAGTATAATTGTTACTAAACAATTAGTTAAAATAGTGATACTTTTGGGCAAGTATTAGATATATTACCACCATAGATTCACTGTGAAATAGAAGGAATGTGAAAGTTTTCTGTTGTTATAGTTCTACTACTAAAAGATATTGAGAAAAATTATCATAACCATTCAGTTTGAATTACATACACAATACATTTGAATATTGTCATAGTTTCAGAAGTATTTTATCTTTCTTCAGCTAAGTAGTGAGAACAAACAGTATTTCCAAACTTCTCTTTCTGTATTAAAACTAAACTTTTTCTCTTTGGGCCTGGCTTTAAACAGACAGTATATTCAGGAATCTAAAATAGCAATCCAAATTCTCTCTCTCTCACAGCATCCTGAAGATCCTTTCTTTCTCCACTATCTTTCTGCCACTAGAGACTTCTACGTGACATACACTAGGGAAGGTAATAAGGAGTATTTGCCATTGTGAATCCATGGAATTTGGTCCAATAAAAGAAACAGGACACATACAAATTATATCAGAATTTAGCTTCCCTTAATTTATGGCCAGATATGGCTCTACAATTTATAAAGGTACATGTGCATCCTTTGAAGTGGAGACTGTGTCAGTGACCTCTGTGGCCCTTGGACTGAGATTTGTTTAGGAGGGCACAGTTCTAATAAGGGTTAGGCTTATCTCTACTAGATTCTTAAGTAATTGATCCATCCTTATATATGGCAAAGAACAGCGATTTCCTTGTAACCTCTAACTTTATTTCCCATTTCTTCCTTAGATTATTAATACTAATAGTTGATTACAGGCATATTTACAGGTGTTTATTATGTTATTAGTCACTGAAATGGAATTATGTCATGGTACTGACATTACAGGTTTAAATAATTATTTCCTATTTGAAATATTGATTCAGGATCTTCTAGGATACAACTACTGTCAGTGTGTCTGACAGTGGTAGTGTATTGTGTACAGTTTTCTCATTAGGAATCTAGAATTTGAACCACACAAAATTCATTACAAGATTAGCTATAAATACCTGGGAAACTTATGTTCACAACATTGGACTTTGTTTCTGGACACTTTTGTTTACTTATATATAATCTGTCTCTAATACACTATTAGATAGCTACATACTTTAATCTTTTACCTTAAATAAAGATAAAATAAAAATAGCTGTGACAGGCACACTGTAAGAGAATTTTAATATATAAAGTAACATTTGGAAGCAACACATTTCAAAGCCTACTTGTGTTCAAGCTTTAATAAAAGTGGGCACTTACCATCTGAAACTTTACGCTCACAGTTAAGCAAATCCCTGCAGATGCGTGCTGGGTTATCCCGTGTGCCAAGAGGGTTCTTGATGCTGTGCAGTAAATTGCTAAGGTAGTGCAGCGTTTTGAATATCTCTGTACTGTGATCTAGTAAAGTTACTTCAGTATTCTGGTATTTCTGCCAAGGGCCATTAGCAAATGTGTTACCACAAAAAAGTATCATGACAACATTATATGCAGTAAAGGTCAAATGGCCATTGAGTAGCCGGACAGTTGCAAAGTATTTATAATGCATGCAATCAGCCATATAAAACAGAGTAAAAATGGCATAGCCCCATAATAAAATTAGTACATTTTATTAAAATTATCAGAGTTATGAATTTGCAGGTAGATTAAGATCATGCAAATATGTCATTTGTTGACACAAAAATGCACATGGAGGAAGAAAAAAAAGAAAGAAATTAATGTGTTTTTTAAGTATACTGAGCAGCTTCAGATTTTGGACAGTGAAAATTCCCCTTAGGCTTAACCTAGAAAATATATGCAATGCATCTGACTTCACCCACGCAAGCAATTTCCTTGCAATCAGTGGGACCACACACTTGCATGTATGTCGGTACTTTTTGGATCAAGGTCTAAATGCTGCTCTCATTATCCATGGCTGAACAGATACAGCCCGCTGTGTGTGATAGTCAGTACATTTCCATTACTGCTAATCATGCTAAAAAGGCAGAAATGCTGCTGTTCTTCTTAACTTCAACTTTATCTTATAAATCCTAGCACGTTTAATTATAGTCTGTAGTAATTACATGCTGTCCATGATTCACTTTAAGTCTCTTAGAGAAGTCTTGTTCCGTCCTCAAAAAGTAGAACTATAGTTGCATGCCCTACATGAGGATGTAAATACATCAAAATTACCTCCATCTGCAGCGCAGCATTTGACTCAAACAAAGCTTGAACAGCAGCACTGATGTCCACTTGTTTCTGACAAAAAAATGTTTCAGAGTGTAAAAAAATGAATAAGAATATTCTAAGGTGCAGGTGGCAAATGCTTTGAGCACTGGAGCAACATATATGATAGCTTTGCTAGTTTGTCATTTTAGAAAACACTTTGCTGTAAACTCTTACTTTTAAAATAGGATCCTCCCTTCCATTTCAAACAATGCAAGCATACACACAGAAAAATCATATTTGGTTTTTATTAGTACCCCCATACCGAATTGAAAGATCACACTCTTGGAACCTGAAAAAAGAGACTATAATAGTTGTTACAGACTGATATCCCAACTTATTCCTTCCAGACACTCCATTGATATACTTCAGAAAGCTGATCTAGGCAAGTGTGAAAAGGTGTTATTACTTTACAGAGAAGCACAGAAAGAATATCTCAGTGAGCCATCATCAGCTGACAGATCAAAGTAGTCTTCATGATGGATGAACAAATACTGACTGCTTTGAAAGAGAAAGGAGAAGCTTTCTCTGAAGGAGAAAGCCTGTTTCTTGCATGTCTTTATTTCCTATACTTTTCACCCACATTTTCTGCACTGTGTGATGTATATACCAGAGACAGACAATGGGTTTATTTATTTTTAAAGAGTTAAGTCACTCATACAAGCATCTAGGCTCTCAGATTACATGTATCATTACAGCTTTATGACACTTCAGTAGTGAGTCTGTCTTAGTGGGTATAATCCCACAACAATCTCGCTGTGTACATATAGGGAGAACATCGGGACCAGAAGTAGCACACAATTTTCCATTGCTATATTTCAGAGTGTTAAAATACAGAACAGGAGAAAAACATTTTGGAGTATGCCCTTGAGTGTTGCCTGCTGAGAGGTCAACAGTGTGGCAGAAATGTATTACTATAGTGACTGAAGTTGTAGAAAAATGTATTTGCACTTTCTGTGCAGTGATGGAACAAGCGATACATTTGAAGAGGATGCTGCTGTTTTCATGTTCAAAAAGGACTGTATTGTAGGTTAGAGTTGTTACAGAACTTACTCGTGGTCCTGGTGGTCCAGGTGGCCCCTGGAAAATGAGAGAAACCAGATATTAGATGCTTCACGTGTTTATATGATGCAATCACAATGGAAAAATACAGGCTTGTTATTTTAAGCACTTACAGGTGGTCCTGGCTGGCCCTGAGGTCCCTGAGGCCCCTAGAAGAAATGGAAATAAAATACAAGTTATATATGTAAAACCAGAGATATTCATTTATGTATTTCTTAAATCTCAAAATGCCACAATACGTACAAAGAAGATGTGATATTAGTTTTGGTAAAGCTGTGGATGATTAGTTACTACTGTTAAAGTACCATACTCTGTTAATGTGAATATTCCTGCTAGAATTGCTGCGTCTGATTACCTGTTTATCCAATTACTGACTTTTGATTTTAAGGGAACATTAGGAGCCATACCAAGTATGTGCTATACCTTGTGTCAGCATTATATTCATTTTGCCAGTACAAGCACTACAAGGGGAGAATGATCACAAAAGCATCGTAAATAATGTTACGTGTAGCTGTGAAAAAATATCTGATCTGCTTTACTCCATGAATATCTGCTAGACATTTATTGTCTTATCAACAGTGTCAGTTCTCAGCCAGAACATATGTTCATTGTTTAACAGTGACATTATGGGTTCATATTCAAGAAGTTCTGCTGTTATTTCCTCATCATAAGTGGTATCATTTTAGCGTGTAGGATGATGCAGTTGGGATGAGAGGAGGAAGAGAAATAGCTCTTTTCCCTGTCTTATGGTGCTTACAATGCACATAGTCTCAATCCAAGTTTTAGGCTTGTCTGAGGGTTGGGCATGGACCCTCCCAAAAACAATAACCACATCAGAATTTTCCTTTGAGTAACTAGTCACATTAAGATGGAATGATTATTTACCTATATTATCAATATACAGTGATACTTGGGTTTGTGAGATTCTCTTCTTCAATCTCTATATGCTCAAAGTCCCTAGGAGCTGCTATAACATAAACAGCAGCAAGAACAGTGACAAGGAAAAGAATATGTGGCAGTGCTTTAATATGAGCAAAGACCTGTATCACGTATAGTAAAACCTTTTAACTTAACTGAGTTAATTTAAGCAAAACATTCTTTAGCCAGTGCTGCTTGTACCAATTATTTGAGCACATTCCAAGCAAAAGTCCTCCTCCACCAATACAGTCACGCTGGTATAAGTCACTACTAAAAGAGAAATAATCTTATCTGACATGACCATGCTGGCAAATACTGTGAAATTGATCTAGTCAAAGAGGTATTAAGTTGTAAATCACTTAATATAGTAGTAAGAAGTATGGCTGCTGGGAGATTTCACAGCAAGATCCATGTGTCACTGCATCATGCCACAACTGCTGAACTTTCACCGTACTTACAAGCTGTCACCAGCAAGAGAAGCTGGAAATGGTTAAAGAATGGCTACACTCAATCCAGCATTAATTTATGTATATTTAAAAAAGGAACTACAAGGCAGATAAGAGTGTCTGAAGTCACTGAGTCCGAATGTATCAGGAGGATACCAGCTGCATTTCTTACTATCGTTAGACAGATTTGTAAGGCATAGTACATAGTAGGTACTGTGGAATCTATCTGTTAGGGGTTACAGTGACCTCCACACTTCTGCCCAGCTTAAGTATCCCTGCACATCATCTGCACTGGCTGTGCCAGAGGGGCTCAGATACTGGATTATGAAGGATGTGAGAAGTGGGGGCAATCATGTAGTTCCTAGCACCAGATCTATACCAACAAAGCTATTCTGAGGAACCGCAAATGGCTTTGAGGCCAGGACTGACATTTTACATGTATTATTTGGAACACAGGGGAGAATAAAATCTGAAGTGATTTCTTGGTGTTTAGAGAGATGGTCTTCCTAAGAGGACCTTAATGACATAAGCTCTAGGGACTGTAAATATTGTCAGCTTTTCAAGTGGTACATCTTGACCCCATGTATTTATGTTTCATCCACTAACAGCTGTACAAAGGGCTCTAAGTCATCTTTTAGGTCATTATTTACTGATATGTTATAAAGATATTAATGACTGGTGTTGGAAAATGGAAATCAAAGAATAAGTCTTTTTAGCATATATAGTAGTACAGAAATCCCTATGGATTCTCTGGCAAATACTTTGCTGCTTTTTACTCTTCTGAGTTGGGTTATTGCCCAGCTTGAAATTTCCTTTAAATCCTATTACTATGAAATAGATATAAAACATTATTGTTGTTATTACTTATTACTGCAAAACAGATGAGAGATGACCTTCACTGTTTTGGGGTAGTCCTTCAGCTCTGGAAATCAACTGAGTTTCACATAGCTACTCTGTTTTACACCAGCTGAGAAGGCTGACCTCCACATTTAATTAACCAGATCAGCAATTGAGGTGCTGTTAAGACTGCTGCAGGATACCTTCAGTTTCCTGTGTATATGTTAGTGGACTATGTGATCATGCTTGATGAAGTATGTTTAGTATAAAATGAAAGAGGAAGTGTGAAAAAGAAACTTGAGAAATGAATTTGACAGTGTAAGGATATATTTGTTTATCTTGGTTAAAGAATTGATTATGCAAATACCAAGTCAAGGCAAAGCACAAAGTCTTCAAACAGTTTGTCCCTAAGTAACCGCTGCTCTCTGATGAATAGATGTCCTTGTTCTGAGTGCTGAGATTTAGACATTCCAGTGGATTTTTCAGATGACTGAATGCTTCAGTTAATATTCTGTGTTCTTGGCATGTGTCACAATTTTAGGACTCAAAAAGTCTTGGGACAAGAACATTTCAAGTATATATGGTTTCTGAGAGAACTGAATATTTTGAAAATCAAAACCTGCACTGTTCCAATGAATTGAAGGTATTTTGCAAAAAAGGAATGTCATTTGTCTTGATTCACTGTCTCCTTGCCAATAAAATCCACATGAAACAAATGTTAACATGGAATGTTATTTATTAACTATAGTGAACTACTTTGGGGGATATTCCATTTCTTAAATGCATTAAAACTCCAGAGGACTGTATCAATTACCTTTACAAGCCTTTAAAATATAACAAAACTGCACAG
The DNA here is from genome assembly GCF_028858725.1 of Colius striatus. Lineage (NCBI taxonomy): Eukaryota > Metazoa > Chordata > Aves > Coliiformes > Coliidae > Colius > Colius striatus. Next base: position 4,802,463 of record NC_084768.1, read on the forward strand.
AGTGTGTTGAAAACCTTGTAGACATGTTATAAGTATTCTTACTGTTGCAGATCACCAAAATAAGGTTAAATTTCATCTTTAATGGATTAAGCTAATTGCTAAATCTTTTACTGGAATGTACAGGATTACCTTTACAAATCTACTTAATTTACCCTTTGATCACATTAGAATTTAAGTGAGGAAAAGCATAATTCCAGTTCCTAAGTACAAAAGCAGAGAATAGAACAGTTAGTTTTAATGTGTTCTTTAATCATTTAATCACCCAATTTGAGTGCTAGTACAGAAGTTCAAAGGCCAAATCCCCAGTCTTTTTCTAATACTGTAAAGCCCTGATTCTCCATTTAATGATAGAGATGCTAAAAGTTGAAAACATGAATAATCTCAAGGACTTTTGCATTTCCATGGTGCCTGTAATTTTATGAGAAACAAAAAGTGATTTTAACAAAAAGCCTGATAACATCTTCCAGTAGAGCAGCGTGATACAAAATACAGAACGGTAGCCACCAACAACTGTAAATCTAAGATAAAACAAGGTAATAGACAATTAAAGGTTATGCATTGTCATATTTTATCTTTTTTTCATCTTGGAGGTAGTCAAGAACACATTACCCAAAGAGATTATACAAACTCCATCCCTGAGTTTCCAAGATCCAGTTGAATAAAGCCTTGAGTAATGTGACTCTTTTAAACAGGAAGTTGGTCTACAAATGTCTTGAGATCCCTTACAACCTGGATTGTACTATGACTCTATATTATAATCCATTATGTGACATGCCATTAAAAAAAACAAACATGAAAACACACTTTTGGAAATGTCAGAATCCTAAAACAAGATTCCAAAATGGATCCCATCTTTTTCTAAGTGTTTCAGTCATGGTGATTTGAAGATTTGGAATTGAAATACAATTTTGATTGAAAAGTTTTAGAAAACTGCTTCTGACTTATAAATTTTTGTCCAGAAATAGCCTACAGGACCTGAACTTTGGCTTCCCACTGACCTCAACAAGGAGACATGATTGTACATTCCATGTTTTCCAGGACATAAAAGGATGTTTCTTTCTAGTAATGAACACTGTACCCCTGATGGGACTACAAACTGTAACTAAAACTTGAGCTGTTTTTTTTAACAGCTCAAAGTTAAAAGTTGAAATGTTTGTGATTTTAGGAGAAATGCCAATATCAATTTTAAAGACATAATTCAGGCTTGGAGTACACAGTTGGCTGAAAATAATTTTCTTTCCTTTGTATCTGAAAATATTTGGAAATAAATCCTTTTCTTGGCTACATAATATAAACTTGTGTATGACCTAAAGTTAAACATTCTGCTTCGGAAGACAGTCTTATGAAATTAGTTCATCTTGATGAATTCCAGAAGTTCTTTAGGAAACAATTCCTTAAACAGCAGCACCAATAAGGGAAACAGGTGTTTCTTGTTCACCATTTTGCATGGGGTTTATTATTATTTTCTAAATATCAGCATTTTCAGCTCAATGATGTCATAGCAATTCTTATGAACAAACAGTAGAAAGACAGTTAAGATGGTTAATAGCAACACAAATGAAAAAAACCCAGTTCTTATTTTGATATAGCAATTATCTCAAGAGGATTAAAATTGAAAAGGAAAGTTCCCTAAGACACATACAACCAACTTAGTTCCAAGCCTTAATTCTTGAAGCAGTTTTTGCAAAACTTTTTTAAGGCAGTTGGGTTGGACTTGTACACAGATGGTTGCTAAAAGCAAAACACAATAAGGCAAGAGAAACAAAATGATTTTAAGTGTGGTGGGATGAAATGCAGGGTAAGAGCAACAGGAGCAAGATGACACTGTCTAGTTACTGGAAAAGGATCCAATTATAAATCTGACATATAAAATATTGTCACAGAATCACAGAATGGTTGGGGTTGGAAGAGACCTCAAGAAATCATCTAGTCCAAGCCCCTGTTAAAGCAAATCCATCTAGACCAGGTCACACAGGAACATATCCAGGTGCGTTCTGAAGTCCTCCAGAGAAGGAGATTCCACACCCTCCCAGGGCAGCCTGTGTCAGGGCTCCATCAGACTTACAATAAAATAATTTTTCCTTATGTTTGAGTGGAACTTTTTGTCTTTTAGCTTTTTTCCATAACCCCTTGTCCCATCACTTGAGACAACAGAAAAAAGTGCTGCTCCATCCTCTTGACATACATATTTTAAATACTTTTAAGTATGAATGAGATCCTCCCTCAGTCTCTTCTCTAGGCTAAATAGCCTCAGTTCCTGCAGCCTTTCCTCATAAGGAACATACTCCAGTCCCCTGATCATCTTGGTGGCCCTGCACTGATGTCTCTCCAGCAGTTCCCTGTCCCTCTTGAGCTGGGGAGCCCAAAACGGGACGCAGGACTCCAGATGAGGCCTCACCAGGGCAGAGTAGAGGGGTGGATGTTGTACTTAGGGAAATGGTCTAGTGGTTGATAGGGCTAGGACAAAGGCTGGACTTGATGATCCTAAAGATTTCTTCTACACAAAATAATTCTATGATTCTGTGACCTGCTGGCCACACTACTTAATGCCCCTAAGATGCCATTTGCCTCTTGGCTATGAGGGCACATTGATGGTTCATGTTTAATTTGCTGTACACCAGAACTTTCAGGTCTCTCTTCACAGAGCTGCTCTCAGAGATATCAGCTATCACTGTATTCATATTCATTGTAAATATGATAATTTAATAGCTTTTTATATAGCCATTATCAGTTGGAGACTTTACTAGCTCTAACAATTTAAATTTATTAAAACAATTTATGAATGTACAAAAACTAATGTCATATTCTCATTGAAAAATAAGAGACAGTAACTTCACAATCAATGCTGTTTACTGCCAGTACAGTTAGCATGCATGACACGGACACTCTTCCTCAGCCCTAGGCTTCTCCTGGACTTCTCCCTCTCCAGACCAGCTGATACAGACATATGAACATGTGTATGCACACTGTGCTGTGAGGTATTGGAGTACTCACAACAAATATGGCAAAGAATTTTTCTTTTAGATCTGAACTGGGACAAATTTGGAGTATGTGGCTGTATGTGATCAGGGCTCATACTGCCCGACAGCTCACACCCACTGCCTGTATCTATATAAGTCAACTTGAACTGGAAAGGGTCAGACTTTTGATCCATGCTACCAGCCTTCTTGTGCTCTCCAGGAGCACATGACTGGCATTCAGAGCATGCAAGAGTACATTCAGTGTAATATGGGAATAGTTTCTACACAGCCAAAAAAATGAAACCACCAAAGTTGTTTTATCTTACCATTTCACCTCTTGTGCCCTTCTCACCTCTCGGTCCCTGTAAGAAAGAGCAGCTGTTAATCCAGTATGCTTTTTAGTCCCCTAGGACTGAAACAAGTAAATTAATAGCCATGGGTTTATGCTGCTCACACAAAAAGTCCAGCCTCATCTGTGGAAATATTTACAACTGTGGAGCTTTCATTTTCTTGTACTATCAGAAAACTAAACTACTTGAAAACACCTGGCGGTTCCTATATGTGGAAAGCAGTTGTTTTCTTCAGATTATAAACATGGTTTTTCTCAGTAATTTTAACTGTCAGGGTTCTCTCTGTCAACCAGCTGTATTCTCTACAATGTGATCCACTGTAATAGACCAGTGCTTCACCATCTTAAGCTCATCTTAACTCGGTACTCTCTGTCACTGAAGAAAACCCCTAGTTACATATCTGCTTTTATTACCCCATTAGTTCTCCTCTTACAATCATATTGGACACTGCTTTTCTATCTCCATGACATTTTTGCCTTATTTTGTACTTAAACAGTGTTTCTGAAGACAATAAAAACCTTACAGTTCTTCTTTGGAAGAATTTTGCATCTTGATGGCAGCATTTTGTAACACAGTAATCTTCATCTGTGTTATTATCAGTAAGAAAGCATTAAACTATTACATTCTAAATGAAGACTATTAAAAGCCTTCATACAAGTACACACAACTGTAAAGTTTTCGTCCTGAGACTAGAAGTGTGCAGAAAGGCTTAAAGTACTGTCTTTTTTCCCCAAAAGTGGAAAGAAGTCTAATTATAAAAGGAACACTTCCTTTCTCATTTCTTTTTCACTTGAAAGTATTTGTATTTATTACTTCTATTGTAATTTTTAGACATTCTCATTCACTCCTATTGATCAGACAGAGGAACTTTGGTGGTACAAAATGCTTCTGAAACTACCTTACACAGCTGGGTAGTCTGCAGACATGAGCCTTAGGGTGCACTTGCTCTGCTTCTGGCACAGGGAACAGGGATGAGGACAGCCAACAAAATGCTTATGTTGTAACAGGGCCCTCGCCAGCACCTGGAACACCCCAACAAGGGCTGGTGGGCACTCCCAGCATGTCTAGAAGGGCATGTCTAGAGTTCAGCCTAATCAACACATAAAAAAAAAAGCTACAATGAAATCAAGTGTGAATATTCTCTAGATGTCTCAGTCCCAAGGCTGAGAAAGAATATTCAAGTAGTAGTTACTATATGTTGTTTTAAATGTTGAGTCACTCACTGCCCCTGTAGCCATGTCCTCTGTGTACTGTCCTTAGACAGAAGGCCATTGCAATGGCTTTCATCCTTGGTTTTTGCTATTTTTTTTCTTTTTTGTATTATAGATGCTGGAGTCACATATGTTAGCTCAATACCATGCTATAACACGAAGATGGTCTTGCTAGTTGCTATTCACAAGTAGAAAAATGAGGAGGTTGCTAATTGTAAAACAGCTTATTAAAATAAAGGTAGGCAAAAGTACCAAACTATACAAAAGAGAAGGGGAACTTACAGGCCTTCCAGCTGGGCCTGTTACTCCATCTTGACCAACAGGGCCAATATATCCCTGTAAACAAGCAACACATTTATTAGTGCACCACGTTTTCAAAATTAAGACTATCCTCATGACGTGTCCTGGTTTAAAGTTGCTCAGCACACAGCCTGACAAATACCCAAATGCCCACTGTGATATTCTCTTTCTGAATACCGAGTGCACGTTGCCACAAAATCAGCAAGGTAGCTCTTTTAATAATTAGCAATATTGGTTTCTGGAAAGCCCACACACTTTCTTTCTATTATATGAAAGCTGGTGCACTAAAACAGTGGAAACTTAAATACTCTGATTACCAAAGACCACATACTTACTGAGCTACCGTCAGCTATATCTTGAACTATATTGTTGGCCACAAGTACTCGTGTAAGGCTGCCAGTAAATGCTGCTAAAGCATTACTTTCCTGTTCCATTTAATTTAGAGCAAACTGCTCATTTCCTATGTTTGCCCTGTTTAACAATGTTTAGAAAAAGAAAGTAGCTATTAGGACAAGACCCTAAAGCTGCTGCTCTGCATCTGGTTTACTAAACTAATTTGGTTCTGTGATGGCAATGGCAGCAGTAAGAGAAGAATAATTTGTAGTAAGGCCTTCCAGGCTGCAACCTTTCCCCCTTTTTCATTTAATGCTGTAAGCATGATGCAGACTCACCAATATTACAAAATGCTAAAGATGCTTCCACACTTTTGGTGAGTAGCAAAGTGGAATGTGATGAAGAATGTGTCATGAGGAATGAGCTAATATAGATTAGTAACCTCAGATAAAAACAAAAATTACTTAAAAAATACTACCTAGGAATCAACAATGCCTGAGCACCACTCTGTCCTACTGCAGGCCAAGTTTGACCCTTTTTTCTTTTGCTGCAAAATAGATTTTTACAGTCAGCACTGTTGCCAGGAAGAAGAGAGAATGTTCAACCCCATTGCACAAAGATATGAGAGTGATAAGGATGCTTGTGTGGATGGAATTATACTAGGAGAGCCACGGTTTGGAAGCAGAGCTTGCTTTTTTCCTTCAAAATTAAAAGCTCAGGTGTGCTTATATATCTGTACCCATGTTGTAACTCCAGTAATGTTGCAATATAAGTTTAAGGCTTCTAGTGGCTTCAGAGTCTCAGACAGAAAATTTTAGAAGGTTTCAGCCTTGTTGATAAAAAAAGAGAGGTGATTCTTTAAATTAAAAACATGCTTCTTGTGAGCCATCCTGACCATCTCCTTCATGGAGTGAAACACTTACAACTTGGCCTGTTGGGCCTTTCGGGCCCAGAATTCCAGCTAAGCCAATGTCTCCTGCAGGACCCTGAAAATGCAAAGGAATAGTTTAATCAAACATGGACATCAGCTATCCACTGGCTTCAATCTTTTGCAATCAATGAAGAATAATTTCTAAGAGCAGTAACTGTGTGTTGTGGTTTTGCCCAGTCAGCAATGGAGCACCACACCAGTCTCTCTGTGCCTCCCATCCACCTCCACCCTCGTTAGGATGGTGGAGACTGCAGCCAAATGGGAGGAAAAAGACAACCAAGGGTGTTGTGGATAGAGACAAGGGCAGGGAGGGCTCACTGCCAATTATGGTTCCATGACAAACCATAACACTGTGAAATACCAAGTGCACCCACCCAGAATGTTTGTCCTTGCACGTGGAGTACACAGTTCTGCCCATAATGTCTCAACAGGTCAGAGAGGTTTTGAACTAATTGTCATTAAAGCTGACCAATTATATGCTTGTGTAATGTCCTTACTCTATAAATGACTTAAGATCTAATAGAAAAGAATGATCACATACTTTTGGACCTGGGAATCCTTGAGAACCCATTAAACCTTGATCTCCATCTTCTCCCTGTAATAGAAGCAGGCATTATTATTTCATGCTGGTAACTCCTGGACTACTTGTTTTGCATTAACGGCTGTGATTACGTACAGTCTGTCCTTTCAGTCCAATATCTCCTCCTGGTCCTTGGTCACCTTGTGACCCTGGAAGGCCTCTTTTGCCTCGCTTTCCTGGATGACCCAGAAGCCCTTTCTCACCCTGTAGATGGGAAAAGAGTATATCCTTTATTACTATTATGACATTATAAATTATCAATTATAAAAGTTATAAATGTTAAGATAGGTTTCCTGGCAGAAGTATGAAATATACTTTCTCTCTAAGAAATAGATCTACTCCATTAATTTTATTTGCACCATGAATGTTTTCATTAATTATACATTCACTAAAATGCAAATATGATTTGAGTGTTCCTTGACTCAAACATGCAATATCCCTACACTTTGGGTCATTTCCAGTATGATATCTCCCAGTGCAAACACTAAAACTCACAAAATGAAGTAATGGACAAACAGCTTAGAAGTAAATTTAAAAAGCAATCCTCTGAGCAAGGCATAGTATAGTTGAGGAATTCCTTGCTGTTAGACTAAAAGTCTACAGTGATTCAAATGGAAACTAGACAAGTTCCTACAAGAGAAATGCTCTGAGGACAGAAACCCTGTCTAGCTCAGGAGGTTACTGAGCTGCAATTAAGGCTGTGAATACACACCTTTTTTGCTTGCTTTGTGCTTAAGCACTTTCTCAGGTGTTACCTTTCCAACCAAGACAGACTTTTGGACTGACAGTATGTCCACACTTAATGCTTATTTTGCACTCTGTGGTAACAGTTTTCCCTCATTTCATCTATTCCCTGTCTTTTTCAGATTGCAAGAACTTCTGAGCAGGAACTACCTCCTACAGTTCGTTGTCTAGACAAAGAAGCAAAATCCAGACTGGGAACACTGGCAATAAACACTAGAAATAGTGAATACAGTTTATACTAAAATATTTTCATGAAAGGATAATCAAGACAATACTTTCCTCTCGCAGTTTTAAGTAACTTAAGGTCTTAAAAAACTACTTACCAATAAAATCTCATAGAGCACTGAAAATTGTGATTTAAAATGAAAAATCCTATTCTAAATGGAAAAAAAACCCCCAACCTGTAATGTTTCCATTTTTTGCTTCTTTTACTACTGAAACGAATCTAATTAATATAAGGATACCCTGATGTCAGGTACCTGGAACTAAATGGAAACTCTAGCACTCTCAGATTTCTCTCTTTCTGACAGGGCTGAACAGGAACAATTGAAATCCTATGACAAATGGATGTCCCATGACTCTTAGCTCTCAAACTCGGGACTTAGGCTTGAAATTACAGTACTTCACCACTAATAGATTTCTTAAATGTTCAAATCAAATTGTTCTAGTATTTAAGGAATTTTCAAAAGATAAGTCAGGAAACATTTGGCCCTAAAGCATTGAGTGAATAAGCATATAGTGTTTTGAATGGCTTCTGGAGCAGGTCATAGCATCCAGATGGATGAGACCTCCGATTTCATATTACAGTTTATAGAGATGAGATCAGCACAACTTTTGGTCTTAGCCTTCAAGTTAGTTTTTATGTCAGTTACTTGTATGATTAACTGTAGCATAGTAGATCCACAATCACTGGGTACAGCATGAAGACTAAGCAGTATCAGTAATGCTGTACCTAAACAACACAATATCACATGTGTACCTTTAGTCCGGGTGCTCCCCTGGACCCTGGCATGCCTGGCAATCCCTTGGGACCTCGTGCTCCAGGATAACCTGCCAGACCTGGTAAGCCTGAGTTTCCTTTATCACCCTTAACAAATTAAAAATAATTAATTACAAGCAGAACAGTCAAACATGATTTTTCCCTCACTGTGTGCTAAACATGCACATAACATGAAAGCAGTCAAAGCTGCTAAATGTTTTCTGAATATATGGACACGCATTGATGGCACATCAGAATATATGGAAAGACAACGATCAGCAATATCACCTGAAAACCCCATCATACTTAGCAACAGAGCAACAGGACAAAGGGTAATGGAATTAAGCTGGAACACAAAAAGTTCCATTGAAATATAAGAAAAAACTATTTTACTGTTCAGGTGAGGGAGCCCTGGCACAGGCTGCCCAGAGGGGTTGTGGAGGCTCCTTCCTTGGAGGTCTTCAAGACCCGCCTGGACATGTTCCTGTGTTACCTGATCTAGGTGGGACCTGCTTCTGCAGGGGGTTGGACTAGATGATCTCTAAAGGTCCCTTCCAACCCTACCATTATATGATTCTATGTGCTTTAACTGTGGGGTAGCTTTGAGGTTTCTGAGGAGTTGTTACAGTTTAAATGATTGTTAGCACATCAATTGCTAACCATGCCATAGCCCACTGCAGTTGCTCAGTTGCTCATCTTAAGCCTTGTTCTGTCCTACCCTAAATATACCCTGACCTCAGTTGTGTGGGAATCACCTACCTAGATCTTGAAAGGCTTCTGAGAACATTCAAGAGAATCAATTGCTTCTTTGGGCTTATGCAAGTCATCTTCTCCATTAGCACATTCCTAAAGAGGAACAGCTGCCCACCTGGAACACCTGCTCAGGTACCAGTGACCTAGAAGCCCTAAGCAATCTTCTGCCTCCAGTAATTGTGCTTTCAAGTATGCATGGAAGCATGCATGGGCATACAAGTGACTGCTTTTACCTCCCACAGGGAGTCATACAGACTAGTTTATGAGACCTAAAGTTTTTCTCAGACCTGAAAATTTGCAGGTTCAAATTAATGCACTTTAGTCCTGATCCCTATTTAATTAATTTCTAATTGCATTTTGAAATATGAAGGAAGAGAGCACTAATATCCATTAATCATAGAAAATGACTCCTTGAGATGGTTCTTGGATGAATGTTGTGTTGTCTGAGGATTCTGAGCTTACAACAAGGAACTCCTTCTGATGAAAACAAGATGCTGAGTTCATTCACTACAGGTGGGCTAAAAATCAGGTTGAGATCCATAGTATTAATTTTGTTTTAAAAAAGGAATTCCACATCAAGAAACAAAATGGGACTATCTGCACACAGAAACATTCCAAATTCAACATGCTTGTTTATAAATATCAGACATACTGATAATATCAGTATAATTGGGTACACTCTACAGGAATTCATATAAAATAACTTTACCACACAAAGAAAGATCAGAATATTTGTTATGAAAACATATGAGAACATCAGACTATAAACAAAAGTAACAGTTTTTAATGGAAGAACATTAAAAACATACTGAGTTAAGCTGATTTTGGCATGTTAAAAAACACAAAATGGAAATTTGCTACCATCCAAATTAATGTTTCTGTAGTGTCATATAAACATACATATCTATCTTATTTCAAATGGCATTCTACTATGCATTCATAGAAATAAGAGGCTTATGTGAAACAATTTTTACATTAAATGTGATTTCCAGAGCTTTTGAATATAGCACTGTGGCTTATAGCCTGATGGACTGATAAACTTATATAGCAAAAGTTCTGTTCTTTTTACTCATTATGGCAAAAAACAGTTACAAGTCCTTCTCCATCAAAAACTGCAATGCTACTATACATTGTTAATATGGAGTAATGGAGTCTTTTTTTAATATGAAACATTACATTTTGAGTGGAAAGGCAAAAATGTAAGAATTCTTTGGGGTGATACTCCAAAATCCAACTCCAAACAATTTTAACTACTTGAAAGAGTTTCAGTGGGACATGATTTGAAACTGAAGAAGCTTGAATAGGGCATATCTGCCCTCTATGGGTAACTTGTTTAATTTTCTCTTTGTTCAACCAGATAATGATATTTATACTTGTAACACTACCTCATTCAGCTCCTTGATTAATTCTCAACACCAAATCTAACTTAGTATCCTTTTAAAACAATTACTATTGATCCATCTAACTAGAACTACTGAGAAATATCATACCTGATATCAAAATGATCAGAGTTTCAACAATGAGAACAACTAAAAGAATTTTCTCCTCTCTGGAGTGAATAAGCAAAGAGCTACATCACTGCTCTCAGAAGCAACAGACGGCAGGTCAGCACCCTTGGCCCACAGCAAAGAACAGACAGACAAACAAAATCTGTCTCCAAGAATGCTTCCAGGTACCTCAGATACTGGTTTTTGGCAAAGCTTTAGAATCACTTGAGTAGGGAGATGTAGGTTACAAACTCAAAGACAATAAGGAAAATGTGGGATTCTCTCAGAGGCTGAAAGGAAACAGTCACAGTTGGGGATCTATGGCTCATTTTTGGTAACAGAACTGTGAAATGTCTCTGATTAAGAAAACACTTTTTTTTTTTACCTCTAGTTACTACTAACATACACTAATGAAATAGTTCTACCAGCACACTTTATATCCTGGACAGAATATTATAAGCAAAACAGAAAGAAAACAAAATAATTGGTCTAATTTTCAAGATAATCAAGGAACTGAGAGTGGTTCCTTTTATTTAAATACTGTAACCTTAGAAAAGTTTTGACGGAGAATGACAAAGAGAGGCAACATGGAACAGAACTTACCCTAGGTCCAGGCTTTCCTGACAGCCCAGGCTTGCCAGGGTTCCCAGGAATGCCTACTGGTCCAGGGTACCCAACTGCTCCTTTCTGTCCTGGTGGCCCCAGTTTTCCCTTGAAACAAATTCAAATCAAATAGAGCACTCTTAGCTCTCTTCACCTTCACAGAACCAGATTTCTGTTACAGTTATTTTCTAAACCCTACATAATAAAAGACTCAGGAACACAAATGCACGCTTGCAGAGGGGGCTCAGAGCTAGGATGTTTGGTTTAAAATGCTATTGGCTTAACATGACTTGCTGTGTTGTGGGATCTGAACCACCACAGATGAAACCACGGAGCTTACTCCTCTGTGTGCCACGCCTGGAAAACGGTTGCGAGTGTTCATTCTTAAACTGATCAAGGAAACCTGATAAAGTCACACATTTATCCCTGTAAAACCCCAGTTATACATATTTGTGGCCTTCATTTTACTAGATATTCTCTATATTGTGCATTTGCAAATTTATGCTGTTCAAATTTGAACATATCACAATACACAGAAACTTTTAATAAAGGAAGTTTGTGCTGTGCCAATTGCTTGAGAAAATCTCATATCACATCCACCAACGGAATACTGTTTTTTCCCTCGACAATTATGTCCCTTTAGACTGATAAACATTACCTTAAAGGTCATAGAGTGCTGCAATTCTCTCTATATGAACACACTTCTCAGAAACGTAAAATCTGCCGACTACAACACGTCTCGTTTGAGAAAGTGTACTTAACAGCTATACAGACTGTAAGAAGCATGCCATCTTAAATTTATTTCTAATGGCTGGTTGCTGAAGTACCTTGCACTTGGGATGTGCTTTGAAACTTCCTCAAGTTCTAGTTTTACTGTCTCCACAATTCTCTCTATATCTTCCCTCTTTTTTCTTTGTCTATCTCTACAGTCCTCCAGAGGAAAAAGCTAAAACTTTACAAAAGACACATAGTTCCTTGCCTTCAAAAGGCTTTTCTTGCACTCTGCCCAGCAGGTACAAGCTCTGTGAAGCAGCTGCATTTCTCTGGTTACTGACAATGTTTTGATGTGAGGTAGTAAAAGTTATTTACAATATGTGCTTGTGTGGTACTATTCATTAGGGGACCAAAAGAGCCTTGATGTATTTTGTTCTTGGTTATGTTTACAGAACACCTACTGTTTCCTGCTCTTTCTTCTCCCTCAGGGAGAAAGGAATGCAAGTAGTTTCTCTACAGTAACTCAAGAAAGAACATTTAAAATTTCAGCTAAGGGCAAGCAAGAGAAAGTAGTAAACCTCAAGGGACCTGCCAGCTGTATCTGTCATGGACACATGGGTCCAGGGTTCTGTAGGCTGCAGCTGTTCAAAGAACTGATGGGGACCAGGAGTGAACAGTACTAGAGCTCTGTGCAACATAATGTGATAACTTGCACACAGACTACAAGCCACACGCAAAAGTAACTTCACAAGTGTGAAGAACTTTGTTGTTTTATTAACTGCACTTCACTTCCACGTGATGAGTAACTAATTCACAATAATTTAGCACAGTTTCAGAAATTATTCTTATTTTCATGGAGGTTCCTTTACACTTCCTGGATAATGAGAAGATTCTTTGGAGTGAGTGTAAGAGTTTCTGGTACCAGGAGCATTGCTTTTATTTGGTGGGTTTCTTTGTGGTTTTATAACTTGAAGATAGACAGTAGAATTTGTTACTTACAGGAATTCCAGGTTTGCCCGCCTGACCTGCTGCTCCTTTCTTCCCTGTGGGACCCTAAAATTTACATATACTTGTAAACTGACAAACATTTTAAACATGACACCTAAGAAGAGCTGAGAGGTGCTCCCCCTTAGCACACATGTTCACACTGCCATAGTTTTGGATCATATTAATTCCATTTCAGGAGCCAGTAGATTTTTTTTTTAAAGCAAAAGTGAATATTTTTTTAATAGAATTGTACTTTTACCTTTCCCAAATCAGTATAATGTTGTTTTCAGAACCTTTTCAACTACAACAAAAAGTTTTCACTACGAATCTGGCATTTTTTCCCCTCTATCAGCCACACCTCTGTAAGGAAGTATACTTTTACAGTAATTCTTGTATCTTTTGAAAAGGGAAGTCACAAAAGGTAAGTAATGTAGGTGCACTGAGTCTGTGTGGAAGAAAATACTAGAAAATAAGTGTCACATTCTTTTTTATCTAAGACATACACAAAATAGAAAGTTTACTTAAAGCCAGACTTCTTTTATCTTGACTGATCTAGGAACTAGTAGTCTCAGGAAAGTTGAGTGATACTGATATCAGATAACGTTCTTGTGAGTTGAGTGATACTGATAGCAGATAACGTTCTTGTAAGCGGTTTAGTGACACAGGAGGCCAAGGACCAAAGAAGAAAAGCTCAGAATGGGTCAAAAGCATCTCAGAGAATTGTGTTTATAGAATATTCTTCAGAGAATAGAAAGATCTATGCATGAATTTTATCCTGCCTCTAAAAGATATAACCACTCTGACAGCAGGGAGAAGAATAACACTTATTAGCGTAGATCAAGTAGAAAAAAGCTTTCAAGATTTTCTGGATTGATCATTTTAGACACTGTTCTTAAAGCAAAAGTCATGCTAGACTACCATGCTGCAATATTACATAATGTACAATGAAGTAAAAAACATAAGGTCATTGTATTTGTAAATATTTTATAAGTAATGTAAATATGATAAAATCAGCAAAATTTTGTTCTGTTCCTTAATTTAATGGGTTTTTTTGTTAAGAAAATAATAAAAAAGTCCAGCAATCAGAACTGGAATGTGCACAGTCAAATAATTTCACATTGTTTTCATTAAGATTTCTGAATGCATCCAAAGTGAAGGATTCAGCATTGCATTATACGTGATTGGTGCTGTAAGGCTTGCTAGAGCAGCACCACTCATGTCACTGGAGTTCAGACTGTATGAGTGTTTTAACTATTAACATTTTTTTGTTTAAACATTTAGGCTCTTATGGGTTGCTCCAGGCTAGATATTGGTTCCATATTTGCAAACAGCATTTGCAACACAAAACATTTTCCAAAGGAAAGACAGAGGAATGGCTGATTTTATCCTGTGCTGTGAGTAGTTTTTAAAGGCAATATATCTGAGAGTGTGTCTAGAGTACATGCTGATAATGTCTTCACATCATGTTTACAGTTTGTTGCTCCCCTTTTGTAATCTACTGCATGTTCTTGCATTTGCTTAGAAAAATTTGAAACTAACAGAGCTGTGCTATAGAACTTCCCAGACAAAATATCTCACTGAAGTTGCAATGACAATTGGTACTCTAAGAAATCTTTTAGATTAAATCTTTCAAAATCTCAAAAGCAAATGAAATTCATCCCATGGAGAAAGATAAAATACTTTTGGCAATTTTCACCTCATCACTGAGATGAACTGTTATTTCTAAAGGAAAAGATTTAGCCTTTGATCTTTTTCATGACTTGCTCTATCATTATTCCTTTACTGTTCTGCAGCAAATTCCTTATTTCCAAGTCTCTGAAAATTCAGTGCAGTGTAGTACCAGGAGGCTTTATTTAGGGATCAGAGCAGTCAAATGTTGGGTGTCTTCCAGAGCTAGTTTGGCACAAGGAACTGTATTTAAGGCTACAACTGAACATTACTCAAACATTTCAAAAAGAGCATCTCAATGTCTTATATTACTCCACAGTAAAACCACCTACCTATCAAACAGCTTATATTTTCTCTCCCAGATCATGATACAGTTTTCCATTCTATATTTTTATTGTCCTTGCAGGTATAAAAAGCAAACCCAAACAGTGAATTTTAGCCTTGTATAATGTTTTTTCCAAGATAGTCAGTGAACAGTAAAAACATACAAATTCCCACTAAGTGCAGTTTTGCTTGACTTTTTTTCTACTTACCACTGAACCTCTTTCTCCTTTTGGTCCTTGCTCTCCCAGTTCACCTGGCTGTCCCTTAGGAAAGAACATACATTAAATAAATAAAAAGAATCATATGAATGCAGATGAAAAAGCATTTTCAATAGCCAGTAGAGAAATCTCACTTGTTTGAAACACTTACTGGAGGCCCCTGTTGTCCAATAGGTCCTCTAAGGCCTGGAAGACCTATATGACCCTGGGAAACAGAAAATATAACATATTGCAATACAAGTAACTCAGGATGTCGTGTCCTGTGAGCTATAAATTTCTTTGTAATGCCTGTCTTGGGAGGTGCTGGGTAGCCCCAGCTTCACTGACATGACCTAGACAAAGTATGCTCGGCTCTCCTGAGATCAGACCTTAGGGAGCTTTTCTTCCTTAAATTGTCTACTCCAAACTGTGCGTGGGAATTACATATTGTTTCAACGTCTCTCCACTTCTGTAAGCAGAGATCATATTCAGGTCATTGATTTACTACTACCTCTATCTGTATTACCTGTGTAACAAACAGGATACTCTGTGTCAAGGACTGTCTCTTGTGCAAACGAACTACATCAGTGATTAGCATGAGCTACCATCCTATTTATGTATGCTGAAAGACAATACAATTCATGAATAATTATTAGGATTAGATTTACAAAGAAATAGTGCTTGCATTTCAGAGAAAAAATGTTAATTCAGTATTACAGAATCACAGTGTTGTTAGGTTGAAAGGGACCTATTGAGATCATCCAGTGTAACTCTCCACTTCTCAAGTAAGGCCAGGTAGAGCAGATTGTCCAGGACCATGTCCAGTCAGGTCTTGACTCTTTCCAAGGATAGAGATTCCACAACCTCTTTGAGCAGCCTGTTTTGGTGCTCAGTCATTCTCATAGTAAAAACACAGGGTTTTTTGTGTTCAAAACAAATTTCCCATGTTTTAATCTGTGCCCTTTGCCTCGTCCTGTCACTGGACACTACTGAAATGAGTCTGACTCCTTCATCTTCATTCCCTCCAGGTATTTATATACATTAAGATCATCCAAGTCATCTCCAGCTCATGAGTTCCAGGTCTCTCAACTTGTCATACACTCCAACGATGATACTTGTGATGTATTACTTTACACGTATGCAACATTCAAATAAAAAGCAAGGGGTATTACCTTGTAGCCCTCATCACCAGGTTCTCCTCTATCTCCACGTTCACCACTAGGACCCTAGAGAGAGAAAATACAAAGAGCAAAATATAACAACTGAGGTGAAATAATGCAGTGAAGGATAATGCAGTGAACAAAAAGAATTATGGGATTTCTCTCAGATTAAGCAACAAGATTGAACTGAGCATTACAAATATTAAAGTTAGCTTGTGTAAAGGAATAAACATGATTATTTTTCTAAACAAAATGCATTGCACACAGGCAGCAGCCACTGTCTAAAACATTTTGTAACTGAAGACTGGAAGCTAAAAGATAGATCTTACACAAGCATAAATGAAATAGGAGTATTGATCTGAGTAGAACTCCAGGTTTACACCCATACATACAGATATGAATTTAAAATGAAATATTAATTTAAATTAAGATATTTCATTTTCAAGACATGCAAGGAAAACTGTTATAGCTTCTGGAAGACAATACATAAAAAATTAGATTCTTTTCTGAAACTACTTGCATTACTCAGACCTTGGTTTCATTTTGAAGTTCATCCTAATAAAAGAACCATTTCAATGCCTAAGGGATGCCTCTCACATCTGAGAACCTCACGGGAGCAGAGGGAGTAGCATGATCTTTGAGAGCCGTGTGGTTCTTCCTGCTACATTCAGACACTTCACTAGTTGTATTTTAGGGAAAGGCTTTTACTCCAGTCCCACAAGGAATGGGACTTTTTCCACAGAATTTTAACTGTCAGCAAATAGACCAAATTTCAGTCAAAGCAAAAATAATGGGATAGGGAATTATGGCCATAGAAAGTAAGAATGGCCAAGACTTTCCAAAATGTCTTCAGTTAATGATTAAATGAAATAAGGGACTCCCTTTTTCCCACCTGTCTTAAGTAAAGGCACATAAACTGCCCAAGCATCACTAACTGCAATGTATCTGTACAACTCACAAATGAATAGATTAGCCACTTCTAGTGCATATCCACCAGTAGATACTATTATGCAACTGCCTGTATACTCTCCAAGGATTGAGCAGCCTCATGGCATGTTTCCTAGAGGGAATCCACAAGACAGATAGTCTCTACTTGCAACATTTCAGCACTCAGTATTATAGAGTCAGTTGCTACAATGGAATTGGCTGGATTCTCTTCTCTCACACTCTAGCATAATTAAGAACCTAGTCCAGACTCCATCTTCAGTTACATCAGGGTCTTACTGTCCTGCCTGTAGAGGAGGTGTGGTATAAGTGTTAAAGTCAATCTGAACAGAAGTAGACTGTGCAAGCATTACATCTGCACAATCAAAGTCTGCAGTGAAACATTTTTAATAAGATCTTGAGATGGCTTATTTGTTTTCTGGATGTGTTCAGCATTCCTGCAGAGAGATATGCACATACAAATTCGGTAAAATACGGTAAAAAAATGCATGTCTCTCAAAATCAGCTAAATTAGCTTTGTAGTGATAATGAAATAAGTCAAAACATATTTCCTGGTTAGTAAAGCAATTAGGTATAATGCTGGGTAAGCAGGGAGGGCAAATTTCTGTTTCCAAATGTGCTGGTCTAAACACAGACTAATGGCATTAGTGTAATTAAACACAGGGCACTTAAGCAGGAAGGAGCACATGACTGCATTTTTCAGAGAGGGATTATGATTCAAGGACCATCATTCTGCATTTTTGTGCAAGGGCGTACTGATTCATGAGAGTGATATAAAGTTTCAGAAGGAACCTACGTTGACTCTTGTCTTGAGAAGCAGTAATATATTTTTTTTGAAAAAGAAAGACCTACTGGTTCACCTATGGGCCCAGGTGGTCCAAGGACTGTGTTATCTTCACCTGGGTAACCCTAAAACAAAGATAAGTATTAAGAAATATTCACTTGGAAATGCAAGCTTATCTACAATACACATGTTCAGATGCTAATAGGCACTAAAAAGTGTTTATTAGCCTTCAAACTAAACACTAAAAGTCAATATGATGCTTATAGTTTTATTACAGAGGAAATGATGACTCCATTTTAATATGCACCTAAAATGTCCCAAAGACATTCAGGACTAAAAAAAATAGCTTACAAAAAACCTCACAAAAAAGGCAGCCATTAAATAGTATTTGAACAATGTCTATATAATAATTCCTTTATTTAATGAAAAAAGGATAAACAGGATGTTTGATAAGAAGAAGAAAGAAAACTTTCATCACTGTTTTTAGAAATATATCTAATATAGACAATAAGAGTACAGAAAACTCCAACATTCAGCCTGAACTCAAGTTTTAAATATGAAACAACTGCCATCTAAACTAATAGACACAAGTTTTATATTCCAGGTGCTATTTACCAATATTTAATGCAAATGGGATCACATCTTAAATATGAATATGAGTTTCCAAAGTGCTTTTTCAGAAGTGACCAAGCAAGTCAGACACCAATCTCTCAGCATATTTTTCAGATATCGTTTCTGAAAATGATATCTGAACCTATTCATAACATCAACCTCTAATTGCCTATTAGCAGTATGCATTGCAAATTGGCCCTAATATAAAAAAGTATTTCTCTGTCAGATGCCAGTCCAAACTACTCCTCATGCAGGGAATCCCTATACCTTCTTGAGGCCACATAGACTTAAGCCAGCATACGAATCTGTTTGCAGGATTTGAGGCTTAAAAGAACAACAGTGAATTTCATAGAATCAGAGAATGGTAGGGTTAAGAAGGGATCTTTAGAGATCATCTAGTCCAATCTCCCTGCAGAAGCAGGTTCACCTAGATCAGGTTGCACAGGAATATGTCCAGGTGGGTCTTGAAAACCTCTGGAGAAGGGTACTCCACAACCTCCTTGGGCAGCCTGTGCCAGGGCTCCATTATCCTCACAGTGAAGTAGTTTTTCCTTATGTTTAATTTGACACTAAAATAGTAGCACTGAGGCAACATCCTGCCTGTCAAGTTTTATATTAAGTTCAGACCTTTGTCCATCTTAATTGGCTTTCTGCAAAATCTGTGAATGCACTCACAGGCTTAAAGCTAAGTAAATACTTCTGGTTCAGCACTGCTTACTTCTGTCAGCAGTGCTCACTTAAGGGCAGTGGTGCTGACACAATATAACATGTTTCTTACAGTGGGTACCTGATGCTTTAAAATCTAAACCATTTCAGCTGCATAATTCAGAAGTCTCTCAATACTAATCAATATTGCAAAAAAAGGGTTTTACTGCAGTAAACAACGTGCATGCAGTAATGTTTTCTTCTTTGATAATTACTCAAGCTGTAAAACAGTATAACCCAGCTCCATACCTTTTCTCCTTTGGGTCCTGGGGGCCCTAGGGGCCCTGGAAGGCCCTGGTGACCCTAAAGAAGCAAACAAAACCAAAATTAGTTCCAAACCCAATAACCAAAGAAATACTTCATTTCAATCTTTCTTTTAGCTGCTTGCTAACAATGCTAAATAACAAAAACAGTGGGCACAGGCACAAGAAGTATTGTGTGCAGGAAAGACTCTGTGCACAATGGGAAATCAAAGGTTCTGGCAGTGCTTGATACAGGTGAGGGGAGCAGTGCAGCTTCTCACTTCAAGTTAGGGCCACTGGTGGAAGTTCCTGTTTGGAAATAAGACTTGGCATTCTGGTCTGTGAGAGCAGGACTCAAATTGATCTATGATGATGATGACAATTATTTTTCCACAAAAGCCACAATATCTTTATGTCCTTCAACTGAGCTCATACAATCAGTTTCTGTTACTGAAGGGGAAACTACCAGGTCAGGCAGTAAGCAGAGGTGGAGGTGTCTGCTGAACTCTCCTTATAACAAATAGCTGTAGTAGTTTTATAGGAACTTTATTCACAAGAGGTGAGATACATTGGACAAACAAAGGTTTCAAATCTGAGAACTCATAAAACCCAGTCATCGTTGCTTAATGCTAACATTTCTGAGTAGGTAATCACATGTCAAATAAACATATGCAAGTATCTGACAGTCTTAAAGATATTTGTGTATTCTAGATACAGATCCCCATGATATTGGAAATGAGAGTACCACAGTACTTAGGTATTTGTGTGTGTGGACATGAATTCAGTAAAAACTCACCCCATAGCCTGGAATTCCTGACTCCCCTTGAGGCCCCATTCCTCCCAGGCGGCCCTGTTAGACACAAAAATCAGTGATAGAAAAATGGGCTCCCTTGTAAAGTACTACAACAATGTCTACTTTGTGAAGTTATCACTGTGAAAAGTCATCAAATATGACATTTGAGAATCAAAGACCACTTTCCCGCTTGGTTTGACTTCATTTGGTGAAGAATGCTGAGCTTTTCCCTATTCTATGGAAAATATCATTATTATTATAGTTCCTGTACATAACATAACATATCTCCATAACTGAGATCAAAAGGATCTGAGCTTTCAAAGGTGTGGAAGACCTCTATCTATAAATGCCAAGTATGCCAAGAGAAGCTGAGAGTGGTCCTCACCCTAGGAAGCTGAGTCCTTCCCTTGAAAATATTGGCTATTAGGTAGTTACTCTACTTCTGTACTTCATGTGTTCGAGGACACAGTGCTGTGTTCAGTGGCCACAGGACTGGGCCCTGGAGCAGAAAGATGGACATAGAATCATAGAATGGTAGGGGTTGGAAGGGACCTTTAGAGATCATCTAGCCCAATCCCCCTGCAGAAGAAGGGTCACCTAGATCAGGTCGCAAATGTTGCCTCACTACTGCAGAAGCTGAACGTCTGTGCATCCGTCATATAGCGTGGAGCAAACTTAGGGAGCTTGTGATGAAAGGAGCTCAAAGTTAACAAAAATACACTTAATTCAGTGAATTTTGGATCAGGTTCCCATTCAATAGGATTAATAGTTCTCATCTGAAATGCTTTGTTTCTGCTATGATTAAGGCTTATTTTATGTCATTGCAAGATCTGTGATTTTTGTTCTTGGAACTGGAAAGGTTTAAGAAACAGCTGCACCAGTGAGGTTGTATGTGAACTCTGGGGTGTGAATGCCTTGCCATCTTATTCCTCTGACTGTCAGATCAGGAACCTGATCAGAGCATGAGATGAATCCTTCCAAGGCCATGGCCTGGGTGTGTGCACAGGAAATACACACAGGTCTCATTCTGATGCTGGAAGACCACTGCATGCATCAGGACACACAGTCTGGGAAGGACATTGCCTGCATCTCCAGCTACTTAAAAAATATTTATGCGTGCTGCAGCTGTGGCTTTTGTCTTCCCATGGAGAGAAACAATTCTGTTAACCAGAAATACATGAGCTCTTAAATAACCACATTTTATACAAACCAAGGGACCTCGAGTTCCTCTTGCACCTTTGGGACCAGTTTCTCCAGGCTGGCCAGAGTCACCATGAGGTCCGATTTCTCCAGGAGGACCAAGCTGCCCCTTTTCCCCCTGTTGGTATTATTGTATTAAATATAACAAGAGATTAATACTAAAATTCAAACTGCAGTTTGAGCTTAACTAAAGTATGTAACAGCACTATTTCTTAGAAGTATTGCATTTACATATGTAATTTACTGTAGTTTTTCAAATGTCTGAACCCAGAACTCTGCAGTGAAAAAACCCATCTGCTAAAGCTTTTTTTTTCATTATAGCCAGAGCATAACATTTTTTGTTAACAGCAGAAACTGTTCTGAGTTGCAAAATCACATCCTGACAAAAAATTAAGTTTCCCAAGGTCCTCAGTGTTACTGATTACAGAATGATGACAATTCTAATTGCTATGGCTAGCAAGAAAAATAGAATGGCTTGAAATGTGACATACAACAGGGGTGGGCTTGGTTCAAAGGAATTATCTTGTAATGTAAATTTGAGTTTCAGATAAGAGGAAAGGAATTGGGGATGATAAAAAAAAAATACTACCTTCTTTCCTAAACGGCCCCTCTGACCTGGATTTCCTGGTATCCCTTCAGGGCCCTGGACATTCATTAGAGAAAAAGAAATTATTGAGAAAAGCTCTGGAAATGTGTTTCAACTGTGCTCCAAATTGGGTAACTAAACAGGCTTTTGTAACCCAGAGAGGTGGGAGGAAAAATCTCATTAACTGTGTCTGTGAGCAAGCTAGTAGGACTGTTTCAAGTTACAGCAGAAACGAGTCAGCAAGCATCAGAAATCACTTATCAACCTAGCGAAAATGCACTGAAAATAGTGGGAAAAAACCCTGATAAATCTCATCCACACAGAAAATATTACTTTAGGAATAAATTTTCTTCAAGTCAACCACTGGATTTAGAGAAATATGATACACAACCACAGGAAAACTAAGAAAATCTTGGAGCTGTCAAGTGTAAACAGCAGAGCCTTGACACAACTTGCTACAGAGCAGAGACTCAACTAAGTGTTGGTGCCTACCAGTGCCTGCCTCTTGCTGAGTGTGTAATTGGATGTGCTGGCTGCAGATGAAGGGTGCTATGGAGCTACAGCCCTGCTGCCCTCTAGGTCACTTCAAAAACTGACCGTCTCAAGTGAGTGCATGTATCCACTGCTTAACAGTTTCAATTTACTCAAGCTCTGTGAGTTCAAGGAGGTAATTTAGCTTCACATTTGGATAAAGGGTATTTTTTGAATCATTGTGGTGATAGGTCAGGGTAAATAAAGCTTAAAATTATTTGTGAAGCTTATTTGTTGCTTTGTAAGCTCTTAGTTAAGGAAAATGTAGTACTACTCTCATCCCAAATAAAACCCTCATACAATTGATTATAGCAAATCAATTTCCACATTTAGACCTGGATGTAATGATCTGTCCACCTCCCTAGAAAGAGGTCAGACCAAATGCATGATGTGAACACTCTCAGCCCCCACGGAGGACGAGTGGTGAGGGAGGCAGCTCTGCAGCCGCCCTTGGAATGTGTGGAACGAGAACGGGAAAATTCCCTGCTAACCACATCCTCCCAAACATCCAATTGCCAGACTTGCCTGTCTCACCGAGGCACAGCAGCACTGGTGATATTGTTTAGTGTATACAGGTGTAATTACACACAATGTAGACATGCCAGGGCTGAGCTGTTTGATGACAATTTCAATGTATGAAATGTCTGAGCTTCTCCAGAACTGCCAATCCAAACTAGGAAAAAACAGTGAGGGTGATACCATTTTATCAGAAACAAGGATTGTCCTGTAGCACACCAAGAGTGCTGACAACTAAAAGGGCATTTTTTTTTCCTTTACTAGGAGAATAGTTCACCGTGAAGAACACAGGACTACAAACAGCAGATAGTAACATTAACTCTCAGAGGACAGAGGGGACACTGCTCACAGCTGGCCCTTGAACTGTTTACTCGGATTCTATCATCACATAAGAGCTACAAGAAGGCAGCCAGAGGACTGCGAATGAGAGCATGATGATTTTTGGTAAGGGAATACAATGTCTGACTTGAGGCTACACACTTACTTTGGAAACTGTGCTCCAGAATATTAGTTCACATTAAGAAATTGCATAAAATCTCAGTAAAATAGATTTTATAGGTGGATTTCAGCTGCTAGGAGTGATGCTGGGAATTAATACGTGAATTGATCTAACAATGTCAACTATAGATCCCGATGCTCATTTACTGTTTGATCTGTGTCACGCTTGCTGCTGTTTCTCTCCATCTGCAATCTCTGTTTATGTTGTCTATGGTGACTGGTCCTCTCATAACATGTCAATTTAATTCCTTTAACAGAGGCACCAAAATGACTTTTGTGAAAGAATAATTTTTAAGAACAGAATAGAACACTGAAATTCTTTCTGTCTTCTCTCTCCTGGCTTTTTGTAGTATATGCCTCATTGCAGAGTAATTGAGAAGGCAAGAAAGTCCACCAAAGACATGATGTTATGCCACAGCACAGAATTATCATCTGAAGTAGTGCTTCCTGCTTGATATATCCTCATTTCTGGAAATCAGTTCCAGCACAGAACAGACGGCATCCATAACACTGTCTTTATAACACCTTGGCAGCAGTGCAGAAAGACCACTGTTACAAAAGGCAGGTCATCCAACTGATAAGGAATAAACAGCAAGGAAAGATTTGGATTATCCAATATGTGTCATATGATACTGTTTTTAAGTCACTTTTGACCTGTGTAAGGCACCACAATCCACACCAATACTTTAGGAAATCCTGTGCTATTGATGTCTGTGCTACAATAATTTTGTAACTAAAAGAGCCCTCAATGTTCAGGATACTACTTTTCTAGAAATGTTATTTATAGACTTTCCTTTTGTTGTTAAGATTTATTAAAAAGAATGACAGCTAGCCATGTACATCAGGACAAAATCTTAAATTGAAGCCAAATCTTGTGTGCTCTGAGGTCTAGCACTTCATCATTTACAAGCTGCTCAAAAAGGCAGTTGTTTGCCCCAAGGAATTTTTAATCTCAGCTGAAAACTAGATAACCTTAGGGCAGTAAAGAAAGCCATGAGTAAGAGAAGCGATACAAAACAATGAAAGATCTTACAGCACACTTTATAGCAACATATGCAACTTGCCAATTTCTTTGGGTAATTGTAAAATTTACAAGAGCTCTAATACCTTGAGACTGCTCACAGTCTCCAAATGAAGGTGTGGATAGAGACTAATGGCAGAATGTTGCCTGGAGAGATCTGAAGTGAGAGGCTCCGGGCTGTGTGGTGTATGTGTCTGGATAACAAGTGGTGAGGAATCAGTATCTGCTAGGAGGACTCATTGAGATAGGAAAAACATTTGTTTCCTCTCACTACCAACCCTGGAAAAGTTGAACCCCATAAAAAAGGGAGGCAATTGCAACAGATAGTTTGTAACTGCAATAGAAAATAAAAGAAGTAAAATTAAAAAGAAATTAATTACAAAAAGCAAATGAACAAAAAGACCACTTAAATCTGAAAACACTTACAGGAATGCCCATTATGCCAGGTTCACCAGGGAGTCCAATAATTCCTGGTAACCCCACCTCTCCTTTTTCACCACCTTCTCCAAGAAGTCCCTTTTCTCCAGGGTCTCCCTAAAACAATGCAGAAAAACAAAAAAAAAGCCCCACTTAGCCACGCTGCTGCTACAGAATTACTCATTCCTGAGAAAAGTGTATTCTGAATCTCCAAGTGTGACAAAAAGCACACTAAAACTGATGGGAATCTCATCAGTCAAATTCAGATCAAGCTCCAAGTTAGGGTAAAGCCCTTTCTATCTCATTCATATACTCCTATAGCCACATTTTTCATTACTGTTTTGCCAGCTGTTTCAATAGCTGTTTGCCAGCTACCTGAGGATGTCTTCTGCGACATCTCCTGTCCAGGCATCTGCCACAACACTGATCTAATGGAGGGAATGGAGCAGCCTTGGGCTCACTCTCTCTAGCATAGCAGTCACCATGGAAATAAGCTGTATCCAGTTATCTAGCTGGCATTTCTCTGTCAAACCATTCAACTTTGCAGCCCTTACAGGGTAGGTATGTGCCTAAAAGGCACAGCAAAGGCTATAATATACAAGGCCTCCTAGATCACAACTAAATGGACTCAACTGGCCTCTGTTGACATAGTGAAATAGGAGGAAAAAAAGAAAAGTGTTTGGGTCTTTAAGCTAATATGACTGCTTTACATTCACCCCAAAAACTGGAGATACCTTTAGCCCATCTTTTCCTTGAACACCATCTTCTCCTATAGGTCCTGGTTCACCCTTATAGAAAGGAAAAGTCAAAAACAAAGTTATTGGCCAAACATTTTGACATAGGAGTATTACCTTGGAAGAACTCAGGTTAGTTTTATACATGCTTATCTTTTGGACAAGTTTTCTATTGCTGTTAAAGTTCATTTGTCTTAATTTTTCACTGATATACAATGACAAAGTCACAGATCTGTGAATCTCAAACACAAGAAAACATAGAAGATGATCAACATTTGAAAAATTAGGCACTACTATATCCATATAACACTGGAGATTTGGACAGTGGCACTAAGATTGTTTGGTTTCAGAGTATATAACATCTAATTACAATAACCTCAATAATATACCTATTCTGCCCTGTTTATGTAAGTACTACATTGATATGTTTAGTGTTTCAGTTTAAGGCCGTGAAAAACTCACCATTTGCCAACAGTATCAGCACAGTGACATTATAGAATATGTGAGTTTCTCAGGTGAAGACCCTGGCAAGTTAGAACTTTTGATGCAGATAGGGAAAAAACAAATATGAGCTGCTCTTTACTAATAACATAGTATTTCATCTATAGGGGTATGGCTAAGACCAGAGCACTCACTATAGACTAGTACCAGGAATTGCTTTCCTCCGAGGATAGGAAAAACTGTGGAATGCACTTCACTGGAGATTTTGGGCAGGAGGAACAGATGACAGCAAGGAGCTAACAGAACAAAAAGGCTCAATGGCTCTGAAAGGAAACAGTTTATGGTCTTTTAAAAATGTCATGAATAAAATCTGTTTATAGAACTTTCAAAGGCTTTATCAGTCTTTCCAGGTAGGCAGCTATGGGTAAGGAGGGTAAGATGCACAGGAAGAATAAGCAGAGGCACAACTGTTTGGTAAAATCAAGTGCTGAATGAGCCATCCATCCACAACACCAGAAGCTTTAAATGGAGGGACAGAGAGATACACTGCTCTGCTAGGACCATAATGTTCCTATTATTTCACCCAGGCTGAGTATCCATACACAGCACTACTGTGTGCTGTCATCTTAACAGCTGGAATGGACACCCTTGGATTTACCTTTGTGCTCAAACCACTCATTCATGTCTCTCAGTGACACAAGACACTTAGAAATATTTCAACATTACAATCAATACTCTCTTTAACCTGCTACAATATTATTCTTTTTGTCGTGTAAAGGTATCAGAAAACAGCTTCTTAATGGATTCTGCTGACAAATGAAGGTTTCTCAACCTGCATTTCTGATACAAATCTTCCAAAAATGAAAGTATGTTATAAATGTATCTTTAGCCTACCCTTAAACCTTGGTCGCCTGGTTCTCCAGCCTTCCCAGCAGGTCCAGCATCTCCCTAAGATATCACAGGGTTTACAGATAATTCAATCATCATGACAATAACAGTATTTCCTAAAGACACATTTTCTGTATCACTACCTACTTGGTTAATGAATCAGATCACTCTGATTTGCTTTTATGTAAATCTAAACAGCACAAGACACAATAATTTCAACACTTACCTTTGCACCTGCTTCTCCCTGCAGGCCTGGTTCACCTTCAGGGCCAGGAGGTCCCTGCATGATGCAAGAGCTACTGTTATATATGGTCAGCCATAATAATTTTGCAACCACCAAATAATACAGCCAAATTTGAAGCAAAAAAAATTAGCATGAAACACTGTGCAAGATGCGAGCCTGAAAAATCTAATGAAGAAGACACAGTTCTTTGTTCTTAATAGAGCCCAACAGAAGAAAAGAAAGGAGGGTATAGGACGAGTTCAGGAGGTGCACTATGGGTTAGGAATGTGTTGAAGACTCAGCAGTACCACCTTTCATCATAAATTACTAGCAGGCTGAGCAATCATCTATCTTTTGTAAATCCAACTGACAACTTCATCACAGTTTAGGCTTTGAGCCAAGTAAATAGAGCCTTTAGAGAACAAAGCTGGTTTTGGAGTCTTCAACCCTTAGAGAGTTAATAGTATCAGATTGCTTCTTGTAAAGTTTATATTTAAACCTTTTTAAAATAGTCAGAAGACTGGATTTTGGGTTGACTGAGGAAGTGTGTTTCTTTGAATAAGCCAAATCCTTCCTGTTCTAAATGAGCTCATCCCTCAGCTAGTTCATTGCAAATGTAGCTAATACATCTGCCATATTTCTCTCAAAGAGATATTTTAAAAGTGCAAAAAAAAGAAGTAAAGTTAGCATGAAGACTGCCTGCAGCTGCTTAGCTTCATCTACCATTTGCAAGGACATATGATTAAAGCTGTTCTACTATCTAACTGCAAGGAGTATGGAGAAAGCAGTTTTAAACATGTTTTCCAGGCTTATTCAATTGATCACTTGCAATTATTATATAAATGATTAAAAGCTCACCTCAAAACCCATTTCTCCAACAGGGCCAGCATCCCCTGGTTGTCCTCTTGGACCCTGGCATTAAACAAAATTTTGGATGCATCATTCAACTAACATTAAACTATGTTGCAGAGTCTTGACTTTGTCTCTTCAGAACTCTTTCAACTGGTATAAACACGTGTGTTTTATTATCTTTCCTCCTGAATCCAACAGTGTATATAAATACCATGATGGCATATAGTACTGAAGACCTCATTGCCAATCTTGACACACTGAAATAACAGATTTCAAATAATAGCACAGACGTCTCTTCTTTCATACCAAAAGTAAATTATTATCTGGGCTAAGCTCTTCTCTTGATTAAAGGAGACTTTGTTTAATTAAGGTTTGTTAGACTGTCTGGTTTGCTTTGGGGAAAAGCCTACAGTCTGGTATGGAATTAACTGAAAACAACTACTGTATTCTTCACTATGGATTTGGCAGTGTTTTTACAGGACAATCACTGAGGTGTAATGGACTATTTGCAAATTGATAATATTAGTAACTATACTATGAGCAGTTTCTTATAAGCCCTGTTGTAAGCAATAAATTCATTGCAGTATCACGTAGAGATTGTTTTCTTAAGAGCCATGCTCAAATTCTCTGCACATCTTATTCTCCATCTCTGCTCACAGAATGGGATTTGTATGCTGGAGGGTAAAGGTTGCCTGTAACATCTTACAACTGATTCCATAGCCACTATGAATGTATGTCAATACAAATCAATCCTCTGTATGTATCCAGTCTTTGAACTTTCAGAAGGTTAATATGCATTTACCCCTTTGGGACTCAGCTGTGCTTAAGTATATTCTAAATTGAAAAACATTTTGTTGATCTATTATTCTCATGTAAAAGAAAGATGCAGCTACTCATGATAGA
This sequence comes from Colius striatus, assembly GCF_028858725.1. Lineage (NCBI taxonomy): Eukaryota > Metazoa > Chordata > Aves > Coliiformes > Coliidae > Colius > Colius striatus. The sequence continues at coordinate 4,831,635 of NC_084768.1, forward strand.
AGTCTTTTAAGCAAATATTTACTCTTTTTTTGTTTTACTTCCTCTTATAGACTGTGCATATGGTTTTGCTCCTCCTGATGACTTGGCAGTGATATTATGAGTATACTCTTCCCATGTAACAACAATGTAAACTGCTTATTAATGAAGGGATTTCAGCAGATGCATATTTCACCCTACAGCTTCATTTCACTGGAATTGCAGTTAATTTCCCACTGAGAATTCATTTAGTCCTAAACCAAGTCCGTCGTTTTTCATTTGCAGCAACTCCGTGTAATTCCACGAGGCAAGTCTTGCAAAGCTTAAGTCTGGTTCATGAGTCAGGTGTTTCTTCACAATATTATCCTGGAGCTAAGTCTGATGGATTGGTAATGTATCTTTCCCCTGAGACTTTCAGGGAATTTCAGAAGCCAAGAATTTATAGCAATATCAGGACTCCTTTTAACCATTAACAACAGGTAATTTCAAAGACAGATTTTACTGAAATGGCTGACAAGTAGGTAGACTGCAATTTAGATCAAGGCCATTCCTACAAACAGTTCTAATTGCCTCCTCTAGCAATAATTAGGGTTTTCCTACTCTCTGCAGACCTAGTGACAGGGCCAGAGAAACTGCTTCAGCAGCTGGCTTTCATGTAGTGACCAGCTGTCAGAAAATGAAATCAAGCTGCTTGGATGGGCTGTTAAAAGAAGAGCCACACGTCTCATTTCATAACATTTTGTGTCATTTTCATCACTTCTTTCTAGCACTCCAGACTATTTTCTGAAGACATTTTCAGCACTTGAAAGAAAAAGTACCCTGTTCACAGGATAAGCTTTTCTTACTTCTGATATTGAATGTGTAGATTCTACGACCATGAGCACAGCAGCAATGTAATTTGCTCAAGACTGGGCCACTGAGCTTAGATAAGGATGATAGCCATTCTACACATATATGAAAATTCAGACTTGACCAGAAAATGGAAGGAATTTTATGTATAAGCCTTGCATTATAAGGCTCTCAGATGTCACAATAGAAAGATTAGATAAAGTACGTGAAAGAGACAAAGTGAAAGGAATCCAACAATAACCATTAGAAAATAGATTTTCTGGTGAATCATTTTTCCATTCCTACAGGTTGGCAGCTCAAGTTGAGTAGGCAATTATACACAAAAGAAAATGTACCAAAAGAAATGTTGGTATTTTTCTAGTCCCCTAAAATGTGGAATGGCTTTCTGTAAGCATGGCAGCCTACAGATCAGTAGAAATAATATTAGAAAAAAAAATTCTTAGTAGAAATATACTTTATATCAACAGTTGGAATTCCAGATTTAAATTAACTACATGTAATTTGATGTTACACAAATTGCATCCTATTTCTGCACTATAAAATGACAGCCTTCTCCCAAGTCTCCCTAGAACAGCATACACTCTTTCAGTGTATTTATATAACCTGCTATTGCTGTCACGGCTATACCATGCATATATTTGCTGTGTATTCTGCATGATCTTCTGTTACAATATTAGCCACACAGAAGTGAGTAAATCTTTGAAATAATAACAGAGCAGGAATCCATTCAGCAGAGGTATGTCTGAGGTTTGTTACAACAGTTTCTTTTCTGTTGAAGCTTTAACCTGTCAAATAAATGCGGTCCTTGAGCTCCTGAATAACTATCCTAAAATTTCCCTGAAGGAAATGCCACTAATACCTGCATTGGCATTACATAATCCATAATGTAGATATCTACCTCAATGCAGTGTAAAGCCATGTAATATTGTGGTACAGATTATGACATGATCTCTTATGCTGTGCATCTCTTCACAACATGATTGACGGGTCTCCTTATGAACAACTTATGCCAGACAAGCGAGGCAGACTCTAGTCCTGCCTTGTTCTAGTTCTGGAACAATTACCCCACAATGGCTATCTAACCACAGCTGGTAACACTGAATCTTGGTAAAACAGGGCTTGAGTTAACTAGGAATTCAACACAATATGTGGAAATATTTTTTAGACATAAGGATCAACTTACTGGCTCTCCCATTGGTCCCCTGTCTCCCGTGGTTCCAGGAGGCCCAACCAAACCCTGGAAGATTAAAATAAAACAAAATATAATTGGAAACAAGCTGTTTTGTATTTTGTGAAGAGCCATTTCCTTTCTTATTTCTGCTCACTCAATAACTTGCTCAGAAGCAGCCAAAAAGTATGTGCAGCCCTTTCTTCTGTTGGCATAGATCGTCACATCACTAGCTCCTGTGGCAGGTAACAGAGCTCTGAATAAAGCCATTTGCACTTTCTTTTACATAGGGATGGATCTTAGCTGAACCACCATTTACCAGTTCCTCATCATTACTCTTAGACTCATGTGCTACTTTTCTGTGTGCAAACTGGACCTAAACACAATGTTATTAGTGTCCCGCCCTACCAACTATACTTGATTAGTAAGGTTCATAGCCCACTTTTTCTACTCAACCTGGGTCACAGCATATCTGCTCAGACTCTCCTCTAGAAACTGTAGCTGGTAATACAGTGGTATCATGTACTTTGCAATAAATGTACTGATTCTCATCATTTCAACCTAATGAGGATTTGCTTCATTCATTTCTGTATATATAAATACATTTAAGTCTCAGTGAAGAAAGGGGAAACTAAATTCATTGTGTCAAAGGTGAGAGGAATCAGCTCCTAAATCTGAGCAGAAGAGGCAAGAGAAATACAGTGACAACCAACATTTTGAGTCTCAGTTTCAGCACAAAATCACTCCCGTTACTGCTTTGTTTCTGCTTTTCTGCTTCCTTTCATATTGAAAACTCAATGCAATTTGGACTAAATTTTTACAAATTTATTTGTAAAAGAATGTCTCAAATAGAACATGTTAGATTTCCATTGAAAAAAGCCCTAAAGGGAGGAACTTTCTCCTCTACATGATAGACATTTTACACATTTTTCTACATTTATTCCAACACTAATAGTACACATCTACTCTAAAATCCATCAAAAGATTATTTATCTGTGTCATAATTATTTTCTTCATAAAGTTACAATAAAACTAGAAAAAAGCAACTTCTAGGACTCCTTTACTAACTACAATGACCATCTCCTTTACTGCAATTTGCTACCATGTTGTATTCAGCATATCATTGTCCGTGAAAACACTGATCTTGTAGCAGGCTGGACCATGTTCATGCTTACATTCACTTGTGCCTTTGATGATATGGATGAATCAGTACTGTGATTATATGCATGAAACAGTACTGTCAGAGTTTTGCAGCTGCTCTAAAGTACACAAATTCCCACATATCTGAGTGTGCAACAAAGTATGAGATTTTGTGGAAACTTGTACTAGAGAATTTTGTACTCACAAGTGCACCCTGATCTCCTCTTTCTCCTGGATTTCCAGCTTTACCCTGGTCAAAGAGAAACATTGAAAGACAATGCTGGCTTCAGATTTCTAAACACAGCTCAGAAATTAGTAGTAACTGTGTCAAGGCTTAATGCAAAGATTCGCTCAAACACTTACAATGAGCCCAGGAACTCCTTTCTTTCCCGGATTGCCTCTTTCTCCCTGTTAAATAACAAACAATATGTGAATTCTACGTGCATTTACTAGATAAGCTGCATAGAGTTGCTGTCAGTTTAAATGCTGGGTAAATGCAGACTCAGGCTTATACCGTAACAAAGAAGCACCTGAAAGAAGGCAGAAATGTGAACATTTTCTCCTGGATTAAATACAACTTTACAGCTTCTGATATGCTGTGTTTTGTTTGTTTGATTTTCTTATCTTTTATGGTCTATCTCAATGTTTTGTGTACTACTGAGCAACGCAAGCACTCACCTTAATGCCCTGTATTCCTGCTTCTCCTGGAGGACCATCTAGACCTCTTGGCCCCTGAATATTGAACAAGAGATTTGCAATATTAATCACTAAAAACATTATGCCCTATATTTGGTTATCATCAGGGAGATGCAACATAGGGTTTAGGATGGAAGTAACATTTTTTTGTTAGAAAGAAAACCAATTTTCAATGTATGTTAAGTGTGAAACAAAGTTTCAAAGGATAAAAAAAGCTTCTGGTTTGCTAAAATATGAATTTAAGGCAAAAAATGTTTGGAAAATATATAAAACCAAAATGTTCAGGGTCTCTGTTGGCGCCAGCTTGCAGGCTGGTGTTTTCTATTCACTTTTCTATTCACTTGAGATGGATGCAACAGATACATATTTTCAAGAATTTAAATAATATAATGATAATGATGATAATATAATGATAATATAGTATACTCTAAAGCAAGTGCTCTATAAGTTGTATATGCAAAAATCCAGCTTGCTAGTAAGACACTAAAAGAGACGGATAAAGTTCTTCCATTAGTAAACCAGTTCGAGGCCAAAGTAAAAGCAATTTATAATCTTGCATGGTGAACAGCTCTATTATTAGACTAAAATGTCTGTTTTAAATTGACTTTTTATGACCAATAGATGAACAAAAATAACCTGTTGTATTATTGGATTACAATATAGCAAATATTTTTTGCCAAAACACTCAGAAATGGTGATTTAAGATTGGAAATCTAAATCTATTTTTTTACAAGCAAATGAAAAATCCTTAAAACAGATCATGAGCAAAATGGAAAAGAATATTTTGTCCACGCTGACTTAGGAGATTATTTCTATAATTCTAAACACTGTGACTGTTTTCATATAGAAAAAAAAACCAACTAGAGAATAACAACCTATAAACTACTAGTCACTTTAAAGCAAGAGCTAGGTAAGGATTAAGATAGAGTCAGATCCTTTACAGCAGTATGCAGAGGAAGGATGAAACACAACAGCTTTCCTGGTGACATCTGGTCTGGGCTGGCATCAGAGGGAACTAGTACACTGCTATGATAGTGCCTAGAGGAAAACAATCTTATTTTCAGAGCGCATTTCTGAGTTGTAGAGAACCTTACATCATGGGTCATGGTTTATAGTGCAGGGCATGCAATCATGACTGTTCTGATAACTAATAATAGGGTCTTGTAAAATGACTTTATTGGAAATACATCCGATTTTCTCTGGATTATTTCCCTCAAAAATGTCAGTGACTTCCATGTCCTTGAATTTTTTAGACAAAACATAACAGAATTCAGTTCTCTCTGACTTGGATTATTTTTTCCTCCGTCCTGTTCTCAGGCTATTTTCTCCTGGTTTCTTCAGGTTATTTTATTTTATCCTGTTTGTCAGGTTATTTTCTCCTCCATCCTGTTCACTAGAGATAAAGGGGGAGTCAACAATGAAAAAAATCAGCCAAGTGAACTCCTGGCTGAGAGGCTGGTGCTGGCGGGAAGGTTTTGGATTCTATGACAATGGGAACCTTGGCTTCAGTGACCATAAGACGGCAAAGTTCAAGATCCTGTGTGGAAGAGGCAGGACACAAAGCAGGACCATAACCCTGGATTTCAGGCGGGCTGACTTTGGCCTCTTCAAAGACCTACTTGAACAGATCTCATGGGATAAGATTCTAGAAGGTACAAGTGCCCAAGACAACTGGTCAATCTTCAAGCACCACTTCCTCCAAGCCCAAGATCAGTGTGTCCAAACATGCAAGAAAGGTGGAAAAGGAGGTGGGAGGCCTCCATGGATGAGCAAGGATCTGCTGGGACAACTCAGGTAGATCAAACTAACCATGAGTCAGCAATGTGCCCTCGTGGCCAAGAAGACCAAAAGCATCCTGGAATGCATTAAAAAGAGTGTAGCCAGCAGATCAAGGGAGGTTCTGCTGCCCCTCTACTCTGCCCTGGTGAGGCCTCATCTGGAGTCCTGTGTCCAGTTCTGGGCTCCTCAGCTCAAGAGGGACAGGGAACTGCTGGAGAGAGTCCAGTGCAGGGCCACCAAGATGATCAGGGGACTGGAACATCTTTCATACAAGGAAAGGCTGCAGGAACCAAGGCTTTTTAGGAGAAGATTGAGGGGGGAATCTCATTAATATTTACAAATATCTAAAGGGTGGGTGTCAGGAGGTTGGGCCATCCCTTTTTTCTATTGTATCTAGCAACAGGACAAGGGGTGATGGGATGAAGCTGGAACACAAAAAGTTCCATTGAAATATAAGAATAAACTATATTTTACTATAAGGGTGATGGAGCCCTGGCACAGGCTGCCCAGAGGGGTTGTGGAGGCTCCTTGCTTGGAGGTCTTCAAGAACCTCTGGACATGTTCCTATGTGATCTGATCTAGGTTGACCTGCTTTTGCAAGGGGTTGGAGTAGATGATCTCTAAAGGTCCCTTCCAAACCCTACCATTCTATGATTCTATGATTTACTGATGCACAGCAAAACCTTTGTCAGAACAGATGGTGAGCACCCACCTGCTTCTCTCTGAAGCTACAGTGAAAATGTCTGACTGGTAACTCAATATCAATGTGTATTCAGAATCCTTACCTCCTGAAATGGAAGTCTCTCAAGAAAAAGCCTTTTCCTGGGAGCTAATATATGATTACAACCCCTGGCAGAGCTATAAATATCCCACGAGAAGCTCAACTGTCAGCATTTCAGCACTGCTGCTTCTGGCCAGCAAAAGGGAACACATAGAAGTCGTAGGAAAAGGAAAATGAAGAGGCAGGGAAAGTTGTATGAATACTTTTGACTCATGTTAAGGTTATGTTACTGTGTAAGCCCAATTATTGCATTATTATATACCATATATACCAAAAGAAAGCTAAACATCTCGATCAAATTAATGTCAAGTTACTGCTCTGCACTTCTGTAAATACTATCTCTAATGCACATCAAAATTAAGGTGTCCCGTGATCTGATATTCCTTTCAGGTGAAAGGTCTCAAAGAATGGGAAGAAAAGGGACTGGAGGCAACTTTGGGATGGAGTGAGGACAGGTCATTAAGTTAGAGGACAGATGGCAAGAAAACTAAAGGAATAGCTGCAGAGGAATCCCTGAGGGCAACATAGGAAGGGGGAAAATGAGAATGTTACGTTGAGCAACTGTAGGATAGTTTTATTGTTTCTCAAACTTTTTAGATACATGACTGCCTTGTGCATCTTCCACAGAGCTGACTGGGAGACAGAATCTCAGGATGAAATATTCAAGGAGAAAAAAGGACATGTTTTGATTGCAAAGATTTGTGAAATAAAGAAATTGCTTTCAAGGTTTTATCTTCTATCATTAATAATATTAACAGATAAATTATTTGAACAGTTGTGACTTCCTTTTAATTGTAAAGGGAGTCATAGGCCATTGTTTGAGCAATGGTCCTGTCAGAGACCAAACAGGATTTTCAGCCTGTTATGTGTATAGCACATCAAAGCTGTCTGCTAGTCACACAGATCTCCACTTCAATGGAGTTTGCATTGACAGCTCAGTCATTAAGAGAATGACAGCTGATTTGGTCACTAATAATCAAGCAAAAAGGCCTACCATTCAAAACACCAACCTTCTACTGTACAACTCTGATTTGAAAACAAAGTAAAAGAAATCAATGGTTTCTGAGCTGGTGTTTAGCTTCTGGCTCTGGGCCATGTCTGCCTTTAGCCAGCCACAGAATAGAGTGCAGGAATCCAAGAGAAGGGCAATTTAATATTCTAACAAAAGCACACCATAATATTCCTATAAATAATATGGTGTGACTCATTGTTGGCACAGATTAACTGGATCTGTATCGTTTCCTACTATAGCTAGTACAGAATGAGAGATACACATGATTTGCCTGCTGTTATTTAATTTAGATTGCAACAGAGCTGAGGGATAAGGCTGCCAAACAATTGCTACTACTTATTTTCTATGGCATGGGTTCAGCTTTGTTTCTGAAACGGAACATACTACATTGAAAATTCTGGGATGATAAGCTGTGAAAAAGTGCATCTAAGAAGGCAAAAAGCTTTCTTAGTTAACTCTTTTTGTTCCTTCTCATTCCATCTTCTAAACATAAGAGTGAAAATAACAAACATAGCTGGTTTTCATTTTTGTTGGATGACATGGAAGAACATTAGAAAATGACATCAATTTTAGTCTCAATTCCCTGGAACAACGAAGACAGATAAACACACTCAGCTACTGACGTATCACAAAGCACACTGGTCACTTATTTCACATAACCCTGGAGTGCACACATTTTTCTAGGCTCTGTATTCCCTGCTGTGAGAAGTAGAAAAGATATCATTCATTAAAACTGAGTGCTGATGTTCTCAGGCAATTGGGGTTCTTCATTCCAATACAGACACAACCCTACTGGCTGCTACAGACATAAGCTGCTGTTGCCTGACCCCAAATTTATAGCACACCTCCCTATGTAATTTGTTAGTATTTTCAAAAGTGAATTTCAGGAGCTACATTCCAGGAAAGTAAGAACAGACAAATTAATGATTCTGAGCTTTAAAATACCAAACATTGACCTGAAGAATACTAACTGCTAAGAATTATAACAGCTATTGAGAATTTTGCTTAGGTCTCACTCACGAAATGAATCCAATGATACAGGACCCATTGTTCCCAAATTAAAAGCTACAGTTGTATTAGTTAGAGATTAAGGTATGAACTAAAAGCAAACCCAGTTGCAAACATTGTGGTTTTTTTCTCCATACATTAGCAAACAAGAACAACAAAAACCCATGCAGCACTGGCTTCAAGGCCTCCTACATTGCTACTTCTTTGTCTTCCAGATTAATGCATTTCTTCTGGTCATGGAGAGAAATTCCTTCTCTTTTGATACAGATATGCCCACCTCCCAGAGTGTCATTCTGCCATTGAGGTATTTACAAAGCTATGTCCTCCCTCTGTGTTTTCATGAGATGAAGATCAAAAAATAAAATGTGGGTCCCAAAAGGACCCAGCCTTCCACATGATTCCAACTGAAGCACGTCAAGTCTCAAGTGTGCACTGTGGAAGCTCTGTGCTAGCACACTACTCAGTGGCATATGTCCCCCAAATTCACTGACAGTGAGATACGCCAGTCTGCCTTTGGCTAGTCAGAACTCCTGGCTGTACTAGAGACTGAACAGCTGGATACTCTCAGGCAGAAGTAGGCTTCTGGGTAATCTTGGATGCAAACTGGTTGCTGAAAGGTCCAGAATTTACGAGATGAAGGAATTCTACTCTGTGACAGTGCTCAAGTAGAGGGTCAGTGCCCCTAAGACTTCCTGCAGATTCCAGCTGTGAAGATGGGATACGTTCTTGCCTCAGTACACAATAAAGGGGAATTTCCATATGCTTCTTTTTAACTTCTGTATGTGACTGTGGTATGCATTTTTTCTGAGGTCTGTCACACATTGCTTAGGGCTCTGACACTTCTCTTTCTGAATACAGTGATGACAAATCCCAGGTTTCAGACGCTCCCAGATATTTTCCTTATGTGAGATTCCAGGAGTCCAATATTTTGATCTCAAAAACAGAGAAAATTCTCTGAAGACCCGTGTCTGCTCTGAGACCCCTTTCACAAAGCATTCCCAGTCATGCTGGATGGAGGCAAAGGCATAAACCACAGCTCCAAACTGGAGCTTCCACAGAACTTGGGATGTTTGGGATTTGAGTGATCTTTAATTATAAGCACTGTACTCCATGATGTGCTGCCAAAATCTGAGACACAGATTCCCTCAAAGGTTCCTGTCCCACTTGGCAGAAGATGTGACACTCCTTAAATAAGAACTATCTTCTACCTCCTACCATTCTATGATACTAAACAAAAAGAAGTACATTACCAGAGGGGAATGTTTGTTCCAGAGCAATTAAAATGCCCAGTTCGCTCCAGTTCAACACCAGAGACAACTATTTACACCAAATAACTTTTGAGCTAGCCTTCTAACTCACTACATCCTATTGGCCACCAGTAAAACTAGTAGACCAATACAGCCCTTTACAATGAAAATGACTGCATATATATACTCAGCATGAGCCAGCAATGTGCCCTCGTGGCCAAGAAGACCAATGGCATTCTGGAATGCATCAAGAACAGTGTGGGCAGCAGGTTGTGGGTGGTTCTGGTCCCCCTCTCCTCTGCCCTGGTGAGGCCTCATCTGGAGTACTGTGTTCAATTCTGGGCTCCTCAGCTCAAGAGGGACAGGGAACTGCTGCAGAGAGACCAGTGCAGGGCCACCAAGATGATCAGGGGACTGGAGCATCTTCCTTATGAAGAAAGACTGCTTGATCTGGGACTGTTTAGTCTAGATTGAGGGGGGACCTCATCAACACTTACAAGTATTTAAAAGGTGCATGTCAAGAGGATGCAGCAACACTTTTTTCTCTTGTTTCAAGTGACAGGAGTAGGGGTAGTGGATAAAAGTTCCACTTAAATATAAGGAAAAACTATTTTACTGTGAGAGTGATGGAGTCCTGGCACAGGCTGCCCAGGGAGTGGGAGTCTCCTTCTATGGTTTTCAAAACCTGCCTGCATGTGTTCCTGTGTGAGCTGATCTAGGTGGACCTGCTTTAGCAGGAGGGTTGGACTCGATGACCTCTAAAGATCCCTTCCTACCCCTACCATTCTATGATTCTATGATCATCTGATGCCACTGGTTTGCATGTCTAAATTCAGTATAACACTTCAGCACTACAGTTTCAGATATGCTACTACTGAAGTCACAGAAAGGTAAAGCATCCATTTGTGTCATTGAATCAGGCCACTGAAGAAAAAGGGATGCCAAGGTAGTACATCCTTTTCAGCAAAAAAGCTGTTTTTCAGTTTGCTCCTCTAAACCAAACCAGAGATTCACACTTGTCAGAAGGCTGACTCAGTCAGTTACTAACACAGGGCTCCCAGGAGCTCCTAAAGCCTGTTTCCACTGAACACATTTGTATAACCACCTTCTCAACACTTAGGAGCTACTTCTCTGCTAGCTGTGCCTAGGATTGGATGCTCATGCCTACAACAGTTTCTGCTAGCTCACTGTGCTTATCACTGGGAGTGGATTCTCACTCTCTGCAGTAAATTAAGGTTTATTTTTTAATTTTGTTAGATAAATTGCATAAACAAATATACCTGCATTTCAGTTTTGTCTGGCAAACAGGCCTCAATCAACTAATTTTTCTGGCCACTGATAGATTACGTATGTGTGACATCTTCAGTTCAGAAAAGAAGCAGGTGATCTGAGAGATGTGGGAAGCTTGGCTATTTCTGCAAGTGAAATCTTCAAAGTAATACTGAACATTTCTTCATGTGTACGATTTTGTGTTTGCAGGATGTTTTAACATATTTCATTATCGAAATGTCTACTATTAAATTAATAAACTAACCCCCCAGAATGATTTTTTTACTACTATATCCTTTTATATAGGCTTTTAAAAGCCACAGCTATTGTAAGGGAAAAATTAAGACTATTTTCACAAGACTATACAGATTTTCCCTGATGGTGGGTATTTTCCACGAGCTGCTGAGATAACTTCCTTAATCCCAAAACTCAAGCAAATCTATTGATAGGTATGTCAGACAAGCACAAGAAGTTCTAAATGTATGTAGATAAATCTCAGATCTGTTTCACCCATTTAAGGGAACTCGAGACTGGGAATCATTATAACTTTGTGTCTAAAACTAAATAACAAGAACAAAAGAAAAAAAACAACAAACCCAAACACTTGGCATTGCCAGCTGGAAACCTCCCTAGTGCAGGATAACCCTGAACCACCACTGCACACTTCTAACAGAAATTATACATTTTACATGCTACATTTCACAAATTGTTCCTACAAACTGCACCATGAACAAAGAGGTAAATGAAAACAGATTTCTTCTGAAGGAGGAGAAAACCATACTAAAGAAGGAATACTCATTTGAAACATGTGAAGTTTCTCTTATGAATAAGCCTGTAGTGTACTGTGAAGTTGGTAAGCATTGCACATTTCAAATATATAGCATGTTCAAAATATAGCTTCAAATACACTACATAAATGTTCAAATCTGTAATAGATTCACATATATTATTTGTGATATACTGAAAATAGAACTCATCATCAAATCTCTTATTTAACAGTTTAGCAATCATGAAAAATAATGTAGAAGAATATACAGGTTGACAAATTGTGTATTACAAAGTTTGCTAATTGCAATATTTCTAATCCAAAATCTTATTTAAAATTCAGTGTGTGCTTCTCAAACACCTATCTTTAATAAGTAAAACCTCCAGATCTTGTAAATTTTGAAATTTTACCATGCATTTTCTTAGAAAATATACTTATCAACAAAAAAAAGCAGGCTAAAGGAAGTTATAACTACATTTTGTTGTAGCTATAACTGCATTTTGCTGTAACAATAAACTTTTCTATTTTCTATGAAAGAAAGAAACCAACAAAGTTGTCTCACTGACAGAGATTCAGTGACTTTAGCAGGAATGTATAATAAACACTGCCCAATATTAACACTACCTGTGAAAACACATTGGTCCAGCTACTGGTATTGGAAGCCTGGGACATGCCATCAAACTGCCAGATGTGGCTAATGCTAGAGGGTGATTCTTCACTGCTCTTCTTGATAAGCTCCATAAATTCAGTAAGAATACACTTGCTCATGCTGCAATCGAACACATCTATACTATGAACTGGCAGGGCTTCCTGCAGGCACCTTGAGCTCAAACTTCAAAACATGACCAAAAAACCTCTAGATGTGAAGTGGAAATGGCTGGTGGGGTTTAGAAAAGAAGTGCTTACAAAAACCATGTAGCCAAACATCCCCAGGTAACAAACTGCAATACTTTCACTGATACTGACTTTGTGCATTGTGATCAAATGTTCGTAAGAATTGATGTGGACAGACTCTGTCTTCACTTATGTGTTTTCCATTAATAAAAATTAAAACCAAATCCCATTTCCCTGATAAAAATGCATGAAATAGAAATGATAATCTAATCAGGGGTTTTTGAGACTCTAGCATATACTATCTTCTGACTTAACTACTTCCTATCTTAGAACTATGTTTGGGTGATTTGGATGATGATCTTTCCAAAGACATAAATGACACATAGACAAAGAAAATAGTCCTTAAAACACTGGAACAGTCCAATGGCAGTTAAAAATGCCAACTTTTACATATTTATGTAGACATAAAATAAGGTCAGTATTCACTTTGGATCTGGTCCTGCCCTTATCTGAAATCAAACATCAAAACCACGTTTAACCGTAAAGTGAGGATAAATGAATATTCGTGTAGTTTCCTACATGAAAATACAAGTATCATCTGTCTGATTTCAGTACAAATGGCTTGAGTCTGGAGGACAGAGTTCAAAGAAAGCAGCTGTACAGGGGTTACATGTCGGATTCATATTGGCAAAATACTAATCTCTGCTCTAGGTAACATGAAACAACAATATTACTTACTCTTCTTCCCTTAGGTCCCTGTGGCCCTGGTGGTCCTCTTGCTCCCAAAGGTCCCTACAAGCAAAATAAACTTATTATTCATTCTCCTCTCTACACAGATTTCTGCAAATCACAAGGTTCATGCACATTAAACAATAGTCAATGCAACTAATACAAACCAATCATTTCAGTCATGGTTCAGATTCAATTAATTATGTTTGTACGATTTATCTAGAAAAATCCAAATAAGAGTCTCTATGTAACTTTATTCTAAATAAGAAATCCTGATGTGACGGTTGGATAAACTCCTTCTGTCCAACATTCCCAAGCTTGTGAAGGGATACTTCTATTTCAGCAACACTGTTGAAAAAACACTAATAAATTTCTGATAGTTTACCTGTACTGAAGACTCATACTAGTCAAATCATAAAACAATTATACACAGCAAATTAGAACCTATTTTATTTTTGCTTAACAATGAAAGAAAACACGTAATGAGTATCTCTAAATTACATCATGCACAAACAAATTGAAAATAAAATTGTGCAATTGTAAACCACTCTTAAAAAGTTCTATTCCACTACTTGTTTCCATTGAGTGATCTCTAAATTATATCAGTAAGTGATATAACTAGTTTTCCTGTCTCTCATGGATCATCCTGGTAAAGAGCGGGTGAAAAGACTTTGTGTCTGGATGAGTAAATTTTGATGACAGTTTTATAGATTGCAGTACAAATTAGAAACCATTCTTAGCTTCAGTAGAGCAAAAAAGACAATTTGAAAATGGTACATTTTACATGAAACCAAAGTACTACTGTATACCTACAGGTAATCCTTCTGGCCCCACAGGTCCAGGCCCTCCTGAAGGTCCTGGGTACCCCTAGAATTTAAGTAAATATAGAAAAGAGAACAGTTTTGTTGAAATTGTTATTATAACAACAGTAAATACAATTACTTACAGAAAAATCTGGATTCAAGGTAATAAATTGTTTAATTTTGCAAAAGATTTACTCCCCAAATTTTCTTTAGAAAACAGACAACTGTTTGAATATAGGACAATAATGAAGGTTTCCCACACACAGGCACTTGTTGATAGGAAAGTATTGAAACAAAAGCTGCTGAGTTCTAAATGAATTTCAAAGTCCTGACATCAAGGCTTTGACAGTGGGAACAGAAAGTGGACACAGACTGGTGTAGGCAGAACTAGGCAAGACAAAATGCCAAGAACTGCTCTTGTCTGACTTAACTACTGGGAAGGATTCTCACTGTTATGACTTAAATGGGTTTACCTATGCCAATAAGCATTACTAATAGTTGAAAAAAGTAATTGATAAGACTGGATCCTATCTTATTAGAGAAATTACCAAAGGAGACACTATTAAGTTTCTTAATGGAGCAAAAGCAGTTGGTTGAAGGTGAATCTAGATTGGAAACATTTAACGAAGCACAGTGTGTTTCAAAATTACTGTCTCCTGCTGCATGGATCATTAAGTTGGTCTGCAGCCTACAGGTAGGTACTTGTTCTCATCCTTGCCAATTGATGTCCAATAACATCCATCACTCATTTCCATGACAAGAACATTCACCACTGCATCACACTTAGGCCCATATCTGCAGCTGCTGTGTAAGACTGCTGAGATCTCATCACTGTGACAATAGTCACATGCGCATAGTTTTTTTACTTCTGTGCCTCAACAATCTAACATGACAGTGGCCTCTGGACTGTCCAATGTCACATGAAATGTTGCATCCTGATTTAGGAGAAATGGTGTTGCCAGGAAGCCAGTCTTCCCAAAGGAGTCGCATCCATGGGCTGTTTGAGTACTGCCATGCAGCAGAATTAGAGGTGATGGTAGACACTAGTCTATTCGAATAACCTGCTTTACCCCAGTGTACCAAGGAGATCATTATTTTACTTTCCTTCCTTTACTTAGCTTTCAAGTGTGTTCAATTTTTTTTATGCAAGGCTGCTTAGAGTCATTTCTTAAAAATGCAGTTGTGCTGCTTCATTCACAGTAGATCACTTCCATAATGTCATTTCCACACAGGCTATAAAGCTGATAGACAGAACTCCCCAGAAACAACAACCACAAATACTACTCTATTCCATGAGGCTTGCACAGCCAGAAGGGTGAGAATTTATCACTGTTCTGGGAAGTAAAGTGCCTTTGTAAAATAACATAGTTACATATTCTACGTTACTTGTGACTTACCATGACACCTTTTTCTCCAGGAGGACCTACTGGTCCTGGACTGCCTCGCTCTCCCTTAAAAAAACCCAAATATAGAGTGAGTGCTCTTTCCCTGATCCATCCCATGTCCACTGAGCCAGGCATATGTGGCCACAAGGTAACCTGCTACAACAATACCACAGGAATCCAAGAGGTCTTTTGTGAGGGTTGTCACCTATAGCCTACAACAGATTTGGTTGCTAAAGGGAATGGCTTTTTGCAGTGCATAACACCATTGGCTCAGGGACCACCCTTTAGAGCAGTGCAGAGACTTTTATTTCATTGTTGAATTTCTGCATTCTTTCCTCCTACAAGCCCAGCCATATCTTGAAAAAATGATATAACCAAGTTTCTCTGTCTTCCTTTTTTTCCTAGATGTCTGAAAAAGAGTTTGAGTGCTACACCTATCTCTACAAACCGTAGCTAGCAGATTTGTTTTCCTCTCTGTTGGGTGCATCACATTTATAGTTATCTTCTTTAGTACATAAAATTCTCCAGAGCAAACAAGCAAAAAGGAAAATGTTGTTTCTCTCCCTTATTTCTTCAGTATGTGTTAGAAATCCTTAGACCCAAAAAGCAAAGCCAGCCCTGTAGCATCTGCAGAAGCAGCTAGAATAGGGAAGGTAGGAACGGTCTCTTTCTTGTCTTAACATACTTAACTTTTATTCATGTCACATCCAGCCTTAACATCAGGCTTAGCTGTAGGGTTATCCCCAAAAGAAAGATTTACACTTGTACTGCAGACAGTATACGTGACACAGTGATGATGCTGTATTTTGTCTTGCACACTGTAAAGACATATTCCTTTACAATAATTAAGCTGGTAGTATGTCTGTCATTTCAATCCATGTAGCATTTTTACATTGTACTATTTAATCCATAAAAGAGGAAGACAACATATTCTACAGAAGTAACATAGGAATTACAACAATTATTGCACCACAAAGTAGTTTGCTTCCATTTGCTGATGATATATTAGTTAGTCTTTTACCGCCTTTTCCCTTCTACCTAAACTAGTAGCAGCATCCCAAAGTAATCTTTTTTGAGCAAGGTGTAATTATAAAGAACAAGAATCCTTTCAAACTGATATAAAACAAAGACGATATTATAATTAAAACCATATGAGACTTGTCTAAGTTTTAGTTTTAACAAGCAGTGATTTTCAATGATGTCTTTCCTTTCACATATTATACAAAATATAATCTGGTTTTCATGGAAGTTCTAATATATTATTAAGGCTTTCTCAATAAAATATATGAATAGTAATCACCAGTCTAGGTGAAATAGTTCAGCCCTGCAGGGAAGAAATACAAATGGTGCTGGATCATTCTGATACACAATTATGTTTTTATTATAATTGAAGCTGATACCCAGTCCAATAATAATTTCCTGTTTTTCAGTTTTAAAATAAGTCATCTAAACCAAACCATGTTAAATATGCTTAAGCTATTTATACTAGTCTAGTCACATTAAGTCGGCCAAACTTTGCTTTCATAAACACAACTCTTACTGCACAGTAGACAAAACTAACAATGTTGTCTTCTTTACATATGGCCAAATTTTACCCTTCTACTTTTGTCTTCATTATGAAGCAGTGAAAAACTAATGACTACTGTGCAAAAAGAATATAATTTAAGCCAGTTTCTGTGGATCAATAGTACTGAATAGGAAGTGCCACAATATGAACAAGGTATCAAATCCATCAGCTCTACCTTAATTGCCAAGTAAAATCAAGGCTATCAGATGCATGCCTCAAACAACAACATTTGAATTACCATTTACTACAACCCTGTACTCTGCAATAGCTCCAGGAACATTAGAGTTTTTTCAGTGGTAAGTAAATGATCTCTCAACATTCTTTTATCACCCCAACGGTTTTACAGCACAATTTTGCTGCTGAGTAGTGAGTTACACTATTGTACCTTTTCACCAAGGCTTCCAGATGGCCCAGTTTCTCCAGGTAAGCCAGCTGACCCCTATACAAAATATAAAGCAGACTTTTATTAGTGCAATGTCTATACTAGCTCATGCTTGGCAGCTTCCCAGCAATCCAGTGGCAGAGCCTAGCACATTTCTTCATCACAGAGAACTACTGGTCTATTTGTGTAAGTGCTCTTGTGAGGAGATGAGGAATGGACAAGCTAACCTCATTTGCAATCTATACAGGAGGATCACTGCATCTAGACACACAAACAGTAAATGGCTACTGATAGAAATTACATCGATTTAATCATCATACTGTGCTACCACCTAAGATCTGCCACTGAGCTCAGTCTTGTAGTGCTAGAAGCTTTACAAACATACAATTAAAGGTAACAACTTCTCTGATGGTGCTTCAGCCTGACCACAAATTTCAAGGGAAATAAATTCAGTGGAACAAAGTAAAAGCCAATCAAAACAAAATTTATATTGGATTAGGTGTTGTCAGAATTTTCCCTTTAAGAGCTGTAGCTCCATATGCCTTTGAAGTCCAGGGATCCGAGACTTTCAGTTCTTCAAAAAGCAAATAACTCTCTCCTGAGATTCTCCAAGAATTTCCACTGGACAGAACAGGTACCACCACACAGGATGGGAAATGTGAGAGGAAGTACTTTTAAAATGCTTATACCCCATTTATTATGAAACTAAAGGGAAAAAAAATAGCATAAGGTCCCAAATGAGAAAACTATGACAGAGTGAGCTTGAAAAAACAAAAAAGCAATAGGTGTCCAGAGTACATCTCATGGCTGTGCATGAAAGATGGCAGAAATCTCAGTCTGAAATCTCTTACCTTTGAAAAGAAAATAAAAATCTTTTACCTGTATAATTTCAATAAAATTCAGCCTCCAGTACTTTGACACAACGAGTGCAAAGGAGCTAAGGTTTTACAATTGCTAATCATTTTCGTGCTAGCTACTCTGGAAATGTCATAGTTTAAATATATTGCAATAAGCCATTGATACAGTTGCCTTTGGGTCTGACAATACTGGCACAAACTACTTTATGGAAGGGGCTAAAGAGATAAACAGGCATATCTATGGCTGCTGGCCTCATGCATTATATGTGGAAACTTGTGTATTATATGTCAGAACTGAGATGTCTTTTGGCTTGGCAGCTGTCAAAGATTTGTCCTGCTGATATTGGCACTAAGGCAATGCCCAGACGTCACTGGCAGGAATGAGGGACTCTCATGATGAACTCTGAGAATGAGAGCTACCACTGCTGCTAGTCGTGGCCAACAGTGGGCTTCAGTACCAGG
Source organism: Colius striatus (assembly GCF_028858725.1). Taxonomy (NCBI): domain Eukaryota; kingdom Metazoa; phylum Chordata; class Aves; order Coliiformes; family Coliidae; genus Colius; species Colius striatus. The sequence continues at coordinate 4,850,345 of NC_084768.1, forward strand.
CAGAATTCTGTGAGAAAAAGAATTACCCTGTACTCTTGCTCATCAAGATAAAGAGCATGGAGGTATGGTTTCAAAAGGCTAAAGACTAATCTCTGATTCTCTTATTCCAGAAAGGACAGAAGACATAACCAGAGCCAAGATGTAACTCAGACCTATTCTCTTTCCACAGAGACACTTCTGACCTCTCAGCCAACGTCACGCTGTTTACAAGACTGAAGATACTGATTAGAAAGGTGGGTTAGCTGTGCCTTGCACCAGCAATAAACCACTTACTATAAAGCCCCTGATCAAATCCTCTTTTCAAATCCAAAGTATTGTCTTTCTGATTCAGTTGCTCTGGTCTGAAAGAGAAGGAATGTCTAAGACGCAATGACTGTGAATGTGCTGTTTTATCATCCAGCACATTAGGACTAGCCTACACCATCTTCCAGAGCAAGGACAAAAAATAGCTATTAAATAAAAAGTATTCTAGACACTGGCTGTTCCTCAGAAGGAAATAGTTCAGCAAAGAAAATTTACAGTAGAAACACTAAAAGGAGAAAGTTGATTTTTGTTGATAAAAAAGATGGAAAGAATCTCTGAGTGGAAGCGGATACATATGGAAAGTAAAACAATGCTCAAGATGATGAAAAGAACTGAAGCCAGTGAAATGGTAAAAGAAATAGGAACTTTAAGAGGAATGGTAGGCAAAGAAGCTCATGACAGGTTAACTAAATGCACTTTCATCCCTTCATTCAAAATGGAAGACACATGTCTGAGACTGAAATGAAGCTAAGGTAAGAGAGAAAATAAGCTTACTTAGTAATATAATTCTGGTCCTTAAAACAATTAGTAGCATACAGGGACAAGAAAGTACAATGAGAGAGTAAAACGACTTGTTCCATCAATATGTTAGTCATAAAGTGATGGTTTCCTTCTGGACTTTCTCAAAGATCACATTGCTCCTTAAATCCCAGATCTGGATTGGTTTATTATAAAGTTCAGCCACTAGGACTGGATTAAGTTTTTGAGTCTCTCTCCATGTTATACAAGAGCATGAATACAGTCCAAAGGAGGTCACTGTCTTCCAGCATCCCTTCAACCCTTTGGGAATGGCAGCAGATTCCAAAAATCAAATTGAATGTGTTAGGCAACAGAAAGTAAACTAAAAAAAAAAACCCTCAAAATGTTTTTAAGAAATCATCACCTTATTAAAAAATAGTCATCACAAATTTTCATTTCCAAGGATTTGTGTGAAACTCTCCGGTGACAATAACAGCATTTTAGAAACCTTCTTGACAGGATCATTTTTGTGGAAAATGAATCAGAGACCAGATCTCACAACTATGACATGCCTGAGAAAGACAAAAACGTCTTGCCAGGGCACATGTTCTGTGTTAGAAACTGGACTGGAGCTGAATAATTGAAAACACATTGTACATTAATGCAAACTCAAGGATGGAGTAATCCATTGAAAAGCTTTGTAGTGAGAAATGAATATTCAGCTGTTTCCAAACATTCCCCTGGAAGCAGTTACCTGTCAGGGTGTATGCCAACATGTTCTTCTGTGATAATTGCAAATTTTAAGATCTAATGTTATTTCTTTGAGAATTCAGCAATTTCAAATATTTTAAATTCAACATTTTTTCAACTCCATGACCTAAATAAATTTAAAATATTATTTTGCCACATTTTTCTATGTACTTTTTTTGGTATTGCCAATCAACTTTTAGTAAAATTTGTTCCGAATCCGTGCTGAAACACTTCACTCCAGATTCAGCACACAGCAATGGCATAACCTCTGCCTGCTCATTAGGATTCTCACTGAAATATTTAAAAGCCCATCACCTTCGTACTTCAGGAAGGATTTGATACATTTTGGCATAGTACTCAAAAAGTCCAAAATGTTCCAACATTTAGGTTTGATTTTAACAGATCAAAATCTATTTAAGGATCCTTGAAGCTTCAACTATGTTAAAAAAAACCCCAAATCACCAAGGGTGATGGACAAGAGGAGGAAGAAAAGTGGATGCTTTAATAATCAGTTTCAACTATTTAATCCCATTCTCACAGATTGAAAAATACCTCTACAACACATAAAATTATAAAAATGAAGTTCTAAGAAATAAATATTAACCTAAGCTCTGTTTTGCTAGTTAGACTTAATGATACTAACAAGTATTTTTAAAATAAATCCATCTGGGCCCTGGTATCATAGGCATTAATATCAGATCTGTTCATACATGCTCTAACAGATGTGACCCACGTCAAATCTGGACAAAAGTGAAGATGAAAGCATGATGCAGTGTTTACACTGGCTGCTATTTGAGCTTCATGGCATCTGCAGTAGAACAGAAGGTAGCTGATCTGTGAGAAAGGAAGTTTCATGGACAGCTGATATCTGCTCTAGAACAAAAATTTGATTAGTCTTAAATTCCTGGGTAAATTTGCATCAGATCAATGCTTTCATGTGACTCAATTTTAGATCAGATCAAAACCAGATTATTTCTGAACCACAGACAGGCTTTTGAAACCAAAGACTTTCAGTAAAGCCTTGTGTAGAAAATTTGCTTAGGGCTGTACCAGTATCAGGTATGAACTGAGCAGCTGTTAATTAGAGATAAAACTTAGAGGTAAGAGTAACCTGAAGTTTTAAAGACAGTCCTGTCTCCACACCATGAGGAAACTGAATAAAACCAACCAACAAAGAAACCATGAAAATAGTTCTGAAAATGTCACCTAAATACACTCTAGTTTCAACAACATCATATTCTAGGCCAGCAGTCTGGGTTTTTATGCCACGCAAGACCTATGTACAAACTGATGGCATCATCAGAAAACAAAGTTTTGCCTTTTATTCAATATTTTAAATATTTTTTAAAAAAGCATTCAAGGGTGTTTGCACAGGATTTTCATCTTTGGGGACTGCAATGGAACATGAACAATTTCAGAAGACATATCTTTTGATAGAAAGGAGAAAGTGTAGTAATTTGAGTTACCTCAAATGCCAAATAAAGACTATAAAGTGAACTGATGCCAGTTTACTTACAGTTCACTGCCAGTTCAATTACAGAAGCAGTTACATTTGAATCCCCAAATGACTAATACTACATTTGCCTTTTAATGGCACTTTACTTTGAATTATCAAAATGCAAAAGTAGACTAGAAAATGGCCCCATGTTAGACCTTGGCATCTGAGGAGCTCTTGGCTGACAGCTGTGCAAACTGCTGTATGTATGCCACACAGTGATACTGGCTTTTGGTTGTGTGGTCTTTTTTTATTATTCAAACTAGTGGTTTCACTTCTAAACTTTAGAAACTGTTTCGTGCCTCATAACCACAGCACTAAAAATGTTATGAAGTGGCCATAAAATCTGTAGCTGCTTTACCCGGGATTGTGTTGGGAAGCAGAGTATTTGAAAGGCAGATGTTCTTTTCTTCTTTTTGACAGTGAGATCTGGCCATCTGCTATCTGTTGAGAAAGTTACTGGTAATCAACCAGATGTGATAATCTGAGTGAAAAATCTCTGCTTTGCAACTGCCAGTGGATGAGGTGAATGAAAGCAGAGATGTGCTATATTTGTACCTTGCAGCTGATGTTTCACTCAATTCTTTAAAGGACTTAACTTCAACTACCTGAATATTTGAAAAGGCAAAATGTACTGGCACCACTGCTTAGCCTACAGCAGTTTAACTCATTTATTTCTCTCCTAGAATTTTGCTTCCAGTCAGACCAGTGTAAAGCAGGGTAATTCTGTTTGATGGTGTTATGCAGAGAAACAGTTGCTTTTAAAGGAAATAGCTTACAAAGTGGCAGCAGGATCTGCCCACTGGCAAAACCATGGAAGGTAAACTGCAGACACTGTTCTTTTAAGTTCTGATTCCCAAACCACTAGGATACATGAAATACATTATTTAAATTCAGACAGACAGTAAAAGGGACAGTGAAAAGATGGAATGTGATGATACCTACAGTGTTTTTAAGTTTAATGCATGCCAGAACAGCTTATCATTGCTAAAATAGCCTTAAACACTTTTTTCCTTATGTTTTAGTACTGCAAATCACATGGGCATGCAAATAAGTATGCATATAATGCTATAGATCAGGTGGTGGGGAAACAACACCACAGTTGCAAAACAGCATCTGACTCCACAGACAGGCTAAATTCCTCTCTTGGTCAAGGAAAGAGTAGGGAATGTGTTTCTGATGCTCTGCTAGATTCATTTGTATGCAACTCTTAAATGACTGTCAAGAAAAGGCAGCCTGAGGTCAGTACTACAGTGGCAGTTAGGACATGGTTCACTTTCTGGGAAAGATACTGCATTTTATCCAGTCTACTTCCTATAAGTAGCTTGGAGATGACATGAAGTGAAACAAACTCACTCCAAACCTGAAGTGTTTTTCACTTTTTAAGTGACAGGATAAGTTACAGAAATTCTTTTTCATTTTCAAGATGATGCTGGTATCTTCTTGTAGTCTGTACAAAGCAAAAAAACCAAATCTTCTAAAGGTAGAAATTTCTCCAGAGAGTAATATCAAAAACTAAGCTGAATTGAGATAAGTTAATCACATTTATTCATTTAACTAGTAGTTTTTTTCCTTGGGTAATAAATCTCACATGGAACAGATTATCCTTCTCTTTTTTCTCAATGGTACAGGGAGCACTAACTTATTTAAAGTGTCAGTCTTAACTTGCAAAGCCATAAAGGGCACGGCACTGGGGGTATTGCATGGGGCAGCACAGCAGCTGAAACTAGCTAATAAAGACCACACCTATCAAAAAATCCTTCATGAAAAGTAAACAAGGGCTGCAGAAAGCTAACCTACAGATAATGTAACCTGTTTCCTCACTCTTGAATGACCTTGCAGTAGTATATCATAGAATCATAATGGTTGGAAAAGATCTTCAAGATGAAGTCCAATCAATAACCTCACACTGCCAGGCCCATCATTAAACTAAACCCTATCCCTCAACACCTTATCTATATGTCTTTTGAATATCTCCAGGGAATTATGACTCTACCACCTCCCTGGGCAGCCTGTTTCAATGCTTAATAACCCTCTTGATCTAGGGTAAAGGCAAGAAGCCCAATATAGACACAGAAGAATCGTTATTACCATTCATCATAATATCTTTAATTAATCTGTATCCAATACATTTCTGAAAGCAGCTGAACTAGTTCCTTCATGCCTCATGCATCCACCAGTCTTTGGGGGAAAAAAAAAAGGAAAAGAAAAAAGGTTTTCCTCAACTTTTCTTTCAGCCTATGGCTTACAATTCTTGCTTGCATATCCCCAAAAGTCCAGACCTTTCATGACAGTTCAAAGAATTTCTATTGAGCAACCTGTAAACATCAGTTCGAGTCCATCCAATCTTCAAGCAAAAGAAATTCCAGTTTCCATGTTCCATGAACTATGCATCCCTGGTCTCTCACACAGCTAATTTTTACCTCTCCAGGAGACGTGGTAATTGTATGGGAAACCTTCTCAAAAGCACCTGAACTCCTAAGCCCATGGCCTGACTAAGCACATGACCTGATTGTACCATTTTCTTGCTTTCCCTCAGACTCTCACAGCTGCCATTGACAGTCTGAATATCACTTTTTTCTTTGCTAGTATCACTTCTCATTTCAGCTTGGTTTCTCTTCTGCTGATTCAATACCTATTTGCAACTAGGCAGACTTGCTGACATGTAACTTTTCCAGGTCTTTGGAAATTATTTTTCCAGTGCTTATTTTAGTTTGTCATTTTGACACCAGTTCTACATGCTGCAGCTGAGAGTTCTACCCTTGTACTCTGTCTCAGTACATGTATAAATGTCAGTGATCTCTAATTCAGAAGCATAAAAGCCAAGGGCTGAATTTCTGCAATGGAGCTAGCAAGGAAAAATTAGAATTAACTTGCACTTTGGTATTCAGTGTGTCCCAGTCTGGGTAAATATTAACATTATCAAACAGTAACACAATCCTGACAAGCAGCTGTTAAAAGTTCAGATGAGTTCAATTTTGTGCCATAAAAATTGAGCAATGAATGATTTTCTTAAATCATTCCTGACATTAACACAGACAGTTCATTTGTATTAGATGCTTGAAGCTAGTTTCAAATATTTGCTATCCATCTGATCTAAGCATACAAAATCCAGTTTCACACGTCAGTAAAGTGAGATTTTCCTCCCCCAAAATGTAAGAGTAATTTTCTCAGTAGCTGAAGTGGTTGTTTCCTTTGGCATAACTTCCAAGAGATTTTTGTCTCATCAGCAGTGTAAACTTGCTCTGCCAGCTGTGCTTTACCTCTCACTATCTTGATCAAGCCTTTTTCAATTGAACCTGATGGTCCTGCAGTTCATCTTCAAGCAAAAGAGAGCTGCAGGTTTTTACTTCTCTGTGTAGCCAAGCAGCACCACCTAAACATGGACACCTTCCCCTTAAACAGGGTATATGCTGTAGCCAGAAAAACAGCTTTTCTTACAGGACTCAGTGAAGGAATACTGTGTAAAGTTTGTCATCCCAATCTAGTATTAAAATGTGTCATTTTAACCTTATGATCACAGTAAACATTTTATAAATTGAGTTCACTCCGTTCCCACACTGGATAAACATCCAGAAATACTTTGGCAGAAATGTGCAGCTTCGTATGATTTAAGAAATATTGGACAATATAGCTTCTAGCCCATTGACAAAGCTGTATTTCACCAGGTAACCCATCTTACTAGATTGAATATCCAAGCATTATGGTTCAGCCTCCTGCTGTTGAGACTTCCCTGATTGTACACCACTGACATCTAGATTTTTTCTAAGCAGATATTAAACAGCACTTGACCAGGAAAAGCTGCTACAGTCAATAACTGTTTTGGCACCTCAGGCAGCAGTAATAAATGTATTAGTGAAAACCAGAAGATAGGTGATACGAGGAAAAACAACAAAATGGAAAGAAACAGAAGAATATTGATACAGCCCTCTGGTATCGATAGCAGGTATGCACACGTGCTTCATGTCATAATTTGCTTTGAATTCAACATTAATATGATTCATTATTGCAAAAGCACTTCTTTTCCCAGGTTATTCAGGAAATGCACTAGTTTTCTTTTGGAGAATTGAAATTCTGTGGTAGATTCTCCATTGTTAAAAACTCTGTATTGTTTATTTCAACTGTGGGCTTAAAAGTATGCATCACATTCTCTAATTTGAAAACTCAGTCAATAATGGTCTTGAATAACATCCAGATAAGCCAAAAAAGGGGAATGGAGGTTGGGAGTGCAAGGAGGGGTGCAGAAAGAAGGAACCATACACACAGAATTTTATTAGACATTGGACTTCCTATCAACTTTCTACTAATTTCTTTTTCCCTTTGCCTTTACTATCAAATAATTTGTACAGTAATTGCTACGTGTACAAATCCTCTTTGTATTTGGTGTCACCAAGCAACTGGTAAGACAAACTTCACAAGACATCAATAAGAACCTTATTCCACACCTTCTTTTGGGTCCCATTTCAAAATGTCACAACAGCTAGCAGCATTTGTGCTCTGTCTTGTAGTCTGTTTCACTTTTCAGACTTTTTTTTGTCTGTGTGGCATGTTTGATTCCAATGATGTCATGGAGTCATCATGGATGCCACTAGAGCCAATACTGAATAGTAGGGAATGAATTTATCTGTGAATTCTCAAGTTTGTATTCTCTCTGCACAACATAGAAAAAAAAAAAACCCACTTCTTACAAACAGAAGCTGTTGAAAAGCTGTAATTAAAATCTGTGCTCAAATTGTACAGAAGTTAATATTTCTCATCAGAGCTCCCATCTGGAAAACCATTTTCTGCATAGGAGAAAAATCCTTCTCTTCCTGCTAGTACTTTTCACTTTACTTAGGAAAAGGTTAACTCTCACACATTACAGTGGTGAATACAGTGAGGGAAAGGGGTTTTGAAAGGTCTTCCTGTGAGTTTTGCTGAGTGTGCTTGAAAGAGTGTCTCCTGCTCTTAGTGTTTCACCATTTGCCTTAACAACAAGACAATACATACTATCCCCTTAAAGATCACATGGTTTGTGTCTGTCCTCTGCTGCCAGATAATACAAAAGTACTAGGATCAAGGACCTATGAAGTTCATTTGATTAAAATGCATGTACATAAAGCAGAAGAAATTCTACAATCCACAAGAGTATTTATCAGTAGCTTTTAAATCAGTTCTCAAATATCTCATGTCATCATATACAGCTTCTCCAAACAGCAAGTGTGGGAAGTGACAACCACCAGCCATAACTGTCTTTGTAACACTGTGACAGGGTTATAACTTTCCCTCTTTTGGCACAAAGAATATTTTTGTTATTTTACTTTTGCAGCTTCTCTCTGACTACAGTTAATTAGCATGACTATTCTATTAATAATCACTGCAACATATAGTTATCAATTATTTGAGATAGCGAATATGATATTTGTATTAGCTTGGAGCTCATTTAGCAGTGGATGATACTATGTTCATATCAAATATCTTGAGTTGTGGAAAACATGTGCACCCAATTCAAACTCATGGAGGAGCAAAACAAAGCCCATGACCAATCCAGAAACATAAGGTTAAGCAACTGGCTTCTGTAACTATTTTATGTCCTATTTTTAATGTAGTGACTTAAGATAGAATATAGCTTTATCTTTTTTTGAGGATTTTAGTACATATGTCACCATACAACAGAGTAAATGCTAACAATTTTCTCTAACTTGTTACAGGCTAAAACCAGAATTAATATGTAATAAAGCTTAATTTTGTTCACTGTTGAGGGGAAAAAAATAAAGCATTATATTGGCATAAAATTCTAAAATTAAGGGTTTGCTCTGTATAAACTGTAATAAAGCTATGGATCAAGCTGCTGCTAAAGGTACTCACTATGTTTAGAGATGTACTGGCTGACTTGAACAGCCCTTATGGTGTCATGCGGCACTATCAGAGACTCCAGAGTTCACAAAGGAGCCAGGCTTGACTTACAAACAGTTGGGAAAATTTCAGTAAGCATTTGATGTGCAGTCTGGGGTGTGTCTGCTGGGTATTTTGCAGACAATGGGGAGATCATTCTGATTGCTGTGTAAGTTGAACAGAGTTTATGTGGATAGTACAGGACCAAGCCCAAACCAGTGTATGGTTAATTAGTCAAGAAACAAAAGCAACTTAATCACATTCTGTGCAACATCTGGGTAAGTCAAGTATGGATCAACAAGATGACATATGCTCATAGTTCCCAGACAAAAGTTAAAAACACAAAAGGACAGGGAATGAAATCAAGCAGAGAAAATTGCAAAGCAGTACACTTAAGTGATAATTATCAACCAAAAAAGAGTCTACAATGGAAGAACAGGGAAAGACAATGACTTTAAAAATGAAGGATTGGAGACTATGAATGGCAAACTGATTAACACCACACTATTGCAAAAATGAGCATGTGTATGCAAGAATGCAGCTTGAAGAAGCACTTTTTCCTTTCTCTCAGCAGTTTGAACAATTAGGGATGTAAGCCACAGTCATAGGTGTTTAGATGAATTGGAAACATTCTACAGAAGAGTAAGAATGTGACTTAAATTATCTAGAAAACATGAAAGGCTAAGGGAATTGGGACTGTTTAGCTTGAAATTAATGAATGCACACAATAACAATCATTGCTGTAAAATGCTGTTTCCAGCAGAAGAGAGTCAGGTTACACAATTGGAAGAACTTTTTAAAAACAAAGATAGAGAAGCCTTGAGCTGTCTGCAGGTCACAGAGCCTTCATGCTTGAGCTTTTGAATAACTGGTTAGCCAGTCAGGAGAGATACAAAGAGAACCAATCCTACCTAGGTAGTGGAGGACAGACTACGTGTCACCTCAAGGTCACCTTGAACTCTGTGATTTTATGGAGGATAGACAGAACAACTCTGCAAAAAACATCTCAAGCTAAATATAGCCTCTCAAATGATTTAACCGTAAAAGGATCACTCATTTGAATGTGCTTTGGAAAATCCCTACAGCTATCTGTAATGTTCACTCAACCTATCAGGAAAAAGGGAGAATTAACTCTGGAAAATCCTTAAAATGGGGAATTTCTTTAAATAGTATGATTCTGAAAGACAACAAAGGTATAGTCAACATACTACAGCTTCAAAGAAAGACAAACTTCATCAGAAAGTTACTGCAACAAACTACTCATTTACTCTCCAATACATACAGAATTAAAAACAAAACCAGAAAGAGAATTTAAGCTTACTGCTTCGCCAGTTTTCCCAAGGTTTCCTTGGTCTCCTTGTTCTCCCTGTTAAATATAGAAAACAGATGATTTAGTTCATTAGAAAAGTAATTTCTTTCATATGTGTATATTAAAGTTTTCTATTTTCCCAGGAGCCTCTTTACTTTCTAAGTTCTAAATTCCAATTAAAACATTAAAAGCTGAAATTAAGCAACTAACAAAAAAATCAACTTTGTCAGTGGCTACTTTTGATTTTGTAGAAAGACATTTGTCCTAATGGATTTAGGACTTGCCCACAAAAATGAAAACTACATATCTAGGACTAAGTAAGTGCACATCAAGTTAGCAAAATAGTGTAAATGAATATTTAGTTCCAAAAGCTTGGAATTGGCATTAAGTATTAGATTAATTAATTCTGTTCTCCATAATAACACTGTAAGTCACATTATGTAACTCCAGAACATTATGCTATGTAGTTTAACAAATGAAGTTGGATATATATACACTATTAATTATCTAGTTAAAACTATAATCTCAGTGCCTTCACAAACAGTGGTTTGGGTACTGTTTACTCAGTTTGCAGCTCAGCACTCAAAAGTTCTGCTTCCACAAGCTCCTCTTTCAGACTGCAGCACTTCAACTCATACTCACTCACATGCCCAAAACCCTGTCAGTGCAGGAGTTATTCTGGGTCCCACATTACCCCCAGACCCAATCACCCTTAATCCCCAGGCAGCTAGACCACATTTTAGTAGGTACTGTCTTTGCTCCCATATCCTTGTCCCCCATAGCTACATAATTTCCTTCTTTTCCAATTATCTTTTCATTTCTCAAGTTTTCAAATGAGATCTTGCAAGAAAGAAGAATCACTAGTATGATAATTCTGTATAATAATGGAAGCATAATAATGGAAGCATAATAATGGAAGCATAATAATGGAAGCATAATAATGGAAGTATAGTGTTATAATGGAAGTATAGTGTTATAATGGAAGTATAGTGTTATAATGGAAGTATAGTGTTATAATGGAAGTATAGTGTTATAATGGAAGTATAGTGTTATAATGGAAGCATGTGTACTCATACTTTCAATGGCATGTCGTTGTATATATCAATGTATAATTGTGTACAGTAGAAACTCCAAACGCATTTTATTTTATGCCTAAACTCACCTTTAAACCTTCTGGCCCAGGATCACCAATATAACCTTTCTGTCCTGGCTTTCCCTAAAATAATTATTAGAATAAAATATTGTAAATATTTCATTTTTAAAAGACAATTTCATCCAATTTCTGTGTATATCAAAATATGTATACTAAAAGATGTAAATCACAACATTTGAAGAAAATACATTTAGAAGTCCACATCTGAAAATCTGATGTTGGTTATGACAACAAATATTGGCTAATTCCAGCAGAAACAGGAAGGCACACTATCAGAATTTGATGTTTAGACTTCAGGGACTGATGTCATAATTGTTCTTCCTCAACCAGAAAATATCATCTCAAATATCCTCTCCTCTTTGTTCACCAAATTGATTATTTTAATCCTCATCCCCCTCCACTAGCATTTTACTCCTGATAGATCTTATTGCTATGATACTCTGCTAATAACATATTGTTACCTGAAAGAAATACAGCAACATGAGTCAGAGCAAGAGACTATGATGTGATGAGATTTTTGAAGCATTTTATAGCAAACATACCTCCCTCTGTCGCCATTCACACACAACCACAAAGCCATTCAAACCAGAATGCTTTTCTCCTCATTTTTCAATTAGGTGTTTAGAACTTAATGATGTTTCCCTTTTAGGAGGTTGGTTTCTCCCCAGGTATACTTTATTTCCTTTGCAACATAAAGTATGTTCTAATCATTTGGTTATCTGAACAGCATAGCCTTGCCCAGACAAACTTCCCCCATTTCGTCTGAGGCAAAGACCCTAGTTCAAAAGTAAAGGTCCAATGGACTGGATCTGACCTTTGAGCAAGTTGCTAATGGGATTGCTGAAGCCTAATAACTTGAGGGAAAAAAAAAGAATTCAACATTTTAATGATCCAGTATTAAAAATACACGAATTTCTGCTAAAAGGAAATTATCAGATGTTGATACAGTAGATTGAATAATTGCAATCACAAGGCTCTGTAATGAGAGCTTTTACTTCCACATCCTCTGTCCTGAGACAAGAGCAATTCAAACAACAGGTAATTAACAGGTTTCTTCATCTTGCTTTGCTGGAAAGAACCATAAGGTCTTTCTAAGAGCAAAAGTAACATAAAAATGTTTTAAACAAAATTAATCAAAAGAAAACTAGTGGCCACTATGAACTGCTTTGATAATTTTAGTCCTAGGAGAACTAAAGTGGAGCTACAACTTGTAAAGATTTCTTGGTTGTAGTTGTGTAGGACACTCAACAGATGCAAATTGGATTTCACTGGTAAAGCAGTTTGAAACATACAGATTTGACTTTAAACAGAAATGCAATAGAGCTGTGAATATAGAGGAAAAGAGATTGACAGAGGTTAAAACTAGGGATGTCTGCTTTCTCTCTCTGTCTGAGAAAACTACTCTTCCAGGGCACAATAATCCCAGAGGAAATGTCCATTTCCTGAAATATCAGCTGAAAGTTCTGCTTTTCCCTTTCAGAAAACAGCAACCACCTGTGCTTCCTTCCACCTCATGGTGTGTTGGTACAGATTTATGTAATTTAATATAAATATCTCTCACCTATCACTCTGTTGGCATCTCTTCACAAACTCCTCACATGCCTTCAGCCCAAAGGAAGACATATGACATCTTCAGAAAAAAGATGCTCACCTTGTGACTATATAAATACCAGCTTTTGTCTTATACAAGTATGTCAGAAATAACTCACAATGATTCCTTTTTACATTCTAGGTTAAAACAATATATCCCCTTTTTGTAATGAAGATACAAAAAGACATAATGCACCATTGCTTGCACTGACTGAGCTGAACTACACTGACAGTTACAGTGTTAATATTTGGACAGCCTTTGAGAATGAGAGTTAATTTGGAAGGAGACAAAATAAACTCAGTCACTTTAAACGTGGCATCTACACAGGATAACTAACCACCATTTCTTGAATTAGAAAGATTAACTTAAGAGAACGTTAAGTTTTTTACTTTAGAACAGAATGGGTGGAAAGGTTTGAAAATGAATAAATGAAAAATCAAAACGTGGTCAGATTCAGCTCAAAAACCTCTTCCTAAATTCAAACAGTCTGAGCACTGTAGAACCTGAAATATATCCCAGTAAATGGAGAAGCATCCCCAGTGTTGACTCCAGTTGTTTTAGACACATGGGAATTCTTTTCCAAGCTGGGACTTGAGAAACTTGGGTGCAGGTTCACTCATATCACTTGTTCCAATACAGTATTATCTATCTTGCTGGCAGCATTGGTCAGGTGGGTTCCAGAGGGTTTTGGTCCCATGCACTTCATTTGAAGCAAATGTTAGAAACAGAAGGATAAGAGGCTGAAGTGGGGAATGAGGTAAAAATTTATGGCTGCCTGCCTGGTGCCGACCTAAACCTGAACTGAGGTCTGAAGAATTTTCAGTTCTAACCTGAAAACTACACAGTAGAAGAGACGAGGAGTTCCAGAAGCATTGGAAACCTGCTCCATTACTGTTCAAGAGAACAGTTTCACAAGAATAACTAAAAGTTTACAATATATCAACCTGGTTTAGACAAACCATGAGAAAATCAGGATAACAGTGACTAAAAAGAGGACTACTCATTGAGCATGCCTACAAATAAGGTCTGTAGGACAGGAAGAAAGGTTGTAGTGAGAAAGACACAGTAAAGACTTTCAGATAGAATGGCTAGACATTAGAAAAACTATCTGTAAAACAATGGACAGGAGCAGATTGCCAAGGATAATGAAGGATCCCCACCCTTGGAATCTGCAAAAAACAAGTCAGAGGCAAATCTGTCAGCTAAAGGCGCAGCTGACAGCACCTCACAGTCATGCATGGCCAGACCACTTCTTCAGGTCCCTTTCAGATACTTCCCTTGCCCTCACGGCTATTTAACTAGTACAATGACTACGTAGTTTTGGTACCATTTACTTTCAGATGTAGTGTTTACTTTTCTGAACTCCTCTCATGGAAAATGGAAACAAAATCTATGCAAACGAAATGAATGTGGAATTGTACTCAAGGAAGCATTATTTAAAAAGATGGATGCATTTGACAGCTTACTGACTCACGTACTGCTAAGCTATATCACATTTAACAACTTCATGATTGAGACTCGCTCTCTCCAGTGTAATCATGCAGTCTATGTTACAAGCAGACATGAAGAAGCAAGGACAAACAGAGATGATAGTGGAGTTTGGAGCAGCAGCACAAACAAGTTGGTCTAGAACTGTGAAAGAACTAAAGCCAAGAGAAGCCATAGGATTCAGGCGAGAGCAGATAAGCCCCAGGATGTGGGGGAAAAACAGGCAAGGCTCCTTCATCAAGCAGAATTCCCATTTCCCCTACCTCTGACTTCAGGAGAGTATTTTAGCTAATGAAAAAATGTTTGGACACAGCAACCCTGGGGTCTGCTTCAGATCCTCACATTCTTCTCTCAACAGCTCATTATGAGAGAAAGAAAGCAGGGAGCTATAAGACACGGCAATCTATGGTGTACACATTTCCCATTGACAGAAATAAACTGCCCAAAAATCTAGGTCAAACTGACCCAAAATAGATTACAATTATTTCAGTTGGCAGGGTTACACAGAATTTTTTCCTGTTGGGTCACTTTGACACCAGCTAATGGTGTCCTGTGCACGCTCGGTGACACAAAGCCTGCAAAGGCAGGTATCGCATTGCCCGCGAGTCACCTGCTGCAGCAACTTCTTTTCCAAATGTCACAGCACAACATGGGAGATGCTGTCCAGCCATGAAGCCCTGCACAAGGAGGAATCAAAGTATGATGCAGCCAAAATAAAAACTTCCACAAGGCTCTTGGCAGGAGCTGAGGCAGACTAAACTGAATATTGAACTGAGCCATAAAGTGTTTTGAAATTCTGTTCAATTTTTTGTATGCTTTTTCCTCAGTCGGAAAAAAAAAGAGTTTGTTTGGGTTTTTTAACCACCTAATTCATGTAGCAAATAAGTATTTTAATATTATTTCTAACAGAAAGCAAATTCCCAGCTTTAACTAACTAATGAGCAGGAAAAATGATGGGAATATATCCGCTCTAGTACTGAGATATAATGGGACTTTCCCAAGTTCATGCAAGAAATGGGAAATCATTCAAAATAAAGACAAAGTCAGTGATTACCACACTTAAGCAAATCAAGCAAAGGCAGAAGATGATAATGCTGTCAATAAACTTAGTGACACTCCCATAGTCCCAAGTGCAGGATAGTATTTGACTTTTATCTTGGGGAATTTCTAAAAATAAGCTTCACGTCCATTAAAATAATCTTTTTTTATAACAAAATTAGCTGTTAGTTTTAAACCTCCCATTTCAAACATGTCAGCACAAACAGCAATGTGACATTCCAGCTTCACTGTTTTCAGCAACTGTCTATGAAGGTCAATTTGAAAATGATTTCTTAAAGCATCAGTCCTCCTGGGATCGAAGTCTCTCAATAGGATCTTCTTCATTTTCAATATTTTGATGTATCAGCAGGTTCAGTCCCAAGGAAGTGCACAGTGGTTTCATCTGGCTCAGAAGAGCACCATAAGCAGTTTGTTATCAACTTTTTCCTTTTCAAAACCTTTATTTTGTGCTCCATGGCCGTGATTTCCCTTCAAATCCTTTATATAGGAAACCATTTATCCTCCCAGCTCTGCTTTGAGCATGTGCTGAGGAAAGAGGCAAGTTTATTCAGGATATGCCAGTTTAATAGAGTCACTTGTCACAGTAAATTTTTACCTTTGAAAGCAGCACTTCAGCTGAAAAAGAGTCTGCTCTAATAAAATTATTCATACTTACTCTTGGGCCAACTCCTCCAATAGGTCCAGCTGGTCCTACTTCTCCCTAAAAGAAATCAGGACTTCAGTAATCTTGATGCCAAGTCTAACTTTGAAAAAGAAAATCTGCAGATAACTGTATTCATGATATCCTCTTAAATTGGCTCCCTATATGTTTGTGTAAGTCTAAATCTGATAGAAACACTGTAAAAGAAACTAATCTGAATTCAAATGAATTGGTTAACCAGAAAGCCATGACCTGTTTAGTCACTAGATGCAGCCATAAAGGCTGTGAAGCTGTTGGTATACCTACCATTAAAGAGTGTTTTCACAAGTTTTACAGATGAGAGAGAGACTTAGCAATGATGGGTCAACCTCTCTATCTGCCCTGCAGATACTGTCTTTTAGCAACATTTGACACTTCATGACCATAAAAGCAGCTGGAACTTTTGCCTCTTTTCTCTTCCATGTTGCTACAGCACAGTCACTAAATGAGTCAAACCATTTTGCCAGTTTTTATCCTTGTTTTTTCTCAGGGATAGAGGGAGGCTGGGGATCAGGCTTGTCAAGTGGGTAAGAGAAGAAATGAGACACTGTGCCTGTGCTGCACAGTGCCCTGATATAATTATCATGATGGGGAACTGCAGTATTTAATCTTCAGGGTTCACTCATTACAGTTATATGAATGCATAAACTTGTATCAATGCTGTGCCAGGATGTCAGGCTGTGATCATTTTATGGTTCACTGATCCTCCTCAATATGAAAGATTTTCTCCCAGTTTTGGAGGAAGTGATACACAATATTTTCAATTGCAAGCAATATGAAACAGAGGGATTCAGAAATCCTATCTGCAGCTTCCTGGCTTCAAACTAATCATTTTTGCAACTGTTAGTTTTTACTCAGTATCTTTTATGGAAGCCCATAACTAAACCATTTACAAGTCTAGAGATCTATCCTCAGAATCACTGATTAAATGATATCTAATGTCAACTACCTTTAGCCTAACAGACATGAGTCTTTATTTTTAGAATGATGAATTTAAGAATACTCCATACGTTTTTGAGATGAAAAGCCACATTCCTCAGTGAATAGGATACTGGAATTAAATTGATACACCATTTCTATCTCCGTATCACCACCCCCCATCTCCTCAGTTTAACTAAATTAACCACATTTGCACTGGACAACTATTATCTGAGATTGCACTAAAATAACTAAAATAGACCACAAAATGGATGCATATTTCCATAAGGCTGCTAAAATCTCTTTGCAACACGTGTCAAAATGCAAAAGAAACTTGTAATTTTATGCGACACCACCACTGTTGCTATCACCATCTAACCAATGTTGTCTAACCCTCTTACTCCTCATAACTCTTTATTTTAAATATAATCTCTTGATTGGATAATTTTTTCATCTTACCTCAACTCCCTTGGGGCCCTGTGGCCCTGGAGGCCCTCGGTCACCCAGAAGTCCCTAAAGATTCAAACAAACACAGTTAGAGCTTATATCATTAAAAATCATGTTAGTCTAGTTTCTCTGCTCTTATAAAACTGGGCAGAAATGTAAAATTGAGGAAGCAGACCTCATTTCTTATTGTTGTTCTTAGGAAGCCAAGAGAATACGCAGCATATATTTTATATCTACTGGAAAACTGTCTTACAAACTTCCACTATACAGATTTTTCTGAAGCACTTTTCCCTGGTCTTTTTGAAAACTGAGAAAATATTAGACCTCATAAAAGAACAATTCCTCTTTTTTGAAGACATAAAGCACACTGTCATATTAAGATTAAAGCAGAACCAACCTAACTCTTACAGATCTTGGATTTAGGTAGTCTTTAGCATAACATGTGATGACAACATTGCAATAGAAACGAACTAAAGTGAAATTAAACTACTAGCTTGTACAAAACTACTTGTGATTTTCAGCCCTTGCTTTTTTGTCAGCTTCCCAGAGATAAAGCACCTTATTCTCTGCCAAGTCTGAGCTGTCATGACTGCTCACACCAACGTTTTCAAAACTCTGTTAAAGTGACTTCTCAGCTAGCAGTCTAAAATCTCGGTCATCCCAATTACAATGGTAGTAATTGGGAAAAGCACTTGACCTGGCATAGGACAAAAAAAGTGTCCTTGTAAACATATTATTAATGTTCTGGGAAAGCTGATCTTAACAATATCAGATAAAGTGACAAGAACAAAGAAACTGCCCTTTAGAAGAGATATGATTAGCTTCTGAAGAAAGCAATGGTGGGAAAGTTCCAAGTGTAAGCCTTATTAATTGTTGACTAATGAAGCTGAAGTCTAGACAGAAGGTGCAGGCATTGGTCCAGTAACAGTTTGCTTAGCACGCAAAGTAAAACTGAGTGAGGTGAGGTTTCATCAAAGAGCCCGTCGGTCTGGCTGAGTAGTACTGGAGTAGACTCCTGTCTGACCTAAGTGACAAGAGGGCTTTTAGTAGTCTTATGTGAGTAACATTCTCATATAGTTAGTCATTAAATTCTTTCATTGACAGAACTGTTGTTTTGTTCTAATAGCAAAGCACATTAAGAGATATAGCTTTCAGTACAGTGTGATTGCACAGTGGAAATGTTAGCAACACTGCTACTGTATACATCCTTTCACTGCAGTTAATTGAATCTGGAAAAAAGTCACAGACTGTAAAATTAAGACTAAATGAAATTTCCATCTCTCCTTTAAGGTTTTAGGCAACAAACAAAATTAAGGTAGCCTTTAGACATGTGCCAATGTGTCTGGAAAAAACTTGGAGTCAGCAAATGGGGCTATGCTGTATTTCACAAACATAACTTCCCAGTTGAACATCCCTGCCAAAAATGGTGACATTCTTAACAGCTGCTTGTATTAAATTTTAATCCAAACAAACATAAATGAGCAGAGAAAGGAAGTTCTCAACTACTTCCATGGCACAATATATGCTACTGGAAAACCTACAATTGTAGTCAGCATATTCTGGTCATCTTTTCCTCTCACTTTTCTTGGTTACACAGCATGAATACTTGGAAAAATAACAAAAGATACAAGCTCAATTATTTAAGAACTTCTTAAAAACATGTTTATTCTCCTTTTTAAAAGATATATAAGTGTGGTTTTTTTTTTCCCCAATAATTGATGGATCAAGATCAAATACCTTCTCCAATATTGTTTCCAAGCTTGCAAATTATGTAATTAATTCTTTGAACATTATTTTAGAGAGGTCAAATTTGCTGATTACTTCACTAATATAGGAAAAAGCGACAATCCAGAACTTGTACTGCTACATAGAGGTAGCTCATCACACTGACAGAGCTTAAACTTTCCACCAAGAGGCTGAATTTCTCCAACACAACTGCTAAAAAAAATATCAAGCTTACTCTGCTTTCTTGGCTTTTAAAATGGATTTTGCTTCTGAGGAAACATAAACAAAAACATGAGAAAAAAACCAGCACAGCAAGAAGAGTTTTCTAAAAATAAAAACTGGAGGAAATTATTTCAAACTGCAGTCAACACAAGACAGCTGGGAATCCCAAAAGCCAAACATTTCCAATGTTATGCATCTCTCCTCCCTTGGTACTGGGAGCAGTGTAATAATTTTTCCACTTTGGTAATCTTCCTTCTCAAATATAAGCTATCAATTCTCCCTGACTAGAGTAGGCTGTCTAACCTTTTTGTCTCTAAGACCAAATATGTTGGAGACCATTGAACTTTGTTCAGCTATGTAATTTCTCTTTTGAAGGAGGACAGTCTTAAGCTTCTTAGGCTACCTTTTAGTACTTTTGTTGCTGTAATCTGTAAAAAGGGAATAGATCAGTAATAAATACTAAAATATTAAACATCAGCCCAGTTGTAAAAAACACCATTTCATTTAATCCTGTGGATATAATGTGGAATAAACATGATCTCTCAGTGAAGAAACTGGACAGCAGGGAGTAGATCTCAGCTACATCATTCATGTATCAGCTTTAAGGACTAAATCTGATTTGCAGTTCAAGAACTGTTGTTTGCATCTTCTGTTATTTCCCCAACACTCTAGGCATAGTCGTGCATGCAAAAGTTCTTAAGTACCCTGGCAATTCAGAAACACAGGAGTAACTGCCACAACAATGGTCAAATAAAATTCATTCATATATTACATTATACATACATATAAACAAGTTAGCAAAGCAATAATTTATAACTAAAGAAAAGTCCACACCTGTCTGCAAAAGTATTTTAACTTCTCTTCAATTTGCTGCATGGTATGAGTTCTCAGCCTTCCTAATAAATTCATGTCTGAGTTATTATGTGGCAAGGCTCTTGACACAGTTGAAAGATGTGAGATTGGTTGTGGCTTTGACAGCTGGGTTGAGATGTTCTCAAGAATTATTAACTTGGGCAGGGAGGGATTGTTACACTCTTCCAGTTACAATTTTATATCTTTAAACTATGCACCGCTCCCTATCCTATATTATCTTGAGTAGTTTGCCACAGAATTTCACAACTCTGTCAATAAGAAATCTTGTCAATTCCATCTCTGTTCTTTCATGGACAGCTTACATGTTCTGCCCTTGGATTCACAATATTTTTGCTCTTGCACAGTTCTTTTACTTTACCAATTTCTGCTCCCTAGTTTACTTCAAGCTCAAAAAGGCTCATTTTGGGGCTTCTTAGGATACAACTGCCTTTTAGGATACAGTTATTAAAAGTATCCTTTCCTGCATCTAGTCCACTTGACTGAGTCCTTCTGGAATACAAATACCCAGAACTGTGTGCACTACTTACAGTCTTCTCATGCTTTGTGCAGTGGAATTAATAAGATATGTGAAATTGTAGAACCAAGGTAATTTCTAACTGCCTTATTGTGCTCTTATTTCAGAGAGATCTGGCAGTGGCTTTCCTTCTTTGCAGGTGCAAAGCTCTAAGTTTACAATAGGATTTATTGTTTTAGTCCTTCCATACATCAGTCTGGAGTAACCAAAGTGAGATGAATTAGTACAAGGTGCAGTTTTTATAGTATCTAAAGATGTTCAGACTTGTTTCATACACATATTTCGTTTCATTGCACTTATGTCTATTTATCATTAAAAATACAGTGTAAGAGTCATCCCAAATCTGGTGAGCAACGAACTTAACTGATATTTGCCTTTCACCAAAAAGAAATCAATTTTTAGATATTATTCAATCATCTTCCTCTGGGTTAATTTCTGACTCCATCTGCACTTTTTGCACTAGACTCTACCTTTTCCATTTTAAACAAAAACTTCCCATATGTGCTTTCATCCAGAGCTTCACTGAAAGTTCTATACATGTGAATTATTGCTTAACTTTGATCTAAAATACTAGTCTACTAAAGAACAGCAGCTAAATTAATCCACCACAGTAATTTTTTGTAGGTAAATTTTATTCATTGTTGTATGTTATACTATTTTATCCATTATTTCATCTGGCTTGTGAATGTTGTCCATTTCCTCCTATCTTTAGCTACTCTTTATTCCAAATTTATCTTTTTTGAACTCTGTATTACTTAGGTCAGATAGATATGAGCATATATTTGGCATACATTTTATTTAAATGTAGGTGAAATATGTGATACTTCCTAGCTACCTATGATTTTCTAGCTACACAGGGTTTTCCCCCAATCTCCTTAAACTGAACTTACTATTACATGCTGCCATCAGCAATTACCCTCATAACTGTGTGCACAGCACTAAACGTTCTACTAACTTCCTCACATAAATACCTGAGGCAAAGCACCTGTATTTTGACAGTATGATGCCAGTGTCCATCCTTGGAGATTTATACTGATTATTGTAATTATGAGTACGTTTTCATATAGTCTTACCTTAGGACCTTCAGGACCATTTAATCCAGGCACACCAATATCTCCTGGAAAACCCTAAAGAATTCATACAGACAGATGATTTACAGAGTAGGAATGTTTCTGATACACCTGTTTTGATCAAGCTCATTCATTTAACAAATCTAAATCACAGGAATAAGAAATAAATTCATTCTACCATTCCCAAAATATCAGAATCTATTAAGATTCCTTGAAAGGATTTGGATAAGTGACAAATTTTATGCAGCTTTGATGAAACTCAATTTAGAAGATGTCAGTATGGGTTTAATTTCTCTCAGCGTTAAGACTTTTTGTCCACTGAGCAATGTTTGAAATCAAACCATTGGATTGGTCTTGATGCACAAAAAAACTCCCAAGCAACCCACAACACAGCCAGCACCAGGTTCTGTACTCATGAATTCAATTATTTAAAAGAAAAATCAAAAACTTGGAGAGCAGCTGAAGCCCTTTAATTCTTGGCTGCACGTTAAGGGTAAGATCACTGCAAGATTAAGAAAAGAGTAGAAAGCCTTTTGCCTCCAAATCAGCAGGCGTTAATCCAGGTCTAACTGGTGGTAACTGAAGGTCACAAGCATGTAGTATTTTTTCAGAACAAGCCTTTGTGAATATGCAAAGGAAAATATTTAACTAAAATGACCTCACCAAACCATCTGGCCAGTAGGCATTGAATAGGACACAATGTGAATGCCTCTATGTTAGAGGAACCCTGTGCTGTAACTGCATAGTTTTATAAGAACTGAGAATATTTTGAGGGAACAGAAATGATGCAAACTAATCCTTATTCAATACAGTAGTGAATTAATTTTCCTAAACATCCAGTGAAGAAATGTAATTTGTGTATTTATAGGGTAAAGTACAGAGCCTATCCAAAAATAGGAAGATTGCCACTGAAAATTTCTTCCTCTGGGTAAAATATTTATTACCCAATCTGTGCACATCCATCATCTAATACTAGTAAAAACAAGTCTCTGTCTTAACAGAAAATTAATGTAGATTAAAAATTATGAATGTCACTCTTTACATGCATACTTGTCCAATAATGGAAATGAAAACACTGTACACATTCAGAACAATTTAAAGACCATCTCATAAAGAACTTCCAGCAGTAAATTCTTTGGCATCCTTCCATCCTAATGGATTAATGTCATCATTAAAGCTTGAAGAGTCACTTTTTAGATTCTTTAAGCACAATAGAGGTATGAAATAAAAATGGCCTCAGTAGGTGGATAATAGTTAAACATACTCTGTTCTTCCCAAACAGCTGAGCCTCAAATACAGATGATAACTATTCCTAATGAGTATTTATAATTAGCTGACATTAATCACAAAAAAACCCTTAACAGAAAGGTAAAGGGAAATGATACTAAACCAAGAAGTTTAAAAGAAAATATTATTTCACCCTCAACTACCACATAATAATAACATTTTTAAAGAATTTTGAGTATCCCTGTTCTTACTTGTAGAGCTTTCTCTGTTTACTTTCTGTAACTTGTTCTTAACAGGGTGCAGAGAGAGTAATAAGTTATGATTTAGATGGTAAGCAAATATTTTTAGGTGGGTTTATATATTTTAAACAATGTTTACACCAAAATATGAAAGAGGATTGTGAAAAAAAACCCCAACCAGTTTTAGCACTCGAATGCTAATGACTATTAAAGAAACTTCTAAAGAGTAAAAATGAACTGAACAACCTTAACACACAGTGTTTCACAAAACAACACGGTGGACATTTCTTTTTTGCCATAAAGCAGGAACTAGTAGAGCTATGCAACAACTCCAACATGCCTCTAGGTGGCACATAGCATATTATTCACGTGTGACCAAGGCACCTGACTGATACATAAAGCACTCGTTTACATCAGCCTAGATGTCTACACAGCTCAAAAGAGGATTTTTTTAAAATCCTGACCACATTTTTCTATGGAAATACACTGAAGGGTTCAATCAGTTCTTTGGAAGTTGCAAACTCATCCTTCCTTTATTTTAATTTGCTTATTTACAGACATTAGTTACCAAGGGGTGTGTTGTTTTGTACATCTATAAGTCTATAACTTCCTAATGTGTGAACAAATGCCTAACACTGACACAGAGATAGTTTCTCTCATGGCAAGAAACATTCCAGAAAACAACTTGTCAAGAAAAATATCTGTTTAGAAAGATTCTTAAACTTTATAAGAGAATATCTAAAGGGTGGGTGTCAGGAGGTTGGGGCATCCCTTTCTTCTATAGTAGCCAGCAACAGGACAAGGGGTGATGGGATGAAGTTGGAACACAAAAAGTTGCACTTAAATATAAGAAAAAAAATGGTTTACTGTTCAGGTGAGGGAGCCCTGGCACAGGCTGTCCAGGGAGGGTGTGGAGGCTCCTTCCTTGGAGATCTTCAAGACCTGCCTGGACACTTTTCTATGCGACCTGATCTAGGTGACCCTGCTTCTGCAGGGAGGTTGGACTAGATGATCTCTAAAGGTCCCTTCCAACCCCACCATTCTATGATTCTATAAATACATCTCCTTTACTTGTGGAAATACTTCTAAAAAGAATTCACTAAGAACTATGAGATGTAAGCATTGAGAAGCACTATCACAGAACAATTATGACAGTTGGAAACACCAGGCAAAGTCTTAGAACGTGAGAGCCATGAGAGCTTGAGAACATCAAAGTTATTTAAAAGCTTAAAATCTTCATCACCCTTGTCTCTGCTATAAAGATGAATTTAGTCTTTTGTTATCAAGCACTACCACAGAGAAAATGCAGAGGCTATGGCAGTATTAGAATACTATTTCCAAGACGTTAATAACTGGTGAGATAACCGTAGTTATGCAATACACAGACACATAAGACAATTCCCAAAAATGAATGAACCATAAAGGAGTTCTTAGAATACCAGAGCAATGGCATTTGTCATGCAGATTCTGAGCAGTGAATTGATACACATTTCTACCTTTGTCTGAATTTGCCAAGAATTATTCCCCAGGCAGCTCCCTGTAAAGCCTCTCCAGATTCATTATTCTTCCATAAGTGAAAGTCCAAGAGATCAATATATAATTTCCAACTGCAATGCAATTTTCAGCAGAGACTATTCAGAACAAAACATCACTCAATATTATGACTTTTAGTAAGGAAATGGAAAGTGTAGAATCTTATCTTCCCATCAGACAGAAGCCTGGCAGCTGGTAGGTTACAAATTATTTTAGCAATCTTGCTGCAGATGTGGTCTTTTGCCAACAAAGCACTTTAGAGTTGACTCAGTTTCATCAAATTAGAGGTGGTGTCAGAAAAACCTTAAGTACCAGCCATCTCAACACAAATGAACTTTAACCTTGCTGTGAAAGTGTTGCTTTTTGTAGTGAATATATTTAATAGAAAATTAATATATTTATTACTCTCATCTATATAATCTTCAGTTAACAAAAAATTCTGAGATGCTCAGACTGCTACTATGTCAGAGCATGTGGTTTGGTATCAAACTCAGTGTTCCAGAGATGAAGCTGTTGCTTCTCTTTAGATTGTTTTCCTGTGTGGCTGTTAATGTGGAAAAAGAAATTCAGAAACATTTGGAAATTACACTCCATTTCCACTAGGAATTACTTTACATCTGCAGAATCCCACTCACTCCATGCTGTTTCCACACAACATGTGCCAGCTCTGTTGTTGGTCACCAACCCTCATGTTCCTCGGCAGCCTTCAATAGGATTGACACGTGAGCAAGGCACTACAGAGCAAAAACTTCAAGAGACTGTGACAATGCCTTCAATTGTCAAGTTTCCATGCTCCAATGTTATTTCATTCATGCTATGTTTCCTTTGAATGAGAATTTAGAATGAATTTTCAGAAGCAATACAAACGGGATGCAGCTACTGAACTTCAACAAAGTTTCAACTAGAACTTTGTTACTAATTAATATCAGGCTACACAAGGAAGATTTCTGCATAAAACTACAATCTGTAAGTGGAGAAAATGATTTGTGATTTCATACTCTCAAATAAGAAGTGTTTACTATTCTCCTGAAAGGACATGCTACCCAGAGAGAAAATTAAATTAAGAATCTATTTTTTCCTCTATGCAACTTTGGAAATGTCAATATCCACAGTTACAGGACGTGGCTTTCTGTCATTTGTACAACTGTGTGATGGTGTCAATAATGTGCCAAATACAAAGAGGAAAATAATAAGAACAAAACAGATTTGAAATGAGTTTTCTTCTGAGTGTGCCAATCTAGTCAAAGTTTAATGCTAGCATTTTTAAAAGGCAGAGACAAAACTCTATTTTCTTCCTACAAACCTTCAATTCTGATTTTGGAAAGTGTGGAGTAAGGAATCTAACAGTACAAATTACAACTGTATAATTGTAATTTGTCAGAGAAGAGAAAAAAGAGCAATCGTATTACAGCATACAATACAGGAAAGCTTTGCAAATTACTGTTGCTAAGATGTCAGTAAAATTATACTGATGTTTTTTATGCCTTTGTCTAATTTTAAATGACAGATCTGTTCAGCCATGATCACTGAAATACTACTGATTATTTTTTTCTGAGACATCACATCAGCCCTTCAAAACATGTCCTTCACAGACCTGCTTGGCTGCTTGATGGCTAAAGAGATGCTGGTGATTCATCTGATTGACCAGCACAGCAGCACCAGTCACCAAACAACATATTAAGGACCACATCTTGAAGCATTCTGTCACTGTGAAATATTCTGCAAGTGTGAAAAATTAAGAGCTTTGGTAAGAACTTCAGTGCAGATCCAGTCAGAGGATCAGACAGGATTTCTAGAGGGAGCTTGCCACAGTTTGATCAGAACTAGACTTGCTATTGAACTTTCAGCAGTCAACTCACAAGGTACACCGCAGAAGAGGCGGTCTCTTAGGCCAATCAAAGCCCAGGGAAAGCTCAGCTATTTGATGAATTACTTTCACAAAACTTGAAACTCAAACCTAATGTTGAATGTTAATTCAACATTAACAGCCACTGTTGTGGCTCTCTGCTAAACAGAGGGATGCATACTTTAAAATTGTGTTCTGACTTGTGGTGAAAACAAGCTTCAAATGTGGACATTTCATACAGACAGAAATACCAGATAAAGCATTCTTGTGTCCTCCAGTAACAGTTAAATGACTAAGGCTTGAGGAACAGGCCTTCTTTCAGACGTGCTTCTAATGAAGCAAGTGACAGTGGGGTTAGATGAAGTCTTGGTGCAGAGGAAATTCATCAGGTACAACTCTATATTTTGAAAATCAAGTATTCCTATCTTTAAACCTTAGGAAAGAGACTAGATACTAAGTCAGTGAAACAGTCTTTTGCAAGAGGAACTCTATCCCTGTTCTCTTGCAGGAAATGAATTCACTGTACATTGCTTCTATGCTGCTAACAGCTGTGTGCCCATACAGACCAGACCACATCTAGACTAAGGCAGAAATTTCGTATTTACTTTCAAAAATACTGTTCTAAGATCAACACCAAAACCCAAGAGTCAAAAGCAGTGCAGCTGTTTAAAATAAAAAAGGTATAAATATTAGCTTGCCTTCTCTAGGCAGATTCATTACATTGAGATAAATAATGCACTGGTAAGCAACACAAATCAAACCCTTCTTGTCTACATATTCCTTCTTTTCTACTGAAGTCTCACCACAGCTCTGCCTTGAAAAGGAACATGTCCAAGATAACAAATTCTATGCAAAGTACTTATGAAGACCTGTGAAAAGACTAGGAACTAACAGATACAGACTGAACTATCATAATTACACTGAAGACCATGAAATACACAGGAGGGTCACACGAACGAGCATTGTTGAATGTTACCAAATAGTAGAGTATTTCTGCAAAATTAATGTATATTTCTTCAAAAAATATCAGTATGACATACTTATGTCAAATAAATTTATGAAAAGATGTTAAATATTCTGTGCAAAGGCAAGAAGAAAGTGAAAGCAACTCTAAAGAATAGTCCTTCAGATGTATACCAGAATGTGCAATAAATTCAACTATAAAGATCATCTTTATTTCTGTATCTCGTTCAAGTCATTTGCATGCAAGTTGTATGATACAATATTGAAACAGAAGGCTATGTTATCACTACACTTATGGTGTTGTTTGCACGATCTCAAAACACCATGTGATAAAACACGTGTTAAAAATAAACTCTTTTCAAATGGACAACTCAAAGCAGCCAGTGATTCACTTATAAAATACATGCCTTTTTGACTTTTTACTATTATCTGAATGTATTCCTTTCCTTTGTAATGCTATTGCCTTGAGCATGAAACATACCAGCTGAAACCCATATGACTATCTTCCTGAAAGAATAAGCTAATGACTTCAGATCAAAATACAGCACAGATGAAAAAAGTTCTATTGCAGATAATGACTAATGCTTCCCCTGCTCCAGATGAAATCTATTTATAATACTCACAGCATATTTGAAGGCATATCTGAAGGAAACTTATTACCCTCATTCTTAGGGGATAACTAAATTTTAGTTGTAGAGCAAAATTTAAGTAGAAAACATTCTGAATATACACAGCTGCTTGTTAAAACCTTGTCTAGTTTCATTCACATTAACAATGACCATTACATACTTCATTATATACAGTAAACACTGGCATTGTGGTTAAAATGGTCAGATCAGCACTTTCCAGTTGTCATAATAAAATAAAGCTCTCTAGAAAGATGAAGTTTTGGCTGTTCGTTTTTAGATGCATGACAAAGCAGGAAAATGTGTAAACTAATGAAGGCTGGTTTGTGAGCAGCACACATCCAGGCACGTGACAGACCCCGGCTCTGGGGCAACATATCCAAAAAATAGAATTTGGATTACTACTGCAGGACGACTGCACTTGGCAGTCAACCCTCATACAGCCACCCAGAGAGTGAGCATGAGACCTCTGCCCCTCCCTCTACTTGCCTCTGCCTGTCAGCAGTGCAATTCTCAGATGGACCCTGGCTATGAGTGGGTGGCTTATTTCAACTCTGATCTGGTGTACCTAGGCTGCACAGCTGCAGAGGAAAGATTTAGGAAGCAATTCACCATTGACCTGAATATAAAAAGCCAAAAACCCAGGAGGATGAATGAAGCCTGCCAAGCCTTCTCACACTGTCATGTGCAGAGATAGCTGCAGACTTCAGCTGTTGTAGTGCTTGATTTTGCAGTTTACACAGAAAGAAAGTTAGGGATTGACTGCTTATTTTTTATACTGGAAATGAAATACATACTCAGATGGGTAATTGGAGAGACCAAAGGATGCCCATTTTTTAATTTCACATGTACCTAAACCAAACTTGAACATGAGGATAGGGAGCATTTGTAAATTCAGTGTCTTTAGTGTTGGACAAAAGGGGAGAGACATGGTTTGAAGTAGGATCTGACAGATTTGGCTACTGGGCAGACACAGTTGTGCTCCTCCCACACACAGCAACACCCAACAAATCCTAACATACTTTTTTTTTTTTAAATAAATTGTTTCTTAAAAGGCATTTGGCATGGGTTATCATGTCCATATCAAAGTGCTCCCCTTATAAGACACTAACTCATCACATTCTGCTGTCTCCAGAAACATCAAGGTGAACATCTAGCATAGGATGTAACATCAGTTTTCGACACGGGGTCATGGGAAGTCTGACTATTCAAATAATGAAATAGGAACAAGGAACACAACCCTGTCTCACCTGCTAGCTATCTCTTTTTTGAAAAAGAGGCATAATTAGATACATGACAGAAAGCTTTTTTTTGTGTAGGAAACTTCGCACTAGTTGCTCATACTTAATATTTCCAGTTGGCTCTGAAAAGCTTTTGGAAACAACAATTAGCTTATTTTTATAAGACAAGGCAACAGGGAGAGTAAGATATAACCTTCAGTTTTAAGCTATTTCTTTGTAAAATTCCTTTTATTATAGAAGGAATATTCTAGTATTCTGGTACACTGCTGTCCTACCTCCCTCTGTTTCTGCTATTTTGCTGTAAGTTGAGCATGTTTTTCTGAAGTAAAATGAGACAAAAGTCCCTTTACTTTATTTGTATCTATCTTGTGTGACTACAGTTAAAAGTTTAAAACTACATTGCTTTGTAGTTTTAAACCTGTCATTTTGCAGATAATTGTTCAAAGAAAAATACCTGGACATTCAAGCTTTATTTATCTGTAGTGGGTCTGGGACGGTAGTGATTTTCCACAGCAGCTCCTGCAGTGCTGTGCTGTGTTGATATCAATATTATGACTACCGCTTGCACAACATCGGGGCTGTCCCTCCAGCATTCCTTCCCCCACCTTCACCAATAGCTGTGGGTGGGCATGATCTTGGGAGGGACTATGGCCAGGACAGCTGACCCAGGCTGACCAAGGAGATATTCCATACCATATGACGTCAGCTCAGGAATATAAACTGGGGGAAAGGAGCAGGAAGGGGAGGCGAGATGCATTTCTGGCCTTCCCAAAGCAACCGCTACGCGTACTGAAGCCCTGCTTCTCGGGAGGTGGCCGGACATCGCTGCTGATGGGAAGTAGAGAGTAACAGCTTATCTGCTTCTGCTTTGCTTCCCGCGCGCGCGGCTTTGCTGCTTATTTATTAAACTGCTTTTATCTCAACCCACGAGATTCCCATTTTTTTTTCTCCCCTTCCCTGGCTTGCTTCTCGGGAGGTGGGGGGTAAAGCGGTGTGGTGGGCACCTGGCATCCAGCCAGGCTCAAACTACCACAGCCCTTTTGGCGCCCAACGTGGGGCGAGATAATAGCAGATTTACATTAACTGCATTGCAATTACAGTAAACCAATGAGAGCAAAGTTCCTGTGCTGGTCACGGAGCCTTGCTGCTATGCAGCTTATCTTACACTTTCTAATGTTTGGGAACACGATGCTCCTAACATTGACTCTCGGCTGTGCTTTAACCTTAATAGCTTTGCTAAGCTGGCTATATAATTTTGTGAAGAGGATGAAAGGGCCTGGGAACATGATGGCCCAAATAATAATAGCAAGTCTCATTCTGTTACTGATGAATTTAGTGTGCTGTGGGAGCTATCTTGTGGAGGCCATGGGGCAAAGCACCTCTTTCTCCTCAGCTCGGACTGATCTAGACAATTCTGTTACACAGACTTCCCAGGTCCTTAGTCACCCTTATACGAGAGTTTTAATATTACTAATTAACATGGTTGGTATATTATATATCTTGTGGAATCTGGAGTCATCTGGGTATCAGAGAGTACAAATTTGTGATGGAAACATCTTAAAATGCTCCCTGAAGCGGCCAGTCCCTGGGTGGCAGGGTATGTGGATGAATTTAGGCAAATTCCTAGGACGGTTATCACCTCCTGTAATCTGGGATTTTACATCTGAACAGATAAAAAACCCTGCTTTATTGACACGCTACCTGATAGAAGGGTGTCTTACCTACCCTAATGAGGCCCATCAGGTTCAGGCACTATACTGGGGCCTAGCCTCTGCCTACCGAGCTGCATTCCAGTCCTCTCAGAGAACTGTAATTGAAATGGAAACTCAAACGGTACCTGAGACCAACATAGTTGAGTCAGTCGCAGTCCAGCCCTCTCAGAGAACTATGGCCGAGGTGGAAATTCAAACTATACCTGAGACTACCATGGTTGAGTCAGGGAACCAAACAACAACCACAGTGGTTGCCCCAGTAGTGAAAAAGAAGCAGTGGATAAGGAGGTCAAGTCCATATCATCGATTAGTAAGGGCAGACGAGGAGGAAGAGGAAAGGCTAGAAGAAGAAACTGGTCCTTCGGTAAGGAGATCAGGAGAAGTGAAAGAAATCGAAAAGGAAATGGAAACTACTCGGTCCCTCACCTCAACAGAACTTAGAGATATGCGAAAAGATTACAGTCGCCAGCCAGGTGAGCGGATTGGTGCCTGGCTGCTCCGATGCTGGGATAACGGGGCTGACAGTCAACAATTGGAAGGCAGAGAAGCCCAACAGCTAGGATCTCTTGCTAGGGACCGGGGAATTGATAAAGGCATTGGAAAGAAAACCTCAGTTTGTAGTCTCTGGAAACGACTCCTCTCAAGTGTACGGGCAAGATACCCATTCAAGGAAGACCTTGTAAATGCCCGAGGAAAGTGGACTAGAGCTGATGAAGGGATCCAATATCTAAGGGAATTAGCTGTGTTGGAAGTCATCTATGGTGATCTGGATAATGTCGAGGTCTCCACAGATCCAGACGATGTCCAGTGTACACGGGCCATGTTGAGAAAAGTGATCCAGAGTGCCCCAGCTACATATTCTAATATCCTGGCAATGGTGTATCATCCAGACATGGACATACCAACAGTGGAGAGGGTATCTTCTTGGTTACAGAACTATGAAGAGAGCCTCTGCACCTCCTCATCAGTGTGGGATGATGGCCTGATTGTTAGATCTGCCTCAAGAACTCAGTCATCCACTGTCCCGACCAGGGGAAAGGGAAGTCCCAGACGCAGGAGTACACCGCGAAATGAACTCTGGCTCTTTTTGCGTGGCCAAGGAGAGGATATGAGGAAGTGGGATGGTGAACCCACTTTTAAGCTAGAAGCGCGTGTACGTGAACTAAGGGGGAAGACAGCTGTTAGAAAAGGACCGCCCAGGAGAGCTGTCAGCAGAGTGGCTGCCAAACCAAAAGAGGACAATCAACAATCTCCAAGACATAGAAGAACTGCAACTACTTCCTTCGAAGCCAATGAGGAGACTTCAGGTCTGCAACTGCAAGGATCAGATAGCGAATACTCTGATGAAGAACAGAAATAGAGGGTCCCTGCCTCCAGCCAGGAGGAGGAAAGGGATGACCGAATCTACTGGACTGTGTGGGTTCGATGGCCTGGCACATCAAACCCACAAAGGTATAAAGCCTTAGTAGACACAGGGGCACAGTGTACATTGATGCCATCAAGGTATAGAGGCACAGATTCTGTCTGGATCTCTGGAGTGACAGGGGGATGTGAAGAATTATCTGTATTAGAGGCTGAAGTGAGCTTAACAGGGGACAAATGGAAAAAACACCCCATTGTGACTGGTCCAGAGGCCCCTTGTATTCTTGGCATAGACTACCTCAGGAGAGGGTACTTCAAAGACCCCAAGGGGTATCGATGGGCTTTTGGTATAGCCACTGTAGATGCAGAAAAAATCAAACAACTCTCTAATTTACCTGGCCTCTCAGAAGACCCTTTTGTTGTGGGATTGCTGCAAGTTCAAGAGCAACAGGTACCAATTGCTACCAGGACAGTGCACCGGAGGCAATATCGCACGAACCGAGATTCCCTGGCTCCCATCCGTGAGTTGATTCATCAACTGGAGGCTCAAGGAGTAATTAGCAAAACTCATTCTCCATTTAATAGTCCCATATGGCCTGTGAAAAAATCTGATGGAGGGTGGAGGTTAACAGTAGACTATCGTGGCCTGAATGAAGTGACACCACCACTGAGTGCTGCTGTACCAGACATGTTAGAGCTCCAGTATGAACTGGAGTCAAAAGCAGCCAAGTGGTATGCTACGATTGACATCGCTAATGCATTCTTCTCAATTCCATTGGCAGCAGAGTGCAGGCCACAATTTGCTTTCACATGGAGAGGTGTCCAATATACCTGGAATCGATTGCCCCAGGGGTGGAAACATAGTCCTACTATTTGCCATGGTCTAATCCAAACTGTGCTGGAAACGGGTGATGCCCCTGAACATTTACAGTACATTGATGACATAATTGTATGGGGCAACAAGGCAGAAGAAGTGTTTGAGAAAGGGAAAAGAATAATACAGATTCTCCTGAAAGCTGGTTTTGCTATAAAAAGAAACAAAGTAAAGGGACCTGCACAAGAGATACAGTTTTTGGGCATAAAATGGCAAGATGGGCGTCGGCATGTGCCTATGGATGTTGTGAATAAAATAGCTACTATGTCTCAACCGACTAATAAGAAAGAAACACAAGCTTTCCTGGGCCTTGTGGGATTCTGGAGGATGCATATCCCAGGTTATAGTCAGCTTGTGAGCCCTCTCTTTAGAGTAACCAGAAAAAAGAACTGTTTTGAGTGGGGCCTTGAGCAACAACAAGCTTTTCAACAAATTAAACAGGAAATAGCTCGTGCAGTCGCCCTTGGGCCCATCCGTACAGGACCAGATGTGCAGAATATCCTCTACACTGCCGCTGGAGAGCATGGTCTCACCTGGAGCCTCTGGCAGAAAACATCTGGAGAAACCCGAGGTCGACCATTAGGGTTTTGGAGCCGAGGATATCGAGGATCGGAAGCCCACTACACCCCAACTGAAAAAGAAATACTAGCAGCATATGAGGGACTTCGAGCTGCTTCAGAAGTCATTGGCACAGAAGCTCATCTCCTCTTGGCACCACGTCTGCCTGTGTTACACTGGATGTTCAAAGGGAAAACCCCTTCTATACATCATGCAACCAGCGCTACATGGAGTAAGTGGATGGCGTTGATTACACAACGATCTCGGCTGGGGAAATCTAATCGCCCAGGAATCCTGGAAGAAATCATGGACTGGCCAGAAGGCAGAGATTTTGGAGCATTGCCTGAGGAAGTAGCTCGCGCCCAAGAGGCACCACCATATAATGAACTGTCAGAAGATGAGAGGCATTATGCTTTGTTTACTGATGGATCCTGCCGCGTGGTAGGAAATCATCGTAAGTGGAAAGCTGCTGTGTGGAGTCCCACACGACGAGTTGTTGAGGCCACTGAAGGAGAAGGTGAGTCAAGTCAGTTTGCTGAAGTGAAGGCTATCCAACTAGCTCTAAAGATTGCAGAACGAGAGAAGTGGCCAGTACTCTATCTTTACACTGACTCCTGGATGGTGGCTAATGCTCTATGGGGATGGCTACAGCAATGGAAGAAGACCAACTGGCAGCGCAAGGGTAAACCCATCTGGGCTGCTGCATTATGGCAAGACATTGCTGCTCGGGTGGAAAATATGACTCTGAAGGTACGTCATGTAGATGCTCATGTGCCAAAAAGCCGTGCCAATGAAGAACAATGGAACAACCAACAGGTAGATAAAGCTGCTAAAATTGAACTAGCTCAGGTAGATCTAGACTGGGAGCGTAAAGGTGAGCTATTTATAGCTCGATGGGCCCATGAAACATCAGGACATCTGGGAAGAGATGCAACATATAGATGGGCTCGTGATCGAGGGGTGGACTTGACCATGGAAGCCATCACACAGGTCACCCATGAATGTGAAACATGTGCCGCAATCAAGCGAGCCACACGAATCAAGTCTCCCTGGAACAGAGGCCGATGGCTGGGTTTTCAGTATGGTGAGGCCTGGCAAATTGACTATGTTGGACCACTACCACGAACACATCAAGGCAAGCGGTATATACTCACCATGGTGGAAGCAACTACTGGTTGGTTGGAAACATACTCTGTCAACCACGCCACTGCCCGAAATACTGTCTTGGGTCTTGAAAGGCAAGTTTTGTGGCGACACGGCACTCCAGAAAGAATTGAATCAGATAATGGAACTCATTTTCGAAA
The DNA here is from genome assembly GCF_028858725.1 of Colius striatus. Lineage (NCBI taxonomy): Eukaryota > Metazoa > Chordata > Aves > Coliiformes > Coliidae > Colius > Colius striatus. Next base: position 4,885,759 of record NC_084768.1, read on the forward strand.
TAATCTCATAAACTCCTGGGCAAAGAAACATGGCATTGAGTGGATATACCACATCCCCTATCACCCACAAGCCTCTGGAAAGATTGAGAGATATAATGGGTTACTAAAGACCATGTTGAGAGCACTGGGCAATGGGGCATGGAAGCAGTGGGATAAAAATTTAGCAGAAGCCACTTGGCTGGTCAATAGCAGAGGTTCAACTAACCGTCCTGGTCCTGCCCAAACAAAACCACTACATACTGTGGGAGGAGATAAGGTCCCCGTAGTGCACCCAGGGAAATGGCTGGGGAAGGCAGTATGGGTTGCACCTCCCATGGGAAAAGGCAAACCCATTCGTGGGATTGTCTTTGCTCAAGGGCCTGGCTGTACTTGGTGGGTGATGAGAAAGGATGGGGAAACTCGATGTGTACCTCAAGGAGACTTAACCTTGGGGGAAAAATAACCTGTTATGTGAGTTATCTGTTGTAGATGAACTTTGCAAGAAAAACCGAACAAGTGGACAAACCAAGCCGGTGCTGGTGCCCAACACTGAACATACTGTTTCCCCTGGCCTGGATATTCATCTTGATGGATGAGACAGAAGTTATGACCTGCTCCAGTGAACATCTACAGAGGATGAAAGATATAAGAATGTTGTTTGTTTGTTTGATGCAAGATGCAAGAGGGAATACAAGAATGATGTTTGTCTGTTGAAGAGTGGGGGTACTGGTTAATGAGAGTATATAAGAATGTATATGGATTGTTAAGATGGTTTGTCTGAGCATGACATAAATGGTATGGAATAAGGGGTGGAGACTGTAGTGGGTCTGGGACGGTAGTGATTTTCCACAGCAGCTCCTGCAGTGCTGTGCTTACTGTTGATATCAATATTATGACTACCGCTTGCACAACATCGGGGCTGTCCCTCCAGCATTCCTTCCCCCACCTTCACCAATAGCTGTGGGTGGGCATGATCTTGGGAGGGACTATGGCCAGGACAGCTGACCCAGGCTGACCAAGGAGATATTCCATACCATATGACGTCAGCTCAGGAATATAAACTGGGGGAAAGGAGCAGGAAGGGGAGGCGAGATGCATTTCTGGCCTTCCCAAAGCAACCGCTACGCGTACTGAAGCCCTGCTTCTCGGGAGGTGGCCGGACATCGCTGCTGATGGGAAGTAGAGAGTAACAGCTTATCTGCTTCTGCTTTGCTTCCCGCGCGCGCGGCTTTGCTGCTTATTTATTAAACTGCTTTTATCTCAACCCACGAGATTCCCATTTTTTTTTCTCCCCTTCCCTGGCTTGCTTCTCGGGAGGTGGGGGGTAAAGCGGTGTGGTGGGCACCTGGCATCCAGCCAGGCTCAAACTACCACATTATCTAACATAAAGCACTTTGCCTTCCAATGGCTGAAGTAACTGTGCACCCCTAAGTCAAAGGATATGCTGAGCTTTTCAGACAGGAAGCTTTCCCATCCACATCTGCCCTGGGGTACTAGCCCCAAATTTTTCCTCAGGCCCAAAGGAATACCGTGCTTAGGTTGGAATAAGGAACTGTGCTCTACCTGGATAGGCATAAAGGTCACCAGGACACAGGCTTCAAGACCAACAGGTCTCCCTTGCAGTAAGCTATATGAAGAGAAAAGATGATGCAAGGATCTCTTTTGCCAACAGCAAAGAGGCTCACAACATATACAATCCTGAGCCACAGAGGAAGGCAGCAGTGGGTAGCATGCATAGGCTTTGTGCCTTTTTCATTCTATTATGAAAATATTGTCCCTCTGTTTACTAAAACATACTGCCTTATTCTGAAAAGGCTGCCTTCTATTTCTATTGCTACAACACGTTTCCCAAGTGAGTTTTATCTCAACGAAGGCTCATCTGCAATAAGAAAATGTGTTCTTTAGGATTTAGAAGAGCTGTGTAAAAGTATAAAAGTATTTACACTTGTGTTAATTGTGTAAAGCTATTTAGAGAAGCTGTATACAAAGTAATAAAAGCCAATAACTTGTTCTTTAAGAATCAGAAGCCTTAGGATCCCTCTTAAAAAAGGTAGGAATATAGAGCCTTGGTTTGAGGAGATATTGGATATTGGCCAGAACAGTTATCATTGCTAATTTATATCTTCCAGACATATAAATCAACTCATATCCATTTGAGGAGGAGGATTAAAAAGAAAAATCAGCATTTTTTGCTTTCATCTCTCCAGTAAATACATGTGTCAGTGTGTGTATATGTCTTTCCTGTGCAGTCTGCTGCATTTTTTCATATAGTCCATGGTATAAATGCAAAAATGTACTGAAACGCAACAATCCAGAGACTGACTTAGTTCCATAGTATTAGACAGCTCTTTGGCAGCTACACTGCTAGACTCAAGTGCTTGGCAATGCTTCCTGTGCAACCAGTGTTTATTCTTTCCATTCCTTGCAAATAAAGTTATTTTGTAAGAGATAAATATGCACAAAGGCTTGGAAAATCCCATTGGTAAACACGATGGAGATAGCATGAATGGAAGTGTGCCTGAGAAATCACGTGAGCCTGTGATAATCCACAATGCATGGACTGAAAAGATGGCAAATCCTAATTGCATAGGCATGTGAAGAATTGTCATATTCATAGATCCTGTATATTACTATTTGCATTTAAACATTATGAGCTAGAATCTTTTGTACTTATTGGAGGAAAATGAATTCATTGGGTATGACTGAATAACAAGTATTTCTAATTTAACTAAGAGAGTCTTTTGTGAAGCAATTACCTCTGATTTTTGGAATTCATAATTAAATGACATCCAACTTATATCTATCAAGTAACTTCTTACCTCAGGTCCCGGAGGACCCAATGGCCCCTGGGATCCAGGATCTCCAATTTTCCCCTTAAAAGAATCCAAACAAATTTTTGATGATAATTATTTTTATTTAACAACAGGTTTAAATGAAGATTTTAGAAACATGTATAAAAAAAACCCCAATAGAAGTGTTGAAATGATTTTTCCACTAAATAGGATTTTTTTTTAACTGCCTCTCTTTAGTTTCCATTAAGACAGTTTTTATTTGTATGTCTGTGAAGTCATGACAAAAAAGGCAAATTAGCTTTAGACAAATGAAATTGAGAGTTCTGGAATGATCCAAACAGTCATAGAAAACCCCCTTGATTTATGTTCTCATAATAAAAACTCCATATTATTTAAAAGTTCAAAAAGTAACTGTTATGGACATGAGTTTACGTGCTTATAGTATAAGTTTCTCACAGTGGTCAAAGAAATGTCAGTTTTGTGATTAATAACAGTAAAATTAGGTCCTATCCACACTTGACTCCTTTATGTATAAATACTGATACATTTAAAAATTGACTAAAATATTTATCTGAATTATATCTGCTCTTCCACATTTTGAAAAGTCGGCTGCTGCTGCTATAACTAGATATTCCTTGAGTAAAATTAAAGTCTGACCTGGAAAATATCTTTAAAAAATGTTTGACATCAATGCAGAAGTTACATTTTTTTAACTTCCACAAAGTTAAAAATTATATTATTTGCAGGACATAAGAAATTAGTCACCTTCAGTTTGTGCATAAAATTCACAATTGTTAAGGAATGGGCTAATTTACACACTAATCTTAAATGAAATTGCTTATATCTTTAAAGGCAAAAAAGCTGAACTTTACTATCTAAGCGTAAGCAAACTTGTGAGAGTTTCTTGAGGGATTTTACATCACAAATGCTCTGGAAAAAAGAAAGTATTTTTTATTCAATTCAAAGGCCTATGAGATCTGAGTACGTTTTTCATGTAGTAGTTTGATTGCACATAAGAGAATTGAGACAGGGCAGATTAATTCTTTAACAGTGTTAAGTATTGTCAGCTTTTAATTACACACTGAAGAGCAGTAGGTCGTGATAAAAACAGACAAGACAAAAAGCCAGGTAACCCTGTGTGATGTCTTCTCTAGCTCAATATTTGCAAATGCAGCAGAAGTGGCAGCACTGCACAGATGCCTTTAAAGTTACTAAAAATCAGTAAATACTGGAACTAATGACTACTCCCATCCCCGTGAGAAATTACTGGCCATTATTAATGAGATTTCCCCCATTCTCTTCATATCCAGTCAGCAGAAATGGTCATTTTGTTCGCTCCCAAAGCCCTCAGTGGATTTGTTTCAAACATTACCAACATATCTGTCCCCCCACAAAGTGACTGTCACAGAATAGCTACTATCCTAAGCACTTCTGTAGTAAAATCCAACACGTATACCGATGCCTGGTATGATATCTCACATGTTAGGATCTGATTCATTAACCAACCAGTCACTTAAGAGAAAAGCAGCTTAGACCTTATTCTTTGTTCATTTTGAATTAGGTAGCTTCTACAGGATTACATGCAGTGTGAAAATAAGATATAAAGTAGTATCAAATTATCATAGAGTGATCTACTGAGAGCAAAACAAAATGATGTGTGCACTTACTGGGAGCCCAGCCTTTCCTCTGACCCCTGGGGGTCCTGGTAAACCAAGAGCACCCTGAAAAAAGAAAGCTATTAAACACACATAAAAACATATTGTTATGTTGGAAGCAATAGATTGATGTACTTTGCCACCTGAAACAGGCTTCAAAATATTTCTGTGGGACGAGAAATGTCTTCTAACATCCAGCATTCACCAAGAGTTCTCACAGAATATGTTACTTCAGTGAATTCTGATGGATGAGCCAAATAAGATGTTTCATAATATGAAGCAGTGTGTCAGACCATGTGCTGCTGCTATGAAGCACGTTTGGTCCAGGTGAATTGCAGATGAATCTCAGGGTTGAAGGGAAAAATATATTTTACAGCAGTTTCTTAGCAGCTTTCAGATCGTACCATAATTCTCTTGTTTGATGCATCTCTGAATACACAGCAGCCATAATTATGTACATGTCTTTGTTCACTGCTTTGTTGTAATTAGCACAGCATTTCCTAAAAAAAGGCAATTTACCTTGTCTCCTGGGTATCCCTGGTCTCCTGGCTCCCCTGCAAGGCCATGTTCACCCTAAATAACATATTGTTTTATACAGACATACGTATGTGGCTTCAAACGGAGTAGTTATCAGAATTAGAGAATGAGAAAGATTAATTCGACATTTACTGTTTCAAATGAACACAGATCTTCAAATGATAATACAAGGTGTTGCACTGAAGCACACTCTCGACAGGAAACCCTATAGATGCAGCACCCGGCATTGTTATGCTCAGCAGTAAGTGCTGTGTCCAGCAAGAAATGTGTCTAAAAGTACCAGATCATAACACTGAAGTAAGTGGAAAAAGAAAAAAAGGTCGAAATAGACAAGAAATAAAAGGAAAAAAGGGAAGTTTTGTCAAGTACATAATTTTGCTCAAGTTTCAATGAAAAGAGTCTGAAAGAACAGTATATCTCCAAGATAACTGAAATATTTAAATCACCTTATCACCTTTCATTCCAGGCTGTCCCATACTCCCTGGGAGACCCTATTAAAATGAAGAAAACAAAAATGTAATGTTTATCATTTGGAAAGTAGCACAGGCACTGGGCTGTGGGATTGTTTAGCACCATACCATAGGCCCTGGAATTCCTGATGGTCCACTTGGTCCTGCCGGCCCAATGCCTCCCTATGAGACAGCAAGAAAGGTGACTGCATTAAACATTTGGTGAAATGGAGTAACTTACAGTCTAGTGACAGAATGTGTCATTTTCTGCATCACAGAGCGAAATCAAAATTCTTTTCAAGCTAGTTTCTTGAAGGATAAAGTATCCATATTATAAGCCCTCCACATTTACAGTTCCCAATCACATCAGCAGACCCAGTAGAAACCAAACTTTCCTCTTTTCCTGTAACGTGTATTCAAGAGAAGGGAGCAGTGCATTAGGCAATGCAGAGTAAGGAAGCTTTCTTTTGTACTGCAGTGGCTGTACATTCAGTGGCTATTCCCTCTGTCCCTCGGGTTACATGCCACTAGTACTCTGCAAGCATCAAATCTGGCTTAAAGGAATTATTCTACCATGAGCAGTGCCACAAAACGTGGCACTACATGTCTCCCCAAATGCCAAGTGTGAAAACTGAACATGAGTTCTGATGGGCACACTGGCCTCATGTTCTTATGTAACTTCAAAGCCCACACTACATCTCTCCTGCTGAGGTTTTAAAAAGAAAAGTCAACTGCAAACAATCAACAATCTTAAAATATCAACACAGCAATAGCAATAACATGAAAGATGGTGAGCTACACATCAGAAATTGTATAGCAATGGATAAACTATATTACAGAGGGAAAAGACTATCTACTTTCTGACTATTCTACCTCTGGGGATAAACAGAAAAAGCAGCAATAAGTGCAAATACATAAATCTTTTGCCACTTGCTGAGAGTGACATGGAAAAGATGAGATGAACACCTACTGATTTCCAGTTCAGCACAGGTTTATTATTCTCTGGAGACTCTTCCAGCAATGTTAGTGAAAACATTCTTCTGCAGCCATCATCAGACTCGTGGCTCACTGAAGAAGACCTGATGACTTGGCATCTCAATGGTGCTTGGTAAAGCTCCTAGAAAAATTGCCACTCTATATTGTTTTAGCTTTCCATGACTGCTCAAATGACATATTCTGTCATGTTAGCTGATGCCAAGATAAATCATTTACATTGCTGTCTCTTATTTGTGCTGCGTATTCTGGTTTAGCAAGCCACTTCTGTGATAATGATGGTGTGCATGCAAATGAATACTTGGGGTAACAATAGCATTGACTGAAAAATCACAGAAGGATGCTGAGCTTGGAAATTTAGCTTATGAAAGCAATGGCAAGAAGCTCCGAAACGGCTTTAAAAAAAAATCAGGTTGACAGAACTCTCGTCAGTCCCCAGAGATATTGGCTGAACAGCAATGAACTGGAGCTACACACAAAGAAAAATGATGTCACTGATAAGAAAAGGATTGAATTATGAAGAATGTCAGTTTTTTTGTCTACCAATTACAAAAGCTTTGCTATATGTTGGAAAATAATTATACTTTTCATAAGAACTTACTGATAGATAGAAACCAAATATTCAGCTACCTTTCTCACCATTTCTATGTGACAAGTGAATCTAAACCCAAATTGGTTTACCTATCAAAAAGATAAGATACCAGAAAAGGAAAACTAATGCTTCCTGGTATTAATTGATTTGACACTTTTTAAGGAAAACAAAAAGGTAAAAAGAAAAGCTAGCTCTGATAACTGTAGTCAATTTTTCTGAGGTTTCTTCTTAAAACTTATGGCATTGCAAGTCTTCAGAGACTGACTGCTCAGCCAGTCAAAACTCTGAATTTGGCAACAGCTTTGAATATTGACCAAAAAAAAACCAGAAAGAAGGAATTCTTGGACTCAGTTTACTGCTGCTGTTGCTTACTTTGCCATTGTTGTCATGAACAAGCACAACAATATAATTATTTCTTGATACTACATACAGCTAGTCTGGACAAGCTACTTGAATCATTGTTCTTGGCTTCTGTTAGATTAATATATTTACTCTTGTGTTCAATATATTGCATCTTGCAATAGAATAAACATTGAGATCTCTAGTTCTTTACTCAGTTTTGAAGGACCACTAGCATCTACCTGAATAAGGGCCACATGAAAACAGGACAGGGTGCACAAACCTGACTTGGAGGCCAGGTGTGGTCAAGGAACAGGGCTGTATCACACAAGCTGTACTTGGGGATTCTGCAGTCACCTGAAATCCCCCTGAGACCTTGGTGATACTTTGCTACATTTAACGAGTGCAATGATCCTTTGTAAAGAAACTCTGGAACAAAGCACAGCTCTTCCTTATTATCCTACAGATCGGGAAAAAGTAACTAATATGACACAATGCAGAGACTCAGAGGAGTGCATAATAGTAGATTTTACTGATACACACTGTGTTAGCATCCACAAAACTCATGCCACTAGATAGTGAAGTCCTCTTGATGCATGTTCTGACCATATTTCCAAACCCCAGCTAGATCTGTTGATGCTTTGCAAGCCTCCAAAGGGTGTTCACAATCTGGAGGAAAAGTTACAGGGCCATTTTCCTCAACTGCAAAACCTTACTAAGGTCTTAGCAACCATGGAGAGTTAACTGGTCCTGAGTGGCAACGATACTATGTCTTGATAAATGAAAGAAGATACCTTTAAAGTTACCCTAATATATAAGAACTATTAAGCTGTGGAAATGATGTACAATGATCCTACACTTATGGAGTCATATTTCTACATCATAAGCACTCATCCATACATTTTTTGTTCACACATTTGTTATCCTAACCACTAAACTTTATTAAGACCACAAGCTTATTTGCAAAATTACTTTCGCCTCCAAGTATCATTGTTTTTCTGCACATAAACACACACCTCAGCTACAAACTCCTAATTCCCTGCAGTCAAATGGAGCTGCAGCAGATGATGTAACATTTCCAACAGTTCTGTGGGACAAATTCTAATTCTACCAAAAGATGTGACTATCAGCACACTCCATGTAAAAGTCCTGTTCCAAATTGTCACATTGTGACACTACGCACTGGAGTAATTAGCTTAGTAATCATACATAATGAGGCTTTACTTTCTTGTCTTTGAATACAAACCGTGTAGAGTGCATGGGAGCATAATGCTCTTTCACACAGCTGGAACTGTGCAAGAGAGTCCCACATATAAACAAGAGATGGCAGGCCACTCAAATAGAATTCAGAGGCAAAACAATTACTGATTTCGTGCTGGTCAAAATCTAAATATGCTATTTTTTTTAAGAAATAGATCTCATTATGGTTGTATTTCAGCTATGTATAAGTGACAAAGGCTTTGGAGTAGTGATTGAAAAGTTCTGTATTGCACAGAAAAGTATTGACAATCTCTCTAAGTGACTGAAATTCAGCAACATGGCAAATCGAGCTTTAACTGTCCAAAAAGTTATGCTCATGGATTTTAGGAAGGGCTAAACTATGAAGTTTTAATCAGAATAATCAATTTTAGCATTTTTTTTAGAAGTAATATGTAGTAATCTTTTTTTTAAAACACTGATACAGCTGCACAATTTCAGTCACAGAATCCCAGAATGGTAGGGGTTGGAAGGGACCTCTACAGATCATCTAGTCCAATCCCTCTGCTAAGGTAGATCCACCTAGATCAGGTCACACAGGAATGTGTCCAGGTGGGTTTTGAAGACCTCCAGAGAAGGAGACTCCACATCCTCCCTGGGCAGCCTGGGCCAGGACTCCATCACCCTCACAGTAAAATAGTTTTACCTTAAATATAAGTGGAACTTTTGTGTTCCAGCTTTTATCCATTACCCCTACTCCTGTCACTTGAAACAAGAGAAAAAAGCGTTGCTGCATCATCTTGACATACACCTTTTAAATACTTGTAAGTGTTGATGAGGTCCCCCCTCATTCTAGTCTAAACAGCCCCCATTCAAACAATCTTTCTTCATAAGGAAGATGCTCCAGTCCCCTGATCATCTTGGTAGCCCTGCACTGGTCTCTCTCCAGCAGTTCCCTGTCCCTCTTGAGCTGAGGAGCCCAGAACTGGACACAGTACTGCAGATGAGGTCTCACCAGGGCAGAGGAGAGGGGGAGCAGAACCACCCTCAACCTGCTGCCCACACTGTTCTTGGTGCATTCCAGAATGCCATTGGTCTTCTTGGCCACAAGGGCACATTGCTGGCTCATGATGAGTAGTTTTTCCTTAAGTTTAAGTGGAACTTCTTGTGTTTCAGCTTTTATTCATTACCCCTTGTCCTGTCACTGTATACAACAAAAAAAAGTGATGTCCCAACCTCCTGACACCCACCATTTAGATACTTGTAAATATTAATGAGTAAAGTCCTTGAGATAAAATTCCAAAGACAGTCATGTAAGAAAGAGTAAGCTATAATTCAAAGCAAATTCTTAAGAGTGGAACCTCTAGTCTCCTGAGTGTTTCAACTGGATCAAACGTGTCAACTGACAAGAAAACATCTAGTTATGTTTGCATAACAAAAGCTGGAAGTCACAGAGGTTCCTTGACCAGGCATGTGTGTCTTCACTCTAGCAATACCATAACAATCCCAATCAGGCAGCAAAAACAACTTACAGAGACTTTTTTTGTCATAAACATTTAATTAAAAATACAGTAATAATGGATCTCAACAGACATACTTGAAAGGAGAAGTTAAATGACCATCAGTAAACTCACAAACTTATTCATTAAGAATGCTTCAGATCTCCAGATATAAAAAAAATCCCTAATCACTGGAGACAAGCATGGGTTCCCTAATTCAAATGTAAACATACTGTTTTCTCCCACATAAGGTCAGCCTTGACTGAGCCAATATCAAGAATCAAATCCAGATCTTCTATCAGTAAACACATGAATTACTTAAGTAAGGGAGTAAGACTACACAGTATGAAACTATCAGTCTTTCTCACCTCCTGTACGACTCATTCATGTGACAGAGATTCTCTAGTGCAACTGTATTTATAGAAATACAGCTTGCAACTCTGTAATGAGCATTAAAACCTTATAATAAAACCTCTTTTTTTCCCCTATTATATACAAGATAAAATAATTTCTCTTTAGGAATTAATTCTGCTTAGTAGTTGGTAGACACACAGGAACAAATGAGAGCTGTGAATGTTAAAAATGTTTGAAAGTACTGCACTTTTTCAAAAAGTAACACTGGTTTTAGGGTTATAAACTACTGAACTCAGTTACTTGAAATAGAAAACCCAGACTTATGAGATCAGAAATAAGCATACAGATTCAAACCAAGTATAGAGGTACTCCATGTACCAGCAATATGACAGCAGTTTTGCAGTTTGATTTCAATTAAAATTATGACAAAAAATAACAAAACCAAGTTTTGTTTATATCTCTGGATTACAGAATCACAGAATGGTAGGGGTTGGAAAGGGATCTCCAGATATCTTCTAGTCCAACCTCCTGCTAAAACAGGTCCAGCTAGATCAGTTCACACAGGAACATGTCCAGGTGGGTTTTGAAGCCTTCAGGGAAGGAGGTTCCATATGCTCCCTGGGCAGCCTTTGCCAGGGCTCCATCACCCTTACAATAAAACAGTTTTTCCTTACATTTAAGTGCTCTCATATTTGTTTTTGTTATTTCTCAATTTTATTATAAGCACAGAATACAAATACTTTAATGAAGCCACATCAAAGTAAGTAATAAATGTGTACTCACTCTTAGCCCAGGGAATCCAGGAGGACCAACACCACCAACAATTCCCTTCAAAGAAAACACACTTTAGATAATCTGAATTTTACCATTTAAAAAAACCACAGTGATAAAGAAAAATTATCTGCAAAATAAGTCAGTTGGGATTCTTATAGAGAGCTCCTGAATCATGGCAGCTTATACCTGTATAAGTGAACACACTATAATCCCTGATTGTGGAATTACATCAAGATGTTTGCATTATTAAATGATTCCTGGATTATCAAGGAATAAGATCTGTTACCATATTTAAAGTGGGAAGACGAAAAAAATGGGGTGGGAAAAAGCCACTATGAGAATTTACTAAGATTCATACAATCATAGAATGGTAGGGGTTGGAAGGGACCTTTAGAGATCATCTATTCCAACCCCCCTGCAGACTCAGGTCAAGGCTACACTCTCTTTATGAATAATTATTTCTTGATATAAACTACACTAATTGTACTTTATGTAGGTGTAACAAATTTAACAGTACTCTACTACTTTCTCTGTTGCACTCAAGTTTAAGTCAGTAGAGGCTAAGACATCACAGAAAACAGTTGTTAAGTCTCTTTTCCCTGTGAGTATTACAACACTGCCCAAATTCAAAGTCAGTATGCTCCATGCAGATTGTCCCAACACCTTAGTCCTGCTATCCTATGGATGTCATACAGAGGGTTCACCACAGCTCATCAGTACACACATGGAATGGGAATTCTTATGCAATCAAATCTGAGCCCATTTTGAAGCTGTCCAACAGGACATGGCTGCCAGGCATAGCACAGAGAACACCTTCATGCTCTCCTCCCTCCTCTGGTGCCTACACTTGTTCTCCAAACTTCTCCAAACTAATCACAGGGGAAGTTGGATGCCGTAGAAACATCCTCCAAGGCAGACTGATATCCTCAGAGAACTGAGAGGGTGTTGTGGAAATGAAGGATGGCATTACTATTAAGCAGAAGAAATTAGGCATAGAGACAAATGTCATTAGTGTCAAGTCAGCACATGGGAGGAAATGTCTTCCCTTCAAGTTCTTGCCACCACAGGCTTCCCAGGCAGCCCCTGCTCTCCACTGCCAGCTCACAAACAGGCTCTGTAAATATCCCATTAACATTGCAGCCCCCTGCAGCTGCAGCTCTGGCCCCATGCCTGAACAAGCCCTGAAGGGTGAGTTTTGGGGGAGGAGGAGAGAGAGGTTGCTGCATGTCTGAGAAGGCAATAAGATCAGCAGCTGTCTTGGCAGATTAGAAGGAACTTGTTTGCAAATGCTTATGTTAAAACAGGCTTCTTTGTGAAGTGCAAGTCTGTAATTTCAGATCCAGGCTTTCTGAGCTTGTTTCTATTAAAGTACTGTTTTCTGCAGATCGTGTGGAAAGACAATATCTGCTTTATCTGGAACAGAGAGAGACTTAGGAGTACCAGAAAGAGAAGGAAGAACTAACCTTTTTTGTATAATTTGCAAAGCAGCTGGTGACACTCACAACCCCTCAGAGGGATTTCAAGATGAAAAGCACCATGCTGACATCACCTGACATTCCCACAAGGGGACCTTTGCCTCAGGACCAGAAACACAAAAGAATTTTTCTCCTGTGTTCCAAGATGTTGACATCAAACATAACCCACCAGCAAAATTAACATCAGTTTTTCCAAAAATAAATTTCTAAGACAGGTGTCAGGAAAGGGCAGGCCTTCAAAAAGGAGATCATCCCTGCCCAGTTGCTATCTCTGGTCTCCATATTAGAACAACCTTTAGGCACAAACTGATTTCAGTTTGCAAAGGAGCATCCAACAATAAAAGTAGATCCGAATCAGCTGCTCTTCTGTCCAGCACTTATTGCTGTTCCCTTGTCTGGCCCAAAGTCCTTTCACCAGTTTCACATATCAAAGGAAACCTGAGTTTGAAGTCTGCAGCCAGTTTCCCGACAAGATAGCACAGCTCCTTTGAGGGCACTGAGTGAAGTGACTGTGATTGTGACACAGTTTGGATACCATATCATGAGAGCATTTTAGCCTGGACACACTGCCAAGGTGCTATCATACTGATTAAAACACACTAAATGACACACTAGCATCACTGTATTCAGCAACAGTTCAAAGGATGAAATCAGCTATCAAATGCTTAAGTATCCAACAGCCAGGTTTTTGGTATGCATGAAGAATCCCATTTAGTTACGGTGGTCTTAGAATAATGGTTTAACCAAACAACACAAAGTCATAGCCAATGAAAGACTTTTTGAAGACAAAACATGAATCAGTAATGCAATGAGGACAGCAAGACATCTGATTCTCAGGGTAGTCAGCAAATGCAGCAGTGGAAACTGTGTTGTCTCGGCAGCTTTCTGGTTCTTTTCTCTCTTTTTTTATACCACCACTTATTATAGTACTATCCTAGCAATTTCTGTGGAAAACTAACAGTCAAAAATTTTCCTGTGGACTTCAAGACATAGTTTTTAAGATAAAACTCTCCTTTCCGTTTGGGAGGGTATTTGAGTGCTAGAAATTTTTACCATTCCATACTTACAGGATTCCCATCTGGACCAGGGGGACCTCTATTTCCAAAGTCACCTGGAAAACCCTAAAGCCAAAGAGAGAATGCTTGTTTTTTATTATCCAAGACATGAAAGATAGTTGAAACACTGAATTCCTATAGGTATTAAAAATGAATCCACTTGTTGATGTCTTTATGGAGAGAGAGGGTGGAATGAGAGAGCAGAAAGTTTCAGCTGCACAGTTCACATGAATAGAACAGAACAGAGGTGTATGTTTGTCACCTAAAATCAGAACCAAAACAGATTTAACTATACACAATGTAAACATAGGACAAAATCAGATGACTGAAAGCATTAAGAGCAATATTAAACAAGTATTACTTGGATTGTTTGCTCAATCTCTTATTTAGTATTTTAACTTCAAATATTTTCCTGTTACCTACAACAATCACTAAAAAATCTGTCTTTTATTCCTTACCATTCCCCAAATATTATGGTTGCAGACTGAGTGTAACACATGTTCATTAGAAAAATTGTTAATCTTTCTGGCACAATACTGTCTTTATCTATATGAACACTTGGCCTTAGTTTGCATATAGAGACCGAAACAATAACTCAAGATGCGGAAAAGCCTCATTCATTTTATCAATTTTTACTTCAAACACTAGATTATCAGGACAGGAAAGAAATGTGACTGGCCAAGTCTAAGTGTCAAAACTGGAAACAGAATTTCCATTTCTTGCTTGAGAAGCAAGATGAAGTGGAAATCCACCATTTAATTGGCTCTAACCTTTCTTGTTTCCTATCAGGGATTTCCAGATTGTTTTACTTCTTCCTAATGCTGCCTACAGCAGAAGCACGAGTTGCTGAGGAAAAGGGATTTGGTTACTTGAGTTGTTTGGAGTTTTACTAAAACTAATTTTTATCAGTATACTATTGTCAAGGGGATCTCACTGTTTCTCTGGAAGAGCCACATGAAGCTAATAGCAAACCCACACTATTAGTTCAAAGCAGCACCACGTGATATTTTCATGATTCCTATCATTGTATAAAATTAGGAAAAAGGATGGAGCACAGATCTACAGAGAAGTCAGCATCCTTTTTAATTACATTGTAATGTCCAAAGAAGAGTTTATCACAAAATCTACAAAGTACCAAGCTGGAAAGGAATCCTACCTGGAAAAAAATACAAAGTTGAAGCACTCACAGCAAAGAGACTTTTTCTGAAACTGAAAAATCTCAGACAGGACTAGAATACTGAGATAACTGAGAGATTCATTCACCTCAAGAAATTAGCTTCAAAGCACCAGAACATTACTAGTCCAGCTCTGTGAGGAAAAGGAGCAAATTCCATCCTTACAGCAGTTTTTAAATTAAAGACTCTTCTCTGTCTTTTCAATGTTTCAAAGTCATTTTACTCCTCCCCTGTTTATCAGGAACAGTACTTTAAGGCATTAACCTTTCACCTCTGTAAGAGTGTGTTCAAACCTGCTACAGGTCAAAGCTACAATTAATTTGGCCTTTTTAATCTACTTTGTTTGGAGGACATCCACATAGCTGTCCAGCTCAGGACTAAGTATGTCTTTCCTTAAGGAAATTAAATGGGAGATATGTATCATCAAACAATATTACATGAACAGCAGTCAGGAAGGCAATACAAAACTGTGGCGAGGAGGTGGAAAAATCCTATCATACATTAAAATAGTTTAAGCATTGCTTAAGTCATATTTGGCTTTAGTAATAACTTACATCAACATTCTATAAAAATGAAGGCAACTTTTTGTGTATGTGTGTATATACATGCCACATGCACATGGCCAATACAATATGTTGAAACAACTGAATAGGATCTTGATTCCCATCATCACACATAATACTGTGAAATAATCCAAGACATATTTAATGCTCCTTGTACCATCTCTTGACTTGATTTTTGTTACAGTTTTTCCTGCAACTTCAGGAAAGCAAAAGATAGGAACACCTCTCATGCCAATGAATTTTTTATTCAGGATCTGATCGTGGAACTCACAAATAAGAATCTACAGCCATAATTCTAAGATCCGACAGTACAGGTCATTATGCCATTATTGTCTTATTTAAACAGTAGAAATTCATAGCCTAAAGGTCAATAAAGCAGATTTAATTGGCTCAATCTGTACATCATTGGTCAAATTTTTGTGCAACTCTGAAAACTTATAGTAAAATTTCACACATGCAAAATGGCTATTGGCTAAAACAGTGTAAATGTTGTTATAAGCTACCAGTGACAGGATGTAGACAAAGATTTACTCCCATTTCCTTAATAGCATGGTATATTGGTTGTACTGTCTACCATTAGTAGATGTTGGAAGACATAGAATTGTCATAACACACAAAACAGCAGCTGCTGGAAGGGATACCTAGAGATTATCTAGTCTAGCCACTGCTACAGCAGGTTCACCTCAATCAGGCTGCACAAGAACACATCCATGTAGGCTTTGAAAACTTCCAGAGAAGATGACTCCAGAATCTGCCTGGACAGTCTGTGCCAGGACTCCACTCCCCTCAAAAAGAAAGAAGCTTTTTCTCAAGTTCAAGTGAAACTTCCCGTGTTCCAGCTTGTGACAATTACCCCTTGTCCTGTCACTGTGCACAAGAAAAAAAGTGTCCCATCCTCTTGAAAAAAAGACTCGCCTCATTCTCTTGACATCCACCTTTTAAGTATTTATAAGTGTTGATAAGGTCTTCTCTCAGTCTTCTTCAGGCTAAACAGCCACAGCTTTCTCTTTCTTTCCTGATAAGAGAGATGTTCCAGGCCCTTGATCATCTTGGTGGCCCTGCACTGGACTCTCTCCAGAAGTTCCCTGCCCCTGTTAATATGACTTTTCAAAAATGAGGTCATATTTGGGATTTCTTTTAAAAGGATCTATGCCAGTCAGATATATTTTTTTCCCCCCAACTATTATTATTATTGACAGAAACTTTGTCCAAAGAAATAAATCCTAGAACACAAGCTGAGGAGCTTGACTTCAGGCACTATGCAATTCCCATGCAAATGCCCTTTAGTGACAGTGCCCTACCCCAAAGCACCTGCATTGTTAACTCTGGGACATGAGGTTGAAAAACGTCAGAGTTATCACTATCTGGGGATAAAATAACAGACGTTCTCTAAGCTTGTGATCCAGCAAAGCATTTCAAGCCAGGTTCCCATGTGATTCCTCTCCTGATTTGGTCCTTGTATTAGTAGCCTTTAGTTAAATAAAGTACTTTAAAGATCATAGAAAGGATTTGGAATGAACCTTGGGATGGAGGAAATGAGAGCATTACAGAGGAATCAGGACTGAATGAAGGCAGCCACAGACATTGACAGAGGAGCTGTTAGTGCTCTGTCACCTAATGTGAAACGTCTCTGAATTGATTTATGTAAGTCCTTATCAGAGCATAGCCTGGCACTAACAGAAATTGTGCTCTTATTGTAAATAAAAATAAGTGCTTATCACAGCATGCACAACAGCAGCTGTTAAAGACTGCAACAGCTACACTGGCAATCAGAAGCTTCCGTGAAATCTGCCACTGAGAACAAGATTATAATGTCAAATATGTTTTCAGAATACCCTGCTGTCATCTGCTTTTTCCACTTTGAACACAAGCCTTTGCTTTCTATCCAGGTTCTAACCTTAAATGCTGCATGTGAGTCATCAGAACAACACACTGACAAGTACTGTGAGGTATTGATGGCCTGACCCCTTTTTGCCCAGCACTCAGATGCACAAAGTTGCTTATGATGCAAATTATATGCAAATTAAAATATGGTCAACAAAACCACTCTGTCCTGCTAGCTGAATAATTAAAAATCAGATTGATTTTATAACTTAACAACTTGATAGCAGCTACAGAAAGAGCAGTGTACCAACTTAACACCTTTCTCTTTCTCTCTTTACATCAAAAGGAACTCTATTAAAGGCTTGTGCTTTTTTAGCTGGTGTTAGATCACACGGAAAACAAAACATAATTAAACAGAATCCTCCACAACTTTCACAGCGTATATCAAGGGCCAAACAATGGTAATCACACAACTGCTGAACAAACTTGTTCAACATGCTAGATTAAAATCCTCTGAACTGCTGAGCGAAGCCGAGTGCACAAGCGTGGAATAGTATCATAGTTTCAATCTCAAACCACAAGTGAGTTAAAATTGGAAACTCCTGGATAGCTTCAAAGGCCTAAAATAATAATGTTGCAGCAGAAAACAAAACACTTGGCATCAAAGATATACCACAGGAAATATGTAAATCTTGATAATGTATACTTGGCAGATTTGTGTTTATTCTCAGCTCAGAAATGTATGTTAAGTAGAGGACAGCTTTAATTTATCATAGTCCAGAAATACTAGACATTAGAAGCAGCTGATTTGCATTCAAACCAACACCAAAATCAGACTTTGGGAACTTGTGTCATATCTGTGCCTTGTGCTAACAGTAAGTTTACAGAATATATTTACTTGTTTCTGTCATTTTTTAAACCCCAGGTAGCTGATATCAGTAACCACCCACAAGGCTTATCACGTTTTCAGGTCTTCATTCCTTCAAAACATCTTGTAGTTACAACCTGCACAATATTTGCAGTACTTTGCTAATCTATGAAAATAATCTATGAAAAAATTAAAACTGACATATTTTCTCTGATTAAAATTACAGAGTGAATTACAGCTGCATTGACAGTGGAAATTGTAACAAGTGTTAGAAGCTGTACCTGTCTCCCTTTAGGACCCTTTTTTCCACGAAAGCCTGGGATGCCCTGAGAAAGAAATAATGCACCATAAATAGGTTTTCTTTCTTTAGTAGCTTAAATTCAAGTAATTAAACATGCCTTTGATTGGAAAGGACAGTGTGAGAAGCACCACCATGCAGTAAAAAAAAAGGTTTTCAGTAAAGAATCATACATATAACATGCTTTAACAGGAGGGCAAACACAAACTTTGCCTGTCTTTACTGTGGCCATATGAGAACAACTATGAAGTAGGGACATATCCTGCCTCCATCAAACTATGTGGCCAGACATCCTTTGTGCTCAAGAGAAGCAAGAAAAAGCTCAAACAGAGAGACAAGATTCAGGTTTCCATGACTAGTTTCATTTCAAACATCATCTGACAGCTGACAAATATTAATTATTGATTGAACACAATGGAATTGATAAAAATACTCATTAGGGACCTTGGTGGTAAGAAAAAAGTACCCCTAATCCTTGCAACTCTAGATTAATATAATAACTTGCAGCTGTTCCCCTTTCAGCTTTAGCACCAGTGCATTTCACTGATTACACTAATTAGATACAACCTACTTGTTTAAATTTCCTCCACATCAGTTTTGCTTTTAGACAAAGATTGGAATTGTTATATCTGTTACATTTTCCCCCATTCTAACATATATTGCACTACAACTCAAATGACAATACTTCATTAACATTCCATTAATCCTACCCTTTCTCCTTCAGGTCCTGGCTGCCCTGCTACACCTGGAGGTCCAATGAAACCCTAAAATCGAAAGAACAATTCTTGGTTAGAAAGTTGCTTCAAACTAACACTGCTTGTCTCTCAGTACAGGCCAGTAAATTTGACAAGGTTTAACTCTCCAAACAACAGCAATTTCCTACTATAAGGGTACAGAATCAATTGATAGAAAGTACTAAGAAAGTGTTCCCACAAGACAAGGTTGCATCAGAGACCTTGTTTATTGAGCTGCTGAAGTTAACTTTACTCATGAAATAATCAGAACAGACATTATCTTTAATATCACTGTGAACATGAAACACAAGAGTCCTAGCCAGTTTACCTTGTCATAAGCAGAATGTTTTTCTTAATGTTCATTCACAGTTCATTTCTCTCTCACTTTCCCATCAGAAAATCAGAAATAGGTCTTCTCATATAATCCATTGTAAGGACACAGAAAAATGGTGTTGACTCAGCAGAAATAATGATACCGTTTATAAAATTAGTAGTATTGATGGATTGTACACTATCAGATTAAAACTCAAACTGGAACAGAGCCATTAGTCATCTCTTTCTCCAGTCATCCAATCCTAATCATCTGGAGGGTTTGAGTTCCCTTGGTTTTTGGGGTTTTTTTGTTTTGTTTTTTTTTTGATGAAAGACAGTGCACATCTCATCATTCAGCCCTAATAAGACCAAGTGAAACAACGGCACTTCTTTTTTTTTCCCCTGTGGTTTTGTTAAACAGCTGAGAAGCAGAGTATAGTTTGATTGCAGGAATGTTCTAAACTTATAGCTCTAAATATACTTCATATCATGCCACTTTACACCTCCATGGCACAGTAGTATGTCTCAACAGGGTTACATCATCATTTTTATTGAAAGTTGCTTATAGAACCCATATACAGGACTTAGCCTTAAGACCTGACAAATGTTTTTCCCTAAAATTATTCACACCTTGGCCATTTTTATCTTTGTGTAAACTTTTCAGGAAGTGACTTGGTTCACTTCATATATGATTAGTTGAGAGGAGAATGAAACAAAACAGCTTGAGAACGTAAGCAAAAATAAACTGAAGAAATGTAAAAGATACAACCCCTGAGGGTGCAATATCTGTTGGCACTTGATCCTGACAAACTAAGTTTTCCCATCACTGTAATGAAAACTGACACACAAAAAAAATCTCCTCAAAAAACAGACACATTTAAAGAAGTTGCTGCAGTTAGAGGCTTTTAGTAACTACATTTAAAAAATAAACAGGAGAAACCCAAATCTAGCAACACAATAGGATTCTTTTAATAAATACTTGAGAACTCAGCACGCTGCTCAGCAACTTGTACAACATTAGCTGAGGGCCTGAAAAGACTTAGCAAAAGGGTCCTTTCAAATCCTAGGTGCAACTAGTAAAACTCAAGTTTCTGGAAACCCATGTCTACTGCCTGGTCATAGAGCCAATCTGAAAAAATGAGCACACAAGCACGTGCAGGCATGCACGTGTGCCTATTAAAAAGACCCAAAACCATGAGACAAACTAACTGAAAAAAAGCCAACATATTTTATCCTCCAACAACAATCAAAAGCAAGCTTTGAATCAGCAGAAGAGCCTTTGCTGCTAGGACCTACAGGACTACAACTGAACGATTCTAAAATCTCAAGATGAGTTATATGGATTTTACGGGACAACAGAGTTTTCCTTTTATCAAGTCCTGTAGCTGTTGCACGTTGCCAATGCCAGATACGCCTCCTTTCTTGACAGCTACCATTATGGAAATAATGCTTCAGGCAGGAAACATCCGCTCCTCTTCAGTCCCAGCTCTCCCACACCCACGTTCAGTATTGCTTCTCTTGCCTGTGTGCATTCCAAGTGAGAGGAAGGGCAGCAGTGGAAGAATGGTCTATGCTGCTCACCACGGTAAAACAAATAATAAAATCCCGACATCTATTTTGACAGAAACACTGTGTTTGCTCATTTGTGAGTTCTGTAAAGACAGAGTGGTTTAGCAGGGACACAACCAGTAGAGCTACATGAAATTCATCAGTCCCTTTCTTATGTATTATATGGGTAAAAATAGACATGCATGCCAAAATGGTTAAAATGCTTACTTACTCTTACACCTTTAGGACCTGGGTTACCTTCTGGTCCAACTAAGCCCTATTACAAAAAGACATGAGTTGTACTTCATTTTAAACAAAGAGATGTGCTCTATTTAAAAGAACTGTAACAGCATTTGTTAACTGTAAACTGGCAATACATTCTAAAAATTAATAGGATTGAAGAGGGTGCCATCAAGCAGACCCCTGGGACCATGGTCAGAAAGATCTCCCATTACTTCACAGCTGAAACTTAGACAATGACTGAAATGTCCTTTACATTAAAACTATTTATTCTGAAAGGAAAACTTTTTTTCCAGACTCAGTGATCTGGCATTACAGTGACATAATTTCACAAGATATTTCATAGCCTATTATATTTAGAGATGTTTTCCAGTTATTTTCAAGCTAATGTCACTATAGCATGTGTAGTCCAAATGCTCTAAACATTTTATATATTTCACACAAACACATTACCATACTTTGCTATATAAAATATTGTAATGGAAAGTTTAAATATATAGCCATTACAAACCTACCCAATAAAACACAGACGTATTAGTCAAATTCCCCTTTAGGCAGACACAAAACCACAAAGTCAATTGCTGATTTTGGCTCATATACCTTTATATACAGAAAATAATGAACATTTCTACTTTATGTTTTATTTGTATTACTGGGCTGAGGTATGTGTTCACTAACATGTAAACTAAAAGTTAAAATCAGTATTTGTATAAATCCTTGTGTTTAATAGAAAGCTACTTTCTGGTTTTATTCTCTTTCCTTCTCAGATATCTAAATGAGGAAAAGATCTTTTCATGTTCTGTTTCCCTAAATGTCTGAAGAAATAATTTCAGCAGTGAAGTAAATACATTAGTGGAAATCAGGAGGTACAATGCTAAAACAGGCGGTTTCCTGTTGCTTCTGGACTTGAAATATGAAGAATATAAAACATGTAGAACCACAAGAGGCTTATGAAGTGTGAACTACGCAGATATTCAGTACTTTGGTCATGTCATTGATGTATTCCAGAAAGGTACAGCACTACTGCATCTAACATCCAAGTTTAAAAGCCACGAGACTCAACATTATCTAAGGGGCACTATGTGTAAGAGATTGATTTCAAGGATAAAGGACTGGAGGTAAACAAATACATTTATACTATTAGTAGTTCCAAAAGAGTTCGATGTGGTACATTTGAAAAGGACAAATGAGAGAACACCCGAAACGGCAATGACATTAGTATAGTTACTGCACCTGCCTGCCAGGGTAACCAACTGCCCCAATAGTGCCAGCCATTCCTGGAATTCCCTGAGTAGAAAAAGAAGTAGGGAAAAAGAAAAACAGGAGGAAAAAAAAAAAAAGAGGAAAAAAACAACAAACCAGTTCAATATCAGGTTGTTTTATCATTTATCTTTTAACACACAGTCACATGAAACAGCTTAAGCTCACGGAAAAATTGCTTTTTGAGGAAGCTTCACAGCAACACCCTGAAATTTACTCACTGTACTTAAACTCCATTGATTTCAGTTATATATCCTTTAAAAAGCACTACAAAAACCGTAGTCTAAGATTTTATGAAACACAAAATTCCTTATTTCCATAAGAAAATTGTGGGTGCTATTTATAAAAAGTAATTGAGGAGGACTATAGGAGACAAGTCCTTTTAATGAAGCAACTGCATTGGTCTTAGCTGTATTTGAACAAAAGTGTTTCATTTAGGATTCCTATAAATATTTTTGTTTCTCCAGAATCAGGTCAACATAGCACTGGATAAGTCATGAAAGTATAAAAATATCTTATCCTCCTAATCAAATATATTTTGTTGTTGTTTTACTACTTGACATCAGCACATCTGACACTATTTCCAGAGAAATGTCCCCTTCTGAAATGGAGCCAAATGTTGTGGGCCCATCACCGAGACATGGGAAGCTCCACTTATCTCCCTTCAGTTAATTTTATTTTAAACAAGCCAAGTCCATAAATTGGACACTGTCCCAGGCTGAACCTTCCACCCACTTCCACATGTCAGTGTTACCACAGCAACAGATCAGGACTTCCTCTCTGGGCTGTTCACATCTGATTCATGGTGAAACAGTAGCCTTAGGTAGCAGAACTCAGAAGTGCAATGTAAAAAAGGTTTGCAGTGTTTTTTATTTAAAGGAGCTGCCATTGAGAATTCTGTCACCTGCTTTTAACCAGTAATGATTCCTTTCCAGACTGATATTCTGATATAGTCATCACAGAAAAATGTCTGTGGACCTAACAACACTTAACCAGTTAAGATTTATGTGTAAAACTCATTCCAAGTTATGAATGACATTCATCAGTTATCTCTGAGTCTACCAACTGTTATCATCACCATTTCCCTTTCAGTGTCATCCAAATGGAGACTCCTGCTTCCATTTACTTTGCCATAGCCAGAATTTTACACCAACCTCTGCTAAGCCAGTGTGGTAACTGAAGAAAAACAAGCTGGTCTTTTCCATTTTATTTAGACCATTTACCTCGAAATAATCTGAATTCTTGGTCAACAACTATGAAGTATTTCCTTAAGCAGTCAGTAATAGTGACTGATTGCTAATATTGAACACTTACATTGGATTATGCATGCTTCTATCCTCAATTGTTCACCTGTATATTGTACTGTGCTTTCATCGCTTACCTGCTCACCTCGTGGCCCTCGCAGTCCCAGATAACCCTTAAGACCCTGCACATAGAGAAAGAGGTGCAATAAATACAGTTTAACACACAGAATGGACCTTTTTTTCCTAGTCCAATCTCTCTATCAAGAAAAGGGGTGTGGTTTACATTTAGCAATTGAGTTAGAGAAAAGGAATAAGAAATCTTCATGGCATTTAGACAATTTCAAGATATCAGCATGCTTAAAGACAGTTTAATACAGACTAATATTCTTTTAAACAAATAAGCATACGGGATCTTGTCATCATTTATTGCTGAAACTGGATGCAGTGCAGTGCATTTCCCCATTCCAAGTGCTTGTCACAATGACCTTTCTAAACAAGGCACTTCAGAGAACTGATATAGATAGAAGATTATCCCAGACTATTCCAGGATGCCTTTAAGACAGATCTTCCTTCGTATATCTTTTAACCTAGAACAAATACTTATACTACAGAATTGATATTAGTAGGGAGAGTAGCCTGTTCCTCATCCCAGAAATCTTCCCTGGGGTGCTGGAACCGTGAAGCTTCAAACTTTACTCCCTGTGCATTGACTATTTCATGCCTATTTTAGCTCTAAAAGAAAAAAGAAAGAAGAAAAAAATCAAGCAGGAATCTACCATCTGCATCAATACACATGAAAGGGGAAACCTTCTTCTTGGATGTCTTTAAACTGTACTAAACATACTCAGACAAGGTGGCCTAAGAGGAAGGCTGTAACGGTTGCATGATTGATGCAGAAGCCAAGTGTCTGCTTTCCACATCCGTTGCAAGAGGTACTGGGAATATGCAAGTTCCACAAGCTGCAGCTTGAAAGGGAAAGGCCAGAACAGTCCTTATTCTGGATAAAAATCTATCATAAAATTGGCCTCAAATACACTGACTGAGCAGCAAGAGTGTCTTGGCTGTTGTCAAACATCTGGCTGCCTTGCAGCATGATGATACTCATTAGTTCGCAGAGACTTGAGGCCCACTGTAATAACAAGGAATTCTGCAACTGATTTCAGCAGATCGGGTATCCCAAAGTTTTGGATAAACTTCTGCATGACAAGAGTATTTCTGCACAACATTAATTTTATTATGATATATCAAATTAAGAGGCAGCATGATTTTGCTTGTTCATAATTTTAGATAAGAGTGACATCTGTAAGCCTTCGACATTTGGGAGTTTGTTATTATAGGCTTGCTTGAGGAATCTTGATCCAACAGACATGTACTCATTAAGAAACCCAAAGGCTTCATTTTCTCAAAACCCAACAGAGCAGGTGTGTCCTTTAATTTTGCTAATCACACAGAGGGCATTGCCAGTTTGCAAAATTATCATGTATTCTGCTTTCAATCCTCTGCTGTAGCTTAAGTCTAAATGACTTATTTATGCTATCTTATACCTAAAGAAGCAGCTCTGCACTGCTGTTGGGGGAAAAAAAAAAAAGCTGTATCACAGGTAGCCAGGAGTTGATCTTGGACAAACCAATTCACAGAAAATTTCCTTGTGTTTCTTTGAAACCTTTCATGCTCCAGCTTGTACCCATTGCCCCTTGTTCTATCATTGGACATCACCGAGAAGAGCCTGGCTCCATTCTCCTGACACCTGCCCTTTACATATTTGTAAACATTAACGAGGTCACCTCGCAGTCTTATCCAAGCTAAAGAGCCCCAGCTCCCTCAGCCTTTCATCATAAGAGAGATGCTCCACTCCCTTCATCATCTTTGTGGCCCTGTGCTGAACTCTCTCCAGCAGCTCCCTGTCCTTCTTGAACTGAGGGGCCCAGAACTGGACACAATATTCCAGATGCAATCTCACAGAATCTCAAGGGCTGGAAGGGACCTTGAAAGATTATCCAGTCCAACACCCCTGCCTGAGCAGGATCACCTAGAGTACGTCACACAGGAACTCATCCAGATGGGTTTTCAATGTCTCCAGATAAGGAGGCTCAACAACCCATCTGGGCAGCCCCTTCCAGTGGTCCCTCACCCTCACAGTGAAGAAATTCTTTCTTGTGTTTCCTTGGAACCTCTTATGTTCCGGATTATAACCATTGCCCCTTGTCCTATCATTGGACATCACTGAGAACAGCCTGGCTCCATCCTCCTGACACCTGCCCTTTATGTATTTGTAAACATTGAGGCCACCTCTCAATCTCCTCTTCTGCAAGCTAAAGAGCACCATCTCCCTCAGCCTTTCATCATAAGGCACAGCTCATATGACATACCCTCATTTACTATATTAATGCATTCCTAAACCAATTTTTAAGAATTGAATTGCTAACACAAAACTCAGGATGCCAACATAAGCCACACACTCATCTTTACCTTTCAAAACATGCCTCAGAAAGCTGCATAGTTGTTTTTACAGTCACAGCCCACTCTGTATTTCATGAGTTATATCCATTTCGGAATTTTATCCTCTCTCTATGATTAAATGATCAACTAAAGTATGTGTTTCTAGAAGAGATCTCTCAGTAGCTTATTATTTCTGTTCAAGGAGAAAAGGAAAGCCAATGCTGCTCTACATAGAAACAGTTAAAGAGAAGTTTATCACAATTTAGTTACAAGCAGGTCTGTTTAGGTGATTAATATCTGCATAGATAGTCTCAAAAGAAAGCACTCACAGGAACTGAGATGAAAGGGGACTGATTACTGGTATGCATGTTTCTACACAACAGCACCTTACTTTTGCCAGAGGAAGACGGCTCTGAACTCATATTTTAAAATCTTATGCCTATATTCTCATTCAGAGTTAATATGGCCTTAGTTAATGCTAACTCACTCAATTTTGGTTGGGAGTGAAGCTAAACCATGCTAAAATGAATGTCATTCCAAAGAGATAGTTTCATATAGGGGTTTTCTTTCCTGTGACTTAGTTAATCCTCTTACAATTAATATTTTTCATTAGTTTGAGTTCATATTCTTGGGCATACCCATATAAATAAGATGCAGCTTACTCTGAGCTAAGAGGAAAGTAAACAAGACAAATACAAGTCCACGTGCACTGGTTAGCAAGATCAAATAGCTCCCAATTACTAATGAAGATTAGTGCTCTGATTTAAAGGCTCAATATGGAAGAGAAGGGTTTGAAGCTTAAAACTACAACAATATAGAAAAAGATACAAAAACTCAGAAGTTGCAAGAAATACTTTGGTCTGCGAGAGAGAAAAATCTTTACCACCAGCTAATACGACTCAGAAAAGACTTCATAGCAAGCTTAAGTGTCTGACCTCTACCATATGCTTAGCACAGTGGGACACAGGCTGAGAGAAGTCTGTACATAGCAAAATGTAGACATTAAATCATAACAGCAAGGACTGTTAAAGCCAAGTCTTTCCATCTTTCTGGTGCCCATTGTGTTTTATTAGACTTGCTATCCATTTGTTATTAAAATACATCTGGGCACTACACCAGCAACTTTGCTAGAGAGCCAAGAAGCTTCTAGAATCTCTCAAAATCAGAAGGTGAAATGTTATACCTAGCCTTTGAAAAGTACTGGATTGTTTTTTTTTCTGGGCATGAGGCAAGTGTAGCATATAAATGGATTTCAAGGAGCTGTCAGATAAGCCTTTGTTAATGCTTGGTTATCATTTCCATGTTGCCACCACATAACATCAATTCTGAAAAACTTCATCAGAAAATAGTTTGGTTTCTTTAATTTTAATTCATAGCTCCATTCTACCTTGTTTGCTAATGTTCATTTACTAAGATTTCACTCAGTATCTCTTAGTCTGAATGAGGAATGCAAATATCCCTTAAGAAAACTCGATGTAAATAGAGAAGATGGACCTTTTCTCCACTTGATTTAGTTGAGGAATTTCTCTCACAGAGTTCAGTTTCCTCCTGTTCAAGGAAGATTACACTCTCTAGGAGAAGCAGTAGGAGACACTTGGAAGTATAATGTTGACCACCACAGGTACTGCTTTGAAATGTATCCATCTGGCTTTACCCTTTACAGGATGCAGAAGTAAAGAAAAAAGGAAATATGGAGCCCTTGTCAGGTTGTAATCAAGTTTTATCCCTTAATGTGTCTTACTACATTATACTTTAATATGTGAATTCTGTCAGGATTTTATAGATCCATCTTCCTGTGATTTCTGTTACACACATATATAGACAGGGAGTAAAGTTAGCCCAAATATCATAGCAAATCTTTTTAAATATCTTTTACAATGTCAGTGTAAACTATCTGCAACCACACAATCACTGTAGTCATTCTAATGTACTGGCATGATCCCAGGCAAGTTAATGCCCAGGAGTTCTATCCTTTGGCTGACAGTATCCTTTGACCCCTCCGTACTCTGGCTAGCAGAGGCAAATACTTGCCTGTCTGTACAGTGAAGTAAGCCCTTTTTGGTGAAAGGGAGGAGGGGGCTTCCACTCTGTGAGGTCTCTGGACTGATATAAGGAAAGTTTTGAGTACTGATTTCAAGACAGCTCCAGATATGAGATCATACAGCTGCTCTGGAAACAGCGCTCTCCTCAAACTAACCCTTGTCTCCTGCCATTGCTTCTCTGCTTCAAAAGATATCTGAAAGAAAAAGCCCTCAAAACACTTCATAAACTATATTCTGTTCTCACACCAGAGCAAATCTGGATCCCTACTCAGAGCAGAA
The DNA here is from genome assembly GCF_028858725.1 of Colius striatus. NCBI lineage: Eukaryota > Metazoa > Chordata > Aves > Coliiformes > Coliidae > Colius > Colius striatus. Next base: position 4,914,275 of record NC_084768.1, read on the forward strand.
CTTGCCTTTTTATAGTGTGTTATATGCATGAGAAAGAGGTCATACTTCATATGAAACCACAAAGGCACATACTCCGACACATGGCATGTAATGAAAAATACAGTCAATCACAATAGTCTGTTCCCAGAGTGTTGATTATTAACATACATTTGCTCTACTGTCTTACCAAAAACCTTTGTACATTCTCAGCTTTATGAAAAGAAACACACAATTTTATTATTCTAATCTGACATTAGTTTACAGATACTCTGATATTGCACCGAGGGCTTCAAAATCTTTTTTTAAAGGGGCAAAATGAACCTCCTAACATGATCTCAGATATTCAGAATAATACAGCCAAAACCACATGGACTGTGGCTTCTTAAAATCATTCCTGTCAAAAAAAGTGAAAATAATACACACACTTGCCTCAAACTTCCACATGCTTTTGTGTAAGCACTGAGTATTATTGCATGGGAAGTTCAAAATCAGGCAAATTCTGATTAGAAAAGATGTTAAACGCAGCTTCCTCCCCAGCCACCCTGAAGTGTGGTGACCACGCTCAGTGGAGAGCAGCAGACATTGCAGCATACCTTCCACTTCACTTCTGGGAAATGGATGATGAATTCCATACAGAAAAAACCTCAAATTTCTAGGTCTTCCAGGAAAACACTGACAAAAAGCAACTGTGCCAAAACCCGTTGCCACAAAATTAATGTAGATTGGTATCAAAGTGTTAAAAAAATCTGGAAGAATCAATAGAGTTTTTATTCACTATCAAATATCTCACTGTTTAGAAACTATTTAGTTAACACAAGACAACTATCAAAATCAAATTGAATTTGGGACAGTATTGATTCATATGTAGGAATTGTTCATCAGATGTTTTACCTGGGTGAGAAAGAATTCCAGAAACACATCATTTATTCAGTGTTATAGTAGTTTTCCAGTAGTACTGGGATACAAAACAAAAGTGGAAGCACTTTGATTTTCTGCATTTTTTTCTTGCAGATGATTTACTTAACAACTACTTTGTTCACATTCTTTTGAAAATAATTTCTGAGGCCACCACAAGCTAACAGCATGTTTACCTATCCATGTATATTGAAAAGCAGAAACTAAAAATGGGTTATTTAAAATACAAGAAATTGTGGGCTTGTCATTAAAAAAAAAATCAGAATGAAATACTTTTAATTATTTACAGGTGTAGTGCTGTTCAACAGCTGGTATTCTTAAATTTGAGTAAGGCAAAAATTACCTTAAACATGGTTCTAATAAGTGTCTGATGTGTTCAACATGGAAGGAGAGTACAATTCCCAGTGATCCACAGAGTCTCTAACTGTCAGATAAGGAGTAAATTCTTGGGGCAAGAAGAAAGCAAGATGGACATAAGACTTTAATTTTCTTGCCCCTCAATGTCAGTCTCAATCCAGAATGAGTGACAGCTGCTTCCCATCTAAAAAGCTTTAAAACAAAAAAATACTCTTTTTGATGCAAAACTATACATTTTCAAGAAGGAAATCTTAAAGGTGCAGGATCAAGCTGTCCCCATGTGCAAGAAGATGAGCCAGCAGGGCAGAAGACCACCCTGGTTGAACAGAGAGCTTCTATTGAAGCTCAGGAAGAAAAAGAGAACTTATGATCTTTGGAAGAAAGGTTGGGCAGACCAAGAAAACTACAAGGATGTGGTGAGGTCATGTAGGGAAAAAAATTAGAAGGGCTAAGACTCAACTAGAACTTAAGCTGGCCACTGCTGTAAAAGACAGAAAACATTCTGTAAGTATATCAGAAACCAAAGGAGGACTAAAGGGAATCTTCACCCTTTAATGGATGAAGGGGGAAGCTTGGTGAACAAGGATGAGGAAAAGGCTGAGGTACTTAATGCCTTCTTTGACTCAGTCGTCAACTGTAATGATTCTGTGATTCTTCCTCCACAAAACCTATCTATATTGAGTCCCTCAGTTTCATGTGCTTATTTTCTTAGGGTTGTCACATTTCTTCTATTGATCTCCTTCATGTTCTCTTCCCAAAACTACCCGTCTGCCTTATGATTTCCCGTATACATAGGACTACCATATTTGGATACACACAGCATACGACACCTGATACTTCTCATGTTAAAAAGCAAAATCACATTATGTGGCATCTAAAATTGGAACTTACTCCACCTGAGCTCTATTTTACCAATTCCAGCACACATTTGGAAAAAAAGCAAATAATTCCACACAGAAATACTGAGCACATGATCCCCTGGAGCTTTTTCTCTACTATCAAATACACAATATAGAAAAAGAAATGAGAAAACTATTACCTAAAATTTAATATAATTGATTTTTAAATGGCTCTATCTCACAGGCAAGCCTATCTTTTCTAGCACCTATTCTGTTTGAGCAGGAGCACGCCATGAAGAACATCAATCTATGCTGTGATTTCCATTCTCTTGCAATGATCTCACACAATTTAGTTGCAAGGGAAGCTTTTATGCTGTTGGCCCTGGAGCCTAACACAGTAGACAGTCACATTACCAACAGTGTGCCTAAGCCTTTCTGTGGCCATATGACCACCAGACATCGAGCTAATGGCCACTGATTTGAGCCTTGGGAGGATAACATGAAAATACAAAAAGAATCTTACCTTCTGGCCTTTGATCCCAGGTGGTCCTGGAAAGCCTATAGGACCTGGATCTCCCTGTACAACAAAACATCTACGATCATTACATCTCCCTGGAACATGAGATAAACCTATAAACACGTAGAACTTCATATCTTCCCTGCAATCTTGGACGTTTGTTATGAAGAAGCAGCTGATGTTTTATCAAGCATAGGCTGGGATTTTATGTACAGAAGAAAAATGGAAAGGGCAACAGTTCCTCAGTTGCAGCCACCTGATGCAATGTGCGTGCTCCTGCATCATGCAACGTGACCAAATCACGGCTGACAAAGATTTAGTCCACAACCTTTGCTATAATTAAGAAAATACTACCTTTTGTCCACGCTTTGCCTGTCCTGGAGACAATCCTGGGTCCCCTTTAGGGCCCTGTCACAGAGAAATTAAGCTCATTAATATGAGGGAAGTGAGATTTTAATAACATATGTAAAAACAAATATTTTCAACTCTTACACCAAGAGGAGAGGGAAGGTTCATATAATATGCACTTGTTATTGCAGATGTTTTTCCTCATTAAAGAACTACAACAAAATATAATACTGTGAGTTCACATCAAAATAAGGTTTACATTTAGCAAATTTCATAATGTACAAGAAAGAAATTTATAAGTGAATGTTATAGGTAAATCTGAGCAGGATTACAGCAGATATGCCAGTTGAAATGTTCTAGTCTCTGCAAGTATTCACCACTTCAGGACACCATCTATTCCCCAAACATAGTACAAGAATTATCAGGCTGTATTACTACATTGATTATAAGCTTGTTCAGACACCCTAATGCTCAGGATCTGCTCCATGCAGCACAGACATCGTGGCTGCGAATGACAGAGCTGTAAACATGCTGCAAAAGCCCCTGTTCAATTACTTCCCAGCAGATGAGACAGCTTATCATTCTTGGCCAGGCATAAGTGTTCACATCCAAGACAAGGCTGCAGGAAGGAGAAGGACATTGTCACATTGATATCTTTTAAATCCTTGCTGTTGGAGCCCATTGCCATACAAAGCACCAGACACTGCAAGCAAAGAGGTCATGGGGGATGGGGGCCTGCCTTGGGTTGGGAGCTGGGTCTGGTCAACAGCAGCCAGGGCTGACAGCTGGCCCTGCAGAGTTATCAGTCACAAACACCTCTGCCACCATAAATCTTCACCTTTCAGAGGCAAATTCACTGCCCTTGAAACAAGAGCTAGCAGAAAATGGTAGCTCAGAATGCTCTGAGTGAGCTGCTGCACACTGACCCAAAGTCACCTGGGAGATCCCAGAGACATAGGCTGAAGCCACATCAATGCCCTAGCAACTGAAAATACCCTAATTGAAGAGGAAATGGGGAACACCTTGGTCTAATTTATATTAAAGGCTGCACACAGTAGGCACTGTAACACTTTAGTGATCTGTTTATAAAAATGGCATGGACTACAACAATGCCTTTGATTTCAAAGATGCAGAGTAATACTGGGTGTAATCACAAGTATCAAAATCAACTCTTCTCACTCAAAAATGCATTTTATTTGGCCAAGGAAATCAAAGTTACTGTTAAAGTTTTCACATAGTGGTGCTAGATTAAAGATATGTGCCCTTCATTGAAAGATAGAGTTAGGAAAAAACAGCTGTTTAGATATTGCTGGCACCATCCTACTCTGAGGGGTAACACTAGGATGCTCAGAGAGATGTACAAGGTGAGCAGTGAGAGGCTTCCCAACGGTCAGCCATTTTTCATCTTTAACATACAGGGCTTTCACTGGAAATGCTACAGGACTTGATCCTTCTCTTGCATAGAGTACTGGGGATCAGGGATTATTCTTCCCTCTGCAGTTAAGATTTGCACGAGGCCACTTGAGAAACTAATCTTGTTGAATCTAAGTTAAACTGATGTGTTTGGTCACAGAGAACACAGATCCTCAGCATGGCAGGAATTATCTGGGTATTTTCCAGTTGATTTACATTTTGAAAGGTAAACAGTTGTATTACTTGAACAATTCCAATCTGTCTTCTGCTTCCATTTTCCAGTGCAGCCATATTAAACCAAGAGTTACACAGGCCTTCTGATAACTTACCCATTACCTTTCCTTTCCCTTATAAGCAGAATAAATGCCTCATTATTTTTATTCTAAAAAAAAAAGCACCCATTGTTATGCACGACCTTCAGTTGTGGATTAACAACATGACACCACAGGTCAAGATGTGTGGGTAAAGTGAAGCACTTCATTAATCTATGTAACGTTACAGTGTGGTTACAACAGTGCAAGAATCCGTGAACTAGATTTTCCTAATGAATCCATTTTTCAGAGGCAGGAATACAGTCAGACCTCATGAATACTTTTAAATGACTTTAAAAACAACCATCAACTGTTTAAACATTTTATTTAAATGCTGGAGCCATCAGATAACAGTTGGAACTGCTAGCACAGGCTCAGCATTGGATACTATACTATACTGTGAGAGTGTTAGCTAATGCTGTTTCATGTTTCAAAAGCAAGTACATAAGGGATGCTTCAACGTAGAATGGGAAAATGTGTGCACCTCAAAGGCATTAATTAAAATTCTGCATTAATTTAATGTCAGAAAATTGTTGCAACTCACCTGTGATATTTTAAGATCAAACAAAAAGTGTGCTTCATTTCAGCTCACATAGTGTGAGTCAACTTCATAGTCAAAACTTGGTGAGCATCTGGCTAATTTTTATTTTAAAAGAAGTGTTTCAGAGATACTTTCATTGAAAGGAAAATTTATAGTTAACAGAAATTAAAGTGATCACTAAGTACCTAGTAATATATATTTTTAATAAGTAAAATACACATGAACATGCATTCAATAAATTCTGTTCTTAAAAAAATAGAGGCAGATACAGAACTGATAAGAATTATGGTCCAGAGGAGGAGGAAAATACATTATGAAACAAATCTTCAGAGTAATTAGTTACAATTATTTTCCTAGGGAGGCACTCTATTATACATGCAGCATAACTACGGTAAAAAGTAATTATGAATCTCTAAGATTAACTCTTCCTATAGAACTACATAATAACAAAAGCACACACACACAAATTAGACACTTGATTTTACAGTGTTTGACACTGAAAGCTTTATTAAATTTCTTTTTATGACCTCAAGCAGTTTTTAACACCTGTCACGACAGGTCAGATTCCTGCCATTAGGAATCATACAACTACAAATCACGGTTGCTCCTGCTTTTTTCCTAACATATCTATCAAATTGTTCAGACTAAATTTGATTTGAAGGCATTTTGTAACTGCACAAATAATGTCAAATCTGTTTAAAGGGCCGACATTGCACAAGTTTGAAGGGTTTTTAGTTCCCAGTCTAGTATTTTGCCTTTGGTTTCAAATATCAGATCCATAAAACTTCAGGAAATTATTCTAGCATATTCATCAAGTGATATCTGAAATATTTAAATGTCAAAGGTTATTGACAAAAAAGTGGAATTTCTAGACAACAACAGTTTTTCTTCCCTCTTTTTTTTTTTCTTCTTCAAAAAAGCCAAAGATTACAGCAATTCAATGCTTATTGTAACTTAAACTCCAATTTATCAGAGAGGCCAAGCTGATTTACAGGAATTGTTTTGGAAAGCACAGGCAACTTGCATGGATAATAGCCTCCAAGTCATCATTCCACACACACAGGAATGATGTTAGGTTTTTTTCCCCTGAATGAACTCTGTTTTGTTTTGAAGTTAATTTGATTGATTACATTTAATTAAAATATGTTTATAGTAACAGCCTCCATCTGTAAACCAAAGAAGGCCAATTGCTTCTATTATAGGAAACAGTTCTGGGGCTTCCAAAAAGTCATTAAGAAGTTCATCTATTTACATGGTAACATGGATAAATTAGCTCACCTTTGGACCTGGCAATCCTGGCAAACCTGGATTACCATATGGTCCTGGAATACCCTATAAAAAAAACCAGACAACAAAAAAGGGGTAAAATTATTCAGTACTCCACTGGAAAAGTGTGAACAGTTTGCAAGGAAGCGTTTGCTTTTAGAAGCACTGGTTAGTATTTTCAAATGATTCTCAAGAAATAAAACTTTCACATCATCCTGAAATTTAAAAGTGAAGTTAGATACCTCCTTTTCTTTTAAAAAAAAGTCTCAGTTTCTCTTGTCTTCCCAACTAATTCTTAACAGGTATTTGGCACAATCACTGCAATGCTGCTCTCCAGCTACAAAACTTGGAAGCGTGGGATATAAGTCAGAAACATCACATTCTGAAGTACCCAGCTACACAATGCAAAGAGAAGGAAGTGGATCAGTTCCCATTGACTTAAAAGGACTCAAAGTAACATATTCTGCCTTCTCTAACCAAATCTCAAACACCCTTCACTAACTCAATTCTCCCACAGTCTGTGTAGAAAATGGGCTGACTACTAAAGGAGTGGGACTTCAATTTCATCTCATCACTAATTCTGAAATTGCTGAAATTTCATTATTGAGAAACTATGAACTTCTCCATCATAGAATTATGAGATCAAAACAATTTTTTAGTAGAAATCTCTAACCATTAATCAGGCACAGATATGTGACCTGATCTAGGTGAACCTGCTTCTGCAGGAGGGTTGGACTAGATGATCTCTAAAGGTGTTTTCCAACCCTGCCATTCTATGACTCTATGAAAGTGTTCAACCCCTGTGAATCTGTCAGGCTCAGGTTTAGACACACTCTCTAGAGAGGGCCTAAAGAAGGTCCAGGCAATGAGGCTCTGCACTCTGCTGTTCTCCTCTGACACCTCAAGTGACATTTCAGGATCACAAATGGCAGCTCGTGTGATGGAAGACAGAAATCACAGGTCAGACTGGTGGATGTGGACAGGAACTTTGTATCAAGTTTTAACATGCTCTTTTTGGATTAAAAAAAATAGTCCTCAACATGTATCTTCCTTAACTGTAATTGCTTAGACATATCAGTGTGCTCAGAAGAGCACTGAGATTTCAAAAACATATATATCTTTGATCAAATAGTTTTGTAGACTGTCTTGGCCCATATAAATATGTATTTTTAACTCAGAACTACTGATAAATATTCACCTTGGCCTTTTCCATATATTTCCAGGCACCTTATTGGAAGCTGCCTTTTCACATTGGAAAGCACGTCCCACTCAATAATTAATCCAGAAAACTCATACATTAGAGCACTGTGCTCTTAAGTACTCTATGCCTATAAAAAGAGACCTACAGGAAAAGAAAAATCCATCCTAAATGGAAACAAACAAGAGTGAACTCAGAACCAAAGATAATTTTGTGATTGGGTATGTGGGATCCCCTGATGCCAGACATCCTTCACAGAGGCACTATGCAACATCAAAAGATGATGAAGTAAGGATGTATCTTCCTTAACTGTAATTGCTTAGAAAAATTCAGCCTTATGTAGAAGGATAATTTGGAAAAAAATCCTCAAAGTCAGGAAGATATGGACTTGAAGGAATGCCTTTCCTTTTATACTTTTAAACATGTTTCATGCACTCCCTTGCCTCCAACTGCTCTGAAGCATCAGTTTGGTTTACAGCCACCAGTGCATTTTCCTACCCAGTCAGACCAAGTTTTGAAAGCCAGGAAAGCACAGGATGTTCAACACTATATTGAGCAGCAGCTTGTTTAAACTTTCCTCAAAGGCTGAGTCAAAACTCCTCCCACACATCTGCTGAGCCTGTGTATAAAGTACTCCCTTATCTCTCACTTGCAATTTGCCTAGATGACTGTACTCCATAATCACTTACATCCCCAAAATCACAGCCCAAAATCAAGGCAACAAATTGTCACCTGTTCCCTCCAGCTGCCCTTTCTCTAAAGCTCCCCAAATCAAACCACAACCTCAGGGGCTTCCCAAGCTTTCTCCTTTTTTTTTTTGTACACAATTGTGCAAACACAAGTTTACTGTCTTTTACCCCCTCAACCCATCCCTGCAGCAACACAAACCTCTCCCACGCTTTTGGCAGCTGGGGCACAGGTTCCCACACACTGTGACAAAGCCTATGCTCAGGGCAAGGCTGATGCTCAGGCTGGGCTGCATCCAGCCACACAAAAGCAACTGTATCTCATTCCTTGGGCAAAATACCCAGATGTCTATCACATCTTTTATCAAGCTGTAACACAATAGACTGAAAAAGATTTTTAGGGTTTTTTTCTCCCTGCCCCTGTCCCCTCCCAACTCTGTCTCAGAGTGGTTAATTTTGTCTCCACTGCCTGCTCATCGGTGACTGTGATACGCATTGCTCACTGCCCCTCCTTCCAAAAACAAATGAGCATGGTGTTAGATTGCAGCAAACAGGAGCAGCGTGGAAAAACTGAAGTTAATGTTGCAAGCAACAAAAGCTAGGTTAAAATGTAACAACACCTGTGTATGACCCAATACACAGAGCTAGCTATGCTGGAGTCTTGCAGCAGAGCAAAAACCGGTTTGCCTTGCCTTACTTTAACCTATCTGCCAAACATTAAGAACTGTACCCTTTCATAGTCACCAAGCATATGAGTTAAGCTGATAAATCAAAATGATGCAAACTCATTTGATTAATGGGGAGCTGTCAAGAGCTGCAGAAGAACATAACCATTCTACTCACCCGAGGACCTCTCTTTCCTGGTGGACCAGATAAACCTGGAGGACCTGGAGGACCCTGGTGACAGAAAATCAAAACAATTGAGGCTAAAATCCAATACAAGGACAGCATCACGAGCCTGAATCACACCAGTTCTAACTGATGTCTTTCTGCTCATGCAAACTTTCTCAACTTTACAACCAATTCCCAAACTGCAAGCATGTGTGTTTTTAATCTGTCTCTAAATCAGATTTGTTTAGAAAGTATCTTATGTCAGAGAAATTTGAGACATATTAACTTTTACTTAAGTGTACTTGTATTAAAGGAAGAAAAGATCAGTTCAAAGATTAGAAACAAGCAAGCATAGTGTACTTCATAATAAAGAACAGAGAATTATTAAGCATTTTTTAGTAAGCATGCTGGCATGCCAAACACACTTTAGAAAAGTCAGAACTAACTGAAAAAAATGAAATATCGCCTAACAGGACATGAACTAGAAGAAAATAGACAAATTACTGTTCAGTTTCCTACCAAAAGCACCTGATCAGAAGAACTGGTAGTATGCTCATCCTTGTATCTAATGAACTATCAATCTCTAAAGAAAATGCAGATTTAAGAAGATACTGGTATATAATCAGATGTATCTTTTGCAAACAGATTATTAGCCACTATAAAATACTAGCCAGTGTACCTTCCCTCTGTGTGTCTAGTTGTTTTGACTATAGAAACTTTTCCTTTTCTGTATGTCATTGCTGTTGACACTCAAAACCTCAGGATTTACTTCACTGGACTCAAATATGAATGAGAGCTCTGGACTAAAATCTGCATGACTTTATATTATATTTCATCTATCACACTCGAGTCTTAAGGACACATGGGATATTCTTAAGGAGTAACTCAGCTCCTGTCCAAATACCAGCACAGCAAATCCTGGCTTCAAGAGAAATCAAGTACTCCCACCACAAGGGAAGACTGGCATCAAGAAAGTCAGACCTCATGAAGGAGGTCAGTCTGTGATAGCGGGAAGGGATTCAGCTTGCTCTTTCACCCAGCTTTCCATGCACTCTTGTGTGCTGTTATACACTACAGCCTGTCAGCTGAGGCATTAGGCAAAACACCAAATATCATCCTGCCCATCACCAAACAATGCTGCAGAAAGCTAGCACAGCAAGTAGGGAAATCAGAAGGGCAACTATGGCAGCTGAAATGGCCAACTTGCAGCCTTTGACAAAAAGGTAAATAAAAGAGAGAGAGAGAAGGGAGAACAGACAAACAGCCTTTTGGGGTTTTATTTACAACCAATTAATCATTTTATGAAGATAAAAGTTGCATTTTTAAAAAACTTAAGTTTTGTGGAAGAGATTTCTTCTTCCTTGGAAAGATAATGTCACTGGCAGAGAAGACACTGCTGATTACAGACTTTAGCCATTGTCAAGCCAAATACGTTCATTTGGTTAAAATGCAGACCACTTAGAACATTTTTCTCAGGACTGTCCAGAGGAAGGAAAAAGTTTTACTCTCCAATTAATCATCATAATTCTACGAGTCTAATTCTAGTGCAACTGCCTGTTTATAGTTGGGAATGGTTGTACACACTGCATTAAGTCATGCTGAAACCCATACTCTGCACCTGCCTCTCTGTATAACATAGGAAATGCAGACCCATGAAAGTTCTGGTATTTAGGTCAAACTGTAACACGTTGTACTTTTAGCATAAGAGGTTTACTATTCATCCTAATTGCATCAATACTCACTAGTATCCTCCTGTCTTCCTAAAGCAGAAAGACCCTGTGTTTAATAACACACACAAAAAGTAGCATGCACATGGGAAGTTCTTGACCTGCCATTCTTATTCAAGTCCAAAAATGCACCTGAAACAGCCCAGATAACTCCTACCCTGCCAGTGATAAAGCACTATGCTAATACCTCCTCTCAAATTACAAGTTAGGACATGCACTCTGCTTATAGAAAGTATCTGAATGGGAATTTTTCTATTTTCTTAAAAATACTTTAATAGTCAAATCCCATCATTTTCCTGATAGAAATTGTAATAAGTATTTAAGATCCCTGATCTTTGCTAACATTATTGAATGAGGATAGTGAAAACATTTTTCCCCTATGTGACTTCTAATTTGTTTTTAATAGTACCTGCGTCCTTTGGGAAAACAACCAACCGACCAACACCAAAACTTCCTTTGCTTTGATTACACTAATTAATAAGTAATTATCTCTTTTTATTTAAAAAAAAACCAAACCAAAACACAAAAAGAAGTAAATCTAATCACAACCAAGCCTTCAGCAACCCCTAAAAGAAGCAGTAAAATATATCTTGAACTATGCAGCCTGAGACGAATAATGTCTCCAAGGCTTTCTAAAACAGAGTCAACCATTGTAGATGAACTCTCTGGTTGACAATAATATGCAATTGGCATCAGAAGTCCAGGTTTGTGTTAGAAGTATTAACAAGGATTCTCCTTGACCAGAGTACCCTACTCCTTAACCTCCACCTCAGACTCCTTGCTGTAACTTAAGCAACATGTCTGCTGACAGCAGACTGAGTAGAGCACATTTAAGTCTTCCTGGAAATGCTTTTCTGACTAGTTTTAAGAGGTTATTCCACCCTGTGTGCTTCAACCTGTGAAAGCAACTACAACTCCAAATCAGCATGACTGTCTCTATACTAGCTAGGAAGCTAGCTATACCTCAGACATCCACACAAGCCACAGAAGTCAACATCTGAGAGGGAGCCAGTCTCTCTTAAACCATGGCATTAGTCATTTGTTTGAAGAGCTTTTCCTCCAACTACTGGAAATAGCAATAAAACAAACCTGAAGCAATTAAGTGTTAATGTCTCTTTGCTGAAAAAAAAAATAGTGACTCTGTGTAAATATTACTGAAACAAATTTAGAATGAATCTATTTAATAAGATCAGTTTGCTCAATGTACTACAACTTACTATCATTCAGAACTGTGAACATTTCATTTAGCTATTGAGGAGAGAAGCTCAAGCTCCAAATAATCATGGCTTAATTCAGAGACAGTAGGTAGATGATACTCTTCCAGAAATTTTCACTATCTTTCAAATGGTCATTGCTGTGAATGGAAAGGTAAACTTTCACACACATTTTCTAGGATACTGGAGCTCTTTTATGAATAAGACAGAGGTAACAGGAACCATTTAATTTACAGGTAATAAGGTCCTAAGACTTCAGATGCACAGCAGTAAATTGTGCATTCAGTAGTTAAAACTTCTGCACAGGCATATGATGATCCTGTTGCCTTTCAATACTGAAGTCCTATTCATTTAAGCTTCTCTTGCAAATCAATGATGAAGTTTCTCTTTAAAAGTCATTTGGCTACACCACAACCACCAAACATCAGCTCAAACACTTTTTTTTAAAGACTATAATAAAGAAAAGTATGAGTTTAATGCCCAATGCATTAATAACTAAGGCAGGCAGTCCTTCAGCAGAACAAACACATCATGAACCTGTCCACACATCATCAAAACAGCCAAAATACAGCAGGGAAATAAAGAGAAACATCAGGCGCCAAATACCTTCTAAAAAGCTCTCCACAAAAGGAAATTCCACTTCTAACATTGTAACACCTCTTGTTTTATTGTGTAGATGTCACTCTGATGAGCTATGTTTTCATTATGTCCCACCTAAAACTTCCTACTCTGTCTTGTCATTCTGTGAACAGGCAAAAAAGGTATTTTATACCTTTGCCCAGAATCCTATTTTCTACAACTGTGCCTCTGCCATCCATCCAGAATGTCTACAACCTTTTCTAAAGCTCATCACCCAAGACAGAGAATATTTCTCCAAACTGCAGTCTCGGCATACCCAAACCAGTAGAAAAACAGCCTGTCTTTCATACCATTCCTGGTAATGTATCAAGCATTACAATGGTAAGATGCACTTATTCTCCAGCTCACTTCATCACCCTAGTCTGCCTGCCTATCACTCTCTTGTCCTCTATTTGCACTTTTAGTTTCTGTACTACTGCACTAACTTTCATCCTGTTGGTTTTAGACCATCTGCAATTCTGATTCTGTCATTCAAATCCTTCTCACTACTCCTAGCATCCTTTTATGAAGCATATTACTCCATACAGATATTTTCATTATTAAGCTACATGTATCCTACCAAACACAAATGTTCATCTATTTTTTTTGTCTTGTTTCATTTGCCTTTCACTAAAAATTAGAAAAAAACCCACACACTTTGCTTTTCAACTGCCCTAGAGCATGCAGGCAGCCAGTTGAGTATGATTAATCTCCATTCCTTTCTGCTGTGGAAGTCTTTGCCTTTCTTCATCAAGAATTCATACCACAGACATCATCAAAATAAGAGGAATATACACATGGCTTCGTGTTATGGAATAAAGCTTTTAGTCTTGTTGCACGGAAGATAGGGAAACTGCATCAGTTTCAAGTGAATTCAGTGAAGTGTTTCAAGATTTAAGACTAACATCCCCATTTTGCTACTAAAAATAAAGCAATAAGAATCTTAGATTTTTATCTGAATCAGTAGTTACTGAGACAGATTTCTCAGCCCAGGCAGGGAACTGTGACAGTTACCTGTAAAGCTAAAATGCAGGGAAAATGCATTTAACTGCCCAATATTTTGTCCACCTAAGAAATAGGTGAAGATTGAAATAAACTAAGGTGTGTTACTGCTGTCTATTTAGCACCACAGTTAGCATCTCTGAACTGTCCTCTCTCACCTCTTGGCCAGAACAAGAGCATCTCATCCATGACTCAGTTCTGCCTAAGGCAGGGCATTTGCAGCTCCTCCTGGCAGTATCTCTGGACTCATTCTCACCAACTAGATAGCCTTAGGAACATCACCTTTTGCTCTTCTACTATTTGCCCTCCAGGCTGAGTGTCTTCACAACTGAGAAAACTTTCACAATAGAGGAAACTAATTCCTAGCTCATTTCTCAGGAGAAGTCAAATCTTGTGCAGACAGGCCCATAGATGCAATTACCTACCAGTAAGTCATTTAGATCAGACCTTCACCTCACATTAATCCCTTCTTCTACTAGTGTGGGACTGCATATCACATTACTACAAACTGTTTTATGAGCAGGCAAGGAAGAATATAACTTTGAAAGTTAAATAGTTAAATATACATGCCAGATTATCTTTTAAAAGTCCTTAGACAGTGCCAATATTCTCTGCAACACAAAAGTGGCTTATCAGATCAATGAAGCAGTGTTCCCTCCAAACTAGTGGTTCATGAGACCACACTTTTCCACTTGAAATGCACTTATCTTTTTGTAAGGGATTTTGTCTTTGCGACTGCTAGACTTTTAATCAGTCTTCATAGTTTTGAAGGAATAGATGGCCTTTATCACATACTATCCATGAATGAAAGCCTGAATTCTGGATCCCCTGCTTTGCAGTGGTGTGTTAATTCCATAGCTGTGGGATTATGGAATACAGGAGACCTAATTATACAAGGCAAGAATCAGTTCTGGTAGATGATTAAAAGCTAAAATGAAGCCAAGGAGCTTAAGAATCACAAAAGCTAGTTCTTACCTGTCAATTCCAATAGAACAAACCTTATTTCTGTGTTGAAATCTTGAAAGAAGATTCAAATCAACCACAACATAATGAAAGAGGAAAAAAAAAGGGAAGGGTTTTATGCCTCACCAGGATTTTTTGCAGCAATGGAAGTCTGTAAGTTCCTTGGTGTTGCTTTATAAGGCTCCCCATTGAGAAGACTCTGTGGGTACTTGTTATGTATTGCAGTATTGGAGCCACACAGGTAGAAGCAAGACTATCTCTGGCCTAATCTACATGAGTGTACTAGACTGAGAAAGCACACCACCTCTTCAAGTCTGAGGTCAACAACAGTGGCAGGTATTATGCCACACAGCCTCCATGGAGCACAATATTTCACAAAAGCTTGTGTGGACAAGGACATGCAGAGACCTCTTCTCCCTTTGGCATTAGCCTCTCTGGCAGCACAATGCTTTAGCTTCGCCTCATTCCAGTAGGTGTTCCTGGCTCATTCAGCCAAACTACTGCCCATAAAAGTCTAGATTAACTTCCCAGCTCTGCCAAGGACCTCTAAGACCTTGGACATGCTATTTAAATTCTGACTCAAAAAAAGACTTCAGCACAAATGCACTATATATGTTGCTACAGACTGTATCAAATGCAAGGTCTGCTCTTCCTAGATGAGATAAACTTCCACATGCCTGGTTTGTAAGACAGCCATAGAAAATGGTACCATAGGCATCTTTGAACTCTCCAAATCAGCTGTCATCTTTGACACTACGTAGAGTGTGTCTGTGTCTATAAAAAAAACAGCTGAACATTTGCTTGGAGTTTTAGTAATGCAAGCAACCAACAGCATTAGCAGAAGCCATTTCCATGCAATGCAAAAAAAGAATGGATTTCATGTCCTTGGCTATAACTGAAATCACAATGTACAAGCTATGTGCTAAAACTAAAAGCTTCCATTAGCAGCTATTTAAACACCCTAAGCTTAAAAAATGGAAGTTAACCTCATGTTGATGACAGCTACATACTTGATGGTATGTCCCCATAAATACTATTGTAAGGGACAAAAAGAGGACAGAAAAGACTGACTTCATACTCAAAACAGATTAAGCAAGAGAACCCCAGACTAACGTGAATTACTTAACACAATTTTCGATTGTGTAACAATCCACTTGCATCTGGATCCTGTTTAGAGTGAAAATTGAACTTTTAAATAGGTTTTCACTTACTGACTACTTTAAGAAAAAATATTTCCATGCTGAATGAATACACACAAAAAAAAGTACAGGCACATTCAAATATATCAAGCACTATCATATTTCCTAGGCTAAGCAGGAACTGCTGTTCTTTCTTCTCTGTAGCTTCATATAATTGCTCACATTTTTACTCATTAAAGTTAGCCTAGTGCACACAATAAGAAGGGATGAATGGGTTTCTATTAAAAGTACTACCATGCACTTGAAATTGCTTCAGGGATCACTTACCCTGCAAACTGAAAAAGTGTCCCAAAAATCTCATAAGACTGTTCTAAAAGTCATTTTGCATGCAGGTTTACATGACTCTATATCCTTGGGTTACGAATGGTTTCACCAGTCCAGATTCTGCAACTGGTCTCTTCCTATTATCAATTATCAATTTTGTTAGCATTGCTCAACTGACAAAACTATGACAGTCTCCCAAATAGTCTGGTGGTTCTTTTCATGGATCTGTGTCTACATTTGTGTACTGTATGAATTTATCCTGTAATTTTATTAAGTGAGCATTCTTCCTAATTAGCAGTTACAAACATCTGTCTGCATTTAACATTTTAAAGAAGGCTGGGCTGCCTACCACTTCACCAGAATGTGAATGTCTTTGTATTCTGTCAGTAAATAAAAATATACACCAAAATTACATGCAGGAAAGAGACATACTTAAGACAGACAAACATTTGTAGAGTACAGCTGGGAGAAGTTGCAGTCACAGCTTTGGCATGCCTGGTAAGGTTTATTTCAAAGCCTCTGTTAAATGTACGTTGCTGCATTATAGTAAAAAGAGTAGTAAAGATAACTTACAGGAGGTCCAGGCTCCCCCTTTGGACCTCTGACACTTCCCATGTCAAACATTTTGTCAAGATCTTCATAGTCATAAGCATAATTGTCAATACCAATTTCGTAACTGTTTTCCATATGATAAGTCTCGTCAGTGTCAAATGCATCTTCCTGCCCTGCACTGAGTCGATTATCCAGAGAGGCATCAGCAGGCAAAATGCTCAGGGTTGCGTTGAAGATTTGCTGATTTTCACTTGGTTTTGCTTTGTCCATTCCCTTCCTTTTAGTTTTACTCTGTTTTACAGGGGAGATCAGAGAAGGCTCACTTTGCACACCTGCACCTTCTGTGGTACTATTGAAAGTACTTGGATACGATATGGTGGAGGGTTTAGCGACAATTCTTCTTTTGCTCATCTCCTGCTGATGGAAAGGCAGACTGACGTTGTCCTGGAGCTCTGTGGCAGGCCAAGCTTCCAGCAGCAGCAGTTTGGCCTCTGCAAAATCTGATGCAGACACATTTCTTGACTCAAAGTATTCTGGTAAAAAATGCATCTGAGCAACGCTGGTAACATGATTGTTTGATACTTCTCTCCTATAAGCTGTTACACCTTCTGAATGGTTTTTCTTATCAATCATCACCTCTGAAAAGCCATCTGGCCCGTCTAACACGCGTGGAGCTCCTCCCAGAGATCGGTACGTTTCAGCCTGACGACACTGCTGCTTCACATATTTACAATAGTTTGCAGAGGCTTCTGCAGATGGAATAATATCCAGCTGACATATAACTCCTTCAAAGCTGACAGAGTGAGAGTTCATCCTTCCCAGGGTAAACAGACCATCCAAATCAAACGCCTCCAATCCAGAAAGTATTTCCCTGCTATAGTGCTTCTTTCCACACTCAGTAAATATTGAGACAGTCTTGTCTCTAATGTCAATGGCAAATAAATGCCATTGTTCATTATGAACACTATAATCAAAGCGTACAGACTGCTTCCCTCCAGTGTGCACCACTACCTTCCTCGGTAGCAGCTGGACACCGAACTGCAGTCTACCTTTGTTCCAAATACTGAAAAGGAAAGCATTATTTACTCTGTAAGAGTACAGCCCAACCAATATGGTGAACTGATGCCCTAGATTTGATGATATGACTTGAAAGACGGGTGACTCAATATGTGCATCACTAGTTAAAACAACTCCTGCTACAGTTCGAGAAACACCCTGAGGTAGCAGCGACGATGTTGAGGGCACTGTCGTCTCCGAGTGCTGGTGAACATCTTTCGTAAGACCTAGTTGATGAAGAACATCTATTGCTGTAAAAAGAAATAAAAGTATACTGTTGATTTTGTTTACAAGCTTATAAATTCAGATCCATATAAACAAATGCACTCACATCTTTACAAGGATCACATAATTACCATTATAGGTCAATTCTTTTCTAAAACTGAAAAACCTCTCATTTGTTGTCTTCAACCTTTTCACAGCAGTCAATGGGCACACTTTGTTAGTTATTTATTTCACTAATCCTGCCTACTCTTTGAGCAGTTTGGTTTTTTTTAAACTAACTTTTTCTTCTGCAAAAAGCCTCTGTGATAAAACCATACATTTCCTCTTTATTGGAAAAGTTTAAATGAAAGCACTTGAGGGAAGAGTTGCCCTTTTTCTCCATTTTTTTAAGAAGGGACAAACCATTTGTAACACCTCAGTAGAGCACCAAAAGATAGTCACTGGCACAAAGCAAAACGAGTTATTATAAGTGTGGAGGAAATTCAGCTGGCACCTAGGAAGAATTGCAGTGCTTCCAGCAGAGAGCTCTCCTCCAAGCAAACATGATCTGGTACCATTACAGAGCTAGTTTCAAAGGGAACTGTTTTCCCCATGGGATCACCCTTGATTGTATGCATCTGTACCAAAGTTAGACAAAAAAGAACCCCAAAAAATGTTTCCATGTGGACATGTGACAGAGTGCATCAACCACCTCCTTCTCTCCTCTATGCAGTTTGCTAGGGCTACGGATGAGGTGAACACTGTAGAAACAGAAGTGCAAAGGAGCAAGGAAAGAAGAGAAATGTCATGACTCAAGGAGTAGTGTTCCCACCTTCTGGCTCATTTGTCCTCCCAGAGAATGCAAGGCTGCAGCTACCCAGTCAGGATATTAAATTAAGAGTGCACTCCACAGTAAGAGAGGCCATGGACATTAAGGGGACAGAAAAATCAACTGTGCCACAGATTTGGCTTTGGTTTATAAGAGAGATCTTCCTGTAGGGTGGAATGGCAGTGGCGCTTCCATTGTTGGATTCTCTAGGGTCTTATATAAATGTGAGGTCTGTGCTTTAGTCCCTAAGCTGGATCTTACAGTATCTCCATCTTTTACATGGAAAAATATCTCCATCTAATGATTAGAAAAATCAATTACCTAGCCTTCTGATAAACTGAAATAATATCTGATCAGATCTTGTAAGAAATCCAACTCACTTCCCTCCTAAAGGGTAAATTAACAGTCAAATAAGATCACTAAATTGATTTGGCATCTATTTGGCATTTGGTATTGTCTGAATCAGACTTGGGCATGTTGGAGTTGGTAGCCTTCTTCTTTCAGGATAAATATAAAGACACTGTTAGGTCCCCTACAACGCAGCTGAAACAGAAACAATACAAATGCTTGTGTAGGAGATAAACCACACATTGTCAGCAGTCTTCTTATAGGGCCATAAAAAAAACCAGCACTTATGGCATTGATTGGTACAACTGCTTGTCTGGGTGTTTGTGAAAGGTGCTACAGAGACCAAGAGAGAACACAATTATGGAAATAAGAGACAAGAATGTTGGGGGCTAAAACATATAACGTGCTAAAAGGCTGAAGGAGGTACATTTGCTTGGCCTAGAGAGATGTGAATATTTGGGAGAATCTGGTTACAATTGTCAGTTATCTGAATTGAGGTTATGGAGAAAATGAAGAAAAGCTGAGGAGTAACATCCACAAACTACAACACAAGAAATTGCAGTTCCACACAAAGAAAAAGCATCCTCACCACAGAAGTGATAAAGTGCTGGACCACAGATCCACAGACATAATGTAATCTTCATTCTTGGAGATTTTCAAAGCCTACTTGGACAAGGCCCAACAACCTCAACTAACTTCAGCACTGACCTTGATCTCAATAAGAGGTAGGACCAGATGAGCTCAAGGTCCCTTTAACCTAAATTTTCCATTTTTCTGCAGAAGGGGGATCTGAACATTGTAGTTTTCATAAACAGTATTGCACAGAGGCATGAGAACATACTTTTTCCCCCCTTAATGGAACAAATGGCTTGACCTAGGCTTCAGCAAACAGTCTATACTGAAAATTACTAGTATTATCTAAAAGTTATACTGATCTAGTAAGCCTGACTGGGAAGAGATTGGCACTTCCCACATCATTTAGCTGAGTGCAGTTTTACTGTGTACCTTGTGCTTATACTAAGTAAATAAAGCTATTAAATGGCACAACAAAAATCTGGAGTAACCAAGACAAGTTAAGGATTCTCTGCTATATTAAGAGGAAAATGCAACAGAAAAAAAATGGATGTTCACTCTTAGTGGAAAAAAGGTCTCCTTTCCCAGTATTCCCCTTCTCTGTTTATTGAATATATTCGTAGCAAACTTTAAGAATAGACAGATGTTGGCTTAGTTTCAGTGGTAGAGTTATGAAAAGAAGTTGAGATTTCCTTGAGTGTGGTTTATAAATTGGAACCAAAAGTATCAACCTGAATGCATTGTACATCTTGAAAATTAATTACACACCTTGTAGTGTTTCAAGTCATGTTTGAGATTCATGGACACGCCAAGATTACCCTGGCAGGTAGCCAGTGCAGACAGAGGTATGGAGAAAGAGAATCTTAGCAAGAAGTCATGTGTACGCCAATTTCTCAAGATGTTTTGCCTCAGAGCAATTAATTTACTGTGGCTGTATTTTCATCTGTCAAACTGATAACAGGGGTCAGGTTATAGCAGGGCTTTGAAGCATAATACATCTGCAAAAGGAAACTCCACGCTTTCTCAGGACTCCACTCCTGAGTGGACTGCATGTAAGTTATGGAAGAGGAAGCTGTACTTGTATTGCCCTTGTGAAAGATAGGAAGAAAAACAGAACCTGAGCTCTGGGCAATGCAGAAGTCTGACACATGCAAACTATAACCCAAAACTAGAGACACAGCTCCATCACTTTGGTTCAGTGTCTGGGCCAGCTGACAGCAGAGCAGAGAACAACAACGCATGTGATCTGTCCAAAGCATTTAAAGTTGAAATAAAACACAAAAAGCTTTAACAAACTGGCTTAAAATAGTCAATTTTTAAAATTACATTCAAGAATTTTGCTACTAAATCTCAAACTGCAAGCAAAATTGCCAAAACTTCAGCAATTCTGGCTTGAAAACAGCACATTGCTTAGAAGTTATTAAAAAAAGGAAAAAAATATCTGAGAGCACAATGAGAAATAAGACACTTTCTCCACATCCTGCAAACAGATTTCTGTGAACAATGACAGGTCCTGAGAAAGCTAAACAAATGCTGTGTAAAAAATGACAGCAAAAGATTAAGTATCAACTAATTATTCCTTGCTGATTTGCCGTCTGTTAATCCACCGTCAAGCCAAAAGGCTGTTCCAAACTTTTTTGGCCAGTCATTTCATTTCTGGCCCAACATGTATTTTTATTTTATTTTAAAGGCTTTCAGAAGCTCTTGGCAATACACAAGGTTTTGGGAGCAAGCAACCCTCTCAACTCTTCTCAGCACAACCACCATTATTTTCTTCACCTATCAGTAGTCCCTTTTCCTTGTTTACCCATGTCTGCACAACATTTGTCTTAACTGTTTACTCATTAGTCCCCCAAATTGTAACAGCTCTTCTCCTTAAGGGAGAAATTGTTTGGGGTTTTTAGTCTCAAGAGCTTTCCTTACACTTTCTAGGAGGACTTGAAAAATTCACCACCTCACTACACCACGAGGGGAGAGAAAATCTAACACAGGCTTTGGGGGGAAAAAAAAAATCTTCTGACCCTCATGGCACAAAAAAAATCCCAAAAATTAATTGGGACTGGATGAAGGATTTGGCTATTTAATCATTCCACACTCCTATTCTGTTCAGGCTCTCATTCCTTGATACTCAGAACAGCTCATACGGCATGATTTGGGGTGCTTTCTCCATTTCATTAGTCCTAGGTAAGGGAAAGATGAGAGTTATTCATTAGCCATCTCTACCAGAACTGAGAGTAATTACTCACCAGGTTGCCCTTTCCTAGGTGATGCTGCATCTACAATTGAATAAATTAAGATCCCTGTCTACAATCAATGCTCTCCCAGATACCAGGATGTATGTACATTCATACTAACGAACAAATCTTTATATTCACCCTAAAGGATGAGGCTGTATCCTTTATTTCACTGAATACCCTTCCAAAATGAACAAGGCACAGCTTCTCAGATAAAGCATGCATAGTCTACCCATTAGCTCAGTAGAGAAACAATGTTAATTAATTACTCTAGCAAGGATCTTCATATTTGGCAGAACACTTTTTTTCATAGAATCATATTTTCAAAATACAACTGCCAAGAAAGTTATAACAACAACTTAAGTGTTAACATATTCTTGAAGGGCAGATAATCCCCATCCCTGAACAAACTCTAAGCACTGCAAATAGAGTAATGCTAGCTTTGCAACTCATATACTGAGAATGGAGGGTACACTTGAGTTGCTCTTTTTTGAGGAAATTTCAGCCTACTGGTCTCTGAACTGCTTTCTGCAACCTTGTTGACATGCTGTGCAAATAAAGTGCATGAAGGATCAAATTCACCCAACGGGCAGAAAGTTGCATCAAGGTTCAATGCACCATCCCATCACCACAAAAGCATATGTGCCACAGTGAGATAAGCATGAAAAACCAACAATCTTACCAGGCAAGCAATGAGCAACTCATGGAAGGCAAAACTACAAAGAGAACATGAAGAAAAATAACCAAACAAACTAACCCATAACTAAAGGATAACCTGAGCTTTGTCAGTTGCAGGGAATGATGAGAAGGAAAAAGGCACTGGTGAGAAAAATGGTGGGAGGCTGCTGAAATATCCCATGGGTCTCTAGCAAAACGTTATCAGGAATGAGTCTTGTCTTAACTATGCAACCCAGCTGTTGGTGTTCAGCTGAGTATTCACAGTTAACATACTTACCAGCCAAAGATGATCTATTTTCTTGCTTCACCTGTACAGTGAAGGAAAGTGGCAGAGAACTGATGCTGCCACTCTTCTGGCAGATAAGAAATGACTAAATGCCTTGTTAGCATCCACCACTTTGGGACATTAATATTCCCACAGCAGTCTCTACTGCAAACTGCACATCTGGTGCAGTTACAACAGCTGGCAGATTTTAAAAAACCTAAAAACAAGACAACTCTATTTCCTCACTAACAGCTGCATCTGAATGCAAAACCAAATGAATACACAATTTTGCTCTTTGCTATAATGATGCCAGCCTAGACTAAGCCTTTATTATATGCAGTGGTTAGCTTGCACAGCCCTAAGTGCAAAGGTAACTCAGTCATAGCTTGCCACCCCCAAGGACACCCACTTGCAGTGAAGACACAATTAAAGCCTTTTCATTGTACAAGGCTTCTCTTTTATGAAGAACTTGCTTAATTATGTAAGCAATTTCAGAGACAGAAAATCTGAGTAATTTTCAAAAGGTCATCTTTTCTAAACTGGTTACTTTAAACTTTTGCTCTCATTATGCTGTAGCCAGTATTTTCTTTAAGTTACTATGAAGGAAATGAACCTCAAGTCACTAATAACAACAGCCATCAGCTCTTTTCATCTAGTAACAGATTATACAAACGTCCTGCTATAAGAAAAGAGTTCTCACCTTGATTTGGTACTTGTGCAACACCCACAGCTATACATATTGCAATAAAAAGGAGTGTTTTCCTAAAAGAGAAAGACAGAAAAGAACTTGTGAGAAAACGTCTCTAGTTTCACAACTCTCAGAAATTAGAAGCTCGGTTCAACATCCAAAGTTGATGGCAGGATACCATTGACTTCAGCAAGTTCTGATTCAAAGCCATCACATTGTACAACTTTCCACTGATGCTGAAGGCATTTTACACAAAGATCAAGGATTATGTGTGCCTTCATATATAGTATATATACTTTACACCAGCCTTTATTAATAAAGTAAGTGCATCTGGTTTATATTTTCTTAAGTAAGCTTATATTTTATATTTTCTTAAATGCCACTAAGAGTAAATTTCTTCCTGGTAAAAAAATGTAACGGTAAAGAAACTGTAACACAAACAAGTTCATGCCTGTAAAGATTACTTTGCACTTGCTATCAAGTCTTGTCACCATACCACATCATTTTACCATAAACAAAAATGTGTCACAATTTTGTTCCTCTTTGAATTTTTTTCATGTTGCAAACAAGACATGTTCTTCAAAATTAAAGAAAGCCCATCACATTTTGACTTAAAACTTCATGCTCAGATAGAAGGGCACAATAACAACAGGTATCACAAGCTCACTGATAGCAACAAACATAAATAATGTCATAAGCTCAAAATTTGCTTTAAATGAAAAGTGTTAGGCAAAAAGTATTTTTTAACTATGGTTGAAACCAGACTGTCTGCTGTTTTTTACTTGATTATCATATTAACATCTAATCACACCCGTATCAGTGACTGAATCTAATTATATGATTAGAAATGTATTTGTTGAACACCCAGGCCCAGGAACAGGCATATGTAACAATTATCATAACCTGTATTTATTTATTCTAGTTCTATTTACAAAACCATTTCTAACATATTAGAAATGCAATTCTGATACTAACTACTCAACTCACTCAATTGTCTTGATCATTAACTTATATAACCTCATTGATTTTTCATAACATTAAATGCCATATCAACTACAAGTGTTTGCAGGACCATTCCAGAGGGCACTTGAATGTCTGGAATAAGCAGCTGAAAGTATCACAGGTTCAACTATTCATCTGTAACGTCATGTGATGTAACTTTGTCAGCTAATTAGTCGGGTTTGCACAGCAAAACAAGTGCAGGAAGGAAGCCCTACCACTTTATACAGGAATACATGGTTTAAACAGCAATAACAGACAAGTTCTTTCCACTGAGTGTTCAATGCCAGGTTGCCTTCAGCTCATAGGATAACCTATGCATAAACCAAGAATTAGTAATGCTACAAGGACAAGAAATTGTGCTATGATTTAAATATTTTTGTATACATGTATGCATACACATGCAGTATTTAGTGAAAAATCCTAGTTTTCCTTTCAAGGGTTTGCAGTTCAAACATTTCAGAAACATCCAGGTGTATGAAGTTCACAGAGCAAATATCTGGTTTTATCAACTTTCTTGGTAAAAAAAAAAAGTCAGAATTCATTG
Organism: Colius striatus; assembly: GCF_028858725.1. Classification (NCBI taxonomy): domain Eukaryota; kingdom Metazoa; phylum Chordata; class Aves; order Coliiformes; family Coliidae; genus Colius; species Colius striatus. The sequence continues at coordinate 4,939,436 of NC_084768.1, forward strand.
GTCTAGCACAGGATGGCTTTAATTACTTAGTCTCCTCCCACTTAGCTTTACTGTGGAGTTTCACCATAGTTTTCAAACCAAGCCCCTCTTAGTGGAAGCAGGTACTTCCCAGCAAGTGCTACTGCTTTTTGCAGCCCCCCTTTCTCCCCAATCCAACTCAGGCAGCAGGGTCTTCCTCAAGCCCTCTCACCAAACCCAGCCCCAAACAAAGTCCAACTCCAGTTCCTGAGGAAAAACACCCGTGGCAACTGCTGGGAGGAAAAAGGAAGCATTATAGATCCAACCAATTCCCATTCCTCACAGCTGTTTTGGTCAGATACTAATTTTAAAAGTGCACTAGTCACCACCATCTACTCTCCAGCAGTTATTATTCAATTATTAACATGTTCTGATTGCTGAAACTTAAGTTGTCACAGTATGCAGGTCCACATGTAGGTGTATAACTAATAGACTTAATTCTGTCAAAGATCTATCCCACTTATTTGCTTTGAAAACTTTGAGCAGATGTTTTGAAGAATGCTGCAGGAAACTCTTCAGTTGTAGCAGGAAAAATGTTTAGTCTAATTTTATAAAACTTCTATCACCTTGCCCCATGTAACTTGAAATCCCATTTAAACAAGTGCTTTACCTGAAAATGAGTCTATTGCTTATACACCTACATGTGGACCTGCATACTGCAACAGCTTAAGTTTCAGCAATCAGAATGCATTAATAATTTAAGGTGATATGTCATTGGTATTGCCAATGTAGATATGTCATGGTTTTTAGAAGAAAATGCACAGGATGTATAGGATATACAGAAATATGCATCACTGCTCTAGTTCTGATCACAGAAGGGGAATAGGGTGGAAACACCTTACAAATCTCAACATGTTTGTAAGGGCATATTTGTTAATTAATCACTCCAGTCTCTAGCTATTTCTCTCTTCAGGCTTTCTCCTGCTACAGCCATGAAATTTTTACTGCAAAAGACTTAATATTGACTGTTTTCTAAACAGCAGCTGATAGTTTCTGTGGCATACAAACACATCATCTTTTGATGTAACAAGAAGCTCCGTGAGAGGAGAGAGCTGTGTTATAGCTCAATGTGTGGAAATTCTTCCTATCAGCTAAAACTCAGAACCACTCTTTATTTAATTATTTGACTTACAGGGGCATAAGATGGACTTTCAAAATGGCATAAAACATTTTTGTTAACTCCAAACAACCCCAGTGCCCAAAATACAATTACAACAGCCTCTTCCACAACATCAGGCCAAGACAAGCTGTGTGTCAGGTATCTGCCTCTGTCACCTCCCAGCAAATGTTGTAGGAAGGCAAGAAATTCCAAAATTCTCCCAGGGCTGTAAATTACACAGATGTAACTAGATCTACTGAAACATTTAGTGAGAGGTAAAGACAAATGTTTGGCTTACATAGTGCTCTCCAGCTAATGTCAAGAACAGATGAGTGATCAACTAAGAGAAAAACCAGGGACCAGAGACAACCACAGGGCTGGAGGTCCTCTGTAAAGTAAAACCTTCTGTAAATAAAACCATGTACAATGTAAAATGAAGTTGTACAAAGAAACTCTCCACAGCTGAAGATGAAAAACCAAAATACTGCCTTTCTGAGAGAATCCATTCATGCAAACCCTCCCTTCTTGGTCAAGATCACTGCTCTATGTATTTGTGGCTTTTAAGCTGTAGAGAAGCCATATCTCAGGCTTTAGTCTCATACCAGCACTGCCCCTAAGCCACCATTGTCTGCTGTGTTACATGGCTTGATCTGTTGTGTGCCATAGCTGCAAGGAGCAAAGCAAGCAGCATGAGGAAGCCCTGGACAGCATGCCTGAGCTGAGCCCGTGGCTCATGACAACAGAAAAATGCCAAAGCATGTGGCAGACTCCAGTTGACCTAGATGCTGGCTATTTCTCCCTATTTAACATCACACATGAAGCTGTTGCAATACCCCTTGGCTGTATCCTGTCCTAGACTCTAGGAATCTCTTGAGCTTACTCCCCTCCTCCTGCCTTTTCATTCTATTCTACATGCAAGCACAAGCTGAGGGCAACTATATGATTGTTTGGAGGAAGGCATTATCAAATGTGGTTGAGCTATTCTACCACTTAAAATAGAGATTATCTTCCTGATTGTCTTTGACATCTTGTGGCTGTTTATCACTGTTTATGGCTGGACAGCGACTACCCATGTTTATTTCTTTCCCCCACTTAGGATGGGTGAGGAAACTGACAAGATTCAAAGCAAGCTGTGGGAAGCAACCATGAAAAACTCCACCCTCTGAAGACTGCTCAGCAGCATAAAGAACTCATGTTCGGTCTATGGACAGCAGTATCCTCTTCACATTAGTTTCCTAAACCTCAAGTCTGAAGGAAGAAATACCACTAGCTGGCTGCTAGAGAAGACAGGACAACCTGTTTCCAGTGTAGCTGGCACAGATTCATTCAACCCTGCACTCATTAGTGACTATGGTTTAAACACCTGCCCTATGTGCATTGCTTCACTGAATCTCTTCTGAGGACTGCTGAGAATGGACAAGTTTGTGTCCATCAAGCCTGAGAAGAGCTTTGAGAAAGGTAATAGCAACAGGTTAACAGAGATGCCCTAGGCATCTCAAAGACCCCAAACTGTTAAAAACCTTGTCTTTCAAGATCTGAAAAGAAAAATATCTTCCTTTGCTGCTATAATGAAATTAGCCAGCAGGCCCAATGCTGCTTCCCAAGTTTTAAGAATCCTTCTATCAGTGTGGCCTCCAAAGCCTCTCCTAGGTGACAGATGAATGCTCTTTGGGCAGGGATGCCACTTGTACACCTAAACAGGGAGGAGGAAGCTCCCAAATCCATTGATGCAAGTTCACAATCTGAATAAGGGAAACAGAGACACATAAGTCAACTCTTAATACTTCTAAAAGGAGAAAAATTAATGAAAATATGTGAACTTCAAATTGCTTTGTAAGTACGTCCCTGATTTCTTACACTAGTTCTAGTGGCTAGATAGTGCATACTGTTTTCCTCTGTATTGAGGCAAAAGCATACAGCTCAAATCCCTACTCCTGTGAAATACCATCTTCTTTGGGGGCTTGTCTCTGCACATTTTGTAGGTTACTCTTCAAGGGTTCTACAACACAATGCTTACAAGAGACAAGAGTAACAAACAGTTGTCCATGTTTTGAGATGAAATATTCCATCAACAACTTGGTGAGAGATTTAGGAGTCATGTGGCTGTTGGAGTTGTAGTTATTTAACATGCAGAGACATCCCTGTACAAGTAGCAGGTCTGACCTAATGGCATTTCCACAAAAAGGTGGTTTAAGTTGCAAGGGACTAACTGGTTTGATATGTGCTGAGGAAACTTGACCCTTTTGCCAAGAAATCTAGTTTCTTAACACAGGCAAGCAACCAAGTTGCTTTCTCTCAACTCAGTTAGGTTAACAGGCATATAAATGTACATTCTGAAGAAACCTCTGATTTAAGTTAAATTCAGGTAAACTACATCTTTGCTACTGTAGTAAATATGTCCCTATCAGTAATATTCCTTTATAGATACCAAACAAAACCTTTTTTAAATTGCACTCAGTTCCTGAAGAAGCCCCACAGACTTAGCTATTAGCCACACATCTCCCAGGAGGGCTGCCTTCAGCCCTTATGAGCAGCCATGTAACTGCTCATAAGCACTCAAGCATACCCAGATTATAACCAGGCACACTCTAACAGCATAATCCACACCACAATACAAGACAAATCCTTCTCTGTTTCAGCTAGAGCTCTTGCTAATCTTAATTTAAAACACAGTCAGAATAAAATAAGCAATAGTAACCTGTACAATATCTTTACAGCTATCAACAGGTCACAATCATCTTGCCTGAGCTGCTTTTAGACAATTTATAGAGAGAGGAGCTCTACCCTGCATTGCAGATAATGATGCATTAGAAATATCTCATCTTATTGTAGACACATAAATACAGGGCTCCTCACCTAGTCATCCCTGTTACTAGTGTCAGCTCTTAAAGGTAAAATCTGCAGGTTTTGCTTTGCTGTGTTTTAGCAGCCAGGTGTCCAAGGGAAGGACGAACAGGCGGGTTACTTGTGAGTGCAGAGGCACATCCTGCCCCTGGATCCCCGTTCTCCCCTCTGGGAGCGGGTCTGCACTGGCTCCCAGGCCACATGCCAGTGTGACCTTCCCCGGGCCGAGCCTCCCGGAGCCAGGCTGCTGCCGGGGCACGAGTTTGGACTGGGGAAGCAGCGAACGATGGTGCGGGACGAGACCGGGAACGTCCAGGAAAGCAAGACAGCGGGAGAACAGAGACAAGGGAGATGCACAAGCAGCAGCAGCGGCGGGCTCCGTCTGTAGAGCCAGCACCCCGCTGCCCTCATCCGTCCTCCGGGAGCAGCCGGGACCTCACGGAGTTACGGCTGGAGCGCGGGGGAACAGCCCACTGGAGCCACTGGCCTCTGCCCCCCGGAGCCGCAGCTCGCCCCTGGTCCCCAGCCCGTCCGCGCTGCAGCCTCGCGGCCGAAACCCCGGCGAGTGCGGAGCGGTGGCCGCCAGCCGGGGCAGCGGGGCCCCCCGTCACGCCTCCCCGGCTCCCGCTTACGTTTGTGCCGCGGGAGAGATGCGTCCTCGCCTTGTCCTCTCGGCTCCCAAATGCATTTGTATGCATTTGCCCGGGCAGCGGAGATCCGAGGGAAAGCCGGAGCCGAGCGCCGCGCCGCCGCCGGGTCAGGTCCTGTCCATGAAACCCCGCCGAGCTCCGCACAGCCCGAGGGCGGCTCGCGTACGGCCCGCGGGGGCGGGCGGGAGGATGGATGGATGGATGGATGGGGGGGGGGGGGCGCCGGGGGCCGGACGGCGGGGGGAGCCCCGCGGCTGCCCGCGGGGAGCGGCGCTGCAGCCGCCCGCCCCGGCACCGGCCCTCCCGCCGGCCGCGGTGTTGGGTTTCAGCGCGGGCTGCCCGCCCATTACATCAGCAGACGCGGCCCCCGGGGCGGGCCGGGCCGCTGCCGCGCATGGTGCGCGCTGTCCCGCGCGGGCTGCCCCCGGCGCGGAGCCGAGATGGCAGCCGGACCCGCCGCGGCCCCCGGCGCGCAGAGCCGCGCGGAGCCCAGCCAAGCGCCGGCCGCGTCGGGGCAGGGAGCGAGGCGCTGAGGTCCCAGGTGCGCCCGGGCCGGCTGGCAGCCGTGGGGAAGGAAAGAGGTGAGCGGGCAGGTGATGCAGTTCAGCGCACCCAAAGGGCGAGGACAGCCTTCGAATCGCTTTGGGCTTCAGCTGGGCAGGAGGCTGCAAGTTAAATCAAGAAGTGGGGACGGAGGAAGGGGAAAGGGAGATGATGAAATGGTATAAAGAGAAAAAGCCGACTGTACTGGAGGTTTTGCATCGTGAGTATAACTGTAGTAGGGTCCAGCAACCTTCCCTCTGGAAAAATGTTTGAAGAGGAGATGTAACTTGATAGCATTGCAGTGCCAGAAGAAATATGACACCATAGGCTATCTTCTTCCTAAAGAGACAAAGGTTTTTCTACCTTTCATTTCCAATTTTCTTTACTTTATCCCAGTAACACAGGCTACTGTAATTTTATCCCATGAAACATTTTTATGAAAATCATCACTCAAAACAAACAAGGTAGAGTTAAACGATTAAAGACCTTACAGCGTTTTACAATAAACCAGTGCTCAGATCCTGGAGCCTCAATTAGGAAAAACTTCCACTGACCTATGCAGAAATTTGCTGTGAGTTAGGATTGTGGTATATGGCTCTTGCTGTGTGTTACAAGGAGGAACATTTCACATCAGATCTGCAGCAAAGACCTTCAGGTTGAAGGTAAGATGGGAAAGGTGACATCAAACAAAACCGAACATTCCCGAATAGCAGAAAACAAGAGAAGTGATAAGGCACAAAGAGACATTGTACAAGACAATAATTTGTAACTGTTACCACCAAGGATGCTCCACTCAGCTGAAAATTACTTTTCTGGGTGATCCAAGTAGCTGTGAAGAGGCAGAAAAATGATGACAGTAGGGGGGAGGCAGAATGATTTGGTTTCACTGGCTACCATGGGATTTCCTATTTACTTCACTTTTTGAGAGCCAAAAGCAAAAGCCAACAACATTTTGCCTTCTTTTCTCTGTACCTTGCACCAGTGACAGCAAAAATGTATTTGTTCATGAAAGAGAACCTGGTGTCTGCCCAGGAAGGTGTTGGAACACTTCTGCAATAGTCTTTGACAGAATTTCTGTTTTAAACCATGCTTGAACAGCTTCCAACAGCTGTGGTGTTGTATTTAATTTAGTTTTTGTTTATTAGCATTAAGATGAACGGTGTACAATATGCATTGGAATGATTTGATGTCATCCCATGAAATCTATCAGTCCCTTAAATAAGATGTCACGTATGCACTAGACATGTCATTGACTTATTAACCCTGTAGCATCGGCATTAGGGCTATTATAGAAAGAATTCTGCCCTGAGAGTTACCCTGGGTAAATCCTGCCCTCATTTCACATGGTGAGATAGGCTAGAGACATGTCAAGATCTCCCTTTCTAGCAGTATTTGCACCAAAGTGACAGAATTTGAGATTCTTGCCAGCTACACATACAGGGTGTGAATAAAGCTTTGCTAACTCTGATTATGCAGAGACTTTAAGCATTGTAAAGTTTAAAAAGAATGGGAATGTACAGTTTTCTGTGTTCAAACTACAAACTGAAGTTCACAAAGTAAGGTATTTTACTGCCATTTGTTGCTTTGCTGTTTAGGTCCTTGTTAGAGCCCCTGCTGTGGTTTGAATTCTGCCTTTGGGCTATTTGAGCAGGGTCCTTTGGCTATTCTCATGTAAACAGTCCAGGGGCTGCTCAGAGAGGCATGGGCCACGGGAAAGATTACCTGTGCCCTTCAATTTCCTCACCACAAATGGATTGGGAAGGCATGAGCAAAACCTCCTTGTTCTCTCTCTTCTGTCTCTCTGCCTGACAGCTTTTGCACTTACTCTGCAGCTTAGTTGCTTTCTTTTGACATTAACACCCTTCAGAGCTACTGAAGCTCTTAACTGGAAGAAATGAGCACCATCTAATGCAAAAGAAAAGACACAAAGAAATTGAATGAGTTCCCTGACATCAGACAGTGAGCATGTGACACTGCTGGAAACAGCCCAGCAGTCCCTAACCCTGTCGCCCATCACCCTGTGTTTTCAATTAACTTCAAATCTCTTCTAAGCTTCATGGCAAAAATCACTATCAGTTTTATTCTTACACTTGCCTCTTGCAAGTGTTCCTACAGCCTAACAAGCAAAACTTGGGATGTTTAAAGCTATCAGATTACATGTGTTTATTTCCAGAACTATATATAGCCATTTGTATACTTAAATACCCCAAAAGACATGGTTACACTCCAAACTTGCTAGCACTCATTGCAAGAGTGTTGCTGGAGTTTCATTTCCTATAGTGAATGTCCCAAGATTGCATTTTTCCATGTCTACTATCTCCTGCTTGACCACAGCCTCTCTCTGATTCCTCTTATCTCTCCAAGTAAACCACAGGATTACTGAGATACAAAATTCATTCTTTTGAGATGTTACTTCTTGCCTTTCTGACATGATTACAAGCTCGTCTTCTATTTGTTTTCTCCTTTTCCATCAGTATTTTTTCCTCCTTTCGTGATCTGACTTGCTCATCTGTCACTCTAGATTACAAGCTGCCGAGTTCCAGCCATGCTTTGGGGCACATAGCAGGAGCTACTCTTTAACAGTGTAAGAGGCAAGGAAAATGATTCCTCTTGGTAACTCCTTCTAAAAGTGTACAAGAAAGCACAATGATCAATATATTACCAGATCCTAAAACCAAAGAAAAAACCAAATAAGAGTTTGAAGGCAAATGCCTGAGATGGCAAAGTGAGGACTGACTGTTGGAGCCTGTACTCTCACCACAGTCTGTAGAAGCTTTGCCTTTGACTTGGGTAGGAGCAGAACAGGACCCACACAAGTTTCCTGGTACAATCCCAGAATTAGGAATTTTTGGCAGAAGATCCACGCTGCTATTGGGTTCCCTTTGGAGAACTGATTTTTCCATGCACACCACAATATATGGTGTTAGGCTACGTACCAAAACTGCTGGAACCTAGTTCAGCAAAATTATTTAGAGTTCTCTCTGTGGCAGCCAAAAAAAGTTCACCACAGTGCTCTGGTTAAGGGAAGTTACCAAGCTATCAAATACGATTAAGAAATACAAGGAATGGAAAGGATTACAGCATGTCTTCAACAACAAGAGGCTAAAACTGAAGAAAGGAGCACTCCAGGTCTGAAACCATGAGGACACATCTATTCTCTGTAGAAAGAAATTGTCATGAGCACTGTGCCTGCCTTCTCTCTCTAATTGTGCCTGCTACCTTCTGATAGAAGGAATTGGTGAGAAGCAATATTTTGAAGATGCCAAAAAAAACCTGGAAATGCCTTTGAAGAGCACAGTTGATGACTTTCTAGATTAATCCTCTCCCTTCTAATTTTCTGCTTGCAAACTAAGGAGATAATTAACAAATTTACATTCTGAAGAATCCTGAGTGGAGAGGATTTTTCTGCCTTACAAGACCAACACACAAAAACCTGTGAGGGAAAGAGGCTGAAAGAGGAAAGGAGAGATATTGTGGGTAGAGAGGACCAAACTTGAGAAGTCTTGGCACACAGAGCAAAACACCATCACGACAGAGTCAGAACTGACAAAAAAGCCAAGCCACAAATGACTGTATAGACTAAGATTCCTTAAGATGCTTAGTTAAAGCAAACATGGGAAATATATCCAGCCAGGACCAAGAAACAGAAGAGAAACTCAGTTAACCACAAGACAGATTAGAGGCTCCAGACCACAAGGTTCCATCAACTCCAGCAGAGAAAGGTGTCTCACTGAAGCCAAGCTACTTGGAATTGTTTACAAAAGCAGGTATCATCCATTTTAAAAAGTCACTGCCATAGGAGGCACTCACCATAGATCTGAGTAAAAATGCTTGTCAAGAGGGATGAAACGGGTGACTGAAGCAAAGCCCACGCTCAGCAGCTGAAAAGCTGTGACATCTTGTTCCAGTGATGGCACACCATATGCCATACCAAGAAGGCAGAGAAGCCTAGCCAAACACACAAGAAAATATAAAGAGAAGCCTTAGAAGCAGTTATTAAGAAAGTAATAAGGGAATGGAAAATAAGAGAGCAAGGATGAGTGCAACATGGGAACCATGGGAACAGCTCACCAAACAAACCGACTTCAATTACCAAATAGGCCAAGCTGCCAAGAGAGAAGTATGATAAATTTTCATCTCAAAGAGGGGCTCTGGAGCCTAAGAACAAGTGGTGAAAGAAAAAAAACCCAACACACAGAGAAGGAGCTAGAGAAAACCCAATGACTTTCATTTTTACTTCATTTTATCCCATCATTAATGGAGTGTTTTGCCATCCAGGCAAGAAGTGGAGACACACACACAGGAAGGTGTATAGGGCATGAAGTATTTTCTGGGATACTCATTGAACTGAAGACACCCTTGTAGATGAAGTTCATAAATATAACTAAGAATCTAGAACCAAATTACCAACCTCTACCAAGGTGTACTGAGAGAGATACCTGAGCAAGACAGGCCTCAGTGGGTGTTAAAGGGGTGTTCCTCCACCAGGGTGGTGGCTGTGACCTCCTGCCACTGGCATTCAACAACCTCAATGGGATCCCCTGCACCTGGACTACCTGAGCAAGTCTCCTCAAAGCCTCCTGCCTATGGCAGGAACCCTTCTTAAAAGGTCTTGGTTCTCTCTCATTGTATAAAACTTGCCCTATGTCCATGAGTAAAAGGAAACAAAAGCCCATTTTTGCAAAAAAATAAAAGCTATGGTTGTCCTGTGTGAAAAAAAAAAGTCTCTAGCTCGTAGCATCCAAGGACACTAACTTAACTTTCTCAGTAGTGCTCCCTAGCACCCTTCCACGTTGCAAGGATAGATCAAAAAACCCTTAGAGACATCTTAAAGGACATCTTTCTGCAGGTATTTCCTGAAAACCACTCTGCAAACCAATAAAAATGGAGCTCATTTGGAGTGAAGCTGTCCACACTCATATGGTGCTCTCAGCCCACTAGCAGAATCTCATAGGCACTAAAAATTGCTCACACATCTGGAAGAACCAATGTAGTCATCTGAGAAGTATTTCATTCCCAAGCCACAGAGAACTCTGCATTAGGACCTTTTTAAAGATGTTCCCTTTCTTTCCTCCACAACTGTGTTCAATCCACAGTTCATCAGTCCTAGAAAAGTCTTTCTTGACCATCTCCACTTCCAGCCCTCAGTCTGTGCAGGTTTTCACAGTGCTGCACTACAGCCAAAAAAGTGTGTTCCCAGGTATTCCTTTTGCAGTAACTGAAACACAGTTTTGGCTTCCTTCTGAAAATCAGCTTCTGGCAACAGCAAGAAGAGTTTGCAGAGGCCTCAGTCCTCTACTTTCTCACCTCATGAGAGGTGAGCTAATTATTCTCAGTAGCTAACACCACATTATATCTCTGCCTTGGAGTATAAAGACTTGTTTCTCACATTAAAAAGAAAAATAAAAAATCCCATCAGCATGTTCTCCACAATTAAAGAAGCAGAAAATTCCACGAGAGTCCGATTTGTGACCTTCAAAATGATACACGATACAGTTGAGGCAGCCACAAGGACTCAATTTTCCCTACCCAAACTTTGAAAGAGAAAGGAAAATCATAATACTATGGATACTTATGAATTCTATCTTTGGGAAGAGAGAAGTTTAATCACAAAAAAATAATTGGACCATATTGACATTGTCATTTCAACTATCAGCAATAAATGATTACTCTGATATGTCAGAAAGTTTCCTCCAACTTGCCACCAATTCTCTCCAGTCAGTTTTAAATATCCCGAGTCTCTTAACACAGAGCAGAACTGTTAATGATGCAGAATAACAGAGTAATATTTAAACCTGGCAATGTTTGTTGTTGATGTTCACAAAAACAGAAGTTTCCAGATTGTTTAGGTACTTAACATCAATGAAACTGCACTATTTCCCACTTTTATTTTTCAAAAAGTCACCATCAGTTTCTTCAGTACTCTGACTCTCGATAAAGGAAAACAATGGGGCTTATTGCTGTTTGGTTCCTTGGAATCTTTGAGTTTGAGAGGAAAGACAGAAATATTGTCAAGTGCAACGTGGTATTTTTGTATGATGATCACTTAATTTCCAAATTAAGAAGTCTACATCAGACATGTATAACGTCAGGAAAAAATTTCTATAGAGAAATAGACTTGAAGTAGATTGCTTTTTCTGAAAATACCAGACAGATGAATACTTGGAATCCAAGACCAAAATACATTGGCACTAACTTCAATGCTGATATTTTTACAATAGTAATATAATTAATTTTTGTAAATCCCTTGCAGCTGTACCACCAATATAGCATGGTATTTTTAATAGACAACTCTCATCACCTTATTTTTAGAGATGAAATTTTGATCCTGTTCTTCAGTTATTTAAAAGTTATTAGATATGTGAGCAAAAACTACTGTTGCAGGAAAGTAAAGAATTAAATTTCTCACAAGGCACAGTTTTTTCACAGCAACGTTTCCCTCCTTCTCACTCATGTAAAAAAAGTAACTGAATAAAACTTTCATATAAACATTGATAAAAAGTTAAAGAAAAACTATGAATACATCTGAAAGTTCATTAAGCCAGATGTGCCTAAATTATTGTTATTACAAAGAGACATGAAAACCTCATAGTCTTCTAGTTACCTATATTGGCTTCTATGTAGTCAAAAGTTGAATAGATGCCATGAGTAAGTGCTCCATGTTGACTCAAACACACACACAACAGTTTGATGAATAAACCTCATCAAGGCTGAGAATTCCAGAACTTGTTGAAGTACCGGCATTAACTTTTGTTTGCAACTTTCCATTGTGCATTAGAGTCATTACAGGATGCTGGCTTATTTTTTAGAGTCCAACCTTCTGGTGATCCAGAAACAGAGAAACATTGCACCCCAGGACCCCTGGGAAGCATAAGGGTGAAACCTGCAGCATCTCTCCTGGACACAAGTGCAGGACTGCATTTTGAGAGGCTCACATCCTGTGTGAATTGTTATGGCAAGGCAAGAGAGACGTCAGACTGACACAACCATCTTCAACAATGACAGACTTTAGTCATTATTTTTTGAAGCAGGAGATGCCAAACCTTGCTTCAGTCTCCATTTTGAAACACAGACACAGCCATATGCTTCTTACCTCCCTTCAGAAGCTGCTGAGGCTGTTTAAAGTTTCCTGAAGCCATCCAGCAGAGATAGAGGTTCATACAGACCAAGACTGAGACATCTCTAAACCAGTGAAAGAAAAAAAGTTAAATAAAAAATACCTCCATTTTCTTCTGGTTTTGGTTTATAGTTTGAAGATAACTTTGTCTTAAGTACTTGGGAAATTAGAATCTGCATATGAAGAATAGCATTCAAGATTATCAGATGATTAACTTGGCTTTAAATTGAACAGCCAAAGCATGTAAGCTAGCTGCTCTTTACAAAGTAAAGCATTCTCTCTTGATAGCTTACTTGCAGGGGTTTCAAGGTTACACATGTAACTGTAACAGCATTCTTATTTGTCTGTTGGAACAAAATGCATTTGAATAAAAATTTTCAACAAAATTCATTTTATTCCTGTACAAAGAACTGCAGCTATAACCTTTATGTAAAGTATCCTTATGATTTATGAACACATTAAGAGGTTGGAGAGGTATCCCCCAGATCTTTTGAAAAGATTTGCATTACTCTTGAAGTGACAGTATTGAAAAGCTAATGAAATTCTTGAAGATTACTTCTGTAAGCACATTTTTTCATGTAGTTTTTTTGAGGAATGGGGCCAGGTGGTGGTTTTTGTTTGGGAGGGGGATTTTTGGTTTGAGATTTTACTTTTTGCCATTCACTGGGATAGCTGGGCAGTATGAGGCTGCCTGTAACTGCCTTCCTGTTAAACTTTGGGCAGGTGATTTGTAGCATTGGCAGACCACCATGTTTGTCAAAGCAGACTCCTGAGAGAACAGAAACAAGCAAAAGGTGTTAAATTTTCCAAGACACAAAAGCCTTCAAATCCACATTTCAGTGTCACACACCTCTTTACATGAATACAACCTTCATTTTTGACAGTATCTCTACCAGATCCAGTTTACCTTTGCCAAACCCCAGTAACTGTCAAACACACCTATGGGGTTTGTGGAAGAACTCCAGATTTTATGAACTTGGTCACAGGGAAGAGGAACATTTTACACATGCCTCTGACAGCCAGCAGCAACTCTATGCCTTCACTCAACACCATTTTCTGCTCTTTGCAGGCTGGAAGAGACTTTGTGGATAGGGAACTTTTGGGCTTTGTACTGATTACTAGAAGAAATATGTACTAGCAACACTCAAGCAAACATCCCCTTGTCCTACAATGCAAAAACTGGAGACAAACAATCCATGAAGACATGCATTTCATTTAAGAAAAAGATATCTTAAAGATCCTTTTGATGAAATGCTGGTGCCTGCAGGACTGCTAAAAGGACTGATCACTGTTGTCAGACCATCATCAAGCAGTGGGAAAGATCTTAGTAGCATCAAATCTACTTGTTCTGTGCTATGGGATTTTACTCACTGAAGTTACTTCACTGGGCAGTTTGATGAGATTGAAAAAAAAGGCAAATCTTCATTTTGCATAGCAGCAGGTAACATATTACTCAATTTCTAAATTTAACAGAATAGTTACCAGAGAAGTATTTGCTAACACTGACACTGACTTCCTTGTTGATGTTAAGGTATTTATTTTCCATTCTTTCCTATGCCTCTCCAGCTGTTTCCCTCATTTTATTATCTTCCATAAGGATGCTGAAGAAAATGATGCTACAAAGCACTTGAAAGAGAATCTGTTTACAAAGCATAGAAATAGACTGTGCTGTACCCAGAGTAATTAGTTGTAAGCAAAGTAATAAAAAACGTTAAGAACTTACAAGTATGCCAGATGACAAAATATCTAGGATTTATTCAGAGGTTAGGGATAGATTGCATACTATATGCACATAGGGTAAGTATCACTGCATAATCTGAGGGCAAAAAATAAGCAATGGGCTACCTGCAGGCCAAGTGCTTGCAATACAGCTGAAATTTCAAACAAGCCCGGTGTTAATTTAGCTCATTACCCTAAGAACACATTTCTGCAACCTTACACACATTGTGCAAAGCACAATGTGTTTTTCCAGGCTACTTACTGAAAACTGAATTATTCTGAAAGAGGAGCCTTAAAAATCTTGGAATTCTTCAGAACTTTGCTGTTGTAAATACAGCTTCTGGGGAGAATTATTTAGCAAAAGAACAGCAAGTGCTGAAAATACACCTCTTTGCTATTGTGTAAGCAACTAGTTTGCAGTGAAAACCCCTGGCCCTCCTTGCCCCCTGCTGTTATGTTTTAAAAATTAATGCAGGAGTCCATCAGATCAATGTTTATTTCAGACAGGGAGATTTTGGCTGAGCTGTAGCTAATGTCCCTGGCATGTTTTAAGTAGCATATTTGAATGAATCATCTACTTTGGTAATACTGTATTATGTTTCTGTCTCATATTTAGAGAAATAATGTGTAGTAAGGGAATCTTTAAGGGTTTAGTCTGTAGTTTGGGAGACCTGTAGACATGCTGCAACATATGACTATAGTCCATTAAACAGCAACAGCTCTGAATTCACACCTCTGTTGATTTACCTCCTGAAGTCTAAAATACTAACTAACCCTCCCTCCCTGTATTTCCCAGAAGAGTAATGCAGGGAAAAAAGTCCTTAAATCATTCAAACCATTTTGGTTTTCTAAGGGTCTAAATGTATGATACAGGTACCTTCAATGTTTTCTAGCTGCAGCCACAGGAGCTGGTTTGAAAGGGAAGCCTGTGCAGTGAAGAAGTTGCCTTGTCCTCCAGCCCACCACACCACTTGATTATTTCTAAGCAAAGTATCAAACACATGCAGAACACAACAAAGTACTGACAGTAGTCATATATGGGTTTTTTTGAGATCCCTTCTTGCTCTCAGAAATGCCCATTGTGCAGAGGCATCTTCAGAGCTTGAGGTAAATCTGGGAACTGGAGACAGATGTGCTGTCAGTCTCTCCTCTGAATTGCTGACTTCAGTTAGACATTGTCAGCAACACTGTGGTTCTTGATTCACCTTATTCAGTGATTTCTTCATCTCACCCAGGAACTACTCTCCCCAGTGGTAACATCAGACAAATATACCCTAGCAGACCATCCTTTTGTAACCATACACTTGTATTCTCTCTCTACCATGGTGCTGTAGCATGGACTTTAACATGAGACCTTCCTTCCTAGTCTGTTGCATAGTTCCAAGTGCTGTAAATCCAAAGAGCTGGATGAATCGTGGCACTTCAACTTTTATTTGGTTTATTTTCTTTCTGAAGATATTATCTGAAGAGATAAACCTGAAGAGATTATCCTCCCAAACACTACCAGCTGTATTTTAACTGTTTTAGCCCTCAATTGTTTGGATTGATCTTCTACCACCACACTAGGCTCTACAGCATAGGCTTGTTACTGTCTGCCTGAGTTCACACATCTGAAAGAATTGCAAACACGCTATACCCTGATGATATTCCTGCTCTTAAAACCAGGAATAGTCTAATAATAGGAAGTTTAGTTTTCCCATTTAACTCTGCTTCATCTCCTGACCGTGTCCCAAGAATCACTGCAAACCTCATTCTTTTATAACTTGCCTCTCCTGCATGGAGCTTGGACCTTGTGCCTCTTTCTTCTCTTTCCCCTCCATTTCATAGAATCATAGATTCATTTAGTTTGGAAAGGGCTTTTAAGATCAAGTCCAACTGTTAATCTACCACTGCCTCTACTAAACCGAGTCCCTAAGCCACTCACCTACACCATCCCTCCAGGGATGTGACTTCACCACTTCCCTGGGCAGTCTGTTCCAATGCTTGACAACCTTTTCAGGGAACCAATTTTTCCTAACATCCAATCTAAATCTCCACAGTGCAACTTGAAGTTATTTGCCTTTTCCTATCATTTATTACTTGGTAGAAGAGATTGACATCCACCTCACTACAACCTCTTTTCAGGCAATTATAGAGTGATAAGGTATTCCCTCAGCCTCCTCTTCTCCAGGCTAAACTATCCCAGCTCCCTCAGCTGCTCCTCATCACACTTGTTCTCCAGACCCTCCACCAGCTCTGTTGCTCATCTTTGGACAAGCTCCAGCACCTCAATGTCCTTCTTGCAATAAGAATATTCAAGCATTCAAGGTGTGGCTTCAGCACTGCCAAGTATAGAAGGACAACTACATCCCTGGCCCTGCTGGTCATGCTATTTCTGATATAAGCCAGGATGCCATTGGCCTTCCTGGCCACACTGCTGGCTCATGTTTAGCAGGTTGGCAATTGACACCCCAAGGTCCTTTTCCTCTGAGCAGCTTTCCACTCACTGTGCCCCAGCCTGAAGCATTGTGTGGGGTTGTTGTGCTGTATGAAGCTGTTAAGCCATGTTGTTTAACCTTTTATTTGGCATTCTGCTTTCATCAACAGCTCATCTTTCCTGTGTTCCTTGTAAGTGGAACAACACACAGAGGTAATTATGGGAGCCGAACAGTGCTACACATGTAAACAGCAGCCATATAGCTGCATGTTGTGATGTTGGTTGTAAGTTATGTGGACCTTATGCAATTGCCTTATTGAAGTACTTTGATAACAGGACAAGGGGTGATGGGATGAAGCTGGAACACAAAAAGTTCCATTTAAATATAAGAATAAACTATTTCACTGTTTAGGTGAAGGAGCCCTGGCACAGGCTGCCAAGGAAAGGTGTGGAGTCTCCTTCCCTGGATGTCTTCAAGACCCACGTGGACATGTTCCTATGCGACCTGATTTAGGTTAACCTGCTTTTGCAGGGGGGTTGGACTAGATGATCTCTAAAGATCCCTTCCAAGCCTACCATTCTATGATTCTACAACCTCCTGTTTGTATGCAAGCACAGACTTCATCTTTTTCACACTCTAATGATGTGCAAATTTTTCCCTTAATTCTTAAACTGTTACACACCCATCTATTTTAAAGTTTAAGGTACTAGGCTATAGCACTATATATGTAGTTTTAAAATAGAAGGGGAAAATAAGTAATTTATAGAAGTACTAATTTTACTAAAAATTGATAGGTTGCATGTAAGTTCAGTAGTGTCATTCAGAGGCTGAAGCATGCTGTGACTAACTCAAAGGGAACTATGACAATATTTAAACTCCCTCCACCCTCCCATCCCCCATATTAGGGAGAAAAAAATAATAATGATAATCTTTTTCTCCCTTTCATAAGCCAGCATGTGTATATATGTCACCTTAGCCAGCTGGATTACAGCTGTCCAAGGTGCTTTCTAAGTGTTAGAACCAGTTTTCTCCATTTGTTGGTTCCCATAACAGACCATACAATGGCTTTACACTGTCCTTGTACTTATGTGGGTTGGCTTTTTATTTTTTTCCCCCAAGATGTTCCAACATTTGTTAAATTACTTTTATGCAGTTTGTTCACAGTATAATTTAGGTCACAAAATGTTTCAGTCAAATACATGAAAAGCTTGAATTGCTTTCCCCAATGACAGGTAATGAAATCTCACACTGGGGGTTTATTTTGGTCTGCTTCCCTTTTGTCATATTTTCAGTTTTATTTTAGCTTGTGACTGTGCAGTCCTCAGCGTGCTACAGTAGGAATTCACTGTCAGATAGACACAGCAGATCACAAGCTTTTCCACCAGTCAACTTACATTGTCTGGATACTATTTCATATGCAAATAAGTAAAATTTAAGTACTTACAAAAGTAGTAAGTTATAGGGGATCAATTTTAGTCTCTCAGTAGAGGAAGTCAAGCCACACTTTGGAATGATAGTCAAAAATATCACTCATACTTTGCAAGTCTTCAAAAAGAGCAGTTAGGAAAGCTTTGGTTTTGGATGAACATGATAAATTAATGAGTCCCTTGCTTCAACAATGAAAGGCCAGGTTTAAGTTGGCTCGTTTCAGAGACTCCTTTCCAGAGAAAAGCCTACTGCAAAATAGATTAGGATAGGCAGTGGGAGAGTAAAACTGTGTGCTTTGATACATCAGCAAGGAGCCTGGATATGCTGTGGAGCCAGAGGTACCACATGCTGCCCCTGCCTTGCCATCCCCAGGCACAGGCTGTTGGGGGGTACACAGCTATCTCTCCAAGCAAGGAGCCAAGGCAGACAACCATCACTCCTCATGTGTACTGCCTGTCCCTGGACTCTTGCAGCACCCTTCAGCAAACCCCTGCAGCAGCTCAGATAGGAGATGCAAATCAAGGGACTGCATATAGAATTCTCCCATCTTAAGCTGACAGTAAAAATAATTCAAAACTGCAGACTTATTAGCAGCTCCAGCTCCTTGTAAGCAGCTATCCTGAAAAGTATTATCCTGTTTTACTTGAAATTTAATCAAGCTAGGAAACACATCTTCTTTTCTCTGCTATTTCTGCCTGCAAAAATCTGCCCATTGCTTTCACCTGTACAGATATTTAAGGAGAAAGTTGCAGTCTGTGATATTGTTTCCAAGGGCCAGGTTTGAACTTGTGTTCTGCAGAGCTAATTCACGGTTCTCACACATTCATGTGCAAGTATTTACAATAAACAGAAAATATCCATGAGAGGAGTGAAGGTCAGTGTTTGTTTCCCAATTGTGTTTTTGGATTTAACCTCAATAAAACCAAGCAGTCTTAACTACTTCTTTGTGCCATCATGACTGAACCAATGGCTGTCTACACATTATCAAGAGTCATGGAACAACATCTAAAACTGAGCATATTTCAGAGCAAGAAGATTCACAAGCAGTTTTGGTGAAATATTGGTGTGCCTGTGACAGGAATGGGAAAAAAACCCTAAGAAACCATGAGGTGGGGAAGGAAATAGCATGAACATGCTCACTGTTGAAACGGCTTCTTTGAGAAGATCTGAGATATCATCTAGGTACCAATATTTACTGGAAAGGTACTACTACTTTGATTTTTCAGGTACTCCAATAAGATTTTATGGATGTTGTAGCCAAATGTGACTGCTTTAGAGAACGGGTAATTCTACTGTTAGGTGTTACTCTGTACTGGCTTTCAGCCCTTTCTTGCAGACCTGTCATGCAAGTGAAGAAAAATGGTAAGAGTATGTTTGCCCTAAACCAAAGGTTAGTTTATAGACTCCATAGCTTTATACAAAGAACTTAAAACCTTTTAAATGTGGAAGATGATACATTCCTAACTTGGAAGTTCATAGTGTCCCATGTATTCAGGAGGACATCCATCTCTTTACAAAGAAAGAGGTTTTCTCACCCCAGACCTGATACAGTGAATCATCAAGAAGAATGAAGCATGGGTAGTTTATTCCCAGGACTTTGCAGTCAGGGCTGCTTTACAGCTTCCTTGTGTGAAGACCTGGAGACAGAGGGACTGCACTCTCAGCAGTCTCTGTGATGAGCTGTGTTTTCACCACAGAAAACATTTTCTGTTTCTCACCTAAAGTCTCTGAACCAGGACCTTCCATATGCTGAACATGAAAGCTGCACATGGAAGATAGCAGGGAGAAAACTCCACTGGTAATCAAAATACCTCAGTCTTTAAAGATTCAGAGCTGTATCAGGCCAACATAAAAGGGGAAATGGGAAAATTTGAGGCATCAGCCTGTCATACCTTGCTGCATCACAGGCTTCTTGAGGTGAAACAGATTTGGTGGTTTGTTCTCAACACCAGCCTGCAGACATGCCATGCCATGCCATCCTCAGGGTGTGATGTCAGCATTGTAGGGTCTAAAAACACCACGTATCCTACCTGAAGTACCACATTTTCTTCCCCAATATGTGTAGTCCCTTGGCCTGATCACTGCTAGCACCAAGCAGCTGTGCTTGAAGTGTACCTTTATGCTGGCTTCTAACCTCATTGCCATGAAGTAGGTGTACAGGCACTACAACATTGGTCCTGGCACAGAGTCCTGAAGGACTAAGGCAGGAAGCAGGGCTGATGTGGACAGGGCAAAGGAGGTAGGACAGTGAGACACAGAAGTCAGCTGCATTACTGGGGAACACACTACCAGCATAGTTGCACTAGAATTTATACCAATGCTTAATACATTTTAGAGGATCAATTGGCATTATTGTCATACAAGAATAATCTACCTCTAGGAAAGTGAAAAGTCCCAGAGCTGAGAGAGGTTTAGCACACTTTTAGGTCATCATAACACCTTCTTCATTCTGAGTGCTACAGGATCATCAGTAGCTACAGAGAAGTGACCACAGGTGGGACCAAACCCTTCCACACCTCAAGTACTGCAGCAGGGCTGCAATGGCATCCCTTTGGACACTAGAGTCAAAGGCAAATGTCATCAAGCGTGCAGTCATTGCTCAGTTCAGATGTTTCTATTTCTCACATGCATTCAATCAATTCTGTCCTCACTTAAATGAGGTTTCCACTAGCTGCTCTGATTCCCATGATGAGATCTTAGATTTACAGTAATTAGCACAACAAAATGAGACTTTAATTCCCTGGTCTTTGTTTCTGAGGTTTTTTTCAGCTCATCCAGTAACATTTACTCAGGAACACTTCTTTGGCCAATAAGTGACATGAACAAGGAAAAAATAAAATAGGGAGCATTATCATTTACAATGCATTTGTAAATGAGCAAAAAATCCTTGCATCTGGCATTTTTGTTCAGCCAGCAGGTACTTTTCATCATTTGCTGGGATATCTTGTCCATAACAGGACAATAAATGATCCAACAAAAGCAGTTGACATCTATAAAGTATATTAAACTTTGATGTCTGGCTTGGGACTTGGACAGAACCAAGTGACAAAGCAAAGGAACCATCTCCCAGAATGATACATCGTAAAACACACCAGAAAGTATCCAGCATAAATTGCTTTTCCATTTCATTTCCTGATTCAAGGACCTTTTTAAAATGAGTTAATGCATCTTCTTGATGACTTTCCCAGCCTTGTTTTAGAAGAGGAAATGGAATAGACTGTGGTTGCTGCATGAAAAGCGTGGAGAGGGCTGTGTAAGCTTTGTCATATTTCCTCTTCATCCTAGATAAGGTTGAACTCTGGCTTTCCTGTAGGAAGCTTATTGGAATAGGCAAGTGTTACTCTGAAAACAGCAATAGTTTGCAGCTGATGAACTTTGCACAGATTACTTGGGGGGGAAAAAAGAATGAAAAGAGAAAAGTATTTGTGCAGATACTATAAGTAACTCCAAGAAACATGTCCTGTTTGAGAAGGACATGAAGAAATGATGTTTGCTTATCAAGAAAGAAGATTCTAAGCCACATCTTATTGTGATGCTTTTTGCATGGTCAAAGACTGCTCAAAGGGCCAGGTACAGTAGAAAGCTTGTAATGAACAGTGATGAACAATGAATAAATACTGTACAGCAAGGAACTTTACTGGTGTGTAGTTTGGGGAGGTGGATTGCCTTTATCACTCTCAAACCCAGGATAAGTGTGATGGCTCCACTGTTACAGATGTGACATCTGTGAGAAGCACATCTGAACAATCCACACAGGGAAAGTGGAGATTGTTCCAGCAGCCATATCTCAGAACAGGGCCATTTCACTTGGACTTTGGAAGTCTGGCGAGTTTCCCATTTCTGCCAATCCCCTATCATTGTTTTAGCAGAAAACACCATTATTCATGGTTCAAACTCCCTTTTTTATTCATTTAAAGCAGATTTACCATAAAGGAGAATTAGCCCCAGATGTTTTCTCAGGAAATGCTACATGGGAAAAAATACATAGCCCTACAAATATAGAAACCTTTCCCCTCTCTATCCATTTGCAAACCTGACATTTTCCTTAGACATGTAAAGAAAGATATAATTAAGGACATTGAGCTGGCTGTAGGGGTGCAAATTTGTAGCTATGCTCTAAGTTAGGCCCTTGAAGCAGAAGTGGTGAGACAGACCACTAATCAAGGAGAAAACTGTTTATAGAAGGAAGGAAGGAGGGGGTA
Organism: Colius striatus; assembly: GCF_028858725.1. NCBI lineage: Eukaryota > Metazoa > Chordata > Aves > Coliiformes > Coliidae > Colius > Colius striatus. Next base: position 4,961,473 of record NC_084768.1, read on the forward strand.
CAGCATGTCTGCCCACAGATAAAGTAGTGGTCTTGCACCTGCAACAGGCCTTGTTGCTGAAGTGACACATTCTCCCCCTCCCAGCATCCTCAGTCTTTGTCCAGCCAGGTGCCCTTGGCAAGGGTCAGAAAACAGGGAGAAATGCCTTTTGTGTTGGGAGAGGATGATTAGGGGCCCATGTATTCCTGAAACACCATATCCACAGGTTCCCTGAGTTATACAGAGAGATTACAGACAAGATCTAGGCTCACATGCAAGATGGGGAAATCGCTGGCATGTACATTTTCACTGTGATACAAACTAGTATCAGACTACCATTGCATAGTAGTTGCCATATGTGGCTAGAAAGCACATGTGCAGTCCATCTGACAGACCTGGCAAACCAGTGAGCAGGAGGGAGTTGTAGATATTTACCATTTTCCTCTTTTACATAGGCATCCATGTAGACTGGCAGGGCCAGCAGAAAGCAAAGCTGAGGCAGCTTTCAGCAAGTTCTTTTACCTAAAAGCCTGTATTATGAAGTCATCCTAAAGTTTGCAATGTTACAAGGAAATACATTTAGATGAAAGAGAAGCTCTGTGCAGGTCAGTCATTTGCTGCAAGTCCCAGTTTTGCTCCTGTTCTAGGAGTATATTAGATACCTGTAGTGAACACCAAGTGACACACCAGGCAGCTCCAGTTTGCTATGGGATGCTGGTTTTGGTACACTCAGCTTCTGGGAGAGTCTATCTGCTTCCACCCATGGCACAAGAGGCATGGGAATATTTGTCCTCTCAATTTTTAAACTGGTTAGATGTGGAAAAGCAGGCGATATCCCCAGGTAAACAGGGATGGAGGCACACTCCTGAATTGCACTTAAAACCTTTTACTCTCTTCTGTACACATTTTGCCTCCTCCTGAAGGCCTCTGCTTTCTCAAAACACTGAAAGCATTTCTAATGAAATCAAAAGCAAATAAAAGCTGGGTTTCCCTCCTGCCTGAAGCCTGACAGGGAACAGGAAACAGCCCCATAGTGTTTCATGCCTGGTCAGGGGAGTAGCAGGGTCACCTCCTGCCTCTGTAACCTCCCCACTCCCAAGGCACATTCCCACAGCTCTGTGCCCCTGCCCACCCACGCCTCCACAGTCACAGCTGCTCAACGTGGCAGGGGAAACACAGAGCAAGACTGAAACCCCAGCATTTCCTCCAGTTCTTCCTATGCCTGGGACAGGTAACACCAGGTCAGCCTTACACAATCCCCTATGCTGCAGGAGGAACAAAATAGCGTGTTTGGATGCCTTCATGGCAATTAAATAGAAAGCATGCATTACTTACCAGGACAGGCCATCTTTAAGTAAACTTTTTATGATGCAAGTTACCCTTCAGGACAAAGCCTCCTTTCACCAAAACACAACATTTGTAATCTTTCCCCTTCCCTTAGAGTTCCTCTTCCTCCAAAAATCACACTCCTCCATTCTTGTGTTACTAAAATGATACTCCCACAACAAGCAAGTAATATGGCAGTCATGCCAAAACAGTGGGAATGCTTTCCTACAACAGATTCTTGCTGAGTGATGAATTCACATGAGGACAAGGTAAACACACCCTTGTTTTATTCCCTCCAGTCAGGGAAAGTTGCTACTCCAGGGTAAGTGCATTAGTTACTTTGCATTTCTTCATTAAGTATTTCCCTGTCCTTTCCAGACCATGACACTTCTTTTTCTTCTCAGCTCAGCAAAAGGAATGAAAGGGATATATAATATTCACATAATTTGGTGAGCAGTCCCAAGATCATCTTAATGCACCTACATGCCAGTGTTTCAGTCATCTGCTACAGATTCAGTAGCTCAAGTCTCATTACACTATCCTTGAATGCTGCCACACTGTTGCAAGAGGATGAAAGAAAATTAAAGATATGGTGTTGTTCTGTCTACCCTTTCACAGTGGTTGTGGTGTGAGACAAGATGGGAGTACTCTGCAGTGTGTCATACTCTCAGGAGCTGCTCTCAGAGAACTTTCTGACCTAAAACCTAGACATGACCCCCAGAGTTTCTTATGGAAAACTGTAAAAGTTCATTAGCATTTTTATGAATTTACAGGATGAAGTTTGCACCTTCAAAAAGTGAGTAAAATTGCATTAGGTAAGACACTAACCTGTCTGTCTCAGCAGCCAATTTGGCCCCATGTGCCTATCAGTTCTCTGAAAAGCAAAGAAAACCAAGAACACTTTGCCTTTCAAGACAAAAAAAATGTGATTTTTTTTCCCCCCCTAATACTGCATTCATTCAAATATATTCCGTATTTTTAACATGGCAAGAAAGTTCTTAATATATGAGGATGCTCTTGGCTCCCAACACTCTGAGCAGTTCAGCATCCAAAACTGTAGCCAAGACACATGGAGAAAGCTTTGAATTTAAACTATTTCTCCTAAAGATGCAGGTTGAGGCAAAGGCACTTCAGACATAAAAAATGAGAACTTATTTCAGCAGGCAGAAGTACAAATGCTTTGCATGCTCACACAGAGCTAAATCTCTCAGACATAGGATGATGTGGGGGAATGGTTCTGACCCCACACCTCCCCCTCAGAAAAGAGAAACTGTTCGGAGACAAACACACCTTAATTTCTCCCACCTGAGATGAGTTTAAAGATAGATTGCTGGGATTTACTTACAATGCAGAACCTAGCCCTGTGCAGTGTAGTATGACTGATTTGAGTCAAAACTCAGAGTACAAAGTTGCCCACTGCCAGCACAGTTCTTCCCTTTCATCTAACAGTCATTTATTACGTGCCACGGTAGTTAATGGGAAAGATTTGGAAATAACACCATCCATGATGTGTTTTACCTGTTAGGCTTTTTTTGCTATTTACCAGCAACAGAAACTGAACTTTATGCTTGGCTTTCCTTTCACAAATATCCTATAATTGACAGGGAGAAGCAAGTAGTGCACCACACAAACAGGGACACAGCATACATGATATAAGCAACCTGCTTGCAAAGCCCAAGCATACATCTGCAATCACAAGTCTGTGTACAAATATTTTTCAGTATCCACAGATGCGATCACAGCTACAGTCATATAGAGTGGCAGAGCGTGGAGAGAGCAAGACAACCCATTTAACTGCATAGACATCTACTTGTGTGCATCATAGCAGAGAAAGAAAATAGTAGAGGAACCAAATGACAACTCAAAACCCCCAACCATGTGCCAGATCTGCATTAGCAACTGCAGTCAACCAACCGTCAGAAACTACAAGATGAAGCATATCTCTTTGTCCTCAAAAAGAGAAATAATCCCAGCATTATTCTACAAAGAATCAAGTTTGCTAAAACATGTTGACTCTACTAAGCATGAACTCCAGCCACAACGTGTAATAACAGTCTCACTTCCATAGTGCTTCTTATAGAAACACCCAAAATAGCTGCCTGTGGGCCAGCACTCACCCAGCTGAAGAGCAACACTTCCACATAGGAACATCTTGGTACCCTTTCTCAATCAGTAAAAAGAGGTGCTCCAGGCCTGGGGGGTATTTAGTGAATCCAGCTGATTGAGACTGATTATTGCAATTACAGACAATACATCTCAGCTGGAGCTTTTACTCAGGGCTTCTGTTGAGGCTGATTCTCATATAGAGGGCCATAATGTGTTTAATCATCAGTCTGTAATTTATATCTTATTCATATCTGTGTTGTCTACATTGTTCAGGCTTATTGAAAGGCAGCCTACATGCAAGGAGGATGGGGGAAGACAGCCCTATCTCATCAAAACCATGGTTAACATAGGGTTAAAACCTGGAGGAAATATAGACATTTACTTTTTTTTTTTAACTTCTAAATCAAGCTGCAAGGGATTCAAGTGCCCCAGAGTAATTTATTGTAGCTGCTGGGAAATTTGCATACACATTCCTGTTAATATGATTGAACAAGAAAAGAAGGCACAAACTCCACTTCTGTATAAGCCCATCCATCTTTATGCTGAACTGATTCATGAGGTAAAACTATCTGCCTGTAATCACCTTTTAAAGTAGAATCAACAATTGCTAATAAAAGTGCTGTTTAGTGAGATGGATAAGCACATTGGCATAAGCAGGTGCAGCTCTGTTTCAGCTCCCAGCATGAATGCACCCCATGGTGAATACGGGTCACTGTGAAGGGCAAGTTTCAAAGTGGGCTCAGCATTACAGCAGACCTTGGGCATCATTACAGCCTCTTCCAATATGGTCTATGTTGTGGTACTGGGGGTTTTATGGGACCTGCAAAAATAAAAAATGCTTCTCCTGACCAATGTGCACTGCACCAAGCCAAATGTCAGCAAACAGAGGTCCTGCTGCATGTCCTCGGTTTGCTTAGCTAAACCAAATCCAGGGCCAAAACAGGACGATTGGTTGATAACACAAGTTTGTCTCGCTAAAGGTGGCATTGTTGCTCAAAACATAACTTACTGAGGAGATTGCTCTGCTGACAAGCCACGGTGCAGTAAAACCTGAAACACACCCTGTACAAAAGAAGATCTTTTTTCCACCTGTGCATTGAAAAAGCATGGGACTAGTTCATGCAGGGATGTTCCCAGCTTCACTGTGTTGTGTCTCTGCATGAGTCTTTCTCCTCGTGCCACCTACTCTCGGGGACTGATGGCCCTGATCACACACAGCTATCTGCTCTCTGCTCCCAGGGGATGCTTTTCCAAGCCAGGTGCCTCTGGTGTGAGGAGATTTACACTGTACATAAATGACTGCCAGCTACAGACCTGATAATATCCAAACACCTACTTTTCACCTCTTTAGCTGAAATGGGCTGAGTCTGTATCTTTAACTTTTACTTTCCAAATTCTAGAGCACATAAATACATACCAGATGTGTGTGAGAGGAGATGAATTCCTGTCAGACTGAGACAACCTAAGTCAGAACCTGCCTTTACATTTCAGCTGTTTCTGAGGATACTTTTGCAGTGGCTGGTACCAGCACAGCAGCTCCAATTCACGTGGCTCTGGCAAGCAGCTCTGTGGCAATGTCTGGTCAGGGGTGGACCTCCCTCTTCATATTTCACCATCAGGGATTTGAGGGCATCTGTGTGATACCCCAAAGATGCATTTCACTGCAAGCTGTCCCATTTGGGACCCAGGCTTCTAAAACTAAAGCACAAGTACATTTAAGAAGTCAAATACAGAAGACAGAAGCAATACGAACATTTTAACCAAAGTGAAGAGGAGATCACAGTCATGTTTTGGCAAGATGTTCTTGGTAATTTCATACATCATTCTGCTGTCACTCACTATTAATGAAAGGTATGAATCATGTGAAACTTTCACTCATTTTCTCATAGTCTTATACTTCTTTTTAGTTACTTACAGTCTGTCTGGTGAAATTAACTTTGTACTACACACCAGAGGACTTGGCTCATTTACAGTCATTTATCTCTGCTTGGAGATAAAGCTTTTCAGTAGCTGAAGATTTTAGCCTCTTTTTTCTTAAACAATTTTTAAACTTTTTTGTTACCTCAGAAATGAAATGTTTCCCTCTGTTTACCTTTACAGGCTAAAAAACTCTTCAGGGAGTCCTTAAGAGTAATTAAAAATTTAAGTAATTTTTCTTTGGTCAAGAAAACATGTCTCATTTTCAGAACATTGTATAGGGGTACTATGGCATGCACGAGATTTTTCTGCACAGTAAGTAACAGTTAGTAGAGGAAAAAGTGTTCTAAACACAAACTGAAACCATTCAAGTCAGTAAGAGCATCAACAGAAGTTGGTTTGTGCTGTTTATTGAGGAGCTGTTACAAAGTGATCTGCAAAGATCCCACAGGAAACTTTTCATTGATTTTTTAAAATGTTATTGATGATTTTGCTGAAAATGGAATGTATTTAGATATACCACACAGTGCAGGTAATCAACAGTACTCTAGAAACACCATCAGAGTGTCTTTATTTGACTGAGTCCTGCTGGGAACTTCACTAATATTATGAGTAAGATTTGCAGTTAATTGGCAACAGCTTAAAAGATTTGAGAAAGGTTCCTCTGCACAGAACATAATCCATGCTCACAGAAAGTGATATTTGTCTCACAGATGCAGTTCCATCTTTAAGACCATATTGACTGTTTCTGTCAGAACTGGAGCTGAGGCATCTTCCACTGTCAGACAGCCACCAGTTTGCTGAAGCCTTTCAGAGTAGAGAGCAGGCTGGCTATTCTTTCTACACATGGGGACATGTAAGTAGTGTCACCTTGAGAAGACTTTCACCAGAACTGAGTCACTTTTCCTACATAAATCTTCTAAAGAAAATAAACTGTCTTTGTACACTGACATTTACTGGAGCCATTCAGTTTACACCAGATAGCACAAGGTTCCTACGAAGGTCTAACCCAAGAGGATGTTTACAGTTTAAGATTTATTTAGTGCTTATGGTATAATCTGTGCCACATAGTCTCTTATTTAATTTTTTCCCTACAAATCATTTTCTATTAGATGTGGAACACAAGAAGGTTTCTAGCTCTGCCCCTTGCTCCTTTGTTACTGCTGGATTTCTCCTTTTGTGGTGATCCATAACTAACACGTCCCTCAATTTTTTTATCTGGTCATCAGCAGTAGAGAATATTTGCAGCTGATGAACCTGATTTACTGAAACCTAATCTGACAGAACAGAACATGCATGGAATACAGAATGTTAACTTGGTTTTCCAACGATATTCTGTATGCAGCTCGGTAGAAAAACTCCTTTGGGGGCTGTTTCCAGCTGGTAGCCTGGGACACGTTGGATGAGTCTTCACTGTCAAAAGCAGCATACTTTGTGCTGTTAATCATACTGACAGTGCAGCAGCAGCAGTATCTTAGTGAGCATAATTGTCATAAGTAGTCTGAAGTGAAGGGCTGGAACTGTCAGCCGCCACAAAAGGGTTCTTAAGTTTCTCCTATCTTTCTGGAAGGGACTGAGTGTCAGTATTTTGGCACACAGTGGAAAATCAGAGTGTAAGCCATAAAGACACAGGGAAGAGAAGATCTGAAATGGCTGAAATGTTAGATAGACCAAGGAACTTCATTTCTTGCATTACTGAATGAGATTTCACTCCTGGAATAGACCAAATACTTCAAACTCTTTCTTGTGTCTGAGTAGAGGCTGATAGAGGTATATTCCTTCTGCCCCTTTCTTGTAGTTCGTGTATTGTCAAGGAGTGTTCACACAGTATAAATAACCATGGGAATTGAATTACTCATTGTTCTTATACCAGTTGAATTTTTAATAACAATCCAGTAGGCTTTTTTTCAATCATATGTAAGAGGGAAGCTGAGCCTTTGGTCCACTGGAGGGAATAACAGGGCCAGCAACCAGCTTTGAAAAGCCAGCAGTGGGTAAATAGACAGACAATCCAGAACAAACCTATATGGAAATTTTCTGGTATTTTTCTGAAGTGGTTCTTCAGGCTGCCTTCCCAGTGAGTGTCCATCTGATGTTTGACAGCAAATGCTTCTACACAGCTGTCTTCCCCCTGTGCCTGACAATGGCCTTTCATCCAGCAAGCAAAGAAGTGTCAATTGTAACGATCAAACTGACAACGTGCAATTTGATTTTTCTGCATATATTTCTACTGGACTTACCATTGCTCTTTATACATCATGTCATTGTGCAGAACCTGCTTCCTCTGCACCATTGTTGCTCAAAAAGAAATGGGATATTGTTTGGACTGAGATTATCTAACGTTTTCACTTTTCTGGGTGGTGTAGGGCTTTGCTTTACTGTAAAACAAACCTTTCTTTTCTTCCTCCAGGTGTTCTTGAGAGCTATGTTTGTGAGCTACTAAAAAAATGAAAGATATATTGGTGGGTTTAGGTCAACACAAAAATGTAAAGCAAAAGATAAAAATAAGAAAAAGGCTGTCTCAAAGTCTTTTGCATTGCCCCTTTTCTTTGTCCTGTGACAAAAGAATATTCATAGTGGAAACTATCATCTCTGGGTGTGAATTTTATGTTTGTTTCTCTCACATTTTAGCTTTGCTAAAAGGGCAACTATGGGTTAAAAAAAGGGAAAAGTCCCACCTGAGTGTAAATGTGGTGACACTAAAGTGACACAGATCTATCCTCACTCCAGTGCTGGCCCCACTGGGAGCACTGGTTTCTGCTCAGTTCCTGGGAGTGCATAGCCTCACTCTGGGACTCTGCCTGCTCTGGCTCCTGGGACAGCTGCTCCTACCCATCTTCCACTTCAGCACCAGGCACTATCATGGGCTGGAGGGCTCCTAAAGATGGCCTTCAAATGATGCACAGGGTCCCAGCTGCCCCATTGACATGGCAGGCAGGAGCCCAGGCTGTGCCACTGCCACCTGCATCCTGAGAGGTAAATATTTATTTATTGACCAGAGTATTTTTATGTCAGTGGCATGTGATGATTTTAATGTGATACTTTTATTTCAAGTACCACTGAACATAATTGGTTGGCAGGAGAGAGCACCCTTAGTAAAATGAGGTTGGTGATGCTCAGCTTAAAGCACAGTGCAGCAGCAGACTTTACTGTTATTCCTTTTCAGTTTATCACAGCCTACTCTTGACTCCCTCTTGCAAATGTACATATATTTTTTAAGGATCCTCATTTAAAAATAGACCAAGCATGCTAATTTAGCCATAAACATAATCCATCTGGCATCCTTGATGTTCTTTAATGATTTCACTGAAATCAACACCACTCACCAACTGTTAATTAAGCATCTTCCTCTGCTGGACCACAGGCTATACAATTAAAACTGTGAATAATAAAATGAAGGAAACATAAAAGAGATTCATTGGAACTGGAGTTTTTCCCCACCAGATCATAAATGCTCCATTACGCTTTATAGACTGACACAAGTTCAAAGCTGACATTAGACAGAAATTGGTTGCCATCACTGGATTAAATATCTATGACTTAATCAGATATGGTTATTGATTATGATAATTCCTGAAAGAGCACATCCATGAATGAAAACAGCACATATGGTAATCATATATAGTCACAAGCATGTCTAGGCTTCTCTAGAAGCATCATATATTGCCTGTGGGAACAAGAATCAGTATTTTACTATGGAATTCTAGAAACAAAATAAGAAGCAAGACATTGGGGACTTATAAAAAGATGCAAGTTTCATCTACTATGCAGCTGTCCCCAGCTAATTGCCAAAGCACCAAGGACGAGCCTCCACACTGGTTGCATGTGGCAAAAGAAGCCCACTCTCAACTGTGTTTCCAGTCAATCACCACTGCAAAAGCTGCCTGCAGAGAGGAGCTGGGGAGCCATCAACAAACCAAAGCACTGCTACAGAACCAGATGTGTGACAGCCACCTGCTCTGAATGCAGGATCCTCCATGGCTGAGGTCTGCTGTCACCCTGCTCAGACTCCAAGATCTGAGAGAAAGGACTAAATAATAATCAACTGGTCAGGAATACATTTCATTTCCAATTAATTTTGTTCAAAAATATATTCTTTGTTGTTCACACATCGCTTCAAAAATTGGGTGCTGCTGAAAACACCTGCAAGTTTTGCAGGAGGAAATGTGTAAAAGCTCTTAAAAATATGACATGTTGTGAACATTTTCTTTAGATACTACTCATAAAAGGGGAGCTTAAACTTTTTTTTAAGACCTGCTTAATGTAGTTACATCTTCTACACTTCTTGGAAGCATTTTTGTCACATCAATACATTCTTTGTTTTACATTGTGAAACATGTGAATGGGCTCTGAATATATATATATACACACATATATGTGAAAAGATATATCATTGCAAATGATGGCTAAAGGAAGCCTACAGGAACCACTTTTTGATGTTAATCACAGAGGTGTTACCTCCATCACTAACTGGCCAGGCCTTGGTCAGCAGTGGGTTTAAATCAGAGCTGACTTGCACTGGCCCTTTCACCTTCACTGGACCTATCAGGAAGTTTCTGGCAGCTTCACAAAGAAGCCAGAGCTGTAGCCCCACTCCCCACTACCAAAAGCTGCCCACACAAACCTTTCACAGCTAAGAGCTGTTAAGGTCATTTTTGATACCACTATAATCACAAATTATTAATAATATGGAATATTATTATATTCAATTATATAATAATTGGTTATTATAATATTATCCTATTATTTTACATTATTATCATAGAATCATAGAATGGTAGGGGTTGGAAGGGACCTTTAGAGATCCTCTAGTCCAACCCCCCTGCAGAAGCAGGTTCCCCTAAATCAGGTCACATAGGAACATGTCCATGTAACTAGAATATCTATTATAGATTTAATTATATATCTATTATATATATGAATATAGATGGGATACAGTGGTACAACAGCCTAGAGAGTTTAATCATAGCACCCATAGGAAAGCAACTACATTTTAAAAAATTTAATCAACCTGATTTCAGAGTTCATGCAGATAAAAGATAGAAATAATTCTGTGCTTCATTTCATTTCCTCCCCCATTTCCAATGCTTGTACCAAACAATACTACCAAGAATATTCCTGCATAAGCCACCAGAAGCATCACGGCAATGTAAACCCTTACATTGTGCAGAAAAATGAGAAATATGCAGTCAAAGACATAATAAATGCTTTCCTGAAATGGAAACTTCCCTTTGGAGATATTTTTCTGTCATACTTCTACAGCAGAGGTGGTTGTTTTCATTATTTGTGCTGTGAATACATGCTATTAAGACATTTATTCTACTCCCACAAATATTTCCGTGAGAGGAATGACTGTGAAAGAGACAGACTGTAGGGCCCTGCAGAAAGCAATAGTAGCTTTAGGGAGCAAATCCACAACAAACAAGATGTTTAGGCATGAGAGGAACAAACAAGCAGCCACAGAGATTTAGTCTCATTCCTAGTCTGCAGTATTTATGATTTTGGATGACTAGAGGTATATTTTAACGAGAGCTGCTGATACCAGCAGACAGATGAAAGGATCAGAAAAAACATTGACAAGGTTGTATTGAATGACAAACTTTTTGTTTAAAAAAGAAATGATATCAACATTTTCCTATAAACTGGATCTTGTTTGTGTGCATTTGCACACCCACTTTAGCTCCTGTTGTATGCCTGTGTTTGGAGAATATAAAAATTCCCCCAAAGTTGGGTGGTTTGGGGATGGAAAGGATGAAAACAAGGTTCTAGCTTCAAAAAGGTGTTTCATATCTATTCTGGACTGATTCCTGGCATTCCTGACTGCAATGAACTCCTTGTCACTGAAAAAGCAGCAGAGATAAGCTTCCACTTTGTCTGTTTTTCAGCAGCTCACAGGCTCTCCAGATGGAAAGTCTGTTTGAAATTGTGAGGAATCAAAGAAGCCTTTCAGATTCAAACAAGCTTTCCTTCCTTGGAGAAAACTTCCCAAACAGCATTGGCGATGCAAGGGACAGAATACCCCATGGGGAGAGCAAGGAGTTGCTCAGATGGTTCCAACTCTTCTTGATTCTCAAGGCAGGAAGAAAAGAGTTTGGTTTTTTTGTTTACCATGGCTGGCTGTTCCTGGGGCTTAGACGATGTCTTTAGTGGGGCAGGACAGTTTTTCAAGGGTGGGACAGTTAACCAAGAAAATGAATATTCATACTGCTCACCAGCACCCTTACTGCACCTACCTCAGTGGTCTGACAAGTGGGCATTTGGTCCTCTGCACGATTTTGGTTTTTCTTGCAGTACTAGAATTCCATTTTGTCCAATTGTCTACTGTGACTCCCTGCTAGGAAAGGTACAGGAGATGGCATATGTCTGAGCTGCTAGCATTGAAAGAAGCAATTTTACTAAATTTAGGTCCTGTTCACTTGCAAGTACAGCTTTACAAGGGTTCCTTTGGTCAACATATGAAGCAGATATAGATGGTCTCAAAGCAAATGGAGGCAAATGAGCAAAGTCTGACATACAGTCAGCATTCAGGAAGAACAAAGTACAACAACAAAGAGGTATTTTCTTCCAGGGTATTGGCCATGAGTCTGGGGTTTACTCAGTGCCTTACAGAGAGTTTTGCTGTTTGATGTGTGAGTAGAATTTTCATCTAATTTCATCAATTTCAATCATTACCTCCTTTCAAGATGAATATACTCTTTAAGAATGAGATCAGGGTGATAGAGAAGCTGTTTGACATCCTTTTCATTTATCATTTGGTTTCACAGAGTTGAAGATTGTGTTAAGAACTACAAATAAACCTGATTATTTATTCAAAGAAATTTAAGTATAGCTTCTTTTCATGTTCAAGTACCTAGTGAATAAACCATCTGTCAGCAGTCTGTCCTTCTGAGAAGTGTTCTTATGAACACTAGGTCTGTTGTTTCTAAATTCAAAAATATGTCCATAGTCAAGAGTCACCCACAGACAGGTGTGCAGTCCAAACATGAATTTTATATTTGACAGCACATATGCACATTAAATATGAAGATGGAAATATTAAGGTTTACACAGTGGAACAATAAGAGTTCTAAAATTAATACCAAATGCCTTGACAGCATCAGATGGTTACCAGCTGCCTTACCCTATGAATTTTACATCATTAAGGATATATTTAAGAAACATGATTTTTGGTACAGTATGTCACTGAAATTGCCAAATTCAAATGCTCAACTATGTTGGGTAAAATAACTTCCCACATTTGACAGATTTAAGTAGATTAGTGTGTGGGAGTTATTTTTGTCCTGTGGGCTCTGTGCACATATAATACAGATGTTTTCAAGTGAGCAAGATAAGAGTCTGGAACATGACTAAAAAGGTGTTGCACTTGTTTATGGCTGGGTTCAATCAGTTCTCTATAGCTCAGAATAAAACAAAAATCCCAGCTTCAGACTTCCTCATACGCAGTGAGTAGAAAAGTATACGAGAAAGTCCTGGCCATGTGGATGCCCTAAAAGTTTCACTTGGATGTCCTATGTAGTTTTAATAAAACTCTGGCCACGTGCTCTAACAAATCCTATTAAAATATCAAAACATGAATTAGTTAGAGACTGAGGAACAGGAGTAGGAGTTGCTTCATTTAATATAACATGTGTGAAGTAAAACATTTTGTCTTTTTTTCTTCTCAACTAATAACAATAGCAGGTCTGCAGATCTTTGGCAAAAGTTGTATACAACCTCAGTAAAGATACTGAAGTTCACAAATTTAAGAGTTTCTTATCCCACAAAACTGTGCACAAACATTATCTTTAAAGGAGAAAGGGAGGAGAAGTAGAGGAATGAAACCAAGCACTGTAAGACATTTCTGTATGAGTGTTCTTTCATTTCACATTTTGAAATGAGGGCACAATAGCTGCAGCCACAAACATTTGTGCTTCTACTTTGCTAATGCAACTCTTTTTTTTACCTTTATGGGCATGGCTGAAATATGTTTCTTGTCCATACATTTTCCATACAGATGTCAGACTGTGAATCACCACCATGTATGCCTTTGAGTGCTGGAGACACTCTTGGCTGACAGTGGTCAGGAGCACCTTCCACAAGCAAACAAAAAACATCAAAAGCCACTGCAGAACCAGAATAAACAGAGTAGTTTACTGACAGCAGTCTACTGCTTTGAAGGAAATGGCTGTCTGGTACTGAAAGCACTTTACTAATGGCCTATGGATTCTCAGTTACTAACATTTTGATAAGTTGAAGTTAATCTTGAGTAATGTATCAGTATGGAAACAATCTAGTTCAAACAATGATTGATCTGTTTCACTGAGATAAACATTAAACAAGGGTAATTAATTGCAGGGTTTAAGTTCAAGAATTTAAGCTTCTGAATGAATATATACAATGGTAAGGTAACTCAGTAAGTCTGATCACATCTCATATGCCCTGCTAGGGGCCTCATCTATCATAAAAGAAACAATCTCTTTCTCAGAGCAACTTGAGAGCACAGACAGGCATTGTACTTAAAATGATACATCCCACATCTAGCCAAGCATCCAAAGAATACTGCTTGAACATTCTCCTTGGAAAGATTTCTGCAATCCATATGCTCTTTCACACAACTTTGCAAGTGTATATGGCTCTTCTTTAGAGTCTTTCCTTGGAAGCATCCAATTTATAAAATCTCAGGCCAAGGTACATGTTAAATCACTAAAATCTGAAACAAAATCTGGCAACCTTGACCATACCTTTAAATACTTCATCCATGTGTATAGTTCTGAAGTGCATCTTTTCATACTTTGGTAATTGAAGTTGACATGCAAAATTAAGTATGAGGTTCACTACTGTAAATCAATATTTATCCAGGAGGTAATAGATGTAGTAAAATACACTTTTCCCCTACTTAAGTAAATGACATGGTGAGGCTAATAACTGTAAGATTTTAAACCATAAGTTTTTTGCTAAGAAAAGAAAAATCAAGAATATTAGGTACTTAGTAAGCAAGGAGATTAATAAAGACTATATTGGGGAGAGCAGTTGTTGTTATAGTTTTCCTGAAAGATGTGAGCTACTTCTGCTAGAGACAAACAGAAACAAATAACACCAGAGAATAATTACTGACTTTGTGATGAAGTCTTTTTGGCATGATGGTCTGTTTTTCCAATACTTGATTGGCCAAGTTACAGCTGTCACTGAAATGTACCATTTGTGAGAAAAAATGAAATGGCTATTCAAAACAAAGTTTTCACTGTAGAATCATATAATCCCTGGGAAGTACATCATCTAGAGTCTCTGAAACTTCCACAGCTAATGTAAATAGCAAGATGTAAAGCAAAGACAGAATGGAAATGAGCAACAAGTCTTGGGGTTAAATTATATCTTCACTTGGACTGTTGCAGCTGCAGTGAATCAAAAACTCAGGCATTAGACTGTAATATGTGCAGGAGTATTTGTAATGTAACTCTGACTTGCCAAATAGTTTTTAGAAACTTATTAAAAACTGTGTTTGTCCTGTCTGGAAAAAAAAGTTTGAAGGAAGGAGGTCGCTTGAAGAATTCCTATATTGTTCAAAAGAAAGATAACCAAGCCATCAAGCTTGCAAAAAGGCAAAATGAGAAAGGATGCTCAGGTGGCTGGTGAAAAAAATGGGTGCTTGAGCACTTGAAGTGACATCACAAAAGACACCTTCACAGAAAGACACGCTGTGTTTCAGCTTTGTGATACCGAAAGTGCTCCAAAGGGAGAAGAACTACTGGATAGAGCAAAGTTCCTGTTTTAACAAAGATTTTTGTTTCATTAAATATAGTGAGAAGACAGAAGGGGAAGGTAGTTCTTGATATTCACTATTCAAAGACACATATGATGCCAAGGATTGAGAAATTATCACAAAGTAATCACAACTTACCATATAAAAATCAAAAAGTCATCCTGTTTCCAGACATTAAGTTGATAACCAAAGCCAGAAGAGCTGAATCCTAGCAAACAGTATTTTAGAGAGTATAGGAGTTGCAGTTGATACCACTGTTCTCAATACCCCCAGCAGATGTGAGTATTGCTTAAGCATGCTAAGTTTGGGAGTGGAACCATGCCAAGAATACTATCAACAAGAAGTACCTAGCAGGATTCAAAGGACGTCTCCTGCAAAACAACAGCATGGGGTTTTTGTTTCTGTTACCGGGATTGACTTCATTCTGAGGAACTTGTTTTTGTTTCAGATCCCAGGGTGATGAGTCTACTAAAAACATGTCATTAGAAGACAACCGCATTTCCCCACCATTGTTATGTGTGCACACTGAAAGAGGAATCAGCAAGACTCACACCTCTGAATGCTTCTGTCTCAGGAAATCTCCCATGAAATACAAGTATGCAGGGAAGTATTTAAATGTCTATTTCTGTGTCACACGTTTCATAAAATACGTCAGTGCTTGAGTATAACTGTATCAAATTGCTAAGGGTTAGAATGCCATCAGTAAATGTCAGAACATTATTTGAACTCTCCATTTATAGAACTTGAACCCCATTTTTCTCTATACAGACACCACAGCATTATATCTCTTCAGAAATACCCATGTGAAATTTCCCCTAAACTATAACCTTGGTAAAACAAGACTTAATAAAACTGGGAAATGTATATGAAATGGAAACTGGGTTTTTAACAATATAATTTGAGTTTAAATTCTTGCAAGATAAATCAGCTCATTCAGGTTACACTTCATTTCAGAGAAATGCAAGCATCTCACTTTGTATTATTTAAAGACACTCTCCTCTCTCTTGATGGTTGCTATCAACAGCAGGCTGCCATCTACAGAAATGTTCTCTTCCACTAATTCCAGAATGTTCTGATCCTGGTGAACTTCTTCCAGAGTCATCATCCTTGCTTTCCAAAACCATCTGGGGTGTCATAAAAAGTTAGTGGCTAGAAGCTAATGAAGAAAAGAAAATGTATCAATCCTAGACCTCTTTGTGTGCCTGTAACAGTTCTCAATTCTCCAAGCAGAGTTTCACAGGAGTTTAATGGTATTCAAGAATATAATGAGAAAAGATCTGATCCTTTGTCATAGTTTATCTGGTTCTGAAATTTTGTTATGACACTATTTGTCTGTCATTTAACTGGTTTGCAAAACTGAAGTACTCTACATTGTAGGCAGACAACGAGCACCAAGGATAGAAGAGAAACAGGCTATTTAAATCCTGTGTGATGTGCTTCTTGTACTTAATGGTTTAAAAGATGACACACCCTTAACACTTAAAAAAAATAAACCAGCACTTAGGACTCAGTATAGTTCATAGCTCTGATAGGGTAATAGAGACATGAGGTGGATTTTGTGTTATATAAAATAATACAGTATAATTATCAAATATGGCAACCCATGAAATACGTTTGTCTCTACAAAATAATCTATAAGAAAATAAGTTGGCTTCTGAAACACTGACTGTCTCAAGGGAGTTACTTGTGTGCTTCAAGCTAAGTACACATAATTGACTACCAGCACATGAGTGAAATTTGCTACAGCAAACTCCACTGAAATTTGAATGTCTCTCTGTTACAAGATAACTCAGTTTCAAGAAAAGCCCTAAACAGTGGCACATGAACATTGATGTCACCACCATGTTTTATGTGGTTCATAAAGCACAAGACTTACTATTCTATTGCATACTAAGAAATTCAGAAACAAGTTTGAAATAAAAGCTAGGACAGAATCAGGAAAGTTTGCAGCACTCTGGCTCAGAATTTGCAAAGAGTGAAAGCTCCTGGATTGGACTCTTTCTTCAGATTTCTTGTGATTTTTCCCTCTAGAAAGGGAATGAAATGTTAGTGCAAAACAGTTTGCCTTTTGCAGCGTATTGATACACCGATTTTCTCAAGAAGAGAAGGAAACCTTAGTATGAAGTACACAGTGTCCTGAAAATAGCCTGAAACGCCAACTTAGCAGTTTTGCACTTCAAAAATGTCTTTGACTTTCATAAACAGGCATGATGGTAAAATTGAGGCTGTTAAAAATACATGGTTTACTTTGGTAGTTTATAATTCACAGTAGCATTTAGTGGGTGGAGTTGTAAATTAGTAAGTGGACTGCTGCCACAGCAGAGTAGGCTGCTGCTCTGCAAAGGAGAATCTCTGCTAAGAATAGGAATGTGGTCATAGTGATAATGAACAAGGGCTTGGCCTGCCTGAAACATTGATGGGAGATCTGGAGATGGTTGTTGGATGTGTAACTGCTGCTCTAGAAATTAGATGTTATCAAATATTTCTTTGAAAGGTTGAATTGGTTGAGAAGCACACAAAGCTCAACCAGCAAGATCTGGTTTCAATTTTTAGCAATACCATCAAAAGGAAGAGTAGTATGTGAAATATTTGTTATTGATCAACTGGAATTTTTTACAGCCAACAAAATTCCACGTTTATTCTGCCATAAGAATGAGGGAAGGCTGCAGCAAGGTCTCTATACATAAAAACATCCTTTCCCTATGGCTTTTAAATTAAGCAGATTAATCTGCCATAAAGGTATTACAATATGTTAATCATGTATTTGATCTGTTCTGCCAAGCCCTCAAAACAAAAAAGGCCTGTGTATATCAGTTCCTTCCAACTTCCCTGTTCCTGGAAACAGTATTGTTCTCAAGAAAAGTGGCATTCTCAAGACTCTAGGTTTCTCTGAGTGAGAATGATTTACTTATTACTAGGATGATATTCCTTTGGACTGTTAGTACTTTAACCAAGTGTTGCAAGCCAACAGGATTACATCAAGAATTCTGAGTGAAGGGTGCATATTGATGTGGATAACAGTATAAACCACACTCCACCTTCAAACGTTTGGAAGCTTTATCAGTGAGCGATAGCTGTTATATAATTACTATTCATCTGTAAGTACACAAGACAATTCTGAACTCAAATGCATAGAATCATAGAATGGTAGGCTTGGAAGGGACCTTTAGAGATCATCTAGTCCAACTCCCCTGCAGAAACAGGTCAACCTAGATCAGGTCACACGGGAACATGTCCAGGTGGGTTTTGAAGACCTCCAAGGAAGGAGCCTCCACAACCCCTCTGGGCAGCCTGTGCCACTGCTCTATCACCCTCACAGTGAAATAGTTTTCTCTTATATTTAAATGGAACTTTTTGTGTTCCAACTTCATCCCATTACACCCTGTCCTGTTGCTAGATACAAGTGAAAAAAAATGCATAACAGAACGACTTGTATGACTGCAATAAATTCACGCTTTTAACTGCTTGAAGTCTCCATCAGCAGACATCAACACAGTGCCCTTGCTTCTCTGGCTTTAAGCAACATGCTTAAGCTGTGCCAGACTTAAAATGATCCACAGGAAACTTTTGTTGAAAAAGCAAAACCAAATCTGCATCAAATCATCTACTTCACACCCCACCAACCCTCTCCTACAGGGCCCTGCTTTTATCCCTGTTTGTGCTGGCCCGCTCCAGGCCTCCCAGCACACTACGGGCTGGATGCAGATGTTGAGCTGCTGAACAACTCACCAGCAGAGGAAGACAGGTCACTTTTCCTGCAGGAAAATTACTGACTGTGTGCTTTTGTCACAAAAAGTCTTATCTGTCTCTTCTCTGAGGCAGGATGCTGGACACAATTCTGGCAGAAGGTATTTTGAGCTGCATAATAACAGCCTCTCCTTCAACTTTTCACAAACATCCAAATGCTGATTTCATTCACTGTTAAATAGATAAAAAGACTAGTTAAAAGAAATATTGTGCTAGTAACAGTAAAATAATACAGCTAGCATCACCTCTCTCTGTAATCAGATCACAGAATCATAGAATCACTTTGCTTGGAAAAGACCTTTTTGATCAAGTCCAACCATAAACCTCACACTGCCAAGCCCATCACTAAACTATGTCCCTCAGCACCTGATCTATGTGTGTATTAAATATCTCCAGAGATGGGCAGTCCATTTGAGAATTTAACAACCCTCTCGGTAAAAAAGTTCTTCCTAATCTCCAATCTGGTGCAATTTGAGGCCATTTCATCAAATCCTGTCATTACTTTGGAGAAGAGTCCAATCCCCACCTCTATACAATCTCCTTTCGGGCAGTTGTAGAGAGTGATCATGTCTCCTCTCAGCCTCCTCAGTTAGGTTAGTGATCTAAGACACTCAACTGAGAAGTCATTGGTATGGAGCTAAATGATCACTATGTCTTCTATAAAGATATCCTTCAAGGATGCAGATGTCCAGAGAGAAATTACCAATTTTATGTGTTCTTACTGGAATGACTCTATCTTGCAATAGGATTTATAACAGTTTTTGTGTCATAAATAGGAAACGGATAAAGTTATTTGATCAATCTTAAACTGCTAATAACAAGCTGTTTGACAGACAGGAATAAAGGGAGTAGAGCCCCAAGTAGCCCTAGACTTAAGCTTCTGCTTTAAATTCTCTCTTCCCATACATTAATAAACCTAAAGCCTATAATAATGATCAAGTTTAAATCCTTTCTCAAAGCCAGAAAGAAATGAGGCACTGATGTGTTCGTGTCTCTTTTATCAAAGATAAAGAATTGCAGGAGTAAGGAGCTCAGGTCAGCTCTCCAAGGTCTGCTAATTTCACGACTCTACATGCTTAAAATTTAACATAATTAAAGCTCTGAAATGATGATTGAATATGGGAATGCACTGGTTAGAATGTGAATCTGCCAACTTCAAAGCATTTCATTTTTCATAACTCTGAAATCCTCTCCTATTAACAAAGATGTGCAGCAGTATACACCACACTGACAAGGGGCACCGTACAGATTTACATGCACTGTGATCACTGAATTGAATTTTACAACATAGTTTTGAAAGCAGTGAGCTGGTGACTGAGGGGAAAGCAGAGCCAGTGCCTCACAGCCCAGCTCCTCCTGCCTGCCTGGGCAGCCAAAGCCTTACACAGTACGTGGCGTGCAAGGGCTGGAGAGCACACTTGTGCTCAGCCTAACAGCTCATTAAATCCTGGCTATCTTCTGCATGTGACAGCTAGTCAGTAGCTGGTGTATGCTTTTAAATTGAATCTCCCTGCACCCAGTTATACATGACAGAACAAGTCAACCCAAAAGCAGGGAAATAGCAATCACACTGAAGCCACACCTAGAAAATTGTACAGAAAAAAACCCAAATCTAATTAATTAATTCACCTGAGTAGCAAATACTGAGGGGAAATGGTATCATTGTAAATGGCTTTGATTTAGAAAAAGAACACTAGTACTAGCTTAGCCATGGGCTCTCTTATCTGTCTTGATTCATATTGAGTCAGCTTTTGTGAAACCTGCCACAAAATCCTATCAAACTCCCAAAAAGCCTGCAACACATACAACGTTTAACATTCAACTATGCACCTTAGCAGTCTATGGTAAAAAAGTCATCTTACTAGGAAATCTAAATACATGTTTAAATCCTTATCTCTAAAATCCCTTTAAGATTTTCCTTTGGGAAAGCTTGGCATTGAAAGCATGGTCTAATTTCTAGTGCTTTTTTGAGCAGCAGAGGAGAAACCTTCCTGCTTTCAAAGGGTCCTATGACTGAATGCTACCATCCTGAAAACACAATCACATAAGCAAGTACTGTATAGACCAGTTGCTTTGATAGTTTTTCCTGTATTTGCAGCAGTGAGATGTTTAAACCAAGTCTATTTGAAAGCTGCAACAGTGTATTAGGCGTTGTTGAGGGAAGCGCTAAACCAAAATCTCACTTGAAAAAAGGCTGAGGTGAGACTATCACAATTAAGGGCTTCTAAAATTTTCTAGAGATGAAAACTCCCAGAAATGTAGGCATAATAAATCTATTTCTTCCTAGAAAATTCAGTGTATCTTTGCTATGTGATGCCAATAGTAAAAATAAATTGCTTTAAAGAAAGGTATTAGAATCCCAAAAGAGTCAGTTCTGTATAGCTGTATCCAAGAACTTTGCAATATGACACACAGCTTGCTATGTTGGAAAATGAACTACTTTAGCTGCATTTTACACAGTTACTAAAAATACAAGTATCAATCTAGAGTAAATATTGTTAGAATAATAATTTATTTATTTTAAAAACACCTAAAACACAGCAACTTCTGTCTGTAAGTGAGCTAAAAAAACCCCAAATCCACAAATAATATGATCAGCTAACACCAGTTCAAAAAGGAAAATAATTGATCTTCGTGACTAGTAGCTCTATTTCTACCATGCCAAAAAAACTCAAACCCAAACCACCAACCAAAAAAATAACCAGCAATGAAGAGCCATGGAAACATCACTGTCATGTGCAAAATGTGTCACGGATGCATATTCTCCTGTGATTGAATATGAAGCAAATACAATAAAATCTAGATTAATAGAATGGAAAGTACAGGTTGAGCTGAAAAATAATACAAATTTCTAACTATATAAGTTAAATTCACACAAACTTTAATCTCTCTTGAATTTATTCTGTTTGTAGACATTTAGAGGCAACAAGGAGTTACCTGAAGCTCTGGGCAACTTTAATAATGCCACATCTATGTCTTGCAAATGACACAGGAAGGAAAAAACCACCACTATCAAAAACCATAATTATCTGCATGGTAAAAGATAAGCTGAAATCAAGTTACTGTACATCTTTGTATCCTTTATCAACAAAAACATACTATTTTCCATGGTGACTGTTTAAAAACCAGTCATGGACTGGATTCCACAGTGTATTTCTGGAATCTTTCCTTCACACATGATGACTTTCAAAAAAGTTTTGATATTTTATAAATTGCACAATCAGAAATAAATGAATGCAACAATGGTAACAGGTGTGTGTGTGTAATGGAAAAAATCCTAAGATGCATCAGCCAGATTTGCTACTAGCATGTCATATATAATAAATGATAGGTCTATGTTTGAAAAGTGCACACAAGCAGCTCATTAGCAGATGTCAATATCTGTTAGGATGGACAACCATTTGCCAAAAAAAGAAAAAACATCAACATTCTACACATTATGAATAACTAACAATGAAATGCTGCATTTAAACAAGTACTGTCTGTGCATGAACCAACTTCTGTTTTCAGTAAAAAATCATTTTATTTAAATCTGTATTCTAAATTACATATATTTATCTGAATGTCCTACTTTTAAAAAGAAACACATCAGAGCATGTATCTATAAAAATAATTGGTTTCTCAATCAGAATTGTTTTTTATATTAGTCCTGCATCAGCTGAATATTTACATGTGTTTAACTTGAGGCACAAGTCAGTCATACTCCAGCAAACAGCAGATCTTATACTCAAACATAGACAAATGCTTAGATATCTTCCTCGAGCTGAATCACTCTGAAAGGATATATCAACATATTCAGAGTTCAATCTGTGTGTAAAGTAGTTTCCTACTTACATCTGTAAAATTTTACTGTAGTATACTCCAGATGGTAATGGGATGTAGGGAAAAAAGGCTGGATGGGACAGCCTTGTGGTGGCAACTATTTCATGCAGCGCAGTAGCATGTACTGAATCAGGCACTACACTACAGTGAAGAGAAAGGAACAGAACCTAATGTCTCTAAATTTTTGCCTGTCTTAATAGGATAGATGTTATCTTGGGTAACTAGATTTGTACAGTAATGGAAGTATTATGATTGATATCACATAATAATTGAAATACAAAAGTTACTGTGCAACCAGCCCATGATTGTTCTCTTCCCCCAGGGGAACTGAGGGGTAATCTGTGATAACCTGCATTAACTGTGGACTAAAAGGACATATATAAGATTTTACGGCTCAGGACTTAACACACGATAAATTCACAGACCAATTTACAAGTTTGTGTACATACCCCACAGCTTTTCTAGGGAAAAACTGACATTTCAGTACTCAATCCTGAAAAATGCTAAAGACTTGGAGACAAATCTTGAGAAATGTTTTTTATCATTAAACAAATTAAAGAATTTGACCAAGCATTATTATGTATGAAGCTTTCAAAAACTGCGCATAATTTTGGATGCTCTGGTTCCTGTTCTCTGACTTCTGTAGGCTGTTCTCCAGCTCTTTCAAACATACTTCATGGTGCTTCTCATTCTAAAGATAAAGAGAAAAGCAATGCAATTTAAAAATCAGATGTCTGACATTATTATTTTGATTGATTCATATTTTATTTCTATAAGCCTTATTTACTGGTAAAAGTTCTTAGAGGGTCCAGAAAACAGAAGGCTCCCACAAAGGTTTCAGAATACTGAAGCTTTATTTCAGCTCAGTCAGGACTAAACTGGTTACATTTGAATTGGCTCATAATCTAAAAAAAAGCCTGGGAATAAAAAAAACTAACCTTTTGAATTTTTAACAAGAAAGATTCCTAGAATCTTAAATCTATTATGGACTTAATCTCTCATGTTGAATTTCCATGGAAATACGTGTTCTTGATCTCTGATGCAACATGATTTTTGATGCATATAGTTCCTTGTCTTAAAAAAGACGGTTGGTACCAATGTCACTTGCTCATAGTTCAGTACCTGCTGCACACCACAGATCGTTTGTTATATAAATACTACAGATATTCAGGTATTTCCTTTTATGTGTGTTATGGATTTCAGATTCTAGTTGGTTAAAATCAATTCCATTTTTTAAAAATGTAATGATAGTTGCCAGAGTTAAATCCAGCCTTAGGAAAAATACTCAGGTTAGAACAAGTAACTGAATGAAGTTAACTTCACCGTCCTATTTTGTTTCCAGTTTCACTACAACAACAGGAATAAGGTCATAGCATTATGGAAAATGGTGAATTCTCAGTTATACATAAATGTAGTTGGAATAAAAAGTGCTTCATTTGGAACAATATATATATATATATATATATATGTATCTTTCACATTTATATTTTTAACTGTAACCTTCATGTGGAAACCATTTGAAAATATACCTGTGAGATTTTCTGGCATAAAAGACAAGAACATGTTCTTTATTATCTATTTTACTTTAACATAGTAAGAAACCTCTATTATAAATATTTGAAATAGAACAAAACAATAGCCAACATCTGATTTAAAAATGCTTTTATCTTCAGAATCATATCTCTGATGTCTTATTCAAATTTCAAATCAACTTTGCATGTAGGTTGGTCTGATTTTAAGCTTGAATGCATCAAGTCAGAAATAGAATACTGTTTTTGAAAGCCTAGAAGAGTGACAGTAAATATAGAAGACACTACAAAGGTTTATTTTAAATAACTTTGTAGCTTATTAGCACTGATCATAGAAAAAAGATATAACTGCATCAAAACTTTGATTAAAGCAAATTATTTGCATTCATTAGTCTAGGGAATCCAGCTGTTTGACATTTCATTAATAGAAAATGTATTGAAATTTCATGAGTTAGATAAAACAATAAATGAGATTTCTTTTGCATTTGTTTTCATAGAATATTACCCCTTCAAAATCCCTTCTTATACTGTGGCTTTGCAGAATAGCTAAGTATCAACATATCAAAACCTGGGCATTTAAAGGCTTGACACTTTGAAAAATCATAGCATTTCTTTTGTTATGAACTCCATTTATGTGCAACATCAGTATAAAAGCTGAAAACTTTTCACAAATTCCAGTAAGATCAGATCTATGTAATCAACTCAGGGACAGGGAAAAAACCCAATACTAAGTCATTATGGAACTGTTATGCAATTATTGAAATCCAGATATGCTTACTGAGCATGGTTGTCTGAGAGGGAAATTACAACTTCATCAATAGTTTTTCTTTATTTCTGCCTCACTGGGAAAACTGGATTGAATAAGAAATGCAAACTCAATATTATTCCAGTGATTTAGTTAAGGACAGGGCATTTGATAAGTCTATTAGAAGTGTCACTACACAAAGTACATTGTCAAGTTGAACTAATTTGCTGTCCTCAGTGTGTAACAATTGTATTAGTGGTGTGTAAAAGTAACTTTCACTGTAAACAGTGATGATGTAAGTAATTTAGGCCACAAATGGTACCATTTACTCACATGGTGAAGTAAGCTGAGGAGTCGTTTTTTCTCTGCTTGCCCTTCTCTCACTTCAGTTTCAAGAAGTAGAATTTTTGCCTGAAGGGTTTGCTCTTTACATGACATTTTCTCCAGTTCTTCAGCTATCTATGATAGTAATGACAGAGAAATGGTATATATTTACTTTCCCTTAAAACCTAAACTGAATTATTTTCTTATATCTTAACATTAACAGCTCTATTTCCTATTTTGTCATCTAATATTTCAGTTATTTCCCATGCACAGAAATGAAACAAATCTGGGAAATATTCTGGCTAAATATGAAAGATGTTTCGATCTGGGAAAAAAATTCATACTTTTGGGAAGCAGACACTATTGCAACTTATTTGTAAGTTAAGCTAAACAGTTTTTCAAAACCAAATCAATATCCTCAGATAGTATTGAGAAAATTCAGATAGTTCATTGCAACATAGTTATTCCAAGACAAAAATTACAACTTCATAAATATTTCCTGACTAATGTAAATCGCTGCAATCTAAATTCCTGCATTTTCTCTTATCTTTGATTTACTTTTTGCATCCTTTCAACAAATGATAAATCTCTGGTTAAATCTCTGGATAAATCTCTGTGCAAAACCTTCCTCTAAAATGAGAAGGATTTCAACACCAAAGTTCTTGTGGGCTTCATGTTTTGAAGATTAAGCATTTGGTCAGAAACTTCTTGCCCTGTGTGGGATTTACTATTAGGTGTTTGAAGCATTTTGACTTGTCATTAAAAAAAACCATAATTAAATGTTGGTCCACTGAACTTTGTCATTCATTTCAATAGGATCCAAATTCCACAAAGAAGTTGAACTACATAATCTGTATTTAAACATGCAGAAATTCACAGTAACTTTTTAGTATTGCTCTCTACATGCAAAATACTCTTGTCTCATCTTTTCTTCTCGAGCACATTTGTTTCTAATGTTCTTTCAGAATAGAAAATAGGAAACAAGGTTATCAATACCATCCTTCTTCCTTCTTCCAAAGCAGATTCCAGTTGTCTGGTTAACCCATTATATTCTGCAATTTTCTCTTCAAGCTGCAATTTACTGCACTGAAGAGTCTCATCTTCTTGTTTGAGCTGACAAGCAAGTTCTTCATTTTGAAATTCCAACTTCTCTAACTGCCTTTATGTAAAACAGATGAATGCATTGTCACTCACTACAGAAAATAGTGTAGGAATTAAATGCAGTCAGACTTTTGAAAAACTACCTTTTAAGATCTTCATACTTCTTCTGAATGTTATATTTTTCTTCTTCTAAGGAGTGACTGCCCACAGACGTCAGACTGTCTTCCTCCCATGAAAATGGCAACTTATTTCTTGTTGAAGAGACCTACACACAGGATATTACAAAGTAAAAGCATGCCTAGTAAAATCCAAGCAGACAATTTAACTGTCATTTCAGGTAAACACTACATTCTATTCAAGTAAATATTATCTTGTATTTAAAACAAATAAAATACAGCCATAGTAGCAGACTAAAACTTTGTGTGACTTCAAGACTGAAAATCTGCTACGTAACAAAGTGAAGTTCTAACAAAACCCATTTGCTGCTCATGCAGTCTTGTGTATCAGTTGTCTGAGTCCAACTCCTGGTGAACTTTGCCTCTTAAGCTTCAGATTCCAACAAAAATAAGTTCCCTCACACTACAGTCACAGGAAGCACAAAAATACTACTCCAAATACATAGTTATTATAGAGGAACAGTATAGCATTGGCAAAGAATTTCAGAAAGTAGTGAATATCAAAAGAGACAATTAAGTTAACAAAACAGTTACATCAGTAGCAGAAGCTGAAGAAAGAAAGCAGCCAAACTGTCTTCCTCTGGCCAGCATCCAAACTAACAAACTTTTACAGGTTTTTTTTACATTTCATAACAGTAGTGATGAGATTAATGCTCTTGCTACCATCCATCAATAGCATTTGGCAATAAATACCCACATCAGCAGCCTGCTGACATCATTATTTAAGGGGCAATCTCCATCACTCACTAGACTGCCTCAAACTGTTCCATCCAGTAAGTGGAGCTAATGTGACTGATTTTCTTTCTGTGAATGACAGGCTGTTCAGCTAGCAGACTGGCAGTAGCAGAAACCTTCAAAGTGATGTCTTGGTCCAGCTGAACCCAGAGGAGGGCTTCTGCACGTGATCTGGTTACTTCAAAGAGAGTTTCCTAAATTCTGGTCATAGGACTAAGAGTCAGAATCTGACCAAGGTTTAATGCTGAAATTTAACTGCTTCTCCACATGAGTAGTGATTATATACCCAATCACTTCACAATACTTCAGAGATTTTTCTGCATTTATTCAGGAAAATATGTAGTGAGACTAAAATTGCATACATCATTTTATATATGGACCTCAAAATTAAGTGTTGCATAAAGTACTTTGCTTAGCAAAGTTTATGACCTTATGAGCATTCCTGGAAGGAATATTTAAAATGACACAAACAGGAACAAAATTAGATGCCATAAAGATCATATTAACAAGATATTTAAAACAAAATAAATAGCTTTTTTATTATTATTTTATTTTTATGGCAATATATTTGGAGAGAAGGCATACAGGCACACTAAGCAGCTCACAGGAAAAATTCTGACCATACAACTATTGCAGTATCTGAAAAGAGGCATCTGAAGCCACATTCAATGTTGTTCAAGCGTTATGTGATCAGAAAATAACTTTTCCAATTCTACAACTCAATTATTGAAAAATAAAGTTAGTATGAAAAAAAAGTATCATCCATCTGTGAGGACTAATTCTGTTCTCTACACCAGAACATTGTAGGCAATGCAAAACCTGTCCCTGTCTCAGCTCTGTCACTTAAAAGAATAAATATTTCCATGAACCATGGAACTGAAGAAAGTGACTTTCCTACTAGTTTTGAATTGTTTTCTTATGCTTAAGAACATGCTACCTGTGTTCCAGAATTCAGCTTCATCTGCTGAAAAAATTCAGCTCTGTAGGGATTCTCTGCTTTCAATGCCAGTTAAAACAAATAAAGCAGTCTTACAGTAAGTTTGTTTCCCTGAACAGCTTTCACAACTGTTCTGTTAAGAGATCTAGTTTCAAGTCATCAACAACAAAAATCACACTTTTAAAAATGACATAACAACTCTCAGGTTCTAAAATAGCAGCTCAACTCCTCAGACATTACTCTAGGAACCATTTCTCACCAGTTTGCAAACACGTAGCATCAAAAAAAACCACTGTTATCCAAAAAACAAGTGTTAGTAAAACAGTCAGAGATGTTAAAACAATTTTATACACAGAAAAAGAGCCAGTACCTTGTGAGTTTTAATAATCACAATAATGTAGGAAAGATCAGTGTCCAACAAAATTGTATGTAATCATATTTACTGATGCAAAACTTACCTTTTCTGCTTCTAAACATTTGTTTTCTGTTATTCTTTTGTTTTCATTTAAGACTCTTTCATATCTGGATTTCAATTCTTCTACTGTTGTTTGTAATTTTTGGACCTAGGACAACATTTATTTTTCACATACATTTGCAAGGTAACTTTTCTATATCTAAAACAATGAGCAGTGTGAAACAGAAATCAATGGTTTTTTTCCTTATCAGCACAATCTCAATGGCATTATATGAAGTCATTTATTTTCATTCTCCTACTCAACATAGCACATACAAAAAGGTAATCAGGTAAAGAGCACTCTGCTATCAACATTGTGTTTTCAATAATGAAGAATGAGCTACAGTTGTGCTACAGAGGCAGCCAGTGTGACTCACCCTTCTCTCCTCAGATGACAAGAATCACCAGCAGCTCTCATCTGGAGTCACCACAACTATGAATTAGGGAATTTCATCCCATTCATTGCTTAAGGCTGTCTATTTCCTGGAACTACATCTCTCAAAGTGGGCAACAGCTTTAATTATGACGATGTATCTCACAGATCAGGTACACTGATTGTACTTAGGTTTTGTACCCTTTCTTTTCTCTCATCAGTAATTTTGCAAAGAAACAGCTGAAGATTGTCAGTGACAAATGGTGTCTTTACTACAGCAGAAATACCTACACCTTTAAATTAATGTTCTAAAATTTCTTCTCTGTGAATAAAGCCACAAAAAGAAAAGTCATTGATAAAAAAGACCATTTGAAGTCTGATGTGTATGTTTTGCTGATATTTTCAACATGAAGCTACCTACATAAATAAAACTCCTATAATACTGTTCAATGCAGGTTTACTGTTCTTATGAATGTGGAAATAAAGATATGATGAAGGAGAGGTAAAATATCATCAGAGGGAAAAAACCCATCAGACTTCAATTTCACTTTTTAAACAAAGTTTACTGGGTTGCCAACTTGATTTTTAGGAAGTAAGCAAGCATGTGGTTAACTCTATTGGCTTCAATGATCTTCAACTGGATTTCACACAATCTGGTAAGGATTATGTGTACTAGAAATGTACTGGAGACTATTCTTGGGTATGGTTTGTAATGGCATTCAGTTCTGTCATCCTTAACATTATGGCAGTATTACAATCACGATGACAATAAATCTGTTTTACTATAAATAAGACCTTAATCATTTTATCAAAACTGGTTACAACTTTAAGACCATACTTGAACATTTCAAATATGCTGATCACCTGGGTTTTATATTGTTCAACAATGTTTTCCTGCAGCTTTGCCTTTTCTTGCAGATTTAGCAGCTCATTTTCAACAGAAGCAGTAATGTTACCCAGGGTAGCAAGGGAAGTCTTGATTAAAACATAGAAAATAGAAAAAATTTAAGTGTTACTGAAACAACACAATCTGCAATATAATATTACTAGCAAGTGACCTACAGGCACGTCATGGTTTGACATGAAGTCGTTTCTGGTAAAGATGGCTCCCATAAGAAGTTGCTCAAAGCTCTCTCCAGCTCTGAGCCAGACCCACTCCTGGGGCTGAGCCCATTACACATCTCCACAATCACTTTTTAAGAAGAAGCTGGAATAGGAGGCTTCTTCCTGTTTCTTCTTTTTTCTGTCCCTTCTTCTTTTCCAGCTGCTGGTGGTGCAAGGAGTGGGAAGAGAGAGAGAAGCAACCATCTGGACTCCGAGGTCAGTGAGGGAAGAGAGGAGGAGGTGTGCTGGAGCAGAGACTCCTCTGCAACCTGAGGAGAGAACTGGTGAAGCTGAGATTTCTTTGCATTTCGTTAAAGACCCTGCATCAGGGGCAGTGACTCACTTTGTTAGAGACTCCAAGCCAGGGGCAGTGATTTTTTTCATTAAAGACCCCATGCCAGGGGCAGTGGCTGTGGCTGGAGGAGGCTGTGTCCTGTGGGAGGGACACAATATTCACAGAAGCTGTAACTGTGGAAAGAGCCCACAGCAAATAAGCTCATTAAAATTATGCCCAGAAGAGGCTGTGTCCCAAGGGAAGGACCTTGTATTGGCAGAAGTTGTAACTGTTGGGAAGAACCCACACCAGAGATGTTCACTAAGGACTGTGTCCTGTGTGAGGGACCCTGTATTGGCAGAGGCTGCAGCTGTTGGGAACAACCCACACCAGAGAAGTTTGTTAAGGGCTGTGTCCTGGGGGAGGGTCCCTGTAATCAGAGCAGGGGAAGAATGCCAGGAGTTGTCCTCACCTGAGAAGAGAGAAGTGGCAGAGCACATCTGTGAGAGACTAACCACATCCCCCATTCCCTGCCCTCCTCAAGGAGGTACACATATCAGGAGAAGTGAACTGAGTCCAGGAAGAAAGGAGAGCTGGGGAAGGGAGATCTTAAAGTGCTGGTTGTAATTTTCTCATCATCCTACTCCCTTTTTACTTTTATTCCATTCTGTTTCTTGTAGGCAGTAGAATAAACTTTCCTACTTTCCTCTCTAAGTCCAGTACTGGAGTTGGTTTTGCCCAGAACCATAATTGGCAGTGAGCCCTCCCTGCCCTTGTCTCAATCCACAAGAATCTTGCTTATCTTTTTCCTCCCATTTCACCAGGGCCTCTGTCCTCCTAACAAGGGTGGAGGTGAATGGGGGCACCGAGCAAGAGGCTGCTGTGGTGCTTCTTTGCTAGCAGGGCCAAACCACTATTATTTATCCTGTCAAATATGAAAACACTTTGGAGGATAAATACAATACAAAATGGGTAAACCCCTTAAAAATTGAAACTAATTATTGAGTTAAACTCATTTGTTTAATTTGTCATAAACATAAAATAACAATTGCTAGTTAAGCAATCTCGTAGCTACAGACAGTAAAGAGCATCCTGGTTAAGCAGATAGATAATTAGACATCCTTGTTCCAGCTTCACCATAGATTTCTACTGATAAATTTTCAATGTCTCACTGTCACTTTACTATAAAAAATGGATGGTAACATTTATTCTACAGGTTTTGGATCTCTAGACAATGAATATGGTTGCTTCATTAATGTATCACAAAAGCGGATCCATTCAACAACGATTTATAATGATCTCACCTTTAATTTTTCATTTTCAAGGTAGATCTTTTCATTTTCAGAATTAACAGAATTTAGCTTTCCAAGAATTTCCTCATCTGAGTTTCTTCTCCATTCCTCCTTTCTTATTAGGTCTTCCAAAAGGCTTATGATCTGTCTTGTTAGATAGGAAAGAATTTCCATGTAATATACAGTGCTTTCAAAACCCTCACTGTGCAAATGAAATTGTACCTTAACATACTTCTCCATTGTTCTTATGTTGTTGTTTGCTTTTTTAAAAAGAGAGAATGTATTTAAGCATCTCAAGAAAGCAGTACCTACTGAAATATGAAACTATCCAAGAGTGATCCACTGAGGAAGTGGTCCTAACTCAATTACAAATAAATGCACTACCTAGAACACCCAAGCCTACTTCCAAAACAACTACACATATTGTACAAAATAGAATGATATTGAATGTACAGAGTATAACAGATAATGTCCTACTATGAACATTCCATAGCTAGTTCAGGAATAGTACTTTCCACTATTAAAAGAACAAATTGTGCTATGCCTCATCGTTTGCTTTTTCATGGTAATGAAGTTAAACAATGCCATTTGTTCTGCTCTTTAGTTAGTCATACACTGCCTAGTAGCACAAGTCTTGTTAGAATGGGATATTTCAAGCAACTACTTCTATTTTCAGCTAAAATAAATCCATCAAAGAACAGCTGGAAGCAGAATGAGTACTGGAGGGAAGTATCATAGATGTTTCCCTTTTCTTATTCTTTTCTAGATGCCTCCTCATATTCACTAATCCAGTGGCAGGCTAGACAGATTTCTGGACTGACATCATCCACTTGCATTCCTGTTTAATTTTAAAATATGCTGGAAATATTCCAGAAATGTCATTTTCTGGAACAAAAACAAAAGAGTCAAGCCAATTTAATTTTACCTATTACATATTTGAGCATGAATCAACTTATTTTAAAAATAAACACTGTGCCTCAGACTCAGCATAAAGTCACTGGTAGTTTCCTTTGCTTGTTTTAATTATAGTCCATATATCTACCAACAGAAAAGGTAAAGGATATTTGTCATTGTCTGCCAAAGAAAATGGCATATCATTCATCTAGGTTAAGACTTGACTGTGCAGCTTGAATAAGGTTGGACAATTTTGTGATGCTTTTGCTTACAAAAAGAAACTGTTCAAACACACATCTGAGAGGAACATCTCCCTGTTCTCCAGTGGGGTGAGACATCAGTGGAATTGAAATAATTTTGCCATCATCAGTCTGAAGTAGAAACTAGAAGCCTGAGAACCTTCTTCAATACTGCAGTAGATACAAGGGTTAACACTCAATCTGTTGAATCAGTTACTAAATAAGCGGCTCTGAGGAAGCAGCATAGTAGCTGCTAGCAAATTCAGGCTAATTGGAAGTATGCAGGGGAAAGCATATGTTGCTTATGTGTATGGGGGAATAAAGTTCTTTAAAAAGTTGTGAAATGCAACAGAGAGATGGATAAGAATCTTAAATTTGTTCTAGTTTCCAACTTCTACATTCTAGTCAGAAAATTCAAATAGGGATATATAAACTTGTTTAGATTGTCAGTGCTGAGTATTACACTACTAAATATCAGCACTGTGTGACTACAGAAACAAATAAGTGAAAAAAAGATCGAGAGTTTCACTTACTTCTTAAGATCTTCTGTTTGAATTTCTAGCAGAGCCTTTTCTTCAACCACTCTATCAAGCCAGTTTTTCCAAACATCAGCAGCTGACAGTATCTTGGACAGTCTGACTTCCTAGAGAACACAGGAACTACAAGTTATGTAACAAAAGAATGCCACTGCAGAATGCCATCTAGTTCTACAGATTCTTCTAAAGACAATAGGTATTTAATATCAGATGACTTCATTGGATCTCCCTAATACAAAGCAATCTAAGTACAGACTTACTTCTAAGGCAGAGACACAACTAAACGCTCACACTGTGTATCAACTGCAGAATACAGCAATTGTCTCCAATGCATCTCTGCTACATACAAATTACATAAATTAACACAAAAAAATCTGCCAAAACTTTTTAAGAGTAGAAATTAATAGAAGTTAGGTAAAGCCCCTCAAAGAAGCATTGGTAATTAACCAACACATGTTGTCTTGAAAGTATCAGGTCATCAATGGGCAAAGAAAACAACAGTGTGACTATGAAACATCAAAAGTTCAGGAGTTAACTGTGATCTCTCTGTATTGCTAAGGGTACTTAAAGATCCACTACTGTCTTCTCAAAATATCAAAGAAAACAAAAAGCATTAGCCATCTGCTGGTATACTAACTGGAAAAATCTATGTCTAGTACTGACATATCCAAAATGATAGCAACACATCTAAGAGTACGAAAATATACTCTTCTTATGACACCTAACTAAGGCAATAAAGATCCCAGCACAGTTCTGATCCACCTGGCCTTTTGGAACAGTTACACTCTGCAGGGATATGGAGGGCAAGAATGTAAGCAACAATTTGGATTAAGGAAGTTTCATGCTTGGATTTTGAAGAAGCTCAAAACAAGCTGCTTAGAAACAGAAAGCTAAGATGAGATGTTATATATTGATAAATAAAGGCAGACTTCAAACTCCAATCATGTTGGTATAGTGTACTTCTGAGTGAGTCAGCATATATCCATCCAGGTCCAACAGGAAGATCAGGACAGGTATAACTGAAAGCTGACCAGACTCCTCCTACTTGCTACAGTTTGAAGTGCACAACCTCAGGGCTGAAGACATTCACTAAACTTTAACAAGGCAAAAGCAATGAATCTACCAACAGTTTGCATGTCACTTACACCAACCAATGAGTAAAGAAATGAGAGATACAAACACAGCATTGCCAATCAACTTTTCCCATTTCCCTCAAGTGAAATTCTCCCAATTGTTCCATTTAAACCAATAAAGCATGGCATTGCTCACAGCATAGTCACTCACACGCTCTCTTATTTTGGATGTTAACTTTTCCACAGCCGCTTCAAAGTGTTCAGCTCGTTGTTTCTGGGAACTGATTGCTTTTTTCAGAGAGGTCTTCTTTTGCTCACTTGTTTTCCTTACAGCTGACATCTGTTGCTTGTATTCACCAACTTGAAGCTTCCACTCTGTTATTTTCTTTTCTAGAGTCTGTAGCATAATTTAATATCAACTTTTCAAATTCTATGCCTTACAGACCATTCTGTGACATAACATACTCAGGAGTATCTATTACATTTACAATCTGTTTCCGTAACGTCTTTCTATCTCAAAGCTTGTGGTTGATACAAGGAGATAGTCAAGATATGTACAGCAGTAGGCAAGAGAAAATATGTATTGGGAAACTCATTATACAGACGATCCAGAGAATTGGTAGAGGAGGTGCTGAAGCAGGAGGAGGAGGAAAGACCATCACTGAGTGCTCTTGGAGATGAATGCAGAATTTCAGTGTAGAAGGCACAGTATGGATGTTAAACCATTAAAAAGGAGGAAAAATAAAAGTGATTTCATCATCCCTAGTGACTGATATCTGTAAAGAACACTGCCTTAATGATGCTCTTAATGTGGTAGTAGTCTGTGCTCTGACTGGGGCAGGATATCGCTATAACTGCACAGCAAATCTGAGTGTGAAAGCTGAGACCTTGGGTTTGATTTTTTTAAAGCCAAGAAGCTAGAAAAGGCCAGGGTCTTTTCTTGAATATATATACTACAATATAATCTGTAATTATATGACAATAGATTATTTTCTTGCAAGATCTCTGACTTTTTCCCATGCATGTAATGGCTGCACTCTACTACCAAAACAGAATTGTTTAGTGAATAAACTATTTTTTATGGAAAGTTACTTTTTTTGTTTAACAGATAGCAGAAGCAGAAAATACAAAAAGCAAAAATTAAGTGTTGCCTTGCCCACAGCAGAGGGTTGTTTACGGATAGTCAAAACAGGCTATGATAAAGCTCAAATCACAGCTGTAAATCACACATTGGAAGGACAATAAATAACTGTTCATTTCCTGAGCACTTGATTTTGCAGCCCTTGGGAAGTAAAATACATTTGCATTAAATGCATTTTTTAATGCATTTCATTGTATTATCAAATATGTACAATGCAACTGAGATGAGAACTGGGTTCTACAATTGTTGTTACATAATATTTTCTTTTCCCATCACTATTTCTGGCTAACTCATTCTTTAGCACTCTGATGAAAGGAATGTACAAATATTGTCCCATCCAGGAAACTGACTCCTCTAACCTCATGACTTATCTTTTTCATTTACATATCATTTGTTATTTAAAAATTAATGTAAAAAGAGACCAGATGTTAAAACACTACATGATGACATACAATAAAAGCAACATTGGACTCTGCTCCAAGGAGAATCTCAGATGCAATTATTTTTAAGGTCCTACATCTTATCAAAAACATGACCAAGCTACCAGAGACAACTGCTCTCACAGATAAGTGCAATTTCCATTCATATCACTTATAATTCTTCTGACAAACAACAGCAACATAAGTAGACTAGCAGTGTAAAATCTGTCTCAAGTCACTGATACATATCCTACCTGTAAGAACGATTAATGCATTTGTTTCCTGCATTTGAGTAGGTCTGACTTTTCTACATGAAGTTCCACATGAACAAAGACAAGAATGGCAGGCCACTTACCTAATGTCTATATTGCTGTGCCAGCTTTATTGAAGACATTCTTTGCCAGTTGCTATTAAATATGCACATTATGTATATCAGAGGATATCTGTCAGGATACAGTCTCAAAACTTTTCTATAATTAATATAAAATGTATGTGGTTTTCCAGGTAAAATATGGTCTCAGATACTGGGACTCAGCAAAAGAGGAAAGTACTACTGCAAAATGATTAAAAACTCTAAATACACAGGAAGCCGTTTTCATATAAAGATGCTTATAGGACATTTAATAAACAAAGATGCGACTTGGCAGGAGAGGGAATAGAAGGACCTTTGATAAACAGAGCAAATAAAAAATCTGAGTCTCTGCACAGACTTCTCATTGGTGTAAGTAAACTGTTATCCCCCTTATAACCGCAGGAGGTCACAATCACACTACAAATAAGTGCCTTGGGCATTAGTCGGTGGCTGAGGTAAACTTAAAGTGAGGATTAAGGTAACAAGGGTGATGCTACGCTTTGGCAAGCTTTTGTCCAGGTATTCATGAAATCATCACCGGGATGTAAACTGGGAACTGACTTTTGGAAAAGTAAACAAACAAAACTTTTAAATAAAGACTGAATGAAAGTAAGTTGCATATCAAGTTGCTTTATCTAAGGAAAAGGTTGTTGGAATTCTATAATTATATTATAGGACTTGTTACAGAAAAAGAAGGCATTTTTTTTCCAAAGAAACCAGGAGGTATTTATATAGACACAGACATATACAACTTTTTCTGATACTGAGTTGCTGTAGGTTCTTTAACAACTTCAAATGATACAATTAATAGGGAATGTATGCTACTAATAAAAGTTTGGGAATTGGAAATAAATCATTTTCTAGTCAATGTTTTCTCATTCATGCTTATGTTCTTAACAAGTTTTAAATACTGAAATCTGAGGCCACATACAGCTCCATCATAACCTCTTGCTTGTTTTGTTCTAAAGCCAGTAACTGATGCAAATGCTCTAATTTACCTCCTTTTTCAGATCAGAAAATAGAAATAATTTCACTTATCTTAAACAAAGTGAGATTAAGGATTAGTCTTAAGTGTTTCTCTTTCAGTCACTATTAAGAGGGGTATTGATTCTTTCACAGGCAACAAAAATCGACAGGTGGTGATTTCTTACTCTCATTTTACCACAGAAACTCATCCTGGGGACTCACCTAGCTCTTTCTATTGACTATATGGAGATTGCCTCAGGATGGTAATCTGTCTTCAAGATAACTTAGTTAGGTGAGTGCAAATGCTTCTACCTCTACTTAACTTCATTTCAGCAGAACTTAGTATGCATAAGTTGAGAAGTGAAGAACAACAAAACCCCTTACAATTAAGATACTGTAGTCAGGCAGACTGCAAAACTCAAATGCTAATGACTTTTACTGTTTGGGATTTTTCTTTTACCAAGAGTTTGATTTCAAATTATGCTTTCACATCTGACTTAAACTCTGAACACAATAAGGCTTTGCTACTTTTTTCAAATACAAGTGAAAATGTGTTGACCTGTATTTTCACTTTTAGTTCATCGTTTTCCTCTTGTTTTCTTCGGATCTGACATTGCAGGTGAGCTTGTACTGCCTTTACTGATCTTGACAAGTGTTCTTGTTTCTCTACATTGACCTGAGAAAGAGAAATAAACACAGCTCTATCGGTCTATGGATATAGGCTGTATGATGCTAGTTATATTCTTTCTATTTTGACGTAGTTTCTAGCCAATATTTGAATGTTCTCCAAAGTTGGAAAAGATAAAACACCCTCTATAATTATATTCACAAGCAGTAACTTGTTACTAATGCTTAATAGAAATCACAGATTTGAAAGTTTATATGTATAACTGATGCTCTGTATTTAATTTGACTCTTCAAAGTAGTATGAAGAAGGCCATGAACTCATAAATCCAGGCTAAGCAAAGGCATCTATCTAGCAGGTTGACCAAAATTAAGCCATGCTGATCAGCTCTACCCTGACTAATCAGAGATGAACTGATCTTCATTAAATAGCAAAGACCACCATCTACTATTAGAAATATTGTTACATTTAACTCAAACTCTGATTTTGGGTTATGCATAAAGCATAAGGGAAAAGGCAACTTTCGTCACCAGAACTGAGGTCAGATGATACCATGTAACTTCTTGCAACTTAGTTCCTTTGGCTTGTTAGAAATAAGAAATAATGAAAACAGGGAGAAAAAAAGTGATGTCATCAGTATAGACCAGAAGAGGATTATAATGGGCCAGTGCAAGTGTTCACTATAGATACCTGAAAGAAAGGCAGACTCAGATTCAGTCCCATATTGATGAAAATGCTATTAATTGGCCATAACATAAGAAGGAACAAGGGGATAGCACAGACAATAATTTATTCCTCTAGATACTGGGCACCCCAAACTGTTCAACATTAGATAGATCTCTAGTCAGGCAATGGCATGCTGCATAGATCCCATCAATGCTGAGGTCTGCTGGCACTTATAGACTTTTCTGTTGAGCATTTCTGCTTTCAAGCAAAAGGAGGCTTCTACTAATACATGCTGCTTCACTTCAAGATAAAGACAAGATGTTCTCTTAGTTAAGCAAAGAAAAATTCTTAGAGAAGAATCGTATCTCTCAACAAACCCCAAGGAGTTACAAAAATTGAAGTACACCATTGTATCCTTAAAGGTTTAACTGAGCCTGCTCTGTCTCCTCACTAACAAAGAACCATGCTGCATTGCACACAGTTAAAGTGCACTTCAGGTGTACAAGTATCATAATACATATTGCTAAACTACCTGTAAAGTAATACTGAAACTTTCATAGTACCTTCTCATACAGGACAGACAATTTTTCTCTTGCTATGTAGGTTTTTGCAAAGCCTTTAGTACGGAAAATGAATGAAGTTTTGTCAGCCTTTGATGAGATGAGGTCTGATGTCAGTACTACATTTCTCTATTCGCTGAACTCAAGGAGCCATGGAAACTCATTGAATCATATGTTTAGTTTACTATGTATTACATCATTATAACTATTTTTTTCCAGAACTACTGCAAAGCTGTAAACAAGAAGCCAAAAGCCATTTGTCTAGACATATACCCCTTTCCCAAACCATGATACACTAGTGTTAAGGGTAACCTGTATCCTTAATAGGTTTGGATACAGTCTTGATGGCTTTAAGCCATTTCTGTAGGAAACATCTTTGAGGAATCTCCTTTTTTAAAATAGATCTTTGACATAATTTCTTTTCTCAAATTTTAGAAACAAGAATCTAGTACATTGGGAGAAAACACTCATTCCAACAGAACAGGTCACTCACTTTTTCAAGC
This sequence comes from Colius striatus, assembly GCF_028858725.1. NCBI lineage: Eukaryota > Metazoa > Chordata > Aves > Coliiformes > Coliidae > Colius > Colius striatus. Next base: position 5,001,127 of record NC_084768.1, read on the forward strand.
TGAAGCCTGGATGAAAGTTCTTTAATATGTTTTTCCCTCTCAAGTATTTTTCTCCTGAGATTCTCCATGGGAAAAAAAAAAGCAACAAAGAACCCATTTTAATGTCTGTACAAAACACTGCAACAGCCATGCTCACGAATGAACATTTCAGCTGTAAAACTATTTCATTTTGTGATGATAAACCACAAATACTCCCACTTTGCCACTGCCACTTGTAATTGTGTGATCCTGGTTTTTTTCAGATATGTAGCATAGGAAAAGAGACAGAAAATTTAATTTACTTACAGTATTTTGGGTTTCATTTTCACTTAACTTCTGCATCAAAGTGTCAAAGTTTTCACTGTTTAACTGCAAGAAAGAAGCAGGAAACATTAAAAAAAATCTTCCAATTCCAACTGGTTGAGCATTTTTTCAATGGTTTTGAATTTGGTACATATAATTTGCTACATTTTCAAATTCGGTACATATGCATATAAAATCTCACATATTCACAAGCTACTTAGAGTTGGTTATTTGAACCACAAAGACTCAGTTTACTCTATGAATAGAACTTCATAGCTGAAGAAAACAAACTAGGGCCATTCCATACACTAATTTCTTTCCTTATTTTAACTAAAAGGTCCCTAAATACCATCAATATTTAAGCATTGTTTAAACACACAGTCAAATAGAAAAAGCATTTGTACAACTCATAACATTTTAAAGATTAAGCATTAAAGCCTTTCAGGAACTTCAGTTAGATAGAATGTGAAGATTGAATCAGAAAGCATAGGCTGGGAGATGACAAAAATCAAAGTACATTAACTGTTAACACAAATCCAAGAGAATTTATGTGCCTAGAATATTGACAACTACATTTCTCATTTTTAAATGTCTGACTTTGGCAGTGGGGTAACTTTCCATTAAAAAAAAAATATAGATTGGTGGGACTTTCAGATTGTAAATCCTAAGCACTTGAATTTCACAAGAGAATAAACCCAGTGCCTCAAGGTGGAAACTTTGGCATCAAAAGTTTTACTATAACTCCTTGCAAAGCATCCATCTTATCCTGGCCTGCATGTAATTCCTCAGAATGTTCTGTAATCTTGATCCCATGCTTATCTGTGAAGTCAGTACATAGACCCCAATTCTGTATCCAGGTTTCCATCTCGTCATGCACTAAAAACTCATAAACATTGGATTCAGCAATAGTCCTGTCTTTTCCTGACTGTACTGTGTGAGATTTGCTATCAGAAAAAAAATCCTGTATATAAACAGAGGTGGCATTTTGTGATCCCCACAGTTACTTATCAGCAAATAATTTCCAGAACTGAAAAGGGACTGGAAACCTACATTACTCAAACCATCTTTTCCATTCTCAGGAAATTGTTTTCCCTGCAGTTAATTCTCTATGAACTTTCTCTCTTATGACCAACCAAGTGCCTCATGCTTTAAGCAAGCTAGCACTGTTTATGAAAACCTGACAACCAAGATTATCTCTAAAATTAAGGGGGTTCAGAAGAAACACCTATCTCTCCTAGCTTGCACGAACAAAAGGTTAGCTTCATGACTGCTGAAAGCAAGCTAAGAAAGACAGCAATGACAAATCACATTTAATTTTAAAGGACCTCTACATTCTTTATTTCATCAGGTTTCTGTGTGTCCACAGAACACTACTGTTAAACAGGAATTCACTGTGATCCACCTCATGTTTTAACATACCGTCCACCTCATGTTTTAACATACAGAGCTCACCAAATTCCTTCCAACTTTCTTAGTGAACATGACATTAAAAAAAAATCTTCCCAACACATCTCTTAAAGAAGATGGTAAGACTAAACAACTCGTGTAAGAAATGTATATTTGCATTGGTTCTGTGTTTATGCCTTACATATTTTCTTCCTTGGTGTTCTAGCCTGCCAGATTCTTTGCTTAGACCAGTAATTTCCATATTGTCTGGCTTTTGTAGTTCTATGATAATCCTTTCTGTATGGTTGAACTGGTGAACAGAGTTCACTGCTTCTCCAGGTGGCACATACGTTTTAACCTGAAATAGCATTTGTAATCATGTAAAATTTAATATTGCTCACAGTTAGGATGCTGACCTTGCTAGTTAAAGGATATCAACATGAGTCAGGTATTCTACAGAATCATTTAGGAGACATTTCAAAGATCAGAGAAATCTCTCATTTATGACTTCCAACAAGGGTAAAAGCCTGTGATATCACAGGATGGATCCTCAAAGAGATCATTCACAGAACACAGCTAATCTACAAGGAAAAGGTAAACAGTTTACCTCCACTGAAGGTGGAGGCCGAGTCCTGTTCAGACCCTGCTATTTTGTTTCACAGCAGAGTTCTTCCAATTTGGATGCAGCAATGGCTTTTCTCTTTTCCTGGTTTGGAAAAGCTCCTCACCAGGCAGGGCTGCACAGGAACAGGATGCTGCCCATGTCCCTCACCCCTTCTACACACACCTCTCTGCTCCTTCAGCCCTTGCACAATAGCATGACTGATGACAAGAACAGTTACCTGTTTACTCCACTCAGTGCTTCACTGACTACTCATTATTTTTTCAGAAGTTGATTGTCTTGCCATCTCCACCTATCGGGGCCCATTTCTTCCATTTCAGCCTCTGCCAGACACATTTCCATCAAAAGGATTTGGAAGACTGAGTTTATATTCTTACATCTGCATCTCCTTAGCATAACTGAGAAAATGAGTAACAGAATTTGGGAAGTTCCCAACTGAAAAAAATCACTCCCTCACAGAATCAGAACACGGACTGCTCTGCTTCCAACTGTTGCCAGAAAGCAAACAACTACATATCAAATGTCTAAAGGCTTATACATACATACATATACATATATATATATGTATGTACGTATATGTGTGTCACATTACAGGCTTACATTTCCTGGCAGACTTCAACTTGTGTAACACAGTGCAGGTTTCTACAGCTTTTTCTTAATTATACAATCAAAACTAAGTCCATGAATTTAATTACTTCCAGTGAAAACAGCACCTTGGAAGATTATTGTGTTTCATTTCTGTTAGCTCATTTATGTAAGCAGAAAAGAACAAGCAACTTTCCATAGTTTCAGTATACTATTTTTATGTCCATCTTTTGAAATATCACTTACTTGTCGTCTGTAACTAGGAAGCAGATTTTGAAATACATTTTGAATCTTGTTAACAAAGTAAAGAGAATGAAAAAAAATCAAGCTTAACAGGAACAGAATGAACTTGCCTCAGTAGAATGAGGAGGAAGAACCTTTTCCTCAAGATCAAAGTCCACTAAAGGGGTGGTACAGTTACATACAGGTAAAGATGAGGATGATTGTGATGATGATGACATTTTGTTTTAATGCTGTATAACAAAACAGTATTTGTTAACACATGTTGATGCTCTTTGAACCAGTATCTGAAACATTTTTTATATCTCAGGTAATTCCCACCAGAAAATGAGTGTAACAGACCATGTAACCTTGGTCTCATCACAGATTTAACAGTTGATGCAACTGAAATCTTGCACACATATTTGTAACCTGTAATTATTTATGCTGCACCGAATTAACCCGTTTGATGCACAGAAACCAAAACACTCCATAGCAGAAAGGATGAAGTAAACAGAGGACGGAGCAAAGCCCGTAGCTGCAATTTCCCACGGCCGTGCTGCCCGGCGCCCGGGATGAGGCACAGGGACACAGAGGCACAGGGACGCTGAGGCACAGGGGCGCTGAGGCACAGGGGCGCTGAGGCACAGGGACGCTGAGGCACAGGGACGCAGACCGCCCAGCAGCGGCCGTCACCCCGCGCCCTGCCTCGGGCGCTGCCCCTCTCCTCTCGCCCAGTGCCTGCACCTGGCGGCCCGCGGCTCCTGTCCCGAGGTGTTCCGCAGGGCTCTGCCGCCCTGCAGCCTTGCCGGGGGGCAGTGCCCTCCCTCAGAACCCCGTTCCCTTGGGCTATGTTCCCTTCCAGCACCCCGTCCCGCGGGGCTGTGCCTCCTTCTCGGCTGAACCGCCTGCGCCTGCCGCTCCTCACCGTCGCCGCGGCCGCCCGCCGGGAGCCGTGCCGGGCGCCCAGCGTTGCCGGGAGCCGTGCCGGGCGCCCAGAGTTGCCGGGAGCCTTTCCGGGCAAGCAGCGTTGCCGGGAGCGGTTGCCGAGCGCCCAGCGTTGCCACGACCTGCTCCCCTGGCGGAGGGTGGGAGGCGGCGGCGCGCTCCCCACGCCAGCGCCGGGGCAGCGGCTGCGCCCTGCGGTCGGGGCCGCGGGGGCTCAGTGAGACGGCGGGCATCGGAGGCAGCTGTGCGGACCGGCAACCTCCCCGGGCCGAGAGGAGCGGCATCGACTCTGTCCCCGAAAAAAAGAGACTGATGCGGTTGGGATTCAAAGGCGCTGCAAGAAGTGGCGGTGCCCGTTACATCCCCGTCTCTCTGTGCAGGAGGGATGGTGATCATGCGCACCCAGGGCGTTGTTTGCAGAGCGAAGTGAACAAGAAACTTTGAGACCTCCGGAGATCTTTGGATCCTCATGTTTTCCTTCTGGGCATTTCAGTTAATGCATTTTTTTCTGATCTTAAACAATAAGTATTCCTGTAACCTGGATGTAAGTGAAGCTTCCCCCCCCCACCCCCCCCCCCCCCAAGCATTGTCAAACGTTGTAGAAAATCCACATTTATAAAACAAACAAACAAACACGTTCTGAGGAAACTTACAGCAGTTACTTTTGCATCACATCACATGAGAAGGTACTAACAGCACTTCAAATGACACTTTATCGAATAACCGAAACACTGCCACAGGCATGTGAAAAGAACATGTAATGAAGTGTGGAAAGCAGAATGATTATGTGATATCATATGTGCAGACACACGTGTACCTGTATGTACATAGCTACCTGTAATCATGCATAGTTACAATTTGCACCTAAGTTTTGTTTATAAAATATCATGCTGACAGAAATGTTCGTATGCTAAGTTAATATTGGTGTTGGCAACTTACATTAAAAAAAAATCTGGGCAGAAATAATCAAAATCAATATAGAACATATGCAGATTTTGTCCTTGGATGTGCCTAATGTTTTGCTCCCTATAGAACCTGTACCCTTGAATTGTGAATTCATAGAATCATAGAATCACAGAATGGTAGGGGTTGGAAGGGACCTTTAGAGATCATCCAGTCCAACCCCCCTGCAGAAGCAGGGTCACCTAGATCAGGTCGCACAGGAACATGTCCAGGCGGGTCTTGAAGCCCTCCAAGGAAGGAGCCTCCACAGCCCCTCTGGGCAGCCTGTGCCAGGGCTCTCTCACTCAAACACTGAAACAGTTTTTTCTTATGTTTAAGTGGAACTTTTTGTGTTCCAGCTTCATCCCATCACCCCTTGTCCTGTTGCTAGCTACAATAGAAAAAAGGGATGTCCCAAGCTCCTGACACCCACTCTTTAGATATTTATAAATGTTAATAAGATCCCCCCTCAGTCTCCTGTTCTCCAGACTAAACAGCCCCAGGTCCCGCAGCCTTTCCTCCTATGAAAGATGTTCTATACCCTTGATCATCTTGGTGGCCCTGCACTGGACTCTCTCCAGCACTTCCCTGTCCCTCTTGAGCCCAGAACTGGACACAATGGAATTAACCATCTCCATCAGACATTTGCTTTGGCACTACCAAGGCTGTGGCTTTGGCATCTCATAGTCAGGCAGAATTCTTAATTTTAGCTTCCCAGAACTTGCTACACAATTTATTTTTAAAAGGAAGCCATAAATTGTTGCAATTATCTAAAAATGCATTGATTGCATATATAATAAAGCAACCACTATCCATTGGTAAGGACTAATTAGTATGATAATTAGCATTGCACTCTGTGCCTCATAAACAAAGGATGAATTACAAGTTTCAGTTCTCAGCATCCTAATGACTGTGGCACAGTCCACAGAGTGGAAAATAATTGAAGGAAATATGACACACAGTTCCACGATGACATAATTACAAGCCTTAATAAGAAAGGTTTTCTGGAGAGAGGCTTTGTAGATACCACAGGAACTCAGCTGAGTGTTTGTCACAGCTTATGACTTTATCTGCTCTAAATGTATAACTACCTTTCATTCCTGTCTCAGAAATTCAAGACTCCAATGCCCTTCTTTGTTCATTGTTTGATTTTGGCAGTAGCTTGCTATCACCAAACTCACAAAGGCAGCAGATGACTTTGCAGGAGCACTAGATCATCTTCACTGTACAAAGAGCATCACCAGGTATTTCTGCACCCACTTAAGTTGTGGAAGGACTATAAGGAAGCTCCAAAGTTGAGAGAAGTAGCAGGGAGGGCTTTCTCCTGAACAGCATTTTACATGACAGCAGGTCCTTGTGTCCTTCATTTGGAGAGTGCAGGTTCAATGCTGGTCTTCTCAGATTTTGGCCAAGGACATCTGGAAACATCTTATCCCAGATGCAGATTATAGCAGCTACAGCAATGCAAAACTTCCCTTATTATGTGTATTGACCAGCCTGGATCAGAGTTCCTAGTGCTAGTCATTCACCATAAATCCAATTGTGCTAGTGCCACGACTAAATTCCATGCGAGTCACTTCCAGCCCCTTCAGACATCTCAGCTGTTTGCAGAAAACTTTTTAGATCTTCAAAGACAGCAAAAATAACTTTAAATTATTTCTCTTTTACTACACAATCCTTAAATCCACTTGCATTCATTCTTTGATCTAGACTTTCTCCCTGTGCAGTACAACCCAGGGGGTGAGTATGAGCTCTGTTTGTTCCCTTTTCTTAGGATGTGCATCTCTTGCAACACTGCTTGCTCTAGTTCCTAAATTGCTACAGCCCCTTCCTTACACTGAAAAATGGCCAGAGAGCAGAGTGAGATATAAGAACTAGGGAAGGTACCACAGTCTGTTCAAAGCTTGGGAAATGAGCTGCAAAAGTTGAGTGAAAGGACAAGAGGTGAGGTCACAGAGTGGAGTTCCAAGCAGTGGCCTGTGGCAGGTCCATGTTGGAGCTGGCTGGGGCTAGCTCTGACAGAAGAAGCTTCTAGCAACTTCTCACCACTGGTAGCTCCATCTGCCACCAAAACCTTCCCCCTCAAATCCAATACAGTTAGTTAGCCTTGCTTCTCCACGTGCCACTTTTCACTTGTAGCTATCAGAGGCTGAGCAAATGATAAGAGACACGTCTGAGGTTTGCCTTCTGATCTATCTGAAGCAGAGGTAGGTGCTCACTACCAAACCCTCTAATTTGCAAGTGCCAATTCAGTCATCTTCTGCTGTCCCTCAGATGCCTGACGTTCTCTACACACATAGTGGCAGCTCCTTCTTGGAAACATGGTAATGACCTGTACACCCCTCAACATGAAGTGGTGAAAAAATGGGAAAATACATCAATTTTGCACCTAACTGCCTGGTAAATGATTGTTTGATAGACACCTAAGGCTCACAGGGTAAATTCTCTAAACCATTTTACCAGTTTGCCCTCAGCTGTCTACAACAACAGACTGAAGAACAAGAAGACTGGAGAATATAGACCAGTTGTTTAACACTTTCCTGTATGCTTCCCACACATTTTAGTAGCATGTGCTGTGGTGTAAGACCTGTGTTAGATGTAGAAACATAACCTTTTGTTCCTAATCCCTTAGTACTGTGTAATGGAAAATGAAGTGTTGGCTTGTTGAGGATAGTTCCCCTTACAATGTCAAATATTAAATTACAGTTTGATGCTTGGTTTATTCTCATGGAACTGTATATTACAAAGCATCATTGTTTTATCATACATTTCTAGAGACACAATTCAAGTTCAAACACATAATAGTAAAATAAGCCAATTTTAAAAGATGTGAAAGCTAAGAGTTTTAAAGGATATTACTTCAAGTTAGTCACATTTAGTCACAGAAGTGAATTACCTAAGGTCAAGTGTTGCTGGAAGGTGTGCAGTCTGATCTAGGTGAACCTGCCTTACCAGGACGTTGGACTAGATGATTTCTAGAGGTCCCTTCCAGCCCTGACCATTCTGTGATTCTTTGAGTTACAATTCAGAAAGTCCAATGGCTGACTACATTTACCATATATTTGCCCTCCTGTTCTCCCTGAAGGCAGAATCTGTGTTCATGTGTGGGCCCACCTTTCATGGGATGTTTGATATAAATGACAGTGATAGACATTTCTGTGAGACTGGGCAGAATCAGATTAAAGTTACAAGGTAATTCAGCAATTTCTTTCTTTTACAAGCCCTTTGTGGCAGGCTTTAGAAACCTGGCTGATCTTTTTCTATAAACTTTTGAGGTATTCCTTTTTCTTATCATCCTTATTTTATCCCTCATTAAATATCTTTCCTATTTTATGGTTAGATTATGTGATTTTCTCTGTATTCATCTTTACATGTTTCTGTGGTTGATGGCTCGACAGTGTTGATGAGCATTACTTTTTTTATGAACTCACCCTGGAGACTTCATCACTTCTGTCTGTGCTCTGCCACCAGAGAGGAAATGATGCTCCTCCTTCCCCTTCTCACAGTGTTTATCTAAGCTTTTCCTCCTTTTCTCACCTCTCCCTTCTCTGGCTACGCTGCAGCTTCGGGGCTTTCCTATTACACTTCTGGGTCTTTCTTGCTTCAAACTGTCTTTTTCCATCTTTGCTACCTCTGCACAACTTTACCACAGGGTCTCACTACTGCAGAAGTGCCTGGCTCTCTATCTGCTTTTCCTCTCTGTCCACATGACCAAGGGACTCTAAGAAACAAAGCTTTTTATACAGCATAGTTGACCTGCAACTCACTGCCCAAATGTCTGTTCAAATGATAAGCCAGGAAGCCATTTCACAAGCATTTTCCAGGGTACAGCAGAATTTGGAAGTGGCAACTACTTAGTTAATGACTACTTCTGCAATTGTAAACTTTAAATCTGTAGCTGTAATATTTTTACTCAGGCAATGGACCAAAGTGATAGAGAACTAAATAAATCAATTACTATTCTTTGTGCCACTTTGCAACATACACTCATATCTTTTTACAAGCATAACTGGTTTGTGTGGGCAGACTGCAGATTACACTCCAAGCACTGCTAATGTCAGCATTGTATTCAGACAGGGTTTATAAGTGGAAGTGTATACTGTTTAATCTTTAGATGTTCCTCTGATCTTATTGGCATCTGTATCTGCAAAAAAAATTTCCTGCACTGAAGACAATTGTGTCATTAAGAAGTTGACATGGATTTTTAAGGGAAGATCCTATCAAATAATTTATCAAGGAATTAGAATAAAATATCTAGTTGCTTCTGGACAAATTTCTTCAAGTACAAAGTGAGAAAGGAGGAGGAGGGAAAGGACAGCCACACAGAGTATTGTGGCTTGCTTGACAGTTCCCACTCAAGAAAATCACATTTTATTCATCTAAACGCAAACAATGCATTTGGGAAAACACTTAAAAGGGGAGATTTTACCAAATAACAAGTATTGTGCACAGAATTTATCAACATTTTACTTTCTCACTGATCTAATCTTGCTTTTTCTATTGTTTCTATTCCATGTTACATAATCACTGCATTGTTTAGGCTTTTTTTCCAGGAAATTCCAGTTGTGTTTTTACAATTTTCACTCTTTTCTAAAATGAGCAGAGCACAGATCCCCTGAAGAGGCATAAAGAAATTAAGTTGGTTATTTTTAGGTCACAATAAAATATCAAGTATTTCCTCCTCAAATTAAGACATAATTAAATGTAGCCAATGTACGTGATGTAACTACTTGCATAGAACATCAGTGTCTTGTTGCAAACTGTTACACCTCCTTTCAACATAGAGCTGGTGTTAGGAGCAGGTGTGAATCCCTCAGGGACAGGGCACAACACTCGATGTGTGAAAGCTTTGGCTTTATGGACAGTGTAGTGTTACCACGGTGGGAGCCCCAGGACAGTAACACTAATTGAAACAAGGTCCCGATGCAGCAGAGCCCTGCTCAGGAGTAAAGCTCATGGATAAGCATTGCAGGGGTGGATAATCAAACTTGTGCTGATTAATATATCATACATATGCAATGTCCTGTTTGGCTCATTAGTGAAGTCACTGATGTAATGAAGGTCCTGCTGCCCAAATGCAGAGATCTGCAGCTGGCTGTCACATTAGTGGCTGTGAAATGGCAAGGAAGTGAACAAACCCAGGTTATTGTGGCAGTGAGATAAAACACGGTTGGGACTCTACGTACTGGGATGGGAAGAAGTAAACTATCCCAGGCTGAAGTAATGAGAAGATAAGATGTGCTTGGGAGTCTAAATACTCGGATGAGGGTGGTGCACTACCCCGTGTTACCATAGTGAAGTCTTCTCTCGCCTTACAGGCAGATATATAAATAAGACTGATGAGCAATCACTTTTCTAACCAAGAATCTTGCAAAGGGGGATCAGTAATGGCAGTGATTAGGAGTTCGGTATTTTTGCTGTCTTTTCAGCTCCTGTATGTGGCAAAAGGATCTATGGTATGGCTAAATAAGAATGGCTATGAGGATTTGGTTGTTGCAATTAATCCCCAGGTGCCAGAAGATGCCAACATAATTCTAAACACAATGGTAAGAACATTTGCATTTGCATGTGTTGTTTCTCAGCAGTTGCAACTTGACTTTTCTGCATGGAAAATAGCATGAATCAGGTGCAGCTCTCATTCTTGTCAGTATTTTTTTCTTGTTGTTTTGAATTAATCATGGATTAATCCCATGGTTACTAAATTAGTAATTTCTAATTTGTCTTGCAATCTGTTGTCACTCCAAAGAGCACTAATTCCCTCTGATAATGCTGTAATATCTTTGTTGGGAGACAAATTGAATCTTTCAAGTACCTTTCCAAATTATGTTTACATGAAAAGATGTCCTATGAACATTTGTTTAATAGCCATTGATTATACTACTGTTTGTCATTAGCTAGTATGGCTCCTAATATTACTCTAAAAACTATAAATGAAAAAAAAGTTTTGGTTTTATGGCATTGCTGGGCTTAACTTTTACTCCAATTCATGTAAATGCTTCCAGGGATAAATGTCCCTAGAAAAAGGATGCTGGCTCTTAACGCAAATAAATTGTTTCCTACAAAGTCAAATCATTTTAGTAAAAACCTGCTGGACAGGACACTTCTGACAAATGTCCAGGTCCTGCAGTATGTCTCATACTCAGGATTAGCACTCATTCTCACTCTCAGTCCTGGCAAACTGAATCACTTCATGAAATCTCTTTTAGCTGAAGTTTGTGTGCATGTAACACGGATATTTGATTCCAAAGCTTTTGTCACAGCTTGATTCTTAGTTTCTAACAAGCCTATGTGACTAGAGTTTTGTTCCCTCCTTCCTGTTTGGGGTTTCTTTTTAACACTTAGCTGTTAATGGAGAGAAAAATAAACAAATGGAACACTTTTTTCTGATGCCTCTACTTCAAGAGAAGTGGTTTAAAAGCAAGAGAAAAAGAAAGTAATGGGAGCATGTAGCAGCCGTAATACAAAAATGAAGAAATGCAAAACAGCAAATTTGATAGAAAAATTATTACATCAGTCAGACGAATGAAATGCAGGTTCAGTGTTGAATCTTGACCTTACTTGCAGTCAGGTCAGTGTAAATTTAAGTATGAAATCCTTGTATTTCCTCTCATATGAAGGCTGTAGTGTGAATTTTATCTTAAGGTCTGATTAAGAGAACTGGTGAAAGACTTAGAATTATAGCTGCTTTGCCTATTTTTTCTGACCAAAGATTATAATACTCAGTTTTGTGTTATATTCTTAGTTCTACTTTATTGTACTGCTATTTCTTGACAAGGCTGAATGATTCTTTGTACATAGAGTCAATTGTTTAGTATTCATATTTTTCTTTCATTCCTTAGAACATGATTAAAAATGCTTCTAACTACCTGTTTGAAACGACAAAACATCGTTTTTTCTTCAAGTCTGTGAAAATTATAGTTCCTAAAACATGGAAGAAAAATACCAGCTATTCAAGATTAAAAACAGAATCCTATGATAAGGTATGATTTAGAGAACTCATGGTTAGAAGAACAAGGAAAAGCTAGACTGATAAGGCTTACATTACAAATCACAGCAAAATCTAGGACTAATCCTGAAGTTCTTAATCAAAAGTACTGAGAGTGTTTGTAGGATAAAGAAAAAATGCAGGAGTGAATCTATTCAACAAGAATCACCTACCTTTTCTCTACACGTTGTGTATGACTTGGTCTTATTTTTTCAGGCAGATGTCATTATAGCAGATCATTATATGAAACAAGTAGATGATCCTTATACCTTACAGTATGGAGGATGTAAGGAGAAAGGACGGTACATCCATTTCACACCTCGCTTCTTGTTAAATGACAATTTAACTCATGTTTATGGAGAAAAAGGTAATACTATTTAATTGCTTGGTTTATTATTTGTATGACTACAAGATTTTTCCAAGTGATTAATGGATTTGTGTACTTTAATTTGCTTGCTAAAATGAAAACAACTCTGAGATATATTTTTCAGGAGTTGTAAATAACTGTGAAATGTCTGAAGTTAAATCTGCAAACATGGAATGCAGAAGCTGCACTTCCCTTATTCCTCTGCACTTCCTTTATGACCACTTACCAAAAGAACTATCCAGCATCAATGTGTCTGATTTTGCACTATATTAAGTAAAAAAAATGTAAGATTTCCTGCTTTTTGGGACAGAAACCACACAGAACCTAAGCTTCATAAAGAAATTTTTGTCAACTTGAAAGAAGGCCTCTAGAACAGTTCCTACATTTCTGAGTCAAATGTGAATAAAAATTCTAGTCCTGGTTGCTGAACTGATGCCTCCCTAGTTTTACCTCATGGAAAAAAGTATTATCCCAATTGCTTAACTATTTCATAATCTTCCTGTATTACCTTGGCTAAGAATTATTTTAATTTTTCTAATGTCTAAGGAAGACATAGAGGAGCTTTAAACAGTTGTACTTAGAATGTGCACATGCTATTCTTTTCCAACAGGTCGAGTTTTTGTCCACGAATGGGCTCACTATCGGTGGGGGGTGTTCGATGAATACAGTAGTGAGAAGCCTTTTTACGTGTCTAGAAACTCTAAAGAAGCAAGTGTTGAAGCAACAAGGTATCATTTTTTTTATATTTCTGCTAACTACACAGGTTTAAAATGCCAATAACGTTTTCAGTATTCTCATTGTTTGTGCTGAGTTTGTATGCCATAGAGTGGCCATGACCTGTTTGTATAAATATGCTTAGTCAGTAGCATCTATTGCCTGCTCTGCGCTTCAGAAAACCACAGCTGCCTTTGGTCCTGTTTTGTAAGAGGCTTAGGAGATTAGGCTGGAGAACCTTTTGCTCTGTGGGTAACTGCAGGCCTCAGCCACTATTTGTTTCATACCTGTTTAACACAATTTTATTGAACATCAGTTATCAATAACACTGAAATTGCCTTAAAGAGTTTCTACAAAGAGGGACAATAACTGAATGGATGTAGAGAGTTCAGGATTGCCTTTTTTCCTATCTCAGACATATCAATACTCTTTGTATTGCAAATACTAGCAGGATGTCTTTCCTGCATAGCCTGTAATTATCACAAATCACAAAAGACCACAAATGTTTTGTGATTTTAACTGATTAGTATGAGGACCCTGCCAGGCAGAGAAATGGACTACCTATGTACTTGTGCAGTGTCTAGTACAGTGCTGTGTCAACAGTAATTTGGCTTTGGGCAGCCAAAATTCAGATAAATAACCAGTTACAGAGCATATGTGTGTTCTTAACCAGCCCTGCCTATCTTCTCTTTCCTTAGCTGTCCAGTTGGTGTGAGTGGTATACCTGTTTCCCAAGACTGCAGCGAAGACAAGTGTGTGCTACAAAGCTGTGGATATGATGGTCAGCTATATAAAAAAGGATGTATATTTATTCCAGATATACAACAAAATATCTCATCTTCTGTAATGAATTTGCAATACATACCTTCTGTAAGTATTACTGTGCCTTTCTGGACATTAACGTTTGAGGTCCAGTCAATTATTTCTGCTGGAGAGAATGATCAGTCAGGTGTTTTTTTAATTTATCTTTCAAAGAATGTGGATGATACTATCACTTCTATTAAAATCTGTTCAAAAGGGAAGACAAAGGAGCTACTAGAAATGATTTGACAGCTGTTTCCTATCAACAAGGGTGAGTTGTACCGCAGTGTCTACATGCTTCTTGCTCCATACTAGGAGAATCAGATCAACCAGCATAAATGAAGCATTCTTTCCAAATGCCTTGTCCATAAAATAACTGTAAGTTTTGATCACTTTTTATGCAAACTGGCACCTGAACTGTGTTACCTGGTTAGCTCTATTACATTCCATTGCAGAGCAATCTGGTGTCCATCTATCCTTAACACAGAAGCCCCAGCTCACCTTGTCTTGAAAGAAGCCAAGAAAACCAAGGCCTCCTTATGTCAGCTCTAATGTTCCAGTGTCTGTGAGAGGGTGCTGAGATGGTGGTTAGCAGGACAGACAGACTGCTTACAGGCTAGATCTCTGTGGAATGAGACCACAATTCTTCCAGCTATTGACATTAATTCTTTGGGCAAGCTCTTTCCAAGAACTTCACAGGTGTACTGGGTCTGGCTAGGATACAGTTAATTTGCTTCCTAATGGATCATATGATGCTGTAGTTTAGATTTTTGACCAAAACAGTACCAGTAACATACAAATGTTTAACTTTAGCTGAACAGTGTCAAGGCCTTCTCTGTTTCTTGCTCTAGTGAACAGTGCAGTAGGCTGGAAGGGGACACAACCAGGCAGATGGCCCAAACTAACCTAAGAGACATTCTACATCATATAACATCCTTAGTAATAAAGGAAAAAGAGGGGTTTTCAGGAGGGTAAGCCATCTTATGCTCAGCATCAGCCTACCCACATGAAGTGGTGAAGGATTGCCTTTGCATTACTCACTTTATGTCTTCTCTCTTCTTTCACTTATCCTTCACTTTTTTCTTTCTTTTTTTTTTTTGCTTTGTTTTGTTTTATCTTGACCCTAAAGTGTTTTTTTGCTTTTACTCCTTTTCTCTTCCCCTGTTCTACTGTGGAGGTGGAGGAAGTGTAGTGCTTATCTGCCCACCAGCAATGGCTCATGGTCTTCTCTCAGCAGTATGACATGCACATCCTGAAACATCCTAAATATTATCTCCCGCTTCTCTCAAAGTCTTGACTTTGTATCTTTTGCATGTTTCCTTATTCCATTCACGGGAACAGTTAGGCTATCAGCTTAACCCAATAAGTTGGTCAAATATTCAGGCTGCTAACTTGTGCTGATCTCCATGCTGTTCAGCTGTGGTATTTACATTAGCGAGCTTGAATCTGGTAGGACCTCCATGAATCTGTTGCTCCAAGGATCTCAGTATTCACAAACTGAAAGCTGTGTTTGTACATGTCACAACATGCTTGTGCTTATTTAAAATCAGATAAATTCCTTCAGAGCACTTTCTTCTCTCTTCTAAGATACCGGCTGGCCATGCACCGTGTCTCAGAGGACCTTTGGACAGAACTTTACTTCCATTTGTCTTTTCCCCCACCATAAACTTCATATTTTCTGAGATGTTTCCTTATGCTTATAATATTTGGTTCAGAATTCTTCTCAGCTTCAATCTGACTTTTTAGGTGGTTGAATTCTGTGATAAAAACAGTCACAATAGTGAGGCTCCAAATATGCAGAATAAGATGTGCAACCATAAAAGCACGTGGGAAGTAATAATGGAATCTGATGACTTTCGGAACTCGGCTGTGCTAAATGCTTCTGCACCACCCTTTGAGACTACCTTCATGCTACTGCAGGCCCAAGACAGATCAGTTGCTTTTGTACTGGATGTTTCTGGGAGCATGTTAATGGTAAGAATAAGCATCTTATAAGCAATTTTTAACCAAAAAAAAAAAAGGTAAGAAACAGGAAAGGTTACTAAAAAAAAAGTAATCAGTCAAATCTGTCATTAACTTGATTATTTTAAGGGGAAAAAAAAAGGATTACTCTTGTTCTCCTTGCTAATTTTAATTAGGAATTTCCTACAAGATATCACTTTAAAATATTGACCTATAGGCCAGACTTAGTCTTTTTTTCTTTGGATGGTCATACCTTAAGCCAAAATATACATGAAGAATCATAAAGCAGTATATGCTCCACCTCTTCAGTTAAGGCTTAATATTGTGGGATTCTGCCATAGTGCTCCATGAACACATCTATCTCCAGACATGCCATTCAAGTCCATACGTGTTCTTGAGATTATCTTCAGCAAAGATCTGCCATTGTAATAAAAGATATTATTTTTGTGATACAGATGTCTACCAATCATGGTAGATTTTATTAAATGAATTAGCAAATAATAATGTAGTACTAAAAACTAAGGTAATTATGAAATAAATAGTGCAAGGATAGTTCCAGAGAGAGAAATGATTTCAAATACAACTTCTTTTTTTCAGTAATCCCTTCAAATACTTGCATTTAAAATACCCATCCTTTTACTTTAATATTAATTATATGTTCAAAACATAAATATAGAAAAATAATATAAATACACAAATATAAACCTACTCTTCAAGCATTTTAGGTCTTGTTGTAGTGGTGTAAGCAATATTCATTCAAAGATGTAGAGAATCTAGGTAATGCACATGCAGAGACATACACAGGCAACATAGTACAACCAACACAGTTGACTCAAAACCACCCTTCCCTTGCTAGCCTCTTCCTTATATGCTGCCTCTGCCCATCTGATCACCCAGGGCCCAATTGCTTACCTTGCAGCAGCTGTTTCTGATAATTGGAAGTAGCTTGCCAGCTACATTAACTTGTCCCTACCATCTTTATTCAAGCTGGCTGGTCCAAGCCATATTTGTGCCTACAAGGTATTGTCCTTTTGCATTGCCATTGCACTACCAGAAAACAAAAGGGACAAAAATCTTGATTAGGAATGAAGTCATAACATCACAAGATGGACTTTGCTTGTTGACATCTTTCCTGGAAGCTGCAGTTTGGTGCACACTCACAATACTAGAACATGGTATATATCTCCTCTCTTCTATAACTCAGCATACATTTGAGTTGCCTTATGGTAGATAGCTTTTAACTTTTAATTACAATCTGATCAACATCAATAATTCCTACATTTTGTTCTGGTCATAGCTTTTCAGAAGAGTTTGCATCCTAAGAATATTGTTTTTATTCACATACAGTACAATCGCCTCAACAGTCTCCAGACAGCTGCTGCAAACTTTCTTCTCCATATTATTGAAATTGGTTCCTGGGTTGGAATTGTCACATTTGACTCCAAAGCATCTGAAAAAGCTCCTTTGCAACAAATAACCAACGATGCAGCACGGAATAAACTTTGTCAAAGTTTACCTACATTTGCTAGTGGACTAACCAATATCTGTGCAGGCATACGTAAAGGATTTAAGGTAAAGTACAACATGGAAGTATCTCTTGGAATTTATGAAAAATGCAGAAAAAGGAAGATACTTGAACAGTGAACTTCCTATGCAATGGTAGAGTTAAGAAAGATGATATGATTCTTGAATGTAACAGAAGAAAAGTGAGTATAGTGACTATTTGGCATAAGTATTCTATGGTATTAGGAAAGAATATTACCAGAGAAGAGGCCAGATGTGATGTCTATGCTTCAAAAAGGATATTGAAAAATAAGATCAAAATCCAAAATGACCTACAACAATTATACACATTTTTTAAATAATTCCCACAGTTCTAGCCCCTAAATTGTGAAATCACATGCCAGTCATGAAATTTGGAAACAGTCATGGATATATGCTGTTTATTTCTGTGTTTTACTTGGGCTGTCAGTCTGAAGTACCAGAAGATGTCACTCAATTCAGATGCAGAACTGAAAATCGTGAGCAACATGTAGGAAAATGGAAGAAAGAGATAAATTTTGCAGAGAAATGTGGGACTGCTGAGGTAGCCTAGAGTCCAGAGTGGAAAGGCAGCTCAGGACAGATGGATATCAGGAGGAAGACTGGCAACCAGATTAGGATGGGACAGCCAGGACAGAGGCTTTCCCCTTGCTTGCCCCCTACTCCTTCCTCCCCACCTTCAGTTACCTGAGTCCACTCTAGACAAAGTCTGCCCTTCTCTACTCCTGAAACTTTGATCAGAGAATAAAGATTAGTTACACACAGTGTATATAAGCAGTTTTTGAACATCCAGTCCCAGAGTCAGGACAGCCTATACATGAAGAATACTTTTGACAGCTTCTACTTGGGACAGATTCCTTCCCTAGGAAAATATGCATTAAAAATTCATTATTCATAATTGAACACTTACTAAATCTAAGCAATTAGACCTTGCAATATCAGTTGCAATTGCTAATATTGTTGTATTTTAGTGTTAAATAAAAGTATGAAAGTTCAAAACTTATTAAATGATAAATTTGTCTTATATTTGAAGTTAACAGCCCTAAAAACATACATTGACTGTGTTCTGGGATAAACTAATATTGAAAAATTATTCTGCTGCTTATACCATAAATTCTTTTCTTGATACAGTTAATCACAGATAAAATGAATACTACATATGGGGCAGAAATTGTGTTACTGACAGATGGAGAGGACCCACATATGCACATGTGCTTTGATTTGGTGGAAAAAAGTGGGGCAAAAATTCACACCATTGCGCTGGGGCCATCAGCAGACACAAAATTAGAAGAATTTTCAAGAAAAACAGGTAAATATTCTAAATACACTCTTACTCTTTCATGCATATTCAAGTATGAAACTGTAAAAGCATGGCAATTCATTGATCTGGAAAAAGAAATGAAAGAAATATAAACAAATACAACTTTGTTAAAAGCTGTTTTCCATGGCAGACTTTTTAAACACAAACAAACAGAACTCCTGGAATCTGCAGATTTGCTTTAAGAATTGTCCTGATTTAAAAAATGTAATAACATGACAATACTCTCTTACTAAGGAGATATCATTATGATATTGTTATATAACAGAATGGCTAGAATGCAACGGCTAGAACTTCCTTGATGCTTTTGCTTATAAGCAATTTCTATTACATAAAAGAATAATAATTTTCCCCAAGTGCTGTGTCTGAAGTGCACTGGCTAGGAAATTGTGAACACAGTGACTACCCTTGTTATTAGAAAAGATAGCTGTCAGCTGAGCTGGAGCTACATAATTAGTTTGAAAATAACCACTGCAAAGCTATCCAGAGGTGTATTGCTTCATGTTACACCATCTGCAAATGCCATGGAAGAATGAAAAATTTTGCATAGATCTAGAAAGCAAGCTGACTCCAAGCAAACACGGTGAAACACACATGCTGTGTGCTTTCAAACTGCAATCCACGTGGTTTAGCAATATAAATAACTTGGAATGCCCTTATACACTCTTCAGCATCATTAGATCGACAAAGCTATGGAAGAGTCCAGAGTTCAACTCTATTCTGGCCTATATTTTAGGACACAATTTGCTGTTTAAGCTTCCTTTGGGGAATATTTATTAAGAACAATTTATGAGAGAAAGAACCCTAATGGCCCTTCAGCACGCAGTCTTCAACCAGCAGCCCTTTCTGCTTAGAAATGAAAATCAGTTTTCCAATGGTACTGGATAGGTCTCTGAGCTAACACCTGTTCCAGCTCATATGACTCCATGTGTTCTCTTATGAGACAGAGCCACGCACCTGATATACTGCACACCTTATCTCAATCTGTGCGTAAGGGATGGGGGTGAGAGGAATTAAGCGATAGGGAGGGGCTGTGGGCAGCTTCTACACACCCCAAGTAGGCTCCCTAGGGCTCAGTGCTGTACAGTGGTCTCTCCACCACTCTGGGATTCCAGTGACCTGTGCATGAGGAGCTCAATGACAGTTAGTATCTGGCTTCTGTGAGCTCAGTTCAAGAGAGGCTTGCAACAAATGTTTCAGTAAAGCAGTAGGAAGCCACATTCAAAATGAATTCATTAACAGAGCTGCACTGAGTGTGAGAACTGCCGATGGACTAGAGCTGCTTGAACTCAGATGCTTGAAGGCAGCATGCATGAAAAAAATATAATCTGGATTTTAAGAGTCAAAACCCATGGAATGCCACTATGTGTTTTCTACAGAAGTATTTTCAGAGCAGAATTTCTCTAAAGGGATAATAGGTGACTCCAAAAGTACTAGAAGCCTAAAAATGCTGTGTTTTATGATAATGCTGCAGAGAGTGAATTTTTGCAAACTTTGCCAGTAAGAGATGAACAGAGCTGATCACACAAGTCAGATTTTTTTATGACACCTGCAATGCCACATAAATAAAAAGATACTTTTTGGTTTGTTTCATTTAATAACAAATTGGCTCACTCAGTAGACCATTCAAGTACCATAAATTGTATAAAACTTAGCAATTTTAGACTAACAAAATAGTATTTCTAATTCTTTTGCTCTGGTCTTTCAGGAGGTTTTATGCTTTATGCTGTAGATGGAAACGCCCCTGATAAATTAACTGATGCATTCAATGCAGTTGCATCGGGAAGCGGAGATATTTCTGAACAATCTATTCAGGTGTGAATTTCAACACTTCTTTCTCCTGCTATGTTTTTATTTGATCCTGACTGAACTGACTGAATTTAGACGTTAATGATCATAATTGTCAGCGGCTCAATTTGGAAATAAGAGCAAGTTGATTTCACAAAATCCAGAACATTATTTCTCATTGTTGTCAAAGTCCAAGAGACTTTGAGAGAAAAATGCCATCAGAAGTCCCCCAGCATGTTTATGAAACATTACATTTTCAAGCATTGTAACAGTATAACTTAACTAACAAAAGTAGAATTAAAAATAAAGCTTCTCTCCTAAGCTTTATGGATCATTTTAATGTATAAACTTTTAGACTTTTCATCTATGCAAATTATTAATTAGAATTTGGAAACTCCTCATCTTGCTAGTATTTTAACACAAATCCAATACTGTTTTTTATCCAAAATATCCCACTTGCAACAATAGCTAGATTAAAAGCAGCACTCAATGCAGACTTTAAAAGCAGGTTTGGGATTTTTTTAGTTGTTATATTGCCTTTAATTGGCTCCTCTGTCCCACCTATAGGGAGAAAAAGAAAAGTATATTACAGGATATTTTCTAATTGGAAACTTTGTTTGTTTATAAAACAGGAGTGAGGAAACTACACTAAATTATTTTAATTTACATAAAGGAAATATTATTTCTCTCTTGTATATATTCTTTTCTGTTATTTTTTTTCTCTCTCATAAGACTTACAGACATAAATGGAGATATTTTCTTTCTCTCCTAAGATTTTGAGACAGATAAACTGCCATAGAAATATAGCTCCTTGGCACTATGCTTTAGATAGGTAGATAAATAGTTTAGGTACAGAAATGGACTTACATTTACTGTAACTTATTATGTTTACCATAATTTTATACTTAAAATTAATGTTACTATACAAGCAGACATTTGATAAAGTTAATCTGGGATTATATACCTGTGGTGGTCTGGCCCTGGCTGGGTGCCATGTGCCCAGCAAGTCATAATATCACTCCCCCTCCTAAGTTCCCCCTCATGAACTTCTCCATCATGGGTCCTTCCCATGGGCTACAGTTCATTATGAACTGCTCCAGCATGGGGTCTCCCACAGTGGCAGCTCCTCAACATGCCCCAACATGGGTCATCCACCCGGAGAACATTCCTTCAAGACAGACTGCTCCAGTCTGAGTCCCTCACAGGGTCACAAGTCCTAACAGCAAACCTGCTCTGGCGTGGGCTCCCCTCCTAAGCACCCTTCTCCCCTTCCTTCTCCACTGACCTTGGTGTCTGTGGAGATGTTTTCACATTCTCACTCCTTGTTGCTGCTGCAGTTTAGCAATTGGCCAGCAACCTCTTTCCCTTCTCAAATATGTTATTCACAGAGATGTTACCATCATCACTAATTGGCCAGGCCTGGGTCAGCTGCAGGTCCATCTTAGAACTGACTAGCATTAGACTTATCAGTTACAGGGGAAGCTTCTGGCAGATCTCTGTTTAAAGAAGCCACCCCTATAGCCCCCCTGCTACCAAAAACCTGGCCCAGGCAAAACCACTACAATTAGTTTTCTTCATTCAACAGGTACACCAGCTAGCTCTTAATTTTCCTGTAGGTAGAGACAGCAGAACTAGAAAGCCTGTCATCTTCTCTATACAGCTTTGAGTTATATAGATGTTAGTTTCCAAAAGGCATAAATGCTTTCCAGTTATCTCCTCCAAGACTAAATAAAGTCAGGAATGAATGGCTAAAATATTATGCAATGGAGGAGGAATCACTCAAAAAATGTGTTAAATTCATCTTTACTAAATGACAATAAGACAAATTTTATTTCTCCAATGACAGCTTGAAAGCAAAGAGCTAATTGTCCAGCCTTCTGAATGGGTGAATACTACTGTGCTTGTTGACAAAACTGTGGGAAAGGACACTTTCTTCGGCATTACATGGAATATATCTCAGCCATTTTTTTTTCTGAGGGACCCTAAAGGAAAAGAATATAGAAGCTCAGACTTCACAATCAATAATTCAAACCCAGACACGGCTAGACTCGTTATAAGTGGCATTGCAGAGGTAAAGACCAAAGATTTTCTTCTGTTTTCTGAATTAACATTTCTATAGACCAACCCACAGCTTTTCTTTACTATTGTTTTATTGTGTAAGTGAAACAATGGCCCTGTTAGAACCTGAAGATTTGTCACTAGTTTTTTATCATTTCATATTGATTTTATTTGCAGGTGGGCGATTGGCAGTTTTGTATCAAAAATGTTCATACAGCAACTCAAGCCATATCAGTAACGGCTACGTCTCGACCAGCATATTCTGATGTTCCTCCTGTGAGCATTGCAGCTCACATGAACAGGGCAAATAGTGCGTTTAATCCAGTTGTTGTTTATGCAGAGGTTAGCCAAGGGTTTTTGCCTGTTCTTGGTGCAACTGTGATAGCCACCATAGAGAAAGATGGTGCTGCAGCAGTAACCCTTGAACTTCATGATAATGGCGCAGGTAAAGTTCCATATATATAGTAAAAACCTTTGGAATTTCCTATGCATTTTGGAATCCAAGTCAACATATTCCCCTCAGGTTTATCACTAAGGACCAAGTCATGGCTATGCCCTAAATCAAGACAAAAACAAAAAGTGCCACAGAGAACACTGTTATTTTTGGATGGAAGTTAGAAAACTTTTTCTTGGTGAGGAAAGAGAGATGTGGACCTTTACCTGAAAAAAATGTTGCACTTGCTTTCTTGTGCTGTTATTGAGAGTGAAAGCAGAAGAACTGTATGTGGTGAGGGTACATTGTTCATATCTACTTTCTGAAAGTTTACTTCATGTTATCATCTGCTCTGAAGAAGCAAGGTGTAGAATCACAGAATCATAGAATGGTAGGGGTTGGAAGGGACCTTTAGAGATCATCTAGTCCAACCCCCCTGCAGAAGCAGGTTCACCTGTTAGCCCATCTCGGATCTTACAGATAATAGTCTTAACATTAGCTCACCAAATGTTAGCTTTCTCTCATTTGTTAAATATATTCATTATTATTCTTTTCAAAAATAGTCTTTCCTAGAGCAATTGTAAGACATCTCTGGCATTCAGCATCACTCATAGCTCCTCTGCCTTTTCTCCCACTACTTTGGTAGTCCTGTAGTATTACAAGTTCAGTAGTAGCCAGCAGTGCCTCCTCATTCTGTCCTTCCAACTACATCACTGTACCTAAAAATATAATAAGATCTCAATGTGTTATTCTGTGTTTCTTAAACATCTTCTATTTTCTGAACTCATGAGGTTATTTTTACATTGCTGCCAGACTTTTAAAACAGTTAGTTTGGACACCACCAGTCAGGTACAACTGCACAAGTTCACTTAAAGAGAAGGAATTCTGTCTTTGGTCAGGAATTCATGACCAAAGGTTAAATTATGACTTTTTTAAACTGCAAGGTACTTTATGTAAAGTTTAAAGTACTTATGTACTTTATTTCTCTAGTTAAAAGTGTTAATGCAAATTGCTTCAACAAAATAACCTGTGAAATTCAAGTTGTAACAATGGGACTGTAGACACTCCTATATTGAAAGATGTCCACATTACAAAAAGACTGCCAAGTTTTCTGCTTAGTTGCATTAAGGTTTTGTGTTTATGGATAAATAGAAAAAACAACTTTGTTTACTAGTAGGAATCTTGTTAATTCCAAACAATTCTATACCAAGGTGCTGACATGATGAAGAATGATGGAATCTACTCAAGGTACTTTACTTCTTTACAAGGCACTGGAAGATACAGGCTAAAAGTGAATGTCCATGGGAGAAATACAACCACCAGACTTAGTCTCAAGCAAAATCGAGCCTCGTATATACCAGGCTACAGAAAAAATGGTAAAGAGAGTTTATGAATTAGACAAATCTTTGCATGCTTTCTATGTAGTGCTATGTAAAGGTTTAGATTCACAAAAATGTCACTTGATATAAAAAGATGTTCCATCTATCATTTTTTGCTACAAAAAAAAACCCCAAACAAAACAAACCAGCTCCAACTATGGTTTTCTATGTAGGGCAATAGCATAAAATCTTGCCTTTAATCTAAAAACTATTGTTTTCTTACAGACATGAGAAGGATAAACATTGCGTAGAATCTGTATTTCAACATCTCGCAACAGGAATTTCAAACCTATAGTTTATCTTGAGACTTTTAAAGTGGGGATTTGTGATAAATAAATTCAGCATGCAACATTAGTATATAACTAATGCTGCTAGAAAACTTCGCTTTTGAGATTTCTTGATCTTTTAGTACTTTCTCATCTTAATGCTGAAAAAAATCTTAGTGATTGCAATTTCATTTTCTCACACAAATATATTATAAAATTTAGAAAAATCAGCATAAAAAGATGTCTAAAAACCTCAAAAAGTATGGCCTATACAACTGAAAATCTCTTAAGGCTTGCAATATTGGTGAAGAGATCGATAGAACTACTTTATTGTAGCCATGGCTCATCAACATCTGCAACCTGCTTTGCAAGTTACATCATTTCCAGTTTCTACACATTTCAGACTTTGGCTGCTTTTTGGGTTTACTAAATTTTAAGCAGAGACTCCTGAGATCACTATATTTTCTGTCATCACTAACTTTCTACTAAATTTGAATGAGGTAAAGAAGACTTAAAGGATGAGAAGAGGTAAGAAGATGTAATAAAAATTAAAAGAAAATGTAGTTTAGAGTTCTGTCATGATGGAAATTGAAAAAATGTTTTCAACAGGTAAAATCTATATGAATGCACCTAGACCTAAATTTGATGATAAAGAAATCCAAGTCAAACTGGGAAGTTTCAGCAGAATTTCAACAAGTTCTCTTCTAGTGAATACAGAAGGAGATTCTGCTCCTGTTTATCCACCCTGTAAAGTTACAGACCTTCAAGCTCATATAGAAAACAAAACAATCGTCTTGTCTTGGACAGCTCCAGGAGGTGACTTAGACAATGGAAAAGGTGAGTCAGACACTACATTTTTGTGGGATTAGGTTGACAGTTTCATTTGAAAGGACATACCCAGAGGACTACCATTCAGTGATGAGGACTACAATTTTCCTACCTGAAAATGCAATCAAACAGAAAGTTACCCAGTTGTGTGACACCTTTTTTCATGTTAAGAAAGCCCACAAACCAAGTAAACCAAAGAATATTATAAACAAATCAAACAATATAAAACAATGTAGTACAAGCACTAGAGACTTTAGCAGCAAGTCTTACACCATGTCTGTGCATAATTTTAAAAAATGTAGATCAACCAACATGGACAATATGAAACTTCAATCAATTTATTAGTCTATAAATGGACTGTCAAAAACACTCATTTCAAGATTGTTGTACAGGAAAAACAAAACCTAATTCCAGATGAAATGTAGAAGCATTTTCTTGCCAAAAACAGAGATTGTATGTTAAAATATCCAATCTAGAGTTATGCAAATTAAAGTCTCAGATTAAAACTTTATGTTTATCTAAAATCTTTAATAACCACCCAACTTCTTTTATTGTTATTTAGCAACTAGATGTCGAAAAACTCTCTCTGCTGTCTAATGAGGAAAAGATATTCACAAGAGGAAGAGAGGGTGAAGAAGGCAAAGTCTTGAAACCTACAGACTTGAAACAGAGACAGCAGAATCCCCTAAAATTATTCAAACATATTTATAGCAATGTAACTACCAATTATTTGATTACCAATGGGGGAATCATTTTGTGTCTTTCATAGTTTTTGCTACTAAGACCTCATGCTGAGAGAGAGAATACAAGAAAAAACTATTTCACTGTGAGGTGAGGGAGCCCTGGCACAGGCTGCCCAGAGGGGTTGTGGAGGCTCCTTCCTCGGAGGTCTTCAAGACCTTCCTGGACATGTTCCTATGCGACCTGATCTAGGTGACCCTGCCTCTGCAGGGGGGTTGGACTGGATGATCTCTAAAGGTCCCTTCCAACCCCTACCATTCTGTGATTCTATGAGATGCAAGGCTTGTCCTTGTTATCTGCACATATATTTTAATTGCTATTTCTCCTTATGTTTGTATTTGGACAGCAGTTTCTCATTCAGCTACATTTTGCACAGGTCTGCACAAAGCTAAGAGTGCTGGTGAATCAATACTTTTAAGGCAAACTCGATTTCAATTTTTAATTGAAAAGAAGGAGTTCCCAGACTCAGCAACAGTAGACCTTTCACAGTGTAAGATAAGATTTAAAAGCAAACTTGATAGTCAGTAGTAAAGCAAATCATCAGCACATTTTTTTACAAAATGGCTCTAGATGGCCTATACTGTCACCATAAGCAGGGGTATTAAAACATCTGTCTTAACTTGTTGTTAACATGGGCTCTTTTTTCCCTAGCTGATCATTACATAATAAAGAGCAGTGAAAATCTTCTGGACCTAAGAAACCACTTTGATCATGCTACTCCTGTGAAATCCTCTAACCTCATACCTAAGGAGGCTGGTAAAGAAGAATTGTTTCAAATTACACTGGAAAACTTCACGACAAAACATGATACCATAATGTATTTTGCTCTACGTGCTGTTGATGACACTAACTTGATTTCAGAAGTGTCTAATATAGCACAAGCCATATGGTTCACTCCTCTAAAAGTGTCTGTGCCTTTAGATTATGATGGCAACAACAACAGTGCTACCAGCACAATAATGTTGGCAATAGTGGCTGCGTGTCTGGTAGTCGTCTGTACTATTGCAAGTTCAGGGCTGTGTTTTCTACGAAAACAAAAGGGGAAACTGGATATTGAAGCACTGCAAAAGCACATGTAAAATTTTTAAATAGAGGAAAAAATCCATCATTTTTACTACATAAATTTCAAAGTAGAGAAAGGGATATTTGTACATTCAAAAGATAAGTCCACTGACTTTAAACAGATGTATTTGTCTTTTTTGATAGGTTTATAAATGTAATTTTTCTAAAGTGTCTTATATTTAACTACATATACACTGATTAACAAACATAAAAGCACATACTCAGAAACCTAGTACAGTATGTATACCATCATTTCCTTCTATGTGATAAAAATACTTAACTCTTCTGTTGCAAGATTTTCCCAGTGTAGCATGTTGGGTTTTTTTCTTAAATAAAGACAAATATGATAAATAAAGGAATATGATACTTTCCCTCTTTTTATAAAGGCAAGGAAAGAGACCAGAAAAAAATGTTTGAGTAGTTAAATGATTTCCTATGTATCTTTCACATGCTCTCAGCTAGGCTTAGTGAGTTGCAAACAAAAATATGTACCTCCAGGCTGTTTATTTTTCAAAAAGTATGGAAGAATGGATATCTGTTTGTGTGTAGAAGAGTTTAGTATATAAATACTTTCAGAATGAGAGTTGCAGAGTATATATAAATAAGCACAGGTAAAAAATTCCTAGGTGGAGACTAAACAAAGCTATAAATTCAAAGCTAGAACAGACTTTTTTATCTTTCAAGAGATAATTTAAAAGCTGATAATGGAGGAGTATCAGTAGTACAGGGAGAGTGATGATCTGTATGACTCTCAGCTTGCCAACCAGCCAATCAGCAAGTGACCCAAACCAGAATGCTTCAGACTTCTTAGGTGACCAAATACTTTTAACCTCTGTCTTCCAAAAACTGAAGAAAATGTACAATAATAATAAAAGAATGTTAAATTCAACAGTGAGATTATCGTTCACAGTTTAGCACTGCTCAGTAAATATAGCATGTCTGGCAAATGTATTTTTACAAGCTTCATAGTACTGATGCAATTTCTGATAGTGGGAAATACACTTCAGAACCAATATCCAATTTTTAAAATTAATATAATACAATATGTTCCCTCACCAAGTTTGCTGATGACTAAACTGGTTGGTCAAGTGGATGGGTCAGAAGGGAGAGCCATCTCACAGAGACCTGTCAGGCTGGAAGTGTGAGCTAGCAACAACAGTATGAAGTTTAACAAAGTCCTGTACCTGGGACAACATATCAAAAGGGCCCAGTATAGGCTGGGCTCCATGGCTGGGGAGATGCCTTGCTGAAACAGACTTGGGGTCCTAGTGGACAATAAGCTGAACATGAGTCAGCAGTAAGCCTCTGGCAACAAAGGTAAATTGGATCCTGGGCTGCATTGTGTGTGCACTACTAACAGAGACAGAGAGGTGATCATCCCACTGGAGCTTGTCAAGCTGCACCTGAAGTACTATGTCCAGTTCCAGTCCTCACAACTAAAAAAGAGTGTGGTTTCTATACTTCTAATGAATCACCTCTTCATGAATCTTACAATTGGATGTGTTTTCAGATCTAAAATTCCGTTTCCCCAAGCAATAATGAATGTTGTCATTTCAGTTCATATCAAGGTCAGTAGCTGTCACGATTTAGAGGAGATTTCTTTGGGAAAGAGAGTCAGAAATCACAGCATTACTTGCTGACATCAGATCACTCTAATAACTTTTAGGTCACCAAATATCTAATTATTTGGAAATACTTCCTTTTATTTTCTTCTGATGTGTCCTCTTCTTCCCTGAAATATTTCTGCTGTGTACTACATCATACAACCAGAATAAATAGGCCGCAGCAGCACTGTTCCTGGAACTATTTCCTAGAGTTACGTAAAAATATGAGAGACCTTACACAGCCAATCTCCATGATTCAAGACAACGGACACGCCATCCTCCCCGCCCAAAGAGCAGAGCTGCAGCAGCTATAGTGGGGCGACCCTGACATCTAGTGGGCTTTACCAGCACTGCCCATGTTCCCAAATTTCCAAACATCCAGGAGGCTCTCTGATCTTCACATAAATGCACATTTCAAAGTACAAACTAACATGAAGAGTCAAAGGTTGAATTTAATACTTAAGGCTGGCTGTTACTATAGGGGCATGAAAAATAATTGTTTGACTTAGGAGCTTCAGTTTACTGAGCTCTGTCTATAGTAAAAGCTCTGAAGAATTCAGTTCAAGTAACTCAGGATTCAGCACTCCCCCAAACATCTCTGCAAAAAGACAGACAAAATTTGCTTTCATGCTTCCTGACAAGCAAGTGCAAAATATCAGAGTAAGACTGTTTGACTGACTTTAATGGTGATATTTACACTAACAGTATGTATGCTCAAAAGCTGCGTGGGCTGGGGTCCTAGCCACTGACACAACTGCCACATGCCAGTTCAGACAAGCTTTAAAAGATGCAATAGTCAAAACATATAAGCTTTGTTCCTCAATATAGTCTTCCCAATGCTCTTCAAATAATTTCAGTTTCCAGGTTCCTACACACACCTCATGGTGTCTCAGGGAGACGGTAAGTTTATTGATTCCTATGCTACTTGTGGAAAAGCTGCAATACCATGTGATAAAGTGACCTCCTCAGAGTTATCAGCTGCAAATACACCTCCAATCCTGAAACCATCATTGCACAGTAAAAGGGAGAAACCCTTAAACTTTAATTTTTGTCTCCTTAGGGTACAGATACAGCTGCAGAATTTTCTACACAATATTTCTCCAAGTGTAAGATAGGCAGTTTCCTGTAAGATAGACAGCTGAGGGGTGTGACCAAATTATTTTCTTGCCTGGGTATCAAACTAACCCACTATAGCTCCAGGAAGTATGATACTGAGAAGACAAAGATCACAAAAACACCACATGACTTTCTTAGTCCAGTTCCCTGAAATTTCAGGACTTTTGCTTACTGAATACTTTGACAACTGCTGCATGGAGTCCTTGTTCAACTCCAGTATAAGTGCTTAGGGGAAGCACAGCAACAGCTGCCGTGAGGATCAGTGAAGGAGTGCACTAATGTGAGAAGGAGCATTAATTTTCACTCAGATAGCTGTAGTTTCTGAGCGGAAGCATGCCGTTGTAAACAGCTGCTTTCTGGTTCTGTCAAATCCAGTCCTCAGATTTTTGATGAAAGCTTTATTGTACACAGGCCAGGCAGCTGGCATGACTGATTTTATAATCTTTGTCTGGTTACTGTCAAGCTAAGCTCATGGTTGTTAACTTTGGTGCAGAAGCTATAGACTCACACACTAGCAAATGCTCTTACCTATTTAGGTAGAATAAGATTTGATTATGACTAGAGGTAAAATTTAATAATGTTTATTTAAAACAACACTTTATCCTCCTTTTATTTTTATATGTCTTTTCACTAATATAATAAATATAAAATCAACTTTCCCTTCAGATTTTTACACACGTGTTTGGAAAATCTGGTTCTAGGATTGCTGCTGTTCTTCTAAGTTGGAGTTCTGAAGAACTGTGACTGCTAATACAATGCCAGAACTCTTAATTTCCCACTGTTTAACTGCATTAAAAGATGACATAAATACATAAATATTCACAACCTATCTGTTTTAAGCAAATATAGGCTGCAATTACATAATCATGAGTGGGAAGGGGAATAGTGTATATACACAGAATGATACAAGATGTGACCCGTATAACTCAATTGTATTACAGAACTAAATATGTATGAAGTACAACATGGGCTCTAAATTATTTGGGTTACACATGCTACCAAAATGTCTTTAGTTACTTTATCATGTTTTCACAGTGACATAAACTGACTTACGGAGGCATTTTTGTGTTATCTTAGTTAAATCTTTGACTCCAAAGCCTTTGGTTTAAACACTACTTTCCTATAAAGTCAGAAAGCAGTACCAGGAGTCAGCTTAGAAGCACTGCAGTTATAAGCTATTATTCTTTACATTAAAATATTTTATTTTCTTCATTATACTAGAAACATTTGTATTAATATAATTTTATTTGCTTGGTTAGTTGAGGGCTTTTTGTAAGTGTAAATCTTTAAGAACAGGATCCAAGACTCATTACCATCAAAGAAAGTACACTGGAAGAACCCCCAATGGATACATTAGATATTGGTCATCGGTATTCAAAGGACTGCTTTATAATCTAAATATTTTAAGAGGATCATACATTCCTTAAAATTAAAGCCCACCTTACACCCTAATGGTGAGGACAACAAACAAAATAAAGCCAATCTGAACCATTCTAAACTGTGCTAAAACTACAACATTTCTGCAAAGTGACTTTCAAAGATGCTCAAGATTCCACACATTTTAAACACTTCTGACTTTCATCAAAGGTCTTCAGAACAAGTTTATTAACAAGAAATAAAATGTTAATATTAATTCCTTCACAGATAAGCTTGACACAGAAGCAAAGTTAGTATAGAATTAGTAACTGACTGTGTTGCTGCATCTAGTTTTTCAACCCACAGATCTCAAGCTTCTAACCCCATTGCCAGAACACCACCAATTCTAACCACTGATCTTCTTTGCCTCCCACTTCGGGAAACCTTAATGAGAAATCCTCAAAGCACTCACTCAAATTATTACCAAGGATAAAAAATAAATTCAATTCCTGACCATAGGCAAGGGATATCCCAGGAGCTGTATCCAACAGCACAAGGCTGTAAAGGGTTATTTCTTCTTCTTAAATATGTTATAATATTGAAGATCAGGCAGTAGGTATAGTGTTGACCATACCAGCTGGTGCTTTGGTCACCTGTGTCCTTAATTACTTGAGATGACATGGCACACTTCAATTTGTGTTTCAACCTGAGGTGAATCTGTAGATTCCCTTGTGGCTTATAATAACTTCAGTACTTTACAAGTGACCATCCCTGCTGTCTACCTTGCACTTCTGAAGGAAGATACTGTTCCTTCAGTACAGGTGGCAGGAATAAACATGTTGACTCCTCAGGTGTTTGCAGCTAATTTTATCACAATGAGGTAGGATATTTCTACACATCATAGATTGTTTTGAACATACCCTTAGAGGTCTCCAGGTCAGCATATAGTTTTTTACTAAGCCCACGTGCTAGATATGACTCTCCTTACCTGAGCCAGAACTATCAGTTTATCCCAGATCCCAGACAATGTTTTTGGGTTTGAATAGCACCTGTAGAGAGGGACCACATTTCCTACTAGAACCAAGTACTGAAGCTTCCAATAAAGACAGGGAAGACAGTTTGCATGTGGTAATCTCTAAAAATGACAACTGAATCTCCAATATTCAGCTGTTGTCAGATGAAGGCCTGTTCCTTCTAGGGTGCTGAAATGAAAAATCCAGAGTTTGTCCTGGATATTACACTGTAGGACTACAGGGTGTGGAGAATGTCAAGAAAAGGAGAAACTCAGTTGTGTTTTATAAATAGCAGAACACTGTGGAACTCATGAAGCATGGAGTTCCAGGTTGTGATCTATAATTGAATTTATTTTTACATTGTAGGATCAAACAGGAGAAGAAAATATCCAAACTGTGGTTTTATAGGAAATATAATCAGGCACAAGAACAGATCTTCCTCTTATGTAAGTGTAGTAGCCATTAGGCTGAGTTATTTTCTCCCTCTCACTCACATTCCTGCCACTTAAACATTCAGAGAAATAGGAAGGATGTTAAAAGTGAGGACTGAAGAAACACATTCAATGCTCCACATAAGCCAAGCAGCCCGCCACTGAAGGTGGAAATACCAATTAGTTAAGGCATTTTCCTAAGAAGTAGTACTGTTTTGCTTAGGGATCCTTAAGAAAGCATCAATTAAAAGTCGGTACTCCAAATCTTAGAAGGACAATAACCCATGGGGGCTTAATTTATGGGAGTTTCCTTCCTCTTCCATACAGGTTATGCTAGAAAGAAGAGGTATCCCACTGTTTTGTGAAGGAAAAAGTGTAGTGAGAAGGCTATTAGTCAATATGCTCTCCTCTCTGCCAAGTGAGGCTCACATGTCATGGGCAGCAACAGGCTGGTTTGGGAAGAGCTGGACAGCATTGGTTGTTGTCAGTTCCAGCCTGAGCATACCACTCTCTCAAAGCATTATTGGAGTACATTTTAGCTGAGGTGGTACTTCTGCCTCAAGGTCAGGCTCTCGTTTGTCTGGCATCTTGGTCTTTTTGTGGGTTTCCATCAACTGGAACTGCTGATGCTTAGCACCAATGAAAGCTATGAAGTGAAATAAGTACATCTCTGTGTCCAAATTAAAAACCTTTGATACTGCTGTCTTTTTACATATCCTACAGTCATACCACATGAAATTGTAAACAGCAATAGTACGACCATGTAGTCCTGAGCATTACAAGAGAGAATCATGAGCTTTTATATACCAGCAAAGCTCATTTTAAGGAATGGAAACAATTTTGCCATATAGTTTTTATATACAAACACTTAGACCCTTGTATAAGTGAGCTGAAAAGGGTAAAAAAAAATCAAGCAATACACACACATACACACACAATAGCTTTCAGGCCTTTTCCTTATTAGTACTAATGGTACAACGGGAAATTTACACAGCCTGAGGTGGGTTTTTTGTTTAAATTCCTGGAATCTGACCTGAATGTAAGCAAGATTGCTTTGATTGTTATAGCTACTTCCTTTCTCTGGAATTCACTTCTTGTCATAATGGCCTCGGATTTCCTCTGACTTTATCAAATTTAGCCAAATGCTACTTTGTATTTAGATTATGAAGTAAAACACTGAATGACCAGGATCATTTTCAAGCTGGGAATGTTAGTTTGTTGACAATGATGCCACATTGTAAACCTGTTTTCTAAATGCTAGCACATGTCAAAGGTCCTCTATTACAGGCATTCAAAATCATGATGATTTAATAATGGAATACTCCTTTTATGATGCTTTGGTGCTATTTTATAGCTGTGCCTCGTTATAACTTTACCTAACCAAGTACTTTTTAGTAAATAGGTTCTTTTCTGAATGACTTCTTAAAAGTTCTTTCCCAGATTACATTTTCATAGCCTATCCAAAAACTATTTTTTCATGGAGACAAGAATTGATTTATAAAATTGAAGAGTGTGGCCAGCAGGTCAAGGGAGGTTCTGCTCCCCCTCTGCTCTGCCCTGGTGAAGCCTAATCTGGAGTTCTTTGTCCAGTTTTGGGCTCCCCAGCTCATGAAGGAACTGCTGGAGAGAGTCCAGCACAGGGCCACCAAGATGACCAGGAGACTGGAGCATCTTCCTTACGAGGAAAGGCTGCGGGAATTGGGGCTGTTTAGTCTAGAGAAAACTGAGGGGAGATCTCATTAATGGTTTTAAGTATATAAACGGTGCATAGCAGGAGCTTGGGACATCCCTTTTTTCTATTGTATCCAGTAACAGGACAAGCGGATGAAGCTGGAACACAAAAAAGTTCCACTTAAACGTAAGAAAAAACGATTTCACTGTGAGGGTGTGAGTCCAGGCACAGGCTGCCCAGGGAGGGTGTGGGGTCTCCTTGGAGGTCTTCAGGACCCGCCTGGACACGTTCCTATGCGACTTGATCTAGGTTGAGCTGCTAACCAACCCCTACCATTCTATGATTCTATGAAAATTCCACACTCAAGAAATGGGAGCACGGGGACACTCGGCCCCTCAGAACCGGGTGTCCGAGGGTGCCAGCCCCAGCAGCCAGGCCAAGCCGCAGTCCCCCAGGGCGGCGGGGCTTCCACACGTAGAATCGCGGACAAACGCGCCTCGGGAAGACCACCGCCGCCCACAGAAGGGAACCCTGCCGGCCGCCCCACTAGCTGATCTACGGCGAAGGCCGCGAGCGGCTGATGGGCGGGCCGTACCCCGCGGAGGCAGCCGCAGGCCCTGCCGCGCTCTGATAGCGGCCGGCGCTGCCTCAGGCGAGGGCGCGTGCCGCGGCCCCGCCCGCCCCCCTCACGGCGGCGCGAGGCGAAGCGAAGCGGGCAGGGCCGAGGCCGGGGCGGGCGCCGCCGCCCGATCCGGGCTCCGCAGCTGACGCCGCCAGCTGCAGCCAATCCGCTGCCGCGCCGGGCCGAGCCGAGCCTGTCACCGCCCCCCGGCGGCTCCCCACAGGGACGGGCCGGAGCGGCCGCTGCCGCCGCCGCGGGTGCTTGGGCCGGGTCAGTGCTCCCTCCCCTATTGAAGATGAACATTATGGACTTCAACGTGAAGAAGCTGGCAGCTGACGCGGGCACCTTCCTGAGCCGCGCCGTGCAGGTACGCATCGGTCGCCCGCCCCCGCGGGGTCTTGCCGGGACTGGGCTCGGGCGCCGCGGCCCTGGCTGGCGAAGGTGGGCGAGGCCGCGGGCTGGCTCCGCGGGGCCGCCGCCGCTTGGCCTGGCGCGGGGCGTTGGCCGGGAAGTTCGGCTCCGCCCCGGGCCGGAGAAGCGGTGGCGGGGAGTGGCCAGGCTGGCGGCTGGGCCCGCCGCGGGCTTCCAGCTACCAGGGAGCGCCAGGCCCGGCCGTGCTGGCGAGGGATCAGCCCAGACCTCTGGCCTGGCCGGGCAGCGATCGGCTGCTATGTGGCGCTTCCATTTGGAGCCAGCTCCTTTCTCCGCAGGTCCCCAGCAAGCCCTGGGCTTGGCAGGAGCCGAGGTTTTTGTCCACGCTGGTTGCAAAACAGCTGGTCTCTGGGGCTTGGCGGGAGGGAGCAGACACAGTCCAAGGTCAGGAGAGAAAAAGAGGGGAGAAGGCGCATGGGCTGGGAGGGTGCAAGCTGGGTAGGCATCATCTGCGAGGAGATACGGTCAGACTTAAAGCCTGGATAGGGCAAAGGTGTGTCTCGCCTGAAAGAAGCTGATGTTTTTACTGACTGCTAAAAATGAACCTTGCTGTCCGATCGGTAAAGATCGAGCTCTTCTGTGACAAGCGAAATTACCTGTCTGCTTAGGCTTTTTGGTTTTGCTGGACCTTTAGTTTTCTTTTTTAAGCTTGTTTGATAGTCCATTGTTGCTGAATCGATCTTCCCCTTTCGTTACGCAAAGGGCACTATAATTGGATTTTGTTTTGTCCTGAGCTGTAATCCCCTTTTTTATATAATCAAACCCGAACAGATTTCCTGTAGGGAGATGGACATCCAAGTAGCACATAGTAATCTTGCTGGGTGACGTTCAGGTCTGGATCATGATTAAGGTTGTTATCTGGTCTGATATATTGCCTTAAATCTCAATATTCAAACAGAGTCAGCGATCACCAGGACAACAGAGCTCTGAAAATATGTGTCAGAAAACGTTGGTCAAGTTTAAATGAATTTAAAGCAGCTTCTGTCTCTATGCCCCCTGCCCCGCCCCGGCTTCTTCCAGGGCTGCATGTTTCCCAGACCATAGCTTCCTTTCCAGCCTCCACCCCTTTCCTTTTTCTTGCTAGACAAGGAGAAAAAGGAGATGCAGTTTAGCCTTCATCATAAGATCCTGTGACAGGACCTTGTGATTTCATCTCTTTTATCTCGACTTTTTAAGTTTAAATCAACTTACTGCATTAAATCTAATGTAGGTTTTTGCAGTCTGTCATGGTTTAAAGGTGGTGTGAACTGTGGTTTGCTCCAGCATGCTCTGTCTGCATTGCTGGTTTACATGTGAATAGCTACATTAGCTACCTTCTTAATCTAAACTAGAATCCAGTGGGAACGGGGAAGTAAAAATTTTGCTCTACCAGCTGCAACTTTTCCCTAAAATGAGAAGTTTGATGAAGCCATTGAGAGGGAGGAGCAAATCCCTAGCAAGTTCTGTTTTTCTGAGGAACTCTTGTTCTCTGTTATTGTTGCTTCGCTTGTTTTGTTTTGTTTTTTCCCAAGTCACTCCATAAGGCCTACAGCTAATATTAAGGGGTAATAATTTTGTGGATTTCTTAAAAATATCACTTGGGTGAAGATTTTTTTGTTCTCTAGTAAAAAACTGAACTCTGTAATTGAGTTAAACTCTTGTGTTCAGACATCACATCTCAGAATGCCCTGACATGACTTGATGCTACTTGCTTGGGATATTAAAAAAACCCACCAAATACCCAAACCAACAACAAACCCAACAAACCCTGTGACACAGTTCAGCTTAAAGCGGTATGTGGGAAAACTACTCAGACTTTTCATTTCAACATAGAATGTGGTGAACATCTTGTCAGTGTTTCACAAGCTTATCAGGCTTGTCTGTTGCAAGCTGATTGGAGCTGTTTTACCCACAACCACCACATATTCATGTCCTAGGAAACCTGTGCTTTCTATGGATGAGATTATACTGTGCTCATACTGCCATTTTCTGGTTAGTCATCTACAGAAAAATCAAGCCTGCTGTCCATCTTCATCCAAGGTCTACCCTTTGTTCTGACAGGCAGAAAATGCTTGAAATAGTTGTCCTCAGTAAGTCCTGCGGTAGCCATAGCTTGGGGAACAAAGTAGCAAATGGTTATAGTTAGTGGTATTTGAGGTGAAATAAATAATGCCATGGAGTGTAGTAACATGAGTCCTTCTTGTCAGGCTGTGTAATGGAGAAGCTGCCTGTGTAGAGTCATAGAATGGTAGGGATTGGAACAGACATTTGGAGATCATCTAGTAGTACAACCTTCCTGCAGAAGCAGACTGCTACTGTGTAGCAGTAGGGAAGGAGCTGGGCTCTTAGTCTTTGTTAACAGAAACACTTTTATTGTTGGTGACTTCCTCGTGAAGTTAGAGGCTTATCTTAATGTAATTTCTCCTAGTAATTTGGCAGCGTAGACTTAAAGTGTCGGTTGGCCTGTGATGACTCAGTTGTGTAAGAACAGTAGTTTCCTTCTGCATGAGCCAGTCACAGGCAGCTTGTGTATATATTTTTAATTTAGTAAAGACAGATGAATTAGATGCTTACTGACATGATTTGTTACAGCAAGTGCTTACATCAAGTATGTCAGTATGATGTTTCAAGCTTTAATTAAAAAGGAAAAGAAAACTTGTAGAGCTCTAATCAAAGTAGAAAATCATTGCTATCTGCACCACTTTCCTTACTTTGTTCTTATTCTTAAGGAATGGAATAATGTGTGAAAAAGACCAGTCAAATTTAGGTTTCAGGGTAACTGAGAAGGGAAATCAGAATGGCAGCATTGTGGAATCACATTGATGATGGAAACTATTTTTCAGTCAAACTACTATTTGCCACATTACTCAGTATTGCTGAAATGTTTTCCTTTAAGTGTATGTGTGAAATCTAATATTGCTGTCTTCACTAAGACATCTTATTGCTGCTGAGAAGATTTATGGAATTACTAATAGGAAAACCCATTTTACATACAAATACTCTGTAATTAGTAAAAAGCAATATTGAAATCCCTTATATTCTACTATAATGAATCAGTACAAAGTTTTGAGAATTGCTTGGAGTGTGTGATACTTTTTTAAAGAGCTTTTTAAACCTTAGAAGTACATAAAATAATAAATTAAATTGTTTCTTATACTACAGCT
Organism: Colius striatus; assembly: GCF_028858725.1. NCBI lineage: Eukaryota > Metazoa > Chordata > Aves > Coliiformes > Coliidae > Colius > Colius striatus. The sequence continues at coordinate 5,039,744 of NC_084768.1, forward strand.
GAACTTTCCCATGAAGGCAGTTTGCTATTACATAGAACTGCAAATGCTGCAGCAATTATCTGGACTTTAGCTATGCATGCTGTAAAAAGTTAGCTTCATTCTATATGCCATGGAAATCAACATAAACTTGGACAATGCAATTTACATGCACTATATTCTTGTTTCTCACTGCCTATTGAAGAACTTGTTAACAATGGAATTTGACAGTTAAAATGCTTCTAGTTCTATATGTTCTTAATTGGTAAGCGGCTTACAGACGTGATTGTAAGACAGGTTCTTCTGAAAATGCCTGACTTTGAACAGGCTGTCTAGCGATGAGGTCATCCTGTCATGAGGAAGATAGGCAGGCTTAAACCTCAGTTCTGGTTTTTCCTGGTTCCTTTACATTAAACGTGTGGCTTCCCCCTCTCCCAGGAAACTAGGGTTGAAGTACAAACAGCATGTGGATTAATAAGAGTCAGCATGAGTTTAATATCAAGTGAAATGCATCTTCTGCTGGTTTTATTTAGCTAAGTGGCATTACGTCGTATTTTGTTGTCACTAAAAACACAGCAGAGGTCATACTACAGTTTCTTTAAGGCATAACAGGATCAGCTTTATCTAAATAATACATCAAACACCTATTTGTCCTATTCGAAAAAGCAAAATATCCACCACCCCAAAGACATATATATCCCACAGCTTCCCAAGGAATTCTGGTTTAGCTTTTAAACCTTGCCTTGAAAAGCTTTCTCTAAAGTCTAGTTCTAATCTAAATCTTCATGATGAAGTTTAAGCTCACTACTTTTTGTTCTGGTTGCAGTCAGGACAAAATGTTATTAAAGACATTAAAAGTAGCTGCAATGTGTTGTGCCTTCAGGTTTTACTGTGGGAGAAGAGACAAACTTGATTACAAAATATACATGAATGAAGTAATCTTTTAATTGTCTTTGTTACCTCTGGACTACATTTCCTTTTGGTTCATGTTTCAAAGTGTACTAAGTAAAACTGGACAAAACGCTTCAAGTAAGAACTCTAGGTACAAAGCAGAGCAAAGGATTTCTTCGTAATGTTTTAAATTGCCTTCCTCACATTGGTCTGATTAACACCCTCCCACCACTTTTTCTTCCAGATAGTAAGGGTATGTTGTTGAATTTAACAACTTTGAAATTTAGCCTTAGACTCTTACTGATGTATAAAGGTTGTATCTTTGAAGATATGATCTGCAACTAATATGAATGATTATTATCTTAAATGTGTCCTGGAGAATTATTTCTGTGAGCTAACTGTTTTCAACCTCTTTGACTAACTCATAGTTCACAGAAGAAAAACTTGGTCAAGCAGAGAAGACTGAACTGGATGCTCACCTGGAGAACCTTCTCAGCAAAGCAGAATGCACTAAGTTGTGGACAGAAAAAATAATGAAACAAACAGAAGTATTATTGCAGCCAAATCCAAGTAAGCAGCACTTCAGTTTGTTGTTTACAACTTTTGAATTAATAGATTTGATAATATAAATGTTTACTGCAATAGATGTTGCGTAAGTTATGACTAAATACAGCAATTTTAAAATTTGGACACTGGTGTTAGGGATGGCACATTTTGAAGAGCTGTTGAGGATCAGAGACATTATACCAATTGAAAATACTTCCATAACCCTTCAAATGTGAAAAGCTTTAGACAAGGCTCTTGAAACTGTGGCTTTGATTTTATCCTCTGATCAGTCTCAGACTGACTGATTTTTAAGTTGTTTCCACTTTAATTAAATTTCCCACTTTAATTCCAGTAGTTTCTCAAGTTCTTCTTGGGGTAGATGCAGTGGCCCAAGCAGTTCCATTATCATTTCATTATTTTAAGCTGTCTACATCATACAATTCAGGTTGAAGCAGGCAAGACGAACAGGAATACTGGTCTTTAACAATTCCTTTACTAAAGAATTATTAGCTTGACAGACCATACTTAAGCAATAGAATAAAGTTTCAAGTATGTTTTCATCACTGGTGAATCTCTTACTGTAACAAGACTAGGAAAAAAATGGATAGATGAAGTGTATTTTTCTGGTGTAATTTGTTTCTGAAATCACTAGCAATGTTCAGGATATCTGTTTCAGACTTGTATCCTACAGATAACTGTGCCTTTCAAGGCAGTTGTACTAGAGTTACTTAGTTACTTAGATCTCTATTTCAAGTCAAGAGCTGGTCACTGGGTGAATTAACTACTATTAGCAAAAGAAACATAAACATTCACTCAGATTATAAAATCATAGTACTGCAAATGCCCCTGCACTGAAAACAGAAGCATTCTCCTTGTAGTGACATACTGAGTTAGGATTTATTGGTACAGGTAAACCATACACTAATAGTACTTCTCTAATGCCAAATAGATAAATTCTTTACAATACCGGTCTTTGAAATATTAGTTTGAAAGTCTGTTGCATCCTTTAGTTCCATAAAAGCAGTATTTAAAACAGAAATTAAAAAACCCAACTAATCTTATGGGGAGGACGCAATAGAACTTATTCCAGCTCAAATTTCTGCTTTTGTCTAGGCAAATAGTTGTCTTGTTCATTTATTTCAGTGTCTGTAACATCTATTGAATTTTTCAGAGATGCAGAATATTAAATCATTAACTGCAGACTGGTAGAACTGTGTGAGGAAGATTCAGTAGCATAATGTGTGGTAGTGTTTCAGTTGTGCTGCCCAATCAATTTTCTGATGGCTAAAAATATTTGATATTAAGCAGTAGCCTTCTTCTGTGAGTGTAACTTGAGCTGTTTTGCATCCTTCTTGGGAGGACTCCCACACACTGCAGAGAGCTGCTTTTGGTTGTTGTTAATAAATGATAATGTTTAAAAAAATTACTATCAGTCACATTGTTAATTGTGGCTTTATGTCAGATGCATATAACAGGCCAATAACTTTAGCTTACTTTTGAGTTCTTTTATCATTTAGTAAAAAATAAGTATTATCGATGGAGTAAAGAAAAAACAATCAATTTTAGTCACTTTTTGTTCACTGTTGGTGATAGGGTATGCACTGGTACTCATGTTTGTCTGTGTCAGGTTAGTTTTTGTGACCTTCATATGAGAGTAGTTATTCAATCCAGTACTAATGAAAGTTGTCTAATTAACAATATTATTTTTGTTTGCATCAGAGTGTCAGGTTTGCTCACTGGAAATCTTCTTTGTGGTTGTCTGTACTCTTGCAGGCAGAGATTAGTTCATATTGACTGCATAAAGAGAGCTAGTTATGAAGTTAGAACAATGCTCAGAGAAATTAAGTGTTGCATCTCAGGAGTCTGCTATTGTAATTAGCAATGTCTCTACATCAGTGAGGTTTTGCACCTAAAAAAGTATATTGTGGCTTAGTAGCCATGACAAGTGTTTTTGGTAATTTTATTGCTCCAACTAAGGATAGATGGGAATACAAAATTATAAACACTAACATCTCTAATTGTTTCTTTCTGAGCATTTCAAGGAAGCAGGGGAAGTGGGAAGGAGAGGATGTAGTTTCTGGGGTTACCAACCTTTCAGACTATCTTAATAGGGAAGCTACAGTAGTTGTTGAACTTAATTCCTGCACTGCTAATTCTAGTGAACAATTTTCACGTTTTTTTTCTTGGAGAAGAAATACAAACTGTTTGGTTTTGCTAAGGAGAAGCATTCTATTGTGCTCTTACAGTAAAGATTTCTGGACAAAAGCTGTATGAATACACTGATAGAAGGGAGAGGAAAAGTATAATTCTTCACTTTCACAGATGACTCTAAGACACAATTGAACATAGCATGCCAAGCATGGAATATGGTCAGTTTCCAAGAACAGTGTCTTCATCTTAACATTGTTCACCTCATGTTGAGTTTAACTTCAGATTCCTTTTTTCTTCCCCCCCTCCCCTGGCTTTTTGTTGTGATGTTTGTCTGTTGGTTTTGTTCAGTGGTGGTGGTGTTGTGGGTTGGATGTTAGAAATACAAAATGTTTTCAATGCCAGTAACTATTTCAAATATACTTTTTTTTAGATGCCAGAATAGAAGAATTTGTCTATGAGAAGCTGGACCGCAAAGCACCAAGTCGCATGAATAATCCAGAGTTACTAGGCCAGTATATGATTGATGCTGGGAATGAATTTGGTCCAGGAACAGCCTATGGTAAGTATAAGCAAAAAATATGTCTTGTGTTGCAGAAATGAAGAGGAAAACATGCACAGACCTAGTTTTTCTTAACAATATGAAACTATTGTCTTCCTCTAGCTAAAACACGTGAATGACTTTTTTATGAGTTTAAGGTGAGTCGCTATATAAATTGGAGCATTAGGAGGCTGATGATGTCTATCCAAATGTAGAAATAGATGCTGCTTTTGGAATGATAGTCATAAATCTTATTCCTTCTTCAGCATATTTATATACCTATGATAGAAGAGTTGGGGGTGTTACATCTAATGTTTTTATACTGCCATTAATGCCATTAATTATAAAGTCTAATTCTACTGTTCTCTACAACTCTGAATTTTGTTGATAACAGATTTAGCTGTTAATTTAACTTAACCAAGTGAAACGCATAGGTGTCTGTATATAGTACAAAGTCTGCAGTCAAAGCCTGATAGTTAGCTCTCTGTCGTTGCTTTCTTCGAACTTGCAGTGGGAGGGAAAACTTCCGTTCTGGGAAGAATGAGGTCTTTATATTTGAAAATAATGATGTTCCTTTTCAGAAGGGGGAAAGTGCATGTGAAAAAAGAAGGTAAATGTTTTACAGAAGACTTATGGATACAGTAATGAATCAGTAATGGCAGGCTTTATTCCTCTCACTTCCATGTTTTTATGCTGTTATCTGTGGCCTTCCTTCTGATCATTAGCCTCAAGTTTTGATTTGTAACATCAAATAGAATTGTACTTAAAGGTAACTTGCAGAATTTTTAGGATTAGGGCAAGTCACATAAGCTGTTAGCAAAAAGGTAGTTACATTGTTAGCTTTCATTTGGTGCCACAAAATGTTTTAGTTCTTTGGAATGTTCTAGTTCTCTAAAAACTTAGTGTCTTTTCTAAGTCATCTGTGTCAGCCTGTTGAAACATAAGAATAATAACTGTATCCTTGATACACCTGCTTCAGTTTCAATACCCAACTCACAATCAAATTTCAAAGTATTATTCAGTTAATGTACAAATGCATATTTAGAAGTTGGAGTAGATGAAGTGAGAAAAAGCACATTATTTTGCAGTAGCTAGGTGAGCTTTTTCCTTGCTACCAACTACTCCTGACTTAAACAAAAGTATGGTATAGGGAAGTTGTTAGATTAAAATAAGTAGGTACAATATCCAGGTCTAAAATGGATGTTCACAATGTAGTTGTCATACTTAGTGCCACTTCTACAATGCTGTATCTCTTCTCTTTGAAATCTAGCCTTGACCTGTGAGCTTATTAACAAAAAAGGTTTGGTTTGGTGTGTGGGTTTCTTTGTTTTGGGTGAGTGGTTATTTTTTGGGGGATGCAGTGTGTTGGAGTGGTTTTTTTTGTAGCTGATTAGGATTTCTTTTACAAGTAATGGCATTGGATTTCAAGCTCCTGGCCTAAACTTGCTTGCCTGTAGAAACCTGTTTTGTTAACCACCTGCCAGAATTACTATGAAACTAACATTTGTTTTTTCCCCTTTACAGGAAATGCACTCATTAAATGTGGAGAAACACAAAAGCGAATTGGGACAGCAGACAGAGAACTAATTCAAACTTCTGCTATAAACTTTCTCACTCCCCTAAGAAACTTTATTGAAGGAGACTATAAAACTATTACTGTAAGTAGAATTGTGCATTCTGCAGCATTTCATACCAATTGTAACTGTGAATATTTAAAATGAAGTAGTAGGTAATTGTGCATTATTGGTTTCCTCAAAGTAATGTAGAAAAGCTCAGGCAGAATATGTTCCTTTGGTGTATTTTCCTTCTTTTGACCAGGTAAAATTAAAATAATTCTGGAAACTTCCTTTTTGTAACTATTGTTTTATTAAAATGTGTGAAAATAATTAGGATCTCATTCTGCCTCTCTCTTAACTGAAAAACCATTTTGTATGTGAGAATTGCTTACAAAAACTTCACAGTAGACAGGCTTTTGTTTTTGAATATGTGTACCTGTTCTCATGAACCTCTCCACTCACTTTCAGAAAGAACGTAAACTATTACAAAATAAAAGACTAGATTTGGATGCAGCAAAAACCAGATTGAAGAAGGCAAAAGTTGCAGAAGCTCGAGCTGCAGTAAGTAGATACTTGTTAAAAAAATTGTTAATAACTCTCAATTTTATTGCTATGTGTTTATAAATATGACTGCTTGATGATGGTTCCAGTTCTAGCTTCTTACCCTCACTATTTCCTTACAAAGCATCTAGAAAATGCCTCAGTGCAACAGAAGGAAACAAATGCAAATTGCTGATCAAGGTGTTAGTCTGCTGTTCTTATAAGTATTCCATGAAGTTGAACTTACTTGACCCAAGTAAATAGTCTTCCCTTGTTCTGTACTAGATGAGCCTATACTGCCAAAAATGACTTGCTACGATCTGCCAAGGTGGTTGTAAACACACATGATTCAGAGGTTGAGTTTTGTTATTTGAATCTCTACAAGTGTTCAAGCATATGTATAATTATTTCCAACTGATGAACCTATCTATAGGTTCATCAGTATATACCTTCTCTCTATAAAGGTATATACCTTCTCTCTATAAAAATATTTGTTGGTTACTCTTTCTATATTTTTTAATATTTCATCAAACAAGATGAAGCTCTTAAACTCACATCTCTTAACTGTTGTTATTCAAGAAATGCTTGTTAAAAGGGATTAAAATTACTGTAAACTAGAAAGCTTTTGCTTTTTAAATTCTTAAAATGCCCCTAAATGGAGGAATAGATAATTGAACACATGCAGTTTCAGCAGGGTATGCTTATAGTATTTTCGTGACTTTTAGGAATGCAGTAAAGAGAAAAAAAAAGAAGTGCAGCAGTTAATGATGGATAGTGATTATTTTTTTTCCCCACAAGGGTTAATGCAGTAGGGTTCATGCACACAGGTGTTGGAGGAATACAGGCAATTTAAATACACAGAGAAAGCATACACAATGAAGAGGAAGAAGCAGGACTGTCAGATTTTACTGGCTTTTCTGAATGCGTCACAGTCCTGAAAGATCTTGGAAGCATTGTCTTTGAGACTGAGCTTTGTAGATAAAACACCTGGTATCTGTAGGATTACGATCCTTCTGAAAAACCAACATCACCTCTACTTGACAGTTTTGCTTCTATCTCTCAACCCTCCGTGTCATACACGTTGTCCCTGTGTATTTATGTAATCTGTATTTTTAACTCCACACATGCATATTTCCTTATATCAATGCAAAAAAAAAAGTTATTTTTCTACTTGTCAAGCTTTCTTAGTTTGTAATTCTAACAATGGAGCTTATGTCCAATTCTAACATCCAGAGCTTGGTGTTCAGACTAAATTATTGCCAGTTGCTGTTGCTGCTACTGAGTGACTGGTTTCAAATATGTAGTCAGTAATTCAGTTTTATGCACAGATAACTTAGTGCTGGTAGAGCATGAAACTCTAGGCCTCTTACTTCACTACCTTTTGTCTGTACTTCAGTCTTAATTACATTTTAACAGCAGTGTGGATGTTGAAGAATTGTTGGATTGTTGAATTCCTAGAGAAATGAAATAAATTACATCTCTACTTGAGCTGCAATATAGAAATGAGAAAAAAAACTGGATATAGGTGTGGTGCAAGTCATTGATTTTCTGCTGTCTCATTTATAAAGGAAGATATCTGACAATGCTGAACTGATAGGTTAACAATATGTGAACTTTTGTTTTACTACTTGATTTGACAGGATAAAGTGATAAATTGTGTCTACATTTGACTATTTTTTTTCCTCTTATAAAAAACATGTAATGTCTGATGAAATTATGTTCTCCCATGCTTATTGTACAGCTAACAAAGTAGCTTAGATCAGCACTTAAAAGAAAAATCTAAACACTTTTTATCTATCTGTACTCTATTCAGTCTTGCTTAGCTTAAACTTGCACTTCATTCTGACAGTAATCTGTTAATGTGCGATATTCAGTGTTGTAACTTGCTTTTGTCTTTTATCTATGCACTTAAGCAACTAAACACCTCTCAGCCTGAAGAGAATAACATTATGGTAAATGTCTCTTACATGCTCAACTTGCTGCATGTAAAATGGCTAAAGGTTTGTTGGCCTCCTGTGTTCATTCATTTTCCTATCAAATGTTTTCTCTTGCTATTCAGCTCATTTTGGTCTTGTTTCAGATGCTTTCCATTCCAACTGGATTGATAATGCAGTTAGGTCAGTAGAGCATTAGATGTTGTTTTTATCAGAATATTTCTGATAATCTGAAGTATACAGTATTATATTTCAATTTCTGACTTTTTGAATGTAAATTTAGGATGCAAAGGAGTTGTTTTTTTTAAAACCACTTCTGAAATTAATTTCATCCATTGGAGGGAAAGAATTGCTTAATTTCCCTATTTTTAATGTGAGTAGGAGTGAACTGTGTGAAATAGTAATATGTAGAAATTATTCCCTTCAAGCAACATTTTACAAATAGCTGAAACGGAATAGTATCACAAATTAATAGCTTAACTTCAAGAGTACAATATATTCTAAAAGTGTTGCAAGGACTCTTTAGTGCAGCTGGTTTTATCACCATAATTGTGAAAGTGGAAGAGGATTAATTAATAATGTACAACATAGAGTGTGCTGTTCAGCCTGTCCTGATTTGGGTCTTGGGTCTGTGCAGCAGAGTGGGTCTCATCTCAGTTAGTGTTCCAGATTTCTCAATTGTGTAACAAACAAGTTTATACAACTTGCTTCTGCAACCTTTATACATATTCCTTCCTACCAAAGTCCTGATTGTGTCATCTTACAACTGCAGAAAATTAAGGTTGAAGGATAACTGCATTGCAAGAGGCAATTGGGAATTGACAGGCTGAAGTAGAGAACTTCTAAATTCCTTCAGTGATTTTTGCTTTATTACTTTTTACTACTTTAATGCTGTTTGAGATACCTTTGTAGCATTTTAAATTAAATTTAAATTAAATTTCTATTTAAAGAAAAATGATTGCAAAATAGGAAGCTGGTAATGAAATTAGCAAGAGAAATCATTGATCTGTTTCAGTCTTTACTTAACCTGGTGTTAAAATGAGAATAGCTTTCCATAGTCTTCCAATATTTTAACACATTAAAGTAACTTAAATTCTTCTGTAATGTAATTTAGTTTGTCTGACTCGTGTTATTTCCTAAATAGTTGTCTTATGTTGTAATAACTTATTTTAAATAGATTTTTGTTAACACTAAAGTTCTAGAAGTCATACTCTTCAGTATCTAACTTATTTCACATATGTAGTGCTATCCATACTCATTGTAATTTCATTGTCTATGAAGGACTTTGGGCAACTGACTTATAGCATTCCTCAAATCCCTGTGAAATTCTGAGAGCAGGAAAGTAGTTGAAAGCCACAGTGTGGTTACATCCTGTATTGAAGTACCACTGATGTCTAAGTTTGTATGTTTCTATTTTTCCCCCCCACTCTTAATGCTGACTAGATGTGGGCTGAGGAAGTGACAAAAGTAAGTAAACAACTTAGAAATTGCAGAATTCCGAAACCATAACTCATACTGGTCTAATGTAATAAAGGATATTGCATGTTGTTGATCACTGTCTAATGCTGGCAGCCTGATACATTGCATCAGAATACCCTGGTTCCCTTGGGCCCTTCAGACTCCAATGAGGAAACAATGCCTAGAGCTGGTTTTATAGTAAACTCTGTCACTTTGTCACATGAGAATCATATGGTATTAGGTACAACTATCACACGATGTGTGTCTCGGAATTTACTGGGATGGCATCCTGTTAAAAGTGGCTTCTTAAGAATGAGCTTATTTGAAAATTTTCAAAAAGGTTGGCCTCTAGTAACTGTCCTGAAAAACACTGATCTTCAATTTCTACCTGGAAAATGGAACAGTAACTAATACTGGAGTGCATGCAAGAAATGCAGAGAAAACTCTTTTGGAGGATTTTTCTCTCTTTTGTTCCCTACCTCTCTCCCCAGTGTCACTAGAGAATGCTGTACTTACATGAAAACTGCACCTGGGCTGCTGGTTGGTTCATGAATATGGTATTAGCTTTGGGATGGGGGCTGCAGCCTTCCCTTGCCATGCCATGCCATCCCTGACACAGACATGGACTAGGTGCACCTAATGAAGTGTTAGGTAGTGGCTGCTCCAGTGCCACAAGATGGGCTGTTTTTGGGCTCTCTGGCTCTAAGAGTAGAACAGGCTGTGGGAAGCTGTGCTAACAGTTAAGAAGAAATTTCTTATGGAATTTCTATAGAGGAGGGGAAATAAAAATTAAGGATAATAATAGAAAGTAAGGGTAACTGGAGCAAGGGGCTTGTGAGTATGATTTTTAAAGGACTAGATAAGCAGGTGCGTGAGGTGTGGGGAGTTGCTATTAGAAGCTGGGATATGGAACTTTGAGTGAATGTTGGGGGTTGTGAGAAGAAATAAATAAAGGCTTTTTCTATTCCAACCTTCGGTGAGTTATGGTGCAAATAGGGCAGTATATGTGTAGAGTGTGATAGTTCAGGGGGAAGAGGAATTTTAGAGATTGGATGTAAAAGGAGGATTAGGTCAACTTTGATCCCAAAGTTTGAGAATTATTTTACTATTTGAATAAAGTAACAATTTGGAAGCAGCAAATCTGTCTGCTGGAGTACTTGGTACTACTTTGGGAAAAAGATGTCAGAGGAGCACTACTGCTGTAATGAAAATTAATCTTGAAACTATGAAACAATAATGAATGAAACTATTTGCTTTCCAGAGACAATGACAAGCAACTTTAAGGATAATGAAATCTAACAGATTGTGTCTTAGAGAGAAGAAATAATGCAAAATGCTTAACCGTCACATAAAAGAGACTAAAAGCTTGAAATCTTGTAATAAATTACATCATTCAAGGTTCCCTTTTTTATTAGGCATATAAAAAGCAGAGACTATTGAAAAGAAACCACAGCACACGTTCTGCCAAAGAAAAAGTAATCGATTCAGGTTTCTAAAGGCAATCTGTGTTTGAAAGCTGGAGTAAGATATTCATAGATGCTTTCAATTTAAATCTAAGAAGCTTCCCTACAAGGATTTCAGGCTGTTCAATAATCTCTAGACCAATTACAGGGGTTTCTGAGATAGAAGATCTGTGTAGTGTCAATGACAAACTGTCTTCATTTTAACTTCCCCTCTGAAATGTGGAATTAGAGGATATTAAGTACTGTGCTATAAACTACTGGGGATAGGTACTGATGTTACACACTTCATAAATATACAAATTTTGTTAGTCTTTTGGGATGTCTGGTGTAGTCAATGGGAAGAGCAGAGGCTTTTAGTCTATGTTCAGTATGTAGAGGTTGGATTGATTTTGAGCATTAAAAGGAGCTTCTGTCTTTGACTACAAAAGAAACAAGGAGGCTCACCTATATTGGGTAGCATGAAAATATTCATTATCACTGTTCTATTAATAGTGTGTCTAATAAAACAACATGAAGAGGATGATTTTATTTCCTATGCTCTTACGATTGTGTATTATTCCTTAGCTACAGTACATCTGAGAGGTGCTGTATTTTTATGGTAATTCAGGAAGGTTATGAACTTCTGAATATTCATATTTAGAAACTGTTGATAGTCTGAACTTGAAAACCAAGTACCATTTTAAGGGATGGTCATGGGAGATACCCAGTGAGGCCTTCTAGTTCTTCTAACAACAGAACGACTGAGGCTGGGGGTCACTGGAAAGTTTAGGCTTGTATTTTGAGCTCTTCATTCTATTTAGAAACAGATGATCAGGCCATAAGATTCCAAGATGGGAAGTCAGCTGGGCTTTTTTTAACCTTTATCACAAGGTATAGAATACATACACTGTTCTACTACTCTTCACTTAGTAGTACTGAAAATAGGGATAGGCAAAACAGATTACACACATCATAGCATAAGTTGGCTAATGTAAATCTCTACAAAAATCAGGCTTTTGTAAAGCAATGCATTTAAAGTCACTCTGTACTGGCTAAGTTAATGCATGTTACCACATTATTCACTTTGCCTCTTCTTATAGAAATTAGTTAATTTGCTACAATATTGTTGAAAACAAACAGAAATATTTTAAGGGAACTTCTCTTAAGTTCCTGTTGTCATGTATTTACTTACCTGGCAGGAAGAAGGAAGCATATTAGCAACTGCTGACTTCAGAGAAGCAAGAAACTAGACTATTATCTCCAGAGAAATAGTTTACCTATGATTTTACTAGGTTTTTTGTGTTTTGTGGTTTTGCGTTTGTTTTTGTTTTGTTTTTAAAGAGATTTTCCTAATACAGAAGGGAATGCTTCTCTTCCTCTCAGCTGTCAGATTTGCTTTTGTCCTCTTTTCTGGCATTTCTCTCAGGGGCTGCCAGATGGATTTCACTGATACTAATACTGATTAAATAGGAATATTCTGAGCAGAGATTCATGCCTCAACAAACTTTGAAAACCTAATTAGTTTGCAACTTGATACACTGCTATCTCAATTTTAAGAAAGAAACACACAGTACTCTATAGCTGCTCCCTCACTGCTTAATTAATGTGTAAGCCTTCCCAGCTGCAGTGACTTCAGATGAAAAACATGTCTTGGGTCATCATTCTTCTGTGCTCATTTCTGAAATTAAGAACTTTCTATGCAACTTTTCATATTGATTAACATTAGCAGACTGCAAAACCAGAATGTTTGCAATATAAAATCCTTTTGAAACCAGTATTTCATTGGTATCACCTCATTAAGTTTCCTGAAAATATATTTCCTTACTGTGTTTTGCTGAGAACAGTAACTGGTGCATCTTGGGCTTAAGGCAGGTTTTGGCCTCTGGGTTCATTTTTAGAAAAAAGGTACTAAATGTATATAAGCACTGAGACAGGGAAATCCAGATTCCAGGCTGAGGACATACTGTGTTGGAATACTAAACCTCAGATACTATAACACGTGGTGTTATGTATTTGTGTGTTTTGAGTAGTGTCCCTTTCTCCACAGAAAAGCACTCTGATTTCAGCTTGTGCTATAGATGGAAGCCCTTGAAAACTGCTGCTATAACATTGTTAACTTATTTTAAAGTTACTGATAATGATATGTAACAAGGAATACATTTGAGTTTGGTTTAAATACAGAATGTAAATAATAGGAATTTTACTCTAGAAAATATTCTAACTTCAATTATAGTTGAGATTTCTTTTTAAAGATGCCTAAATTACAAGCTCCAGAAATAATTGTAGTAGCTTGGTGGCCAGTATGAGACTGATTTATGAAATATCCTGTTAAAACTTACCATCAAAGATTTATGTACAGCTGATTGACATGCAGTTGTCTGACAAAAATGTGAGGTTTTACATATTTGATTAGAGCCCTGTTAACTTAAACAATGGGAAAAAATTACATTGCCCTTGGCTGCCACCAATATGGTGTCAGAAGCCCTCATGTGGACACTGTTATGCCAATGAATAATTAGTTTGGTTTTGGAAGAGATGGGATGATACTGGTGAGAGAAAAATGGCTTATTTTTGCCTGCATTGAGTAAATGTGGTAGGTGTCTGATGATAAAGCTGTGTATTGTGTATACAGGGCCTCAAGTTTTCCAAACCCCAAACACAATTATTCTTTGTGCTTAGGAAGAATCTGCAAAGAAAAAAACACATTTCAAACACCTAAGCTTACGGTTTATGCACTTGTATGAACAGCTCTGAATAAAATGGAAGGTGTAACAGAGTGCAATGTACAAATACCTAAAGTGCATCTTTATTTTTAGTCTGAACAGGAAGTACGAATTACTCAGAGTGAATTTGACCGTCAGGCAGAGATTACCAGACTTCTGCTGGAAGGAATCAGCAGCACACATGTGAGTACCCGAAAGAGGTAGAGGGGGAAAGTCAAAATCAAGGCACTCTCTAAAAATAACTACAGTAAGCTACTTGGGAACTTTGGGATATAAGGTTTCACTTTAGTATGTTAAAGCATCAAAACATAGGGTTTGGGTTTTTATTTTTAGTTTAGTAAGCTGTAAATGTAACCTGTCACCTGTTATCCTTGAGAATGCAGCTTTCCTTTTTTTACTTCAAACTCAACTTCTCATTCATCGGATCAACTGAATGATGAAACCACACAAACATGCCAAAATGCACTGTCACAGAAACAATGTGGGTAAATGACATGATGCTTGTACAGCACCCATATTTTGTGCTCAAATTCGTTATTTTTCATGACATTTCATCCCAGTGGCATAAATCCCTATGTGCCAATATTGGTGTTCACACCTGCCTATGAGACCAGTCTTTCTAATGCAGCATAGTACTGTTATAGACTAAAATCTTGAATTCTTGGTTATACTACAGGCACATCATCTTCGCTGTCTGAATGATTTTGTTGAAGCTCAGATGACCTATTATGCACAATGTTATCAATATATGTTGGATCTCCAGAAACAACTTGGAAGGTAGTAGCTCTTTTTTTTCCTAAGTGCTCATGAATAGGAAGAAAACACACTGATATAAGAGTGTTCAATACACAGGATGCTGGACCAAAAGGAAATATATCTGTTCTCAGGTAATTAATATGTAATTACCCCAGTGCAGCTACTTCCCTTAGCCTACGTGCAGCCTTTTATGGCTTGATATGCTGGGATTGCGTATATTTTGTAACTGAGCAAGGGGAGCCCATGATAACCTCATTTAGTGGCACAAAAAGGGATTTCTAGAGATTTGCTTGTAATCATTCAGTTATCTTATGCTTCATGATACAAAAGCCCTAGGCAAAGTGGGGAGAATTTTTGTACTGCCCGTGAATGCTATTACCTCTTCACTTGCTACTTGGCAGTATGTGATTTTCAACGAAACTGTGTTCTATCGTATTGAGTTGCCAGCAAAGGTATTCTGTCTAGGGAGAAGTCTGCTTCAGAATATCTATAAGCAGTAATCCAAAGCACTCAAAATAGAATGAGCAAGCTCATCTAGTTTTACTGTTCCACGGGTTTAGCATTTTTAAAGTAAGAGAAGAAACTGTTTGACATTAGTTTGTGTTCTTAATCCCGTTTTTTAATGTGATTGGTGGTGATCTAGAGAGATCTACTTCCTTACTTTTCATAGTTTCCCTATTCTAATTCTTCTTCACAAATCATCCTTTCTTAGGATTATACCAGACCATGTTATTTAGGTGAGCATATGCATTGAAGGATTGTCTGCATGTAGAAGTTTACTGTAGCATTTATACTGAATAATAGTCTCTGTGAAGTATCTCTGTTTATATTTTTCATGACAAGGAAGTGAAAACAAAAGTGTTCTTGAGTCTTGTCCTTTTCCTGACTTGCTACTTCCTGTGGCATTTGATTTCCTTAGTTTGTTTGAATGGGTAGTTTAAAGACCTTTTTAAAAAGCATTTTTTAGAAAAGCTGCATCTTTAAAGTGATATTCCATTGAAAGAAGCATTCAGCTAGAGATTTTGGTAGCACATATATGCAAGTTGTAGAATTAAAACCTGAAAATAAACATTTACTGGATTAAGGACGAGTGCCTCTTAAATTGGAAATTAAGTGAAGTATATTGACACAGCTATTTTGAGAAGATGTTTTTTGAAGTCTCTACTCTTATCCTAGTACATTTACCAAATAGAAAGCTTTAAGCATAATACCCTTAACCTAAGGAGAAGCATATTCCTCTTCAAAATGTCTTACCTTAGGATGTGTAGCATGACTGGAACAGCTGTCTTGCTTTAAAATTTGTTAACTGCTACCAGGTATTAAAAGGTACATTTGGAGAAAATACTACGTTTAGGAAAAGAGAGGACCTGTCTTTATGTGGCTGTGGTCTGATGACTATTTTTGATGAAATTACTTTGACTGCTAGAAAAGCCAAAGCATGGAAACTTTGCAAAAAAAAATCCTGAATGCTTCAAACAGCCAAATGAAGTTTTTCTGCCTACGTGGATTAAACCAGCAACAGTATTATATCTTGGGTGTGTCTTTCCTTCTTTGTTTAAAGAAGTCTCTTTGAACTATAATGGAAAGCACCGGGATAGGGTCTCAAGTGGCACTTCTTGCTTTGGAAGAGTTCCTCAGGCATGTGGTGTGTAGCACTTGCATTAAATATAGAGATCAGCAGGATATGTGTACTGTTATTCCTTTGTTATGGGTAGGCAGATACAGTATCAAACAAATAGGTTAGGCAGCTCAGTTAGATGTTAGTTGCATTTGCCAGCACTTGGTTAACAAGGGATATATACTGCTGAGCTACACATGTTCTTTTCACACATCTAAGAATAACGTTGTTCCGTATTCTTACATGAAAGCCAAGAGCTGTGAGGGACTTATTTTTGTTTTGAAAGAGAAACCGGGTTCTCAGAGTAGGTGCATAGTATATGTTTTACCTGGGTCAGAATCTAGGGTGTAACCCCTAACCCAGTTCTCATTGATTCTATTCAAGTTCCAAAGCTGAGCACTCATTTTTCCTGATGTGCTGGCCTGAGTCAGCTGTAGGGAAGGTGGGGGAAAACTTGTACTCAATTGTCTTTGTATAAATCAAGATGGCTTTATGGATACTTCTCTCCAAAGCAGCACCAGCTGCTTATCCCTCTACTGCCTGCCCATTTTGTGGGGCTGCTTAAAGAATCAAATCTCCCAGGTTAAGAGCAATCTCTATTATTATTTTAGTTTCTCAGAATGAACTAAACAAATCTATTTCAAATATCCTGGTGTGCTGTTTGTTGATAACTGCTTTTGCTCTGAATTCTGTTTCCCTGACCGTTATGCCTAAGCTTTGGCATCGTTATTTTTTCAACTTACCCACCACTAGTCCCTGACCCTACAAGCTGTGAAACTCCTGCTACTCAGGTGTTCAAAAATATCCCAGACAACCTCTGTGTAGCTGAAGCTTTCCAGGAACCTGCCTATGTGTGGCTTTGCAAAAAGAGTGAGACAATGTTAGTAAAACAAAGCTTTATAACCCCTCTGTCAATCAGTAAGAGAGGTCATAAAGCTTTGGCTTTCTTTTCAACTGTACAAACCAGTGACCCTTTGAACTGAACAGAATGATTTACAAATAATTACTATGTTAACAGAGAACAGGTTTAGTAGTATATGAAACAGTAATTTAGCAATATTGAGGAACAGCTGATTGCCATTTAAAATTAAAGCCCTGTGCTAACTGATCAAATAATAAATACATCATAAGACACAGCTGAATTTTCCCTACAAAAATGGTGAACTGGTTTGAAAAAACTAACCCTCAACCAGGTCCTCTTATTACATGAGCACCAATAATACTGCAGGTATGGGAGATGAAATATACTGATCTTGATTTATATGGGTAAAGCTACTGAACCACATCTTCAAGAAGAGCTTAACTGAGTAGAATAGGTGGGAAGGGATGAGATGAGACTGTTTTCTGACAGGGTCATACAATATGAGTACATCTTCATTATGTCAAAAGAGTAGGCAAAAAAAAAAAGGGAGGAGAGTATAATGTGTCCACATCCTAGATGTTAATGAAAAAGCATCCATGTAGAGGGACTGATGTGTTGGAACTGACTGACTAGTTGATGTGTAGACTGTCTAAGTCATGATGACATGGAACTGTAGCTGCATTTCCTTCCATTCTTTTGATCAAACTCCTACTTGCTGATCCTTTTTTACTGCATCAGCTCTGCCACTTTTCAAAGCCTTTATTGACCTGCTTTTAAGGTAGATGAGCGTTGGAACAAAACAAGACAGCAGAGAGACAAGAAATTACTACATCTACTGCTAAACTTTAGTCTACCAAGGAATTGCATCCCAGGATGTAGGTCAGAGTGACACAGGACCATCTGACAGCTTACCAGTATGCCTCATGCTGTTCCATCCCACTATGCTGCTGCCCCAAAATCTCTTCTTTGTTTTCTTTTTTTGTTCCACCAACTTTACAGCCATGTAATTCTGTCCTTTCCCTTGGATCTGCTCAGGCTCTTACTGCAGGGGTTTTTTTATGATTCAACTCATTAAAAGATTATACACTATTTTTTTTCTCTCAGGTTAATGAGGTGAATTGACTTCATGGAAGGCTCTGGCAGGCACTACAGCTGGCACAGAACAAGCAGCAGCTAGACCTAGAAAGGAGGGTCTTAAGTTCATCTTTAGTGTAACAAATATTTTTGTTTCACAGCATGCAGCTAGCTGAATTGAAAAACTGATTTAGATTACAAGAATAGTTGTGTTTGGTTTTTATTCTTCTTTCAGAGGGAAGCTGCTTTTAACCTGCATATCTCTCTGATCTGCTTCACCAGCGCGATCTTGTGTGTTTCTCTCAGTCGAGGAACGTGCAGCAAGGATGTGTAGGCTACTCTTACTGGCAGAGCTGTCAAAAGAAGTGTTCATTGAAACACAGTCTGAATTAAGTCTGACCAACAGTACTTTCTTGGGTTTGCTCTTTTTTTTTTTAAAAAAAAGAGAAGTAATTACCAAGTTTTTTAAGGTGATGGTATTTCTTTTAAATGAATTGCTTTGATTTATACTATAGGTCAGGAACAAGTATCGTTATTTAGGTTTATACACATTATCAGTGCTTTTCAATTCCTGCTGTCTACTGGTGTTTATTCTGTAATTGATTAAAAGCAAGAATGCTGCTTTAGGCATGGAGGCATTTAGAACTGATTTGCTCAGAAGTCTTTTTTGTTTTATTTTGTTTTCTCCCACAGCTTTCCATCTACTTTCCTCTCTAACAATAACCAGTCTTCCTCAACTCCTGTGCAGAGCATTTCTACTCCGTCAGTCTTGGCCTCAGCCTCTGCTTCACTGCCTTCAGTAAGCAATTCAATAGTTACTTCAGGCATCAGTGAACTGAAGTCATCAAGTGGCAGCAGGAAGGCTAGAGTTCTCTATGATTACGATGCTGCAAACAGCAGTGAATTATCACTACTTGCAGATGAGGTGAGTTTTTTACGTACATTGATCATTTAAAAGTAAAATCAGAATGCTTGTGATTAGTTAAATCTGTGTAGTTTTAATTTTTTTGTTAATTAAACTTTAATAGTACTGTTAGAATATTGTCCTGTGCCTAAATACATAAGGTGAGGGACCTCTGGCACAGGCTGCCCAGAGAGGGTGTGGAGTCTCCTTCTCTGGAGGTTTTCAAAACCTGTCTGGACACGTTCCTGTGTGACCTGATCTAGGTGAACCTGCTTGAGCAAGGGACTGGACTAGATGATCTCTAGAGGTCCCTTCCAACCCTAACCATTCTGTGATTCTGTGAGAACACTTGTTACACCAGCTTAGCTTGCAAGAACATTTGCTAGATAATCATGATGCAATTCTGCTGTCTGCTGTCTGCTTTTTACCACAACTTTAGCACTATTATCAATACACTTAGTTTTTCAAACATTAAATATTGGTAGAATATGACAATACAACTACTTCTTGTTTTTATGGTAGTTGTGCTGTGTTTCTCCCTGTTCCTGGTCAATTGCACACTCAAGCTGGAGAGTCTATTCAGAGTAGGTGAAGATAAGCAATGAAATAGGATTCTGGAACAGAGTTCCACCAGGTGACCTGACTGCAGCTTAAACCTGCAGAAGAGCATCCAAAAAAAGTTTTCATACTTTTTGGGTTTTTTTAAAATATGAATTACTTAAATATTTCTATTTGACCTCTTTCATGCCTAAGCAGTGGCAGAAGTTGTGGCCTAAGATTTTCTGTTAGGATATAGGACATCAACCTCGTGTCTGAACTTTCTTTCAGATTGCCTGTTAGTGTTGATGGCAATATACAAGTTTTATAGATAAAAACAATAAAGAAGAAACAGTAATGACCAGAATTTCATCAGGAAAAAAAGACTTTAAAATATACTACCATATTTACTTTTTTTCCACAGACCAATGAGATAATTTTTATGAGCACTAGATGATGTTCCATGAATGCTTATACTAAATGCTCTATTTAACTTGGCTAATCTCAATTCTAATACCTAGGAAATCATATGAAGGTAAACTGTAGGTTTTTTTGGCCAGGCAAGGAAAGGTTATAATTATATGTTTCTGTTTTTCAGGTGATAACAGTGTACAGTATCCCTGGCATGGATTCAGACTGGCTGATGGGTGAAAGGGGAAATCAGAAAGGCAAAGTGCCTATTACTTATTTAGAACTGTTAAACTAAATGGTCGGCCTGAATGAAGACTGTCAGTTATGGTGACACCATATTTATATACAATTAACGTTATGTAAGCAGGTTTAAGTGTCTTCCATGTTATTGTCTTGAGGGACAAATACCAGCCATTACAATCTGGCTTTTCTGCCAGCATGGTTGCATGGTAAATACTCTATTCAGACTTAATGTGTTTAAAGCTTTTACTTCATGTGCCAAGAACAGGTTTCCTACAGATTTGTTTCTACTGAGATTTTCACTAATACAAGCTTTTACTTTTGAGTAATCTAGATTGAAAGCAGGAGGTACTGTTTTCTACTGAAATTTTTCATTAATGGCAAAGCTTTTCTTCTCATAAAATAAAGTTATTGTGAACTGATGCGGGTGTAATGCATGTTATTTGAATAACAAAAACCAAATGTGAACCATAAACCCTAAAGAGGTCTGTATGGTTCTGTGCCCAACACTTGTGGATTTCAAGTGTTCTGAGGGATATATGGCTGGCTGCTAACTTGTGCCTTTAATCACCTTTGAAAAATAGAAACAGTTGTTTCTCTGAAAATTTAGGGCAAACTGCTAGGATGTTGAGATTTTAGTGGAACTAGGTGGATTGACACAAGCTGGTGGCATACCTTCTGACATGTTTTTAATCTTTATGTTGTTTCCTTTTAACTGCTTTCCAGAAAAGAGGCTAATTCAAATTGATTAGTAATTATTAAGATGCTTTCAACTGCAAATCAGCCTTTAAGTTAAATTTTAAGCACTGCATTTTTCTAACCAAATATGCATTCTTGACATTTAAGCAGTTCTATAGATGGGCATACATTTGTTCAGATGTATTTTAATGAAAGGTTTTAAAGAAGGTTTTAATGAAAGTCTACATCCACAATTCTTATGCAACAGTTTATTGTCAGTTTGTAATTGCATTCAGTTAGTGTTACACTTCATTGTTTTGCAAAAGGACCTCCTGTAAGTATGTGAGAAGGGGAAAAAAATAACCTAAAAATGGCTTTAACAAAGGTAATATTATTTGCAAATAACATAACTTTTTTTTCCAAGAACATAACAAGGATAGATTGAGAGGATATTTTGTTAAAGTTCTGGTATATTTAATTAATGGAGTTGGATGTGTTCAAGGAAATTGCTTCCATTGAGAAGGAAATTATTCTCCTTGCAGAAGATGCGACATTGACAAAAGTCCACTTCAGCTTTCAGGGAACGCTGGTAGCAGATGCTTAGCTAACTGCTTCTGGTCAGCAACTTTGTTTGCAATAACAATTCCTTAAAGATTTTTTTTAAGATTGACGTGGCAAATATGTAGTCATGAAACTTTCAGCAATACAAATGACTTCAGTGGGATGGATAAACTTGTTATTCATTTAGGTGCTGTGGTTGTCTAATTAAAGTGATGATTTTTATTTTGAATTGCACTTGCAGAAATAATCTCTTTCATTTGTAGAATGCAGAGGTTATATTAAAACAAATACATTGAGTTGGTTTATCAATTGCAACCTTCTTGGGGTAAGTACCAAGAAAATCCTAGATTTATTTGATCTGTTAAATACGAAGATTAGAGGAAACAATAGTGATAATTACTGATGCATTAGAAATAACCAGGAATAATTCATGAGGCACAGAATAGAACTGATAGGAAGATAAAGCCCTACAGTTAAGAAAGAAGAAGACTGAAGACTTTAACCACGGTGGTGACCTTCTCTAATCTCCTCTAATGTGAGTTCCCATCAAATGTGTTAAAATTCAAATCAGTACTATTCGACTTCATTTATAGAATATTCAAGAGCAGTCAGGTAAAAGAATTCCAAAGTGTAATTGACTCTTTGCTATACTGATTATGTACTTCTTACCTTGCTTCTGCAGGGGGATTGGACTAGATGATCTCTAAAGGTCCCTTCCAACCCCTACCATTCTGTGATTCTGTGAAAATGTTATAGAACAGCATTTTGAAAGATAGAGAGGATTTAGTAGAATGCTATGTGAAGGCACCATTTGGCAGCAGTCAAAATTGAGGTTTTTTTATACATCAGCAGCTTAAGCTATGTGTGAGAGAAATTGTGGTTGACTTCTTAGTCTAACAAATGTGCAAATCCATATTCTCAGTTCTCTCCTTTTCTGTTTAATTTCAAGCTGAAAGTAATTTTCCTCTTAAGGAATTTGTTACTGTCTCCTTAAACCCATCTATGTTGAGGCTCTCTGTTGTACCATTGAGAAGGGAAGCTGGGAGTAAAATGCTCATTTAACACTGGTGTTAAATTGAATAGAGCTTTATTGCAGGTAATCCCAAAACTCAATCTCTTTAAGTGTCGTTTTTGGTGGAACTTTCAAACAAAAATTGCCTGGACTACTTTGGGTTTACTTTCTGATTCATTTTTGCAACAAATGTGAAAGTAACTGAATTTGACTTTGGATCTCTCATTTTGTTGCTTAATTCCTTGTTTTCTTAGAACAGGTTTTATTGGTTGAAGTAAAGGGGGAAAAAAAACCCCCAGTAACTAGGCCAGAAACTGTATGTGAAAGTCCAGGTATTTGGGAAATCAGATTGTAAACATTTAAACATTTATATTTAAACATTTTAAACACAAATATGCAGTGCCTTTTCTGGAGACATTCAAAACTCACCTGGACGAGTTCCTGTGTGACCTGCTCTAAAGAGGTCCTGCTCTGACAGGGGGGTTGAACTGGCTGATCTTTCAAGATCCCTTCCAGCCCTTGAGATTCTGTGATTTAATAACTGGTTTGGCAAGATAAGTACATTCTGAGGATGTGTGCATGGGAGGGTAAATAGTTCTGTTGCTGTTCAGTATATACCTTTTTCCCTATATTTACTGGTGTGTAAATATTTTGGACAACTTCAACTGGAATAGCCATCCCTTGTAAGCTCTGTAACAACCATGAGTGAGTTTTCATCAATTATCACCTTTTGTAGTAGGTGGGATAAAATACAGCATCGTTAGTTTGAGCAAATGAATGCTTTCACAAACTAAGTACTAGCTTTAAGTCTCTTCTGCTATAATTGCTGGTTTTAATGCTTTCTTAGCCAGGATAGGCTTCAAAAGCAACTCTACTGAATCTTAACAAATCTTTGTTTAGACTTTTTGCAAACTATGAGGTTTTTATAATTGCTTCTGTTTCTTTCAAGAGTAATGTTATATCTTGGAGTGTTATTCTCTACCATATGGAGATTTTGGCTACAGGTAAAACCATTGGTACATAGTATCTTAATTCAGGCAAATGTGTGTGGGAAGGAAAGAAATACATCCACGAAGTACATAATTCTGCAAAGTTACCAAACTTAGCTCTGCCCAAACTAATTACTCTTCTGAAATGTAAGCATAATTAGCCCACAAACAATACTGTGATATTACAGCTCTCCTGCCACTGGGATTGGAGCTGGCGTCTCTGGATCTGACACTATGTGCAGTAGTATGCTGACATATTAATTTTTACAATGTCACTAGCTCAGGTGCCTTATGTGCAATCTACTGAACGTTATGGAAGTTGCAAGAAAGAACAGAGTTAAGCGCCTATATTCTAGCTGTCAGGATGAACCCGTACCTTTAAGGAACACTCTAAGGAGATTGTCTTGTTACAACGTAGATGCAGTACACCAAAGCAGTAATACTGGTATTTGAAAAACATCCAGTTTAAGTAGGTGCTCTGCTAAAACAGAACATGAGAGAATTACTTAAAAGCTGCTTAGGCAGTGACCAAGACATGTCCAATAGAAGCTTCCAAAAGATAGTTGTGCTGTTTTGGGGGAACAGAAGCAAAATAGAAAATGCCCAAATGTGAAACCTAAAGATATTTTGAGAAAACCATGCAAATAACTGGAGTTTATGTATATTCCTAGCATATGTCTTACAGTATGTAACCACTGAAAAAGTACAGATGTGTTCTGGAACAAAACATTGGCAGAAAAACATCATAAAAGTGATTCAGATTAAATACATGTGGTAGTTGCAGCTTGAATTTTTTGGATGTAGGTAGCTGGACCCTAAGTTTGGCCACAAGATGCAGCTTCATAATTGCCATTTGCTGTATTGTTCTCAGCAGAAGAAACATCTATGGCAGTTCCACTTTTAAATCTGGCCCAGGGAAGAGGTAGTGTTACAACTGTTTTGATTCTGCTATCAATAATACATTTAGAGTCTAATCAGGGATTTAATTATAAGGTATCAATAGATTAATAATATAAACAGCAATCAATTAATGCCTGAGTGTTTCAATATCAGCAGTGAGTAGGAGCCTCTTAGATCTCAACTTGGTTCTTTTTGGAAGATTGTGCAAGAGTGACCTAAGGTAGTCTAGGAGCCTGAGTGTGAAAATGTATGCAAAATCAGTTAATTTGCTTCTATAGTGCTTCAAAATAATTAACATTGCAAAACTTGATGTACTGTATGCAACTTCAATGCATCTGTAGAATGTGGCTTCTCATATATTACATCTGGCCTTTCCAGTCTCCTCTGAAAAGAATGGTTTCTACCAAGCAGCTTCATTAGAGTTCATTCTGTGAATGACAAACGTTTTCTGTCCATCCTTAGTAGTTGCACTGATGCATCCATAGAACAACTTTTAATACCAATTGTCATTTTAATAACCCATGACAATGCTTTTCATTGCTGTCTCAGTCAGGCCATGAAATAGGCATCAGAAGTACAATGATGTAGCTGCTTTTGCCAGAAGACTGTTGTAATGATTGATTGGTTCCAGCAGTGAGTTTCTGCCATCAGCAGTCAGTCCATCTGGCTTTTAGACTTGGCAACAATACAGACATTATAATGACTTTCTCTTTCAAGCAGGGGCTTTTGAGAATATACACTGACTCCAAGAAGTATTGGTAATTGTACAGTACCATTGACTACAAGTAATGGAGTCCTCTGTCCAGTTCTGGGCTCCTCAGCTCAAGAGGGACAGAGAACTTCTGGAGAGAGTCCAGCACAGGGCCACCAAGGTGATCAGGGGAATGGAACATCTTCCTTATGAGGAAAGGCTGCGGGAACTGGGGCTGTTTAGTCTGGAGGAGACTGAGGGGGGAAATCATTAATATTTACAAACATCTAAATGGTGGATGTCAGGAGTGGGGCTGTTTAGTCTGGAGGAGATTGAGGGGACCTCATGAATATTTACAAACATCTAAATGGTGGATGTCAGGAGGTTGGGGCATCACTTTTTTTCTGTTGTATCCAGTGACAGGACAAGGGGTGATGGGATGAAGCTGGAACACAAAAAGTTCCATTAAAACATAAGAAAAAACTATTTTACTGTTCAGGTGAGGGAGCCCTGGCACAGGCTGCCCAGGGAGGGTGTGGAGGCTCCTCCTCTGGAGGTTTTCAGAATCCACCTGGACACATCCCCTGTGTGACCTGATCTAGGTGGACCTGCTTTGGCAGATGGGTTGGAATAGATCATCTCTAAAAGTCCCTTCCAGCCCTACCATTCTGTGATTGTTTACTATTCAAGGTACCCTAGCTGAATCTGCTGAAGATATGGGTTGCTTCATAGTGGTTTTGCTCTCTTTTCAGAAGTTGTTATACCTTTAAGGATTTAAATGTCCAAGCTAAAATTGAAGGTTTAATACAACAAGAAGTTTCCTTTGTATAGAATTTTTGTAGCATAATGCCAGTAATCACTGTAAGATACATTTAAGACATAATATATTGAACAGGATCAAATTAGTGGTGTGTTTTTAGATTAGTGGTGCCCAGGGTCTGGGTTTTCTGTCTGGCCACACTATCTCATCTATCTTATTATTCTGTTTTTCTGTCTGTCTGGTGGTACTGAATATAGAGGTGCTTTGAATTGATATTTTTCCTTTTTTGTCTTACTTTCTTAGCCTACTACCAGGTCTGACTCTTGCTATGAAACTGACAATCAAGGCTTTCCAAAAACTCCCCCCTCAAACTCACTCAAGTACTTAGAAGCAAATAAGCAGCTCAAGAAGGCAGGAACTACCAAGTCCTAAATACTGCAGTATTGGAAGAAAGCCTTGAGTATGGTCAGTAGTGAAGGACGGGGCATGTGCACCTATCAGCCAGATAGGTGATAAGTGTCTTCCTTACAGTGTATAATACAAAAAGTTCCTCTGTTGCAGGATATAATCTACATGTCAAACCCAGAGGAAAACTGTATTTGGGACTTGACTGCACTCCTGTCAGCTTTGATGAGGGCTGAACTGCCTTACTGATAGTCAAACTGTGGTTGGTCTGATCTTTACTCATGCATGTGGCATTGTAGGCAGGGGTTTATATATTATGACTTTGGAATGCAAATTGGGCAGGATTGGCTTAATCTGTATTTTGTAAAGTAAAGGTGTGGATAGTCCAGATTTTCCAAGGCAGTGGCATGAGCTCTCTGCGTGACAGAACATGCCAAGAATATATTGCAATGTGGAAAACTGAAGAACAGGTATAAAACTTGGTCAGAATTATGCTGGCTCTGTCTGTGCTGTGCAAACACCTTGGCTGGTATTTCAGAATCAAAAGTATTGTTCACTAAAGAGTTTTAGTACTGATGACCATATAATGCCATCAGAATAATTCGGAACAGCAGAACTGCGCTTCATACTGCCTTGAAAGCTGGGAGGACTTAAAACTTGACATTGTGAAACAGATCATTGGTCAGTGTTTTAAGCCAGGTACTGGAGTACTGTGGAACTGTATGAGAACAGCAACAGACTGCTACTTTTTGTTTTAAAAGCCTCAAGAATTTGCCATTTCAGTGTTGTACACAGACAGACACTCATGGCAACCCACAAACACGAAAGGTTATTAAACAAATGTTCTCTATTCAAAAGACATCCTGTTACTTTGCTGACTCAAATTTCTGGCAGGAGTGAGTACAATTAGTAATTCTTATGCTTCTACCTGGAAGGAACAGGCAAAAATATTCCTGCTTGTATTCAACACAAAATACTTGAGCATTAAGGAAAACAGACTTGCATCAAGAAGAGTGTGGCCAGCAGGCTGAGGGAGGTTCTGCTCCCCCTCTACTGTGCCCTGGTGAGGCCTCATCTGGAGTCCTCTGTCCAGTTTTGCGCTCCTCAGCTCAAGAGGGACAGAGAACTGATGGAGAGAGGCCAGTGCAGGGCCACCAAGATGATCAGGGGACTGGAGCATCTTCCTTTTGAGGAAAGGCTGCAGGAAGTGGGGCTGTTTAGTCTGGAGGAGACTGAGGGGACCTCATGAATATTTACAAATATCTAAATGGTGGCTGTCAGGAGGTTGTCATCACTTTTTTTCTGTTGTATCCAGTGAGAGGATAAGGTGTAATGGGATGAAGCTGGAGCACAAAAAAAAATCCATTTAAACATAAGAAAAAACTTTTGTTGTGAGGGCGATGGAGCCCTGGCACAGGCTGCCCAGGGAGGGTGTGGAGGCTCCTTCTCTGGAGGTCTTCAGCACCCACCTGGATGCCTTCCTGTGTGACCTGATCTAGGTGGACCTGCTTTAGCAGGCAGATTGAACTAGATGATCTCTAAAGGTCCTTTCTAACTCCTGCCATCCCGTGCATTTTAAGGTCCCCAAAAATGGAGACTGAAATTGTTGGTGGAAGGTAGTGAAGCCCTGGGAAATTCTGCAGTGCAACCTGGTACCTTTTAATACATCTTTCAGAATTTGTAGAATGTCTCCACTTAGCAGTGCAACTCCACATTAAACTTAGAGCAAACAGATTTGATGTTTAAATGTCTAGTTAGTAGTTCATGATAATGTTTGTGGCTTACCTTATCTTAATTCAAAGCTAGTCTTCTAGAGGAACGGGTAGTCATCTGGTCTGAAATAAGTACTTCTGGGAAAGGGATAGGGTTACCAAAGCCCCATCAGCCAGAAATAAACTTAAATCCTGGACTTAAATCCTTGTCTAACAAAAGCTGCTGAGAGACTTAGTAGATGATGTTTGATCACCCTATATGGGGTGATGCGAAGTGAGTCATTGCCTTTCTGGAACTGTGGTTAAAAGTGCTGTCTAAACGTAGACTGCAGAATTAGGCTGTCTTATTTTCCATGCACTGCCAAACATATATCTTTATTTAGGGTCAAGGTTTACTGATTCCTCTGAGACTGGAGCTGAACCCCCGTGTTTCAGACCTACTTGAACCCATTGTAGTTTTTTGCTCCATTTTATTCCCTTTAAAAAGTTACAAACTGCTGAAATTTCTTGCTAAATGTGGCCTGCAGACCAATCCTAATCCACTTTCTTTAAGTAGAATCCCTAACTGAGTATGTTCTAATATAATGGGCTGTAACCAATTCATCACACAGCTATGAATGGAAGTACAAGGCAGTACATTGCAAGCTTGTTAGCTTCACTTAGCCGTGCCAATTCCTCTTTGGTAGAAATGCAGAGACATCAGTCAAGCTGACAGACACAACCTTAGTTGTATTCTATGCTGCTGGCCTTACCATTGTTCAGTGACATGGAGCATTCAGCACGGCATCTGGTGGTGAGAAACCCCTGCAAACAAATTGGGTAGCTTGATGAATTCTGTACCTTAGCTGAAGGAATGGCAAGAAAATGTATCGTGAATGCAAACACTAAATTACTATATGAATGTTATGCCTTTTAGAAATTGTTCTCTGCCAGAAGCGAATTATAGGAAACAAATTAGCATGGAGAGCTTGCATGCAGTTAATAATCTGAATGCTAAGAAAGTTTTACCTCCTGACAGCACAGAATTGTTTTATAAATGTTTTAAAAACATGAAATAGGTGTTTGACGTGAGCGATTAAGGGAAGCTATTTAGAACTGCAAAATGAATTAAAGCTTTACAATGTCTTTACATAGTTATAGGAAGAAGCAAAAGTACTGGAATTGGAATAATGAGGTGGCAAATTGCTTCTTCAAAAGGAGAAACATGAAACAAGAATCTTCCCATTTCACTTCTCTGAGTTAAATTGCTTTTAATTCTAGATACACCATGGTGATGTTGACATACCTCACGATTCTCAAAAAATAGAGAGGGGTTTTGTTTGTTAAAGTTTTTCCAATGTTGAAATCCCCTTTTTGGAGATTTTAGGGAGTTATAGAATCACAGAATGGTAGGGGTTGGAAGGGACCTTTAGAGATCATCCAGTCCAACCCCCCTGCAGAAGCAGGGTCACCTAGATCAGGTCACATAGGAACATATCCAGGTGGGTCTTGAAGCCCTCCAAGGAAGGAGCCTCCATATGGTTTATTCGTCCTTGGAAAAAGGAAAGGCCAATTTCCCACAGCAACCTTTACATGGCATCCAGTGGAAATTGCATTAGTTTATCTCCATTGAGAATGTTAAGCATCTAGGAGAGTTTCTAGGTTTCTAATCCTATTTCCCCTGTAGAGAAACTAGTCATTATTTTCAGTGTAATGCATTGGCATGGTTTAACCCCAGCCTGCAACAAAACCCCACGTGGCCGTTCACTCACTCCTCCATGGTGGGATGGGGGAGAAAATCAGAAGGGTAAGAGTGAGAAAACTTGTGGGTTGAGATCAAGACAGTATCATAGGTGAAGCTGAAGCCGTATGCACAGAGTGAAACACAGAATTCCCCCCTGCCCATGGGCGGGTGTTAAGCCATCTCCAGGACTGTGGGGCTCCATGACATGTAACAGTTACTTAGGAAGACAAAGACCATCACTCTGAATGCTCCCCCTTCCTTCTTCTTCCTTCAGCTTTATAGGCTGAGTGTGACATGACATGGTCTGGAATAGCCCTTTGGCCAGCTGGGGTCAGCTGTCCTGGCGGTGCCCTCTCCCAGCTTCTTGTGCACCTCCAGCCTGATCACTATGGGGTGGGTGAGAAGTGGAAAAGGCCACTTTACAAATATCTAAATGCTGTGTAAGACCTGCTCAGCAATAACTTGAAACATCCCTGTGTTAGTAACCTTGTTTCCAGCATTGAATCCCGCAGTAGTCGCTATGAAGGAAATTATCTCAGCCAAAACCAGCACCATATTGCTGTCTGTAAACTTCCTTTGCAAAGGTGAGTGTCATTGTCTCTGTTTATCTGGAAGGAACTGCAGCACAGAAATGGGGATGATTTATCTGTGTTGTCTTAGTGATATGGTAATTGAGCCAACTGTTTCCTGATGGCTTGTACCTTGGTTGTATCTTCCTGCAAAGGTTGGCTCAGAGATGACTTCTCAAGGGCTGTTAGCACTCACATTTTGTATTAATAACGAGAGAAAAAAATTCTTTCTCACTTGTCCTGAGATGAGACCCTGACATCTATCTGAAATTCTCCCAGACTTTCATTTTGCTCTGTTGCTTTGGTTCATGAACAACCTGTTTAAAATAAAACAAGAAACAAACCTCCCTCTCAAAAAAAAAACAAACAAAACCCCTCAAGTGTTCATTGTGAGTTGTGAGAAGGTCTGGCAGCCACTTGGGGACACAGAAGTACAGAGGGTCCAACCTGGATCAGAACAGACATATTTGCCCTCTGCTATCAGAGTAACTGCTAGTGTCAAATTAATGAAGGTTTTCTTGTCTTTGCTGTCAATTCAAAGCTTCCTAGCTTTTTGAGATCTCTAGCTATTAAGATACTTTTAGAGACAAGAGTATTTCTATCAAAAGCAGTACACAGTGACTCTAGTGCATCAGGTGAACATCTACAAGTTACCATGGCTACCCTAAGTCTTTTCCAAGTCACACTTGACTGAGCTCACACAGCTGGTAGCACTTGAGCTTGCGGCTGTGAACGACAGGAACCAAAAGGCAAGTCCTCCCTCCACCAGACCTGCTCTGTTGCTGTACCACCGGCGTCTCAAGTTTCTCTGCATCACTTGTGCTGCGGGAGATGGCTTCTTGGAAGTACAGATTCTTCCAGCTTCCTAGGCAGGCTCAAACCCGTCCACTGGTGGTGAGCAAGAAGGTAAGAGGTTGTAGGGATACAGCTGGTGAGAAATGAATGATTAGAAAACCAAACTCCACCTGTCAGTGTGCAGTGGAAGCCCTGTGGTTCCAGTTGCAATCCCAGTCGGGGTCATTAGGTAGCTGATCTTTGATAATTGTGATAATCCTGTAAAAAAAAAAAAAGGTGGAGATCACAATTTTTTAAGTTTAAAGATGTGCCTAAAGGATAAACAGTGTTCAGTTAAATTTGTCACAGATGGTAGAGTAAATAAGGAAACTGATTAGAGATGACGACAGTCTGGTTGAACGTGAGTTCATGGATAGGGTGTGATGGGCTACACTGGTAGCTTAGTGTCTTTAAAGCAGTGTAGAGTTGGTCTGGAGAGGTATTTAAGTTTTGGTGCCAGGTGCCTATGGAGCAGCTGTGCAGGTAGTTTAATTCTTCTGGAGACTTCGATCACTGTGTATGTGAGACTTGTATAGATGGTAGCTCTCTCCAGACTGGATATTTCTAGGCACTTTTTGTCCCAACAGCCCCGGTAGGTTACTGCTGCTCTGACCACAGAGGACCAGAGCTGGTGGCATTACTTTCTGTGTTCCTGCTCTCAGCTGCTCTCAGCTTATGCAAAATCCTGCCTACTTTGAATCTGACCTTTATTTATTCTATTTTTTAAAGATGCTGATGTCTTTGTTCTTTGCACTTTAAGGTATAGCATACTTAGGAGGCTAAGTCCAGCAAACCTTTTCAGTGTGTCTATATGAGTGGGATGGGTTTTACATTTAGATTATGTATTTTTATATGGTCTTTGCTGGACGGGATGAAATGCTGCTTTGCATCAGTAACCTGTTGGGGAAAAAAAGAAGTGGAGAACAGTGTGTTATTTTAGCCCACTCTGTGGCACTGCTGCCAAACGCTGATTCTGTCTCAAGGTGATTGCTGTAGTTGTTTGTCATCTTATCAATTCCGCAGCAGATATGAGCACAACAAATGTGCTAAATATGAGTTTTAAAAGAGCCCAGTGGGATCATGAGCAATGGTGACAATGATGTCCATCTTTAAATGCGTATCTGCAGGGATCAGGTGCTGCCCCTTCCCTCAGAGGAAGGGAGACGGGCTGTGGAGCTGGGAAGGGACAGTGCATTAGTGTTTTGGTTCACAATGGGAGTGTGCTTTTGAGGTGAACCTCCCAGTTGTCCTTGTTTAGTAGGCTTTGGTTCACATCATTGTGGTCTTAGAGTACAGAGTCTAGATTCCTTTAATGTGAAATGCAAGTGGGAGCTGTTTCCTAGCAGTACACCTGAAATGTGCTATCATGTGATGGACTCTGAGCACCAGCATTTCTGCTCCAGAATCCTCTCCCCTTGTGCCATGCTAACGTAGACAGAGGTGGCCAGTGACACCAAAGAGCAGTGAAAACTCTCTTCAGGAAGTCTCACAGCTTTCTGAGGTTGGATGGACATTTGTACCTGAGTTTTGAAGTCATTCTTGAAATAATACTGCTATAAGCAAGATCATATTGTCTCACGTGCACTGGCTTTCAACATGAAGGCAAACAGCCTCTCTTCTCCTTGGAGACAGTTACCATAACACACTTTAAAACCCTCTTAAAAAGCCAGAATCCTCACAACATGCTCCTATGTGAACAGACCTGTTAGAGGCACACTCACAGGCTCTGCCCCTTGGAAGGCTTTGTCCATAAGGGTGAGGTCTCTGGATGTTACTTAGAGCCTGAACAAGAGGAAGCTGGCAATAAGCAACTTCTCATTTTGCCGCTACACTGCAGGGCCATTCACATATATGGCTTTCTTATATGTAGGATTTACCTGTGAGTGACAGCAATTCTTACCTGAATGGTGAACTTT
Organism: Colius striatus; assembly: GCF_028858725.1. Taxonomy (NCBI): domain Eukaryota; kingdom Metazoa; phylum Chordata; class Aves; order Coliiformes; family Coliidae; genus Colius; species Colius striatus. The sequence goes on from NC_084768.1 coordinate 5,072,651, forward strand.
AGATCACATGAAAACCATTGATTTTGCCACAAAAATGTCATCCAGAGATTTTTTCAGTGGCTGTTCCAATAGCCCATTTCATTACAGAGTTTATACACTGACAGTGTCATTACAAGGAACCCGTGAAAGATGTAATCATGCTGCTCCTATGCAGACATGGTATCTGTTGTGCATATCTGATCTTTGTGATCCAAATGGCCCTTTTCTCCATCCCTGGTTTACACTGCTAATGCTCGACTTGGGGTGAACTGATGCTGAAGTGATGTCCCTCTGATTATATAACCAAAGCTGCAAAATTAAATTGTGGTAAGATTTCTCACTGAATACACATTTACAGTGCCCTTTACTGTATGTTTTAAAGGAATAACTGCTAAAAAGGAAGAGGGATATGACTGCGTGTATCTTAACTTGAACCCAAACCAAGGCTGAGTAAGGGGCAGAGCTGTGCTGCCGCCTGTGCGTGACACAGCCAGGCACAGCCTGTGCTCTCCCACCACGCTCCCCTCCCGAGCAGAAAGGTGAGAAAGACAGGAACAAACGCCTCCCGTGTTAATAAAGGTAGTGGGTTTACAATGTTGGTCCATACACAAGCCGGGAACAGCAGCAGTGCGCATGTTAAGCTAAGGCGTAAGTTTCACTGTCACAGAAGTAACTTATGGCAATGCCCAGCTGTTATAATGCTAAATGACGACAAATACTTTCATGGTGATCTGCCACTCAACTAGAAGGGTGAGCCGGGGCATGCGGATCAGCATGGCTCTGAGGCTTAGGACGTGCACAGCGCAACTCCCTTTATTTCTTTTAAACAAAACGACAGGCTCGGACATGCCCCTCCCGCCGGCGCGGCCTCAGCGTCCCGCGCTGCCTCAGCGCCCCCAGGAGCGCGGCCCCAGCGCCCCCCCAGCGCCCCCAGGAGCGCGGCCTCAGCGTCCCGCACTGCCTCAGCGCCCCCAGGAGCGCGGCCTCAGCGCCCCCAGCCGTGCGGCCCCAGCGCCCCGCGCTGCCCCAGCGCCCCCAGGAGCGCGGCCCCAGCGCCCCGCGCTGCCCCAGCGCCCCCAGCCCGGCGCGGCCCCAGCGCCCCGCGCTGCCTCAGCGCCCCCAGGAGCGCGGCCCCAGCGCCCCCCCAGCGCCCCCAGGAGCGCGGCCTCAGCGTCCCGCACTGCCTCAGCGCCCCCAGGAGCGCGGCCTCAGCGCCCCCAGCCGTGCGGCCCCAGCGCCCCGCGCTGCCCCAGCGCCCCCAGGAGCGCGGCCCCAGCGTCCCGCACTGCCTCAGCGCCCCCAGCCCGGCGCGGCCCCAGCGCCCCGCGCTGCCCCAGCGCCCCCAGGAGCGCGCCCCCAGGAGCGCGGCCCCAGCGCCCCCAGCGCCCCGCGCTGCCTCAGCGCCCCCAGGAGCGCGACCCCCAGCGCCCCCAGGAGCGCGGCCCCAGCGCCCCGCGCTGCCTCAGCGCCCCCAGCCCGGCGCGGCCCCAGCGCCCCCAGCGCCCCGCGCTGCCTCAGCGCCCCCAGGAGCGCGACCCCCAGCGCCCCCAGGAGCGCGGCCCCAGCGCCCCCAGGAGCGCGGCCCCAGCGCCCCGCGCTGCCTCAGCGCCCCCAGCCCGGCGCGGCCCCAGCGCCCCCAGCGCCCCGCGCTGCCTCAGCCCCTCGCGCTGCTCAGTGGGGCGCCGGCAAGATGGCGCTGGGCAGCGGGCGGTTGAACCGTGGGTAAAAGCCTGTTCAGACACGCCTCTTCACACACACCTCTCCACCTGGCTGCCAAATGCCGTATAAATATTCGTTCCAGCGATGCAGAAACGATCCGTGAGGCTTGCTGCATGGCCTGACAAATCAGAGCCACAGACAGCTGCCATGCTTTTCTTGTATCAGCTTTTCCAGACTTGCTGTCCTGATGGGTTGTGGCCCCTGCTGTCGTGTGACTGTGATGCCAGCTCGGGCAGTCCCACAGCCTGTGGCACACCTCTGCCTCTTCCATGCATGGGGGAAACGAGGCTGTGGGTTGGCTTTGTCACTGTCCCTTCGGTGGCCTTTCAGCGAGGCCGCAGGTAGCACTGTGCGGTCCCGGACCCTTGGCAGGGCGGCTGAGTGGCCACGGGAGGAGCGCCTGGCTGCGCTCACAGCGGCACGTGCGCTCCGCGAGCCGCACATTGCTGAAGTGAAAAGCTGTAAAACTAGATCCTCTGTGACTGATGTAGATAATCCAATAAAAGCATTAGCGAGACTCCGCTCTGGAGACACGGCTGCTTAGGTTGGGGCACGCATGGCTGACTAAGGCAGGAGTGTGAATGTGGATGTTTCCTCACAGCTGGGAGTGGAGGGAGGCTATGGTTTGTCACTGTGTTACAGCTCTGCTCTGTCAGACCCAGAAAGAGGGGGCAAAGGCAAAGTAAAAAATTATCCTGACTATCCTGTTCTGTGCTTTCTCCTATGCACAGCATCCTAAAAGAAACAATGAAGTATTCCTTTATGGCCTTCCTAAAGAGGCATCTGCTTGGGCCCCATCTACTTGGGGCAGAAAAGTGCTTGGAGAATGTCTCATCCCTCTCTTCTCGCCCATGAATGCAGCCTTTTCAGCACCAGAAATGGTTTATTTTGTGCTTGATGCACTCAGCCCCACGGGGACGTATTTCCAGCTCCAGCATATATATGTACTGTACTGCAGTGCTGGATGCTGGCCAAGAAGGTCAAGGTATGGAACTGCTCTAGTGAATCATTTTGGAAATGCTAAGTCTTCTACACTGTAAATCCATTATCTAGTTATTCCTATATATCAAATGCCAACACAGCTTCCTCTGAGGGTTTTTATTGCACAGAAACTAGTAAATATATTCTTGTATGAATTTGTGGGTTTACCAGCAAGACTGATTTATACCTTCCCATTCCATCCAGCATGACTTACGGTGGGATTTCACCACAGTAAAATCTTGTGAAGAATACTGAGAACTAAGACAGTTTGATGCTGTGTTGTTACAGCATTGATGCAATAGAGTGATCACTTTCCTGTTGCTGACGAGTAAATCTGGCACTTAAAACTCAGAAAGACAAAGCAGAAGTATCCCAGTCTGGAGTTTGATTTTGCTAGTTTGGTTATTAACTCTTACTTTTTTGTGATGTATTTTGTATAGCATACGAACATAGAACTAGCCTTTAGAAGAAGAACTTGTTGGAAGTCTGTGTAATTAATATAGCAGTAAATTAAGCAAAAAATAAGGCCAAGAAATTAACATTCTGAATACAAATCTTTACTGTTTTATTGAGATGGAAACCCTGAGTTATATGAGAAAATACCATGTTGCTTCATGGCTTTGTAGAATCCATTGATTTTTACTAAACAACTTCATTCTTATTCCAATGACTGCTTAGTCATTACTGTCCTGCTGCCTCCAGTTCATAGCTTTGTTCCTACTAAATATGAAACACTGTTCAGTATTCTGATGAAAAATACTCAATTGTTTTTCCCTCCATTTCTAACAGTTTATTTGCCATCTCTTCGGGGGGACATTCAGAGCAAAGACTGTCTTTGTATTCCAGAAATGGATGAGCTCATAATATGAAAGCAGTGAACAGGTAACAGTCAGGGAGCTGAAGCAGCAGCACTGAGCACAACGGCAGCACACTGTAGCAAAGGTGTAGTTCAAACTTGTATTATGTGGGCTTGGCAACTGTGTTACATACCTTAAGATCCCCTCATAGTATTTATAGCTTGTAATGCTCCTCATACCAGTGTGTCCTGTTTGTTTTTAAGCTAGCCAGACAATAACTTGCCAAGGCACAACATGTGCTTTTAGCTATCTTTGATGTGGTACAGACCTATCCAAACTTCTTAACCACCAAAGTGCTCATTTTGCCCACTGAACTTCTATGCATTAGGATCAGTTCCCTTTCTACAAAAGGCTTAAACAATGTTAGGTGTCCATGGCCTCTGGAGGCTCTTGGATAAAGTACTAATATTGCTAGAATCTTCCAAAATATGCACAAGTTTTATGTCCTTTATGCAGCTTTATACTGGGCTCCAGTAGCATATATGTGTGGTGGGTATTTTCACCAAAACCAGTTACTGGTAGGAAGAGGATACGTGTGGCACCACAATCCACTTGAAGCTTATGCATTAGGCCGTCCAGGTCATCTGGGACTGTGGCGTTGCTGCAAGAGCTTGGAAACAGCTATGCTTGATAACACTGCCAGAGGGCAGCCAAAATGGAGTGATTCAAAAGAAGTGCTTGTTTGATGCAAGGGTGAGTCATGGTCAGCTCTTTTGATATGAGGAGGAATTTCTTTACTGAAAGGGCTGTCAAGCATTGGAACGACCTGTCCAGGGAGGTGCTGGAGTCACGGTCCCTGGGGGTGTTTAAGAGACAGGTGGATGTTGTACTTAGAGAAATGGTCTAGTGGTTGATAGGGCTGGGACAAAGGCTGCACTCGATGATCTTAAAAGTCTCTTCCAGCTGAAATGATTCTATGATCCTGGTTGCCTTAGCAGGGGGAAGTGTTGAGGGATGTATTCCATTTCTCAGTGTTTAGAAGATTAACTTGTATATCAGTGGACATGTATGTATGCTTTCAGTGTACAAAGGTGTAGTTGGATCCCTTGCTTCTCAGACAGCAGCAAAGCTGATGAGGCTCTCAGCATCTGGAATCCATTTCAAAATGTAATGGATAATCAGGTACTATTTGAGACAAGCACTGTTCACCTGCTGCCGTGGCTGCTATGTAAATCGATAAATGCAAGAGTACTCTGGCTGCTTCTGTAGTTTGTCTCCTGTCTGAGCTCACTAGGTAAGTAATTTCATCATGTGTTTCCCCCTCTCCATCCTTTATAACGAGTGATAAGGAAAACAATTACTGAAAATCTTCTCTGAAAATCTTCGCTGGCTACTCAGACCTTATGACAGAGGGAAGGGAGTGTTCTGAACCATCAGCATATCAGTGGATTGTTAGTGGGCTGTCTGTTCTTTGTCTCCTTGGCCATCTTGTCTCTTGAGTTCTTCCTCTTAGACATGACAACAAATTTGTTTCAAAGTAGTTGGGTTGGGCCTTAACAGTTAACAACTTAGGGAGAACTACACAGATTCAGAAGATGGTGTTTAGCTGCTTTAGATAGAAATATTCTGCATTTTAGCATTTGATGGACCATTCTCAGGCTCACTTGACAAATGTCAAGTTCATTTAAGTAGCCAAAGCACCCCTAGCAAGGAACTTGCCTTGTCTAACCTTCCTTATACACTGCAAGAATCAGGAAATGATGCTGATCCTTGCAGTACCCTCTTGAAATTACGTGCTTTGCCCTGATGGGGAAAACGTAAAGAAGTTCTAATGCAGCTCCAAATACACAGCTTCAATGCTAATGAAGTTGAATGACAGGAAAGCATTTTTTGGCTTTTTATTTCTTTTTTTGGTGGGCAGGGAAAGAAGGCCTCATCTCCATGGCTGAAGAGGAACATCAGAAGATTTACTTTGCTTCCGAAAGCTCAGGCTCAAAAAGTTACATTCACGACAGGAGCCTGGGTTTCTGAACACACACTTTCTCTCGTGTGTGTACTCTTCATTAAGTTGGCAATCTGTTCTTGTTCTATGTGATGAAACAACAAAACAAAGACTGAGATGAATACTTACTTTTTCTCCATGATTTTTATGTCTGCTGGAAAGCTTCCCTTAGCTCTAAACCAGATTTTTGCCTGCTACAGTCATTTTGTTCTGGTTCACATTGCAGGAGTCTATGACTAAGCAGGTACCTAGGAAACCCATCCAAGTAGCTTGTACACTGGGCTTCAAATTCATCTCCACATTATATTTATGTACAAAAAGCAATGTACAACACCTTTTAAAAAAGCATGGCTATTTTCTCCTGCAAGCTGAAATGCCTATTCTTCCTTCTAAAAAGACATGAAGGGTAGATGGACACTTCATGGTTCAACTCAGTCATGCATGCTTGCTGCTTTTATTCCTCCTTTCATTAACTCTCTCAAGTTTTGGCACAACAAGAGTATTATATAAGACTAAATAATTCTTACATAAATCTGAGTGAATGCCTTTCATGAATTACTGGGTGCTTATCATGGCTATAAGTAAAAATGAATCACTTCCTTTTCAAATGGGAGCTTTAAACCTTGTATTTTGTGTGGTTAATTGCCACAAGCCAAAATAATCTTTTGAGCTCTATGAATTTTCACAGCTGCAGCCTCGAGGAAAAGAAACCCACACTGATAAATAGAAACTTAAGAATTTCCTAAAGAAATTGTTCCCCACTCCAACTGCCTCTTTTAGCCCAAAGCCCAGCTCATTTTTTCTCAGAATGTTAAATGTTCCTAGCACATGTCTGTAGAACCAAGAACCTCAGTATCACCTAAAGGATAGAATAAGAATAAAGCAAGGACTGTGTGAATGTAACACTTCAAGAACAGCATGAAGAACAGGCACCAGGTCAAGAGGCAAAGGTAATTTAGCTTTTTCTGGAGGGAAACAGATCAAGCAGCTCACTAACAATCAGGGAAGACTCTCGACATATTCCCATATACAGGGAAATACAAGGATGTACCTTGTGCATGTTTTTAGGCTAAGGGAATAAATACCTGAGTTACAAGGCAAGATTACTATGTGGAACAGGAACCATGAAGTTGGAAACCTAGAAGGAAAGCTGGGAGAAATAATCATTTCCAGTCTCCTTGATGAAAATGAGAACCAGTACTAGGGAAGACAAGAGGCTGCAGAAACAGTACTGGGACTGTAGTTGTACAACCCAATTAGTTATGCTGGAGGACAAATTGTTTGGCCTGTCATCCTCCTCCATTATGGGATGGTTACCTCCTGGTACAAGGACTGGTTCTATGCTTCAGTGACAGACAAGCAAGAGCGGGAGTGAAGGACCTGGTGTTGGAAGAGGAAGTTCATGTAGGGAAGTAGCAAGCTGGCAGTTGGAAGACAGGGAAAGAAAAGAGAGGTCATCACATTAAGGAGGAGGGAAATACTGAGAAGCAGAGGGAAATGTTTGGTAAATATCAAATGAAGCAAACAATCTCTCCGTAGAGCAGTAACAAGGGCCTAAGGCTGGAGAGAAGGGCGAGGGTAAAATGCTGTGCTAAACAGCACAGTAAATCTTCCAACACAGAAACTGAAAATCCCTTGCTGACAAACCTAGGAGTGAGAAGTGTGTGATACAGTCAGTATATTAAAAGACCAGTGGATGGCAGCATATTTTTACTACCACAATACTGGTTGTCATACCACATGTTTTGGTTGCAGCTCTTCTGCTGACTAATACATCACAGGTCCCAAGAACAAAGCCATGTTTGACTCTGGTAGGTTAGCACAAGCTGCAAAGATCGGTGCTTTTGTGTAGAGTTCATATTCCTCTGTAACAGTGGTGACTGCTGTCCCATATCGAGTCAGCTGGGAGATAAGCAGCCTATTTTACAAGGAAAGGAGTGAAAGGCATAGAATAAGAGTGAGAAAGAGGAGAAAAACATCATGTGACCTAGCTGTATACACCTTTTAAGACTTCATAACAACATTTCAGGAATAAAACTGGCAGCAGAGTCACCGTAGTGTAGTACTTCTGTTAATTTAGTGTGGGCTCAGTCCCAAGTTTATTGTTCTGTGGTGAAGCTGATGATTTCTTCTCAAAAGTTGGGAATAAAATCTGTAGAGAACATTGTAATTGTAGAGAACATTCTTGAGATATAAAATTTTATATAAAGAAAAGAACTGAGTATCAATTCAGGCTACAGCACAACACCCATCCAACCAAACGCTACTGTGTGTGAAGTAGTTAAAGGGAAGACTTACTTGTTCATTAGACTTCAGAAAAACACCCAGACTATTCTTGCTTACCATATTTATTCACTCCAGGTGGAAAAACCTTACAAGTCATAATGGCTTTGACTCATTACCATACATACTGTCTGTACTTCCTGTGGACATAAATTTCAATCATTTGCTAAACAGACTTCCAATAAACTTGTGAACGTTGGAAGACAAGGTTTTTCAAGACTTGATAGCTCATGTTTTCTGATGCAAAACACTTAATGTAAAGCACACCTGACATCTGACTTCCATACACCTCAAAGGTTTTCTATGTAGTCTTCACTAAAGTGTACTTACTAAATGTTTCACAGTACCAGAGCATGAGTTCCTCCATCAGCTTCAAAACCTGCAGACTAGATACGGTAAACAAACTTCTATAAAAAGGACAGTTCAAATACAAAAAAGAAGAGGGCATGGACAGCCAAGTTTCTTTGGGAGCTAGAAACATTGAATTTGGTTCTGACTTCCTTACAAACAAGCAGCGGACAAAAAAGCATCCTAATAATTTCAATTATTTGAAGCTCTTCAATTTAAGAGCATTTGTGAAAACAGGTCTAATGACAACAAACTGGTATTTGTATAATTAACTGTCAAACAAAGCATTTTTTTAATGACAAATGCATTAAGAGCTGAAATATATTCAGACAAGATATTGTTTGTCAACTTGTCAGAGAGGTGTGATGAAGCTTCCCCTTCAAATGACAAGATGTTTATTACAGCACAACAGATATTTTATAATTAATATAGTGGCTGGAATGTTTTTCAACTCTAGCACGCTTCATCTGAGATTACCAAGCCAAAGCATGACAAAGGAAAGAGTTCTGAAAGCAGTGATCTATAGACGATCTAACTTTTCACTTAGAAATTCTTCCACACTATCGGTATTCCACTTGAGGATGCTCAGCTCTTCTGCAATGTTCCCACTGTCATCCAGCAGCTTCAGTACAGGGTCAGAACCACGCACATACTGCAGAAAACCCAAAACTGTCAGTTACCTTGAGCAGGAAATGCATTCTCCTCATCAACACTTCCCCATCCCCTCCCTCAGATTGATTTGTATCAGTTTAAAAGGTGTCAAAGCAAGAACAGTAAAAAGCCCCAAGAGTGACACTATGAAGTATGACTGCTTAGGAACAGAGCACTAAATTACATCAGAGCATTCTGGGCAAACTTTGGCAATACAATTTATGCTAAGAAATCAACCTAAGCATTGGCTTTTAGAAGCTGAGACAGGTTTGGTTGTTCCTGACAATGCCCACTGCTATAAATATTCCAGTGCCACATATTTTGTTCTGATTTTATGCATTTCCTTACTAGAGCATTCAACAGCAACGTTCTACTTGTCTTGAAGAAAACAGATCTATATATATAAAAAATCAAATTAAGTTTATGAGATCAGTCTTTCAGCTTGTTTTCTCCTATGCTGCTACATCCTCCCCTCCAGTAGTTCTTTCACCTACTGTGCAGATTCAAAGGAAAAGCAGATACTCAAGGCTAGAGTTGTATGTGCATGCATGTATGCAAAAGAAGAACTGGTAAGAGGGATGACACCATATTGAGACCCTTTGAAGAACAGAGAGATGCTATAGGTTGCACACTCCACTGGCAGCAGTCGGCCAGTGTTTGCAGCTCTGAATTAGATGTTTTCATGCCAAGTCCTAAGGAATGAGGGTGGGAGAAAAGAAGGAAGCATAAGGGACAGGAGGGCTCATTTCACAGGAAATGAAAATATGTTGAGATCGGTTTATCTTGAGATCCAGAACAGAATTACTTGCTTTCAATAAAACAGGTAGGAAACCACTACAGTTCAGACTTCTGAGTGGCATTTAATGTCAAGGAGGAAAGCAGAGGAGCAAGTCAAATCAAGGGGTAGGGAAGGGAGTCGTGTCAGAAACCTCTACTTGTCCTTGGCCTGCTGTGCAGGCAGATGCACATGCAGGGGGCAATGCCATAAGCCTGGCTTTGAAAGGTGCTATTCTGCTTCAACTGCTTTACATTACTGAAGTTTCATTTTTGAATCAAGCAGCTGAATGATTTTTTTTCTTATATAATCAATTGCCTTTTTACCATTTTAGAAAGTTCTGGTCACTTCAACAGCTCGAAGTTCCATTATCCATTTCTAACGTCATCACATTCTTTCCTGCTGTGTTGTATCTGTGCCTACTAGGCTTTGCTGGTAACATAATACTTTAATGCTTTTGAAGACTCAATAAGTCACAAAATATATAATGCAAATAAAAGCTTTTAACAGTATTAGAAAGCTCTAACCATTTTAGAAAGATTTCCCCAGGAGGATTTTGCTTTACCCTACTGAGCTAACCTAGTTGGTTTTACTTAACGAAGCTAGAGGCATCTCTAATCCCTTCTCCAAAAGTCTTGTAAAATAAATACAGATCCATTTGCACTCCATTTTTTTCTGGTAGTGCTCTACACCAATTGTAGTCTAGACTGCTTTGATACAGCTAGAAAGTTTAAAATAAAAATGAAACAGTCAGACATGCAGAAGGAAAGCTTTTGAAAGAAACTGGAGGACATAGAGACATGAATGCATGAGATAGACAGCGGAAATCTGTTTTAGATGGAATCTGCTGAGAAGACAAATCACTTATTGCAGCCATGCATAGCTATGAAGTGATTCCAGATGGTGCCATTTGGTGAATAGAGATGGAAGCAGAAGACGTGAGAATTGAGATGTATATCTGTGAAGTAGGCTGGAAGTTCACAGAAGATTTCAAGAAGAGGGTGAAGTTTTATACCAGATCTTGAAACCCGATAATTGTTTCAGCTTAAGGCAGTGCAGCTTGTGCAGCTTTGCATATACACAAGTCATAAGAAACGCCATTCAGTATATGCCTTTCTATAAAGCTGATTATTTGAAGACTAAAAAGAATGACAGAATCATACAACACAGCAAGGACATTTTGAGAGGAAAGAGAAAAATCTAATTATCACTGAATGTATGGGAATAGCAGCTCCATCAGAAAATAAGGGGAGAAAAGAACAGGAAAAAAAGGAAACTATGGCAGAACAAGCTTGGGTAAATCCAAGAGATCCAAGGAGCAAGGACAGAATGCAAGCATTTCTCACATTCTTTTGCCATCTGCTATTACTTATGTATTCCACTCTTACGGTGTTGTTTTTTTCTTGGACTAAAACCAAACAACAAGAAAAACCCAAACCCGGCAACAACAACGAATGGGTACCAAACAGTTACTGAGCAAGAAACTGATTATTACGAGCAGCAGGAACTCGGAAAGATTTATACAGGCAATGCAAATACATGTCATTTGCTAAAAGATTACTTGATCAGCAAATGAAGAACAATCCACAGAAGAACCATCTCCACCAAGGTTAATTCTTCCTAACATGCCAAGTAAAAAAAAGCTGTGTTCCTACTCACCTTGATTTGTAGTCCCCTGAAGAGTTTTGGCTTATCACTCCTGACAAAAGCTATGGTTTGGAAAAAAGAAAGAGAGAAAATGAAACCCTTTTCCACTTGCATAAAGTAGATTTACATTCAACCTAGTATTCCCTGAATTATTTCCTTTGGAATGATGCTTTAGAAGATAGTTCAATATTTAAATTCTTAATATCCTCACAAAAATAATACTACTACTTTTGCTAGTACTTCAAGCAAGTACTTCACATTTGCTTGGATTTTGCTCTAACACTGCTGTGACTGTCTAAATCAGTTTATCTGCAAGTACAACTGACAGTCTTCAGCAGACTGGCCCATATGCTGCTGTGATATCCAAATGTCAGGAAGAACATTACAGTGATCAAAATCTGGCTGGAGATAAGCTTTGTGAGAGAGGCTGAATATGACACACATCCCATCAGCACACTCCACACATGCTGCAGCAGCACAGGTGAAAGGGCACGGAGGAAGCTGTGGGTAGAGGTGTTATTCTTGCAAGCAAGATAGACAATCTTGTCTTGCAGAGATCTCCAAGATTACAAGTTGAAAACCAGCAAGAAAACAAGAACAGAAAACAAGAAGATAAGCTGGTGTCTCCCGTTCTCTCGACACTCCTAAAGGCAATCGGCTTTAAGATGGACTCTATGGCCTGTCATGTAGGTATGAGAGAAGTTCAGGTCTGAGGTGAGTTGCTGCTGAACAATTCTTCACTTGAAGCGCTAGTCAGCAAACAGCAAGCATTAAGAGCAGCATGGTCCCTGTATCCCTACAGCACAACCCAGGCCTTGTGTTAACAGTAACTTTAAAAGAAAAGACAATATGAACTACTGCAGGACAAAGTGTGAGCACAATCCCCTACTTTTAAACAATTTAGCCTAATGGATGTTTGAGTTCTACACGCACTGAAAAATTTCTTTAGAAAACAGCACAGTCTTCATTCCTCCTTTTTACATTCAGGTGATGCTAAAGGCTGAATTTAGGATCTGTACTGACATTAAGTGGATTCAGGACACTCCTATAGTATGTCAGTAGCATTTCCCCAAGGATGAACCCTGTCAGTATGGATTGACTCTCACAAAGGTGCTAGCTGCACGTTAAACGTGCTTTTTCAAGGGTAGACAACAATAAAACTCTCACACATTGCAGTGCATCCAGCTGGTGCATGGAGATGAGTGGATCCTCAGGACTAATGTTTCATACCGCCTTACAAAGCAGAGGTATCCCCTGGCACCTTTATACCTGTCTTTATATTACCACAGTCAGTTACTGTAACACTTTCTCCGTATGTACATACAGACTGGCATTTATTTTACTCCCTCTTCCACTTTGCTCCCCGTGCAGATCAGGATCATACACTCTGCCTGCTGCACCAACAACTACACAGTTTAAGACAAAAAAAAACCTGAAGTCCCAATGAGCTGCTTGATATACTAGACACCTGAAGAAGAAAAGAAGCCTTATGCTTGCTCTTTCTATAGAACTATACACTGATGTCCCATTGTAAGCTACTGTGTACTGTGTGACAATTTCAAACAGCACTAAATAACTAGCACTTGCACACATACCGCAGATCAGTTCTGATTTAAACTCAAAGATGTCATTTTCAACTTCAGTGATTCCCATGTCCTCATGACCTGTTGGTTGTCTTGGCTGTCATCATCAGTAAGGTGCAAAGAAGTGGCAAAGACATTCCTTACTCTTTTTTAAGTCCCCAGCACGTTGAACTATTTCATAGGGAAATTTTCCACATTTTTTTTTCAATTTACATCTAAAGCTGAAACCAGTCTCTAGGGCTTGATATGAAAAGGAGGCTGTAAAAAGCTGTACAGTGGGTAACTTCAATTGCAAAACTTAAAAATAGTAAGAGAACATAGTAAAATGGGTAAAGATTCAGAAGCAAATCTGAACTGGGGAACTCAATTGTATTCAAGAATAGCCTTTGGGGGTTAACTCAGGTTACAGCACTTTAAGCTCTTAACAGGTGTGAGGATTTGTTACTTGAGTGACAGATGAAAGCTCCTAGGGACATGAGTGGTTGTTTTCTGGCTGCGGTGTTGGACTGAACAAGCTTGCATGAAATGGGAACAGAATTAGGTGGAAGAAGAAAGTATTCTGTAGGCAGTATTACATTTTGTCACTTTAAAAGTAGCTATTACACACTTGTATCAATGTCAAACGTCTAAGTCTTCTGAAAGCTAAAGTACTACAGAACATTTTTCTTGAAACTTTAGACAGCTGGAACAAAATCAGTTTCTGCTAATGGCACACTTCTTTCTGATGCTGATCATAGTGACTTTCTGCATTAGTCACTTGAATTTGCAATGCAGCAAAGAAAAACACTCGCTATACAAATAACTTAATTTGTATATTCTCAATTTTGGAAGCTAAAGTGAGAAACTAATATACTGACATACATTAAAAGTACAGATTATTCCACCAAACACTTTTCTTTCCACAAAATCACACCCTAAGTTGAACAAACAGCCTTTGAATGGAACTGATGGGGTTAGGAAGTCAGATGCAGCTAAAGTGCACATTTTGGGATATGTGGCTGCTTGCTTATGATGTGATAGAGTGCATATGTTCCACCTTTGGCATTGCCTCAACAGTTTCACCTCTATACCCTGACATCAACATTGTTGCTTCCTATGATGTGCAGAGTCCTGCATCTGGGAAGGAACAACCCCATGCACCAGTAGAGGCTGGGGGTTGAACTGCTGAAGAGCAGCTCTGCACAGAGAGACCTGGGAGTCCTGATTGATAATAAGCTAAACATGAGCCAGCAATGTGCCCTCGTGGGCAAGAAGGCCAATGGCATTCTGTGATGCATCAAGAAGAGTGTGGGCAGCAGGTCAAGGGAGGTTCTTCTGCCCCTCTACTCTGCCCTGGTGAGGCCTCATCTGGAGTCCTGTGTCCAGTTCTGGGCTCCTCAGCTCAAGAGGGACAGGGAACTGCTGGAGAGAATCCAGCACAGGGCCACCAAGATGATCAGGGGAATGGAACATTTTTCATATGTGGAAAGGCTGCTGGACCTGGGGCTGTTTAGTCTGGAGAAGAGGAGACTGAGGGGGGATCTTATTAATATTTACAAATATCTAAAGGGTGGGTGTCAGGAGGTTGGGACATCCCTCTTTTCTATAGTAGCCAGCAACAGGACAAGAGGTGATGGGATGAAGCTGGAACACAAAAAGTTCCATTTAAATATAAGAAAAAACTGTTTCAGTGTTTCAATGAGGGAGCCCTGGCACAGGCTGCCCAAGGGGTTGTGAGGTTTCCTTCCTTGGAGGTCTTCAAGACCCTCCTGGACATGTTCCTAAGCGACCTGATCTAGGTGACCCTGCTTCTGCAGGGGTTTGGACTGGATGATCTCTAAAAGGCCCTTCCAACCCCTACCATTCTATGATTCTGTGATCCTATGTCTGAAGGCTACTTGCACATCTTTACACCATTATTTAATAGTTTGATGTTTAATACTAAAATCCTACCTATCTCTCCATTTTCCTCTCCCTGTAGCAGCTTTAGAAATCACATAGTGCAGAGATACAAGCGTTCACACATCCATGGGTGAGTAGGGAAGACCTTTTCCACTTTGACTTTGAACCCCGAGCTTGGTACCATGACACTATGTTTCAATGAGTTCAACACCAGACTAGAAGTCAGAGCTGCTCTACTGACAGATTTGCAACTGTCCTTTCACATCATGCTAAGAAAATCATTTCACCTTATGCTTTTATAAAGTGTGCAATATCAAGGCATATGCCTTCTGTTTGAAGGCAATCCTGAGGTAAGTCTGCAGAGCAGACTCGATTTGCCACACAATCAACTACAACTAAAAGGTCAGAAAAGAGGATCAGGTGTATACTGGCATTTTAAAGCCTGCCCAGCACCAAACTGTTTTACAAAGATAATACTGACCGTGCTTTTAAAGACTTAAGACCAGCCTTCGCCTGTGAACATAGCAGAACACAGAAACTCACTGCTATTGTTACCATGTCACTTCATTTTGTGATATAACACCTCTTTGTTTTGAGAACGGCTGTGAAAACTAGTCTGTTGGAATTAAAGCCTAGAGATTACTAAGGAGAATTGGCTACCTGCTGTTATATATTAAAAGCATTATCCAGACTACCAAAGATGTCTACATTCAGGAATATTCACATTATTTAGAGTCCTGCTTTAGGAAAAAAGATCTCCTGCTTCATCTGTAGCTGAAAATCCTAAATGATGCTAAGAAAAAAATAAAATGAACTAATGTTTTAATACTTAATGAAAACCAATGTACAATGGTAGTAAAATTCATACTAGTTTTCAAATAACTATGCACAGACAAGCATTTTTAACCTTGTCTGTCTCTACATACACCAGAAGGATTATAATGGCCTCAAATCAGAAAGGCCTGGAGGAGACTGAAATACCTTACTGTGTCTGTTATGTCAGTTTCAGATTTTAATGGCAGAAAAGTACAAGTCAGAACTAGTCAAATCTTCATCACAAAGTCAGCAATACATTTTTACTGACCAATTTTTCCTCGTGGTAAGCTACACCATGTCTTCTAGCAAGAATCTGATGTGATTAAGTATCTGCCAGTAATGGAAGAATTCACTTGTTCAAGCTTCTGATCTTTTGTTATTTAAAAATCTGTGCTTTTAGTTCAGATTTATTCCACTGCTTACTGTTGTAACATTTATGAAGACGATATATGCCCATGGGGATTCATCCAACTATTCAAGCTGGCCAAGCCCTTCTCAATTTTTCTAGTAAACAGAACCCTTAGCCTCTAAACTGTCATTGCTGTGTACAGATACACTGCTTTGTGGTATAGGTAAGTCTCATTAAAAATACTGATTGTGCACTGAAAAGCAGCATAATTTTTTGATGGAGGCAACTATCTCTCTGGTCCCCCTGTATTACACCAAAAGAGGTCACTATGTGATCAGGGCAAAGAACAATTTAGAGCTGTGAGAGCAGCATCAGGAAGGAAAGCTTCCATCATCATTCATGAGTAAGGAGGAATGTTTCAAAATTAGTATAGGCCATGATCTATTTTTAGAGAAATATTTGAAGTCTTTTTGTGATGCATTTAAATGTTTCACACATGGAATCAGCAATAGGAAATAGGAGCTCTTACCATCTTTCAAAAGGTATTTATTGAACAGTATCTTTCACTGATATTTAAGAATTACAGATGAAAATAATTAGTAAATAAGTGATCTTACATAAAAATACAACCCCATAACCTATTACGTGTTAGGAGCTAAAAGAATTCCCCTCACACTTGCCAAACTTGGGCAATATAATAGAGTGCTCTCTAACTCTGAAGCCAGATGCATGCTACATGAGTTCAAGAATCTTTGTTTCTGTAATAGATTTGTTGGGACCACATTCATTTCTTAACTAAAACAGTCAGACAGGGAGAGGTGAGAGTTATTCTATCAATGAACAAAAAGAATACAGAGAAATAGAAATGTGCAATGAAAAAACCCAGCCTAATTAATTTTTTGTTAAGCAAACTGGAAGGAACATGGGAGTCTAGATACTGTGATCTATCTCATCATGAATAGAGCACAGCTGCCACTGACAAGTCAACTTAAAAGAAATATGCTGGATTCATCACTGACCCAGATGATTTATTGTTCTACTTCAGAGCCTTGGTTTTATGGATGTCAGGCAAAACCAGTCACATTTTCAGTGCTACCTGATATAATAAGATATTGCTTCATCTATGAATCTTGTCACTTATGTTTTCAGAGTTCTACTTTGTTGAAATGCTTTTACACCATAAATACCGAAGAACAGTTTTATACAGAAATATGTAGTGTATATATATATATACTATATATGTAGTATAGGAATAATTTTACAGTATAGCATTTATAATGGAGCTATTTATTTTTAAGGAAAACCTAGCAGGAAAAATCTTACAGGACTGAACTTATTAAAGACATTTACAGAAGTGTGTTCTGTTCCCTGACTTGTCACAGGAAGATATATTTGAAAATCACAATAGACATCCTTGACCACATTCACAAAAGCATTTAGTAGTTTGTTATGCTATTACAAAGAATAACTTTCATTTTAAGATTGGGGTAATCTTGCTGAGGACTAGATTTTTTTTCATCACTTGACACTTCTTTGCTTTCCCAGTACCTACAGATATATGCCATATATAATGATTCTCACATGTCAGGCACACAGGTGTATTCAGCAACTATTTATAGCTAATAATTATATAAGCAGTAGTTTTGATAGAAATTTTGACACAGAAGGACCATAGAACTAGTAACCAGCAGCAATGCACGGGTTTTTCCAACTGTGTAACTTCCTTACTGTGGAACTTTGACAAACCTCTATTAATTCAACAGATTTTAATGAGTATTTGCAGATGTGAATTAAAAACCACTGTTCATCCTTTGGCCACAAAACATATAATTCAGAAGTCGTCTATGACAAATCAAGTCTGTGGGAGTAAGCCCAGTGAGAACTCAATTTACCCAGGTACTTAAAGGTGAAGGCTTCACGGTCAGATAGAGAAGTAACATACACTAATCCATGTAATACTGATACATACACGGTCCTGCAATTAGTGGTGTAATTTTGTGTATGTTCTGCAAAACAAACCCTAACAAAATCCTGCCAGAAGATACAGAAAGGGAATTGGAGTTATTTGCAATAAGACATTGTCAATGACAGACTTAACAGTTCAATGAAGCCTACAAAGACAATGCTTCAAAAACGGCAGCATGACCTTCAGGCAACCTAATTTCTGTAGCAAACATTCAAGTGAGAAGTTGAAATAAAACCACTCCTTGAATGTTAATGTCTTAAGATGGAAACATTAAATACTGTTTCTAGTAGAAGTTAAAATCAAGGGGAAAATCTAAGTAAAAGTATTCTGACATTAATACTAATGTGAAGACAAATACCAGTGGAAGAATAGAATCTACTTTTTAAAATCTTTAATTATGCTCTTAAAATGTATCCCATCTTCCAACCTATTCTAGCACCTATTCAAACTTATAGCCCAAAAGATAACTTCACTGGTGTAAATTCACAGCTATAAGGGAACCAAGCAAATGGACAACACCACCTACTAAATTTGAATGGTCGTGCAGATGACATGGACTCCCGTGCTAACAGAGTTAATCTCCTCCTGTCCCTGAAGCTGGACAAATCATTTAAACAATTCTTGCTTTGGCATTTTAAACAGTGGAAAACAGAATCATACAATCATTTCATCTGGAAGAGACCTTTGAGATCATCGAGTCCAGCTTTTGTCCTGTCAACCACTAGACCATTTCCCTAAGTGCAACATCCAACCGTCTCTTAAACACCTCTGGGATGATGACTCCAGCACCTCCCTGGGCAGCCCTTTCCAATGCCTGACAGCCCTTTCAGTAAAGAAATTCCTCCTCAGATCCAGTCTGAACCTCCTCTGGTGCAACTTGAGGCCGTTTCCTCTCATTCTATTGCTTGTTACTAGGGAGTTACCTGATCTGTGTGTGGGTAGAGGTGGCATGAGGGTCTAAAGCAGAGTAACTTATGTTAATTGTAACCTGGTTTAAAATCCCCTTTTTCTACTTGTTTGTCAGCCTTCAAACAGGGAGGTATTAATCCTGTCCATGGTAAATGGAGATGTGCTGTTTGTGCAACTTGATGTCTAAAGCTAGATTTCTTCTCTAGGTCCAACTATGTCCAAATTTAAGATCTTTGTTACAGGCAAAAAAGTACTGCTATCACCTAAGCTCTTTCCTCATTTATAAGAAAATTACAGTTAGAAAATTTCTCACAGATGTTTTTCCTGTAGCTTCCTCCCACAACACACTAACAGCACAGTATTCCATTCACTTTAGCTGACTATCATTACGCTCTGACAAAACAACTATACTGCAGGATCTGTAAAAGCAAAGTAGTTCCATAAGTGCACAATGTAGTTTCATCCATCAATTACTGGAGACCAGTTCCATGAGTCTCAGGTCAATGAAACTTTCCTGATAGACTACCCAAAATTCTTGACCATGTGTAGTAGCACTTAAAAAGCACATTTTGTTATTCAGCTATGACAGCTTTTCATATTTGAAAGAAGAGCAGTGGCTTTACTTACCCTGGACTTGAGGGAACCTTCCCAGTTTTCATCCACATACTTCTAGGATAGCTCCTGCATAAAGCTGTAATAATAAACAGAAGCTGTTAATGGCATTAAAAAAAATATCTAAATTACTAGTCTACTTATGGTATGTTACCTGTTGAACTATTTTTCTTTGAGACGACAATATGTTACTGTGTTGATAGTATCTAATAAGATCCCAAATAAAATCCAAATCCAGGGTGATCTCTGATTTATGCAACAGATGACACTTCACTCAAGATACAAGATAATTTTCATTCGATATATTAAAGACTTCAAATCAGGAAGAAAGATCACTTGATATATACTATTGCAGAAAGCAGAGCTTGACGTAAGAAAAACCATGCAATCAGACATGTTACAATGGCAATTACAGGCTAGTAATCAGACAACTATTTTTAAGTTGCTAAGAAAGGCTCATGAAGTGAAATTCTAGTTTCCATTTTAAACTTTATTGGGACAGTGAAATACTGTGGATAATAAAGATAAAGCTGTGACTTTTTACTTCTCACTTGGGCTAACTATTAGTAGTTTATTGTAGTTAATTGTGATAGCAGAAAGAAGACTGATCACATGAACAGCCCTTGACTGAAGTAACATATACAGGCTGGGACAACTTTGATGTCAATCATTGCTGTCAGCTATGCAAGATACTCGATGTTCTTATGGCAAAGTATAAGTTCAATCCAATTGTATCCACTATGGCAATGCAAAAACCCCTCCATCTTAAATACTGTCACATGTTTTTATACTTCTGGGGTTTTTGTTGGTTGAATCTTAAATATAATTAACAACAGATGTTTCCAGTTGCTAAAATAGAACTTTAAAGTTAAGCATTTTAATCTTACACAGTTGTCAATACTGTATACCAGATAACAGACTTCTAACCTTGCAACTCCACTGTTTATAAAGAAGATGTCAGAATAAGCTCAAATTAAAATTTTTTAATTCATTTCATTACTTACTATAAACAATTAAAACTTCTGCTTTAATTTTCTTTTAGAAAACGTTTTCAAAACAAATGTTCAAGTCAGGACATGGAAAAATATAACCTTACTGGAATGGAGTAAATTCACATTTCACTTAAAATACACTATGAATATATGTAATTAAAAATGAGCTTTCACTATTAAATTGAGTACCAACCTAATCAGTGATCATTACTTCCACGGGAAACTGAACTAAAAATGTTACGTTGCATTGTCTGATTAGAACGTCATAAATTTACATTCCCTTTACATTTTCAACTAGACGTTACATTTAAGATAAAAACTAAGATCTGTCTATGAAAACCCAGAACTGGTATGAAACAATATTCCAGAGATCAAAAATACCAGATTGTTTTTAAAGCTTTTTTCACTATCCAAATAAAGATGTTACTTTAAAAAAGACACTGATGAGCAGCTGAGATACTAGCTTGCATAATTAAAGCTCCCCTGGACTTAAAACATGAACTACTTCAAAGGTGAAGGAAACATGGAGTAGTGAGATTATAAACTTCACTACCTTGTCTCTATTCACTATTACTTAAAAACATTTAACAAGAATTGTACCAGCAATCTTAGATTTAGATCTCAGTTACCACACTCACTGATACACTGAATGTTTATACTAGCTCTGTGATATTGACAGTTGTCTGCATTTTTCTATGAAAAAGCTAGTACAAAGAGGGAGGCAGAGGAATAATCAACCTTTTTCTATCTCATGAACTAAGTATTTTTATTTATGTGTATAAAGAACTAAATACACCCAATTTAGGACAAGGGTAGAATGAGCATTTTACAGTTGTTATTACTCCAAATAATTCTTACAGTGTATTTCTTCCTTTCAAACAAGGATCTCTATGGAAGACCATCACTGTAGGAATCTAAAATATGTAAGATATCTTGTAAGATATCTGCTCCCAGTTTGTAGCTCGGAGACAATATCTGACAGAAGGAAACTTTAACAAAGAAAACAGCTCAATCATGACGTCTATATTTTGAGCTTATAACTCTGCTGTAATTGAAGCCTAACTGTGCTGGTACATAAAAAGTTCAGATTCATGCTGGGACAAACAGCTGCTCTCTAGATAGCTGAGTGAAAAAAAAAGAAAAATCAGTTGGCTTCATTTATAACTCTAAACAAAGGTGTCTTTTGGAAGAAACAGGTTTATTTGCATCACTTAACCCACAACAAAAGCATACTTGTTAATATCTACTGCTGCAACCATCCCATCATGTCCAGACCAGATGGCCTCCAAAGTTCCTTCTGAAGGCATTTCTGTGTTCAAGTATTACCAGGAATGACTTGTATCACTCAATTTAGAGGCATACAAACATGATGAGTCAGTTCATTACACAAGCTTAACTCATAAGTTAGTTCATTTAAAAATAATGCTTCACTTGTTTTAGTGCTCATGAAAGTTAATTTAGTATCACGAGCAACAAAATAAACACCCTCTTACTGTTACTAGTGTCCATTTTAACATCCAAACCAAGTGCTGTTATGATTTCCAGGCTGATTCATGTCTGCATCTATAAAAATAACTTAGCTTTTTAAAAACCATTCTAACAGTATGCTTTCTAAGGCTATTGCACAAAATCTTAACTTTTCCCTCATCTTTTACACAGTTGATGAACTTGAGTTAAATTTCATTCAATAGCTTTTTGTAATCACCTGAATGTCTTGTAATAGTTCATACTGATGTAATGAAGATGGCTAGTGGCAACTGAAAGGGGAAAAAACACCCCATCAGTCATGTCTGCTTTAATGATGGGGAGAAATGGTAGTTGTAACACAGTACAGCAACAGTTACGTAAGAATACTGTTAGATAAAAACATATAATGTAAAAATAATTGTTCCAGCAATTAAAAACAGGGAACTTTAGGTGAAAGAAAACATTTCACCTGTTATTAGGAAAGGAATTAAAGCAATTTCTGCAAGACAAAAACTCCAGTTTTACTTCATTTCTAAATAATACTGTTGTTATTATTATACATATTATTATAAAATGTGGTATTGTTATCAAACTACTCATGGAGAAAACTCCAGAAGAAACATCACATTCCTGCTATGTAACTGAACGTTTACAACCAAAAAAGAATTCAGATCAAACTGAACTGAAAAGATAGTACTTAAAAGTACTGATCAACAGCAAAGAAAGATTAGGGGGAATGCAGCCCCACTGTTGAACACAGAGGGTGCCCTGGTGACAGAGGATGCAGAGAAGGTGAACTACTGAATGCCTTCTTTGCTTCAGTCTTTATGGCCCAGTCCAGCAAGGATAACAGGATGGCCTGGACAACAGAGGACTTGCCCTGGGTGGAAAAGGAAGAGGTTAAAGAATTGCTGGCCAAACTTAATGCTAATAAATCAATGTCTCCTGATGGGATGCATCCTAGAGTGCTGAGGGAGCTGGCTGATGTGTTTGCTAAGCCTTGCTCCATCATTTTTGAACAATCATGGAGGACAGGTGAGGTGCCTGAGGACTGGAGAAAGGCCAATGTCACTGTGATTCTGTGATTCTATGAAGAGATTGATGGTGTTAGATCAAACCTGACAAAAGAACTGTAGTGTAAAATACAACAAATGATTGATAGTTCTACTTTTACATCACCTCTGCTCTGCACACCATTCCATCCAGTTGGAACTTACTTAGTAACTTAGTTACTTACTTAGTAACAACAGTAACAGTAGTTACTAAGCCTAACCCTGCACAGGTTACCAGGTGTCACTCAAACTGCATTTGTACAGCTATGTGCAATCAGATGAAAAAAATTATAAAACCATCACAACTTAAAACATGCAATGAGACAGGCTGTTAACATAAAGCCACATAACACTATATAGCCATCCTGTGGTATCTGGATTCCCTCCAGTATTGGCATATTTTCCTCTTCTAATACCAGTTTAAAAAAGAAAGTTAAGCTCTGAGAGCAAGCAGTAAAACACAACTTAGGACTACTGCTAACACCCTGGAATTTTCACTTGCTTCAGGAACAAGACAATTTTCCACTAAATAACTGTCAACAAATAATATTGTCCAATGCAAACAATTTTTGCTTTTACAAAATTCACTGTTATTTAAATAGTACTATATAAGCACATCTGCCAAAGAGACTGGCTCATCCTCTATCAACTCATACTATTGAAACTTGAAAGAAAAGTCAGGAAAAACACAGATACTCTTATTGACCACAGTTGTTTGGTACGTGCAAACTGGTACAGTTTTAAAGTAGAGAGTGTGATCTCTTTTTTGAAAGGCATGGAAATTAATTTTTAATGTGTCCCATAAGCCCAGGAAACAAAACAACAAATTGATAATTGATATTTGTTCTTATGAGAAATTAAGTCACAAAGACCAAGTTTCCTCTGCTCTTTCCTAAACTATAGTAACCAACAATTAATTTGTCATCTTTATTAGAGAACTAGATTACTTAAAATAAAGGAATATACACTGAGGCAGAGGCCATAAAATGTTTCCTCTTCTATGTAGGAAAGAATGTGGAGTACTTGTATGGACACTGAAAAGTTTTTAAAATCACTCTAGTCTCCCTCTTCCCTGGTGACAGAAAATGAACAAGAAACTATGGGTTAACAGAGAGCAGTCAGAAAGCCTCACTGCCAGGAACATCATGAATTGCTGTTCTCTAATACAGAAAGCCAATAAAGTCATTGCTATACACTCAACATCGTTCAGAACTGATGTCATCAGTAAATTTAGCAGCAAAGCCACTGCTTCCATTCACAACTCATTATCCTGTGAGGAGAGATGCCCAGCTCTAAAGAGTCTGGAAACAAAGAGTCAAAGAGCCAAAAATCACTTGTCTGAATTAGTGCTATTCTTGTGATGAGCGCTATGTTCAGAAGAATTTGCCCATAATACAAAGCTGAAGCGAAATCTAAGCTGTCATTTATTTGCAGGGAAGGAAATTCCAACTGAACATAAGGGTGGAAAAAAAGTCAAAATGAGGGTGTTCAAGGGCTGAAGTAATTTACTAAGAAAGGTTGTAAAAATCTTGTGTCCTTGGAGATCTTCAGAACTTTTAGAGTTCTGCTTTGAATAGGAAATCCAACTTTTTTCTTCTGTATGTACGTAATAGTTGCATGTTACTATTACAATCTTCAACATACAGAAAATGTGTCATCCAAGTGCTTTATTTTGGTGTTAAACAATCTCCACCTTGCAATATTATGCAAATATTTTGAATCTTTAAATCCAACAACCATCAAAAAGTTTCAAAACCACTTCCTCTCCAGGCAGACTATTTTTTGACTTTGCTCTCAGCAATGGCTTGTAGTAAGGTCATCTGAGCAAAGGATCTGGCGCAAGGGTGAAAGAAAATGCAGAAGCTGAACACTCATGAATTTTAAACCTCTGTAACTGTAGCAGGGATTAGGTAGTGTAAATGTCCAATTTATTTGGCTGAGGACCAGAGTTGAACAGAGGAGCAGGGTTGCAGAAAAAGGTTCTCACTTGGTCTTACTGAACTATGTAAGCCAAAACGTGGAAACAGAAAGTTAAAAGTTTACATTCTGATGTTAGAATGTACTGTCCAGTCAATTTTGCTATCTAACCATCTATTCACCACTAGAAGCAGAATCCTTGAACATCTTTTTTTCTCCAGAATCTGTGCTTTTATTAAAAGCATAAGCATCTTAGCAGAGTTGCAAAGAAAATATTGGGAATAGAATTCATCAACTATTTATTTGACTTTCTGCATTTAAGTAACGTGGAGACTTTGTACTTTTTGAAGCTGTTTCAACAGATTAGAGTCAAATGCCAGTGTGTTATCCAGATGTGTGTACAGATGAAAGTGATCAAACTTAATCAGCCAAACCTATTCCATTCACTAGCTCAGATGCTCACTGACAACTAGAAAGGAGGTTTTCTTCCATAGGTAAAGCTTGCCTTACTACAGACAAATAATGTAGTTTATCTTAGTTTATCTGACACAGATGAACCTTCGGTGAATCTAATCCAAGCACAAGGTGGCAAATTTCTGTCTTGGGCATTGACTAGCTAGCTACACCTTCCTTATCAAGGACTACACTAATTTTCATTGCTGATAACATAATGTACAGAAGGAGGGGAAACAGTGTACATGGCAAAGTTCCTGAGAAGGACATCCACTTTAGCACATTCTTACAAGGAACAGCTGTGAATAAAACCCTTAAGCAACAGTACACTGATAGCAGACTTTCTCAATTTAACAGATCATCTCAATTCCAACTTTCCTGTCAACATTGCCTATAATATTATTCCACTCTAAAGTGTATGGGTCACTTTTTAGTTGAAAGCAAACTTTTAAGGGAGAGCATTTGACATATTAGCCTTAAAAAGAGTTGTGATTATTTACTTGAGTGTTAAATAAAATATGCTGTCACTGAATGATGCTATTTTTAGAAATCCCACTTGGTAAAGACAATGAACACAAACCATTTTTTGTGTAACACGTTCGAAATAAGGAGTAGAGCAATGTAAAAGCTTTTTTTTAAACAAGCAAAGTATTTTACAGAACACATTAAAAGACAGTAAAGCTGGGGTTTGAGAAAAAGCTACAAGTAAACTAAAATTCTACTTGATTTATACAAGTATTAACATTGCTTACACTTGTGTTACACCTCTGAGATGTCAATGAATTCTCAATAGTTCTTTATTCATTGAGTTAAAACCCAAGTAATAAGACTGCTTCTTTGGAACTATTCACGGTAAGACCCTCTGACAGAATAAGAAGGCAGTAAACAGTAACCTTTGAGTGTGGAAAAAAAACCCCAACCAAATAAAAACAACACACCCAAACCACAACTATCCTGAAAAATGAAACTAAGTTGGGTCACACAAGAATAGCCTAGAGCATTAAAAGCATTTTAGGTTACTCTAGTTTCAATAATCACTGTGAGTTTTGTAAACTATTTGGAGTTTTAAGAAGTAAATCTGAACAAGAACGTAACCTTATTCTTCCTTATAATCCATAAGAGCACATTTACAGGTCTGTATGTGTAAAAATGGGGAGTTTTAAGAGTGCTTTTGATTTTTAAATAAAAGTAGCACAGAGTCATAATTACAGTGAACATGTTCATTACTAATATTACACTAAATACTTAATTTCCAGGAGGGATCTAACACTAACACTACCCAAAGAATTGGTTTTAAGTTACAGTCAAACTCCAAGCTAAGGAGAATATACATCTTATCCATTACAATTAAAATAACTCCTACACATTAATTTTTAAGGGCCTGAATGACAACTTTGTTGTGAGTGACAGATAAGGTAGACTATAGAATTTGTCTAGGCAAGTTTTTTACTTTTCAGTGAAATTAAGTCATCTTTTCTTGAGATGAGACGAAATTGAATGTTAGCAGCTACTAATTAAATGGGCTAAATAGGTATGATTCATTCTTTCTTTGTGTATTGTCCCTCACCTCCATATTTTTCACCCACAAAAAGCTCTTGATTGTGTGATACTGTGCAAAAACAAGTGGTTGACATGGAAGAAAGAATTGGAGCATAGGCTTCACTTTCAACAGACTAAAAGTTCTGTGGTTTTGCAGTGTTTTAACAAGCTGAATCATTGATGTCTTAAAATGATTTCCCACAGATTCAAGTACTGAAGACTTGCAAGAACAATCTCAGCTTGAAAACATGGATGATCTTCCTGTGCAAATGTCAAGTACATGTTTAAGTACAGCACTAGTTACAATGCAACAAGAAGGGAATAGCTCTGCCACCTGCCTATCTGCCACATGTTTTGACCTATCTAATTGCACTAAAAACATTTACCCAAGTGGCCAGTGGAAATCCATGATAAAATCCTAGGAGAGGTTCCTTTGCTTCGCTTTTGGCTCTTCCATCCATTATCCAGAGTGTTTTAGTATGTATTCTTAGGACTTTCTCCCCAGTTGGTTCTGTTTTCAGCATTTTTCAAAATGTTGAGAAAACACAATACTTAAAAGGTCACTAAATACCACTGTTTTCTAAATCTCATTCGTCGTGTTTGTCTACAGCCAATGGGGTTATGTCCACAGATGTGCACTAACTTTCAAATAGTCATAAATTCTGGAAATGTTAGGTTCAGGTAGGATGTAGACTGGGGATTTTTTTGAAAAAGTAACAGCCAAATTTTAAGCTGCCCACATTTATTTCAGGTTAATATTTCACCATAGTTTCATGTCAAGATCAAGGGAAACTTCTGTGTTTGCTGGTGTGGGAAGAACATCAAGTTGGAAACCTCCCTCCTTACAGCACAATAATCCATTCTGCAATATTTTAGTTGCTATATTTAATACAAGTTTGTTGAAAATAATCCAGAATTTCTCATTACCTTACCAATGCAGTAGCCAGATAATCCAATCAATTATTAAACCATGCTTTGACAGCTCATCGTGAATATGAGCATAAGCTGTGAAAAATCTCATGATTTCAGGTTTTCTTCTCCTTAAATTCGCAGGGCAGAGCAGTTATTACCCACCTCTACATCACTTTAAAAGTGTGTATACAGACTTCTGTAGGATTATGTTTTCCCAGTTTTACAGTAGGATCATAAACTATTTAGAAATAGTATATGACAGATGTGTGATGTTACCTACAATAACTTGCCATCTAAAACATCCATTTTCACATCTCAAATTTCCTAAGCCAACTTCTGTTTATACCTGATGTCACATTATCTGATTCACTAAACCCCTTAACATTACAACAGGATAAATACTTGCCAACAAGAATTTTAAATGCTGAAGTTCTACACATCTTAGTGAGCAAA
The DNA here is from genome assembly GCF_028858725.1 of Colius striatus. Lineage (NCBI taxonomy): Eukaryota > Metazoa > Chordata > Aves > Coliiformes > Coliidae > Colius > Colius striatus. The sequence goes on from NC_084768.1 coordinate 5,100,734, forward strand.
ATATACTCAGCTCCGTTTAGAAACACTGACGACTTTTAAGGGCTGTAGCAGTCCTGCACAGTGCAACTTTGAAACTTAATGTATCAAAGATATCAACACAAAGTTGACTTTTAAAATCAATTTGGATCTTGACATGCATATAATGAAGAGATAAATATAAGATTATATTATACAATTAATGCAATATGTTTATCACTGTGTCTGAAATGATCACAAAGCATAAATGAAGCTGCAGATGAAGTGCAGCTATTTTCAGCTACTGCAAAATATGGACAATCTCTCCTGCTACTACAATTTCACGCACAGTTAGCTTCACCTCCATTTCATCCTTCTATGTTTTACACACCAGCAGCATTCTGCATCTGACAGACTGAAGCTTAAAACTTGCAGCTGTCTAAAGCAATATTGTTTAAGCCAATTTCTGAATTAGTCTGAAAGTGGATACTAAAAGAATTCTAGAAGAGAAGAAAAATCACCAAAAGATTTCTTTTCATTTTACCTATAGTACAATTACAAAGTAATTAAAACACTTCACTGGACAGGTGTCAGCAGAAGTTGAGAGCAATATTGGGTAGCATGAGCACTTCACAGCTATTTTCCACAGTATCAATTCACAGACTACAGGACCAATAACGAGACCGGGATTAATAAACATGTTTCAAGGATGTGAAATTGCTGAAATCTGTCAACATCACATTTGAGGCTGCACTGATGCTGTTCAACACAAAGTATTTTTAGAACTGGGCATATTTCACAGATCATTTGTGAAAAGCAGCAATTATATATACAAATTCTCAGATACACACAATACCCCATTACTTCTAATTTTAAATTCTCATTTAAAATTTAGGTGCATCACTTCTAACACCTGACACAGCCTTACAAGCAGAATAAATCCTGAAGTCAGTCCTGGAATTCTAAGTTTTCAAGTCTGTTTGCAGCACAGACTACCAACACGATGTGTCACGATAGGAACAATTATCTGCTCACATAATGACCAAGCTAGGTCATGTACTGGAATCGTGGTTCATTTAAAAAACCAAAAAAGACTCTACTTTGAACTTTGCAGGATGCACTTTGAGGGTGTTCAAGCACGTAGTTACAGCATTACCAAAACCCAGAGCACCACTGATCTAGAATTCAGCAACATAGACGGTTACTAACCTGCAGGTCAGACAGGTTACACCTAGGTGCAGGTTTTCAGAGTAAGAGTTAAAAACTCTTCAAGTAAGGGCAGGAAAAAACTTTTAAGATTTTTAACATCCATTCACTCTCAATTATTGAATTTTATTAGAAAGAAAAATTCTATGGGAACCTTAAAAAAAACCCAGGGAAAGGGATTAAATACAGCAAAAGTTCACCCAGTACCTCCACCAGTACAGGCTGGGGGTTGAACTGCTGAAGAGCAGCTCTGCAGGGAGAGACCTGGGGATCCTCATTGATAATAAACAAAATATGAGCTAGCAATGTGTCCTCGTGGCCAAGAAGGCCAATGGCATTCTGTGATGCATCAAGAAGAGTGTGGGCAGCAGGTCAAGGGAGGTTCTTCTGCCCCTCTACTCTGCCCTGGTGAGGTCTCATCTGGAGTCCTGTGTCCAGTTCTGGGCTCCTCAGCTCAAGAGGGACAGAGAACTGCTGGAGAGAGGCCAGCACAGGGCCACCAAGATGATCAGGGGACTGGAGCATCTTCCTTATGAGGAAAGGCTGTGGGAACTGGGGCTGTTTAGTGTAGAGGAGACTGAGGGGAGAATCTCACTAACATTTACAAATATCTAAAGGGTGGGTGTCAGGAGGTTGGGACATCCCTTTTTTCTATAGTAGCCAGCAACAGGACAAGGGGTGATGGGATGAAGCTGGAACACAAAAAGTTCCATTTAAACATAAGAAAAAACTGTTTCAGTGTTTCAGTGAGGGAGCCCTGGCACAGGCTGCCCAGAGGGGTTGTGGAGGCTCCTTCCTTGAAGGTCTTCAAGACCCGCCTGGACATGTTCCTATGCGACCTGATCTAGGTGAACCTGCTTCTGCAGGGGGGTTGGACTAGATGATCTCTAAAAGTCTCTTCCAATCCCTACCATTCTGTGATTCTATGATTCTATGAAAAGTTACCATTCAGTTTTTCTGTTCTCCATGTGTATCATAAAAATACCACTTCAGCAAGAAGCTACTATAAATTAGGTTGTTAATTTTTATGTAAGATAAAAACCTTAAGCCAAATTACAGACACCTACTACAGTCAGTGCTATGTTAAATCACAAGACAATCTGAAATGTGATAACTCTGAATACAATCTGTTAAGACAATATTCTTATAACATCAAGCTAATAATTTAGCACATAATTGTGTAAACACAGTGTTAGAACACTGCAATATTTCTATACATATACAGGGTATGGAGAGCCTGTATTCAAACTGGATATGAAAATGCATGAAAATAGTATCATAATCACTCCTATAATTTGATATTAGTGTGCTAGCTCCAAACCACAAATATCATTTGATTCACTTCCTTAAAAAATGTTACAGAAGAAAAAGAAAATCATAATCAAGGTGTACATTGAGTTGTGTCATAGCAGCAAATTGTTCACATTTACTACCAAGCACAAGCAGAAAATCAAACTAGGTAAACAAACAAATAGATTTCAAAAACCAACTTACAATAAATAATCTCTTGGTTCCTATGAATATACAAGTTCTGGTTCACTGTGAAGGGATTTGTTGAAGAACATGCAGCCCTTTGCTTTTAGTTCAACTACATTCAGGATGACCAAACCAAAAGAGGTTTAGAGACTAACAACTTTTACACAAAATGGCATTTGATTAGCCTCACCCAAGAAGCGTGACTATCCACATGGTGAAACCCAGGTTTCATTAAGGATAATCAGAAATGTATCCATTGATTTTAAGTTCTCTTGTTTGATCTAACTTTTACTAATGCACCGTTTACAATACATGCAAGTTATATCCTTGAGTAAATGACTGATAAATTGATAGAGACAAGTTCTATTTTCTCAGAAGTGACATTGACAGAAATGGAACATATCTTCTCTATTTTTTTTCCAATAACTGACAACACAAATTATCCTGCTCCACAAGTTCTTGTGCTACATCTTACACCATCTGAGGCAAAACTGTATGAATATAACCCGAACAAAAGTAAAAACATCCACTCCTAAGTGAGGACAGGAGCCCATTCCCTTTTGGTATATTTTATTAGATTTTATTCAGAAACTTTCCAGCTTTTGTGTGTGCGTTTGTGTGTATGTAGAGATATGTACATACACAGAATCATGGAATCCTTTAGGTTGTAAAAGACCATTAAGCTCATTGAGTCCAATCATTACATATAGAAAGAACTGGAGGATTTTCCAGAGGCAGACTTTCCTAGATAAGATTCATATATCTAACCAAGAAAAATTCTTAAGATATCAAGTCCCAAAAGGATTGTACTGAAATACTACTGCATTTTTTTGTTAATATATGAAACAGTGAAATTGACATTCTTAGCTCTTACCATAATAGTCTCTCAACAGGAAGGAACTCTTTATTCATTCTCTGCAAGTCTCAAACACTTGCTTTTTGATATTTAATATATTGTACCTAATTGTCATCACTGATTTAAAAAAAATGATAGGTAGACTTTTTTAGCAGTATGCTCAATTTAATTGACAGGTGAAACCTGCTAAATTTCTTCCCTACTATTGCATTGTTAGTTACTTAGCTGTCTCCTAGCCATTAAACATAATATGGGCATCTCTTCTTTCCCTTGGAATCCCTACTTTCCTTATAATTGATTTTTCTTCAATATATTCCAGAGTACTCTGACATTATAACTTATCTGAAATCACAAATTCTTTTCAAGATTCTAAAATTCTTCCTTGCTGACATATTTTAAGGGAGATATTTACTTACTACAGATAAAGGAAAGGCTTTGTGTGGGCTCTGAGCAAGACTTTGCAATACTTCTAGCTGTTAGAACCTCACTCCTTTCCCCACCGCAAAGTGAAATTGAGTAGTCGTGCTTCTGTCAGGTTTGTGTCAATTTAGACATGAAGGCTGTACCAGCCTTTTGTTCCTAGGGACTGAACTGAACTACCTTGGTCATTACACTATGAGTGAATGACCAAGCAATGGCTGTGGTCAAGAACACCGCTCTCCTTATTCTCTTTTCGGGCCCTCTTCAAACCCTCTACATCTTTCAATTTAAAAGAGCTGGACATAGCTCCCATTAGTCGCTTCATACTGCAGAAGGGCTGTCACAGAACAAAAGGTTCCTCTGCTCATACAGTGACATTATTTAAGAGCAGTATGGCAAGTCTGAAAATCTAGACCCTGTCTGTACTGGAATATCAAGAAACATTGTACTTCCCTCTTGAGATTATAATCCAGATTCTCATATATTTTTAAATGAAAAGTTTCATAAACACAGCACAATGTGTAAAGTTACTCTGCAAAGGATTTGGTCTAAAACCCACCTTTCTGGTTTCCAGCTGAGCTTCTTCTTGGCAGCACTGCCTGCAGAATGGATCCAACTGATTCAGATTGAACTGTCCAAGAAGGTTGCAAGAACTGCACAGCAGGTTACTGGAGAAGCCCAGCTCTCTGCAAGCTTCTGACGACAACTGTGCTCCATATACGCTTATCTGAAAATCAATACAATGTTATACTTCAACATTAAAAACAGTCACTTAAAGAATTTTAATGCTTTGATGATTACAAAAAAAACCCGACTGAGTCTCTTGTGACTGGTTTACAGTAATGCCTAACAGTCTGTCCATAAGTGCAAAGCATCACCTTACTTTGAGGAATGATTTTAAACTAATAGTTTTAGACACTCATAATATGTATATTCCAAGGTATCAGACCTGTCAAAACTCACTTTGATACACATTTCTGATGACTCTATTCCTACTGCTAGCTCCAAACACAACAAATCAGCTGAAATGGACATGCCTACAGCTCTCTGAAGCCTGCTTTTTCAAAACAACTTCAGTATATTTCCTATCACCAAAAGTGAAAAAGTAAATATAGCAGATAAGGTTGGGGAAAAACACAGACAGGGAGTGAGGAAGTGGATGAAACTGTTCAAGATGACATGCAGATAGGATTTTAACTTAATGTTTGCATTAATATTACAAGAAAATCACATACTAAAAGTGGAAGTGTAGACAAACTGCAATTCTGATTTCAGAGAATGAACAGATTCTCAAGGGCTGGAAGGGGACCTGGAAAGATCATCCAGTCCAACCCCCCTGCCAGAGCAGGATCACCTACAGCAGGTCACACAGGAACTCATCCAGGTGGGTTTTCAATGTCTCCAGAGAAGGAGACTCAACAACCCATCTGGGCAGCCCCTTCCAGTGCTCCCTCACCCGCACAGTGAAGAAATTCTTCCTTGTATTTCTTTGGAACCTCTTATGTTCCAGCTTGTACCCATTGCCCCTTGTCCTATCATTGGACATCATTGAGAAGAGCCTGGCTCCAGTCTCCTGACACCTGATCTTTATGTATTTGTAAACATTAATGAGGCCACTCCTCTGTCTGTTCTTATCCATGCTAAAGAGCCCCAGCTCCCTCAGCCTTTCATCATAAGAGAGATGCTCCACTCCCTTCATCATCTTTGCGGCCCTGCGCTGAACTCTTTCCAGCAGCTTCCTGTCCTTCTTGAACTGAGAGGCTCACAACTGGACACAATTATTTGTCTTTCTGAGGGATATCAGCAATAAGAAATATAAAAGCACCAAAATAGTATAGAAAATCTAAAGGAAGATCCTAAACACTGCCAAAGCTTCACTTTAATTACTGTTCACTTTATTAAATTAACGATGATGACAGTAGCTAAAACAGTTTTTTTGCACATTGCCATCCATCCCTTTTAAGCTTTACTGTCATCTTTTCTTCACTTTCAAATCTGTTGCTGGCAGAAGCAAAATGTTGATGCCAGTAATGCTAGTTTTGCTCCCAGATATTGCTGAACATTCATCATGCCTTTCTCCAGCAGAGATCTAGAACATCTGCATACATAAGGCAAATACCCTACTAAAAAAAAAGGTAGAAAAAAAAGAGAGAGAAGGAAAAAAAGGAGGCTCTCCCTAGTGTTTTTCCTGAATTTTCTCTGTTTAGGGTTAGAAAACGACTGTCCTATTTCAGAAACTAATTTCCCATAGGAAAAAGTTAATTTCAGCTACTCTGCCAGTGATGTTGCTCACTGCAGCAGCATGCTTTCCTTTAAAGCTTAGATTAGAAATACCCGCTGCACAGCTGCTTTGCTTTCACGTTAGGTAACTTAACATGTTGAAGTAAATGCTGCATTGATACAAATTGCTTTAGGAAGTACTTAATTAGAGTGCACAGGTCTTTTGCATAACATATGTCTCTGGAGCTCAAGTTCGCCAGAACTTTAGGGCATCAGGTGCCCTAAAATACAGAAAGCTGACATCTGTCTGTTAAAGGTCGAGCGACAGCCTTCACGGGATAGCGTTCAGTCAGAAAACAAGCCACCTAGCTTCCCTTTCCAAGCCCGCTCTTCACTTTGTAACTAAGGACACACCGCTTCATAGGGTTTCCAACACGGCAGAACTCTCGTTAAAAACGGGCGAGGTAGCCTGTACTTTTATTCCCAGCTACTGCGCCGCCCGGCAGCCATCGCGAGCGAACGGGGCAAACCAGGCCCGAGGCGGAGAGGGGCAGAGCTTTCGCACTCTGGAGCAGAGGCGGCGGGAGGTGGAGGGAAGAAAGCAGAAGAACAGAGCAGCCTCCGATAAAAAGTGAGAAGCGGCCGGGCCGGGGACGAGCCGGCGCCTCGGGGCTGGGCTGGGCTGGGCAGGCTCCGCGGCCCCCGCCTCCCGCTGCGGGACACGTCTCACTCCCGCCCGCTCCACTACACGCTGCCTCTTTCCCTCAGGAAAGCGCAGCCGGCCTGAGCCCGAGCGCGGATAAAGCAGAACGGGGCTCACCGCCTGCAGCCCCAGCAGCAGCCAGAGCCAGCATCGCCCCAGGGCCGTTATCTCCGCGGCTGCCGCCATCTCGGTGCCGGAACGCCGCTGCCAGCGTCGCCGGGAGCCCGCCGAAGGAGCCTGCCCACCGAGGGTGCCCACACACCGCCTGACACGGGGGCGTGCTACCAGCCTGTGGCACCGCAGGCAGAGACAGCGAATCCAGACCTTCTGCAGGAAAGTCTGGAGCACAGCAATGTTAGTCGGTCCGGACAACGCGTCACAGCGAGGCGAGAGGAGACGTCATTCCCCACGCCTAGTCAGGCATTACAGAACCGGCCCCAACTGAGGTCCTTCGCCGCTCGGGAGAGCTGCGGCCAATCAGCGGCCAGGTCCGTAGTCCCGCGATTGACAGTCGGTGTGAGCGCTGTGCCCAATGAGGATACGCGGGTGCGCGGCCCTTCCGGAACGGCCTCCCAATCAGCAGGGGCCGCATGGGGGCGGGACCGCGGCGCGGCCCGGCCGCTCACAGCGGAGCGGGGCCAATCCGGCCGAGGGGAGGCGTGGCGGCGGCGCGGGGGCGGGTCCCGCCGCCGGGAGTTGTTGGCGGCGGCGGCGGGGGCCGGGCGCTGGGTTGCCGAGCAGCGCGCGCAGGCGGAGGCGGGGCGCGCCGGGGCCGCCGCGCGGCGGTTGGGGACGGGCGCGCGCGGGCAGCCGCGGGGCGATGTGAGAGCGGCGGCGGCCCTGTCGCGCGCCCTTCGCCGCCCCGCGCTCGCGCCGTCCCTGCGGCGGCGGCTCCCGCCGGCCTGCGCGGCCGGGCCCCGCGGTATGTCGTGATCCCGGGCGGTGCGGCGCTGCTGCGGCTGCTCATGGGGCTGCTCAGGATTATGCTGCCGCCCAAGTTGCAGCTGCTGGCGGTGCTGGTCTTCGGGGTGGCCGTGCTCTTCCTGGAGAACCAGATCCAGAAGCTGGAGGAGTCCCGCGGCAAGCTGGGTGAGCGGTGGCGGGGCGCGGCCGGGGGCCTGGGGCGGCACGGGCCGGGGGCCGCGGAGGGCGCGGGGCGGCGGGAGGCGGCGCGGGCGGCCGGACCGGCCGCGGGAGCGCGCAGCGGTGGCAGCGCGGCTGCCCGCGCCTCGGCGTGCGCCGGGCTGGGGCGCGGGGACACGCACCGCTGGGCACTTGTCCCGTATGGCGCCGTGTGTTTACATGCCCGAGACGGCGAAGGAACTGATCAGTGCGGTCAGGGGGCTCTGCGAGGAGCTGTTAGCAGCAGGGCAGCAGCCTTGGCCTTAGAATTCGTTCGCATGTGCGTTTTGCGAGGTCGTGAGACCTAGGAGAGATCGGTGTTGGAGAGATAGTATTTCTGTCGTGTGTCTAAATGGATTCTCTGAAGAGACCAGCGGTGTTGAGCGGTGGGGAGCAGTGGCTGGCCTGCGAGTGTCTTCTGGCAGGCTCCTAACGGGGAGGAGAGAAGCAGTGCTGGTGCCGAAAGTGAATCTGGTTGTGCTGCTGCAGCGAATTACCGTCTTTTTCACATTCAAACGTTTAGTGCATGGTATTGTAAAAGAAAGCACATGGTAAAAAAATAAAAGAAAACAAAACCTCCAAAACCTTAAAAACGTTGTTCCTAATGACAAACGAGTAATTTGTTTTACTCTCGTTGAATGGAAGATGTCATTTTCTTCCGTTTGCTGAGTGTCGTTAGTGCTCTCCTAGCCTTTCACTTTGCTGTAATTAAGCAGAATAATGATAAACTTGAAATCTCTTGTGTAAGATTCCTTTTTATTTCCTGCCTCACACCCACCTTTTTAGATTTATACCTGCCTGGTAGGTAACATCTTACAACTGTTGTATGTAAAGGCTGCAAAACTTGCATGGGTTTTACATGACTTAATTAAAGGTCTCTGAATACTGTTCTGAACCTGTTTGTGGTGCTTAGGAGTTGCAAAAACAGAGCACTGAGACTTCTGGTGGGTACAAAGTGCAGGGGCTGCTTTGCAAACATTGATGATTTGTTTTCCCATGTTGTTTGTAGACTATGAAGTCTTCAAGTTTGTAGGGAAAAAAAGTGTACATGCCGTGTTCCTACTGGTGTTAAAACTGGAAGTGGACTTTAAGTGACATAGGAAGCTAAACAGTGACCTTCTAACAGAGCCAGAATCGGCATAACTTAGTGTTGAGCTGTATGAGTGTCATTGGAATTTTACTTCTTTACTTTCTTTAACACTTTGCTCTCTTTGAACTGGAGAATAGGAGCCTGGAAATGGCAGTAGTTGAACTGCTTGGCTTACAAGATGCTCTTACTTTGCATATTTTTCATCTGAAAGTTTGTACCGATTATAATTGAGGCATATTTTTTACAAGATCTCAAAAACTCTAAAAAAGAAAAATGAAGAAAAAAAAGAATGAAATTGGAAGATGATTCAAGCAGATGTTATTCGTACTCATAGCTTCAGTGCCTGTGTTGCTGACAATGTATATTACTTTAGGGAAATCTGCCTCCTGGCATGAAGAGATGAACATGATGCATGTGAGAATAAAGAATTTTACTGGTATAACTTCCTCTTCCTTCTTAGTATATACACAGTAGGCACTATTAAGTTACATATATAAGGGATTAAAATACATAGCTCATACTGCTTTGGGACAAGAACCTAATACCTACATTCTGCTGTTTTTATTTCTTAAGGAGGACAGAAAACTATTGTAAAGTTTATTAAAAGCATGATGGAAAGACTTACTTTGTGAACAACTTGCTAATGATTCTCTAAAACTTCTGTAAGGAGGGGAAAAAAGCTTTCTGCTACAGCTTTGAACTCGCATTGGCATTTTTAATGTGAAAGTATGCTTTGTTAAAGTTTCTGGCTCTCTGAATGTCTCCCTTTTTATGTTTGGTATGTATTTTATGACTAGCAAGTGTTAAGGTTTCATTACAGAATTCTTTTTACCATCGTGGCCAGTGATATTTCTACTGCGCTGTAATATGGAGAATGGTTTTCTCTGAATCAAAGTAATTAGTTGGCCTAATGCACTTGCAATCCAATCTTTCTCCCTGCCCCCCAAAAGAATGAGGGTGGGGATGTGTGTGTGAGGAGGCAGCAAGGCTGTGATTTAATGGTAATGACAAAGTAGTTCTTTCGATCTTTCAGTTGTGTTTCAGTGGGCACTTTATGTTAGAAGTCACACTGCATGTTGTTTGGGTATTGGGTTTTCAACTATGCTGTGTTTGTGTTGATATATCATATGATAAACTGTCATCTTGGAAAGTAATTGTAAGGATTAGATGCTGACTAAGAAAATCAAATGACTTCAGATTTGATAGCAAATAAGATAATTCTGCAGTCTTAGTAGCAGTTCCAATAATATTCAGACATACTTTCTGATAGAATTTATCCAATTTCTTCACATATGAGCAACTCCTGCTTCTGTACTGAACAATTGTCAGGATATTAATTTCCGTTCAAGTATCTTGCCTTAAACATGAAACTGGGACATGTTTCTGGGTGAAAAAAGAGTTGGAATGTCTTTCTTCCTGTAAGACTTCATATAGGCAAAACTCAGTTACCCTGGCAAACTTTTCTTTTTGGAGAAGTGCAGGAGACAGAAGCAAATGACCGTCACAAATGCCGATGCTGCTTTTTTTCCTCTGTGATGGGATTATTATGATCCTAATATAATTTTTAAAGGTATTTGTAAACTTGTGGATTTCTTCACCATATGAAATATAACTCCCTATTAAAAAAATAAAGAAAATAAAGAATATTCATTATAAGTTCTCTGCAGCTGTTGGACTTTTAAATCATTTTACAAATAGTATACAACTGGTATAGGTACTTTCCCATTAGATCTAAGAATGCACAGCCTTAATATTGCATGTGAAAGGCAAATGCTGAGGTTTTCACTATCTTTCCTGGAACAGAAATAATGTCTGAGCATCTCATTTGGTTTTTGGAAACCTGGAGGATGGGTACACCTCTGCCTCTGGTTTAAACTGACCTGAAGTGTACCATGAAGTGTACCATGCCATCTCCTGCATTGCCATTTGTGTTTATGATGAGTCTAATAAAAAAACCTAATCCAGCTGGAAGTAATCCATCCCTCTCCTTTCTTCCCTTCCCAAAATTTTGTAATGCATTGGTGGGGAGAAGGAAGAGTGAAGCTTGAGTGTTCTAGTTCTTTTGTTAAATTAGTTTCATTCTGCAATAGCAAGTACTAGAAGCACTTCAACTTTGGGCAGAGGAGTGAGGGAAGACGCTACCTCATTCAGTGAACAGTCTGTTACCATTGATCAGAGGTGAGGGTAGTAGATGGGGAAGGATTACTTTTTAGTGGGGTAGAAGGAAGTATTATTGCAACATTGTAGCTGTTTAGTGAAACTTACATGTTGGATTTCTTTGAAAACAGTCTGTGTCTGAGTAACATAGTATATACATACCATAACAGGGAGAACAAAGATTGAACAACTTTGTTATTGTTTTATATTATTTGGATCACCTTGAAATACTGTCTAGCTGTACTGTCAGTGTATTTCTTGTGCCAAGAAACAAACTTATGGCTCATGTCTGTTAATTCAGCACCTTGAATTCTGCATATAGAAGTCTGTAGTTTGAACTAAATTTTTAATATTTGTCTTTTTGTTTTTGTTAATACATGAATAGTTTGAAAGTCTAAGGCCCTTTTCCTAAGACCAGGGAGAAAGATGGAAGTGACCCTTGCTGAGGTAGTATCCTTTAAGGTACTGTGCAAGTACCTAACAAATCAGTGTTGCTTTGAAGTTAAATTATTTAACTTCCCAACTTTTAAATCTTATGTGTTCTAGAAATGTAAGAGTTTCTGCTTTTTTTGGATATTTAAATAAATAGGCCTCTTATGTTTCTTTCATTCAGGAGAAAAAAGGATCTTATGTCAGTAGGCCTGCCAGTTCCATGTGTTTTGGAAAATCCCTCAGACATCTTCTTAAATTGTCCCTCATAATATAGCATGCATGATTTCTTAGTATATTATTTATACTTGAACTTCATTTATAAAGAGTACTTTGTGATTGTTGGCGGTTCTGGATGCACACAGCTATGCAAATAATTTACTAGCATTTCTTTTAAACGTAGCTCAGTTGCCCAGTAGTTATTATTTTCCACTGAGTAGCCTGAGGCACTCTTTCAGAAGCTGCTTTCTTGTGTACCAGGTTTCCTGAAGTAGGAGTTTTCATATTATTTCCTTTGTATATCTCTAGCCAATGAAACGTTCTTGCACTTCGCCTTGCTGGTTCAATCATACATTTTAATTTAGCTCCTTCTTACCATTCCCCTTCACCATGCCCCCGGTTGTTCCTGACACTTTTAGAATCAATTTTAAACTATTCCCATACCGTGCTTGGACTTTCCATCAAAAAGTGTGATATAAAGCAATTGTATGACTTTAATTTTATTTACTATATTTATTGATAGCTTTTTGGGGAGTGTTGTAGCTGCTGCTGTTGCATTTGCTATGAAGTTGGTAATATCTGAATTTTGACTAACACAGAACTGTGCACATTCCCAAGCACATACCAAGACAGTTCAGACTTGCTAATGGGGCTCTGTGACCTTTTTACTGGCACTCCAACATCTGTTTCAAACACTGAAAATAAGAGACACAACTTTAATTTTTATTTTTTCCACTCTTCTGGCAGGCTGCACATGACAACCCAGTTTGCAGGTCTCATGCTTTTAGTGAGAGAGGTTTGAGAATTAGCAATGTGGTGAGAGCTGTGCCTTCTCTTCTAATAGCAGATGCTGTTGTGAAGAGTTATCTGACAAGTGGCTATTTTTGTTAGAGATATTTTGAGGGCAGTTGTGAGAGATTAAATGGACTTGAGAAATAAGGCATAAACCTCCAGTCCCTCTAGCAATAGACTTGGGTGGATGAGGTAAAAGATAAGGCACCGTCTCTTTCTAGATTCTCCATTGGAAAAGGTCAGGTTTGGGCCATTGCATGTTTCTTTTTAACACACACATTTGAGCTGAAGATCACAAAGACTTAAAATACCATCCTCCAGGGAGGTCCTGGAAGAGCCATGATTACAATCAGCTGTTTCGGGTAGAAAAAGCTTGTTGATCAGCCAGAGAAATGCAAGTGCCCTGCTCTTCTTCTTTGTACATTAATGCAATATTACAGATTTGGTAATGGTAGCTGTGAGGAAAGGAACTTGTTAATGGCTGAGAAGCTCGGGAGAAAGTGTTTAAAGTTCTATGTCTCGTTCTTCCATATCATTGTTTTTGTACATAAGAAGGAAGACTGGGTTATCTCAGTAATGAGATATCTGACAGATTTCAGTAATATACTTGGTATTATAAAAGGGGCACTACTAGAAATCAGAAAAAAACCCTACTTTTAATGCATTTATTTGTTCTGTGATAAAGCAACTAAAACAATGATGTTATGGCATAATGCCATGCCAATGCTTCCTTTGTCTTTGTCTTTTTTTTCTCTCTTTTCTACTCCTGAGCATGATGATAAAAACTAAAATTGTCATGTCTGCAATGTTCCTTTGAAATTCAATTATTGGAAGTTACTGTATCTTTTTTTTTTTTTTTTTAATTCTGACTGGTGATTAGTATCAAAGGAACTGGTTTAAAACACAGCAAATCCCTAACAAAATCAGAGACCCACAAATACTCCACTACATTAAAATTGACTGCTCATGCATTTTATATTTTTATATGTGTATGTGTGTGTGTGTGTGTGTGTGTATGTGTGTGTGTGTATGTGTGTGTGTGTGTGTGTATGTGTGTGTGTGTGTATGTGTGTGTGTGTGTATGTGTGTGTGTATATGTATATATATATATCTATATATATATATATAAAAGTCCAAAATAGTCCTTGCTAAACTACTTAAAATTTTGGAGTTGGGATAACAGGTTAAACCATTGCTTTCCAATTATCATGTATATTCCAAGTTAAATGAGTCTCTTCCTTGTTTCAGAAAACTGACATATTTGCAGCTGGCTTTTGGTTTGTTTTTGGTTTTTGCACAGCTTTGTATTGCCCCTGGCTGTTGAAGTTAGGTACATTTGAACAGTTCATGAACAAGTCATTTCCATATCTACTGACTGGCAACAGTGAGTCACTCACTGTCAGACTTATTCTGGCCAGACTTGTCTTCTGACAAGGAATGCTTTCCCTCAAATTATTGCACCCCTTTAGGAAATAGATGGCTTCTGCATAAGGAATCTTCCACATATTATCACTTAATTGGCTCAAAAGGCAGCCTTTTTGTGTAACTGTGTGCAGTCTGTAGTTTTTGTCTTTTATCTGAAGTGTTTTTAAATCATGTTTAAGTAGTATAAAAATAGTGGGAAGTATTTTGCTTGAAATGTGGTGCTGTTTATTTGTTTGTATATCTGAAATACTAGCCTAGCGAGCATAATGAAAGTGCCGTGCTGTAAAAAAATATAACTGAACTGTGATGTGTATTTGCATTATTTTTTCAACCAGAAATATAAGATAAAATGCTGAGTGAAAGGAGTCCAGTGTTGAAAGAGACATCTGAAGTTTGACTAGCTGTCTGCAGCCTTTCATAAATATGTACAGACCCTTAACTGCAATCTGTCCTCCTCACTATCTAGACAAGGGACAGGCAGTATCTTAATCAAATTTTTAGCTTTGTGTGATGCTCAAACGCATCAATTCTGTTCAATTTCCCCACTCCCCCTAACTCTTGGCCCCATGAAGTTGTTGTGTTCACAGCCCATCATCTTGAGAAATGCATCATTCAGGGAAGTCTAGTCACTTAGGAGAGAAAAGCCAACCTCTTTCCTTTCAAAACTGTGTCATTTGGTTCAACTGCTCTCCTCTTGACCTTTTAAGTTTTGGAGAACTGAAGTCCCTCCATTTGGAATTCCAATCATTAATTGCCTGTATTAAAATTACTTTTAGTGCTAATTATAGTTGGTATGACCTTTGTCAATACTTGCAGAAGCATTTAGGTTGTACTTGTATGCATGTTTTTGTGTCAGGAATATGCTATCAGGACACCAGTGTTATTGCAGGGTGCCTTTGAGTGTCAGCATCTGGCTTCTTATCTAGAGTCTGTATGTTCCCAAGTAATTAATTCATTGCTGTACTTTAGGTTTTTATGACTATAAATTAAGAACATATTTTACCATAGATATATTGTGTGCAAATGTGTCTGCAGGAAGCCCAACTACATCTGTCTTTCTGTTCTTTCCAGTATTCAGTGTGTTATTGTTGTCCTTACTTTGCAATATCCTTGTGACATCATGGTTCCAATAACATCACTGTTATCGTAATTATTATTCAAGCTTTCTAGTAGTGATAAAATTCATCACAAGTAGTTAGGAGTCTAAGGCAGCAAAAGAATTGATAAGATAATTCAATTACAAAAAGTTTTTGGAAAGAAGCTGTCTCTCACTTTGGCCAAGTCTTTTTCTGCCTTCCATTACGTCCATTTTTGCTTCGTATGCAGTTAGAGTTAAAAATGACAGCTGACATACTTTTTTTTTTTTGTCAACTTGCTGTTTAATTCTGAAAACTAATTTGTGTTGAAACATATGTAAAACTTAAGTGCTGTTTTGATAAAACAGCTTTTGATGATTTTGAAGTGTTTATGCAAACCTTGTGCATAATTGCTATAAAACTGTAAAGAGTGTGGGGATGGGATCTTGGGTTCCTTAAATTAAAATGCATCTCTTCCCCACTTACATCTGTAGTGCTGTAGTGTAAAAGAAACCTCAGAAGATTTATTTTATTCTTCGATTTTTAAATGTATATTAAAAATACTTAGGGAAGGGTAAGGAATGTATAACGTATATGGTTATAATAAATATTATGTATATATTTATCACCCTCATTGTATATATTTTTGGAGATGGAGATCTTATTAACATTTACAAATATCTAAAGGGTGAGTGTCAGGAGGTTGGGGCATCCCTTTTTTCTATTGTAGCTAGCAACAGGACAAGGGGTAATGAGGTTAAGCTGGAACACAAAAAGCTCCATTTAAACATAAGAACAAACTGTTTCACTGTTCAGATGAGAGAGCCCTGGCACAGGCTGCCCAGGGAGGGTGTGGAGGCTCCTTCTCTGGAGGTCTCCAATACCCACCTGGACATGTTCCTATGTGACCTGATCTAGGTGACCCTGCTTCTGCAGGAGGGTTGGACTAGATGGTCTCTAAAGTCCCTTCCAACCCCTACCATTCTGTGATTCTAAGATTTTTCAGTGTGTTATAGGACTGGTCTTTCTTGGAGAACAGATTGAAATGTGAAAGGCAGTAGCATTTTGTTTCACGTTGGAAAAGATGTAAAAAGCACATTGAAAAAGGTGTAAAAAGATTGGTGAGAACCTGAATGATCTTGGAGACAGGAGAGCAATTGCACAGAGATTATGCTTCTTTTTCTAACTTTCTGTAAAGAGGAGAGGGAAATCCCGCCAATCTAATTTTTTTGTTGCCTTTTTTTCTCCTGAATCTTCTCCTTCTGTGTCTTTCCATCTTCAATATTTCTGTTATCTTATTTTCTGGACAATTGTTGAACATATTTAGAAAGACTGCATAAATAGCATACCTGTGGCGTTTTAAAAAAAAATATTTTCATTCCTTTACATTGATTTTGTGGGAGGGTTTGGAGGAGGTTTTGCAATAGTAGAAGTTTGTTTTGTTTGCTTTTTAAATGTAGCACTCGCAGTGGGTTTTAATATACAAAACATTGATCAATAACCAGTATTACATCGATAATTGATTCTGAGAAAAGGATTTATGTAATTCCGAGAAGAACTTACAAATTTAGAGTAAAAAGGAATGAAGTAAAAATGTAAGATGTGAAAATGACAGAATCTTATGCTGACACTTTAAACAGACCAAAAAGTGTCCCCAGAACAAAGCAAAGCATACCAAGATTTTGTCTTCTGTAGCATTTGAATGAAAGATGTAAGTTGAAGAGAAAATAACTTTTTGAAATCTCAAATTTAAAATTTTGGATTCTTTCAAAAAATGGTAAGTAATTTTTACAAAAGCTGAGTCCAGCCATGTTGCTCCAGTGTCTGTAGTACAAGTAGTATCTCAGAGCATTTTATTGCCATACTGAAGAACAAAAAATGCTATACCTCATCTGTTGACCAAAACACTCAAGTGTATGATCACTTTCTGAAGATGCGGTTTTGTATATGATAAGCAAAACGTCTTGTATGAGGATCTGTGGTTATGGAAACAAAGTCATAATGTTAGAGTTTTTGTATCCTGGTATTGAATGTAGTGTTTTATAGGTAGAATCCTATTTCAGTTGTAGTCCCACTGGCAACTTTGCAACCAGGATTTTTCAGTATCTCAGTTTGTCAGCAAACATTCAGCAGTGTGTGCTCTTAATACTGAGAAATAATATTTTCCTGGCAAAATAGCTATAACTGCATACTATTCTTGATATAGTATCCTGTGAACTGTGTTGAGGTGACCAAAGCACTAAAATGCTTTCCCTTAATCAACTTAGTGCCTTTGGGAATATGAAATGTCTTATAGTTTGTCCCTCTTAATGTTATATTTTTATTTTTTTTAAAGCCAAACAAAAGAAGCTTACTATAAGCCCTTCTCCTTATCTTAGAATAATTTAGTCTATTTGAATAGGTTTTTAGGCAAATTAACTGTTTTGTATTAACTTTGGTGATGCTGCCAACAAGGCAAGCTTTTGAAGATAAGTACCTAATAAACAGTTAGTTATCTGTGATGAAGCAATTGGATTGTGTAGTCCAATGTAATGACTTCAAAGTGGATAAAATGATATTTGAGTGAGTATATTTTTAAACTCCATTTTAGTTAAAAATACAGCATTTCAAGAGTAGATGTTTGTTTCTTTTTTGGAGGATATTCTTGTCTACACAATGATCTTTTGGATTATGGTCCTTTAGTAGGAATTGGGATGCTGTATATTTTTACTCTCTTCCTACTTTTTATGAAATCAAACTTTATTTTTTAAATACTTTTGAGCTTCCCTCCCTTTGCTTTCTAAATTCTTAATCCTACATGTGCTGCTTGTGCAGCTCCTGTTGGTTTGAGTGAAAACAAAACTGGCAGTAGCTCTGGTGTTTCAGCAGGACCTGTTTAAGGTTGAAGGTTATCTTTAGCAGGAGCGTACTTTATTTTTGTTTGATCAAGCTGTAAAAAAGAAACCTAGCAGATTTCTGGCGTACTACTTGGTTTATGCTTCTAAATTAGGACTTATAGTCTGTGTGTTTAATGTGTATGCATTAGTCTAGGTCTTTTCTGCTATGAGAGGTACCAGAACACCTTACTTACTAGTATACTAGTAGTATTTATTATAGTCCTTCAACTGCCTTACAACCATGCTTTCTGGGCCAAAAGCAAAGACTGAATGACCAGAAATACTCGTCTAAGCTTACATTTAAATATAACAGTATTCATAACCTGTCATGTCTGGTACAGACTTGAATTTTATCTTTGAAGCTATTCAATGGCCAAAGGTTTATGTAAAAGCTATTCCACAGAGTTCAGCTGGAGCAACTTTTAATCCAAAGTTTTGATTTTGAGGAGAGATTTTGGAGTGGTTAATGAAATAAACTTGCTGTCAGTCTTGGAGGTGCTAAAAGGGCTTGAGAAGTCACAAGACCCAACAGATGATGAGCTGTCAAAGCAGTGGGAACAGAAAATATTCCCACAGTACACTCGTGGAAGGGAGTCATCCCATTGCTAGCCAGGGGGATAACCAGAGGTGTGCCCAGCCTCTGCCAGCAGAGATCAGAGCATGAAACATGGAGTTAAAGCACTCTTGATTTCAGTTTAGTTTACTGCTTTGAGCTGTGGTGATAGCATATGTTTACTTCTGGATGGGAAAGGACAGCCACCCCTTCATTCAACCCAGAAAAAAAATGCTGGAGGATATTTGTCAGGCTTCTTAGTTATTCATGAGACATGTTAAGTGCATTCAGCCTAAAGGCAAATTTATCTTGTAAGCCCATGGTCAAGCTTAGAGGATAGTATTAAAGATGAACTTCTGAAGAAGGGAAATGAGGAGTAGGAAGGATGTGTGTGAGGATCAGTGTAACTTCTGCATGTGTGAGCTATCCACATTCTGTCTGATCCCACCAAAAAGGCAGAGAGTATTGGGAAACATGCTTGTTTTCAAGACAGGATTTGCTTTAGCCTAACAGTGTGAAAATGTACTTGCTTCTGATTCCTATTGCTTTGTTATTTACCCTCTACAATACTGTTAAACCTTCCTCTCCTTTCTGATGTGAAAAACCACCGTAAAGCTTAGGCGGTGTTTTAGCAGAAATAAATGATACATCAATGTTTTGTTATTTGATTTATATCCTTCTGGTTTTCCTGTCTGTTTCTCTCCAAACTGTACTCAGAAAAACATGGTCTTGCTAACATGTTTGTGGGAGCGTTTTTCTAAACATTTGTGGTCACTGGAGCATCACCAAAGCATTGTTTCTAGTGATTTTTATGTGCCTACTTATGTATGATTGCATAGTGCAGATGGCAAGGTAGCCTTGATAGAGAACTGGGAAAGAGAAATAGATGATAAATTATTCACATACGAAGTTTAAAGAAAAAACACGTGAAAAAGGAATGAAGAAACTGAAAGAGGGTTTTGTTTGTTTGGTTTTTTTTCACTTCTTGTTCTAAGCCATAGAGAAAAAAAATCCCATAGAAATTGAACAACCATTTTTATATTTTCCAGAAGCATTAGTGGTGATTATGTGCAAGTTTGATATATGTGCACTCTTTGACTGGTGGTAACGTGTCAAGGTTGCAGTTAAAAACATATTTTGTTTTGTGATAAGTAACAGGATGCAATAAAGTAAAACTTCTTAAACTGTTGCTATAAAATTCACATACAAAATATTTGTTTTGCTGAAAATGATGAGAAAAGTTTTTAAATGTTAACTGAGTTTGAAATACTAGTTTTTGAGAATGAATGTTGGAAAACAGAGTAAACTTTGGTTTTTTTAGACTTGCTGCTTCATAGAATCACAATGTTAGGGGTTGGAAGCGACCTTTGGAGATCATCTAGTCCAGCTCTCCTGCAGAAGCGGGTCAACCTAGATCAGATCACATAGGAACATGTCGAGGCAGGGCTTGAAGACCATGTTAAAACAATATGGAATTAAAAATAGAACTTAAATCATGTATGGAAAAAACCCTAAATGTTAACGATATGACACTTTAGCAGCAAAATCTGTCAGGTATTACATACAGCAGCTCAAATGTGAGATACAGTCACTGTTCCTACGTCTCTTTTACTTAAGAGATATTAAATATGTGCATATAAATGTAAACATTAGATGACACTCTAGAGATAATTAGTATGCAAGTGAAAACTTATATGAAAATCCTCTCAGATATCCAGGACTTTATTTGGATGAGTTTTCTGCCCTTGATGGAACCGTGTATGAACCAACTCTCCACTAATTGTGTTAATAATTCAACCTTTGCTGTATCAAGTTCCACAATTAAATAGTTACTGAAATTGGCAAGAATATTTAGCTTCTCTGTAGAAAAGTACCTAGACCTCACAAATACAGGCAAAACTACTAGGTAGTTAAAAGCTTTAGCAATTGATAAGAGTTAACCAAATATAGATGTAAAACCATCAAAAGAGATTGCTATTTTTCATTTATTCAACGCCTCTGTTATAGGGAATTTGAGGAGCTAAACCACCTGTGATATTTAAGGACTGGAAATGCATTGATTGTCAACTTGACTAGACTTGTTGTCTTGTGTAATTTCAGCAGCACCCTTCATCATTTTTCTGCAGTATTTAATACATAGCATTTTGTGGTGATAAGATTTTAAGCAACTACATGCTGTACAAGATGGAGTATTGGAACACAGTATATGGTAATGGGTTGTGTTTGTGTCTTATCACGGGGAGACCCTCACATAGATTTTGAAGGCTCTGTTTCAGATAAAAACATCTTTGTTTTAGGCAGTTTGTAAACAGAAAGACCTTAAAGATTTGAAGATGATTCTTAAGTTTATTGCTACTCCCTTTTCGATGGAAGTGCAAGGCTAAAATTAACTAAAATATCCAAATGTTCCTGGAAAAGTGTGGCACTTAAATTATTACCAAATGCAATGCTTTTAGGAGGTGTATCATCCAAGAACTTTTAACAAAGACCATGTGAATTAGTTGCCAAATGCATTTTTGGATGATGATGGCTGTTTAACAATTTATTCAGAAAACAAGTAACAGTTGACACTTTTCCAAACTATAACTGAGCTTACTGCAATGAAACGTTGTAGTGTTGTTGTTTCCTTGTACTCTGATGCCTTAGTTATGCTTTGATTCCTTTTTGTTTCCATAAAAGATAGTCTGATCTAAACAAACTTCCTAAATTGTACTTCAGTGCTTATTAATCATTTTGTGACTGTAACCTCCGAGAGACATCACAGAATGCTTGTTAAATTAAGTAGTTGTGTTTCCAAACTAGAATCAGACACAATTTTGGATAAGATAGGATAGTAGTTAAAGCATTAACTAGATACTTAGCATTCTAAATTTGACTTTTAGGGGGGTTGTTATTTGTTTTATTTGCAGACTTATTTCAGGTGAATTTGGAGTGCTTTAGATTTTTTTTTTTTCTTTAGGGTTACTTTGACCAGAAAATGTCAGTGTAACTTGTACTTGACAACATTATGTAGTAAACTCACATGTTAACAATTCTGGTGGCAGTCTAGTGACTGGTACTTTTTATTTTATGTTAGTTGGAATAAAAGTATACAGTGACACCATCTTTCATGATTATTTGCTAAAGAGCTGAACTTTGTTTTGATGTAGAAGTGACTGTTCGGTTTGGGGGATGGTAGTTTTTGGGGATATTTAAAAATGTGAGCATCCAAGAAGAACATTTACTAATGCCAACTGCTGGAACAGCATCTTCTACTGAAAATGTAAGGTATCTTGTCTTGTGAGCATCCACTGGATCAACAGAGTGCATGTGGCTTTGATGGTGTGTTTTGAGGAAGTATTCCCTTTTATACTCTGTGAGCCTTGGCTACAATGTTAGAGCGAAGAACACTTTTTATTGAGCTTTTTGCCATTTTACAGGTTAATTTGTGAACCACTGACTGAACAGAACAACTTTTACAGGCTATAAAGTGCAGCCTTGTAACATGGAGTAACAATCAAATAAAACAGAGTCTGTTGGGGAAAGTAATTTTCTCACATTTTTTAAAGAGTCCATACTTGAAGCAGAGGGAAGGCTGGGATTTGAGAGTCTTGTGATGATTCATAGCAATATAAGAGATGATGGGATGGGAGAAGATTAGTACTGATGGTGTGAATTGCAATAGACCATCAAGCATGGAAACATTCAGTAATACTTCTGCCTCTACTCCCCTTATCTGTGGAGTCCCAAGGATATAGCAGATTGGTTTATATGAAGGGGAGAAAATAAATGAAAAAGTCTTTGTGTTTCAGGTGGCAAGTAATTGAAAAAATGTCCATAAGGACCACTCTAACACAGAAATGATATAGTCCATCTGTTTGATCCATGTCCTTCACAGGAGTGTTGCAGATGTGTGACATTATAAACTTGTATATGTACAGAATCCCACTGTTTGTGTTTATTCTCAAGTTTAAAGGTGTTTTTTTCATATGAATTTGAAAAATAGTACTATGGATAGAAAACCATGTTGGTATCCAAGTGTCACCTAACAGAGAACTGCTTGGTTTACCTTACTCTGTTTAAAGCTACATGTATTATTAGGTTTGAGTGAGCCAGTTCTTATACTAAGGCTGCTGCAGCCTTTTGAAGATATGAGCTTGGATTTTCTAAACATGTTTCTGCCATGTTTCTTAAGGGCTGCATTTATGTTTTAGGTCTAAACATCAGTCTCTTCATGATGTGTGTTGCCCCAAAGTTTCTACAAAACAGACATTTATGAATCTTATTTCTATGCCATTTGTTCCATTGTACATCACATAAAATATGAAGCAATTTCTTCTCATGGAGTCCTGTACCCCTCTTAGTGCTGAGAGAATCTTTATAGTTGGGGTTAAAAGATTTCCTGAAATATTTTTAGTTATTAATCCCTGTGGATTGTTAATTTTTTTAATAACTATGTTCTGTGGACATTGAAATAAAACCTTTATAGAGTTAGTTACTTTTTAGATTAACTGGAATTATGTTTATTAAACTAACTTTTCAGAGGAGAGAGCATATGTTTAGAAGACTGATGACTTTCAGGGACAGTATATAATTACTATGCAGTACCTCATAATAAAATCATGCAATTAAAGACTTTTCTATGTTTAATGTGTACATGGACAAATGTGTAATGCTTATTATTCTATTCCTTAAATAAACAGTAGTCTGTTTGCCTTGGGAGCTCAATGACTGTTTAAAAATTTAACCTGCTTTGACACTTCCATGGTTTCTTCCTGTGAGCTGCTTGAATACCTCTTGCTCAGCAGTAAATTAAATAAAATCCGTTAAGGAGGAACCATATACTGTAAATGATGCTGGTAACCATAAAGACATGTAAACTTGCTTGTACAATTATAACATTTCATAACATTCTGGAAAACAACCTCTCATGCATTTTTTTCCCCTCCTTATTTTTTTATCACCTACCCCATCTGCAAAGATGAAATGTAGTCTCTCAAGGAATCTTATTCCTTCCTTGAAGACTTGCTATATTGATCTGAAACCGCAGAGCTGAAATTGGTCATATTTTAACAGTGGTCCTTCTCTAATGACAATATATGACCCTACTGTTTAACTGGAAAACTTACCAAAGTGTTTCTATTACTGGAATTTATGGAAGAGTCAGTGAGAGACTTCCTTAAAAATTCCTTATGAGATACTGCAAATGGAATACTTCACTGACATCTGAATGAATAGTGAATGAATATTGAATGGATAGCAGACCTCTGCAGGCATGATTCCTTAGTTGTGCTTTGTGGAAGCATGCCACCAACTTGCTCCAGAATACAGTAATGGGAGAGATGTTGAGTACCCTTGTATGAATATAGATTTTCTTTTTAACCTGGCGTTTCTGAATTGGCGATAAATAAGAGAAAAACTGTCATTGTCCTCAGAACAAGAGATATGACAATTTCTTATTCTACTCCCTTTGCTAGATGATGGATTTAAAAGCTACTGCATATTAATTATTCCCCATAATAACTATGTTAGGTGTTGTTGCAAGACCTTACTGTTACTCTAAAAATTTGGTGAGTTCAAAAAGGTTTAGGACTCATTATTAGTGAGAGTGCATTTCCCTCTCTGAAAAAAGGAGAGGAAAAAATGTTAAAACACATGCAGAGGGTTGAGGAGGTGTTTTTTAAGTCTGATTCTGTAAACAAAGCAAGTACAGAAGATCAGAATTACAGTATAGAATTTTTTGTACTTTCCAGACTTAGATATTCTTTTACCTGCACTGTCATAAGCCTTTTGCTTCAGAACATGACAATGTGTTTATAATCTGTCAATGGAACTAAAGATGAGTTACGTAAATTTCAGAGTAGCAAATATCATAAGCTAATTCAGCCTGGACATTCAAACTTATTGTTCTGTATGTAAAAGATTTACTGTATTTTTAGACACAACAATCTGCAGTGTGAGGATAGACAAAGGATGTCAAGAGTTTGTGCCAGCTTGGCTTTGGGGAAGAACGGGAAACCATAAGTCTAATTAACTTAAACTTTATCTGTTACATTTGCAATCTCTGAACAGATTTTTATTTTTTTTAAAAAATTTTGGAAACTCCACAGTATAAATTTAACAGTAAATCAACAAATAATATGACTGTAGACATATCTACATGAACCACATTTATAATCCTACTGTAGTGAAATTTATGCCAGGAAAATGGGCCTGAAATGAAACAAACTAACCCATTATAAAACACAGTTTGAAGTTCTGAAAACTTTAAATGTCAAAAAAATTTGTTCTTATCCAATACACAAGAAATCTAATTTGTTAATAATGTCACAACTGGTTGGGAACAACATTAATTTGAGATGATACACTCTCATGTAATATAAACTCTTGCAGAAAGTGTTACCAAGAGAACAGAAAACAGTAAGCAGATATATTGTTGCATAGATATTACAAAGGCATATTAGGCTCAGATTTACTGAGATGAAATAGGAGCTAGGCAGTGAATTTGATATTCCTCTCTTTCCCTGTTGCCATTGTGCTCTTCTCATGTTCTTCACATGAGAAATTGTTATTGTATCATTTCACAGCATCTTTACTGAGGAGGACAGTGTTACCTGGGTAGTAACTGAAACTGTGTGTGGTCTCACCATTACTTTGCATATCAAATAATAAAAGTTTTTTGAGCAAAAGTTTCAACAATAAAAAAATATCTTGCCCTATCAGTCTTTGAAAAAAGCCACATGGTGGCATTGGTTTTAATCTGGACAGTTTGATGTGTTGTGAGGAGTAGGTACTATTAAAGCTGACTAATTTGGAGTGTCCTTCTAGAATTAGATTTCTCAAGTTTCTAATATAATAACACTGGATACAGTAGTATTGAGGGGATGCTTTTGCATTTTGTTTAGGTGTATATGCATATCTTTAAAATGAAATTCTGAAGAAGTCTGTTTAAAAGAAAAACACAAATATTTTTTAAAAAAGCTCAAGTGCTTTAATGTATTTTGGAATAGTGGAGTTTAAGTCTTTGATTGTTGGGGTTGTGTGGGCTTTTAAAAAACAATCACATGGTGTGACCTCTGCAGGTATCTTCTCCTTTATATCTAATTCTTGGTCCTCCTAATGCTTTAGAGAGATGACTGAATGGTATCTGAATGACATTTGTAATGGTTTTTAAAAGCCTTTCTGTCCTGTTAATTAGCTGAAAAAAAATCTTAATCTTTTGAGGACTGTGATTAGAATTGTTACTTGTTATTTTTTTACTGAGCATTAATTCATGGCTTGAACTTGTTAGGTGCTTTTCTGTTTGTTTTGGAGATTATTGTGCATTGTGGGACAACAGTTTGATAATGAGCTATTCAGGGGAAGAATATCTCAATACTAGGTGACTGGGTAAGGTGAAAAAAATTGTCATATGTAAATCTATTTTAAGAAAAATAATGCCAGATGTGCATGTTAGATACCGAATTGTCTGCCCTCATTGAAGAAGTAGTTCTTGGAGTTACAGAAGTTAGCTGTATGAAAACTTACAATCACTATTCAACAACAGTCAGAAATTTATGTAGTATGCTGGAAGTCATTAAAAACAAGTGAGGAATCACATGAGAATTTTCTTTTCTTCCATTGGATACAGCAGTTCTGCTGTGCTAATCTTTTGTGTCCTTCATCTTGAAAGAGATTGTAGCGTAGTTAGAAAAACATATCTGACTGGTGAGGATAATTAAAGAAACAAAGCATCTCCCATGTAGGGAAAGATTCAGTAGACCAAGGCTCATCAGACTGGGAAAACATGTTGGGAAATGAAAGATAGGAGGCTGTAAAATCATGACTAGTATGAAAAAAGTGAGCAAAGAATGCGTATCATACAGGTGTAGGAAATGATCAGAAATGAACTATCGATTGATAGCTTCAAAAATACCAGTCTTTTTGGTGAACTTTAGAACACAATACTGCAGCATATACTTGTATATGTACAAAACCCCACTGTTTACGGGATAAATGTCAGGGTGGGGCAACACTTTTTTTCTGTAGTTTCCAGTGAAAGGACTAGGGGCAATGGTCACAAGCTGGAACACAGGGAGTTCTGCTTAAACATAAGGAAAATCTTTTCTGTAAGAGTGAGGGAGCTCTGGTGCAGGCTGCCCAGAGGTGTTGTGGAATCTCCTCTGGAGGTTTCAAAACCTGCCTGGACGTTTTCCTGTGCCCCTTGATTGAGGTGAACCTGCTTTAACAGGGAGGTTGGACTAGATCTCTAGAGGTCTCTTCCAATCACTGCCATTTTATGTTTCTGTGACTACTGTTGCTAGCAAGGCATGCATTATTTATACAAAGTAACTGAGCTCAGCCATGAAGCTGTGATCAATGGCCATCCTAATCTAAACAGTATCACTATAGTGTAAGCATTGACCACACCTTCTATCTGTCAGAGCCTGTTTCCCATCACGCTCAGTTCCTTGTTCCTACATAAAGGAAAATTCTGTTATATAAAGTACATCACTTAGACAAACTATAAGTGGAAAAATGTTGATCTAAAAAGTAATTAATCTAAAGATAATTAATTTGTTAATCTAAGCAAAAGTTGCAAGTATATTGACAATGATAAATACATCAGGAAGATAGGACTGTGTGCTTGACCCATTTTTATGTGTTCTCCAGATATATATTTGCCTTTGTCAGAAACAGTACATTTTACTTTGGTCTGAACCAGTAAAGCCTGTTAGGTAAGGTATGTACCAGGCCACTTCTCTTTAACATCATGTGCCTCTTAATGCATCCCATTCATTCTTTTCATGTAAGGACTTGCCCGACAGTTCAGTTACAGAATCACAGAACGGATTGAAAGGGACCTTTAGTGATCATCTAGTCCCACTCCCATGCTAAAGCAGGTGCATCTAGATCAGGTCACAAAGGAAAGCATCCACGTGAGTCTGGAAGACCTTCAAGGAAAGAGACTCCACACCCTCCCTGGGCAGCCTGTGCCAGGGCTCCCTCATCTGAACAGTAAAACAGTTTTTTCTTATGTTTAAATGGAACTTTTTGTGCTCCAGCTTCATCCCATCAGCCCTTGTCCTTTTGCTAGATGCAATAGAAAAAAGGGATGTCCCAACCTCCTGACACCCACCATTTAGATATTTGTAAATATTAATGAGATCTCCCCTCAATCTCCTCTTTTCTAGACTAAACAGCTCCAGTTCCAACAGCCTTTCCTTGTATGAAAGACATTCCAGTCCCCTGATCATCTTGGTAGCCCTCCACTGGATACTCTCCCAAAGTTGTCTGTCCCTCTTGAGCTGGAGAGCCCAAAACTGGACACAATACTCTGTTCAGTTCTTCAGCATTTTATAGATTCATAGCTTTTACCTATTCAGAGAGCAATTCAGGACTTAGACTGACCATTTGTTTGTCATTAGTCTCTGAAATTTGAAGTGTTACATAGCAAAAGTTTTGCTAATCTGTTTCTTCCAACCTTACACTAAAAAGATCATCAAGAAATGAAGCATTTGCTTTGCTTATTTGTGAATGACCTTTGGAACCTTTCACTATATTGAAATAATGCCTCAATTTCTTAAAATCCAGACACAACTGGTCTTGTGTTACAGCTACTGCATCTTGTTGTTATTTTCTCTGTACTTGCCTTCACAGCACTCTGCAGTATTTTTCCCCGTGAAAGTACTTATATCCTGTAATCATCTCATTTCTCAATCTTTCGAAAAAACTAAACATATTGAATTCCCTAAGCCTCTCATTGTAAGGTACATTTCTTATCCTTGAATCATCTTTATGGCACTTCTGCACTCTTTCTAGTGTTCTACCAAGTGCTTTAGAATGTGGACAAAAATACTACGCAGTGTTTCAGTAGCAGCCTCCTCTGTGCCATGCACCCGTTGTTTTTCCTCTGTTCTGCCCTCCTGACCCATCTGTGGATGCCATTTGTGTGTGTATGGTTGTCTGGCCATGTTACACAGTTGCAGTTGTGACTGACGTGGCTGACTGTGTTAACTGGATGCCATGTTCTGACATTTCTCAATTTTTGCTGAAATAAAATAGTAGTTAGAACTGTGATAACAGCAGCATTATATGAAATTGGAAGCAGACAATTTATCATATTATCTCCAAACTAAAAATACCATTGAATATTCAGTTACTATTTATTTGCTAGATGCAAACATCTTAGTTTGCTTGTGTAAATCAAAATACAGGGCTTTTATAGTAGGAGATGAAAGTATAGCTAAAACTTTCCCAAACTCGTTTGAAGAGTTGATACTTGCAGTATCTTCTGATTTATTTTACTGATAGGAAAATCTATCGTCTGTTATCTACAGATGATAAATACTATACATTTATTTAATACGGAGTTTCTAGTTCCAGTCAAAACCCACTGTAGTTGAGCTTATGTAGAACCATATTTGTACATTTGTGCTGCTTTTGTTTTTGAGCTGGTTTCAGGTTTGTCCAAATGATACTAGGGATTCAGTGGGATTTCTTTATAGAAAGAAAAACAGGGGGGAAAAAAAAAAATCTTAATTTTAAAGGTTTAAGTAGTATTTGGAGAGTATTTAAATGTGTGTGAATTTAGTATTTATTTGAAACACCACATGCTTTCCAGCATTATAACAGTATGAAATGTGATAGAACGTGTTTAAGGATGAGCGATAGATTGCATTCTGAGGGTGTTACTAGAATAAATAACAGATCTTAAGGTAAGATATTTCTTCTTTATTACTTGTTAACAGCACGGTGAAAAGAAAGCAGTTTATATTTTTATTTCTAAAACATTTTTTTGTTTGTTTGCATTTCGTTTAGGAAAACTATTTCCTTAGTTTTTTCTTGAGAAAGTAGTTAGGCTTTTGATTTCGTAATTGACAAGTGGTACTTCTGCTGTTTGACTACTTAAATATTTGGAATTTAGTTTCTTCTGCTTGAGAGAACAGTTTCCTGCCTGAGTATTCTGGTTACTCTTTGTGATGTTCTTAAGCTGGAGATACAGTAGTTCGTAGCTTGTATTTCTGTTCCATGGCTGATATTGTCACACGTTAGAGGCTGGAAACCCTTGTGTTAGTAGCTCTTCATTGATAACATGTCATTCATTGTAGCAGCTGCTTTACACTGCATTTATTTTTAAATAGGAGAAAGTGATCAATTTTGAATGTTAAGAGTTGTTCCCATGGCAAAGTAAGTTACTGTCATGTCTTTTTCTTCATTATTGATTGATCCATTTGCTTACTTCTACCCAGGAGTACAGATAAAGAAATCCAGAGTGAGAAAGCCTTCATCTAGGACTTTGCTTCCAAATAGCATTTCAGTTCAAAAGGCTGGAGTCCTCTGGGTCTGGTTTATTTATGTAGTTTTGATTAGAACTGAGCCTCATTAATGAAAATGTGCAAAATAAAACATGGACATCAAGTTCAAATACATACATTAAGAGAGTGGGATTTGTATTTAATCTGGGAAGTTGTGAGTTAGCTGCAGGACAGTGTTCAAGTCAACTGTTGCAAAGGATCTCACCCATACTGACTGTTAGT
Organism: Colius striatus; assembly: GCF_028858725.1. Classification (NCBI taxonomy): domain Eukaryota; kingdom Metazoa; phylum Chordata; class Aves; order Coliiformes; family Coliidae; genus Colius; species Colius striatus. The sequence continues at coordinate 5,130,807 of NC_084768.1, forward strand.
ATTCACCTGGTTCTCAATTTTCCTGAATTAATTATTGTTTCTTCAGATGCAGACTTTTTAGAGTCATTAATCAGGTATCTGTGTTCCTGCTTCTGAAGTGAAGAGTTTGAATGTGGCTGAGAAAATGACTGCTAACTTGCTATAAAGTGATCTGTGTTTTATGAAGAGATATTGTTAGAGTGCATTTCGCTCAGACTGGGTTTGGGACTCTGTATTGAACACCTTGAGTGGTAAAAGAGCTGACACTCTTTGTCTCTCTGGTTGTCTATCCAGAGTTTTTGGATGGTGAAGGAAAAGAGCAGCTATAATAATTCTGTTCATTTCTCTGAAAATTGAAAATATGGAAACAGAGGCAATCCTAGTTTTAATGCCAAGTGTGTGTGCAGTTGCACTGCTTTATTTGTTTATTTGTTTTTTTAGAAAGCTAAGTAGTATTTTGCTGTCTTTGTTTTGTGTTTTTTCTGGAATCAAGACCGTAGCTCATTCCTGTCACTGAATGTCGGGGATATTTTTCAGAAGAACATGTGTGTACAAAGCTTACTTTAGCATCAGCATGCCATGAGGCCAACACTGTTTTTACTGTCCTTTCTAAGGTGTGATAAAGTACCATGCTGGTCCTAGTTTGGAGAGAGACAGACAAATCAATTGAGATATTGGGAAGCTCGTTTTGTGGCCAGCGGTACCCCTTGTGTGCTCTGTATCTGAACCTCTCTCAAACATAGTTAATGCAGGAGTAACACACAGCTATCAGTTTGCTGTGTTAGCAAGCAAGATTAAGCTCATCTCATGGCTTTATCAGAAAAACAGAGACTTAATTTTTGAAGTGCAGGTTTGTCAGAAATAGAGCTATTTGGACCAGAGGAAAAAAACACCAACCAAGTATGCCTGTAGAAGCTTCAATTTGTGATTATTCTGGATTGCAAATATGTTTTTCCTCATTGAGAAGAACATTTCATGCACTCACTTGAGTGTTGGAATCATTCACTTTCTCTTACTTCTCTCAGTTTTAAAGAGGAGGAATATGTGGAGAACTTAAATGCATGCAACATATGGCTGAAATATCACATCTACTAAAGATCTGAAAATCAAAGTTGCTGTTTCCATGACAACTGTGGCTGAGCCAAAGAGTTCTTTTCATAAAAACAGCAGCCATACACAGCTAAAGTTCAGAGCCTGGGAACCTGATTGCTTAGATGCTTTAGGGTCCATGTATAGATCTCCAGGGAGGTGCTATTTATGTTTGTATCTGCTTGTATCTTAGTGTCACTTGTTCTCAGTGAGTGCCTACAAAATACACTGGTGAGAGTAGAGTGTTTTTATGATATCTAATTGATATGTCTGACATGTTGCAAATGGGGATAGCAAATTAAGAAGTAATACCACCTTGGCAAAGAGAAGTTTTAAATAGAAAAAAAGGAACATTTCTATCTTTAATTTTGGGGTGGGAGATGATGAGGACTTTGATCTGCAGCTTTTGTTAATTTATTTTTTTTTAATATGAATATCCATAACCGGATTCTTACTGTGCAAAGACTCTCAGATCTTCATTGAAGGAAAAATGAGATATCCAACATTTTTGCTGTAGTACCACTGTATTTCAGTCATGTCAGGTGGAAGTGTAACTTTTCTTCTCTCAGATGCTAGTTGTTCATGTTTTCACAAAACAAGGAAAGTGAGTCTTGGCCACAGCTAGTAAAGACAGTGAAGTGAATGAACCAATATCTGAAGTATGACAAGTTCTGTATAACTGTAGGCTTGCATTGGTGTATTTATCATGCTTAGTTCCAGTTTAATTTGGATTTTAGATTGATGCTGGAACAGAAATATTATGAGATTGCTATTTACCCTTTTTGAGTATCCAAATACAGAGATAAATCAAGGGTAGATTAACCAAATCTGTCTGCAAGTTATTTTCTTTCATCCATGTTGCCCAGGAGAGAAGCTTTATTTTACTCAACTGGGAGCAAATATTTCAAGTCATTTTTTGGAGGGACTGGTCTCCAGTTTAATCTAAACATTTTTAGTTTAAAATAGGTTATCTAGACATTTTCGTTTTGGTGAACAAAAGCTCTATTTCATAAAAATGTAAGGAAATAATAATATATTGTATTTTTTTTCTCAATTAAGAGGTAACACTTTTAGTTCATGAAAACTCTTAAAAATGTAGTTGAACTTTCAGTAACCCCATTACTATAACTGGTTGACATTACTTTGATTTGAAGAGTTCAAGCCTTTTCTTCAGGGACAGCCTGAATAATAATAGAATTATTCCTTTTTTCTGCTCTGACTGCTCTATATTAATGTATCTTAGTGGCAGTAATCAAGTTTGATCATCATATTTCTGGAATATTAATTCAAGAAAATGTGATCCCTTGGTGATACGAGTTAGCCTTTCCAAATGTGCTGTTATAAATCCACATGAGAATTGAACTGGTGGTGGTTGGCAATCAATGTTAGCACAGTAGATGGAAGCTAAGTGTTTAAAAATGTGGTGTCCTTCTTTCATAAAAGAGCTCTGACTCATATTCCCAGATGGATTTTGCTATCTTAGTTTAAGTGATTCTCTGCCTCGTGGACCTGACCTTCCTGTCTGCCAAAGGTAGTGCTCCTTGGCAGAGATGGTAGAAGGGGTTTTGGATCACCTCATGGACTGATATCCCTCAAAGTTTGACATGAACTCTAGACTAGAGCAGAAGCAGAGTCTCTTGGTTGAAGGAAGACCATAGTACTTGTGCATTGGACTTGGAATGGATGCTCAGATACATTCAGGCAGTTTTATCCCTAATTACTTATTTGAGAAAATGAGGGGTGACGGTAGAGAAAGGCTTCACAGTCAGGGCATAGGTGTGTGAACGGTTGGACTAGATTCACAGCTCAGAAGTTTCCAAATATAATATGAGTAAAGCTTGTTTATCAAATAAAAAGCATAAAAAATATATTAGCAAATGCCTAGCAACAGATTATCTCCTGCTTTCCACAATTTGGAAAAGCCTTGTGGACAAGACTACTTCCTCTTTGCTTTGTGTTACCAGTGAGGACACCATCTTGATTTAATATGTTGTAGATGAAGATCAGAGTAGAAGTTTTAGGTGGACTTTTTAAGTGACATTGATTTTTTGGGGACATATTTAGAAATGGAGCTGTATTTCCTGACAAATGGTTTTACAGTAAAGTTTTTCGTTATTACTTGAAATAACTGAATATGCTTTAACTTCTGTCACTGAAGTCTTGGCTCATGCATCAGGTTTTGAAATTGAATTTGTGCTGGCATTCTTGGAAAAAGTGCCACCCAAATGAAACATTTTTCTTCTTTAAGTGCTATAGATGTATCACAGACTGAACATGGATGTCACTGTGACAAAATTCTTAAATACTATTTTCAGAACCAGTACACTGGAAGATATGACCTTTCACTTACATTTTTTTCTACCTCAAAGCCCAGGTAATATTCCTCAATTTCTATAAAGTATATGAGGTCCCATCACAGCAAATTTGCAGATTTCTTTAGCAATGAGGGGTTTTAGATTGTACATGCTCCATCATCTGTCATGATTCTGCAAATACTTGCATAGTAGAGCATCATTTTTCCTATTATTTTCATTTAAAAGCAAACAAGCATTACATTTTGCTAGATTTCAAAGTGGACTTTTAATGACTGGTTTCCCAGGCTCCATTTTGTAGGTAAAAAGTCATATAAACATAGAATCATAGACTGGTAGAGTTGGAAAGAACCTTTAGAGATCATCCAGTCCAACCCCCCTGCAGAAGCAGGGTCACCTAGATCAGGTTGCATAGGAACATTTCCAGACGGATCTTGAATACCTCTGAGGAAGGAGATTCCACAACCCCTCTGGGCAGCCTGTGCCAGGGCTCCCTCACCTGAACAGTGAAATAGTTTTTTCTTATATTGAAGTGGAACTTTTTGTGTTCCAGCTTCTTTCCATTACCCCTTGTCCTGTTGCTAGATGCTATAGAAAAAAGGGATGTCACAATAAACTTCTTTCAAAAATAATCTTTAAACATAAAATTCAAGTGTCTTGGTTAAAATGGTTAGAAGTAGATTAGCAAGAGACAAATCCTATTTTACCCTGCCAAATTCATGAATTTGGAGGGTTGATGAGAGAGAAGTAATTGCCATTGTCAAGACTGTTAGCATCATATCTGAGTACTGAAAGCACAGGTGGGCTTTAGTTACTGTATTTTGTTGAACCTTCTGTCTCTGAAGTTCTGTACCTGCAGCATTTTACCTTCTTTGACCTCTATCATGGCAAATTGCTACTCAGGCATATCAGATTTTTTCCCTTGAGAAAAATTTTTTACATGTGTCCCATGACCCTTTGTACCTTTAAGGCTTCCATATCCTCATCTTATTTTTGTTTTGTTTTTTTATATTATGGAAATACAACTGAGGAACAACTCCAGTGTTCAATGCTTTCAGGCCTTTCCTAAAGACTGATTCTCCTGGTGGAGAATGTGAATGATAATGGTTCTTACATGTTGCCCATCTTCATTCGGGGTATTACTAAACACACAAGGAATCATTTTATGATTCAGAATCCAGATCTTTCTAATCAGTGTTAGTGAAGATATTTAAAATCAGGCTCTATTTTTGGTTGTTAGAGGTTTAAAATCGCATGATGTCTGAAGTTCAAACTTGTCTTCTACATTATAAACTGAAAGACAAGTAGAATGCAAAAACCTTATATAGTTTTAAATTGTTATGCAAACATATTTGTTGGTTAGCTAAGTAGCTGTAAGTTAAGTTTGTATTTAGAACTAGTATTTACACAGCAAATTGCTGGCATTGACACAGTTCTGCTGAGCAGCACATTGTACAAGTGGAATCAACACGCTTGGTACTTTACTACTAGGAACAGGAGGTGGTATAGGACTTGATATTTACAAGAGTTCTTTCAATAAAGTCCAAGCTTTAGTCCTGAGCAGAATTCTGGTGATAATATTATTCATTACTTTTAGAGCAAATCAAGATGAGGTGAATCATTGAAAAATAAATAAGACACATAAATAGTGAATGCTACACATTGGTGTAAGTTGGCAGGAAAAAATAGAGGTAATCTTTGGCTTTTTGCTAAATAGAATTCTTTGTACAGACATTGGTTAACTGCTTTTGTTGTTGTCTGATATAATTGGTATAAGCTTACTGGTTGTATTTTGGAATTTGGGAGTCTGCAGGGAACAGATACTTTGAAATACTTTAGAATACTTATATGATATAATGCTGGTTTTAAATAGGAATTTGATCTTGGCAAGACTCTTACCTCATCCTCTTACCTCCACTTCCTTTGCTCTTAACATTTCTGACTATTAAGTTTGCAGCAGACTTGTGAATTTCAGCTTTTTAAAAATATGTACTGTATACATAAATAAAAACAGGCATGAAATTACTAAGATGTAATGGAAATGATCTAGACAGTTTATGCCTTCTCACAGTCACCTACATTGAAATAATCTGCTACAGTAAGGTATTAAATGTGCACTCACGACTCTTGGGTTTTTGGTAATACTTCCACTAAAGATATTAAGAAAAAAAAAGTGTAACTGGCATTACCTGTGGAATATTGCTTAACATTTACATAAACATACATTTACCAAATTGTACCGAGAGGGAAATCGCAACATAATCATATCATAATTGCATAATCAATTCACTGTGATTATATTTTCTCCCTCGATGCAATTTGGTAAATGGCAGTTTGGGTGAATATAAAACAGTTTCTTGCTTACTGTGATTTGTTCAGTTAGTTTTGGATGGCTTTTTAACTTTAGAAAGGATAAGATATCTTTTTAACTTACTTCACTTCAGAATGTATTTCCCTAATGACCACTTTGCACAAGTGTTTTTGTGGAGGTTAGATCGGTTTTTCATGGTTTAAATGTCTAGATTTTGTAGAGGTTACATTTATTTTCCAGAATAATATGGAAAACAATTAAGACTATTTTTCTGTTACTATTAGTTTGATTATTCAACATTCGTAACACTTCTTTACAGTAGCTAGGGATATAGTAAATCTCTGTGAGCAAAAAAGGTGACAAAAGGAGTATGAGACCTGGAAGTTACTGTTAGTGTGTGGAGGAGAAACTATTTAATACACAATAAAACCAGGAAAATAGTGTAAATATTAGGGTGTATTAGTATAACATAATGTATCTATCTGACAAATGCCTTTAAATCTAGTTTAAATCTCAGTGTAATTTTCTTAATTGTACATGACATAACTCAATAGTAAGCAACTTGTTGAGTATCACTGATTACAATGATTCATACACTATTGTATTTAGGACATTGTAGTGTATTTGTATAGGATGGAATGTATATACTAGTTGCAGTTAATGAAACAGGGGTAGATGTTTTCATGTAGGCAACTTGTCAAAAAAACTAGAACCCTATAATGAACAGGGGTTTTCTATTTCAATGAGATGTAGTGATATGGAGGCATGTAAACAATAGGATGTGTGTGTGTGTGTGTATATATATATATATATATATATATGTAGACCCTCACAGATGCCTTGTGCATGTAAATTAAGCAGATGATATTTTAAATTTTCAATGTTTTCACACAGAGTAAGAGACTAGGGCCTTGTGTATGTCGATAGGTATCACTGAGAAGCTCTACCATTAAAAGAAGAATACAAAGTCTAATGGGATATGGAGTAAATCAGAAGGCAGTAGTAGCTTTACAGCTCTGATTTAAAAAAAAGTGGAATGTAAGCTTTGCCCTGAGAAAGTCGGTGGCTAAATACATGCGATCGATAGTGATGCTCAGAAAGAATGGATGAGTACTGAAAAGATGCACTTTGCTTTAAGCAAGTACACACAGTGCTTTTCATGCACTTTGACAACCTTTCAAACTTTTTTTTATCAGTGCTGAGACTTGCAGCCACACTTCTTGCACTGTAAACAGTCTTGGTTGTTTATGTAGCTAATGGTGAAGATGCTTAAAGCCTGAGACAGAGGTCCTTCTCTTCATCTAGCTGTGCTTATAGAAAATATTTCTGCTGCTCAGATGGTGATTGCTGCCTTCACTGTTTTGCTCAGGAAAAAAACAAAAAAGGGATTATGTACATGCTTCCTGGTCTGCTTTGGGCTGGTAGTTTAAACAGATGATAAAGGTAATATGAGTTAACTCACCTGACCGTGTCTGATGTTGTTTTAAGAGAGCTCATGTAGTCCTTAAACATGATTTTTCCAGAGTAAGGGAAGTAAGTAACAGCTGATAAGAGGTCAGCAGTCAAGAATTGTAAGGTACAAGGTTAGGTCAACGTCAGTCTATGATCTGAGTGAAACAACCCTGAGAAATTTCTATAGAAATAAGTGCAGAAATATCTTGATGGTTTCATTAACCAAATATGAGTTAAGTTACATGATTTCTCAAGTCTAGAATTATTTTTCAGTTCAATGAGTCAGTAGATGTTAGTCTGCATGTTTAGTAGACAAAAGCATAGCACTTCTGAGTTGGTTAATTTTGGCCTTGCTGTTCGTGTGAGCAATATCTATGACAGTAAATTGATAGTTTTGTTTGTTTTGAACAAACACATAAAACTTTAGTCTCTGCTGTGCTAACAATGGACAAAATGATACTGATTTTACAAATGTGTAACTATTATACAAGGTGTTCACAGAGTTGTCTTAAAACATTTTTTGGTGCTATTATGAACACTTCTCTAATGCACAGGATTTGTGAATATCTCCATTATAGAAGAATTTTAAAAAAAAAAGTATATCCTAAATAGATGAAAAATAAAAAAATGCTCCAGAAACCTAAGATTGATGACAACAAATCATTTCAAATGTGATTGTTCTTTACAAGTGAGTGAAAATACTCACTTGCATGCTTAATTATCTTGTTGAACTGGAAAACGAGTTATTGGCAGTATCTTCAACTAGTACAGGTTTATCTCACTTCCATGCAGAGTTCCAAGAATTAAACAGCTGGGGCATATTGTTGGTGCACATGCTAACTGGGCTCTCCTCCCGTTCTGGAACACTGAGTAGACTTTTTTTTCTATTAGGATAAGTAGCTTACAAAATTGCATTCACTGTATACTAAAATTTCTGATTTGGGGAATTAATGCTACAAACATCTTGAAATACACACCTTAATTTTGCTTACTTTTTCATTAAAATATTTGTCACTTAGCTAATAGCTATTAGGTTTCGGTAAGACTTTTTCCTGAAAGCAGAGTCATATTACACTGAAATGTAGAATATCCTGTTGGAAAACTTGGTACATTTTGGTTTTTATTTTGCTGTTTGAGAGGGGATAATTTGTTTGGTTGTGTTTTTTTGTTTCTTAAAATCAGCTTTTTAAAGACATCTCAATTATTGTTACATTTTATTTTCAGGTATTCTTTAAGTTATACTTAATATTACATTGAAGGTGAAGAGGCTTAGAGAGGAATGTTGCTCTTCTGAAAGGCGCTCTAGAATTGAGACATATTATTTATTCATTCCTTTATGTTCTAGGTGTCTTAGGGATGGACTTTGACATGCATTATTTCTGGCAGCAATGCTGACTTAAGCATGCTCCACTTCTCTTTCTCTTCGTGCTTGTTCCAAATTCTGTATAATCTTTGTGAGATACAGAGATAAACTGAGAGCTGGTTTACAGTGTAGCAAAAGTGGTAATGGGCGACATAAGGATAGAAAGTCTATATTGCTTGTATATCTATATATCAGGGAGGTGGTCGTGGTGGTGATGATGGTGGTGGTGGTATCTGTGTCTGTCCTTTATTTCTCTGACAATGGATACTTAGACATAGAGAGAAGCTAGCCTTAAAGTAACTTAGTTTAAATGTATATGCTCTGTAAATTTGGATTCCTCCTCACCACTGTGTACAATTGAACTATTAATGAAAGCATGGTTGAAGGACTGTTTTATCACATTGTATAGAAGCTCTAATGAGGAATAAAGAATTAGAGGCAAAGGGAACAGAATAGTAAAAAGGATTGATGTTTACTTCTAGTTTTTCTGTATCTCAAGTTAACATGTTGGAAGAAAGGTTCTTAATTGTTCTACTACTTTTTCACTTTAACATTAGATGTAGGTTATTCCATAGTCTCTATTCCATCAGTTATGGAATGGTTTCATACATTTCCCTGCATATTCAGAGACATCTGCATCTTTCGTGGTAACTGTTGCTTGGGAAGTCACTAGAGATGCTCTATCCTTCTATTTGTTGGACATTCTTTGTCTTCTAGTATCTATAAAAGATATGGAGCCAGAAGACTATCTGATAGGCACTTTAATTTTGCTAAAGACAGTAATGGCTTTGAGAAGAAGATGCAATGGCTTTAGAAATTAGCTGGATTGGTAAATGCAATTTGATTTGAAGGCATAAGGCCTTCAGCTGTGAAGGTGAACTACAGTCTGAGTTGTGAGAGATTTACAACTTGTTCTTTGGATAGCCAGGAAAATATATTTGTCTCCAGCTGGCCAAGTGATTGCAGCTTTTCTTTGAGGATTTGAAGAAAACTGCAGGTATCCATCTTTGTCATCTTTAGACTTGATTACTATAGCACACATTTTCTTTCCATACTTTATGCCTGATATTTTGCTCTAAGCAGCATTTCCAAGTGAAAATGCTTATAATTGGGCTTGCTAGCCTAACATTTTCTATGTTTTGCATTATTTACAAGTTCACTCTTGGAATTGTGTAGCATTTGATTATCTGACATTTCAAACACTCAAAGACTGCCTTTATCAGGCATATATTGATACAGATGTGGTCACGCTAGCAGCCTGCTCTTTTAAGAACATTCTGATTTTTCATAAGAGCCTGAATCTTACTGTTTCCATGCATTGATCTGAACTGTCTATGTGGATCAGTAATTTTTTTTAGCCTTCTTGTTTACTGAGATCTCTTCCATCTTACATTTTTCTAACTTGAATGGATTTTGCTTAGTCCTTGGGGTTTTTACATTGTGCAGCTGGTAATGTCTCTTGCTGTTACTTATGATTGGAATGGTACTATTTTTAAGACTGAAAATATTTGAAGTTCTGCACTTATTTATTAATAAGGCTCCAGTTTTGCAGCAGTAAAACCAGAAGACTATAGGGATTGTACTTGGAATTTGCAGCTGATCAAAATGGTATTCATGGATTCTTTATGCACACTTGATATTACATACATACTCCTTCCACAAGACACTCAAACCAAGCATGAGTCTTTATTCAGGCTTTAAAAGTTCATAAGGTCTATGAATACTGTGACTGCCATTAAGAGAAGAAAACAGCCAATTTAACTGTTGATGCTTAGAACAGTACTTCCGAATGTACATAATACCTTTACAGATTTAGCACTTGAAAAGGGAAGTGGAAGAATATAAACAGTGCCTGAGGAAATAAATAAATAGCTTGCCAAATAGTCTGCTTTATTTATGACTGGACAGCGTTCTTGTGCAGTTGGACATATAGACTTAGACAAGCGTATTTGGGAAGGTACTTTAGAAATATTTCTCAGCACTAGCTCTATGGAAAACCCATTGACCTGTAAAAGTGTGCTGCTGAGTGCTGTATATTCATCTGGATAGTAAATATATTTTGTTATTGATTACTGGTGGTAGTGATCCTGAAGATGTTCTAATGCATACTTTACTTAACTCACGTTTTCATCTGATATAGTGTAATGATAGCAAACAATAGCCCTCAACATTTGCTTACAAGAGTAAAGATACACAAGTTCTGGAAACAGCCTGATACAAATAGTATCTGTATTTGTAGGACAAAGCTTTTGTTTTAATCTTTCCCTTCAATATATTAGTAATGGGAATGGCCCTGACCTCAGGATGCTCTCTTAGAGGAAGCTTGCTAAATTTTTGTGATTATTATCTCTGCATTTCCTTTAGCTATCACATTATTGACGATTGTTTTCAATATCATTCGAGCTGATTTCCATGGTCACCAGGGAAGGTATTTTGTAAGAAGCCCCCCATCCCATCTTGTAACATAGGAACATCACTGATGCATCTGTTGGTAAAAAACAATATGATACAAGGGAAACAACTCTTGAAAGAAGTCTTTAAAGTTATCTCAGGAAAAAAAACCCCAAAAACTGTAATGGAAAATAAGTAAGAGAGAAACAATTCCAATTTATAGGTATAAATACCATTTTATTACAATGGTGAGCGGGAAATCCCTTGTAGGGAACTTCTTGGTCAATGATTCAATGCTTGGGTTTGAACTTATTTATGGAACAGATATTCTAGATATTTGCCATAAATGGATGAATAGCCTATTACCCCTGACTCCTATTGCAACTTTATCTTATTGTCTTCTGTGATTTATATAAAATCTAGAGTTGGTTTCAATTTTAATTACAGTTATCAGCTTTTCCTGCTGACATACTCACCATTGATTTGTCCAAGAAAAGTAATGAAAATATGTATGTCTCTTTCATTCATGTAAGGGAAGAACAGATGAACAAGACCATTCCGGTCATTTAGTATGGAGTAACACTTCACTTCTTCATAGACTTTTGGATTATAAAGTTAAATTAGGTGGCTGTTGTGCAAAATGAGAGGAAAAGAGAGACCTTTTGCTTTACTATAAATTTTAATGAAATTCCAAAGTATATCAACAGATTCTTGAGAGCATTGATAGGACTGCACTAAAATGCTTGCTGTTTTCCTTGGGGTATCTTCTGTTACTTCAAAATGTACAGCAAACTAGTCATAACAACATTTTCTCGTAAGAGTAGTGGCAAATTAAGGCCTGGTTTTCACATTGACATTACCAGCTCAGCTTCTTTTTGCTTCCAGAGAAATTTAAGAAGGATTATAGTAGTATTTCCAGCTATATAAGTTGTGCTGATTTGTTGGTTTACTAAATTATAAACCATAGAATCACAGAATGGTAGGGGTTGGAAGGGACCTTTAGAGATCATCAAGTCCAACCCCTCTGCAGGGTCGCCTAGATCAGGTCGCATAGGAACATGTCCAGACGGGTCTTGAAGACCTCCAAGGAGGGAGACTCCACAACCCCTCTGGGCAGCCTGTGCCACTGCTCTGTCACCATTAAATCCTTAATAATAATTTAAAAAAAGTAAATAATAGTATAGAATTCAACTGGGGCTGATTTGCATATACAGAGACTGTGTGATGATTGGTGGCATTCATTACTGTAAGGTTGTGGTTTTTTAAAACAACAAATGGGCAGTTACCTGGCAGTTTGCACATATAGAAGGTAATTCTCAGGTACCTGAATTGTAGTTCTTGATCTTATTGATTGGGTCTGCTGTGAGACTATTGATTCCTTTTTGTATATGTTTCTTATTAGGATTGTAGAAAAAACTGAAAATAGGGAAACCTGTCACAAACTTCTACATTCCTTCATATTAGGATATTAGCAGAAAAATCCGCTTTTGGAACATGTAGTTTCAAACCAGTGATTCAGATTATTGAGTTCTTAGAGCAGTAATTGTTTGAAGGAGCTATAAGAGTTATATAGCTCATGAATGTGGAAGCTGGGAAAAGGTAGAATGCGTTATCTTCCTGAGTTCTATCACTAGACTTTGGAGTATCTTGAGCAACAAAATACGTAGTTTGAGAGATATCATGTATTTCCAGAACCTTAAACTTCCATAATGTAATGTTCTACAACTCTAATTAGTTAATATGGTATCATTTATTGGATAGACGAGATTTTGGATTGATGGTTTCTTATCCTAGCCATTAAGTGAAACCTACTGATTGATGTTAAACTATGGTCACTATTACTTATGTTTTCAAATTTTTATTAAAGCTCTTAATTCAGTGTTTAATTATGTGAAGCGTAAGTGTATAATGGTAGGTAAGGTTTTTTTCCAAGTATCTAATGCTTAATAAGAGTTTATTCAATGCCTTCAAGAAAAAAGATAATAATGTGCATGAGATAGAAAGAACAGATAGTAATATTGGTCATGGAAACTGCAAGATGCAAAGAATTGCTTTCATCTCCCAACACACAAAGAAGTGACTGAAGTACTTTTAAGATAAATTTTAACATTGAGTATCAAAGTGCAAAAACCAAAGCAATAATGAGCACAGTCTAACAAGTGGGGTGCTTACACAAGCCAGCAAACCTGCCTCTGCAAAACTAGCTGTCATCCACAAAGCAAGCTGAGGAATATAGACGGGTTCTTATGTTGCACTGCATCTATTTTTGAGGCTAACACTGCTTTGTCCTTTGCAATTTTGGTATGACTCACTTAACAAGGACTTCTTTTAGAGAAATAAAGCTCTTTTTTTAACAAGCTAAATAAATACTGTTTACAAATTTACTATCAAAGAGCAACATGCCCTCTTCCCAAATATGCATCTCTAATAGTCACATATTCCCTAATAAGTAATATTTTCAAAAAACCATTGCATAATTACTACTTCCATTGGGCAGGAGGGGGAACATGTATCTTAAATGAATGTGACAGAACTTCTTTTACCTAGCTTTCAGACAGCTAGACCTCTCTACTAAATCATTACTGATAAAGAGCAACAAATGTCACATGGTACCGGACCTTGATAGAGAATAACTGCAAAGCCTGCAAGTCCCAAGGGATGCTCAGAAAAAAATACATTGGACTGCATGAATTTTGTGTGTGTATAGTTGCGACTGTGCATTTTATTCACTCTGATACTCTGTTTGTCCACGTGGAAACCATGTTGGTGGAACTAAAATATGAGGATAAATTCTCAAATAATTAATGGATAAACATCCAGTTGCCATGTAGTACCATATCACTGATATCTTGAGCCTTACTCTCAGGGAAAAGTACAAGATGTCTAGGTACATCTAATTTGAAAATTGGGTTGAGTAAGCCTTGTGTTTGCTAGATCCACTGATTTACAGCACTTTTTTTGTCCCTCAGCTAACTCTTCACTAACAGGAATACAGCAGTCTTGTTGTCCTTTTATGCAGGTGTGGTCCATGCTAATAAACTCTGAAAGCCAGATATCCTTTTTCTCTCAAGGGACTTAATTAGTATTGTTAAGTTTAACTAGGCACAATTTTCTAAAACTTCTTGTCAGACCTGACACTTCAGGGATTCGACACTTGCTCACTTGTTCGTTTTTTTTCCCCTCAGTTTTATAGTTCTGTGTAACTTGAAGTGCACCAGAGAAATGAGTAGGGAAAGGTAAAGTTTTGATGAGAGATTTTTTATTTCCTAATAGTTGTCTGATGTTTGTTGTCGTCCTCATTTTGGTAGGATATTGCACGTCATACAATAATGTAATTGAACCGTCTTCAATGAGTGTCAACTTCATGTCTATCTTGACTCTCTGCAATATGCAAGATTCAAACCTTGCATAATGTCCTTTTAATACAGCTACTTCAGTGCTAAGTGCCCAAATAGGTAATTTTATGCATGTTAGAGGACTGCATTAGTAAGAAAATAGTAAATAAGGTGATACTGCAGCAAAATAAATCCTAACTGGTTGTCGTAGTGAGCCACTTGCTCACTCCCCAGTGGGATGTAGAGGAGAATTAGTGAAACAAAACAAACAGAAAAGTAAAACTCATGGGTTGAGATAGGAATAGCTTACTAACTAAAATGAAATAAGATACAATAACCATAATAAAGTATATATAATTATTGTAATGAAAAGGAATATAACACACACAAAAAAAGAAATAAAACTCGAGAAAAAACCCAACTGATGCATAATGCAGTTGCTCACCACCCACTGACCTATGCTTGAGCAGCCATCTTCCCTTACCCACCAGCTTTCCCAGTTTACATACTGGGCATGAAGCCATGTGGGCTGGAATAGCCCTTTAGCCAGTTGGGGTCAGCTATCCTGCCTGTGCCCTCCCTCAGCTTCTTGTGCACCCCCAGCCCACTCCTTGGCAGGGCAGGATGAGAAGAAAAAAAAGCCTTGATGCTATGCAAGAACTGCTCAGCAAGAACTAAAACATCCCTGTGTTACCAACCCTGTTTTCAGCACAAATCTAAAACATAGCTCCATACCAACTACTAGGAAGAAAATTAACTCGATCCCAGCCAAAACCAGGACACTAGCCTGTTGACAAAACTTTCTGGTGAAGAAGCAGAAAATAAAATGTGCATTCTACTGTCCAGTTGAAAGTTGTTCTAAGAAACATACTTGACTAAGATTTCTTGAAGTATCTGCACTTCTTTTAGATCAATCAGGACTACAGAGAACCATATGACAAGTCAAACTGATGCTATGATTAAGGTCTGAGCCTTGGGACTGATGCAGTTTAGCTTTAACTTTTAGTGTGTGTGCCTGCACATGTGCAAGTGGCTTCTTTTTGCTGTGCTTCCTAAGTTTATAAAGTGAAGAGATACAGCTTCCAATCTCAAAGGAGTTTTGGGAGATTAAATCCATAAATTCTGGAGGCATACTGGTTGTGTGGCAAATGCGGCTGTTGTGGTCTTTCTAGAAACTAGGATACAAGAAAGCCCCAGCCGGCACTAAAACACACTAGACACAATGGTCAAGTTAAGGATTCTTGCATACTAGTTAGGTTCTTTTTAGAAAGATTTCCTTTTTTTTTCTTTTTTTCTTCTTTTGTACAGAAGATTCTCCATTTCAGCCATGCCAGCTTGGAATCAAATAGCTACAGATAAAGGCAATGAAATTTTCTTGGCATCAGCTGTGTTATTCTTTCTCATTATTTCTATGAAACAATCCCTGTTCAACATTAAGAGTCTTCTTGCTAGGAATTTTCGGGCCAATATTCATTTAGTAAATGGTTGCACTCATTTCTAAATTTGGTAATTACAATATGATGGGTTGTTTCTCTCTCACTAGAAGTGAAAGGGAAGAAATGAGAGCAGATCCTAGGGAGGGAAAAACAGCTTTGTTGTGACATTCCAGCCCTTTATGGGATTCCAAAGGGAGACAAAAATCACTGTAGATTTGGAGAGATGTCTTTAGGAGCAGTTGGGCAATCAAGCAGTGTGACCTATGAGAAACTCAGATAGGAATTAGTTTTGCAAGGAGTAGAGTTCTTGGTAGGTACGTTCCCTGTAACTGCTCTCCCTGTTGTGGGATCTGGGAGTGTAGCTGAAGGAAGGAGCAGGGAAGGAACCTTTTCTGAGTCAATATGAGGCTCGGCCAAACAGGAAAACTTAGTGCCATCCTTGTGGAGCCACTTTCAAAAGCATACATGTAGACTCCTTTGATGTGGTAAATGGTTTCTCTGATCACACCTATAAAGATTTTTACAAAAAACAGAAACTCTATTAGTTTTTTATTACTTTGAAATAGCTTTTCCCTAGTTGGCATTTGTTATTTTAATATTAATTTAAAGCTATGAGAAAACACCTTGTCTGTTTAATCTTTATAACCTTATTCACTAATTTTGATTTCCATTTTCCAGTGCAAACATCAGACTAGAACCCTAACTGTAACAGTAGTAGTTTCAATGTATATCGTGTAGAAGTTGTAAATATGCAGCAGGTTTTATCGAAATATGTTTTACAAATGTTTCACTAAATTAACAGCATTCCTGGGGAAGAGCCAAAAAATTCTAATATACCGTTTCACAAAATGTAAATCAGCCTATCATCAGTCCTGAAACTTTATGTAGGAGTATATTAAAGTTAGTCTCAAAATGTGAGTGTTCCCATCATTTCAGCCTGCATTAAGCTTCCAATCTATGTGTATTTATTGTCACAGAAATTAATTGTATTAATGCAGTGCCTGACTCCTAATGAATAATTTGCAGAAGTGGACTGACACTTTCTCAGCATATTGTCTTCACATCATAATGAACTTTTTCTGCTTGGTCATGATCAAAATAGGAATACATTTCCATAATGTTATCAAGCCCTTGCTCTTAGTGTTTGGAAAAGGGCAGGACTTAAATTTAATTTTTAGTGTGTACATGTCTCTAAATCAAATTTAACAGCTTGTTTAAACTACATGTTGCTATCACAGGGGAAACTGCTATTAACTATCCCTTCTGCAAGCTCTATATTAAATGTTCTTTGAAGATGTTTTACAAATTGGTATTTTATAACTCATTCCTGCTGTTGCTCTCTAGGTGTAAATCTTACCTGAACCTTTCCTAATCTTTCTGAACCATTGTAATTTAGATGATCACTTTCTGGTTTTAGCTACTCATGAGGTGGTACTTCTTTTCCGCTAGTTTGATACCACTTCATCTTTGGAAAGAGAGAATAACAAGTGCTTATAAACACCTTTAAAGACTGTTGTCTGAAAGCCTAAAGGAAGCAGTCTTTTTTTTTGCCCCCTCTTTCTTTTTTTCCCTTTCTTTTTCTTTTTTTCCTCCTCCCTCCTTCCCTTTCTCCAGTGTTACAGTGAAACTCTAATCAGCTTAAGTTTAAAAGAAACAGAGAACTATGTATGGAGTTACAAACAGTTATTTTTAGACAAAGATATTGCCTGTTCTCATTTGTTTGCTTCTTCTGTTCCTGGTAATAGTATTTTGTATTAAAAATAATGATGAAAGTAAACGTAAGAAAATGATTTTTGACACTTCAGTTAAAAAAAGAAGATGGCAGTCCCAGGTAACTTGTTTTAACTATGTAATTTTTATTAATTTTTTTTTGTGTCCTTTTGGGTTTTGTTTGGTTTTCGTGATGTTTTAGGCAGGTTTGTTTTTGCTTCCAATTCCAGGACTGTCATGTATTTCATAATCAACAACCCAGAAGTTATCATTCACCTTTCTGGAGTCAGGAGGAAAAAAACTCTCCTTGCAGGGGGAGATTTGAGGTTGTTGTGTTGGCTCCCATTGTGAGAATGGAATCTTTTGTCCAAAAGATGATGTGGCAGCACACAGGGAAGTAAAATAGAAAGCTGAAAAATGTGAAGAATGAGAAATAGCAAAAAGAATTGAGTGAGACTAAAAGAAAAGAACACTTTGCTACTTTGCTTTCTTCGGTACTTGTTTGTTTAAAAAAAATAAAAATCAAAGCATACTGTGGATCTCTCTCATGCCCCCCACCCACTGCATCTTTCAGAAACTGCTAAAATGCGCTTTTCTCCTTTTTCAGTGGCAAACAGAAACACTACAGGGGCTTGTATACTTTCAGACATATTGTAAGAATCAGTTTATGAGGGAAGTGATCAGCAGTAGAAACGCACTGTGTAATCTGTTGGATTCCTGAATGGTATTTAGCATGTCATTTGAAACACAGGCTTCTGTTGTTGGGGCTTCTGTGACAACATCTTTCATCTGTTAGCAGTAATTGTGCCCGTAATGGTTCTTTTGGGCTGGCTTTGAAATTTCAGTGCAGTTCAAATATGACTAGAGTTAGGTATCAGTTAATGTAGGAGTCCAACTGTCTCACGCTGTTTTAATTGTCATAAAAATCATATGCAGACTGTATGAAGCAGTTCTGTCTCTGGTCCTGGTTCTCACAGGTAGAAACCACTGTTTTCTATCAGCTTCTCACTGAGAGAAATCATCCATTAATAGTGTTAAAACATAGAGCTTCAGGCTGCACCTTTTACTCTGCAGTAAGCTTGCACAACTTGTTTTCTTTTGTAAAAATGGCATGTCTGTGTGTACAGCTGCAGGACAACATCAGGGAAAAAGAGGAACTAATATTGATAACAAAGCAAAGGTGATCTGCTTTCTCTCTATAATATTCGTCTATACATGGGGACTTTATTCTTGTGAATTGTTTGATTAGAGCCCATGGATTTACTGAGAAAACATTACATTTTCTCTTGATTGTCTTTGCACAAAATGGTTTTTTTTCCAT
Organism: Colius striatus; assembly: GCF_028858725.1. NCBI lineage: Eukaryota > Metazoa > Chordata > Aves > Coliiformes > Coliidae > Colius > Colius striatus. Next base: position 5,149,506 of record NC_084768.1, read on the forward strand.
CACAATTGGGTTTTTTTGTGGTAGTCAAATGGCTATGAAATTGTCATAGTGCCAGGCAGTTTTGACTAAATGCCTTCTCTTCACCTCTAGTGTTTTTTCCCAGATGAATCAAAAATCATAAGAAGGTCAAATAGAGAATGATTCTTTGGTCCTGGTAGATGAACTTTGCTGTGTTTTGATGCGGCTATTGAAAAAATGCATCTGTCTTTGGTTTCCCTCAGCTCACTGCTGCGTCTTCATTGAAAGTTACATCGCTTGTTCCTAGATACTGGCTTAAGCCACTGATTGGAGGTGATTTTTTGGTAAGGGTCTGAGATGGGAGGTAGTGCTGAGAAATAGCAGACACATGGTCTGTTGCTTATTCCTGGTATGGAAGGGTATTTCCCAGCCTCTACTGTGTCTTCTATACATTGGACTTGAGAGTCCAAAGGAGCTGGCAAATATTGCAGTGACACCTGGAATTTTAGGAAGGGCCAACAGAAGTACATAACATCTGCCATCACCTTTACTACAAATATTTTGAACAAAGCATACACTCTAATGGTAAAGCACAAGTTTAATGACCAGCCTTGTAAAGGCAATTACTGGTTTTGATTTTACAGGTAGTTTGACTAGTTTACAAAGTGTTCATAGTAACTGAAATTGTATAATGAGAATATGATGGTGTGTAATGTGAAGATTTTGTTTTCAGGAGGAACTGCAATGTTTTGGTAGTCCATGTTTCTTTTGAAAGGAAACAAAGTAGCAATTCACTGTTGTGAACCTTTGAAGAGTCTCAGTAAACTTTAAATTCATTCAGTGCTGGGAAGAGCATTGCAAACTGATCCATAAGAGCTCCTTCAAAAATAGATATTGACAATTGATTCTCCTTGTGAGAGAAAGAAGAGTATTTTCAGTTACAAATTGGAAGTCTAGTGTCCTTAACTCATTCTTTCAAGTATACATATGCACTATGTGGGTTTTTTACTGGCATTTTTTTCCCCTGCTCTGATTTTGGTGTTATTAGATATTCCACTGGGTCTCTGCATTTCAAGGATGGAGAAATTGATCCCTTAGCATAAGTTTCATTTCCATAAGTATGCTATATCTGTGCTGCATAATTATAGACCACCAGTAAGCACTGCAGAATATTACATGCCTGGAACTTGAAAGATTGTTTTCATTTGACATTTTTGTATTTTTCAAGGCTTGGTTTCATTTTATGGAATGGTTCAACAGAGAAACCATGATTGAAGTACCATTTTCAAGCATCTAGTCTATATACTAGTCATCAGCATACTTGCTATAGCAATGTTCTATTCTGTATAAGAATTTTTCTTTCTTTTTTATTAGCAAAATATACATATAAAAATGGATATGACTAACTCAGATTGAGAGGTAAATCTCTCAAAATTTAGCATGGAGCAGAAAACAAAAACAACTGAATAAACCCCAAGTAGTTCTATTTGTCACAATGTAGTGGCTATCCAGGTCTTGATATACGTGAGAGCTTAAGCATTTCCAAGTGATTTGTTTTTTGTGCGTGTGTCTAGTTTTTGCAGCTTCTTCAGAGTTAAAAGTGAATTTTTTACAGAAAGTATCAGGTATTACAAAATATAAATATCTAATGAAACATTTAAAAATTAAAGTTGAAGTAGCTTTAGGTGTTGATTATAGGATATGATTTGTGAAATGTGAACTAGAACAAAACTCTTAACTGCAAAAAAAAAAACCCCACAATTTTTGTTTACTTTCTCTAGATGTGTTTGTCCTGGAGGAGCTCTCTCGCAATTGTCATTATCTTAATCTTGAGACTGCTTCTGCATCAATAGATAGTGTGGATTTTCTTAGACAAGAATATTAATGTTTCTATCCATAAGTAGCTTCTTTATTCCTGTTGCTTTGTTTTTTATTGTAAATGCAAACAAGGCAACAGCAACTTGGATGTGGGCTTCTTAACATTTGGGAGTACATAAAATACAGGATTAGGAGATTTAGTATGCTCAATAAGAGGCAAGGGAGTTAAGGGAATACAGAGGACATTTGACACTGGAAGCTGAAGAGCTAGAGGCTTTGTGCTTAAAATGAAGTCTGTAAAGGCGGGATGGGGGGTAGGTGGCCAAGGTGGACTTGAGAGGACACTACCAGTCGTAAACAGAACACAAATAAGGCCATCATAGCTGAAAACTCACAATTCTGGACTTTATTACAAAGTGTTGGGCATAATTGTGTACTGGTAAGCAGTTTTTTATGTTGGTGGCAGGGCATGTTTTTAGCTGTTTTTTTCTTTAGTTTAGGTTTATTTTTTAGGAGCTGCTATAATTAAGTACTAGACCTTTTTCCCCAAGAAGTAGTAAATGCTTTGTCTTCTTACTGGTACAGCTTTGAAAGGACTTGGATGATATATTCCTCCCTTTTAGTTTATAGGTCTGCAATCAAAAAACTTGTTTACTTTGGTCAGCCAGCACAAATACCAAGTGTATTGAAAGATCTGCTGGTTTTTCACTTTGATGTATTGGTGAATACTAGTATACTTTGTCTGACCAGATCAGTGGCTCTGTGCACTTGGTTCTTTTTTCAATCTCTAATAAATGGGCAAAGAAATGTCTTGATTATTTTTATCGAAATAGGTACATTCTGTAGAGCAGAAGTTTGTGCTTGAAGGGAGTTTAAGGAGAGCTGAAGTGATGTCCCCAGTGTTTTCAGCCTTCTTCATGAGCCTTTTGTATGTCATGTTATATTACCTCTGAGTTGGAAGACACTAAAACAAAATCCATTAAGACAAGACCTAATGTTATCTCAACTGCCTTACAAATAAAAAGATAGATGAAAACTATCATTCTTCTGTATAGAGAAAACCAATGTCCATTCCCTCTCAAATTCCCGAGGCTTTATAAACAAGCATTTCTGTTCATTCTTTGATAGCGAATGAACACAGAAAAAAGGCTGATGCAGCTGATTGCATAAGCCTGATGGTTGGAAGATGGAATCCGCAGGCCTTTCACTGTTTCTTGGCCTCAGACTGTTCTCATTTGAGTCTATTAAAAGCTACCTAAAAAACTTTAAAAGCTTATGAAACTGCTGTTTGATTTTTGAGTTTTTTTTAATGGGACTAGCACTATTTTTTTACCTCAGGTGCACTTGGTTAGAACTCAAGGGTGTCTTACGTTACTTTGTAGAACTATACAGGAGTATATTTTTCTGCTCTCTGAGGTGATTTCCCACCCTTTTTTGGGTATTTTTTTTCTATAACTTTAATTGCTAAAACTAAGGTTATGTTTCCATGGTGTTTTTCAATAAAGCCTAAGACACCTCTCTAGTTTGAGTTAACAGCAGAGTTGCTACTCAGCTGTGTAATGTAAAATAAAAGGAGAGTGTTGGTAACTATAAATGACTAGCCTTATTAACTCTATCCAGACGTATGTTGCAGAGTTCTGATTCCTTTTCCAAGGGTAAGCTTGAGGTAGCTATGAGCCACTAGATTTACTTTCTGTATAGGCTCTACTCCCAGCTCTCTCAAAAAACCCATAGAGTTTTTGAACTTTTATGCAACTGTGTGTGTCTGAATGTATAAGTAAGAAATTCTGGATGCAAAATTTGCTCTTTAGTGGAGTGCAGAATAATACAGGATACTCTAATTGATAGCCAACTTGTACCTTATTTTTTCTTCCAAATTATTTTAATTCCTGCCCATGTTTAATGTACTTTGACCTCCTGCCTTTACCATATTGATTCAGGAATCAAGAATATGGTCTTGGATGTGCTTGAAGTCCTAATTATTATTAGCTTGCAGTAATTAAAAGTAAAGCTCTCCATTATTTAAATCCTTTTGGAGGTCATCACTGATCTTGAAGGTTTGTTAGTCTTCAAGACCACTGAAACAGAAGGGAATATTATATGTTCCTTTGCTTGCATTGTGTTTGTACAGACAGAGAAGTGAAATGAAAGAAGCTCAATGTACAGAAATATAATGTTAAAAGCTTTCATTGATGAGGCTAGGAAGAAAATAGAAAATTCTGTCTAAGTACAGACTATAAAAATTTATTTTACTGTTGACTTACATGCTAAAGGAAATAAATGTTGATTACTCCATGTGTTCTGAAGTCTTGATGAATTAATTTCTTGGAGATATGCTAGTTTTCAGGTAGCTATCAATTTATCAGTTGTGAAATATATCTGATGACAGATCTATGCTGAACAATAAACCAAACACTATTTGGTAAGGTGTGTTTAGTACTTCAAGGAGTGCCTCATCCTTCTTACCTCTCTTACGCCTGTGTTCCTTTTGAGGAACATAAGAGTTCAGCAACTCTTACTCTGACATTGGATTTTTACTATAACCTTTCTGTAATAATCTCTGTATTGTGCTCAAATAGCTTTTTTTTTTAAGTCTTGGCAATGAAGCAAAAGGTTCTCATTAAGTGTAATCCAAGACAAGACTATATTTCAAAGCAGTTGTATTGATTGTGACTGCTGATAATAATTTGCCCATAAACAGGGGAACAGTTAACTTTCATACCAAGTTGGTGTTACGCACCTTGATCTTTGCAACTCAAGTAGTTTTTGTATATGAATGAAATAAACAATGTGTTTGTTACTCTAGCCAAGATAGTTCATTACAGCTTATAATGGGAAAGTTTAATACATTTCTGGGCCATAATCCTATAATCACCTCTTCTGACAAATTTGTGAAGCTCTGTAGGGCTTCACGGACTTCCAGCAGTGTTCAGCCAAAAGTAAGAATTTGAACCTGAGAAGAGTTAGCTTTTAATTTTGACTGAAATATATTTTCACATGTATTCTTCAGTGGGTAGTTTATCTGGTTTTATCCTGTACTGTGTGCTTCAAGGTGAAAACATTGTCTTACTTATGCCTGTCATATGCAAGAGACTGAAAAAATACAGATTAAAAATAGGTTGCTGTGTCATAGGCATTACATGGATTCCTCTGATTTTTTTTTTCTCAGTAATTTGATGTTGGCTAATGGAAAATGTTGAGCATATTTCCCCCTTTCTTTTTATATAAGTTTCTGACAGGAAATCTGTAGCTAAATATCATTTTATGATTTCCATCTGTTCATGTGTAATAGTGTTTTATAATGCAGTCCAGATTGCTGCCCAATAGAAATGTCCTATAGCAGGAGATAGGCTTTCAAGTGATTGTTGTACATACTAATTATATTTTTAACGATTCATTTAATTTTGAAGAAAAGTAACTGATTTTAAAGACGGCTTCCTTGATACAAAAATTTCCCCTAATTAAGATCTTGCCTCGTTTTTCTAGTGCGAGTATTTTTTCACAGGAAAGGTTTGACTACTTGCACTGCCATGGTAAATTAATACAATAAAATGTACATTTTGATTCACTGGAAAATAAAAAGTAGGCAGTAAAAACAGGAAACTTGCTGAAGTATTTCTTACTAGGTGACTTTTGTGATCTCTGCAGTGTGTTTCTCAGCTAGTCAGGACTAGATTAAAGAGCATTTACAGTAACAGATATCATTTTAATTTTGACAATTCATGTTATTTCCTCAAGTATTAAGAGCAATTGATAAAACTGTTAAAACATTAGCTCTTGAAAGGTGTGTGTCAGCATATGTTTTAAAATGAAATTTTCAATCTTTCACAGCTGGTACGGATGGCTGGGTAATGAGAACCAGGTGTACTCATGTCATGGGAAAACAAGAAGGCAAATAAACCCCTTACCTGTGTTATTCATGCTCTTCATCACATGTCAATCTTGATTTGTGTACAACTGACTGTAAATCGTTGCAAGCGGGTTAGACTAGATGACCTTTAAAGGCCCTTTCCAACCCAAACTATTCTATGATAAATGGTAAACTGTTGTTGCTTTTATTTCTAAGCTTTGCAACCAGGCTGCCTTTAAATACCTTTATTGCTCAAGAGTTTTAATCTTTCACATTTAATGATAATCTCAATAATAAAATTAACATGAAAATTGTTTCAATATTTATTATTATTTCAATTTAGTTTACAACTAACTTGGGGCCAACTGTATTGTGCATTACACGAGCCAGAATGCTATGACTTCCCAATTGGGCTGGCAGTGGCTTTGAGCAGGAGGGCTGTGCTCCCCCTAGAAGGCATTAGCATTGTAATACCCTAAATTGTTATTGTAAAGAGCACTGACTTCCTAAAAAGAAATGTGTCCATGTTGAGTGTTGGAAATATATTGGGTTCTTTAGGGACATGATTTAGTGATGGGCATGGCAGTGTTAGGTTAGTGTTTGGACTCTATCTTAAAGGTCTTTTCCAACCAAAACAATTCTGTGGTTCCTTTCACCAAAACAGTTGCAGACATTTTAATGGCATGAACGTGAGTTTTTGTGGGATTTGCAGCTCAGCTGTTATCAATTCAAAAGTGCTCTCTATAGATAAGCTACTTTTCTATGGTTTGTTTCCTGTGACTATGTGCTTTGCATAGAGTGACCCTTTGCTGAGGAGGCAGTAGAAATACATCCGAAGTTCAGAAGTTGGAACTATTCATGTATACAGTCATGAGGGAGTATAGCTCTATCATTTTGTAAAATTAAAGCCATTGGATTCAGCAGCCTTTTTGATGAATATGCTGAATGAGTTAGTATCTGGGCTGAAAGCAGGGATTGTTCTCAAATGCTTCTATCTACAACAGATGTGCAGAGACAGCTAGTCTGACTCCCACGGCTCTGTTGGGCTAGACAGAGCCATTAAACTCCTGTCAATTACCCCATTGCCAGTCACATCACAGCGGCCTGCGACATCTTTCCTATGATGTCAGGAGATATGTCTGTTGTGTTCTGATGCAAAGTCATGTTTTCCTGCTTGGAGAGAAGCAGTGTGAAACTGTTGCTTCAAAGATGCTGAGAATCATGGTTTCAAAACAAAAACAAACCCCCACAACACTTATAACAACTTTTTTCCCCCTCTGAGCAGTTGGAAGACACAAAAACAGAACTGAGCTGTGGCAGCTCAGCTTTTCTTGTTTAACAGGAACCTGCTGTTTGGAAACATGCTATATTTTGCAGTAAACCTTACTATGCACATTTGTCAATAGTAGTTTTACAAGTTAATATATTGCAGAAATTGTACTTCAGCTGGAAAATAGGTTAAAAAAAGTTTGTGGCACACAACATTTACTAAAATTCAAAATATTTTTGAAGTGGCACATGTAAAGTGGAGTGAAGTTTCTTCTACCTGTTGAATTTTCAAGCTTGAACACTGACTATAGAACAAGGCCTTTTCTGTAGTCTCTGGAAGAAACACCTACTTTTTAATCCAAGTTATCATTGAGACAATTTGTCCACATTTTGGAACACTGAGAGGCCTCTTGAGTAGAACAACCTCTTTTAAATTTAACTTAATTTTGCTGAAAAAAGTAGATGTACATATTTACTGAAGTACAGCTCCATACCTTGCGTGAGAGTTCTCTTACCTTCTCAGCTGGCTGTTTGCTAATAGAGTACAGAGATGTGAAGTCCTGATCTATTAGAATTTCTAACCAGAATTTTCTTTTGACAAAAAGCAACCCATTTTCTCATTGATATGGTGATTTTTGAAACATAGTGAGATTTTTTTTCACTCACTCAGGGTTTTAATCCTGCAAATTGATGTCAGCCCATGATATCCCGAGAAGATAGCATGGTATGAACTATGTATCAAAAGAGTCGTGAAAATATTTTGAAGGGGCTATTCAGAAACAAAGATCAATTACTTTTATCTGAGCATGTAAAACTAGTAAGACTATACTTTATTTTAGTGTGAGCAAGGGAGGTATATGTTTACCACTTACATACAGTCAAAGTATTTCTTCCTTTTGAAGGATAAAATGTGTATTGGAAAAAGAAAAGGATTTGGGTGAAGGGCATTAACACTAGCTTTCCAAGGAGACAGTAGAAATGGGATCCTTGCTGTATCCTAACAGGTCATTATAAGTATAAATGATTCATGGGGAACTATGAGCAGAAGCATATGATTATTAGCAGGGTGCCAGAAGTATATGAGGAGAGGCCATAACAATCTGAAAGGTTCAGAGGAAGAAGATATGGTCTAGGTGAACCTGCTTCTGCAGGAGGGTTGGACTAGATGATCTCTAAAGGTCCCTTCCAAACCCTAGCATTCTATGATCCTATGATATGGGAAAAAAATGAGAAAACTTTAAGAAGATATGAGATAATGCAATTGAAGGAGACTGGTGTGCAGATGTTGTTCTATTATGGGCATACTGTAGTGCTGAATTATTTGTTAGCAAACAATGTAAGTTTGTCTGTTATTTATTTCTGAATACCAATTTACTGAACTCTCTGTGTGGGAGCTTTCATTCTTTTTCCCCTGCACAGCTGCTTGGTTCTTTTTCCTTGCCTTTTTAGAAGGGATGATGTTGTTGCTTCCTTTAAGAAAAGTCCAGTGAATAGAAAATGACATGAAGAGATGAGGATGCCCTTAAAAGTTGATATGAGTTGTTGATCCAGAGAGTGGATCTAGAGAAGTGACTGAGGAGACAGAGTATGCACATTCTGACTATTATTTACTTATCCTGGGGCTTCCCTTGAACCATGTGATACTACAAAGGACTATTAGCCTCTTAGCTTTTCCTCCCATATTTCTGCCCAAACTTGTGTTCAAATTGTTCCTGCCTTTACAGCTTTGTGTGTAAGTGGATAGTTCCCTCACAAACCGCTGCAACTAAATTTGCTGAGGTCATAAACCAAAAGTTTGTTTTGATTTTGGTTTTCATTGTTATTGAAAAAAAAATTGTTTATTTAGTTTGTTCCTGTTGTAGCACCATTGCCAGAGAGTCTATGTCATGGCAGAGAAGTCCTTTTCGTGTATTCCTCTGCTCACTCAGTCTGAAGAGTAACTTTAGTGTGTGACATGTTTTTGGAAGGTAATATGTCATCTCCCTGGAAACAGAATTCACTAGTGGTATTTTTTGCTTTGAAGTATCCCAGATAAATAAGCTATTTCTTACAAAAAACTATATCAATTGCTATGTCCTCCCACAGAAGATTATAATAGTCCCATCCACCTCCCAGAGTAATGGCTTGGTGCCAGATGCCCACCAAGTCATAATATCACTCGCCCTCCTAAACTGGACAGGGGAGAGAGAAATACAATGAGCAGTTTGTGAGTCAAGATAAGGACAGGGAGATCACTCAGCAATTAACATCAAGGGCAAAACAGACTCAACTTGGGGAGAAAAGGATTTGATTTATAAATGAACCATCAGAACAGGGAGATGAGAAATAAAAACTAGTTTTAACACAGCTCCCTCCACCGCTCCCTCTTCCCAGGACTTTTCTTCCTTCCCTCCCAGCAGTGCAGGGGATGGGGGTTGCGGTCAGTTCGTTACAGATGGACTTTGCTACTGCTTCTTCTCAGGAGGAGGCCTCATCACACTTCCCACTGCTATACTGTGGGGTCCCTCCCATGGTAGACAGTCGTTCAGGAACTTCTCCAATGTGGGCCCTTCTCATGGGCTACATGAGCTCATGGGCTGCAAGCATGGAGCCTCCCATGGGACAGCTCCTCACAAACTGCCCCAATGTGGGTCATGGACCGGGAGAACAGTCCTTCAGGTACCGATTGCTCCAGCCTGAGTCCCTCACAGGGTCAAAAGTCATGACAGCAAACTTGCTCTGGTGTGGACTCCTCTCTTCCCACAGACTAACAGGTCCTGCCAGGAACTTGCTCCATTGTGGGCTTCCCATGGAGTCACAGCCTCCTTCAGGCATCTGCCCACTCTGGTGTGGCGTCCTCCATGGGCTGTGAGTGGATCTCTGCTCCCTGGGGTCCTCCATGGACTGCAGGGAGGCAGCTGCCTCACCGTGGTCTTCAGCATAGGTCACAGAGGAATCTTTCTTTTGGGATCTAAGCACTCTCTTTCCCCTCCTTCTCCACTGACCTTGGTGTCTACTGAGATATTCTCACATTCTCACTCCCTGTTGCTGCTGCAGTTTTGCAACTGAGCAGCAACTTCTTCCCCTTCTCAAATACGTTATTCACAGATGCATTACCTCAATCACTAATTGGCCAGGCCTTGGTCAGTTGCAGGGTCCATGTCAGAATTGACTGGCATTAGCCCTATCAGCTACAGGAGATGCTTCTGGCAATTCTTTGTTTAAAGAAGCCACCCTTGTAGCCACCCCACTACCAAAAACCTGGCCTAGGCAAAATCACTACAATGCCTTTCTGACTTAACCATCTGAAAAAGTAACTTCCACTTTGTATAGCAAGCTAGGAAGACTTGTGTGGCTTTTCATACATACTTTATTTGAATTACCAAAAGATATTTAAATATATGTCCTAACAAGATTGTGAACTTAAAAATGAACTTTTCAACCTTTGTGTGTACAAAAATAGTAATTGAGACTAATGGAATTTGAGGATGGTGACTTAATGCAACAGCAGGGCAAATTTAAGTTATATATATATAGATATGGAAAGCATCTGTGGTCACTGGAGACTTAAACCCAAAGCAACTCGGGAAATTTGGAGTCTATGTATGGAGATGTGAAGAATAGAGAGTAAAAACTTGTTTTAGATGACTTGGGTAGCTTTGATACTGGTTTAGAAAGGAAGTGTTACGACTGTACAGGTTGTCTGGGGAAAGCTGAGCTGAGACCAATACTTTGCATCACTGGTAGGAGCACATAATTCTTAACATCACACACCTTTCTTTGGGAACATGAAGTTTCAACAAATCTTTACTTTAAAGCATAGTTCTAACATTACTACTCAAATCTGTGCTGACCATTTCATATATTCATTACAAATAAAATATATTAAGTGGCTCGATATCAACAGTTCAAAACCACTTTCTTAGTGAATGATGGCAAAAGGATAATTCATTTAGAGAGCTCTACAGATTTCAGCCATATTAGAAATGGGTTAATGCTAGATTTTAGGCTATTGACTATTATTGGAAGCAGATTATTTTGCTTCTATAAAATAAAATCTAACAATTTAAAGTCTTAATGTCTGCAAAAGATAATCTGTCCACATATATGGGTGTTTGGTGATTGGTTTGGATTTTTCTATTTTTTTCACCCCCCTCTTTGTCTTTTCTCCTTTTTGTCTTTTTTCTTTTTTTTTCCTTTGTTTTTGCCAAGACCAGTCAGCTGTTTAAGTACTGTGCAATTCTACATCGACTGCCAACAAAATTATATGTAAAGCTGAAGTAACTTTCACATTGTTCAAGGGGTCTTCATAAAAGGAATATTTTAATAAATTTTAAATACCAAAAAGATAATCTGGATTCTTCTTTTCTTTGGTCTTATTGGGGAGTTTCTGTAGGAAATCTTTTTGACTTTCATTTCAGTGATATTGCATTATCCAGTGTACTTTTCTGCAATTCTGCCTTTTAATTAGTTCAGTGATGATGTATTTTCTGATAGTGAATGATCACGGTACATTTTAGTTGGGAAGCATTGTTAGAGATTAATTAATACAAATATGTTGTATCCCTTACTGCTGTGGAATCAAAGATCTGGCAAGTTGTTTTTACCTTTTTGCAGTGGCTACTTATGATGCAGTGACAGAATTGCATGTTCTTTTGTTCTGGTCAAATTTTCATCAAGTAGTCCTCCTTGTTTAAAAAGCAGTTATTTAGGAGAAAATAAAAATACTTCTCATGCATGTAGGGAAAGAATTCTTTTTAATTAAGAAGCTTAATCTAATCCAAATCAGGATTAACACCCAGAGGCTTTCAATGAGCAGCTGGCACTCTTACCAATGGGATGGTTTTTGTACAAAACCACCTTACAGCACACCTCACCAATCATGAACTGTTTCTGTTTTTACCAAGGATAAGGAGCTCCATATCACACTGACATGAAACTAGATAAAGCTCATACTTGTATTATTTTGATTTTGCCAATCAACGTCTGCTGCAACGAGTTGTAATAGTAGCACTGTTGCTATGCAAGTGTATTTCAACTAAGTGTGACTGCTACTGTTCTGTAGCATGGAGAGGATAGATGTGAAACATTTGCAATTAGCTGGCTAGTTATGTCACGAATGTTCTCTAATGCATGATTTCAAACTAATCCTAGAGACTTCATCTGGGCTTCTCTGACAAAAGCCCAACTGAACTTCCAGAGTAAGGCTGAGGAGGGTACGTGTTGTGAGGACTTGCAAACTTTCCTTTGTAAAATTCCCTCTACTGACTCCTTGAGTCCACTGGGCCACTGCTCCTTTTAACCTCTGACAATCAGAGCGGAAGGGCTGCTTTTAAATCAGGTAATTGTTTTACTCAGAAAGGAACCAGGTTGATACTGCGTGTATTTGTTTTTGTAGTTCTGCCTGAGTATAGCTTGGACCCCTCAGGTGTGAAGAGGTATAGGATATTGCAAGATCAGTTGTCTGAAGGTAGTTTATAAATTATTTAGTGTTCATTTAGTTATGAATTAAAAAGGAGTTTTTCTCGTACTTTCATTTACTTAAAATGGCTGTGAGGTTCCTGAAATGTAATTTTTGAATCGTCTGTGTGTTGCTAGAGTTTATCTTTATTCATGCGTATCTCTTTCATCAGGTGAGGTCTGTAGGCTGCAAGCTTAGGGTTGGAATAAAAGATAAAACATTTAAAAATATACATATATACTGATATTTAAGCTACATGAGGTAGCAAATCTATCAAATATCAATTTGCAGCTTTTTGTTTAGAAATAAGACATACTTTTGATTTGTATATAAAGCACCAGGATATAGAATTAAATCAAAGTTCTTTAAATGAAGCTAAGAGCAAGATAAATGATTTTCACAAAGAAAACAAAAAATATAATAGCTTTTCTAGCTAGTGTTTTAAAAATGTAATTAAAATTAATTCTGTTATGAATTAATAACAGTGAGGCTCATTCAGAGACTCATTTCTGTTTTTTTCAAAGGACTTTTACACAAGCTATTATAACTACATTAGAAATCCCTGTAAATGCTTGGTCTGTATATAGACAATGTTAATTAAGTGAATATCACATTGTATCTGTTGGTGCTACATGGAGTTATCATAAGTTTATTCTTGGTACTTTAGCATCCTAGGATTTCTAATAAATATTCAAATCTTCTACCTTAACCATGTCTGATACTCTGATCAGAAGACAATGCTGTTTGCTGTCTTCGGTTTTTTTTTTTTGGCTGATAGACCAGCTGTCAATACTTTGTTTTCCAGATTAGGTTAGTTTATCCAAGTGTGAAGACAAGCAAGGATACAAGTGTGATATATTGGAAATAACAGTATATCTTGTCAATTAGTTTTATTACATGTGATAGTGACATACTATAATACAGCATTGTCCATACATATAGGTCTTTTTATGATTTTAACAGACAATTTAGTGATCTTTTTTGCTTTCACACTAGCCAGTATGCTTTTAGAAAAGTTAAGGATTGTATGTCTGGAGAAAGTTTGTATAAAAATAGCAAACAGTCTCCAGGCTGCCTTAGTAAATTGAGTCATATGATCTGTATTGATTTTGCTTTCTTTCATTACTTGAATGGGATTTTGCTTGAAGGAGTGACATGCACATTTGTACAGTGGAACTCTTGTAACATCTGTATCCCTGTATAAAACAGTTCCATTAACTTGCTAACACTGAAGACCTGCATTATGATATTGTGGCACTATAAATAAGAGCAAACACTGCTGTTACATGATCAGCTGCGGTTTATTATTTAGAGAACAAATCCCTGATTTGCAAATATTTCTCATTGCTATTATCATAGTCACAGTGCTTCCCAATGGTTTACTAACAGTTTTAGAGTTCGGAACAGACACAGACCTTTTCCTAGTGTGATTACATGCTTCTCTTTACATGTTTCCTTGTCCTAAAGAAACCTGAAATTCCAAGTAACTGGACAGAACCAACGATGAATGGTGTCTTTTGGGTTTGCTCTCATGATAATTCATTAATTTGAAGTCAACATTTGTGTCATGCAAAACAGCTCGTTCTGAAGTTGAAGAGTTTATGGAGCTATTTGATAAATGGAAGTGTTTTTTCTAGTATACAAAAATACCTTCTATAAGCCTTTTTTTTTTCTGAGAGTAACCAAGCCTGTTGGCATCCCTAAGCTTTAATTTCTAAATGTAGTTCATCTGATCTGTGTCTTCTTATGGATTTTTGGTTAGTTTTACTCTTCCTGGGACAACATGAGATGTAGGCCCTTACCTGTCCTATTATGTAACTAAAAAAACACAGATTGACTTTGTAGTCATGGTATATCTGGTCTTATACCAAAAAAGGGCCACAACATAGTCTTTTATTAAAGTATTCTGCCCAACAGAATGCTGGAAGAAAAATGTGTAAGGCTGTATCTTAACTGTAGTTTTTTGATTATGTAAATAAATAAATAGATAAAAAAGGCAATACTTGTGAGGAACTTCATCCTTAAATACTTTCTTCCTTACAAATGCAACTGATAAACTAAAAGAATTTGCAGCAAAATGAGAAATGCAGGCTGTGATGTTAAAACCAGCTTGGATGTGTGTGTGGGAAAGTGATTTCACTGTTGAATAAACATTTTTATTTATTTATTTATTATCTTAATATCAAACCCTTAACAATATTACACACTCATCAATATACTTCTACTTACATATTGAAAATAAAGCCCTGGCAAAAAATGCTATCTTGAAGTTAAATGACGAGTATCAAATGCTAATGAAACTAGCAGGTTTTTCAGCATCACTACTTCTAATTTTCAGACAGCTGCTGAATTAGATTTTAGTTAACGATCTCAGTGCCTAGCTGGAGGTTCTTTATTTTGGGAGGGATGGGGGGTTGGAGAGAGGGGAAGAGTATGTGTGTATTTTCCTTTTAACTATTTGTGATGTGCATTTGTTGGATTTGAAAGTTTGGAGTTTGAAAATAATTCTCTTCTGTCTGGACTGTTCTGAAAATGCATTAACAACTGTTAAAGACAATGTTTTGGCCATGTGTAGTAGCTTTTAATATTTCACTAAACTACTGAGTTTTATTACAAAAGACCTTTTATACCTGTTTTTTTTTTCATGTCTTACCGGAAAAGAAACCAAACTGGAACAAAAGTTCTAAAATTAGTAATTAGAATTTCTTGACAGTAAGGCAACTGAACTTTTAGAATGTGCAGGGAAATACGAGTTTTTTTACTAGTCTGAAAAAAATGTAAATCTTTTCTGTTATTAGGTTTTCTGTTCTGTTTCCATGCTTGAATGTACTTTGCGTGTGACCTTCTCTTGCTATAGGTCAGAACTGGGCTCAGAGAACCTAGGTGCTCAGCCTGTCCTGGAATTTGAGGACTTCTAAAGGATAATAAGTGTTGAATTAAAGGGTTCCGTAGATGGTTGATTGGCTGATTAAAGATAGCTGGATTTGCAATGAGACCAACAGTCTCTTTTGATAAAATGTTAAACTATCTTAAAGGTTAAGACATTTTAAGTAAGTTGTTCTGAGCTGCATAGATATTATCTAAGAAAACAAAATGTCTGTGTTACTCTTTTCAACTAGAATAAGTTATGACTATTGCATATGGCATTAGCAGTGATTTCTACAAATGTGGTTCCTTGAATGGTATTTTTAACCAAAATTCCTGAAGATGTGAAATGATTGGCAGAAATGTGGGAAAGGGGTCCTGGAATGTAATGGGACCATCTAGCCTCTGTCTACTGCTTAAGTATCAAAGTTCTTGCAAGCGTCAGTTTTCACTGGTGACTGAGAAAATTTAGTTAAAATTGCAGTTTTCTTTTATTTTTCTTAATGAAAATTTGTTGCAATGGGGTAAATGTGCCTATATTGTGTTGTTTCACACTTAGCTCTGACAGAGACATTGTTAAGACTAGCAGTTTAGACTTCTATCTCCATTCTTTCTTTAAGTTGATTGTAATATTGCATATTGCATATTTACATATGCTAATGGAGAACTGGAGTAGTTAATTATTGTTTTAAGAGTAGATATGTAAGGAATCACACTTGAGAGAATCTGAAATCCTCTGGACTGGTTTTAAGAGCACTATAATTACCAGAGCAAGAACTCTGTACTTGCTGCACTTTACTGATACCCCGCTCCTTCATCCAATGGCTCACCCAGAATTGCCTTTGAGAATAGTAAACATTCATTAATCAGCACTAAAGAGACAGCAGGCTACTGGACTACTTTTACAGAGGAGGAGAAAATAGGAGAAACCAAAGTCTTGCCCAAAATACATCTTGGTCTTTAAGTCATGAAGTTGCTGTAGAACGAATGCAGTGGTTCTGCTGTTAGTAAGACTGGAAACTGAGCAGGATAGAGTTGGACTTATAAAAGATCTTTGAACAAGTTAATATGTTAATACTGATACCTTGAACAAATTTAACTTTAGACATTTTTTAATTAATTCAATCTATATTTTTTCCTGAAGTTTTAATTGAGTATAGTGACACAAATCTTCCATGGCTTTAAATTGTCATGGCACCATTGATTCTTTCTTTTCTGCTCTCCAGCCCCAAAGTATTGATATCAACATAGAGAAGCACTGTTTTAGTTTATAAGTAGCATGCTGCTAAACAGGTCCCAGAGGAGGCCAGATTTCAGAGAAGGATGAAGGCTATGTGTATGTGGTGGGTGTATATAATTTGAAAATGAATCAGGACATTAACTTTGCTACATAATTATGATTCATTTTTAAGCTGCTGTCCAGTTTTCATTCTTCATCAGAAGAGAATGGACTCAGTAATGAGTAGCTTTCCCGTCCTGCTTGGGTTCAGTATCATGTGCTGAATGCAGCTTTTGGGCAGGGAAACAGCTTGAGAGCTGCTCAGTGCCTCTAGCTACCAGCTGCTTGCCTAATTGGCCTGGTAGCACAGTGGGAAGAAAGCTGAGACACCAAGTCAGCTGCCTTCAATATTTTTCCCAACTAGAAGAAACCTGTTTATTGGTTTAAAGTGCCAACTGGTATTGCTGTTTGCACAGGGACGATGCTATCAATATGAGCTGTCTAGTTCCCTTGTATCATCACTGTGAGTGAAGTTTGAATCTGTATCTTTTTTATTTCTGTTTAATAACACTTGAAGACTACTGAGCTAAAATTTATTCTAAGACTCAGCCTTTCCTCATCTGAGTGGGAAGTTTCACAAGGAAGCATGGCAGGTGCATAAGACACATCGAGGAGAGAGCCTAAATAGTATCCATAGATACATACAGAAGGAAAATAGAGGACAAAGAGCATAGTGTGGGGAAGCAGAGTGGTATTCTCTGAATTATTCTTGCAGATACTCAGTT
This sequence comes from Colius striatus, assembly GCF_028858725.1. Taxonomy (NCBI): domain Eukaryota; kingdom Metazoa; phylum Chordata; class Aves; order Coliiformes; family Coliidae; genus Colius; species Colius striatus. The sequence goes on from NC_084768.1 coordinate 5,166,710, forward strand.
AACTTGACTTTGACAGCCAGCAAGGCTCAAAAGGTATCCTTCATCAGGAGTGGTAAGTGCTAAGCTATAGGAGAAAGAAGAGTTCCTGGTTTTGATAGATTTTCGTGTTAAGAAATCCCAGGAGGTTCTTGTGCTTTTGTGAAAAATGTGAGGAATTGGAGACATTTGGTTTTGTTAACCTTTAAGTTGTTAAAATCAATGCTTTATTTCACTTGGGAAGATAATATTTAGTATGCAGTTAACACTTGGCTTTGAAGTAAATGCAAATAAACTTGTTTCACCTAAGACATTCGTCTGTTTCAATGTGCAAGGAATGTAGACAACTGCTTATGATCAGTGATTTGTTTCTATAATTATATAAATATTGTTCAGTTGTATTTTCAAATATTTTTGCAGATCTGCATCAATCTGGTGCATTTTCACAGGTCACTTTATTAGTTGTGATCCTGACAGAATAGGGCTAAGCAATCCAACTAGGTCTATTAATTTCTCCCCAGGAGTTACTTTTCCTGTTACTAACGTTCTAACTTATTGACAAACTGCTTTGACTTGCAAGAACAGATAAATAAAGTTGAATTTTTCCACAATGAGTGGTGGCATACAGATTGAATGCTGCTTTTTGAGCTTCTCCTGAAGGAGAAGATGTAACTTGCCCATTAATGTGTTATTTTCTGGTAGCATCTGACTGGCAAACCAACTTGTTGCAAGCCATGATATTTCCTGGGTTATTGCTACAAGAGGAAGGCTCAAGAAATGTAAGTGATGGGAAGATACTGACAGTTACAGAAATGGGATAAAGGAGGCTGTCAAAGAACATTTAGACAAATAGGTGAGAAAATAAGCATGTTCTGTTTACAAAACATCTACTCCTGCCAACTGAAGGCTTTCTGCAAGTAATTCATCTGCTGTTAAATAACCAGTGTAGCTGATCATATATGGTACTGCCTATACAATGAGATAGGCAATTAGTTTGACTGACAAGGTTAGACACCTTCAGGTGCCTCATCTGCTTCTCCCTTGCACTTGATCTCAGCTTTTGTTTTTTAACTATTACAGTTTATAAAAAAAAAGTTATTTCAGTTCTTCATCGAAATGATTAGTTTTTGTTTTAATTTGAAATCTTAAGTCTCCTTATTCTTTGCCAATAGAATATTTTGTGAGCTTCACTCTTGTGAAGGTTCTCCTGCTTGCATGTATTCTTCCTTTCCACTGTCACCATAGAAGTTGAAGGTGATTGTATGCAATAGCCTTTCTGCTAATTGCATCTAATCATACATCTTTTATGTCTTATGCATAGCCTTTAAAGTGTGCTTATCATGCTAATTCTTGACTCATCATGGCTTCAAATACCTCATTAGAGGAGCACTTCTCATCACTTCTCTTGCAAATCGTGTCTATTCCTCACAAATGTTTACCTCTTGCAGTATAAAGGGGAAGCTTCCCTCAGCACCAGCCAGCTTCATCAGCCCTGGAGTTCTGTGGAGTTCTAATTCAAATCTAGATGAGATCTACTACTATGATGTAGAAAATGCAAATTAAATCAGTATCATTTCAGCCTCTCTAGGTGATACTCAGTATCATGTAGCCTTCGGCAGACATGTGGTTAAGTATGTCCTCTACCAAATGCTTCCTCTAATCTATTACTGGCAGGAAGGAGAAAGTTGTCAGTCCCTTTTTGTTGCAGCCATTTTCGGATAGAAGAAACCTGAGTCTGTTGCCTGTCTCTTCCCAAAATTGGACGTTCGCCAGCAGTGATAGGAGAGGTAGCAAATGAGAAAGGAAGGAGCAAAAACTGTGACTGATGTAGTGGGGAGCAACAGATGTCATATGGAAAATTGAGATATACTCAATAAGCATTTTCTACAAACATTTTCATACTGATGTAACTTAGTTATGGGGTGTGAGATACGAGCATATGAGAAAAGTGAGTGAGCTTAAGCTTTGAAGCATTTCAGACAGATGGAAGTTTGTGGTTGAAGACAATTTATGTGGAATTACAGGCTAGTGGTGTTCACAGCTTAATGATTCTGCTTTAAAAGTGATTTTATGTTACAATTACAGAGATATGGTGAAAGAGACTAGAGCGAGTTTGGTTAAAAGAAGCCAGGGAAGGCCAAGAGCCACTACTGTTTAGTGTGTCATCCAGAAAGAGCTATAACCTGTGTAAGAACATAATACAGAGAATTACAGATTACTGTTGTGGTACCAACTTCAGTTTGCACTGTTGGCCAATGTGGATTTCTTTGAATACATTATTAAAGGCGCTATCAAAATAAATGAATCAGAAAAGATGCTTTGACATCTATATTACAAATCATATTGAAGTATATACTTATCTAGAACAGAACAAAGCTGTGTCTGAATCAGCACAAAGTAATTGATATTCAACAGCAGGGGAAAAAAAGGGGGCTATAATACTGTGGATTTTATTTTCCAAATAGGCTTTTAGCACTTGAAGCAGAGTTCAATTACTCACAGTATTGCCCTTTGTATAAAAGGAAAAATGGTTTATTTGCAATGTACTCACCTTGCCAAAATGTCTTGTTCATAGCTTGCTTTTCCCAGTTTCTTTCTTTTTGATAGGTTTCATGTATTCCTGTATTCAGAGAGCACACTTCACCTTAATGTTAACTGTTTCATAAGGACCTCTTGCTTCTATTCTTGTCAAACTTGGAATTAAAAAATCTAATTAAATTTTTGCAAACCCGTTTATTGTAATGCTTTGCACTTGGGGCTTGTATCAATTGAAATAACAAAACAATGGTTTAATCTGAATTCAAGTGCTTCTACATAGTTAATTGACTGAATCTCTAGTGTTAGCATTTCTACTGTGTTCAGAAAATTCATATTCTCCAAATTGCTTGAGTTATTCCTTCTGTTGTAATTTAAAAACAGGTGTTTTATAGAAATGATTTGGGATATTTTGGGTCTGTATTGTGTTTTGGTAGTGCATTACAGACATCTTTCTTTAGCGGCAATGGCTTTCAGTAACATAAGTGCGAGTCATAGAATTACTGTATTCTGTGTTCCCTAAACGTATTGTTTTCTAGTCTTCGTGATCTGTGTCAGACTAACTCACCTTTTATCATTTGTACGTTTTATAGATTAGATTTTGCTTGAGATGTGTCAGAGATATATACTACAGAAAGTAATCCCTTTATTGCCGAATTACAGCTTTTCACCAAGTTGTTTGCATTCTGTGGTTTAAAGTTCAAAATTGGTGATATTTACATCAAAATCTTGTATTTCTCATCCTTAACAGAAAGGGCCATCGCAAGACATGAAGTCAGAGAAATAGAACAACGTCATACAGTAGATGGCCCCCGACAAGACGTGACACTGGATGAAGAAGATGATGTGGTGATTATTTACAACAGAGTACCTAAGACTGCCAGCACATCCTTCACAAATATTGCCTATGATCTTTGTGCGAAGAACAAATATCATGTTCTACATATCAATACAACCAAAAATAATCCTGTTATGTCTCTGCAAGATCAGGTAAGCTGCTGCATTTGGGATGTCTCTCTAGAACAAGAGGAACCTATAGAAAACTGTTTTGCTATTGCAAACTTACATGATTTGATGGAATTGGCTTTTGTGTCACATTTTCCAGTATAAATGAATGTGTTTATGTTTTCTTTATGGAAATTAATTAATATTCTTTATTAAACAATAAATTTAGGTTTTTGATGAGCTACTGGAGGTGGTAAGTATCTGTTTGTCAGACAAAAACAAAGATAAAAAGGAACACATCTAAGGCAGAAATGACCTTTGTTGTTATAACTGTAAAAATTAATTGTATTGTCAACTGTCTGCCTTTTGAGTGTGCAGCAGTACTTGCCTGTCATCTCCACCTGCCATGAATGCAGGCTGTGTGATTTTCTCTTGGATTAGTGCAGGCACTGTGCCATCTCCTTGTCAGGGCCATACTTCCGTCATTGGTACTAGGTCTGGTCTGTTCTCACAGGTGATAAAAACCAGAATGAACTTGGTTGTAAATAGATTGTACTCTAAATGGGTCACTTTGCATTCACTTAAAGCTCTTGCTGAAATCAGTGTAGTCCCAGGATAGAAGTAATCATGACTACCACTGTGTAAGATGTTGTGTATTTAAAAATAGATGAAGGATCAGTCCTGTGGGATTTTTAGGGTGGAATGTGGTGAGGGAGCAGGGTTTTTTTGTGTTTTTAAAATAACATTTCTTTGCTCATCATGAGTGCACATGCAGGGAACCCGGGTTTGAGGTCTGAAACACCACCGGGTCATCATCTCCGTCTGTAAAACAAATATTTCTAAACTACTAGCTCTGTACTACTGATTGTATGCTGATTGTCTTAAGTTTATATGCAGCAGAGGCAGGAGCTGTTCTGCATTGCAGCATGTCAGCACAGAGGCTTCCAGCTCTTTTTAAGTGCATGTCTACAGGCAGAAGCAGCTCGGCACAGCTGCTGGAGTGAGGTGAGGGGAACCAGATGATAACAGGGCCTCCACTTTCAGCCCTGTATGAGGGAGAAAGATTGGGGTAGGGATGTCTGTGCAGGGGACATACAGTGTACTTGGTGTGAGACTGCATATTTTGCAATACTGGGGTTGTGTTACTGTTGGGTTTTTGCTGTTGTGAAATCTTTTCCAAAATATGAAGGTAATATGGTCATGCATGGTTACTGAGATTGCTAAGAGTAAATCTGGTAGCCATTCCTAAAATCCTGTCCACTGTGTATAGCAAGTGTTAAGGACCTTTGCACTGCAGCAGAGTGATATTGTTTTGGTTTTTTTTAAGGATGGAACAAGCCTGTATCTGTTAACTAGAAATCATACTCAGGCCAGTCATACTTGGTACTGCACTTCCAACCGCAGAGTCTGTTTCTGTCAAGGTGTTTCTTTGAAATATGGTGGTCTGTGAAAGAATGGGAGAGATAGTCATTGATGGTATAAATCAAAACATAGGAAACCTTGCCTTAAATTTACACTTTTGTTTGAATTTCATTCAAATCAAATTGGTTCTTTGCTGGCTTAGTTTTGTCTAGGAAAAACTCTTCTCATCTTCCCTCTTAAGAATTACATTTGAAAAACTGAAAATCCATCAATACTGGGCACGTATACAATACTGGCAGTCCTACCTTTGTCTGATACTATCCTATAGTCCAAGGTGGTAAATGACTTTGTTTAATTAGACAGTTGACAGTCCCTTTCTTCATTGTCCATTAGCTGGGAGATGCTGACAGTGAAAAACTTCATATATTGCATAGCTGTTCAAAGAAGAATAACAATTTATCTTCAGTATATTGAGATAGCAACTTGCCATTATAAGCCATAACACATAATTCTGCAGATGACAAGGGTGCTGAATAGTAGCTGATGAGGTTTACTCTTTGTGAGCTTGGATTTGCATGAAATATTCACTTGCCACCTTCATTGGTATAGCTTGCTTGAGCTCATTAGGTGTATATGCACCAGTAGTAAAATACATAAACACATCATAGAGACAAAATTGTTTCCTCGGTAGTGGTGTTGTTTAAAGCAAATCTTCTTAAGCAACCTGAAGAACGTCTTGGGTATGATAAATTTGTAGAATAGTGAGCCCTTTGTCATGCACTAATTCTGCTGTACTCCAAACTAATTCTGGAACTGATTTAAAGTTCTCAGCCCATATGTGAAATCTTTATTTCTTTAAATCAATGTGAAAAAACTCCCACCCTATTTAAAATTACTCCAAATATAATCAGCATCTGATTGGAGATAATCCTATAAAAGTCCTTAACATCCATTTTAGTTTCAGATGGAATTTGTCCCAGCAGCCCTCCTTTCTTTTGCAGCTTCACTGACAGCAAGATCCTGGGAACTGCCCCTCTTTCCACAGGTTGGGCCTTTTGTTTGCAGCAAGCTGAGTGCCATGTTGCCCATACTGCATTTCTGACCTGTATGATCTGTAACAAAAATTCTTTCATTAAATCAGAGTAGTTGTGTGCTTGTATTTTATTTGTTGCTTGCATGTTTCAGTACCAATACTTTTTGTCCATACAAGTATGCCTGTGTTATGGCTAGCTAGTTGGATGGCATACCAGCCATGCAAAGTTTAACTTTTTTGTTACATGGTGAAATTGTCATCCTAGACATTTAAAATGAAACTACTGTTCTGTCTTGCAGCATGTATTCTTTGTCTATTATTAGACAATAGTGTATGAGAACATGGTCTCTGTACCGTTGTGGACATAGAAAAGCCATAGTACAGTTATACATCGTTACAGTCCTCAGCTTGCTGTTATCTGTTCCTTGTTCTTTTTTTCTTCTGCATTTTCTTTCTTCTTTTTTCTCAAAAGAGTAACCTGAAAAATATATAATCTTGCTTCCAAACGTGTTCTAAAACAGTAGCATCTCAGGGGACAGCACAGTTGCATTGACTCTTTAGTAGTATCTTTTTCTTCTGCTGCTGAAGGTTTCGACAGATATCAGAAGTAGAACACGTGAAAAGTTGCAGTGACTCTGTTAGAAGTACTATCATGTGCTCCTGAACATATAAGAGTTTTTCTCTTGGAGTTAGATGGCCTAGTGACTACTAGTGGTTAATGTGGAACATGTGCCAATTGAATTTTTCCTTCTGGAAAAGACTTGTTCATGTGAGACGGTTATCCTGACTCCGCCGTGACTGAACTGGTGAGCTCTGTCTTCATCGTCTCACAAAACTGCTGCTTAGCAGCCCTTGCCTTAAGCTTGCTTGTGATTTCTCATGGCATGCAGCCAATGATATGGTGCTAGCCTGTTTCCAGTGTTTCAGACCCTCTGATTTAGAGCAAACTGTAAGTTATTAGCTTGCAAGAAAGTTAGGTGAGCTAAGCTACCGGTACCTTCCTGCAGAGGAATTCTGGTTCCATCATCTTATCATGCTTGGTCTTTAAATTTGAGTTGAAGATTTCCTTCAGTGAGGTCACTTTGTTGTTCTTCGGTCGTAATTGAGAGGCTTTTTTTGGTAGTTCAAATGCAAAATCCTGATGTGTCCTCACTAGCCCGGGCTTGTGATATTCATTCCCCCAGTTATTTTTAATTTTAAGCCAGTTTTTCAGCAATTGACAAACAAAACTATAATATAATCATGTGCAAAGCTCGGGCTTTTTTGGTACCTAAAAGTCCATGTGGTACCAGACCTTTTGGGGGCCAAGGGTGTGTATGTGTGTGCTCAGGCTGTAAAGAGGTATTGATGGAAGCAGTTAGTGAACAGAGATGACAGCTTGCAGCAACACTTTGTTTTTTATGCTTAGATTTCCCAGTGCTTTTTGCTCAGACTAAGTATGCTGGGGTTTTGGGGTTTTTTGCCTCACTGGGACTTGTTTTAAATTCTTATCATCCTAGAAACTGAATGTATTTAACTTACCTTTCAGGACATTTTACGCCCCCAAAGTACGTTTGATCTGGCATTTTAATTCAGTGAAGCTCAGCTGATTTCTCACTTACTAAAGGCTGTGAAGCAACTTTGTAGGAGATTATATAAAAGCACCATGAAACAACTTCACAGGAATTTCATTCACTTCTATCTGAACTTTTAAAGTAACCTCAAATTTTATTCAGTTGGGTTTGGATGGAGAAGCTTGCTCAGTCTTTTGAAAGCTTCAAAATCTGCTAAGCCCTGAAAAAAAAAGGTAAAGCAGCAAGCAATATTTACCTCTGCCCCAAAATGTGTTAATTTAGACTCATTAGGCTATGACTTGTAACAACTCTTCATGTTTGGAATGCTGCAAATGAGATGGGGGGACTTCTCTTGCCTTCAGGCTAGTTATAGGTGTTAAAACTTAATTCTGTGTGTTGCTGGTGGACGTTAAGGTGTGTTAAGGTGGACATAAATCTCACCTCTGTCTTATAAAATCTTCCCAGCTTTCTCTTAGTGTGTATAACATAAATAGAAGGCTAGAATGACTCTCTTGTGTTCATAAAAATTATTTCACATTGTCAGACAAAAACAATAAAGGGTTTTTTTAAACTAATACTGTAACATCTAAAGTTTGGTGCCAGGTGGTGCCATGAGGATCTAAGACTGGCCCTTGGGATTTCACACTGAATAAGTCCCTATCTCTAGTCTTAGTTTATTAGAACCCAAAATCTAACTGGTACTAGATTTCAGAGATCTTGTTAATGGAAACATACCTGAAATGCACCCTTTAATATGTGTGCTGTGCTATGCAGAACAGGCAGCATAACTGTTGTGTCAACCAACCAAGACATTCGGGGGTCTGGGGTTGAGGGAAGACAGGATAATATATACTTTGCATTTAGAAAACTTGTTTTCTGGGTATAGAAATGTTCATAGCTGAAGTTCTCCACTGAAAATATGTTGTCCTTAATTCTTCAAAGGTACAGTCAATGAAAGTGTGATTTCTTTCATAGCAGTACAGGTAGTTCAACTGGATTCAAAGTTTCATAGATATATTACCAGTTTGTGCTGGGGGCAGTTAATGCAGTTTATGAAACACCATTGTATAACATTGTGCAATGCTCTTCAGCTACATTTGCCATAATTTCATACGCCAAATGTGGTTTAAATTGTGAAATGCTAGAGACTGTGAAACTTGTACACAAAAAAAAGAGTGCTGCCTGTTATTAAAAAGTAACATGTGTTTCTTCTACCCGAGAGTCCAAGAGCCAATGTTTGAAGAAACAAGGAAAGATTTTATCAACCTCTTAAATGTTTGACTATGAGCTTTATGCATTTGAAGGAACAGTAGCAGGCCAGTCTTGCCTCTTAAAACCCTTGATTGGTTGGTTATCATAAATAATAAATATCATGTTTCAGGACACTCAATCCATTAGGCCTTACAGAATATTATTTTGTTGTCTTGAGCTTTCAAACTGTCCTTTTTTTGACTTTGTTGTCTCACCTCAGTATCTTCGTAGTTGTGGAGTCCCCTTCCTTGGAAGTCTTCAAAACCCACCTGGACATGTTCCTCTGTGACCTGATCTAGGATGACCTGCCTCTGCAGGGAATTAGACTAGATGATCTCTAAAGGTCCCTTCCAACCCCTACCATTCTATGATCTGTATCACTGTATAGAAAAGATATTGCAGGTAAACAGGGAATGCTATCTTAAAATTCTTAGCTTCAGAAATGGCATATCATTGTCAAACAGTCCAGGTAGTACAAGTTTATCATCTTATTATCCAATAGTTTTGAAATAACTTCAGAGTTAAATACTTTGATGAGTTAAAATGTTCTGTTCATGTAATAAAGCCAAGCTATATCAGGGTTTGCATGTCCCATTTAATTTGATCATAATTTCTAGTTTGGGGCATATATCTTATTTTATTCTCTGAAAAGTAAAGTTATTCCTATTTTTATGAATAGTTTGCTTATAACTGCTTTATCAGGCCTTGTTTAAGGGCTACTTCATGCTTTCACATAGAAATGTCACTGAAATGTCAGGCTTATGGTAACTATTCAAAATGGTAAACTATAGATCTAATTTAGAGTGCATACATTTATAAAATTTCTGTGTTACTCATGCATTGCATTTGGGGGTGAGGGAGCAAATACGCCATCAGATTTCTTTCTTATGTCCCAGTAAAATAGGTTGAAGAACATGCTTCTAAGTACAGTACGTTTTTATTTGAGGGTCTAAATACAGATCAGAGAATTCCATCAAAGGTGTACTTGCATTTCTACTTATTGCTGAGGGAATTCCACCTTCCTTTCAGATTAGAAATAAAACAGACTGACAACAATTGTTTGTCGTGCTGATGTTTTTGTGGTAGCTTTCCTTGAATTGCCCTTCTGATTGCTGTATTCTGCTTTTCTGTAGTTTCTGATCATTAAATTGCAATGATCTAAAATGAGTCATCTATATGCTTGCAGAAAAGTCTATTTTAGCTGGCAAAAATTCTTTGGTAATATTCAAAATAGACTTTTTTTACTAATGCTTTGTAAGATTTTGCTTAGAAACCAGAAAACAACATGGATGGTGAAAGTTAATGTGTTCCAACTGTAGAGAAACGCTTTCTGTTGTCTACTTTTACAGGTCCGATTTGTGAAGAATGTGACATCCTGGAAGGAAATGAAACCAGGATTTTATCACGGACATATATCTTACTTGGACTTTGCAAAGTACGTTACCCTTGGATTTATCTGTTGAGTAGTGTAGTAGTGTCAGTCGCTTGGCTGCAGATGGGATATTAGTGCCCTCTAGTGATGGAAGTCTGACTGCTGCAGTGTGGAAAAACTTCCTGAAATTCCTTTGATGAACAATATTTGGGTTTGATTTTCACACTTTGCTCTTGTCTTTTTGTGTGACAAAATGTAACCGACTCTTATTTCAGAACTATTTACATGCTAGGTTTAGTATTCTTTATCTGAATTAACAGGCTTGTTTTACTGAAAATCCTGTCTTTTCTCTGGAGCGCTGGTGGTTCTGCCTTAGGATTGGCGTCCCATTCTGGAACATATTCTAAAATATGTTTCATTTAACAAGTAATACCATCTGCCTCTTAAGTTATTAAGTTCTTCTCTATCAGAATATCCTTTTACACTTCATAAAAATATTAGAAGTTCCATTGTAAAGTAGTTTTTCTGGCCTGTAGTAATTTGAATTGTTGTAAAAAAGCATTGAGTTAATTCTGATGGAGTTAAATCTTACTACTTCTACAACTAAAATAAGATAAAAGTCCTTCCAGTAACCTCAAAGGTTCAGGATCATATCTATATTCCCACTTCCATGTGTTTCTTTCATTGTTGGATTTTTACTTTTGGATCTAAAGAAATGATCTAAAGTAAAGTAGCTCAGTCTTGAGAAACTTCCTCCTGAACTGACAAGTCAGTCTTTCTTATGATGTGTGCTAGGTAGTGCTTCTTCTTGTCCTTGCAGCATGCAGAAAATGGTTTAAAATTGAAAGTAGAGTTTTCAGACCTCAGCATGTTCAACTGCACAAACAGTAGTAACCAATACTTTTACCTCTTGCTGATAGTCCTCAGTAATGCAGATTTCTGTGTATTAAAACATTTAATTAATTAAATGAGGGGTTTGTATGTAAGAATTGATTTTCTTCAGTCACTACTTGTAATTACTCAATCTATTGTGCACAGTGATTTTTTTAAATTCTAGCTTTTTATATAAAGCATGAGAGGGAAGTGAGAGCTTCATAGATTCCCAGTATATAATAGAAAAGGCTAAAAGCTACAATGGTAGCTGGAAATTACCAATGGCCCCAAGTTAAAGCTTGAAGTTTACAAAAAGTAACAGGCAAGAAGTCTTAATTTCAAATCAATAAATATACTAAATTGTGCCAAATTCCATTAGCTTTGTTTCTACTTTTTTAAAGTTGAAGTACTGCAACATTAATAAACTTCATCCTTAATAACAGCTTTCTGGAACAACAAAGGTGAATGTCATTTCACACATTGCTCACTTCATAAATCTGAAAGCATTTTCAGATTCTGGTTTTTTTTTTAAACTAAAATAATTTTACATCTGCAAAGCATCTAATCAGTTTCACAGATTTCTTTCATCTGCATCTTCCTTCCAAGACCTTTACCCATGTTTATGATCTTTTCATCTAAACAATTCTTATTCCCACAACAACTTGCTTTCTCATACTTTAGGTTTTCAATATTAAAATAATGTCTTTAATACTCTAATTGTTCTTGGCAAAGCCCACACATTTACAGCTGTGAGGTATGTTCTTGTAGTGAAAATTCTCCTAGTTGAGAAGTTTAAAATATTTCAGAAAAGCCTATACCTGCTTAAATGCAGACATCAGACTGAAGTCTACTGTTAAATATTAATTAAGAAGTACCTCTTAAATTATGCTGAAGCTTGAAGTACTGGGTTCAATCAATGACTTACAATATTGAGCACAGGTTATTATAACCCATCCATGTAGAAATGGAAGTTGATAAAAGTTAATTTTTTTTTTTCTTTTTTATTTCTTCCCCAATTTCCAATCAACCCATGTTCCCCATTTTCTCTGCTAGATGGTTGGAGAAGACGTTCTTTCGTAATGCAATTGCCAAATCCTTATCATTATTAATAAAGTTACAATAGTGAGTGGCCTACATTACCATAATTTTGTGAGGTCATATGCAAATCCTTAAGAATGTACAATCCAACAGAAGCATTTCCAAGGGCTTTGACATCTTCATTTAACCCACAAATACATATTATTGTTGAGGCTACTACTACAATAAAGCACTGCACTTGGGATAAAGTCTGTGAAAGGGGACACATGTGCATGTCCCAGGTGCTTCAGAGAACCTGAAAGAGGGTGCAGTTTAAAGTCTGGAGTTTTCATCAAAGTGGTTGAAACAGTCACACACTCCTATTTGGTGGACTTTGGGGCATAAGAGCTGTCATACAGGCACATGTCAGCAATACCACCTTTAACTGCTTCAATCTGATTCATTGGTACTCTGCTGATCCGAACAATCAGTTGCTCTGTCTGTAGTGTTGGTCTTCTGCCAAAGTAAAATCTTTTAATTGTTTTATGTTCTAACTTCTCTTCTTCTGCTTATTTCATGTTTCTGTTCTTCAGTTTTTCAGCTTAAGGTTCCTCATATGAGCAATATCTGGTGTTAGAATTTACAGAGTGCCACTTTAACAAAAATGGTACTACATCTTAAAATTATGAGCAGTCTCTGTTTTATCAAAACTAGGAGGCTTGAATGGCCCTCTGTCAATGCAGAACAGTTTCCCAGTTTGCATGGGAATAGAAGAGATTTTGCTCTTTCCAGCTCCTAGCTCTACTTCAGAGCACTTGACACACTTGCATTTTCCATTGTGATATAACCTCTTTAATGTTTGGGTACTATATTTATTTGCCATGATAATGTCTCAAATGGAAAAGAAAATAAAACTGAGAAATGTATCATAAGAACTGTCTTGAATGTAGATCACTGAAAGGGAGCATTTGCACAAAGCAGTTCTGGTGGTTTAAATCTTTCTCGTGTGTCCTATGACACATCAAGCTTCCTGGTTGTACCACAGTAAATCAAAATTTGCTTAGGGTGAATATCTAAGGAAAAATTTATGTATTTAGATAAGTTAATATGGTTACAGATACTATCTTAGCCTTATATTTAAAAGCACAGCCATATGGATTCAACCCAAGAAATGGATGAGCTCTGTCTTCTTTCTGTTAGAGTTCATGTCTCTGATGACTGGACACGTGCCAAGAAAACCACTTGCAGCATTGCATAGCACAGTTCAGGAGGGCAGGAACTCTATCAAACTTCCTTGTACTTACAAAAACGTAGGTGGCTGCTAGGCTAATTAAGGCATTTGTAGAGTCAGGGTGGTTGTATAAACATTTTTTGTATCTATTGTGTCTATTTCAGTTTTGTTTGTTTCTCTAGTGAAAAAAATGAAAATCACAATTCTCGGAAAGCTGACATGGAACTGCCTTTCACACCCACACAACACGCTGGACATGAGGACAAGAGGACATAGTCATTAAACTTCTTCTCACCAGCATCTTCTTTGTATATAGATTTCAGTTGTATCAATAGCAATAGGCTTTTAAGGTTTACATGAGAAGCTTTGTTTTGGCATTTAAAAGACTTTTTTCCTTTTTTTACTTCAGGTTTGGTGTTAAAAAGAAACCAATTTACATAAATGTCATAAGAGATCCTATAGAACGACTAGTTTCTTACTATTACTTTCTGCGCTTTGGAGATGATTACAGGCCAGGGCTGCGGCGGCGAAAGCAGGGGGACAAAAAGGTAAAGTACACTCTACTATATATATGTTGTTCTTAATAAATTCATCGTGAAAACACTTCTTAAAAATATGTCCTGATAAAAGCTCTTGTATCAGGCTTTCTGATGATGGTGGCTTTGTAAGTTATATTCTCCCCTTGGTGTCTGTACCGGACCAGAGTGTGACATTGGAGTACAGGTGAGGTGGTACCTGAGAATGGGAGGAAGGCTAGTGTTGTGCCAGTCTTCAAAAAGGACAGGGAGGACAGGCCAGTCAGCCTCACCTTCATCCCTGTGATGGAGCAACTCATCATGGACATCATTTCCTAACACATGAAGGAAAAGATGGTTATCAGGAGGAGTCAACATGGATTCACCGAGGGAAAATCCTGTTTGACCAAGCTGATAGCCTTTTACAGGGGCATGACTAGCTGGCTGGATGAGGAGAGAGCAGCAGATGTCATCTACTTCGACTTCAGCAAGGCCTTTGACACTGTGTCTCATAACATCCTCATCAGAAAGCTCAAGACAGTGTGGGTTGGATGAGTGGACAGTGAGGTGGATCGAGAGCTGGCTGAATGATCACCATCCCCTCTGGGTTCTGTCAATGGTACAGAATCAAGTTGGAGGCCTGTGGGGTTCCACAGGAGTCAGTTCTGGGGCCAATCTTACTCAACATTTTCATCAATGACCTGGATTGAGGGGACAGTGTACCCTCAGCAAGTTTTCTGATGATACCAAACTGGGAGCACTGGCTGACTCCCCAGAAGGCTGTGCTGCCAGTCAGCGGGGCTGGAGAGTTGGGCGGAGAGGAACCTCATGAGGTTCAACAAGGACAAGTGCAGAGTCCTGCATCTGGGAAGGAACAACCCCCTGCACCAGGACAGGCTGGGGATTGACCTGCTGGAGAGCAGCTCTGCAGAGAGAGACCTGGGAGTGCTGGCTGATAATAAACTGATAAGCCAGCAATGTACCCCCATGGCAAAGAAGACAATGGCATTCTGGGATACATCAAGAAGAGTGTATCCAGCAAGTCAAGAGAGGTCCTCCTCCCTCTCTGCTTCATCCTGTCGAGGCCTTATCTGGAGTCTTGTGTCCAGTTCTGGGCTCCTCAGCTCAAGAGGGGCTGGGAACTCTGGGGACAGTCCAGTGTGAGGACCATCATGATGGTCAGGGGACTGGAGCATCTTCCTTATGAAGAAAGGATGTGAGATTTGGGGCTGTTTAGCCTAGAAAAGAGAAGACTGAGGGAGTACCTTATCAGCGTTTATAAATACCTAAAGGGAGGTGGGTGTTGATGGATGGGGTGAGTCTTTTTTTTCCTGTTGTCTCTAGTGACAGGACAAGGGGTAATGAACACAAGCTAGAACACGGGAAGTTCCACTTGAACAGTAGGAAAAACTTCTTTCCTGTGAGAGTGACGGAGCCCTGGCACAGGCTGCCCAGGGAGGATGTGGAATCTCTTTCTCTGGAGGTTTTCAAAACCCACTTGGACGCGTTCCTGTACAACCTGATTTACGTGAACCTGCTTTAGCAGAGGGATTGATCTAGATGATCTCTAGAGTTCCCTTCCAACCTCTACTGTGATTAAGTATGTTCTTTGAAAACTTACAAATTAATTTCATATTGCAATTTATTAAGAAAAAAATTAATACATTTGAAAATGTTTCCAAGTATCCAGAGTTGTCAGTTAAGCTTATTCTCCTGTGTAAAAAATCTACATCTCTTCTTGTTGAAGGCTGAGATATACATTTTTCACAAAAGCTGTAGAAATGCTGATGCTTTGGGCTTGATGTTTATTTATGTATAATTCATCAACCCAATTATAAATTTGATTTTATTTTTCTAAATGTTGCAATGGAGTTGTATAAAGAGTAGGAATCATACGTTTCTATACTATCTCCACCTGTTTTAGGTGGCTGTAGGAGTAGTTCAGGGTAGCATACTCAAACCTTGATTACTAATAGTTTCAGAATGACAACATCATTTAAGCTTCATAATATATTTATTCCAGAAATAATTTGCACATCCTCTGTGATGGTTTTCAAAAGTAAGGCATTTGTTGGAGCATGTTGCTAAATCAGGGAGTATTAAGTATATGAATATAGTCAATAAAACTACAGTTAGAACAACGTGGAAGCTTTTATAAAATGTAGAGGGGCTTTGTACTTCAGAGACAAACACTTTTCAAAATTTCAGCAGTAATATTTTCTTTAACTGATGAAATTTCTCTGTAATGTTGACAACTGAGTGTAGGACTGTGTGAACACCAAGAGACGTTTTAAAAAATAACTAAGCATAAACCACACTGAAAACAGCTTAGTCTAGAAACACCATGACAACTAAAGAACGTGACTAATCATTTCGTGTGCTCTTCCCCATCCAAACACTGTCTTTTTAAATCCTCTTCTTTTTCCTGTCGGTAACCGGCTGCTACTCATTGCTGAGGGTTTGGCGCCATCTTCAGCCACTGTGCCTGTTTGTCCAGACTTCATACAGCATGTGTAGAGGAAAGCTTCAAGCTGAGCAAATTGAAATTAGACTTAAAAAAGGTACCTTTATGGAACTGGCTACACAGATGATTTGGTGGTATGGCATTCTAAAGGCATTTTTCCAAAGAGAGAGGTGATCTCATCTTTTGTAACCTGCTTCATTCCTTTTCATGAGGAGCATGGCTTGACCAGTGGAATTCCTTTCTAGTGGAGAGCAATGAGTTGGAAAGCTGAGCATGCTGACAAGTCCAAGCTATTCGTAGGTCTTAATACCTATTATAAAAATTTAAATCTAACAGTGTTGTTTTAGTTCTGAATTAGTCTGAACAACCTGGGAAACATTAAGCCAAAATCCCTAATGCTACTACATGGTGGACTGCACTGTGAGCTCTGATTTACTGCAAGAAGTTGAAACGCATTCCTATTTATAATTTTTGCATTAGTAGTGTTATTATTTCTGTTTAATACACTTTTCTTTCTATCTTTGTTTTATTTTGTTTTGTCACAATCATACCACTTCATTTAAGTCTGAGACTTATTTGTTGTCATACAGATTTAACTTGTCCTGTAAGCATCTTTAGTTCATTTGAAATTGAATTGATTTGCTATGCCAAATTTCAGGGTTTCTTTCATATAAATCAGATAATACTCTTTCTCCATGTTGTTTCCAAAAACTGTACATATATTGATGATTTCAGTTTTACATGAGATACAGAATTCAATAAGCTCAAAAATGGATTGGCCTGATTGCAGTGTCTGTAACACTGATATCTGCTGTAATCTTTGTAATAGCAGATTTACTAAGAGCTCTTCAAATGAAAAGTAGGGAAGATAAAACATGCAATCTTTCTAATGGAAGTCAATTGTTCCTTTACCAAGTGGAAAGGAATGTCAACATACTTTCCACCCTCACCCCCTCCCAGCCCAATACCGCAGCATTTATATGGAAAAGTTCTTCATTCATTTTCTTTCTATATCCCTGTCCTTCCGAAGTTGTAGATAGCTTGGCTTCAAGAACAGAGTCTATAAAGGCAAATGTTTCTTATAGTAAAATCTCTGCATGGAGTAGTCAAACTAAGTATATAAGAAGAAGTGGGGAAGGAGGCCTGTCCTATTTCATTTTGCTTAGAAGAAAAATTCCTTGCTTTTGCATATTAGCTAAAAGAAAACCTGCAGATATCAGTGATATGTCTTTTGACAGATACCAGTTCATATCGTGCATATACATTCCTAAGTTGTGCATTCATAAGAGGTGTATTCAAACACTTTAGTTAGGTAATGTTGTTACATCAACATTACCCTAGGTTACAAAGTACTCAGGATAGTTCAGTGCAGAATTTCTTAGAGAGCTATGCTAGAGAAGGTATATCAATGTCTTGTTTTTCTAGTTAAGTACCTTTTTTACCTGTTATAATATGAGTTGTTCTAAACTCCAACTACAATGTGGACAAAGACACCCCAGGTTAATCCCTCCTTTGGCCTGGTATCAGTAAATTTTTTAGATTAGATTATCTCAGGAATTTAATCTCAATATAGCAGGAAAGAACATTGTCCTTGTTCTAACAACAAATGCTTAAGCAAATGTATTTGTATGTAGTTTTGAACAATCATCTGTGTGATTCCTTCTTTGTTATTATTTATTTTTAAGGTTTTTTTACAAGTTCTTTCCCATGCTAATGTTCTTACTGTAACTGTGTTTCTACAGTTGAAACTGTGTTGCTACAACTGTGTTTCCACATAGAGTGATGCTGTGTGAAGTATGCTGTTACACATGCTTCTGATTGCCAAAACCAAGTTAGCCTCTGAAATAGCAACTATTTGTCATAATAGTTAAAATGGAACATTGTTTAATCTACAACACAAAATGCACAGTGTTCTGTGGTATAAAGATCCAGCTATTCCAGTACCAAATCCTGATGGCGTTAGATGCTGTGTATTTAGTGAGTTCCTGTGTAAAGGAAAAATGACACCACCAACACTTATTAACTGTTTTTGCTTATTTTGATGTATAGCTTTTATCAAGGTTATATCAAACATATCACAAATATATCAGGTAAGGTTAAGAGTTGCTCAATAGTTCTAGTGGTAAAAGACTGTGCAAGCACTATTTTGAGATGAACAGATGCTCCTAATGACACTGTGCAATCAAGGCTTGAAAAAATTACTACTCTTTTTTTCTTTTGCAGCATACCTTGTGTGCTTCTGTCCTCACTACATTTAGTAACAAACCAGGTTGAGATGTTTGATACATGTGCCAGTTTTTAAGCCCAGCTCAATTTTGTCTTTGTTCCAGACCTTTGATGAATGTGTGGCAGCTGGAGGTTCAGACTGTGCTCCAGAGAAACTTTGGCTTCAAATTCCATTCTTCTGCGGCCATAGCTCCGAATGCTGGTAGGGACATAAATGTAGCTTAAGTTGTTAGTCAGGTAAATCAGCACTGAAATCTAAACAAATTTGAATATGTAGCACAGCTGGGGAAGGTGTGAGAGATTGGACAGAGTGAAGCAGCAGGTGCTTAAGATGTGTTTTAGTGAAACAGTCTTACAGTTCTCCAAGCAAGCAGTATGGTAGGATACTATATCAGCAGGGCTATGGGGGAAAACAGGTGCTTTCCATTTTAAAGATATTTTCTGTAGGTTTGGAGTCTTGACATTTTTCTCTCCTGTCAGGCTACGATAGCCATCTTGCTGAATGGAGATGTTTTATTCAAGCTCCTAGAGTTTCTGGGGAGAAAAAAGTAATTGAGCTGGGGGTAAATTTATCTTCTTAGACCTTTACCAGACATCCAGTACCCAATGTGACTTAGTAGAAACCAATCCAAAAGCAGATAGTGTCTCTCTGCCAATCCAACTTGTTTTATAATAATGGCACAGACTTAAAAGAACTCTTTAGCCAACTGAGGTGTTGGGGGGAAGGACACAGGTGATTTGAAGGATTCTGATTGAAATCAAGGGCTATTATGTGTTAAATGTACCATCCACTCAAATATAAGCAAAGTAAGTGGTCACCTGGGAGCTCTTCTTTCAGTGTATGTTGGTCAGACGTATCTATACCTGGGCCAGGTGGAGAAGCAAAGAACAAACGAAGTCTGAACCCAGTCTTTTCACCCTGTCTGGAGCTACAAAATAGGAGGAAAATAAGTCAGTTTACTTTTTGTCAGTCATTCAGTAGAGAAGTGCTCCCATTAAGTGCAATTACATTCTAGTTGGGAATTATGCTTGTAGGATGCAAAAGAGAAGGTTTCTTCTTACCAGGAGCATTTCTGGTATCTAATGTGAAAGGGGAGACTCAATATTGACAATGAGAAAATGTAAAGCCTCAAAAAATTGTGTTAATGGTGACAGTAGCCATATACACACATGGATGTTCTAGTGGATGTGTTAACACTCAAAATAACTAGAGTCACATTTTTATATAAGAATACAGATGAGAAACTGCAAAGGGAAATGAAGTTAGGAATGGTTATAACTTGAAATGAGTTTTGCTTCAGGAAAGCTATACAAATGTCCTGTTATGAAGTAATCTCCATCTAGGGACCAGGAATTGTTGGCTGACATCAGAACTTGCTGTAATTGTTCTCTGTTATTTTAGGAATGTGGGAAGCAGATGGGCTTTAGAACAAGCCAAATATAATCTGATTAATGAGTACTTCCTAGTGGGAGTTACTGAAGAACTTGAAGACTTTATCATGTTATTGGAGGCAGCTTTGCCCAGATTCTTCAGGGGTGCCACAGAACTGTACCGGACAGGTATTTATATGGTTGCTTTTCATGGATTCCATGAATTCTTCTTCCTCTTATCACTTTTATGTGCATTCTGTATACATAGGTTAATAGCTGAGTTTTGCCAGGTTTGCCTCTCAGTTGGCTGATATTCCTGCAGTAGAGACAGACTCTTTAAAAGACTCTCCATACAAATTTTTGAGGGCAGCCCAGTTATCTTTCTGCCCTACACAAATTGTAAAGAAGGTTGTGTTAAAGGCAGTTGTGTAAGTATGACACACCTGAAAAAAGGTGACAGATGTTTATCAGGAGATTTTTGAAAGGTCTTGTAAGACCCTAAGTTTTGTAGAATGGCTGGCAGTGGCCGATTTCTATTTCCTCAGAAGCCCTGCTGAAATTAGCTTTGCTTGATGCAAAGTGCTTGGCTGTGCAAAAAGGCCCAAGGTCCAAGTACATATTTATCTTCCTGGGGTCATAATAAGACATTTGTTATATAGCTGGTAGCTCAGCTTCTAGGAGCTGGCATGCAAGTTGTGAGGAAGAAAAGGTCCATCTTAGCAGGGCTTCTGTCTGCAAACAGAGAGAAAATAGAGTGTGATGTTTCGAGCCTAGATGCATATTATTAAGTTTATTACAAAGCAACAGATAGCACATCTTAGGGAAAATGCTGTCTTCATTTTAGTCATCTTTGTCTCATGAAAGAAGTCTCTTACTCTGTAGTTTTAAATATTCTTAACATTTCATACCAGATTAACATCTAAATAATTAATTTTGAAAGACCAGTCTTACTCCAAGTACATTATGTGGAGTAATCTTGTTCCTTAAATGAAGTGTTCATTCCGTGGGTTTATTAGAGTAAGAGGGAAGAATTGAAAGAACTGATGCAAAATTCATTAACAGTTACTGAGAGAGACTGCAATTTTTGAGCCTTGCAAGTTATGTTAATGAATTCTGGATTAAATTCTGTCACTTCTAATGCAGTTTATCAACAGGACGAGAGTGGAAAACTCTGTAAATAAAAAGACTGTAAACATTTTTCAATCGCGTGAACTTTAAAGTGAAGTTATTGCTTTCATTTTGCATTTAGGAAAGAAGTCTCATCTTAGGAAAACAACTGAGAAAAAACTTCCCACAAAAGAAACTATTGCCAAGCTACAGCAGTCCGAAATCTGGAAAATAGAGAACGAGTTCTATGAATTTGCACTGGAGCAATTTCAGTTTGTCAGAGCACACGCAGTTCGGGAAAAAGATGGAGAATTGTATATTCTGGCTCAAAACTTTTTCTATGAAAAGATTTACCCTAAATCAAACTAAGAACTCTTTACTGTTAGATTTATGGAACTAAATCTTTGGTCACATCGTCATCTTAGTCCTCAGCCATGGAAACTAGATTTCTTGTAGACATCCAAGACGTTTCTTTATAGATCTGAGAAAAATGGGCTGTGGATCACCTCCAGGGCATTGGATACTGACTAACTATGTTGGTAATCCAGAAGCAAAGGCTTCCTTTATTTTCTGTAACTAATACTTTCAGTAGGAGTTAATATCCTTTACCTGAAGAAATCTACACTTTAATTTGGAGCAATTAATACACAGCAGTTCTAGTTGAAAATATAAACAAACAAAAAATGCTTCTGTTGATGTTCTTTTTAATTTTCAGAGCAATTTATTTTCATTTATACTTCTGTGAAGAGGAAATAATTTTTCCCAGCTTTCAACATGGAAATTTTGGTTGTATACAATATAAGTAGTGTTAATAACTGGTTGACATCTGTGCTTTGTTTTTGTGAATCATGTCACACGATATTAATTGGGATGGTTAATCATGTTCTGCTGAGAAATGCTGCTGCTGCTGGAATTGCCCATATTTCTATATGTGGTTTTATTAAAAAATTACAACTAATCATTAGTGTTAAAAGATCATTTCCATGTTAATACTGTAAAAAGTTAAAGAATCAGAGCAGTGGGGGTTTTGTTTTGTTTTTATCTCCACCACCACTGACCGAGGTTGGGAAAACTTCAGAGCCAGTTGGTATTGTCTGCAGTTTGATCCCTACACGGTGGTACAACAATCATAAATTCAGTATTAAGTTTCTCCATGGTTTCTTTGTAATAGTTGTAAACTGCGGTATTGGTGAATCCATATTATGACTCCATTAGTGAGCTGTGGTATGGTTAGGGTTTTCCTACTACTTCGATACTTTTATCTGTAGAATATTTTTACTAAGGTGCTTTATAACGTGTTTTAAAGCATTGCATTTACAAAAGGAGTAAAATGCTGTAAATACTGCTTATTTTATGTATTTGGACCAAAAGGTTTAAAGTGACTAGTTTAAAGTGAGGTTTTTTGCACCGGTTCTGTTACGTGTGAAGTGAAAACATCACATCTACTTCCTGGTTGAGTTAAGCGTTGGACATTGCTCAAATGCACTTCAGTGACCTCTCTGACTTCAATACCAGAATGTTGTCCAGGGATTCGCTTTGCAGAAATGTAGTTTTCATCCTTTTATGATGATAAGAGGACAAGGAGAAAAAAATGTCATGTGTAGCCTGGTAGAGAAAGATAGAGTGAACTTGATAGACATAATTGTATTTATTTAACTGCCTTATGTGACTATTGTAAATTTGTGAGTTGCCATTATTAACCATGTGAAACACCTGGTAGATGAAGTAAACTGAAATTTGAGAACAGATGTTTGAGGCCACTGCATTATAGTAAATGGCAGTGGAGAACTACAAGAATTTGTTTCCTATTGAATTTTTTTAAAGAACATTTACACATCCTACACCTGCCTTTTCTTAAAGTGCTTTCCACAGGGTTTGGTGGGGAAAGGCACGGAGGAGACAAAGTAAGGAATGGTGGTAAGGGTTTAAATTCCTAAGGGATGGTGCTGAAGGCTTAGTTTAAAATTACCAAGTGGAGTTTCTTTAACCAGCTTGTTCTTGTAATGAAAACAAAGGAAATGGAAAATGGTCTGTGAACTGGATGTCTGCAGCCAAAAGCAACAGTCCAATTACAGAGAGGATAATGAGGGACTATCAAGTACATCTTGCATTTTCTTTGTGTTCTTGGATTTTTCCCCTTGAATATTAAAAATAGATCTTCTTTGTTCTTCACAAATAATCAGGGAAGTTCCTTCCGATAGCTTACCGTTTATATAGGATGAACTGTGCGTAAGATCCCCTGTTCCAGTTCTTGTCTGTTGACATCATAAATAATGCCAACATGTTTGTGAATAAGATGTGTTAGTTCACACATGAAGACATGATTCCAAGCTAAAGAAAGGAACTGGGGAGTCATACACAAGAAGCAGCTAAATGAAATGAGTGTTTGTAATACCAGGAAAGATTATCCTCCCAGTAACGGTTTTATGCTATATTTTGACTATGTTGTTTTCCTTCACAATAATTCAGATCAGTTTACATTCTTGAGTCTCCTTCAGACTTTTCTGAAGAGCACCTCGAAGAGAGCAGAAGAGTTTACTAAGAAAACATAAAATATTCGTGTAAGCAATGAAATAGGTATGTAGACAAACGCTTCTGTATTGACAAGAAAACAATAGCCAAAACTTCTACTGATTTCAGTAGTCTGCAGAAACAACTTCTATTCTGTAAGCAATTTTGAAAGTTGTGTTTCTTTTTCCTTCCATGGTTTAGAATTTCGTAAATTACAAGTCTTCAGTAACAAAAATAACAGAACAATGCAATTTTTTTTTAACTTTCAAAAGAGCAATATATTTTCATAGTTCGTACAAGAAAACACATTTAATCTGATACCACTTCCTGTTCTTTGCTGTGAACCGATGAAGTTGAGACAAACAAGAATTGTAGGAATATTTCTTAAAGATGCTAACTACAATTGGAGAGAGATTCATTCCAGATGTACTCTGAAAATGTTATTGTCTGTGGAACACTGAAGGAATCAAGACTGTCTACTTTTATATCTAGTGCAACGGTTAAGTCAACTGTGAACTTTTTAGAATCCTTTGAATTCAGAACTATCAAAACATGGATTTCCTAAAAGACAGTTTAGGAAAAAGAACTTTAGAGATTTTTAACAAAGCTGCTCTGTTCATTTTCATTTGGAAATGGAAACAATCCAAGTTGTTGGTATTAAAATATTTTACAGTACATAAACAGAATTTATCTTGTGTGTTTTCCCGTAATGACTTATAGTGAAAAGCAGCAATACATGGATTTTTTCTTGTTGCAGGATCAGTAAATTTACTATGCACCCTCCTGAGCATGGATCTTTTAAGTGAAGTCACTGTAGCCTCTGCAGAGCAGCGAGATTGGCTTTTTGCAGAGCTAAGTTCATTTGAAAGGTGCTGAAATGCTCATATATATACATATATATATATATATATAGTTGAGAGCAGGTTTTGTTACACTGTACTTTTTGTACAAAATGAACACCCAGATGTTGTGCAAAACCGTAGCCCCGTTTGAAACTCTTGATGTCAGCATAATGGCGCTGGATCCAGCTGCACTGGTAACTACGTAGCCATCACCACGGCATGCCTGGAGCACTTGTGACACACTGGGCAGTGCTGACAGGAGAGCAGCAGTGGCTTTTACTCCTTCCCATAACAAATCTGCAGCCATGCAACAAAATTTTTACTCTTCATTTTGTTAGTGCATCTATAAGCAGACACAAGTTTAGGGTGCAGAATGTCCTACGTGCACATTCCCCCTTGCTCTGGGTTGATTTTCAAGCAGTCTCTCTATTAATGGTACATTGATCGTGGCTTAATTTTCAAACTGGCATGAAAATTTATAGCTCTACAATACAGGGGAGGAAGAAGGAGTCCATCCTGGTCATTTGAAATGCCTTTTCTGGGTATGTAGTTTTTCTGAAGATACTTAACTGGTTTTACTTTCCAGGAATAAACATTTGCTTATTTATGGTCTCAGAGCAGTTCTATTTTGTATCAGGGAAAATTCAGTTATTTTCTGTTGTAATTCTGTTAACATTTTCCATTAAGCTTACCCAGCATTGCTAAATATGTATATGACAAAAAGGTGTATGGATGATGCTGTCTGAACTGTGCTGCTTAAGCAGTCAGTGGGAAAGCCTGATTGAAGTGCACTGCCAATTTAGCTCTTCAAAATTAGAGCATATTTTATGACTACTAAAAATTAAAATTAAGGAAACTGTAAGGCTGCCTAGTTGGATGGATGCTTCCTTTACTGTAAGCGTATGCAGCTATGTAACCTTTGCAGCAGTATTTATAGAGAGAGCCCTCTTCCTGAGACTTTTCTGGAGCTTAATTATAAATGTTCATACACTTGTGCTGTCTGATATTTACATCAGCAGCTTTCTGAAGCTTCTGTGAAAAAGTGACAGGTTTGTGAGCATTTCCAAAGCAGTACTGAATGTAATTTTTAAAAACATGGATTGTGCTTCATGACTCTTCTTTTTAAACACAGACACAGCTAAATAGTGCCTTTTTTCCTCACAATCCATGTTGAAGATGCTTGTTCCCACTCACCTCCGTAAATTGATTTGTTTGTGCAATACTATTCCAACTTGAAACCATTTTGTCACAGCTGTTTGAGATATAATCTCCATTTTTCCTTACTATGCTGCAGCTTTCTGTTGTTGAAGTGTTTCAGTTGATTACCTAATGCAAATGCTATAAAATAAAACACCCAGTGGGAAGGGGAAAGAAAAGAAGCCTGGTGTCCTGTCTTAATATTTGCATGTCGCGTTCACATTAAAGGCTGTTTTTCTAGAAGATGTTGTTATACAGTATCGTGATCTTTATTTGCAGCTATTGTGATGTCGGGAGGGGAGGGAGGGACGAGCTGGAGTGTAGTTCATCTGGAACAATTTGATATAGCTATAACCAAATATATTTATAAGCCTTTAGAATTTGCATTGGGCTTTCTGGCCAGAAATAGAATGAATTTACAGAAGGTATACATGGTGCTGAAAGTGTCAATGCCTTCATATTAAAACCTGAGGTTTGCAAGAACAGAAAACTGGTATTAAATAAGCAAGGCATTGATAGGGACGTGCTTTCCAGCCTGAGGGAACGCACCGTCTGACCCGTTACTGTGACATGGGAAGATGCTCAGTTACTGCAGCGATGACTGTAGTATAAGAACTTGAGTAGAAAAGAAAGGTCAATTTCATTTGTAAGCAAGCACTTAAAGCAAGAAAATATAATGAGCATGGGTACAGTGCTCTGTTTAGGATGTCTGGTTTGTGCTGTAACCATTGCCTGTGTGTGTTCCTACCTGCACGCCCCATGGAGCTGAACAGCCGCCTGACCCAGCCAAGGCTCTTGCTGCAATGCTTCCTAAATATTTGGTTGTCAGCTGTGATGATTAAGCACAATCACGCAGTCACTCAGTGACTTCCACTTGAGGATGGTACTGACTTTTCAGTCCCCCTTGCATTGCAAGTAGACTTGACAAGTGTCATTGTGCACAGGAAACAAGTTTTAAGTAATTTTTACCAGCTTTTTTGAAAGTGTCTCTGCTTAGATCAGCCAGGTGGCAGCGGAAGAAAAAGTTGCCTGTGTAAAGGTACGGGGCTTCCTAAGGTCACTGCCCCTCTTTCTGAAATGAAAACAAAATGATGGCCAAAATAAACCCTTAAAATACAAAAAATGCTTTATTTCAAATGCCAGTATCTTCTCCTGTGAAGGACAGAGTGACTGCAGATTAGTGTTAAATACAGGTTGAACGTTTTTTTAACCGATGCTGACATTTACGCAGGTAATTAGTCTCATCAGCTGCAATTCACGGGAGAGAAGGGAAAGGGGTTCTCTTGTTCATTTAGTGTACATTTATTTTTCCAGGTCCTGTGTATTTTCATTTTATTTATTGTTTGAATCTTGCATTTGATTTCAGTATAATTTCCTTACTTCTTAATAAAATGCAAGAAGTTGCTAGTGAATGTCAAAGCAATGTCCAGATGTTTTCTTCAAGCACAAGTCCCCTGCTATGACCTCCCCCTGGCTTCATTACCACATAACGCAGATGTGGTAACTTTCAATAAGAGCTAATTTAAAGGACTAATAATACTTTTTATTAAAAAAAACCTCTACAAAGAACACCTGTGGCCTAAAAATGAAGGCTTTGAGACCTTTCACCTTGTCATAATAACCAACTGCATCCTCATAAAAATGGAAAATACTGTGATAAACATTCTCTGCCTATTTTCTACACTTTTACAAGGCTGGTCCTGGATCCACTCTCAGATTTGCTGCACGCAGACATTAACTTCTCATAAAACAAGGCTGTCAAAATAATTGCATGAAGAACAACTAACCATCTTCATGTTAAAAAAAGAAATATACCTTGGAACAAAATAGATAAAAGTGGTGCTTTGTGAGAATTATTATTATAGTTCAAGTGTACGGGGATTGCGTTTCTCTGATGCTTTAAGAAATTATTCACTACCTTGCTGTATACAAGCATATGTTGTTTCGCTCTGCTGTTGACATTAACTCATCTGTGTTTTTCAACTAAAAAAGCACCATATTTCATACATAGATTCAGTATTAATAAGGAAAAACACTGTTCTGTTTTGAGAGAGAAACATACCTAATTTGGTATGATAATTTAAATGCCGTAATTCAACCAGAACTCTGGGCTCGGTGCAGCAGTTACTGGAAAATAACTGTGAACTGTCTCTTTACCAAAAAAAGAAAAAACCGAGTCTACAGAGTGCTGGTCTTCTAAAGACATTATTGTCTTGACAAATATTGATTGCTGTTTTTAGCACGGAATAGAATTTGGCATCCTCAATCTCCTTTATTTAGAATTTAATAACTTTTAAAATGTTGCATGACTTGGAGAATTGGCAAGGGGAAAAGCAATGCTTAACTGCTAGAGACTTGTGCAGTTACAGGCTGGCTTTGTCAAGACTGCCTCACTGCAGTGTGTAACGGTGAGAGAATATATGGGCAAACGTGTGAAGTAAGAAAGGGTACGTAAAGAACCCAGAGGAAAGTGAAGGCAGAAATACAAAACATTAATGAAACTGTAGCAATTATCAAAGTTAGAGCTGTGATGGCTGTCTTTGGCCTAATTATCTGCTTTGGGTCTTCAATGCCTTCTCTTGACTGAATTAATGAATTCCAAGTTGCAGCCATCAAGGGCTTGTTGCTCTTATAAGCAAGGCCTGTGCATTGACAAATGAATGTCTCCTATTTATAACCCCAGACCAAATACCTACTTCCAGCACTTTGCTCCAGTACTACTTATAGTTAAGCTATAGATCTGGAAAAACAGATTACATTGAGAAGCTTGTCTGACCTGCATTTGAGGTCCTTGCTTCTTCAAGATAAAATAGTGACTGCATGACAGAACTCAAATCCATGAAGTCTGTGAGAAAGCATCTTTTGCTCATGTTATGTAGAGCAAATATTGAGTGTTTATTTTGGTGTACATTCAGATTGAGTTCACTGTCTCAGGCAGATTCCAACCAGACATCTGTTAATACTAAAGGCTACTTCAGAGAGATGGTTGGAAACCTGAGGTTTACTTGTAGCAAAAATTGCCGTAAACATTGTTTTCCCAGAAAACTTTTCAACAAAGGTTTTGGGGTTTGTTTTTTTTTTCTTAAGACAAAGGGGGATTTATTTTTTTCCTTTAAAAACAGAGCAAAACAGGAAAACACAAGTGCCCCCCACCACCCCAGCAAACATTCTTTGTCAGTACCCCAAGTGTATGGGAAAAATGTATGAGTGTATGACATGTGCATTCAGCCTCTCCCTTTTCTCAGCTGCCTCTGTGAGATAGCGTAATAGGTTTCATTCCTTCACAAGCCTTTCAAAGGACAAGTCTTATCTTGCAGGTCGTGTTGTAGGACATGAGATCACGCTCCAGTATGGAGTTTATCAAGTTTGGTGTTTGCTCAGGATCACCTTTGAGATTCTGGTGGCAACAGAGGTCCCTGTCCTATGTGTCAGAGGTAGCGCTTGTGTGTTGCAATGAATTAGCTTCTGCATGCTAGTGACTGTGCCTACAACAGGTTGGATACGTTTACCTCATGTATCTGACAGTCACTTCATCTAGCAAAGACATTTCACTTGTGGGATTTTGGTTTCTTTTTTTAAATCTGCAGGACATCTGTCAAGATGACAATCAGGCTGCATCAAGAGGTTTTATTAACTAATGCTTTGAATCCAGCTTATGTGTGACTTTGGTTCCATACCCCCGTCCACCCTAACTCATCCATCCAGGAATGTCTTACATAAGTATGTCTGCATCTGTACCTACACATACATAGTTGCAGTTGTCACCACTTGATTCTGTTGAGATAAATGGAGAGTGGGTTTAGAAAGCAAAAAAAAAAATTAAAGGCAGCTTTGGAAGCCAAGCTTGAAAACTTTGACTGTAGTTGGAAGGAACAAAGCGTGCCACGGTGGACTCTTGAATGTGCTCTCAAAACCCAGCTGCTTTGTGTGTCCTGAAATGGCCTCTCAGCAACTGCTGAGCAGCCCAGGTTGGGCTTTACTCACTTTACATACTCACAAAACAAGTTTAAAAGAGCTTTCTGCAATGAAAGATGCTAAGATTAAAGTGTATTTCTCCTTTAACAGCAGCGTTTTCCATGGCAATCGTGTACCTTGTGCCTGAGAGAAGAGGGAGAAACCCTGATGTCAGTTTATCACAGACATTGAGATGTTGAAATTTATTTCTCCATTCATGTTCTGCTTATATGTGTTGACTGGAACATATTCTTGTGTTTTCCCATATGCATAAAAAGATATGTTAAAACTCAAAAAGACTTTTTGGATTTTGTCTATACTTGTGTTGGTACCCTGTGCCAATCTCATTTTGTTTATACAGATTCAAGTAATGATTGATAACTGAAAGTCTTACTGTCTAGTTCCAAAGATACTGCAGAAGACCAGGAAATGGGGACCTGGGTATCACAGCCATACAAGATATCCTAAAATGGCTTGGGAGTCTGGGATATTCTATAGCTAAAATCAAAGCAAACTAAGTGCTGTGATAACAGTATTTGCCAATTTTTCAAATGTGGAGCATGAATTCAGGTATTTATGTTTGTGATATAAGCAGTTACCTAATAAATTGTTCATGGGTTGTTTTTTTTCAGGTTGAGCAAGTACCAATAACTTTCTAGGAAAGGAGAATAGTTTTGGTGACAACCTATTAACATCTGTGAAGAGTTTGCCATCTGAGTTTGTTCTTTTAAAACCACCCAAAACATTGCTTTCTGATGTTCCTTGTTATGAAAATATCTTTATAACTTTTATTTTATAATAGTTTTGTCTTCATATTCTCTTCTGTAATCACATCTGCAAGAAAAATGAGAGTTAGGAACATTAATCATTTGGGAGCCTTGTGTCTAAAGTCTTTGAAGACAAAGTGCTGCTTCTGCTGATTGTAGATTTTTTGCCCAGGGTGGTTTCCTCTTTCCATATAAATCAAAAAACCCCCATACTGCTGTTCTTCCCAAATCAGGTGGGGGTGGGGGAACCCTGAAGGAATAAATAGCTGTTTTTCATGTGATGTTGCTGCTGTAAAAAACAGGCCAGCAACAAAATCACAAAAGATTTTTGAGAAACGGTGTTTAAGCAATGTAAATGAAAGACAAAGCCAAATTCTCCACCTGCACAAAGCTGGGACAAAACCTCACCCAGATCACTTAAAAACCTGACAGGATTCCACTCTCAAAATATCCTTTCAGATTAGGAATGTTTCTTAAGGTTCTGTACATTGGTTTCTAGGCTTCAATTGATAATACATCAGCTCTCTATAAATGCATCAAATAACAGTTACTAGCAACATTTGTTCATGTCTCAAATTTCTGGGAAAGATATGAAGGTGTTGGGTAAAAGTGGCTGCTGGATGAAGGCTTGCCTATTGAAAGGCTGGTTAATTGTGGAGTATTGGTGTCTGCTTTGAAGAATTAGGATTTTCCAATCTGTCAGATGACAAAGCATAACTAAGAAACTCAAGTAACTTCCCCACAGTTATTTGTCAGAGACAAATGTTTCACCATGCATGTGCAAAACAAACAGACTAATGCAGATGAAGGAGGTGAATTCCTGCATCGTGCACTTCTCATCTTTCTACTGATCTCTGGGCACCTGTAGTTGTCATCATGTATCCAGCAGAGAAAAGTCTCTCCATCAGGTAAGAGCTTTCTTTTCCTGCTTGAGAGCAGTATGGGTGCTTGTTCTTTGTAGATAACGTGGTGTGAGAGCTGTGTTAGTGTTATTGCACATAAATATTTTTATTGGCACATAAACCAATAGTGCTGCAGATCAAAAGGAAGGCTGTATTGGTAAGCAGTGTTGGCATGTGGCTGCCATAATACCTGACTGTTACTGAATAGAACACTGAATAGAGTCCTCTTGTCCTTTGCAATGTTTTTGGTAGAAAATCTGGCACTGTTATCATGTATCAGAATTAAAGCACTGAAACTTGGTGGGATTTATCTGTCCTGAGACACTGCATCTCCCTCTCCTTCCCACTGTCTGCGTGCAGATTTACTCCTTGGCTCGCTGCGGCTTGGGCCTGCTGGTGCCTGGGTGCCTGGGAGGGAATGGCCCAGATAGACTCCTGATTGTGACAGTAGTGAGAGTGTTGGTGCCAGCCCTCGGGTACAGCAAATGGGAGCAGCTCGTAGAATCCTTTCAGTTGGAAAAGACCTTTAATTGTTTTGAGAAACGAGGCCCTGACCTGTTGGGTGTGCTGGCTGAGGTCTTCTGATACTGATTCGTGATGAGGCAATAGCAGGACTGGGCTTTGCATTGTACTCCTAAACCCAGGAGTGTGGTGCCTGCAAATATGGTAAGGATATTGGTGTAGGGGAATTGCCTACAGCTATGCAGGAACATTGTGGATGAGCCAGGAATTCAGCTGAGACCTCCTGAGCCGTGCAAGGCTCTCACTACTCTTCTTCCCCTTTAACTTTCTACCTTGGCATGGCTAATGCTCCCAACCAATATGCACTAACCTCTAGCTTTTTTGTACAAAACAAGAATAATTTATGTCTTACTATGGAATTTAATTTTTGTGGTTGCCTGTCATATTTCAGGCACAGGGTCAAAGAGCAGGTGTGGATGTGGTCATGATTACAAGTCCCTCAAACTTGCTGTTGTTTGTCTACAGCCATATCAGGGTACAAGATGTTCTTTGAGACTCCAAAATGAACCCTAGCCCTTGAAGTGGGAAATAAAGCAACATGCAACAACTTTCTGAAAGTTGGAACTAGCTCCTTTGACTCATTTGGAAAAGGGTCAGGACAGGAACAGCTGTCCGTGCTGGCAGCATTAGGGGATTAGAGTGCAGCAGTTGCGCCTGTTTTTCTCCCTCAAAGACCAATTGTTGCTTCTGAGGATTTGTGTGACTGGAGAAGAGAAATGCCATAATTACCTGCTTCATTTGTCCACTCTATTAACCACTTCAAAAAAAAAAACAGATCCAGAGAATGTGATCTGATCCTTTTAGACATCTGTAGCCACTGAGAACTGGGGGAATGTGGCAAAACTTGTATTATATAGAACTTGCCCACTTGTGTTCCCAGTCCAACATCCTTCTTGCCCAAACTTACTAATGTTTATCAGAGTAAAGATAGGTTAGTTTTGCTTCATTTTGAGAAAGAAAGGAAACATCTTTCCCTGCCTCAGCAAGGACTAGTCATACAAAATGAAAGCACAAGGACATTGTACTGAGATCAAGCCAAAAAAAACCTTTTAATTTTTTTGCTGCACATTCAGGCCCATGTTTAACTAAAAACATGCCCAAGAGCACCTGTGCCCTTGCCATGCATTAATACTGTCAAAAGGAGTATTACCTTCCCCTACACTCTAAAGAAATAGTATTGGCCCATAAATAATGTGCCTGTGCAAGCTGAAGGCTGTAGCATCATTGCTTTAAAGTAGCAACATTGCTTTAGAGAGCAATGCTCTCTGAGCTTTCCCAGCCCACGGGACCACCACATGCTTCTTGAGGCTCTCGGCAAGCAACAGATTTAAACTCTGGCCAACCACTGCTGCAAAGTCCATTTGTGCTGTCCTGCTTGTCCCTGATCATCCACTCAGAAGTTTGGTTTTTGAAGGACAGACTTGCTCTCACAGCCTCTGAAAACTCTCCCTGTCCCCAGAGGGGCTGGAAGTAGGTGTTCTTTGCAGATCAATATCAGTGCTTTAAAATTACCACACGTGCCTTTTCATTTGCTGCGATTATTTAGAAACCCACATGTCAAATGACCCACGTTAAGCCAAGGAGCGTGTTAGTAGGGGTATCCTAACAGCACCAGTGCACTAAACCACAACTGACAGCCTGACCCAGCACTGTGCTTTGAAAGGGCAGGGACACAGCGTTGGGGTTGGATTTCTGCTTTAATTAGGCCATTACCTGACCTTCAAAGCTGCATTTTCTTTCTCCTCTGCATGCTCTGCTGGAGGAAGGGCTGCTGGAGAAGACAGGAAGAGCCCTATCTGATCGTTATCGGGAGCGGACGAAAGCCATGCGTTGCCTTTTCCTTTTGACGTGTGCAATTAGTTTGGCTTGTGTGGAAGAAGCATGTCAAGGTAAATAGCTGTCTCTGTCTTTCCCTTTGCTGATCCCTGGCAAGGTCCGTCATTTGCTCGTTATGTGAAAAGCCATTCAATCACCTGTTGACAGTGGTATCCCTCTCATAAAACTTGCAGCATATCCTGCTTATACACAACCATGAGATACCTTTGCCTGGGCCATGCATCACACGGTGGCCTGCCACTGCTGTTAGGCTGTTTTACAGGCTGAGTGCACTCCAACTCTCCTCATAAAACTTTGTTTGAACCTGAGGGTTTCTAGATGTCTTTGCACCCCCCTTCAAAAGCAGCTTTTCCATTCTTATGGGGATAAAAGGATCTTTCTGTCCAGGGCACGTGACATCTGTGGTGCTCACCAGGAGCATGCTGCCATTGCCCCCGCTTCTGAGCAGTCCTCTCCCCGACTAGTCCAGCAGCACCCACAGCTCTGCTGTCTCCTTTGACCTCTTTGTCAGAGACATGGTGCATCTCTTGTGTTTGCTCCGACTTCTCAGGCAGGGATCTGTGCTGATGCACTCACCTGTGGAAAATCAGTGAAATCATCTCCTGCCTGGAAGTGCTGCTGGCAGCCCCCAGCGCGCACAGGGGCCAGACCTCTGTGGCTGCATGTTGCAGGTGGCTCTCATGGAAGGCAAAAGTCCTGTTCTGTGTGTGGAGCGGGTTAATAAATAGATGTAAGAATTTCTTTTCTTTTTAAAGTTCAGTTCACTAGATTTAAGTAATACTCTGATTGTGAGAAACAAAATCAAAAGCAAAGAAATCCAATGTGAATGCTCAGAGGGACTTCACTTTTAATTCACCTTTTAGGCCAGCTGCAAGCACGTTGCTGATCGGTTGCTGTGGGAAGGCACCAATCTCGCTCTGTGTTCATATCTCAGAAGCGTGTCCCTTTCCACTGCTGCTGAAGGGGTGGCCCCTCGTGCTCCCAGCATGAGCCACGGTCACAAGTCTCCGGTCATACCCCCTGTCTCGCTGCAGATTTCCTGTGTGGCCATGGGAAAGCCGTTTTAAACTCATGCTATCTCCTTTGCTTTGACCAGAAGTGCTGCTAATCCTTTACCTTCTGGTGAAGCTGAATGTGAATGAATGCTGCCGGTGTGGCAGGCCAGCAGCTGCGAAGGCTCTGTCTGTGGTATGCATGGTTTGTGTTTCTCTCCGTTTGGGTGTTGTACCTTCGCAGGTGGTGATGCCAGGGAAAGGTGCACAAAAACTTCTTGGTTCAATGGCAGGCGTTTAGGTGTTTTTTCTCTAAGCTGTATTTGAAGCTTGATAGAGTAACAGTTGAGCCCATTAAGGGACAGAAATCAGATAACATGTAAGAAAAGGAGGTATATTCAGAGATGAGGGCAATGGAAACAGCACTGTATTTTTACAGTGCTCTTATATGGTTTTTTAAAAGTACTTAGCTCTGTTTTATAAAGAGGAAAATTGAGGCATGGCAAGATCCAGCGCCTTCCCCAAGGGCACACAGGAAATTGTTTTTGTTGGCACTGACATGGGGAGCGATCTGGCCAGCAGAGAACTGAAGTGCTGCAATGCTGGAGAGCCCTGGGAACACGATGTCTGAACAGGACATGGCCCTGTCCTCACCCGCTCTTTGCCCAGGCCCCGCTCTGCAAACAAGGACCTACAGCCATGCGACTGCCCAAGTGCAGGGGCAGCAAGGTGGCCTCTGCCGGGGCCGAGCTGCTGCGGGATCGCGGCAGGGCACAGGAAGGAGGCTGCGGGCACCGCGTGCTGCCTGCCTGCCCATCTTCCTCCCATATTTAGGAGCTGGCAATTGTACAGTTACAGTGGCTTGACTGGTAATCAGAAGGATCATTTGTGCTTTTTATCACGTTAACTACCGCCAAGGGTCTCGATCTTTAGTTTGATGGCATTCAGAGCTGGGAACAGATAAACCATTAGCTCCGAAATTCAGCCTTTACCAGGCTCTGAACTCGCAGGTGGCAGCTCGTGGGCTGCTGGGAGAGGTCTGCAGGGACAAACTCACTGCTGCTGCTCCGGCCCCGCCGCCCTGCCTGGCTGACCCCTACCCTTTGACTCCGAGAGCCTTAGGGAAACCCACAACCGAGAGGCTGCGGCAGAGCACAACCCGCGCGAAGCCCCGCGGGGCCGTGGCCGGGAGCCGCCGCCGTTGCAGTGCCGCCGCGCCGCCGCTAGATGTCGCGCGAGGAGCGGCGGCGCCGGGCCGCCCCCTGCCGGCGTTTGCGGGCCGCCTCGGGGCGGGCGCCGCGCCGCCCCTTCCCCGCCGCCGCTCCCCCCGGCTGCTGCTGCGGCTGCTTCCCGCGCTTAGCCCTTATCTGACACCAGGTGGCTTTTTGCGTGGCTAATTTTAGTGCTAAACGGAGCCTAATTATTATACTATAACGAAGGGCTGCTTTAAGTTAAATAATGACCCCTGCGTTGTATTTATATGAGTGAGGAATTAACCTTAAAAGGTTGCCCTTCTCAGAAAAATGGATTATACGCTCAGTCCTCTCTATTGATTGGTTTAGGTATTTAAAGCGCTGCGTTTTATCTCACTGGCCTCCTGGTAAATTTGTCACGATGATACTTAAAGGAGCAAATTGACATTGTTTATTTTCCCAAACCTTTTCGGAGTATTTCTTGCCTTCTTGTTGCACCTCAGAGCTATATAGTATTGTATGAAGGAACAGTGATAACCCTTCTGCTTAAATAAGCATGACAGTATAACGTCTCTGTTCAGCTGACACTCCAAGGAAAGGGATGCTGCAGTGCGAGATGTATGTTACACTGCAGCTGATGGAGTGAGGTTAGCAATCCTGAAGAGGTTTTCAAGAGGACTAGAGTCTTCCCACATTAAATGAATGGTGGGAGGTTTTGTCAGAATTTCTGTTCACTCCTAAAACTGCAGTTCGCTTCTGCTTGGAGCTGTCAGATAACGAGGGCCATCCTAATAATTGCAGCGTACTTCAAGACTGGGTAGTGTTAGAGATTCTGAATGGGATGTGCAGCTAAGCAAAAAGAGACAGGACACATGCGTGTGTTACAAATTTCTGAGGGTATAATAGGATGATGTAAGGTTTTAAAGTTAAATATGGGCATCTGCTTTTCCTAATGAACTTTTTAAGCCTTTTAAAACTTTCTCCAAAATATACTGGGGAATGGGGGTGGGGGGGCGGGGAATTTTGTGCCGTGATGCTGACAACAGCTGAAGATCACTCCCCTGCGTGCTGCTGCAGGAAGCAGCACTGGCAGTGGTTGTGCCCCTAGAGATGGGGTTTTTCCCCAAGGTGCCCAAGGAGCAGCCTCAGCGCTTCCTGCCCTGAGTTCTTGTTTCTGGGGCTGGGTAAGGGCTGTAGCGTGGCTCAGTGTCCCTCACAGGCTGATCGCACCATGGTGGGTTGGGGAGCGTGGGTGTGGGTGCACGGTGTTGTGGAGGTTCGCAGACGTCTGCTGAGGGCGAGCCATGGCGTCTACCCCGCTCCCCACGCTGGGCCAGGGTCCAGCCCCTGCTCAGGCTGCACTGCCCAACGCAAGCGAGGGGCTGCAAGCCCGCACCAAGGAGTCTGTTCCCACAGCCATCAGTCTCTGACATGCTCCTTCAGTTGCCCTCTCTGGTTTCTCAAGTTTACAGATTACATTTGGTCTCTGAGTGAGTGATTGCCACCCCTTTCCTAACCCCCTGTCCCAGCCAGCAGTAGGAATACACACACCACTTACATTCCCCCGACAAAATGGAAATGGAAAGTCTTGGGCTTAGTTGAAAAGAACAGCGAATTCTGCTCACAATCTGTAATGCAATTAGCGTTATTTGACTTGGCAGCCTTCGGAGGGCCTGCGTGGGCTGCAGGCTGCGAGGGCCTGAAGTCAGCCTCCGTCTAGAAAGCAGGACTTGAGAGGAACTCTCAGTAATTTTTACATCTTGAAGTCTTTCAGTGGTTTTTCTCCCCCATCTCCTCTCCCCTCCTTCCTCGGCGTTTGGATGCTGCAGCCAGCCAGTGCTTCTTCCCAGATGGGAAGGGGCGAAGCGGTCTGGTGCTCCCCCTGCCCTCCTCTGCACCCCGCCAGCCCTGCGGGTGTCTGCCTCCCCCCACCCGGCCAAAGGAAAATAATTCTGGGTCAGAACTCACTGAGCCATCTGCGTTTCTGAGGCTAAATTATTGCTTGCAAGGGAAATAGCATTAGGTTGGTGTATCTGGCCTGCTAATTGCTTTAACTGGCTGAAAAGATTTCGATCTGTTCTTGAACTGCTTGTGCAAACTTAGCAGAATAGTATTACCTTCAGATCCTGCCCTGTCCACAGCCAGAACATATAAACAAGTCTTTTGGTAAGAAAAAGCAGTACAAAGTTTCAAGCTATGCTAACAGAGGTTATGAGAGACAGGAAGTTATGGGCAAATTGATTTCACCACTGGGAAACTAGGATTTCCCGCCCCTCCCCCGTAATGACCATAAAGCATGCTAATGTTATTCAACATTAGTGCATTAAAGTGTGGCCTTATTAATTCAAGACATAAAGGCAACAAAAATAAGCTGTTAAATTTAAAATATAATACATATATAATGAGAAAAATTGTGTGAAAGCTTTATTAAAATGAAAATGCAGAATTGTTTGAGCTAGGGAAGTATCTTTTGTGCTGAGTTATGAGCATATGTAATAGATTTAATTATTAATTTCTCCATTGTTCTATGCACACAGACAGGGTTCAAGGCACAGTCATTCTCTGGCTTTCATGGATCTAATTTGTATAATTATTGCCTGAATAAAGAATTGCTTCGATTCCTACCTCACTTTTTTTCCTCTCCTAAGTACCACCTCACTGCTGCTTTCCGAAAGGAGAGCACCTGCCAGTTCTTCAGGAATCAGCTGATCACTTCCAGTGATGAGGCACGCTTCTGGTGACGTTCCTTTTCAAGCCTTTTTGTCTAAATGAATTATTGTGCATCCTTTTTAATTTTATTGAACAAATTACATTTGTCAAGGTCTAGCTTTGTAAATAAATAGCTAGAGACACATGGATGCATATTGCTACTGTTCAAGGTCTTCTGTTCTATTTATGGAAGCCAGATGAATGTGAAACAAAAGAGAAACTTTTCCCTAAAAGCAATTATCTTCCTGCATTCCCATCAGTATAATTATATTGCAGGGAATTTTAAGAAGTCATACAAGTAGAATTGAATACTTAAAATCAATGGCTGAATCATTATGCAAAAGCTGAGCAGAATGTCTTGCCTCATGCTAACAAAACATACCGTGGCTGGCTCTTCTCTTTTACACCTTTACACCTGAAATATATGTGTGTATTGGTCATAAAATAAGAATCTGAGATCTGTGCTACACATATGAAAGGTATTTGTGGGAATAACTACTGAATTCCTCTCAATTTTGCAGTGCTAATGTTAAAGAGTTGAAATATTTTGTCACTTGGGCATTTCAAAAGTCGTGTCCTCGTTCTGCCAGCATCTTTAATTGTATTTTCTTTGACTTTGGAGACACATTGGATTAATAAAACAGGATATCTTCTTTGTTTATGGGAAGGTCTTCCCAGATGGTAAAAGAAATAAGACCCAAGAACACACAGCAAGGTCTGGATTACATTGCTAGAAGAGTGTAATAAAAATCCTTGTTAACTAAGCTTAGAGAAAAAAACATTATGATTTTCAAGAAGCTGCAGTACCAGCACGGTTGGTGAGAAGTCACATCCTTCTAGAGGGGAGTAGTGGAAGTCTGACAGGAGAAATTTTTTGTCCGTTGTCCCACCAAATTTTCAGAGCTGTTCTTGAAAACACAGATGTCTTTTCCCTTTAATTCATTGGGAAGATGCTGTCAGGCCACCAAAATAAAAACTACGGTAACATTTAGCTAAAGTAGCTGCAGGGATACTTCTGTGAGGAGATGCAAGACCAGGCCTGGCTGAAAGCCTTCTTCCAAAGTAAAGGAAACAGAGGTCCTGCAGCAGGAATCTGCTACACCCCAGGTAATAGCTACCACCTTCCTTCACAGTGAGGTGCTATGGAAAGGTGAGAATACAAGGGTGCAATTAAAAGCCTTTAAACAGTCCTTGTGTAAGGGAGTGAAATAAAAGCAGCTTGGGGTAAGTACACGGTGTTTCCAGATTTGAATTGGTAGCCTGTATGTTTAAGGGTATATTTACATTTAATACTAAAGTAGACAGATGTAGCTTTTCCAGCTAGATTTTTGCTCTTGCCTCCCTCCACTTCTGTTGTATCCAGGGTTGCTGTCTTTTTTGCTTTGTTCTACTGCCCCTTTTTCCTTCTTCCAGCCTTTCTCATGTCAAACAGGACCATGTAAATTAAACATTCAAAACCCAGCTAAGAAGAAATGAGATATTTAGTTTGACCTTGGAAAACAGCTTCAGCAAGTCAGGAAGTGTTCATAACTCTCTGTGCCTCGGCAGATAGCTGTGCAAAGTGATGCACTGAGAAGTGCCTGTCCCACATGGGGCTGACTCCGTGTGTGCACCTACAGCAACTCCAGCCCAATGTTTTCTTATCTGTGAAAGCCACTTTAACTGCCACATGTTTGCATTTCTTTCCTTTCTGGCTCCATATGAGGAGGAGCCACGGCAGAGCTGGGACACCCAGGACCTTCTTTCCTCACTTCCTAGCCCTGTTTTGGGCAGGTGTCTAGAAGGTAGAGGAGTGATTTGCCAGGCTGTAGGAGTTAACTCACTGTGCTTGTGGCAGCTGGGTTCAGTGCTGCTTTGCTGGGCATGCACACAAAGGCTTCCCTTCCTGTACAAGAGACTGACATGCTTCTCCCTCTGTAAAGTGATATAGGCAGCTTTTATTCACTCTGGCTTTGAATCTTGCCATTCCCTATAGGTTGCCCATGAAGCACGTTGGCACAGGTCTGCAGGTCCTAGGTTTTAGTTCAATCCAAACTGAATCTTTTCTTCATTTTCCAGAGGTCCAACTGGCATCAGAGATTTCTTGTGCTCAACCATGGCTAGCTTTACAGTAAATGGCTCCTCCTTGCTTCCTTCTGGATTCTTCTGCCAGGGCAGGAGGTATGTTTCCATCTATGGATCCTCCTTTGGAGAGACTCTTGTTTCACAGGAGGTTATGCCTGTACCATAACGGTATTTTAACCAATTTTTGTTTTTCAGTAAATTCTCCTCCCCACTCCAATAACCTGCAAATCTGTTACCAATCAGAATATGATACGTATCCTCAGCCAGTTTCAATGGGGCTTATTTCTATTACATCTGGCAGTGTGTCCAGCAAGGGAGGAAAAAAAAACCTCAACCAGAATTAGCTGCACTGAAATCAGATGAATTTTGGATCTGTTCAACCTTTTTGGCTAGACTCATTCCGGTTCATGAGAAGTAATTATCTCTTGTGAATCGCATTAATATTAAAGATCCGTAGGCATTAGAGTTTAGGCAATATACCTTCTTCCCAGCTCCAAAAAAAAAAAGAGATGTGGGATAATTGACCTGAACGTGCTCCAAATGTGCATATGTCTGTATTTATGAACTCCGGTGTGGATTGTTTGGGAGGATAAAGTAGAATGAGGAAAAGCGGGCAAAAATGTTGGGACCTCTCATCTCCCTGGCCATCTCTGTTAGGAATAGTTACAATCCTCTGAAAATGAGTTGTGAAAGTTAAAGCATGTTAATAGTGTGTGTTACAAACATTAAATCCCTTCAACTGGTATTTCTCATTGATGCCTTTCCCTGTCTCTCAGATCAGGGAATTCATGGTAGCTGGAGCTTGTGGCTGCCTGTGGCCAGGCGGGTTGCAGGAGAGGCAGATTTAGATACTGCCTCCTAATGTTGGTGTGAAACTACGCCCCAGCTGCTGGCTGCTGAAAGCAAAAATGCCCTTGGAGCACCCAAAATGCTGTCTGCTGCAGGGTGTCCATCAGCTGGCGTGCATTGGCCGCGGGGATGCTGGAGTCCCAGATGTGGAGGTGACGATGGCTGCGTGCTGTCCCAGGACACGGTGGCCATACACATAAGGAAATGGCACCCCCATGCTGAGGCACTCGGGCACCTTCGCTCATGGCTGTGACACTTGCACCTACGCTCAGGTATGCTATGGGCACGTAGATGGTATCGTGTCCCTCATCCTTCCGCTGGCACAGAACAGGATTACTCTGCACTAGCCAGCAACGTCACTGCATTAACTAGAGGGGGAGCTTTCTCCTTAATTTGTGGTGGTGTTTGTAGGGGAAAGCAAGTCTCTAAAAGTGGCACCAGCTTGTTCAGCCAACGCAGGTTCTCATGCCCTGGTGAGGGGTGTCAGACGCGGCCTGGCTGCCCAAGCGGTTTCCTGCCGAGTGCGGCGAAGGCCGTGGATATCAACTTCAAAGGTAAACAATTACCTTTTATTATCACACATGGCTTTAGCTCTACCAGTTTCAAATAGCACATAATCACAAGTCTGTGATAACATTTACTCCTGATGAGAGAAAATTTACCAAGTACTAAATTGCTGCTGAGATGACGGGAACATGAGCCAGGCAGGAATTAGCTCCGATGATGAGTCAGCAGACGTTAATGTCTTGCACCATGCTGGAGACATCTGCTGAGCCGTCCACTGTTGAATCATCTTAAATATTTCTGTGTTATTACCCCTCCAGGAGCAAGCATCGAAGAACTTTTGTGTCTCTGTGTTATGTATGCATAAGCTATTTTAAAATAAATATATGCAGGCACATAACAAGCGTATGCATTTAGGTATGTAGGTAATTTTCAGCTACGGAAAGGATGAGCAGCCAGCAACTATTTAAAGTAAAACATGCATGGAAATGCTAATAGCAATTGCCTCCATTTGATGTTTGCAAAGAGATAGCTTTGCTCAGTCGTGGCTGATGAGCCTGGGCAGGTGACCTCCACGCTATACAGCCTGAAGCTTCATGCAGACCAGCCTGGCCAGGCTCCCAAAGTAGGAGCTGCAAGTTCGCCAACGGCTCCCCATGTTTTGGAAATGAATCCCTCCAGAATACCTGCAGGGTGCTGTCTTCAAGTGTATCATAGCTTTGGTGTCTTCCATTTTTTTTCCCATATTCCCAGAATGTTGACATGTAGTTAAACACGGTGACTAGACGTAATCAAGGGTATCAGATGAATTCAGTGGAGAGGAGCAAATGCCTTCTTAAATGAGATCTTTTTTCACTAAAGGCCCTGCAACTTTGCTATCATACGCTGCCCTTCTGCACTGGATCTTCAGCAGATGCTAAAGGCGGTGGCATATACCTGGGGTTGCCAAAGGACTGTACTCTGGACAGCATAATCATTGCACAAAAGAAGAGGCAAGAGTAAAAGAGTAAATTCTTTGTTGTAGTCAGTTTAACTCACTGTGGCAAAAGGACTCAGGCTGTTTTAAATGTCAGTTCCGGCCTTGATTCATTTAAACTTTTGCATACATAATTTTCCAGTTGTGTGCAGATGAGAACTGCAGTAATTCAGTGCATATCATGCAAAGCCACAGATTTTGAAAACTCCGATTGTCTGAGGTCTGGAGGTCAGAAGTTAATTCTAGTGAGACGTGAGAGTCGTCTATGTTTGCCAAAAAAAATTGTTGTTTCAGGCATTCTGCAGTCTGAGTGTCACTGCTCCAACTCGTGTTTTTAATGTTTTCCCACTCCCTGAACTTTCAGATGCAACTTTAAGAAAACACCACCCAACCCACCAAATGTTTTGGGAGTCAGAGTGGGAGCAGGCTTGGCTGTTGAAGAGGGGACATGAGAAGCACGAGCTGACAGTGAAGCTGGTGCCCCACTGGTGCGGCTGTGGGACAGCAAGATTGGACAGCTTCATGGTGCCCATCCTCTCTCTCCTGTTTTCCTCCTTGCTGCTGCTGACCCTAGGTTTAGCCTCCGCTCAGGGCAAGCCTGTGGCTGCCTGACATCTGAGCATATGTCCCCCTCTTCCCAGGGTCTGGGGTGGGCGCAGGTGCCTGCTGATCCCGACTTACGGTCCTGAGGACCTCAGAGTTTATGAACAGGTTTGGTGCTTAAAATAGCTCTGAGAAAGTGATGTGAACATCTCCTGCACAATGGTTTTGCACTCAAACACCGCTTTCTCCAAAAATTAGCTCTAATAACTCACCTTGAGGTGCCCTAAAATAACCACTTAGTATTTAACGAACATTAAGGGGGAATTAATCTAAACAGTAGCTGCGTTTCAGACCCCTCAGTAGCGGCTGCACAAAATAAGGCAATGTTTTTAGACCAAATAAGAAATCCATCCTTTGAGGATTGGTTTACAGTCCTCTAGAATTTTCCATGAGGTTAATAACCAAGTGAAACATCCTGGCAGGAATGACCGCATTCCTGCCGCTGCCCGTTCATTAGAGAGGTGCATCAGGAGGTTTAAAGTAAGTCGCGGTATTTTTCTTGTACCGTGGAAGACGACGTGTCTCCATGTTTCTTTGAAAAGCTTTCTCCGATTTTCCTTTGCATGCTGAACTTCTTGGGCACAGTGCATTAACTCTTCTTGAAGTACAAAATGGAGAATACAAATGCCAGAACATTTTTGTCAATGGTTTCCAAAAACTATGGAATTTCCTGCCCAGCTACATCAGATCAGCCAACAACTTTGTAATTGCTAAAAACAGCCTGTTGATTTTCCTCCCAAGTGTTTCAGCTGGCCTGGCTGAGCTGTCTCTTTTCCACTGTCTTGAGATGTTTCTCTCATTGTGCACTGCGCTGTATTTTTATGGTCAACATCTCCTATAGCAAACAATTTCAGGCTG
Source organism: Colius striatus (assembly GCF_028858725.1). NCBI lineage: Eukaryota > Metazoa > Chordata > Aves > Coliiformes > Coliidae > Colius > Colius striatus. The sequence goes on from NC_084768.1 coordinate 5,210,820, forward strand.
ATGGAGGAAGAGAGATTGGATTCAGGTTAGAGGTTTGAGCCCAGGATGGGGAGCCAGGAATGCCTCAGTTCCTGGATCAGGAGCTAAGGAGTCCCCATAAAGCAAAGCCATATGATGAGCAATTGTAGAATGATTTGATTTTCTATGCTGAGGAGGAAGTGAGTGTTTGAATGCGATTCTCTCCCCGACATGCCCGCTGCAACCGAAGCCGTGGCTACAGGTGGGCTGTGAGCAGGGGACAGGGAGCAGCCTCTCCCTCTAAGGGGAGGCTGTGACTCGGGAGGCTGCTGTCTAATTGGGGACCAGGAGTTTTCACCATAGTGGTATTTGGACTGACATCTCAGTGGTAAATGCAAATAAATTAGCTAAGTGTGCCTGTATGAAATTTTCCTGCTGAAAAATTCATTCCATAAAAGTATTTATACTGTATTCTTTATTGTCAGCTAATCCAGCCCAAACTCATTAAATGGCAGTGTGTGGGTTACTCGCTGTCAGTGAAATTATCAAAGGCATTTTTCAGCTGGTGCACCGGGAAAGCATGTGCTTCAATGCCAACTAAAACAATAACGAGGAAATGTTATGATCAGACTTGACCAAATGACCTTTCCCATTTTAGATTAGTTCTTAATTTCGGCACAAGGGTCATCCTGTGAGAATACTTACAATAAGTCACTGCTCACCTCTCACATGAAAAAGAAGTGACTTATTAGAAATCTCACTGTACTCATTGCGGTTAATGAGATGTGGAAAGCTTTATAATTTGATTTGCTGGACCATATGCTGTAAAGGGATACTGCTGATTTCATTCCTCCACATTTAATTTAAGCAGTATGCGATGGCTTCTTCATATGGCTACTTATATAATAAAAATTAACTTGAAGTATAAAAAAAATACACCATTGTGGGGTTTATTACTCTATGTGGTTGAGTTTCAAGTGTTTTTCATTGAAACATCTGTAAGTAATGTGTAGGTCTAATTTTAAATCCTGGCAAATATTTTCCATTTAACATTTGGCTTTACTGACAGGCTCAGAGCAGGGGTTTGCAGAGCTTGTCAGTAACAGAGACGTATTTTCAAAGATAAACATTTTTTTAATTGAAGATAACTGTAATTCAATACCTGCTTTTCCTATCCCCCTTGTATTTTAGCAGTTGCAAGCAGCAATGCAGACACTCGTCCCCTCTCCCTGCAGCCCCTGGCCATGGCAGTGCAGGCTGACCCTCACAGGCAGCACCAGAGGCGTGGGGCTGCGCAGCACTCGGCAGAGCAAGCGCCCACCCCACGCGTGGCCGCGTCGCTGCAAGGGAATAAGGTGACAGCGTCAGGGAGATTGTGAACTCCTCGAGGATATCTCCTTCAGAGATGTCTCTTCATATGTTTTGTGGGGGACTGTTACCTCCAGAGGGTGGATTTGGGCCTCGACGCCAGGGTGGAGGTTGGCTACGTGGCACGACTCGGCAGCGTGCGCTCCACTCTCAGGGCCCAGCGCGCTCGCTTGTACCGCAGTGGCTCACCCTCAAGGCTTTATTTCAGGTTATTTGATTTTTGGCTGCAGACAAAATGAAACAGCTTGAACAGGCAGGCTGGCCTGCATAGCCCATAAAACTGAAAAGCAAGCTGAGTTGTCAACGTGCATCGCACTGCCCGGCAAGGGCCTGCCTGCTCTTCTGGCCACAGTGCTTGGTACAGGAGCCTGAGCTGTGACCGGGCTACAGGCAATGCAAGATACCCAGTGGGATGCAATGACAGATCAGTTTGGAAGTCAAGTGTTATTGTCATAAAGATGTCCTGGAAGTCTAGAAATGTAGGAGAGTCACCGTTTCACCTCAAAGAGATGCCACAGCATTATTTGCAATGGATGCTGTAACGTCCACAAGCTCTAAATATGGGGATTGTGCGTGTTTAGGTACACTGTTTAGTGGTGGGCATGGCAGTGTTAGGTTAGTGGCTGGACTTGATTTTCAAGTTCTTTTCCAACCAAAACAATTCTTTGATTCTGTTTTAATCTAACTCATTATATTTGAGATCAAGCAAAAAAACTTTGCGAAGCTGCTGCCCGTGGGGAAGTGTGTTGAGGAAGGCTGTGGCCCTGTGATGTGGCAGGGCTGCAGCAGCTACAGAAAGGCCAGTTTGTGAGGTGCATGGCAAAGGGGCGATGCTTGTTTGCATCCCCGTCGACCCATCTTTCCCTCCCTCTGTCTTTACTCTTTCCTCATCGCAATTTTAAAAACAAGTTTAATTCTGCTTTCCGTGAGAAATAATAATAATCCATGATTTCCCTTAGACCCAGACTGTTGTCTCCTTGAACCCTGAATGGCATCAACAGGAAAATTGGGTTTTGGCTTGGGGAATTATCCATGAGGAGGAGCGGCAGATGCAGGGTGCCGGAGGGGGCTGGCGCAGAGCACCGCAGCTGCCAGTGGAGCACCAGCACCTCTGCAATCCCACAGCAATCCCAGGTGAGAGGAACAGCATCACCTGAATTTAATGTCTTTCTGTTTAGAGAAACATACACGTCTTTGCTACCAAAGACAACCCGTTTCTGTTTTAATTTGGAAACTGCCTTTAGTTCTTCGTGATGGGCTGTGGTGCGGGTTTAGCGGCTGAGGTGAAGGCATGGGCTCGGGCCAGCCCTTGGTGCCTCTTGGTTCTGAGTTCCCTTGGTGGGGACGCTTTCAGGGATCAAATCACAGACCCTCCATGCTCAGACCTCCAGATTAAAACAAATAATAACAAAATCAGGTTTCAATTTTAATACATCCCTGTTTTATTTCATCAGAAGTTTTGAAATGCTTCTGAGGAGGCTGGTGATAGTCATAATCTCAGCCACAGTGATTTCTCATAAACATTGAGAGAAACTGCAGCTTTACTGAATATAGCATCTGTTTTAAATGGCTGGTGGTGCACTTGTTTTTAATATGAGTACAAGCACAGAGGCAAGTAAAATCTAATGAAAGTGCTTAGAAGATTTTGTTTTGATACCCCACAGCAGCCCTGGTTTATACTGAAGGGGGAAAAGATTTCTTTATAGCCAGGCCTGCAGAAGCCAGAAATTTAATCTTGCTCCACAACTTATTTTATTGCATTTTTAATTTTCTTTTGCATTACCCTGACCCTTTTCTATAGCTTTTGACGCCTGGTGCTTAATTACTTATCATTAGCAATGTACATGGGGGCCTTCCTGCATATTTATAAATGTGATCATTAGTACATGGGAAGACAAAGACTTCTTTAAGACCATCATTAGTTATTCTGTTTTCATAGAAATGTTCATTACAGAAACTACCCACCTGGTTAAATAATTATAATTAAGAACTGGTAATCTCCTTTGCATTTTTAACTTGATCTTCAGGACGTGCGTGCACAGCTAAAGGAGCCTTCTTTGGCCATCTTACCATCTTTTCATTTTTGATTTGAATTGTCAAGCAGATTTAAATGTTGTGCTTTGGAGCTGTATACCTTACGAACGATTTATGGAAAGGTAGGTTATTAAAAAGCAGAAAGAAAGAAAGAAATCAACCCAGCAATTATCTCTGAATTCATTATCTCCACACTGGCAGCGAGAGGTTATATAAGCCATTTACTGTAATGCGTGGTATGGAGTTAAAACAAAATGTCACCGGAGCCTGATTTCTCTGCCCTGTCTGTGGTGCTCTCTGCAGACACCCAGGCTGCGGGAGAACACTGGCAGAAAGGTATCGTTTGCATGTCACGGTGTGCTATTACTTGGAAATGACGGCACTAAATGCGATGATGTCGGTGCTCCTGCTTCAGCCGTCACGGGGAGCTGGTGGGAAACCCATCTGAAATGCAGGCATGTGCCCATCCACTGTGAGGCTGCAGGGAAGGGAGAGCATCGCCCCTCTGTGCCTGCGGCGACTGGCACGGGGAGGGCTCACCTCTGAGAAGCCGCAGCGATGGGAAGAGCTTCTCGGCGGCATAAATATCATCTGTAAACAATTAAGCAGCTACTGCTCATTCACTGCAGTTTTGAGAAGCAAAGGAAGTCTGCAATCAGTTATATCTCCAATTACCATAAAAATATATTAGCCATTCATTCATTTATTAATGATTCATCAGTTAACCACACATAATGAGCAAATAATTAGCAATGCTGTACGGTTGCCAGAATTGAAGAAGTGTTGGCATTTTAAAGATGAAAGGTTGCATTTATGTAAAAAGTCGGGTGGTGATAAAGTTAATACAGAAGATAATTATAAAAGTGACTGTCCTATTTTAGAGGCTGAGGTCCCACAAAACTTGCCTAATTGAACTGAAATTAATATTCCTCAAAAGCAGGCGTGTTACTGCACACCGGCTCCTGCGTTTACTCAGAGATCTCCCTTCAGTAGGTACGTCGCACAATACAAGTTAATAAAATGCCAGACAGCAAGACTGCGTTCTTTGTTTGCTCGGTTCAGGGCCTTGTGGAAAACAATAAATTGCATTCATGTCAGCCGAGGCCCATCCCTTTGCTAATTACCGTTTGGTGCTGAAATGACTTCTGTGAAATTGGGAGCATGAAGGAACACACAGCCGTACAAGGGAGGCTTTTCAGGCTACGGCAGTAAATGTGAGATAGGCCTTAGGCGCACAGATGTTAAAACAGTGAATTCCCCTACAGATTACACTAATGGAAACCCTGTCAGGGTAAGTCAAATCTGGGGTCTGTGGTCAAAATCTAATTAATGTTCCTGTACTTAAAAAGAACACGAATGCCTGGAGGTGATGAAGAACGTATAAGAAACTGGCTTGTTTGTGAAACTGCTGGTGCGGGTGGCAGGGGCTGCCGAGCCCTTCCCTACAAGGTAACACCTGCTGGAGGAGCCGCCAAGGCCGCTCAATGCACCCCACAGGCACCCCACCTTGACTCCTCCTGGAAGTCCTGCATGAAGAAGGCTCCTGAGGCCCAGCCCACCTCCCCTGTGGACAGTCATGGTCGTCACTCACTGCCTCCCTCTTCATTTGGCATGACCAGGCAGTGTTGGCGTCCCTGTTATGGAAGTACTTGTAGCTGAAGGGATCAGAAAGGGCCAACTCCTCTTTGTGTGAAGACAAAGGCTTGCTCATCTAGGTTGAGCTTGAGGACACTGCTGGGGCTCTTGCTGCGCTTTCACAGCTGCACCATGCATGGCCTGTGCAATAACAGAGGAAATGAATTTATAATGCAACAATCTCTTCATTTTCACAAGCACAAAAATTCCCCTAAATACTTAAAATAACACTCAAAGTGGGACAGACCTTAAATTTTGAATAAATGAAACCCTAATCCAGTGTGTTGCTGAAACCAGCTTGTTATTAAAGAAATAAATTTGAAACAGCAAGTGGTTTGAGAATTTTGGATTTAATTATTTAAATCTACTTAAGATAACTCTCTAGCACTCTGGGTTTCCTGTTGAGAACATGTTTTCCAGGAAAGGTATCCCACCCAGTGCCTTGGAAAGATTAACTTTCTCATGCAACAGTGGTTTAAGTGGTAGAGACAAATAATAATTATTATTACAAGGCAAGGTATTGTGTGGCAACTTGGTGATATTTCCTGGATGCATCCTGCCATGAAAACCACATGGAGCCGTTGGGGATTTGGAGAGATCACCACTTTCCTCAGCTAAACAGTGTGTGTAACGTGGCTCCAAACGCTCCTCAGGTGAGTGGCAGAAGAGGTCCCTTAGTGGTGTTACAGAACCAGCCACAACCAACAGTACCTGAAGCGGCAGGTTTGCAGTTGTAAGCTGATCATAGGTGTTACATGGTGTTTAATAGATCGATATTGGGAATCAGACTTTGTTTGCTGCTGATTGCTGTACTTAGTTAAAATCTGCTATCTCATCCTGAGGATTTAAGATTGCCTCCTAATGTGGTGTAAGACCAAGAAGGCAATAAATCTGTCTTTCTTTCTGTTGGGCCATAAGAGGAACTTCCTGGACCTTGGGCCTGTGTTTAGGGTAAGCATCAGACAAAAATATTCAGGAGGACCCTGATCTGCACAAAACCCAACAGAGAACTGGGGAGCCTTTCCTTGTTCCCAGCCACGACCCAGGTGTGAGGGAAGTCAACTCAATTTGTCCCCTTGGTAATTGAAACTGAACTGCCATTGAGGGAAAAAACCCAACTGGCCCTAAGGAAGATGAACTCTGTATCAGTATGCTTACATATTAAAGAGGGCATAAAGGCAGGATCTTAGGAAGTGTTCAGCTTTTTAGCCAAAGTTTGTGGCAACAGAAATAGGCAAATCCAGACATTCAATTAATCCAGTTTACTGGTGTAGCTGTTACTTACAGGTCTAATGGTCATTACAGCTGTGTCATCATTTGAATCCAATACCAACTGACTCTAGAACTGATACTCAGTTCAGCAGTGGGTTGTCTAAAATCCACAACGTGTAAGGATGGTGTTCAACTGAAACCCAACAGATTAGCCTGGTTGTCCTCAATCAAGTGTGCTCGCTGACTTACCTTGTGATTATTAGCAGTATTTTCTTTCATAAATACTTTTTTACCTTCAAGAAAAGGTAGTTCTGGAAATATCTAAGAAATAATGTCTATATTTATGTTACATGAGGCAGATGTTGCTTCAAGTCTTAGTTCTGGCTTAAGAGATACCTTCCAGTCCACTGGAGGGGGTTGATCAGTGTTCTCTAACTGAACCATTTTTTCCCCTCGTTCATTTAGTGAAGGTCTAATAAAGAGAGGGCTGAAAGATTGTTTAAAATCCCTTTTTTTTCATTCACAGAACTGACCTGTGCTGGTCTGTCAGTGCATTTTGACTTGTGCATGCCCTCTTTAACATGTAAACATACTGACACAGACCTTGTCTTCCTCAGAGCCTGTTGGGTTTTTCCCTCAATGGCAGATCAGATTTCATTTTTGGTTTTAACCAAAACAAATGCTTTCCTAGAATCCTTTTATTTTAGTGAATATAAATAAAGAAAAGGTAACCAAAGCAAGTCACAATATCAAAGGAAAGACGCTAGAAAGCTTAGTGGTGACCCCTTCTTTCTCTGGTTCTTTTTCCATCCTGCTCTTGCCAGTGGAGGAAGAGGAAGAGAAATGAAAACTCTAGTGTTGCTTTCCAATTAAGTAACAAGGACAACTGGAAGTTTATGAAACATGGAGGGTTTTCCATTGAAATTGCTTGCTGGTTTTAAACTTTATGCTTTGCCTAGGTCAGTGTTAATGCTAGCAAAACCCTCTTTACTTGTCATATTGCCAGCTGCTTCTTTTCCTTTCCCGTTTCCCATCAGCTCTGCAGTTTGCTGCTCTAGATGAGCTTTTTTTCAGCATGCTAGTGTTGCCATTGAGCAGGCTCATCTGCATCTTGTAAGAGGGAGATTACCACAAATGTGCACCTTATCCACACTTTGCTGCTGAGGTAGGTAGGGTTTCTGGCCCTGGGGCTCCTGGTCCTGCCCGGCTGTGCCAGGACCGTGATGATGGTCTTCAGAAGAATAAAAATGGGGGAAAAGCCCCTGCTGCAGCTTTAAGGAATGGCTCTAATGTGCTAATCATGGCTTGAAAGAACAGCATTGCTATCCACGGTGGCAGTTTGTGACTGTGAACTTTCTTAGAGGGCTCTCATGCCCAAATTCCTGTGCTGCAGCTCGTTAGCAAGAGAGCTGCCTCCAGGGCTGTGGCAGGTTTGCAGTACAGCAGGATGTGCACTAAAATAAAAATCTAGTTAGGGGTGGTATGATCCCAGTGCTGGCTGAGCACTGGCAATTAAACCTGGATGAGAATAAGCCACCTGGACTTTGTGACTCCTGAGATGTGACATACCACTTGCTGAGGGCCATCCCTGCCCAGGAAAGCACTAAAACAGGTGTATAAATCCTACTGCATTCGATGGGATTTAGGCACCTGCTTAAAGTTAAGAGCTTGTTTAGAGAATTTCCTGAACGAAAGCCTGACAATTGTGCCCGAGAGTAACTTTGAAATTAGTTTTAATTTGCTCATCATAACCAGCTGTCGTGAATCTGGGTAAAAAGGGTTTGATCTTGGAAAGATGAAAGATTTCCCGGGCCCCTGGCTTTTGTGTAAGTGCCCTTCCCATATGCCCAGCACACTGCTGAGCCTGAGCAGCCCGGCTCAGCCTTGCTTTTTTTCAGGTTGCTCTGTGGTCCCTCTTGGGCTGCCGTGCCAGCCCAGCACTCTGCAAAGCAAACTGTCCTGCCAGCAACTGGAATCACCCGCCTGTGCTTCACCAGCCGTAGCCCCTGTGAGGCACGTCCGCAGGCTGCAACAGCGGAAGAGACAGTCCACGCTATATTTAGCAGGTGAGTGCAAAGGAAAGTCGGGGGAGCAAAGCAGGGGGAGAGAAGATTTGTGTCCAAGTGGAAGAGTTTGCTGGACCTCCCACTCAGAAGCACAGCACACACCGAGTCCCTTTGTGTCATGGGAATCAGAAACCTTCAGGAGCTTTTTCTTTTTAGGATATTTTTCTTCTCTTATAACCCCTTTTTGCATACAACAGACTTTGAGGGTAAGCTTGGAAAGAAATCTAACATTATGCTTACAGCAACCGGTTTCAAAGGAAAACCGAAATCCAACAAATTCGGATCACTGCTTAATTCTGTATGTGCATCATGTTTACGTGCATCATCCACTTAAGGGAAGCAGGGCTGTATCTGTGTAGCTGATAGGGTTGTTTTCTTTCTCAAATATATGGTTAATTAGTCAATGGATGGATACCACTGTTGTGCAGCTCTTGGAAAGACTAAATTTGCAATTAAAGGCTTTCTTTTGTAGAGTTCTTAAGTAATTAAGCTGAAGTACGTGTACATTTCCATATATAAATGTACTGGAGCAGTGTTAGCTGATGTAGTAGTTAAGGTCAGGTAGAAACCAGCCTTGCATTTAGAGTCTTTTTTCCAGTGCCTCACTCAAAACCTCCCTAAATCTAAATTAATCTTCCAGAAATGTATGGGAAATTTGGTTTATGAGGGGAAAAAAAGGTCTTGCATTATTACCATAGTCTATCAGTTTTCCCTCGGCGTGACTCCATTCATTTTGCAATGCGTGGCTGTTCAGCATTGTCACAACTGAACTTGAGAAGACTTTTGATGAATAAAGCATTTGATGGGAATGGTCACGTTGGGTTGCCCTCACCAAGGCAAGAAGAAGGGCTTAGCCCTGCAGAGCTGCAGCCTGGAGACCAGATGTAGGAGAAGCCTTTACCTGGCCCGTGAGAAGGGACTTGGGGACAGCACCGTCCTCAAGGTATCTGTCACAGCCCTGGGAGCAAACCTGGCTGTGCTGCTGTGTCCTGCTGCAGCCCTGCTGTGGCCCACTGCCCTCCTCAAAAACCCCTGCTCTGGGCTGCAGCTTCCCTCTCTACCTCCCAAAGCTGTTCCCTCCCTTGCAGTCTTGGTTTCCCTCCTGCTTGCCAAGCACACTAACTCCAGCCTCATCTGAAAGTTAATTTTAACAAATAACATCTTGGGCCCAGCCAAGTTAGGATCTGGAGATAGGACACACTGTGGAAAGGGAGTGGGGTGGGGGTGTGTAAGAGAGCATGAACACTCAGCCTTGTAATATGTGTGAGAGCTGATGCTCTCTGAGCAATCGAGTGCTTATTATTATTTCTCTTGGATAGGTCACCTGGGAGTGGAGGAATTTTTCATTTTAAATTAAAAAGAAATCTTTTATAATGCTCATTTCTGAAAGGGAAAAAAAAAAAACCCAACCTCATCATGGAAGCAATTAGATGGAGGACACACTGAAAGGAGTGATTAGTTGTTAATTTTTGAGCTGTTGGCCCTGACAGACGGGGTTTTTTGTCAAGGATTATTGTTGGGGTTTTTTTTTAAAGGTGTCTTTCATATGTTTATAGTCCAAAGTTACTTCTCTTTCAATAGCAATTACCATATGTCCATTACATGCTAGAGACTGCTTGAGGTACGTGCAGTGGCCCCCATCAGAGCCTGTGCCAAGCTGAAATGCCAGCAGCTGTGTGAGCCACAGGATAATTGTTCCTATCTGTTTCTCCTCTTTTCCAAGTCCCAGTAAATGTTGTAGGTAGTAACTTCCCCCTTTCCTTGATGCAAACTGAAAGTACAGCCCTCCAGTTTGCATTTCAGGCTCTAAGTCAGCCGTGGCAAGATTTCAACAAGAATCAAGGAGGATAATGGGTCATATGTAATTAGGAGGTAAAACTACTGGTGAAATAGCCACACATTTCAGTTTGCTTCCTTTCTGCCCATCAGATTACACCCCTCAGTCCCACCACCACTTGAAAAAACCTAACCTGTATCTGCAAACCCTATGTAACTGCCCTGTTGTATCAGATGGAAGCCAACTAACCAGACACCACAACACCAAAAAAATAAGCACATTGTACCTCAGAAAAATATGGGGCCGAAAAAGCAGAAAAAGCCCTCTGCAGTCTTGTTAAAATATGGACGTGGTCCAGTAATGGAATGAGTAGGGGAAACTTGAATGGATCAGAGTCAAAAAACACTCCGCTTAATTCTTGGGGTTTTTTATTCGCCATTCAGCTTACATCAGTGTTAACATCTACTGAGAAATGCAGCCATTTACAATTTGCAGTTCAATGTGTTACTTTAATTAGTATGAAAATTAAAGGGCAACTATAGGCCAATGTGAATGATTATGGAAATACATGTGCATCACATGCAATGCTCTCATTTAATTAATCGTCTTGTAAACTATATCGAGCACTTTAAGTCAGTTGCTGAGTATAACAACTCTATTTTAAATAACCACTTAATACTTAACAGGATGTGAAGAAAGCACTATAGCACACGACTACTTCTCAAGTTTCGGTGTCTGAGATTTTTTTAAAGCTGACCCAAGTCAACCCAAAGAATGTTTAACACCCCGTGTCTGAACACAAGAAACTCTGTGATGTACAGACATTCAATTACATTTTTTTTCTTAGAAGTGAGAAACATTTTGTAAAATAGTGACTTTAGAAAACTAATTGGCAGCAGCAAACTCGAGAGTGAAGGCCAAAGCTAGAGGGGACCTTTTACTACAGTAACTCTAGTCAAGGAAAATGAAAATAAAGGCATCTTTGTTTCTCAGTCAAATTAGCTGATTAAGAAATAAAACATTTTAACGTGCTTTAAATGCAGCATTAATTATTTATATGAAAAAAAATGAAAGCCAGGTTGCATGAATTACACTTTGTGTGTGTGAATTGAACGTTACGGGAATAGTAATCCTTTTACATTCATGCCTTCATTAGGCAAAGCTAAATATTAAGGGCTCTATTCATTCAAAAAATTCTTATGCATTCAGGTCACACCTTTGCTATGGCTTTTTTTTTTTTTCCTTAAGAGTACGATTTACAGCACTGGTTTTTAAATATCATTCAGAAAAAGCCATCTACCTCTACAGGATGGACCCCAGTAAACGGATGTGTTTAGAGAAAGGCAAAGATACTGCGGCGGTTCTTGAGTGCCATCAGTGAAAAGGCCCGGATAAGCTGTATTGTATGGTCTCAAAGCTGTTGTAGTAGTGTAGAAAATCAGGTGCATTACCAGAAACAAAGCCCTAAACTCTGTGAACCCTTTTTCCTACAGATTGATTAGTAAATCATTTACCGCCCTCATTGATTGTTCAAAATAACTGGACAGTGCTTTATGCGGGTGAATGAAAACAGAGGTGATTTCCTCGGGCATATATGTTCAGGGATGTACTTTCCTGTTTACCATAGAAGTGCATTTTAGCAATGGTGTGTCCCGTGCCTGGCTCCTCAGGAGGAGAGTCCATCCGGTGAAGCTGTGGGATGTGGTTAAACACTTGCTGGGAGTGAGGCTGGGATCATGAAAGTCACTTCCCCGCTCTTTGAAAGGAGATCCGTGAGGTAAGGAGCCAGTGAATTAATTAATTGATTGTTTTGCTAACACACATGTGAAAAGAAAAAAGATTTGTGGTTTGTTTCAACTTCTTTCCTTGGGTGTTTTTTTGTTACTTTAACTTACTGAAGAGAGGAACAGCTAGAACTGTGCAATGTTGATCATCTTTCAAAAGAATGAGAAGATTTACTTACCGTTAAAATAACAGCTTTAAAAGAGAGGGGAAAAGAGAAGAAAAAAACACAAGCCCAGGCAAGATATCACAAAAAAAAAAGAGGGGTTACTCAGAAGCTTGCAAGTTGTCAGATGGCTGAATTTAAACTTTTAGGAAACAAAATATTGGGAAATGGGACAAGGCGTCAGATGGTTGGGGGAGATTGATGTGTTTAATAGTTTAGTTACTATGGATCAACATCTGCCTTTAGTTACATCTGCACAACCCCCTGACTTCAGCAGAGTTGTACTTTTTGAAACCAAGTTTGGACCAGTGTTTTTAAATAGGCCCTGGTGCAGAATATCTGCAGAGAGCCTGTGCTGCTCCGTGCTGGTGTAACCAGGCAGCTCTGGAGAGAACGGGTAATACAATATGTTATTGTTTCTTTTGTAATTTTTAACATGCATTGAGGAGTAATGTATTTTTTTATAATAGGGTGCTCCCTGTCTCTTTAAGTAACTGTCAGATGTAGGATGTCCCCGTGCCAAAATGCTACGGTCTGCTCCCTCTGTGCAATTGTTAATTAAATCCATCCCTTATTGTCGAGCCTGCCTAGTCTCTTACCCATTCTGCTTATCTGTGATACCAGATGATGCTCAGTAATTCATGGCCACCCTGCTCCTACCTTCAATAGGGCCTCCTGTGCACTGACCTTAACCAGCTTCACCTTTTCTTATTCCCAAGGAGAACGGAGCCCTGGAGGCAACAGTTTTATCAACTTTTCCTGTTGACCAGATGATGGTTCAGTGATAACTAAATGCAGTGTGCTTGAGCTGGAGGCCTCCCACACACCGGCACTCCCTGCCCCTCTCTAGCTCCTGCTGCCTGCTCAGACATGGAGCAGTGCCAGGGAAGAAGACTGTCCCCAAAGGGCACTGCAGGTTGCATTGCTGCTGGCAGGCAAGAACCACTCTTGCCCATACAGGTAGTCATCATGTCAGATGAAAGCTTTCTCTGTCCAGTACTGAGTTGCATCACCTACAAATCTCTTTACCCCACCAGTAAGGCTGATGTACAGGAGCTGGTAGGAATGTTTTCATAGCTGACGAGCTGTTTCCCATGAGCAGTGTCAAGGTTTTAAAAGCCACTTCTGCAAATGGGACTTCCTGGCAAATATAGACTAAGCAAATCTTTTATTATTACCATATGGCTAGAAATACTCCTAGAGTTCTCCTGGAAATGGGTACTGTACCAGCAGAAAGCAACATTCTGTTGGCCTGTGTGTTGCCTCAAGGGTATTTAGCATGGTAATAAGATCAGTAATTCATCTCCTAAAATCACTGGGAGTACAAATGCTTATTTAAGTAGATGGTATCTTGATTACAACTAAGTCAGGAGGGCTCTTAAAGCTGCCTGTTTAGGCTGTAGATCTTCTGTTAAAGGCTGGTGGCTCTTGGTAAACACAAGAACATTAATTTTCACAGCTACCACACATTTTCAGCAATTCACAGCAGATGCACAGGACATCTCTTGGCAAAGCAGGCATGTACAGATAGGAAATTGTGCCTATTGTTTGGTTATCTTTTCTTCTTTTCATAGCAATGTAATGGAAAGAGATTCAATCTCCAAAGGACTGATACGTTGAGAGCCTCCCATCTGACAGCTCACAAACTCAGCAAGCCTCTTCTCTGGAAGTCCTGGAGGCAGAAGCCTCCAGTCTTGCTCAAATACTTTTTTGTTGTTTACAAAGCTGCCCCAGATAAACCTTGATTTTATGGCAAGCGCCTAGAAATAGGAATTTAAGGACCTTGTTTCTAATCCCAAACTCTGCTGCAAGAAGTCTTTGCAGAAAGGATGACACATCCTAGAAATACAGAGATTCATCACATTATTTAATTTGAGGAAAACCACAGTTTGACCTCTGAGAATCCAAAGTCAGTGCCTGTAGCCCTGTGCTACGTGGCTGCCCATGGTGTTTCACGTTAGTGATGTGGCATCAAAGGTGAATCACAGAAATACTAAGCTAGAAGTGCCTGAAACAGATGTTCTTCAGTTTGCCAAGAAGCCTGAGCTTTTAATGAGGACATGTGGCTGCAATGGAAAGCATTAGCAGTTTTCCTGCAGAACGCTGTTCCGTACTTGAACTTCATCAATACTGTTCCTTCTCTGTGCAGTTATTAAGCTAAATATCACTGAGGCGTGTGCATATTTGACGAGAGAAATATTTGTTTGTGCTCTCCATATATGTCAGAAGTTACAGATTTTTCAGCAGGCACAATTCTGCCTTGTGAGACAGAATTTTCGCTCTAATTTTTTCTCCAGTCGTGGAGCACAACAAGCGTTTGAAATAACGTTCACCAGCTTGATCTCCGTTGTCAGACAGGGTATACATGCAAACGAAACAAATTTTGCTGAAGTTCTCTAGATTCCAGCAGAATGTATGGAATTGTCTTTTGTTAGTTAGCAGCGCTTAACACTTATGTAGCAATTTCCATCCTCGGTGACAAGCTTATTAATCAATGCAACACCTCTGAAAGAAGCATTGCTATGTATTCCCATTAGAGCATGCAATTTAAAATGTATGGATGTGCTCTGAAGTGCTGGTCAAATAGCCAAAGAAACCTGGGTTTTGAATTTGGCAGCTTGTGGTTTCTGTCCCGTGATTAGGCCAGACTCCTTTGACACACAGACCCCTTTATGTGTTTAATAGATCAAGCTCTGCTGGGTTTAGAGCCACACGGCAGCATGGCCACACTCTGACTTTGAAATGTGGTGATAACACAACCGTTTCTTATAATTGCTGCCTGGAGGATGCGAGGTGGGGATACTGCACGCTGCTGCAATTTGCTCTTTGCAGCTTTGTTAAGAGTCGCAGGAGCTGGAAGGTGTGCTTCCAGTGCACGGTAAATAGGGTTATGCCAAATGACCCTGTCTTTTTTTCATGCTAATAACTGTGATAGTGTTGGGTTAACAAAGAAGTCAATCCTGACGTAGCAATGATAATTTTGTCCAGAGTGAAATCTGTTGAGTTCCCTCACCTCTTTTCCACGACTGCTGTTGTAGGACACTAACAGTACCGCTGATCTGCTCTCCTTGCAGCCAAGAAAGTGTCGGATGAGAATGTTTTCTGCCTGTTACATCCCAGGAACTTTTTACATTTAATTTTTTAAAGTGTATTCCATCCAATAAGCTTGGTTTAGGGAATGAGTTTTGCTCGCTGTTACCAAATCTGCAGAAGAAACCAGTGCAGTGAAAAAGGCCTCTTCTAAAGGTTATAAGGAAAGACAAGGCATTTCAGTTGGTGACTAGAGACGTGTCAATAAAGATCACCTCTTGCATGTATCAGGTGATTGATAGCAGGTTTGAAAGCTTTTTCAGTTCCCTGGTAGTGCCATCCAACTGCAATAAAACATGTGGATTTCTCTGCAGCTCTTCCAGATAACTCCCCCTGATGCTGCCTGTTTGAAGGGCTTCAAGAATAAAGTACAGGGAGTGATTACTTTTAAGTAGCTCAGTCCATTGCTTTTATGGGTGACAATATCCAAACTATAGCAGAGGAGGAAATGTTTAAACATCTCATGGCTTAGCTCTGTTGGTAGGGCAACCTCTGAGATTGTGAGCAGTCTGACGTAAATCAGCTTGCTCAGAGGTAACACAGGACATCTGTGAGCCAGGAGAGGACCTTTTGGGATGCCTGGAGGGGAGATTTCAGATGAGAACAGCTACCTAGAAAACAATAACCCTCTGGCAAGCTTGGCAAGCATAGTCCCTGTGCTAGGCACTTCAACCAGACAGACAGGGCCGTGGGCTCAAGGGCGATGGCTCCCACATACCTGCCTGCAAGGCATAGGCTGCAGTCCTGTTCTCACTGCCTGTCTCCTTGATAGCTAAATTGCCAGTACTGCCCACAGTTGGAGTGGGGGCTTGTAACTGCTTCTCTCCCTTGTGGATGCTGTGTCTGACCCCTCACTGCGTCTGATGGTGTTGTGCTGTTAACAGGAGTGAGCACTCCTGTTGAAAAGTACTCTGTTTTGAGCATTTATGCATCCAAACATTGTGAAACATTCATATCTAAAAGCTATGGAAGCTTTACATGTATTTATGCTTCAAATCTGTATGTTTCATTACCTCATCCTCATGGAAGTCTTGTTTCAGCCATTGGCAGCCCACAAACCTTGGAAGAGTCAAGAGGCTTCTGCAAAACCCTTACCTCTGTGAATTTTGCAGTTAGATGCTGTTCCTTCTCACCAGAGAAGAAAATCCAGGTTCATGAGACTCCAAGAACTGGGAAAGTACCTTGAAAATGGCAAGGTTGATCTCCTTCATTCACTTGGAGCCTGTTTAAAAACTAGCTACAGCTACAAAGCTCGAGTTTGGATCTGGGTCTAAATATCCCTTATTTAAAAGGTGGTATCTCTATCCTGCTGATATCAATGGGATTTCTGTCACTTAACTGGCTTAACTGATGAGGGTTTATGCTGTGGTTTAAACCACAGAGTTTTACTTTGACCTACATGTTATGTAAAGATGGGTATTAACTGGAAAGCCTAAATTTCTGGAAGTCTCTCTCTCTCAGTAGTTCTTTGTAAATTCACTAGCTTTCTGTTCTAATCATAGCATTTCTGTACTTGGGCATGGCACATCAAAGGGGTTACCTTGCTCTCGTATCAGAATCTTCCTTAGGTTCACTCGGTCTGGGGACTCACACCAGAATTCCCCATTTCTGTGCACAGGCCAGATTTTCAGCTCCCTTTTAATCTTTGGCAATTTGAATTTATATGGAAAACTTACAGGTGACAGTCTGGCTACGTTGAGACAAGTAGGATAGAAACCATGTCAGAACAGTGCCTGAAAGTCCTACAATGTGCTTAAAGCATTTCAAGAGAACCCTTGATCCAAAGTATCAAAGGGTTACAGTAAGATCAAGAAGAATTAAAACTGATGGTGTGCCAGAAATCACGTGCAGCACAAGGTCATTACTCACCCTCGTTAAAGCGGTCTCAGTGCTGTGGCCTGATCTGAAGCTTAATTGAAAAGTTTCAAATGATGCATTATAACGAAGACAAGCCAGCCACTGCCCATTCCACGACCTCTGCTAAAAAAGGCAGAGCAGTAATAGGGCAGAAATCTAAGCAATTGCTTGAGGATAATCAAGGCCTAATGAGGTATCCACTTCAGTCTTTCAAAGGCGGAGGAACCTCTCCCTGGCGCTGAGAGAAAGTAAGGGCTGATGCGGCGAGCAGGTTTCTGCATCCAGGGATCAGACCAGCTGGCCAGGGTAGTCATGGTCCTCAGCAGGGGACACAATGCAAAGGGCAGCACTGTGTCTATAATGTGGGTTTTCAGTTGTACAAAGGGCCAGCTCCATGGTCCACGAGAGCCTTCTCTCAGTTGCCACCCTGTGCGATTGTTTTCTGTTAACCCCAGACCTTCACCTGAAGTGATCATAAGGAACCCATCAAGTCTGAATTATTAGTTGCATTGAGCATGAGGACAATGGCAAAAGGAGATAACTTACTGCTGATGTTTCCCCTAAAAATTCACATAAACCCCCAAAGCCGTTGATGTTCCACCGGAGTGTGATAACAAACTGCAAGTTACAATTACCCAAAGAAATCAAGTATCTCCTTGGCATCTTCCTCTTTTTTGGGTTTTTTTTTTTTTGTTTGTTCTATTATCTGTTCTAGCAGAGAGCTCAATGCCCATATCCACATGATTATCTCCACATCCAGCTGCCAAATTGTGAAAGCTGCTCTTCCTGGGCTACTGCGCGGGCAGCCATACTACAGGCTTTGCCAGTACCCCTGCCTCATGAGCAGTTACAGTGTGGAATCATCTTTCAGTCTGCAGAACCAAATGATTTTTCATCTTTTTTAAATAGTCAACTCACCCATTTTAACCCATATCTGTAGGGTCTGCTTTTGTGAGGACAGGGTATCTCTCCAGATTCATATCTGTTTGCTGAGGAGGTTTGCTTGCCATCCATAATCTCTCCTGTTTTGATAAGATCTCCCCCCTGTCTTCAGACATACTAGCCATATGAAGCTAAACCAGACAAAAAGCCTTGCCTAGGGTTTCTGGTTCAGTGGCAGAATACAGCCATCAGTGATGGACTTGCTTACAGGCATCATTCAGAATGCCAAGTTACAGAAATTGTTTAGCACCGTGGGCCACTTGCTTTGGCCTTCAAGTTCCTCCCTAATTTAAACACAGTTAAAATCAAAGTGCCTGCTTCCTTTGCTATGAATTCTACTTTAATCTTCTGCTTTTTCAAGTAATTTCCTTCAACTTTAAAGATAGAGGCTAAAAAAGAAGGATAATATAAAGAAAAACCCCATTTATACTGCACTTCAGGTAGCTGTCTTGAAAAGCCTGAGAGGTGCAACTGGTTCCACTGGAACACCCTTGGGCTTAGCATAAACCATATGTTTTGCTGAAGTAAGACCTCTAATATTTGACATGTGGCATCAGCTCTACAATATATTAGTGGCTGGCTGACAGCCCTGCTCTGTCTATTGCTTGCAAATTAATACTGCAGGTCTGTGTGGGTAAATAGCTTTTCATCACAAGTGCCTGTGGTCACTGCAGGCTGCACCCATGTGTCTAAGGACTCTGTGCCCATACTTGTGTGGAGAGGGATTTGTGTGCCAAGCTGCTGGTGCTGTACCCATGAAAACAGTGTCTGAGCAGCCCTGCCTGGGGAGGAACCACTGCCACTGTGTTTTCAAGTCTCTGAGGAGCTCTGGGACAGCAGAGGTGGAAGGGGCACTGCTGGCTGCTTGGGTGGCCAGCTTGGCTCTGTGTAAGCCACCAGGTGCGTGCAAGGAATGGGCTACCTGTGCCATCCTGAAGGTACAACCCCAAGAGACATTTCTTGATATACTCTTTTGTGTTTAGAATCATTTAGCCAGTTAATTTTTTTTTTACTGATTTTACTTGTCTGTGAGCATGGAGAGGTGCCTAGTGTACCTCGGGAACGGGTGTCAGACTGCTCTGCTCATGTGTCTGCAAATCTCAGCTAGACCTGTTCTTTTTGACACTAGGATTGCATTCTCCTCACCTAATGCAAGGAGTACAATTACTCACACTTTCCCTGGGTTGTTGCAGCATTCAGGCCACTCACTGTGTCCACCTGCACACCTTGCAATATCTTGAGCTAGGGAAAGTTAAAGCCAGCCTCAATTTCTGTATTCTGTAGGAGTTGTACGCACGTGTGCATGTGGTGTGTGCGTGCTGGGCCATGGGTCACGGACTAGCCATTGCTGGTCTGGCTATAAGGAGTAAGCAAAACCTCCAAATAAGTTAAATGTGCTGGGGGGAAGAGAGAGTGAGAGCTGCCCAGTGAGAAGATGTTCTATCTATATGCAACCTACTAGCTTTGCTGAGTTTTAAATAATGAGAGGAGAAAAAGAAATGACCAAAAAAACCCAGATCTTGGACTGCATGTGGCAAAAATATAAGGCAGTTATCAGGTAGCTGATGAGAATACATGAAGAATAATTATTGTATAGTCCTATTAATGAAATTGTGCTGCAACTCAAGAGAAAAAAAAAAGAGAAATCACCAAAGAGAGCCTGATGAGTTACTTCAGGGAAAAACTATCTTCTGTCATATGGATAGAAATATCAGCTTGTTAGCTTAGCACAGAGCTCTGGACACTTATGGAAATTCAAAACATTTCCATATATCCCAGTCCAGGATGGAATGAAAGTGTTGTAAAGCTTCCCTGGAAGCCAATATTTATCTAATATGTAAGAATATTTAGATTTCATTTTGAAATGGTTGTTAAAGTCTATCCTTTGGCTGCACTCTATCCTTCATTCTAACTTTGAGTTTTTTATGCGAAGAAAAATGTACTCCCAGAACCAGAAATGCCTGGATGACCAGTTACAGCATGTGCTAACCCTGAGAGATATCCATTGAATCTGCTCTCCTCCTCCAATTTACTTGTTCTTTTTCAAATCATGCCTCGCATTAATGTTCTACACTTAGCTAAACTGGGTGTGTTGTGTTTTAGATCTATTTTTGTTTTGCCTAAAAAATTTCCAAATTGGCATTTAGTATTCAAGATGTAATCTCTGGAGCAGGAAGCTGCTTATCAGATTCATGTAAAATAACTGGGCAATAGAAATAACTCTGAGCAGAACGGTTTTGGTTTGGGGTTTTTTTTTCCCTTAGAATTAATTTAGGGGGAATGTAATGCCTGTGAAAGGTGCTGGATTGCAACATCAGAGAACTGAAGCTACTATTTAACCACAGAACAGTTACAGGATGGGAGATGGCTTTACAAGATTCCCCAAGAGGATTGACAAAATATTTGTCTCAGGTTTGGCGCCTTTCGTCTAGCTGGAACAGCCAAGCTTTCACGTGTCAGTAACAGTCGCTCTTGGGTTGTTAGCTTTTACCTGGGTTATGCAGGGAGCCCTTCTGTAAAACGTGGGAGCTTTGACCTTTGTGATTACTGGCTCAAATTTATAAAATGGTTAAACCTAGAAAACTAGGTTTACTACAGCTGAGTTGGCACATCACTGTAGGGGACAACCTTGGGTCAGCAATTGAAAGCATAAGGTCTGTCCATGCTGTCCCTGCCCCAAGTCACAGAGGCAGGTATTGCTGGAAGGGAAGGGACAAGATTTGTGTCTTCTGCTTTCTGTTGGCACCTGTGGCAGGTTGCAAGAAGCTGATATTCAAGCTGTGCAGGTATTTGTCAATACTCATCTTTTCCCTTTCTTTCCTGGAGAGTTTTCTCGGAAGGCCATGTGTGGTCTGCATGGTTTCAGTCTCAGTAGTCAGGTTCTTACTAAGCAATGTCATGTGTGATACTGACCTGATCAGGGTGAACCTATTTTAGCAGGGAGTTTGGACTAGGTGATCTCTAGAGGTCTCTTCCACCCTCTACCATTCTGTGTATCCTAACTGGTAGTCTTGCCAGCTGCAGAAGACTTTGGAAAGCGTGTTTCATGATACATGTTAAGCTTCAATTTGCATTTGGTGCTTAGTTGTATTAATGTCTGACGCTGATGGTTTCTGCTCACTTGACGAACCGGAGGAGAGGCAAGCGAAGTTTTTACTAATTTCTTTCAAATAGTCTTTCACAGTCCTACCTGCCTCCCCACCAGTTTGTCAGGAAAAGAAAATCACCCTTTCAGCATTTTGTGTGTACCTGGTCTTGCAGGCGAAGGGTGACCTGCCCAGATGGGACACCCAGCAGTCTGTCCACCACAGCTCTGCTGCTCTCATGGCAAGGCCAGCAGCTACACAACCATGACTGACTAGACCAATAGGCTTGTTACTCTAACGCAATGTCAACTTATGGAGGAGCCCATTAGGAACCAGTTAAAAGTTTTTTCCTCTGAAACTACATTCTTCTGCTGGTTGTGGTATGTTGGACGGAGGCTGCATTCCCTCACACTGGAATTTCCTGTATTAGCACTGTACAGGAGTGGATTTATTTTGTAGTCTTTGAGATTCCTGAGATTCATGGATTTTAGTGCCGTTATGCACCATGAAACAAAGACCTGGTTTCTACTGAGGCGTTGTAAAAAGGATGAGCATCTGCTGACTTGTTGGCCTTCCAAAGACTGATGCTCTCCAAGACCAGAGGTGACCCCGTCGGATTATCTCACCAAGGACTAATGGATTTGTGACATGGCTCTTGCATAGCTTACATATGCTTTTTGCACTAATTTTTGGGGCTAAAAGAAACATTTCCTTGTTTACTGTCAATTTTCACCCTAATTCACTGCTGAGAGAGCTCACGCTGCTTCTGTTGGAGTAGGAGTATGGTGGTTATAACCTGTGAAATACTAAACTAGGGCCAGGGCACAGGCATCCTGCTTCAGCATCTCCCACACTAAACAAGTTTGTTGTCCTCTGGACTTGTGGGCTCAATGCTGTAAAGGCAATGTTATTTTGAGTTGAGGACTTTTTAGAGAGGTCTATGGATTTTCTTCTCACCCGATTCCAGCCCGTCTGTGGTATTCCCACTTCTTAACTTCATCAAAATTGCATTTCAGATATCCAACCCCCAAATTTACAGCTTCCTTGAAATGGAGACAGGTTATGTAAGGCTTTCTGCATAGAAACGTGTAATATACTATACCAAGTTTTGTGGACAAGTGGAAAATATCTCTTCAGCTTTGGAAATACATTATAGAGTTACTTAGATGCCAAGTTTTTCATTGTTCTACTAATGTCTTCCTGACCTGCAAGCTTTAAGAAGCAAATCGTTAGACTGTTGGAAACCTTAACATGAAAAAATTTAAAATGTTAATTATAAATTTTAGAATCTAAGAAATTTTGCACTGTGGTGTTGAGTCTCAGATCTTCAAAGGAAACAAAGTGGCAGGCGTGATTCTGTAGAACAGGTTTCCCAAAATTGCCCCAGCCCATTTCTTTGCCCTCTCTCCCTTACACACTTCTGCATCTTAAACTGCTCTTACTGAGCCAGTTTGCCAGAGGCTCTGACTGGTGAAGTGGACTGAAGTGCTCAGTTTTCCCCATATTAGGACTTTATGACTAAGCTGCGTTGTTGGGTTAGAATTTTTTTCAAATCTATGTAAGTAAACTTTCCAACCTTAATTGCATGCTAATTAGCATTTTGCTTTGTGGAGAATTAATGTTATATAAACTGTAACCCCATCCCAGCCACCTATACCTGCAGCCCAGACAACCGTTCTCTTTTTTCCCCCAGGTGACTGCTGTGCTCCCCAGCAGGCCAACACGAATTTTCAGAGTTGTCACAGAGCTCCTCAAATAACCATTCAGACCTCCCCACCCAAATCTTCCTGACAGTCTTTCTTTTATATCCTTACATTCTTTTTTTTTTTTAATTATTAAATTTGCCTCAGTAATCAGTGTGTCCCAAACCTGTGGAGTGCCTTAGGTGTGAAATTTCATCAGCTCCCCCTTAGAGGGAGCATCCTCCTGTGCAAAAGCACTGACTGATCTGATCTCTCCCAAGCATTCATTTAATTTGCAAAACGTTGTGGGTTTTTTCTGAAGTGTGTGAACTTTCCTTACTCTATATTCTTGAAACATGAATTAATGCTCTGTTTTCATCTGTATAGCCTAAGTATGTACCCTGCCTTTGCACACAAGCCTTCAAAGCTGTCGAAAGCCACAATCACTGTTAAAGCAATGAACTTAACTTGTCTGTGAGTACCACTGATAAGAAGTGTGCAGGGTCCTTGTCCATGACACACTTACTGGTGCTCAGCTAATGGCCAAGCCACAACATTTGGGTGGATGTGTGTTGAAGCACTAACTTGACTACTGAAGGTAAAGGAGAGGAGCAGCAGGAAGCTGCTGAACCATGGTGCACCCTTCCCTACAGACACAGGCAATTCCTCTTGTTTTATAACTTCAGCTGAAGAGTTTTAATCACTGCTTGTTGTGAGCCATGATACTGTACAGTGGGCTGTACAATGCTGAGAAGCTTCAGTCTAGAGGTAGTTGCACTTTGATGCCAAGTGAAATAATAGCTGGATGCATGGAAAGCGTCTGGGATTGATGTGGTTTAAAGGTACTGTTCATGCAAGCTATTATCAAGGAAGGAGTTAGGAAGGAGATTCACTCAAAATGCAGGTGCTCTCGTGCTTTTTCTGACAGATGTGTTCCAACAGTGTTTTGAATTCTGTTTGAAATTTGAAAGAGCTAAACCTTCAGGCTCTTCTCTTCCTTTCTTAAATTCATTTCCCTGTTTAGATGAAAAAGAAACATTTTGCAACTTACTTTAAACTTTCTTCAAACGAACTGCTGGGAAAGGAACATTCATGTGAAGTACATAAGCTGTAAACGAATGTTAAGCACAGCACAAGGAGAGATTTTAAATGCACTAATGGATAGGCGTTAGGCTGTAGGAATTTACCTAAGAGAAAACCTCAGATACGGAGGGACTGCCAGGCAGGGATAAAACCCTAGTGAACAAGCCAAATGATAGAAAAGTGTTACCAGAGTACAGAGCTGTACGTACGAAATAAACACCAAAATGGGGAAATAGCACCAGCAAAGGTAATGAAAGACAGAAAACACTTCAGTGAAGTAACTGATGCAAGAATGTGTACACACAGCCCACACCAAAAATGCAAGCTTTCAGGGTGGATCTTTTTCTACACCCCAACCCCCCATTTTGGCCTTTTTTCCCCTGCTAATGATGGTAGCTTAAAAGAGTTAACAGCATTAATGGGCAAAGCTCCTTCCATATAAATGCACAACAGGCTCTCTCGCAGTGCTCCATCAGATGTTTTCAGGTGTGTATTTGCCTTGAAATTTCCAACCAAACGTTTTCCTCAGATAATTTTTTGATTAATTTTGTTAGGCCTCCTGGCTGGTTGTTACTTTCTCTGGTTGTGTGGAAGTAGCAAAGCAAGTATGTTGAGGTTTGCATGATTTGTGAATATGAAGGGGAAAAAAAAGAGCAGTCTAAAAAGAAATACCCCACAGGAAAGAAATAATGGGCAATATGTTTCCTTTTGAACTTTTTCAAATCAACCTCTGGAAAAGGTGTCATAAAGCCCCCAGAAATGAGTAACAGCACAGGGACAAAGAAAACTCTGTTACAGATGTCCCTGCAAGTCTATGAGCAAATTGGTTTTTTTTTTTTTCTAAATAACTCCAGAACATTACATGGCCTTAACAAGTTTCCCAGGACAGGAACTCCTAGTTTATTACTTGCTCACATTGTCATCAGAAATTAATTTTGTCCCTGAAAGACAAATTGGCTGGTAGCTTATGAAGTTAAATGGAAAGAACAAGTGAGCATCTGTTTCTTCTGCATTTTGTCTCCTTGGTGTCTTACATATAAATGAATCAGAGTGTTCAAACTTAAATTAAGATCTTTGGCTAGATAAACAGTTAAAACTGGTTCCCATAGCTACCTCTCACACATAGCTGTGATTGCATTATAATCCCCTAGTAATCAGGTCTAAATGAAAGAAAGATGATAAGGGTGCTATTTTCAGTTTTCAGTACTGATTTTTATTAGCTCTCAATCAGATCAGGACTGCTTTGCCTTTCATCACATTGTGGCAGTGTTTGTAGAATCATTAGAGTAATAAAGTGTAAATCTTACCAAGGTGCATTTTTCTCGAGGTGTTTTATATAACGAAAACTCTGAAGATTACATTGGCGGGTACAGGAAAGATTTGTTTCTGCAACTAAAGTGAGCATGTAATGTATGCTATATTCATTTATTCTTTACCCAAGCGAGTACCTAATGAATTACCTTGCTGAGGTAAAACAACAACAACAAAAATATCCAAAGAATCAGCCTGTCTGAACATGGTCCTAATATACTGTATATTGCAACTACTGAGTTTAGTCGTTTTTTTAATTTGCCTTATTATCTTGTATCATATCTCTCCCTGTGCATTACCATGCACAAATGAATTACAGGCAAAACCACAAGCACTGCTATTACCAGCCTGCTGTTTTTAGTAAACTAGTGCAGCCCAATAAAACATCATGTTGCAGCAATATATAAGTATTTATTGTTGAGTAAATTTCAGCTAAACAAAAGCACACAGGGAGGCCTGATCCTGCTTGTAGGAGAGGCGGCAGCAAAGCTGAGTCTGGCTTGCACATCGTTTGCATCTCACCTGCACCCTGGGTTTGCAGTATTTTTTTGAGGTAGATTTTAGTTAATAGCTTTACTTCCAAAAGGTTCCCGACTGCCAAATTTTGAGAAGACTTTGCTCAACCTTCAGAGGTGTTCCTGGGTTTTTCTGCAGGCAGAACTATCCTTTAGCACAGAAATTGCCTCGTGTAGTGTTGCAGGATTGTTCGCAGAGTTTGCAGGTGTGCCCCGCATTTGCAATTAACTCCCAGTTTAACACTGGAGTGATTTTTACTTTCCCATAGACTTTTTTCTTTTTTTAATATCTGGTGAATGTTACAATGTATCATACTACAGTCTAGCTATTACAATGCCTCTCTATTTTAAATATTTAAATGTTATGTATTCTATATTTAAATGAGGAATAAACTGTCGCAGTAACTCAGTGTTAGGTACTTACAGTCATCCACACAGCTCCAGCAGTATTAGATAGCAACACAAACTAGTTACAAAGTTGAAAAAGCAAAAGCAAACAAATAACTTTCTGGTTTTCTGTTTGAATTTACTGTTGTTGATGTAGGAAAGATGTCTGATATTACCGTTAACAAGTCCTACTTACTTTCTGTTCTATAAAAGATAAATCTTCAGCCATCAAATAGTGGTGTTTGCATAGTTGGCAAAGCCTAAGATACCATCTGATGTTAGGACGTGGAATACTTTAGGACAGGGACCATTTAATATATACAAATTTATAGTTGAGATAATTAGATATTGGTATTCACATCAGGCAAAAAAAGGATAAATCAGTTCATATGATGTTATAGATAAGGAAACAAAATTTATGTTTCAAATTTTAATCTATTAAGACTTCTAAGATGCAGAGAGGTTCTCAGTCTAAAATGATTAATTTGCCACTAATATTTTAAACTACAAAAACCTCAGATTCAAACACCCTTTCGAGGCAAACAGGCAAAGAGAGTATTTTCGGTCAGAAAGGTTTTGTGTGCGCTTGTATGTTGACACGCAAATGTAATGTCTAGATGCTACTATGTCTAATGACACAAAAGAGAGTAAATTGTAGAGCCTGATTATCAACAGATAACAAGACATACTGTATATAAATAAATGCTCAGCATCAAAACCCATTATTGGATTAGCTATATAATCATGTTTCAGGCTGTAAGTCTGTGCTGACAAATGAACACTTTTCATTTGGCTCAAGGTCCTCATCAGCAACGGAACTAATTTTACATTCTCACCCATTAAGTGAATAAGATGTGGAAAAAGCTGTCTGCTTTTTGAAGTGTAAATTTGCTGCTACAGGCTGTGCAGACCAAAGCTCTTTTGAAGCAGTGAAATGAGATCATCTCTAGGGACATGTGAACCTGACAAAGTTTAGGTCATTTCTGTGGAAGGTATGGTTGGGGGGGGGGGCAGCCATTTGGGTATGGTTTCAAGTAGTGACTTCTATGGGGCAATTTGGAAGATGATGAACTTTACAAGCTTTCTGTTCAAATTTGAGAGAACTTTAACTGGAAGCACAGATGCAAGCTTTCAGCCCCCATTAAGAAACCTCTATAAACTTTGAACTGAGTGCTTGGCCAGCAGTTTGGGATACACTATACAAGCTGTTTGCTGAGCCTCTCCTGCTCAGCAGAACTCAAGACATTTTTAAGGGCTGGATACTTCCTCTCCTTTCACCTCTGTACACATATACACAGAAATGGAGATTCAGGAACTAACCTGGACCTCTCTCTGGAAAAGGCACTGGAGGTGGAGGAGCTAGATCATCATATCTCGCTTCCCACCACTGGGAAGTAGCCCAGGAGAGAAGAAAATCACAGCTCTGTACTTCATATGGCTGCCAGCCCCATCAATTGCAGCATGATGCCAGCAGGAAGCCCCTGGCTGCAGGGCACCATGTTCTGCCTGTATCTGTGGGAGAGAGGCATGGCAGACAGCATAGACAGAAGGAGAAGGGGAGAGGACTCCTCAGAGGGATCAGTAAGGACCCTCTTGGTCAGCTAGTGTAAGAAGCAGGATTACAATAAGATCTAGGCCTTCCATGCTCAGGAGGGGTGTTGTGATGCACCACAGTTAATGCAAGGATGACGATGCTGCTGACAGCAGCTTAAAAGAGTCTCATGAAAATCGGTTGTCTTTTTAGATTTCCAAGACACAGAGAACAGTGTTTAACCACTGTTCAGGATCATGAAAAAAAATTATCCCCAGGCTGTGTTGCACATCTAACCACAATGCTTCTCATTTGCAAACCAACTAAAAATTAAGATAGGCTTTGATGGTTAATTTGTTAATTTGATTTCGCTCCCTTCATTTGTTTGCTTACTGGAACATGCTTGTGTGGCTCAGGCTTTTGGTCTTCCTTGGAAAGTGGGCAGCTGCTTCATCTACCACTTCCTGATGTCTTGTAGCCCACCAGCAGTCCACATGCTCCATGGACCACAAGCTAAGAAATGCTGTGAGAATCCTGTGTAGTGCTGTGGGTGTAACAGGACTAAAGAAAATCGCAGGAAGCCCAAGCTGGGATATTTGCATGAGAACGTACATCCTTGATATGCCCCTGTGTAAACAGGGCCAGTTAAATCTTAGTTCAAGCACCTCGAGCATATGGTTTTAAAATTGTTTTTCTAAGAGTAATGGCTATCAAAGAGTGAAGATGTTTGTCAGGCACTTACTTGTATGAAGTGACAACAGGCTTTTAAAAATATCCTCTAGGCAAACAATTCTTCCTTCCACAGCATTTTAAACCAGATGTATTAATACTACGTAGGACCATCTGACTGGCAGAACTGAACAGGAACCTAGGTGGGTAAGCTCTGCGGAGCCTTCACCTGAAACGTAAATTGAAATAAAAGCAGCTGAAAGAGAGATTTTGCACTTCCTTCCCTGAGCTCAGCTTTCCAGCTTTGCTGCTGATGATGTTGTGCCCACTAGCAGCCTAAGCTGCCTACTTGCCTGAGCACACAGATGGGTTTTTTTGGCCCTCGGAGCAGCCCCTCTTCAGTCAGCATCGATTATTCAGGACCTCCCCTTCACTTTCCTCATCAAAATAATAAGCTGTTAATAATACTTCTCTACCTCACTGGCACGTTATGAAAGTTAATGAGTTGATGTCTGCAAAAGACTTTGAAAGTATAAAACGGTGTGGAAGTTCTAAGCGCTGTGTTGTGAAGGTCTCCCTTTTCCCCAGCTTCAGGCAGAATGAGTTAAAGTTAGCCAAAGGGGATAAAAGAAACAAGATAGATTTTAGGAGAGTATCAAGGGAAAAGGAAATACCGAAGAGAAAATAGACCTATTAGCAAATGAGGAAGGAGATGAAATTAATTATGGTTTTAAAATGGATGAGCAACAGAGCTGGGGTTTGTATCTTAAAGAAAAAAATCCATCTTTAACAAAAATAATAAGGACTGACAATTAGGAAGAAGCAAAGGCCTTGTGAAAACAGGTGTTTAATTAAAAAGCAAAGGGGAGAAAACTTGTAAAACGTTAATATATGTAAATGAGCAAGTCTAGATGAAACTCATCTTAGGAGCAATGTGAAACTAATGCATTTTTTCCAAATATTTACGAGTTGTTTGGAGAAACCATGGCAGCCAGGGGAAAAGTCTTATCAGAACAGAAAAAGCTGCAACAGTCACAAGAAAGGTGCAATATTTGGAAAACAGATGCCAGTGATTACTGGCCAGTAAGTATTCATCTGTACTAAAACTGTGAAGCATGACTTGAGCGAGCAGGCCAGCATCATGTCTGTCGGGTTGTGAAGCCATGTTACACAAACAAGGTTTTGTTAAACAGTTACAAAATACAGCAGAGAGAAACACAATGTGTGTTGGGTCAGATCCAGAGTTGCTGCTCTGCCTTTTTACACCGGTAGGTCTATTTGTAACATCTGAACCTGAGTAAATCATCTGACAGGAGTACCTTGCAAACTTGCTTCTGAGAAAAGAAATCCAAATTGGCTTTGATAGGAAGGGTGTCATTTGGGCTGGAAATGGCAGTATGAGGCCACACAGGGAGTGATCTGAAGACAAAAATTAAACCAGAGTCTGGTTGTAAATATGTTATGATTGTTGCAGCATAAAGAATGATTAAGACATAATTAGAAAAAGAAAAACAAGTTACTGTGTAAGCAGCAGAACTAGGGCACCCTGGCTCCTATGTGTTTAGATGCTGTGGTTGGATTCTCTGGTATCTAATAGGTTCCTCCCCGACAGGCCCTCTGTTGTGGTGATGGGCTGGCGCCTTGATGAGGGTATTGGTGGGGTGTGCTTTGTGATACCTGTGATAGCCCTGAATGTTTGAGACCTACACAACCTCCAAATGCAACTTGGGGTCGAAACATCTGACCTTTCCAAAGGTTACAAGGAGGGAACTTGGAGAGGGTGATCACGTTTCCCACATCCATCTCCATCCTGGGAATTCAGGTTTAAAAATCATGCAAGAGGGTAAATGCTAAGCAAAAATGAGAGTGTCACAAATTAACAACATGCTCTGAGTTGTAAGACTCTTTCCCCCTCCTTTCTCTTGTTTCCAAAACACTGTGTCTATAGGGATGGACTGCTACACAGATAATAGCTGTAATGATCTTATTTTTATGTCTACTTCTAACTACTGTTTTAGAAACTTCCCCCTGCAAAAGGACAAAGTATTTTCCAAGGAGCTATTCGTTCCCTTTTAGGGCGAGGGATTAAGGAAATGAGGAGTTTCTGTACTGCTTATTTTGAGATGTATTATTTTTTAAAACTGCTGTTCTGAGTCTCTGACTGTTGAACGTGCACATCCATCTATAATCAAGGAAATTGCTTCTTGCAGAGAATGATGAGTGTAGAACTTCAGACAGGGTTAAATTTGCCTATTGTAGGGAGGGGATCAAAGATAACTTGTAGTCCAACCTTCAATATAAAGCTACATCTGCAGAACCTGCTGAATATCAGGGCTATAATTCTGCTGCTGTACTGGGAACAGAAGTGAGGACGAGAGCACTGTTTTTTGACTGTAATAAAAAAGTATCACTTAATTACACAGGGTATCCAATAGCTTCTTATATAAGGACAGAAGGATGCAACTCTTTCTCAAGCCCCAGGAATGACATCGTGCTTCCTTTTCATGTCCGTTGCTATCCTTTACTAATAATAGAATTTTCAAAAGCTTTGACCCTTATTATATCTCATATTTTAAAAGCCCCATGTCCTACGTGATTTCACACCAGCAGAGAGGTCGCAGCGCACGTGGACTGAGAAGCAGAAATTCCCTTACAAAGCGGGAGCTGAGGAAGTAACAGCTCCAATACGATTTAGAGAAAAGTGGCTTAGCGGTTTTCATAGCTGTAAAGCTGGCTCACAGGTCCATGGAAATCTATGTAGAGGTATACTGCCCTGTTTACCATTGGGACTACAAAGCCCAGAATGGAAAACGTGGAAGGAGGAGTATGAAAACACAGCCAGCATGTTCTGTAAGAGCAACAAGGCTCAGAGAGCCCACCTGTAGGCACTCCTCTTCCCATGGCTCCAACACGAGGCTATGTTTGGTGTGGCAGCTTTCTGGTGGGCACGGTTAGTGCACCTACAGAGCCCTCCTCCTCCTCTTCTCACCACGAGTCACATATCTGGGCAGCACCCATACACCTTTGCCTGCTGCTGGGGTAATGTTGAGTATGAGGATGTGGGTTTGCACACCCCAGTTCGTCTGTGTTCCCAACGGTCCTGGTCCCCCCGCTTTCCCCGGTTTCCCTTGCAGATTTGCTTATTTCTTAACAGTGCAACGTAACTATACTGTTCATTCGCTGGGGACCTAAAAAAGCAAGACAGATTTTATCATTTGGACTGTAGATATCTAATGCCCATTATGGGCTGACTAAATTTAGTAGAGTGGCAATTCACCAGACTACTAAATTTAGTTAGGCCATCCGGTCACATCATTTTACTTAGCTTAATATTGAATATCATAAGATAGGGCCTATCAAACAGTATGGCTCCAGCTTCCCTAGCTGCAGATTATATTATCATTATAGCTTCTCAAAACATTCATGCTGACTTTTTTAAAACCCTGACATTTTTTAGTTTGTATATTTTGTTACAAGTTTGTAAAAACGGTCAAAATTCGTCTGTTTTTCACCGTAAAGATCACTGTTTAAAAAAAGAAAAAACTGTTTTCATTTTAAGCAAAAATCTCTGCTTTCCCTGTTAACTTCCATTGGAAAAGGTTTAATTTTATTATCAAAACTAGGTAGAGGAGACAAGGAGTCCAATCTGGAAGGAAATTTTGAAGAATGTTTTTTGTTGTCTTCATGCGTTTCCTCCAATCCCAGTGCTGTCCCTGACAGGAAAAAAAGCTTTATGAGACTCCAGACAACCTGGACAGTGACAGTGAGAATGAGTTGTCAGTGTTGTAAATTTGAACTTGTCTGTGCAGAGGAAATGGGAAAGAGATCTTTGTAGGGATCCCATGCACAACAGCTGGAGCTATGGCGATGGGATCAAACGTGACTAACAGAATGACATGTACAAAGTCAGTAACCCTGCTAAGATTCTCCCTTGGTATACGGAAAGAAAATTGCAGTAGTAACATTCTATGAGTCTGTAGACTGAATCTTTTTTAGTAGGCCTTGAAAGGGAGCCAGTGTCTCTCCATCCTGAGTCAATCATTCCCTATCCAAGTAAACTGAACTGAGATCATCTAGATGCTGGTCTTCGTTTCTAACGAGCTTTCACAGTAAAACAGGAAATAATAATCTTGAAAGGGGGAAAAATGGTCAAAAATCAGCCAGAGAACATTTAAAGGTTTGTTCCGAACAAGCAGGGCTAAGAAAAAGGCCTGAGAAAAGTGTGTCCTGGGATCACTCACAGTTAAAGCGCTGATTAATTAAGCAGAGGGTCATTCTTCAGAAAGACTCAAGGGCAGTTTTGGCCCTGGGGCTGTAATTTGGACACTTCTGGAGTTCTAGATACACTGAGCTATTCTGTGCCGGGCCTGTGAATATGTGCATTCTTCTGGCTGAACAATGGCATCTTTATTCAAATGGGAGCAACTAAGTAAGTGGCTGTCTCCTAGCATGGGTGGTATTTCTTCCTGCTCTGCCTCAATCTCTGCTGCTTTCCTGTTGCCTTATCAGTGCTTTGTAGCACAACTTACAAAATGAAATCTATTCATAATGCTAAAAATCACTCCTTTTTATAGACACAGGAAAAAAGAAAGAGCCCCAAACGCTTACACATCCTCCATTCTATGGCAGGGTGTTTACTTTTAAAAATGCAATTCTTCTTATCTAATGCTGGTTTCAAAATTAATAAAAAGGTGCCTGGCTTTTATTGTTTTGACTATGGGAAGGAAATTAATCCATAACTATTACAAGTGTTAGATCCAAACAAGCAGAGATAAAACTATGGTTTCAAGAAACGCCGTTCCCTGTTTGTCAGGTGTCCTGGCACACCTGACATGCCTGATTTATTCCTCCCATGTTTAGCTGCAACACTGTCCAGGTAGATGACGTCCATTCATCTTGCTTTGTGTAGTTATTTCTTCAGGGTGCCTTTATTTATTATGCCTTAACTACTGTCTCTTTTTACTCACTAGGTTTAGCTCTGCCAGAGGTTAGAAAAGAGGTTGTCTGGAGAGACAAAGGTGTTGTGAAAATACTCCAAGCCAGGC
The DNA here is from genome assembly GCF_028858725.1 of Colius striatus. Classification (NCBI taxonomy): domain Eukaryota; kingdom Metazoa; phylum Chordata; class Aves; order Coliiformes; family Coliidae; genus Colius; species Colius striatus. Next base: position 5,244,016 of record NC_084768.1, read on the forward strand.
AAGTAAACCAAAACAGTATCTGAACTACATAGCAGACTGGGAAATTAAACTTCACTGATGGAAGATCTGGACCCTACCTGTGCTGAGAGGTGGAGAGAAAAGGAGCCCCAGGAACTGGCCATGTATGGGTCTGGAGAGGTGGGCTACGCCCCCCAAATCCTCTCAGCAGCCCACAGCCGCAAAGTGGGATTTGCAGCAATCCTCCATGGGGAAAACTAATGTCGATGTTTATGCACTGTTACTTGGTATTGTTAATAGTTAATTTGGTGAGGGCAGGCTCACTATGAAACTGTACTGCAGAAACCCATGACTCTGCTTATGGCAGGGACTGGGCTGTGGCACCATGCACATGCCAGTCCTGTCCCAAACCCAATGCAACTCACCAAGAGCTGCTGGAGGAGCAGGGATCGGTGCAGTGGGGCAGGCATGCCTCTTGTTTACACCAAAGCCAGAGCCCAGGCACCTTCTAGGTCAGTGTACCTCTCCAAACAGTGCTTCTTGAAATACCTTTGAGCATCCTAGGTCTATATAGCCATGAAAGGACACTGTACAGAGCACTAATGTGGTATCTCGTACAATTGCATTGTAATATAAAATAGACCAGCTTCCTTTTCTTCTGTGGGAGCCCAGCCGTGAGTGTAGGCAGCCTCTGGCCCTCTTCCCAAGGGCTTTTACAGCCACTCTCTCTCCAGGGGCTTTCACTCCTTCCCACCAGCACCAGGCAGAGCAGCAGCTGTGCTGGAGGTGCCCCCTCCAGCTGCCCTGCCACCAGGGCTGTCTGCTAGCTGTGGCCCTCACAGGAGGCGTGTGGGCTTTCACAAACCATGTGGCTACCACGTAAGCCTCCACTGAAGCACCCGGCAGTCTTTGGGATGGGGACGAAATGGGAGGGTAATAAGGTCCCCACCCTGGCAAGCCGTGTGTACTGAGGGAGAGGGCACTGAGTGGATCTGCCTCCTCATGCCTGCGTGGGGAAAGAAGTGGAGCTCTGAAGGAGTTTGGAGAACAGAAGTTTTGCATTAGAGATGAGGCAGAGTCAGTTACTCGTATTTAAACAGTACCGGGCTCTGGGGAAATTCAGATGCAGACCTGAAATGCATGGCTTGGCAAAAGACCGTTGTTACTGTCACATGTCTGACCTCTTGAAAATAACATTAATTCCAAAGTTAAATGTGTTCAGCTGACAGTGATGGAGTATTTGTGTTAAGGAGGAGACTTTCCAAGGCGCAAAATCAACTGAGCGATGTGTTACAATTGCCTCATTGACGTCCTACAGAAGGCTTCAGTGCAGCAGGTTTTTGGGGGTCTTTCAGCTGTACTGAGACACACTGAGGGGGGTGGTTGTGAGCCCCACATAAAAGGGCTGCACTTTCAAAGGGGATTCTGAAGATTCATGATCTTCCTGGACACTTCAAATACAATTACTTAGGAAATTATTTCTCCTGGTTAAGTTTCCAAGTAGACAGTTAGACCTGGCAACCACAGACATAGATCTTGTGACTGGTTTTGATGGAAGAAAGCAGCATTGCCACAATTCTGGAGATATCCCTTTCTTTTCTGAACTATATTGGCAGTTAGTGATACCAGCATGTCAAAATGACGTTCACTCTGTATTATGCTGAGCATACGAAAACTCGTGTTTATACTCTGGCTCCTTTGCCCTTTTCAATTTTGCTTATTTTTTTAGTTTGGTAACTTTAGCACTACATCTTTGGGGATGGGTTTTTTTTTGCCACATTTTGTCTAGCTTTTTTGTTCTGGCTGATTTTGTCCTTACCTGATTTGATTTTACAAGAAATATAGGCTAGTGCAAGGGTATGTAATTGTTGCATAGAGACCCAATCTGTCTGGAGCACTGGGGAAGGGATACATCAATACTTTCTTTCATGAAATAAATTGCTAGATATATACATGATGCAAAATATTAGTAACTGCAACAGTAAGGCTTGCACTAGTTAGCAGGAAGAACAGAAACTTGGTGGAGCCAGAGAAACACTCTTTAGAGTAATATGTTCATCAGAAACAGAAGATATTGGAACCAGTGGAGATCAGCCTGATTAGGCAAAGCCAGCTATGCTTAGAGCCAATGTGCAGGAGCAGCTACAGATCACACACTGTTGAGTGAAATCAAAGCAATCTCTGGTTCTCCCTGCTCTGCCTAAGCGTGGAGTGAGGAGCAGGTAGTAGGCACTGCCAAAGCATGCCCAGATGCACCTGTGCCAGATGCAGAGAGCAGCCTGTGACAGTAGCTCAGAGGAGAGGCCAAGCTGTGCCCAGCCACTGCAGACCCCGAGTCAGCCCTTACGCTGGTGGCAAGTGGCCCATGGACACTGGAGCATTTAAGCAAGCGGCACAAAGCCAAGAGGATTGAGTTCAGGGACCTATTGTGGAGGAGCTGGTTAGCCTTTGCCACACAGGAAGTGTGGGAGGACTTTGGTGTTTCTGAGTAGGAGAGCAGTGGAAAAAACAGACAAGAATTGATGCTGAGGTAGAGGAGCAAACCTTGTTTAATAGAGGGTGCAGTGCAGTGGTATCAGCAGTGTGGAGTCAATGCTGCAAGTGCCGCATAGCAGGACTTATTTAAAGAGGCTATTGTAAAAGTCTTCAAGCCAGTTAATTACCAGTTTTTGTTATGTCAGGAACTCCTTGAGCTAAAGCAGAAAGAAACTATTCATGAATATGTTCCAGTTCTGTAGTTTAATGGGACTTTTTTTAAATATAAAAAAAAAGAAAGAAAGAGATAGAAACTGATAAAATAATTTAGTTCATGGAAGGATTGAAAACCCTCACCAAAAAAAGCTGAAATTACATATTGTGCCCCATCTACTCTTCCCTAAGCCATTGAAATTGTTGGAGACTTAATTGGACTAACTGTCCATTGCAGTTACACATGAGCCTTGGGGACACACAGGGGGCACATGGGCAATGCACCAGCCTATGAAAGAGAAAGGAATTATCCAGTGGTGTTTTAAAAAAAAGTAGATGTCCAGGTATGAAAAGCCAAGAGGCTTGGTTTGCATTTTAAAAGTATTAAGAACAAGTGAGGAATTTAATTTATTCACCAAGTGGATTTCAAGAGGTGTGAAAAAAAGTACAGAAGTGACTTTAGGCAAGAGAAAACTTTCAATGGAAAACAAAAATCTATAGAGGACATTAATGTACACTCATTCCCTTCCTGCTTGCTTCAGTTTTTTTCTCTGCATCTCCCTGTTTGCCGTGAAGTTACTGATGGACCATGGTTATTGCAAGAGGATTCAGGCCTAGAAATTCCATTTGATCAGAATGAAAATCATATTGCATTCTGCTTATTGAATCAAACTGCAGATATTGGAGTAAATGGCAGTTTAGCTCCTGTCTCATATTATCAGTATTCAGTCATTTACTTTGCTGCCTTCCACTGTCCAGAACACCCTGAAAATCACCGACACATTTACCGAATTGAGGTTTAAAAGCAAGTCAGAAAGAGAAACAAATCATAGTTCTCAGCTCTGCTGAGGGTTAGAAGAATACTGTTGCCGAGAGGGTGCTTCCTGCACGTGGCTGAGCATCTCCAAAATGACCCGTTGTGTATACATCTGTCCTAGTTTCTTTTTTACAAAGAAAGTTTGTTGGGAATTACACCTACCTCTTGGGAGAAAAAATGAGTCCAGTATACCAGAATACCCATCTTTCTAATTCTTATCGTGGCACAGACTGAAATCCCAAGCCTGCTCATATATTACAAAGCATCTTGGAGAAAGCTTTTATGATTTTGTGACTATAAATGCAGTCGTCTCTCGGGATACAGAGACAGCGCAGAGGATATCAAACATGGTCTGTTAGGTCTTTTCCCTTTGTTCTACTTGCATCTTCTCATCCCTGGTAAACTTCTCTTGCTTGACTTTTCAGAAGTCCCCCAAAGTTCCAGCCCAGCCACACGGTAGCGTTAACCTTTCGACGGTGCCTTCTTCCCAGGGCTGGTTTCCCATTTGGTGCACTGCTTCCCACTCCTCCCTGCTCCCACTCCTCTTCCCTTCTCAAGGGCTTTGCTCCTGTGCAGAGAGCCCTTCTGCTGGGTGATGAACTCCCAGATTTCAAGACATGAGGCTTTTGCTGTGCTGTTCTTGAAAGTGCTAGCTTGGCTTTACCAGTGTATTTTCAATGGTTGGGATTAGCACAGCTTGTAAGAACACAACAGACCTGTCAGGTTTACAAGTCCACTTGCCACCTCCACTCACATATATTTTTAAATAGCTAATTAGGAGATAATGCCACCAAAACCAAGCACAGTCACAAGATAATGATCTCACGCGGCTATAGAAATGGTAAGTGGAAATGTTTATTTTCAAAGTGAAGAAACACTGATCATGTGCCTAATCCTATAATTCTTGAACAAGTAAAATTCCTGTAGATTTCAGTAGAGCCTGAGGTGACAACATCCTATTACTGTGGTAGCATTTCTGGATACCAAACGGCTGTAAGTGATGCAGTCATTTTCTCCAAATGATACCGGTGCAGCATCGGAACAGATGTTTCCTTTACCTTTATTAGCCTGTTGTAGCTTCTAACTTGGAGGACAAATTTTGCATGTGCTTCATTGCACCAGCTTAGATGATTTTTTTCTGTTTTTAGATGTGCTTTAGGAAGCAGTGAGCTGTGGTTTGGATGAAGTTATGCCTTTTTTTAACTTACTGACAGTTCATAATGGTGACACACAAGACTGTGTTGCTACTGCAGGCTCCCTTTGGAACAATAAGGATCATCTCTGTTTAAATCAAAGATGGCCTTTCCTCTGTCCTTCAGGGATTTTGGAAATGAGAGTTGCCTTAAATTTACCTTTCAGGAGTAAACCACCTTATGTTTCCAGTGAGGCGAAGGAGAGGACACATGGGCAATGGGTACAAGTTCATTAGCTGCTCTGGTGTAACTGCCCCTGTGCTGCTCTTCTCCAGTAATAGACGTAAGACACTTCGGGGCAGCTTTGCCCCTCACTCAGGCTCAGCTTTGTGTCTGTATACCCACCAAGCACAGCTGGAGGCTGTGCTGTGCAAGTCCTCCCTGAGATCACCTGCCGGGAAGCCTCTCTGCTCAGCTACAAGGCAGCATTAATGGGCTGGGTATATTCGTACTGCCTCCCCCCAGGGAAGCCTTCTTTCTACTGCAGCTCTGGACTCAGATGCAGGGTTGTCTTACAGACAGGTGAATACTGCAGTGGAAATTGGAGGGAGATGCAGAGCTGCTTTCAGAGAAAAGCTTGACAATGAAAGCATGAGGGCTTATCATAATCAGAATTAACTTGCACAAGTTGTCAGTGCATCACCATGGAAGATGGCCAGTGGTTTTTAGAAATTACTGCTGCTTTCTCGATTAATGAAGATTCATCATTCCATTGCATCATCTCTAACCTGCTGTAATTGTTCTGATTTTTATTTTTTACCTTGTTCACCAGTTCATGTCTAAATACAAGAAGATGTTTATATTGCATACATTCAGCTTTAATTGGCCCTTAAAAGAAGGTGTTGATTAGAATCTTCTCAACATCAACAGCTCGCTCGCACAACATTCTCTAATTACTGTTTATTAATTTAGTTCAAGTGGCATAGTTGAAAGCCCTGCTCAGATGGGAGAAGTAAATTGTCACTGGTATTGAATATGTAAATTATGTGCCATGTAAGTTTCCATGAAGAATGTTTAAAGTTAAATGCTATGCACATAAAGCCTTCCAGTTTCATCTAACCCAGCCGTATGACAGCTTTGCAAAAAATGTCAGGAAAATTTACCAGTCCTGGCAAAAAGCTACTTGCCTATCCTTTACTTTTTTTTTTTTTCTATTAACATAATCATGATGATAATAATAAATTATTTGCCAGTCAAAAAACCCCCAAAAAATAATTTCATGCTGTCTGGCTGGAGATTTGCAAGGCTGCCAATTGAATCTGAACTACATGTTGCTGTGGCATAGACATTCAGCAGCCTGAAGTTGTTGCCCTAGTGCAGTAACCCTTCCTTCTCTTTAATTAGCTTATAAAGTCAGAATTTCTTAAACAAAGTACTCATTAAACATTGCCTTGTTACATTACTTTAAAATGCAATTAAAAGTTTTACGAGTGCTGTGGAGTTTGTGTGCCATTGTCAGCACTCGTGTCACTCACTATCAATTTCCACCCACTCAACGTAGATCAGAGGCCTCCCGTTAAATATAGATGGCACCTCACAGCTTTTGTATCTAGCCTAGGCATAAAACAATGTACCGATGAGGACAACTTGACTGTCCTTCATACTTCAAGGAACAAGACAGGAATGGAGGGGAGGTTATCCTATAGGAAGGAAGGCCCGGGGGTCTTTGTTGTCCTTCCACGTCTGCAGTTGTCTCTCTGCACCCCTTTGTGTGGGAGTAGCTGCGTGTTACTGGCGAGTGTGCTGCTTCGAAGGCTTCGCAGACAAAGCTGCCTGGGAACACCACACAGCTATTGTGGTATGAGGCCAGACATCGCGTTAAAAGAGACACAAAAATATCCAACGCCTGAATGCTGCCTGGGCCTTCACCCAGCCCTCACACTCTCCCTGGCTGCTGTTATCATGAATGGCACTAATCAGTTCCAGGAAATCACTACGCCGAGCATTATGTCACATGGGATTACATCATTCTCCCTAACCTCTAGGGCTTCCTGTTGACATCTTTGGAGCTCTTCTACTACCAATTGGTATGAGACCAAACGCCAAATGGTATTTTTAGCCATTTCTGTCTGCCAAAAGGAATCCAAATGTTTCCATTTTGCAGCTTTCACCTGCTGGATCTCATCTCTGGTCCTTAAAACAAGCAAACCTTTGTGAGTCTGCTCGAGATATCCCCAGGTATTTGCATAAAGAATGGTGGGAGCGTGTGAGGGGTTTCTTAAGACAGAAGGAACTAATGCTTCTGCAGAATTTATTTATTCTTAATGTCTACCAGATTGCTAATCCAGTCTGTCAGCTGTGTAACTTCTGTTATAACTTCCAACCCAGGAGACTGTTTTCTCTGTTTCTCTCTGCATCTTTCCTAGGAGATGCTGCTTCCCATTGTTTTCCAAGCATTGTCCTGCAGTGCATTCCCCTCTCCCCATGTGGGCCCATCCCCACAGGTACATAGAAGCCATTTCTCTCTTGGATCTGGCAGTGACACTCCATCAACTTAACCTTGTAATGCCCACTTTTCAAAGAATCACAGAATCCCAAGGACTGGAAGGGACTTTGAAAGATCATCCAGTCCAACCGCCCTGCCAGAGCAGGACCACCTAGAGCAGGTCACACAAGAACTCATCCAGGTGAGTTTTGAATGTCTCCAGAGAAGGAGACTCAACAACCCATCTGGGCAGCCCCTTCCAGTGCTCCCTCACCCTCACAGGGAAGAAATTCTTCCTTGCGTTTCTTTGGAATCTCGGCTTGTACCTATTGCCCCTTGTCCTATCACTGGACATCATTGAGAAGAGCCTGGCTCCATCCTCCTGACACCTGATCTTTATGTATTTGTAAACATTAATGAAGTCACCCCTCAGTCTGTTCTTATCCAAGCTAAAGAGCCCCATCTCCCTCAGACTTTCATCATAAGGGAGAGACTCCACTCCCTTAATCATCTTTGTGGCCCTGCATTGAACTCTCTCCAGTAGATTCCCATCCTTCTTGAACACTAGACACAGGCCTCCAGCTAGACTCTGCCCCATTGATTGCAACTCTCTGCCTTATTCCCTTCAACCAGTTAACTATCCACCTCATCAAGCCCACACTCTCAGTTTTGCCATGGGGATGCTGTGGGAGATGGTGCTCAACTGAAAGAAGCAGGATTCAGAGTCTTTCCAGATCTAACTCGCAAGATTACTCCTTCTGGAAACCACTATGCTTCTTGGTTTGGGTCTTCTTTAATTATTATTTGTCTGGTTTACACCTTCCTTTCATTCTAACGGTTTGATTTTTCTGTCTGTTTCTGTGTTTGTTCACTGCTGCAGTAGGTATCAACAACATGATTAAATTCCAGCTCTGACTGTTGCAACATAAGCGCTCTGCCTTCATTATCCGCGGTGCCTAAAACTATTTGATCTCTAATAAGTTCACCTGCAAGTCTGCCTCATTTGCATGATGAGACAAACTGGTGCAGCCCTAGTTGCATATTGGTCTGTGATTTCAGAGTCTCTTCGATCAGATGCACGAAACAGAAGGAACTATGAGAATTGCCAGTAACTGTATTTTTTTCTGTTAATCATGCCAGAACACTAGGAGTCCCAGGCAGCCAGGAGTCCCAGGCAGCCTTTCTAGGCTGGAGAAGTCCACCAGTAAAAGGCATGGTGTGGGAGAGCTCCTCGTGTCAGGTCACATACAAACCAGTGCTGTGCTGGGACTAGTTGCTCTGATTTGGTGGCACAAGGTATTAAGCTCAAACCCAGCTCCTGAGCTGACTATTCAGTATCTTCCTTTGGGAAATTGTACTTCTTGCTGCCACCAGCCTCAAGCCTGTGAGGGAGTGTTGCCACCCAGCAAGGACCTCTCCGCTGGCCCATCAGGCTCTGAGCTGGAGGTATCCTTCAGCCTCTCTGAGGGTCTCTGCCTGACTGCCTGCAGCTCACATCCATCCTCTCTGGTCCTGCACTTAGATCCAGTTGACATTTATTCAGCAGTGGTTCCTCCTTGGGCTTTACCACCTAAAGTGTACCGGGAGAGAAAATGTGTTTTCTCACACCAAGCTTTTAGGAACCTGAACCTTTCATTGTGTCTGAAATGGAAGCAGCAGACTTCAAAGCTAAATGTAAGTAGAGAACAGCAGCTCAATAATTGTGAGATTCGTAGCAATATAGCTGAAAACATGTCAAATTACCTATTTCCTTTCTGGATCAAGCTCAGGATAGGCCTATGGTTTTTTCTGTGTTCAGTATGACTTTAAGAAATGTGATTTGCCCCTTTACAGTATCTCTTCCTTCTCTGTTTTCAGAATACAGCTTCTTTACGTTGTAATGTGTAGCAAATACCTGCACTTTTTTGAGAGAATTTTTAATTGAGCTGGATGACCTCTGAGAGCATGGAAATGTCTGTTATGGCTATGGATGGGTCCTAGACTGAGTTCTCGTTTCGTACATAAAAACTGCCTGTTTTCTTTGTTCTTGGGCTCACCCAGAAACTAAAAAACTGAATGAAGCAGAACCAAACAGAAGTCGTCTGAGGATCTCATCAGCTGTATTTGCTTTGCACATGAACAGTAATTTTTCCCTAGCACATACTTCCAAGAATTTTTTAAAATGTCATTCAATACATCATCTACCCAGCAGACAATAGTTGTTCCAGAGAAGCTGTTGCTCTCTATTAGGTCAATGATCAGTGAACTAAACATTTTCTACTTAGGCCTTCATATGATAAAAGCCTAAGAGCTTTGAAGGAGCCATTACAGACTATTGCCTAGAAGAAATATCCATTTGAAAAATCAGCAATTATGTACTTCTATAATAGCGTGTAAAAGGAGCTGTGGACCCATTATGGGTTATTGAGTAAATAATGTATTTTTAAAAGTGTCTAAGTAATTTATATGATAGCCTGTATTGGCAGCAAAGAGTGATTGTAGACTAAACATTCTGTCTTTCTTTCTTTTTAAAAATCTCATTTAAATCCCTAAATAGCAATTAAAAAAGAAATCCCTGATGCAGTTTGAGTATTTCTATAGTAGTCAATAGCTAATGGCTCTGACTTTACTCCACTGAGGCTGCCATTTTGTGCTGAGCCAGTTTCCTCTGGTCTGATTTACTTTTTTTTGTCTTGATTGGATAAGACAGGAGGCTTCATTATCAAATATAATACAGAAGTGTCCAGAGGCCTGCTGGAGGTCAGACTCACAGTCATCAAACCTACCCATAATCAGGAACAGCCACTAGCCAAAAAAGCCAGTGGTCCTGAGAGAGAAGATAGGAAGCTGTCAGTCCCTATTTCAGGGAAAAAAATGAGTCTTGGCGAGAGGAAATATGTTGTCTGAGATCAAGCAGGGGACAAAGAACCTTTGCCTGCCAGGACCAAGTTTAGTTTTCCTGCTTTATGTTTGGACCTCCTACAGAAAGGCACAGTCTGAGATGTCATTGCTGTGAATCCTCAGTGCTGATGCAAACAGCTGCTTTATCAGGTGCCCGCAATACTCTTGCTTCAGACCACTGCACTCAGCCCTTTCAAGCACAGGCCCTGGGCAAAGCAGATAGGAAAATACAGCAGTTTAAAAAAATGTATATTGCAGTAACAATACACCGTGAAACAGCTGTGCTGGAAAACAAACTTGTGTTCTACTCTTAATTGTGGAGCAAGCTTCCTTAGTCCTCCCCTTTATCTCCTCCTGTGGCAGGGGTGGTTGCCTCTCTGGTGATTTTCTGTCCAAAACTGAAAGAATAAGTTGCAACAGTTGTTTTTAAAGAGACACTGGTGTTTGAAATGTGCTGAACTTTGGAGATTATCTCATCATCTCCAAATACCTGTCAGGCCAAGCAGGCTGTAGTGTCACAGCACGATACTAATGTATTACATGTACAATGCTTAGGGGGACAAAACAATTCTCTGCTTATGGTGATGCTCCACCTTAACTCTTTTTGATGGCACTTTCCCTGGCAAAGTCACTTAATCTGGTGTTCTTGAACCTGTAGGTCCAGAACTGTGTTGTACATTAAATACCCCAGCAGTCAACGGGAAGCAGATATTTGTTAACATGACTGTCAGGAGTTCTGTTTTCTCTTTTTAGTGGCTGTGTAATGCCTACCCCTGCATGTGCATGTTCAGAGCAGATTGTGTGCTTTCCATAGGTAGCTATGCTTTTTGGTCACACCTCAATAACATTACCCAGATTTGAATATATCTGTATAATTTCTCATTGTTTAAGAAAAGCAGTTTTGATGCAATGAGTGAAAATGTATCATTTTGCCTCCCCTCTGGGGACATGACAAGAGACAGGTCTCTGCAGAGAGGACACTGGTACATGGCAGTCTGTTTTTCATGTATTTGGAAAGACCCAGAGAAGAAATAGATGGGTGCCAAAGAGCACATAGTTCAAAATCCAAGAAAAGAAAGGGAGTGACTTAATGAAGTTTGAAAATAAAAAAGCGAAGGAAAGGTAACAGAGACAGAAAGGAATGAAAAAAAATGAGGTGAAAGGTATAAATATGTTTAAGTTGTATTTGAGCATAGCATATAATGTCTAAGAAAGCAACATCTTTCACTGTTAGACTGTTTTCTGTTGGGATAATTGACTAGAGCTGTGAAGAAGTCTCCATCAGTGGAGGATTTCAGAGTAGTCAAAAATCTGAGGAATTCTGTATGAGTGGGAGCAATATCTCAGTGGTGTGACTGTGGGAAATCTGTTTCTGGCCTCCTTGCTGAAATTCTGTAAGATCTCACAGAATAAACAAGGCACATAATTAGAGGTAAAGTCTATGAGGAACAACACCATACAGGGAGAAAAAAAGTAACTGGTTGATCTGCAGATAATATTTTTTTCTGAGTTACAGACCCAATGCCACAACCCTTACATTTTCTTCCTCATGCTGAAGAGCCCCATTCTGTAACAAACACATAGTTTGGCTTAGATACAAAACCAAGGCTTTCACAACTCGAGATAAAAGATCATGAGGTCTTTCTTCCAAGAACAGTTATTAATTGCTCTACTGTGCTTCAACTCTAACTAATTCTGTCCTCCTTTTCAAAGAAAATGCCCTCAAATTTCAGCCAAAGGCATTATTTGCTTCCTTTCCTGGCTTCTCTTGAATGGTGAGTGATGAGAGGACACAGGTATGAAGTGGTCTGGGATTATTCCAGACTGATGATTATTTTTATGCAGTCCACCAGTTACCACTGCAGTATAAATCAATGTGTAAAACAGCCTTTCAAAAGGAAAGTCTGGAGAGGCATCACACTGAGTTGAAAGAAAGCTTCATCCTCCCCTCTTGAGTTTCTCAGGGCTTTCCAAGGGGATCTAGCAAAGCCCAGTGTGACAATGGCAGTGGTCCTCTCTGAAGGCAGAAGGCTTGGATTGCTGTCATTACTGCCATGGGAAGGCACAGGCCTTTAAAGTGACTCCTCCTTCCCCATGCAAATCTGCCATGTTTTCTCCTTTTTTCCACTCTGGGCCACCAAGTATGATGCTGGTAACTGGAGGAAACAGTTGGGTTTTGGTTGTTACTTTTGTTTTGTTACTTTAGAGACATTAGATTCATTATTTGAGGGTGTGTATAAGATTCTGGAAGTACAATTTAGGTCTGCTATGCTGCGAGATCTTTGGTATGATATTGACTCATTCATTGGCACCTGAGAGAGGTTTGGGGAATTCAGCAAGCTTTCAACAATCCAGTTTGAGAGATTAAGCAGAATTATGGCTCACTCAGGTTTGTCCTAATATTATTAGATTTTCACCATTTCTAATTGCATAAACATATGCAGCCAAGTATACAGATGGGGACTGGGAAGATGTACAAGGACACTCAGGCTCCATAGGCAGCTAATTGGTGGACTAAGTAATAGGGCACTTGGAAAGACTGATAATTTATTTTTTTTTCAGAACATTTCAGGGTAAAATCCCATCCCCATTAAAACTGAAGCAGTGAACATAGGAAAGATTTTTAGCTGTAGATTTTGTTGGAACCGGAGAAAAAGAGAGGAACTGTGTGTTGCAGAAAATAGTCCAAGATGAAGGATGTTGTTTTGGGCAAGATTCATTACTTATTTGTCTTAGCCATAGGAAAAAGAGAGTGTCTCAAAACCATAGAACAACTGATCTGATCCATATGGTGACATCAGAAGAGTTTTGATCAGGGCTAAACACAAGATAAACAACGGTTAACAGTTTCGGATTTTGCCAGGGCAAATGAGAAGCCATTGTGTGTGAACACTGATATTGGTAGCAAATGCCAAGCTGTAATGTTTTCAGAAATAATTTATATTTTCTTTTGGAAAATAAATCTGGTTTTGCTATGGCTAGGAAGGCTCTTGGGCCACAAGTCAAGAAATAGCTGTGGCTATTTCTGGTCCAATGATACCAGCGGAGGTACTGGCATGGCTGTTTGTATGAGTACTTTCACATGAAACTGTATTGCTGTCCATATTTGTTAAGGGAATGCTACTGTTGATTTATCCTCTACAGTGAAGGCAGAAGAGGGCAGGAGGGGAAAGTCTACACTCAGGATTTTACTACTGAACACACTTCAGCCCTGATTTGGCATCTGCCCTATGAAATTGACCCTGAATGAATGGGCGTTCAGGTATCTTCCCCTCCAGGAGTCGGGGGGCAACCCTCGGGTTGGATTAGCCCCTGTTGCATAGCTTTCTTCAAGATCTCCATGGGCAAGAGTCCTGGAAGGCTTCACTCACAGTGGCCTGGGACAAACAACTTGGTAGGTGAGTAAAATTTCATTTATTTATTTATTTTCCACATGAACAGTAGAATAAATCAAACAAGTTGGTCACATATTTGGACCTGGACTTCTCTGCAAAGTTGTGCAAAGTCCTCTAAAAATGGAGAATATTTAGTAACTAGGTGATGAAGTATTTTCCAACAAAAAAATACAAGAGAGATTTAATAATGTCTGGATGTAGTTTTCTGTTAATGACTTTATTTTCTTCTTCCTCCTGTTCAGGCTGTAGCATGTGAACTCTGACCACATCACCAGTGTGAAATTGCTGATTAACCTTTTGACTCTGACAATCGGGACTTCTCTCAACAACAACTGGTAATGCAAAAGACCATTAGTAGTTAATATTGGGACATCCCAGCTCAAAATGTCAAAAGGTTAATGAAAAATCAAGTATCTTACTTGTACTGGGCATCTGGAAACCTTCCCCCCAAACATTTCATTTTTTGTGATAAACAAGCCAGACCGCTTGAGCTGAGAAAGACGGGTGTTTTGCTAATGTGTACAGCTGTTAATTGAAAAAGATTTTGTTATGCTTGTTCTTCTGGACGTAGATAAAAGAGAGATTTGTTGGCAAACTTCAGTTGGTCTTGAACACTCCTTTGTCCAAATACACTACTTAATAATAACGCTTTGTTCTTTCTGTAACGGCCATGGAGGGATTTTGAGTGGAATACTCATTTTCTTTAAGTCATATCTGCCAGTAATCATTCCTGGCTTAAAACCAGCTGCCATTTATGTGTTTTATGAAAATATAACACCAGTTTTACGCTCAAAACTATTCTCTTTTAGGTAAAAGCTTCAGCACAAGCTGGTTCCCCATATCCACTATAAATGCTATTTATCACAGAATTTGGTCTCTAAAACAGAAAGATAATGTTGAAGCATTTTGATTACCCTTTCCTTGCCTCTATCATTCGCAAACCATCTTTTCTAATTATGGTATTAGGACATTTACATAACCGGGAAAAGGGTCCTTTAACTACATTTCTATTATGTTTGGCACTTGTGTGAAAGGATATTATATTCGTGTGCATTAGAGATTGCTTATAAAAGATCAAGACAATAATAGCAGATCAGACGATAAAGGTTCCCTTTTCTCCTCCCAGACAGGCTGTCTCTGACAGAAGAATACAGTTCATCAAAAGTGTCTGCAGGTTGTCAAACTCGGTGAGATTTGGGGACACTCGGAGGCTGTCATGGCCAACAAGAAGATTTTCTGTAGGGTTCTGCCATCATTCACCCTCAGGAAATAATCACTCACTACATTCTGCATGCTCTCATGATAGAGCTCTATTTGAGAGAAAAGAGCCATTTTATCAAAGGACAATATATCCCTTCTCTTGGTCCATGCAGCTTCCATTATCAGACCATAATAAATCATATTTATGTTCTCAGTTAATAAGACTGATTACAATGCAGGTTACAGGCATGGGAAAAGCAAAGCAGGTGAAAAGATGTTTTAATGAAAATATGATAAGCAAACAGCTTCGTGTGAACATTTCAGGCTGTTATTTGTAATGATCACAGGCAATTTTTGATACATCTTCTTTAGCAATGGTTTAAGCTGCATAAATTGGTTTGCCACTTTATACGTTGAAATAGGAAGAATCCCAGTGTCCTTCTTATGTTGTCTAGAATCATTATATACATTATAAGCATAAAATGAGTTTAATGTATGTGCTTTGAAAAGAAGGGGAAAACAGAAAATCAGGGAAGACTGATTTTAATGCTGCTCAAAATGATTTTGAAATTTTCTACTCATCTTTGTTACTAACGGTGCATCTTCCATGAAATTTAGGAATGACATATACTGCTTTCATCTCCTTAAAATTAATATAGTGCTCGCTCTGTTTTTCTCAATTTCTTCAAAGTTCTTTTTAGAGCACTGTGCAAAGAGACAGAGAGAAATTCTCCACTCGATGTGTGAGCACACCAGCTATTAATGCTGAGGGGAGCCAAGTGTGTGCTTCTCCGGGAGAATGTACCCCAGTGTTCAGTACTGAAAGGCAGCCTATTCAAAAGGTGCAAGCATGTGTAGGTCCAGTACATGTGTGCATTCAAGGGCCAAATTCCTTAGAAGTTTTTTTTATGTGATTAAGGGCTTTTTTTGGTTAGTTCTGATACAATTTCAGCTTATAACTGTATGGAGTGGCTGATAGACTGTCCCGCTTGCATCTTGTGAGAAGGCTTTCATTATTGTGATGTTCAGCATCATAGTTGCAAGGAAAAACTAGACATTTAAGGAATTATTTCTTCCTTCTGATACATAATTTTGACCAGCTCTTTGAAATTCTACAGCACCTGCAGAACAGTAGTGACAAAGACTTCTTGGCGGTGTGAGTCTGCAGGACCTGTTCTGGTCACTGATATTTCCTCAAAATTGCTCTTAAATGAATTTTAAAGGTTTGTAATTGGTCTGGTCCTGGAGAATGACCACGAAATACCTTTAACCCTTCTAGGACACTTCAACAAGGGAAGTGTCAACACAAGGAACAACAAACTGCTTTTCAAAGGCAATATTCTGATAGGACAATAGATGTAGATAATGTACTTCATGATGCAAGGGCTTGATACAGAGGAAAAACATGTTGTAAATGCCTTCACCATGAAAGGGGCTTAAAAATGCTGCCTGCCAACTCCACAAAAACCAGAGATGCTATTTCAGCTAAAGGCCAATGGATTGTATTTTCCACGTCAGTTTTCACTAACCTCAAACATCACTGTTATGACAAACTGTCATCCAACCAAACCAGCACTCTGGTGCTGTTCAAGCAGGCAGAAAGAAAGCAAACATGAACGAAAGTTAAAAGTCCAATTAGTAAGTGGGGATGCATATGAGGCAACTACTTTTGTGTAATGATACTGATTACTGAAAATTAAACACTTTTAAGAAAATAAACAAAAGGCAGTGCGTTATGAGCCAGTGGTGATTTCCTGGCTGCCAATTTCTCTTTGTTCTGTTTCATGACACCAGCCTCAATGGTTGAAGGGGTGTTCTGGGCCAGATGTCAATCACGATGTCTGACATAAACAAAAATAGCTAAAAAGGCACGCCGGCATCTTCCTTTTGTTTTCCCATTAGCTCCATTTTTCTTTTCATAGGCTGACAAAAAATTACTGCCTCCAAGTGAATTCAGTAATGTCACTATATATCTAATATCTAGGAGACCTTTTGTTTTAGCTTTACTGGGCTTAACCACAAAAGACACTTGACATTGACAAAGAATCTGTCAAACATACAATGATCGGTGCAACGAAATCTCTCATGACAGAAGGGCACTATTCTGCCTACTCCCTGCCTCCAGCAGCAGCCTGTCTGAGCAAAATACACTGGAGCACACGTAGCAGCTGAACCATTACGGAGCAGACCAGAAGCTGAGATGTGTCTTGTTTAAATTGTCATAGCGTATTAGTATAATTAAAACTGCCAAAAGAGTATAAAAGATAGATGGAAATGTTACATTACTTGTTTCAAGAGATTAACCTCGAGCCAGAACTGAAAGAGTGACACATTTTGGATTTCTTAGAACTCTGATATGGAAGAAAACAAACCCAAGAATACGTCTCTTGAAGTGTGAGACATGAAGTCATAGTTCCCGTATTTACAGAATAAAGGAGAAATAGTGTTTCAGACAGACACTTGTTTTCTCTGTGATTACAGCTCCCATCGTGGCTGTGCTCTGCAAATCAGTTGTATCATCTCTCAGCTACCCCCTTTGCCCTCATGTCTGCAAGATGGAGTCAACATTTGGGCCTGCTGATGAGCTGGTGTCACTGGTCTCTGCTCACCCTCATCTGTGAGCTTAGATGGTTCTCCAAGTGCCCAGCCCTGGAGAAGTGCACAATGTCCTGGCTAGGTGGCTGCAGAGGACTCCAGGCTCAACAACTCCCAGCAGCTACACTCAGGAAGTCCTCCTACACAGGCTTCATCCCCTGGACACGTCCATGCCCTTCTGAAGAGACACAAACACCTACTGGAGGTAGGTCCAGGTAGGCCAGCGCTGAGACTGCTCTTGAATTGCACAGAGGAGGTAGATAGAATCACAGAATCACAGAATGATAGGGATTTGAAGGGACCTTTAGAGATCATCTCATCCAACCCCTCTACTCAAGCCGGTCCACCTAGACCAGGTTGTACAGGAACGTGTCCAGGTGGGTTTTGCAGACCTCCAAAGAAGGAGACTCCACACCCTCCCTGGACAGCCTGTGCCAGGGCTCCCTCACCCTCAGAGCAAAGATTTTCCTTAAGTGGACTTTTTATGCTTCAGCTTATGTCCATTACCCCTTGTCCTGTCACTGGAGACAGCAGAAAAAAGTTCCACCCCATTCTCTTGACAGGAACCTTTTAAATACTTGAAAGTGTTAGTGAGGTCTCCCCTCAGTCCACGCTAAGCAACCCCAGTTCCCGCAGTCTTTCCTCGTGAGGAAGATGCTCCAGTCCCCTGATCATCTTGATGGCCCTGCACTAGAGTCTCTCCAGCAGTTCCCTGCCCCTCTTCATCTGGCGAGCCCAGAACTGGACACAGGACTCCAGATGAGGCCTCACCAACGCAGAATAGAAGAGGAGGAGAACATCCCTTCACCCGTTGGCCACACTCTTCTTGTATCCTAGGATGCTGTTGGCCTTCTTGGCCACGAGGGCACATTGTTAGCTCATGTTTAGTTTGTCGTCCATCAGAACTCTCAGGTTCCTCTCCACAGACCTGCTCTCCAGCAGGTCAACAAGAAGCTAGAAGACAAACTTTGCCTTCACCTGAGGCTGTTTCTACTTCTCCTTGCTACAGAAGATGTTTGAGCAGTGGCTTCAATTTAAGATTTCACCTTTCCACGCTTGCTTCTGTGTTGAATGTATAGATAAACACATATGACTTTCTAAAACTGACCCTGAACGTGATGTTCTCATAATCAAATGAGATGTTTTCCTTCCCATGCATCATTACTTCTCGTAATTATCCAGGACTAACTAGTTATGATCACTGTTTCTAATTATGTCCTGAGTTATAACTGGTGGTGATATATCCATGGAGAACCTTCTGTGGATTTATTCAGTTGTAGAGGTTGGAATCTGATTTATCCAGAAGCTTGGGATGATGTGAGCTGTCTCTGGCAATTCTGAACAACAGCAAAAGCAGCACAGATCTCCTTTAACAGAAGTGGTATACTCAAGAAGATGTAGGAATCAGGTAGGTCTCCTTCATTTCTTCTAGTATAAATGAACTTCACAGCCTTGCTCTATTTACTGATTTGCTTGAAGTAGAGGGATATTAAATTTGGGGCTTAAATTTTAGATTTTCCCATATTTCCTGTATTTCCTAAATTTAAATCTTAGTTAATGACTTCTCCATATAGTCCTTCTCTTAAATTTCTGTCAGGGCCTGTAAATGTGTGTAACTAGTCAAAAATATGTTATCTGCATTTAGCATTGGCTTTTAGAACCCTCACCGCCAAGTCACCTCGCCGAGGCGTCTCACCTCACATGCGTTTTTGTGTAGTGCCAGGAGAAGGATGGAAAATAGCTATGAAGTAAAAGCAGATTCTGCTCCCATTAAATGCAACGAAAACTGTGCTTTTACTTCTACTTACTAGTAATAGTGGGGGAAAATGAAGTGGAAACAAGCACAACAAAACACCTCTGCCAGCTATCTACAAGCTAACCAAGGCCTCCACTAATGAGGTGCTCTGGCATTTTGAGAAAGGTAGGTTCTTCCAGAAATGGAAAAAATATGCTGAGTTTTTCCTTCAGCTCTGAAAGGCCAGTGAGAAATGAACAAATTGTGTTTCAAAAAAGGGATAGCAATTAAACTTCTGATGCTGCCTGTGCTATTAAATACCTGCAGACGCCATTAGATTTTCTTATCAATTAAACCCTCTTACATGTATGTTTAGCAGATTATTAAATATTGATTCACCTCATCATCCCCTGTTTTTACAGGTTCATCTAAGTGACCATAAAAGTCTTGAAAAATCATAATAACAAAGTAGTTCCCAGGTCAGGTTTTCTAGAAGACAATTCAATGCCACAAACAGTCTCACAGTCTATTAAACAGAACAGTATGGCTTGTGGAAAAGATAACAGTCCAGATCATGAGATAGCACCAGATTTTGCATTATGATCTCCAGATGCCTTTGGGAACTTAATGCATCCAGCATTGGTTCAAGTTTAATTTGCATGGCAGAGATGCAAGTTGTTCCAATTTTCTCCTCCCTGGGGCTATGTGGAGAAACTGTCTCCCCAAGGGCTGCAGCAGACAGGTGAGGGTAGCCTAGCCATTCTTCAGTACGATCATTCACCGCTTTGCCAACTGCTTCCCAGAGGTATTATGTGCAGCAAAGAAAAGGTTTCATCCTTGCAAGTAGGACAGCGCTGTGTTCACAGGTCTTTCTGACACTTGCCCACTGGAAACGGCTCTACACATTGGCCAAGCAGACAATTATTTAGGGCAGCAAAGTGATTGCGGCCTCTTTGCCTGTTTGATTTGTGCTTCCAGAGTGCTGGAGAACTAGGTGGGCATTGTGCTGCTGCTTTGGAGAGAAGAGTTGGACTGAAGGCCAGGGGAAAGTCCCACCTAGCAGCAGCCTTTGTCTACACACCTGTCTGACCACAGAAAGTTAGTGAGTCTACCTGCAACAGCTCCATGTCCTGTCCCCAGCCGCGATCGCTGCAGCACCAACATTCCCTTTTGCTTACAGTGATAAAAGTCCCTGAAGTATAGCAGTCTGTCACAACTGCCAGGCTTCTCTGACAACACTGTTGGATTATTTTCAGCAGTGTGCGTGGACTCACTGGAGAGAGACTGGACTTCACCAGGCTGAGGCACCATTTGCTTGTTCAGAAGCTCCTGGGGTGAGTGTCTCTGCAGCGGGAAGGCAGCTCCACTGCTGTTTCCAGAGTGCCATTTTGGAATTCAATATGATCCTCCGAGTGTCTGCTGTAAAACAATATATTGCATCAATTCCCTGAACCGGGGATTTGGTGAAGTCCACAGTGTTGAGTGAGGGATGAAATCCTTTCTCCTGGCAGCCTGGGGGATTTACAGGTCTTTGCAAGGCAGCCTAGAGGGACCGTAGGTGTCCAGGAGTTTCTGGTGGGCAACGTATCTATAAAGATGATACAGTATTTACTCCATTGCATTCCTGGTGGTGAGCAGTTTGTACTGGAGCAGGTAGATGATGGTGGATAACAACACAAGGATCTGCCAATGCATTTGCTTTTCAGTTTCAGCATCACTGGGCTGGGAAGTGACAAAGAGCTCCCCAAACAGAACAAGTGTCTGACGTGACACTGCAACATACAGAGAAAAGAAGCTTATGGCTAGTCTCCCTCCATGGAAATCTGTACAAAAATTGTCAGTGTGGGACTTTGTGAGTTTTCACCTGGAGTAAAAAATTCTGTATGAATGCACAAAAGAGTGTGAGGAAAGAGTGTTTCAGCTCCTTCAGCCCCATGCACCAAACCTCCCAGGGTTTCAGATAGGATTTTAGCATCTCCCTCAGTCTTCAAATGGTGTGGTGTGAAAGGATGTGCTTATACATAATTTTGTAATTGAAATGGCATGTTTACTGTTCTATTTCATGCTTGATTGTGTTTTTTAAACACCTTTACTCATGCTGTTAGAAGTGGGATTATAATTAAAATGTCCTGTTGAACACCTTGTTCAGTTCAATGAAGGCATAATAGAAGTATAAATACTTGTTCTCGTTGACTCTGTGATGTCAGCACAACAAACAGAGTAAATGCCATAAAACAAATCTCTTTCACCAAAGCATCCATCAGAAAGGAAGGAGAAACACAATATGTGGCTGGGCAAATAGGAAGAGGGGGAGGGGGGTGGCACTCTTTTTTTGGCAATAGAAAATATTTTGAGACACTATAATACCTGTGATATTGATGCATTAACTAAGGTACAGCATGATTATCTGACAGCCATTTATGAGCAAAATCCAGAGTGGGATTTGTTTCTCTACTTATAGCACCCTGGCCTAAAGGCTAGGCAATACTTTCTCCTTCTACAGTTGCCATTAGGAAATGCTGAGTCTGGTTATAAAGTGTGAAAAAGAAACATATTTCTTGTTACTCCTGCTCCCTTAAAATGTGTACAGAAAGGGAGACTGAAATATGGGCTGAAGTATGACACAAAGTCCAAACCTTTCTAAGTCCAAGTCCAGTGGTTACAGCACTTTTGCATGGTTTCATTTTCTCTCTGTTTTCTCTTGTACTCTTAAGCTACCACCAATGATGAGATTCCTACAAATCCTGGCAGGCCATTGTTCAGTCTTAAGGAGCTTTAAACTACTTCACAGGTAAGTAGGGACGTTCCAAATTTTAGACTGATATTTGATGCTTACTTGGGCAATTTGCTTGGATACCTTGGCTCAGTTTCCTCCTCTAAAAACCAGGAAGAATAATGTCTGCATTCCTTGTGCTCTTTGAGTGATGTAATAGTACTTTTCATATATTAAGTATTGGGCTCTACACTGCACATAAACCACAAGGGTTAAGGTTTGTGACCTTTCACAGGCTGAAAGAGGACTCTCAAAGCCATATTTCTGTGCCAGAGCAGGACTCACCAGCCAGTAGCTACCTTATAGGGAAAGTCTATATGATCTTTAAAAAGCAGGCAAATAAGCAGAGCCAAGGGGTGTACAAATTGCTTTCTGTGCCCAGTTTCAGTTCCAGCTACTCTAAGCTCAGCAGAAGTTGTGCAAGCAGATGGTTTCACAGGATTTGGTCATTCTAAAATGAGAGCAGTGAGGAAGTGACAAAGTAGGAGCTTTTCTCTCTGGGATGAGGGAGGGAGATGTGTACATAGGGCAGTCCAGCCCAGTCCAGAGAAAGATTCAGCAGCAGGGATAAGGCTATCAAACATGCAGGACAAAATGTACAAGAACATTTTTAATGAGTGGGATTGCAACAAAACTTAGTGGATTTCTTTGAATGTCTCATTAGAAGTACAGGTGCAGCTCTACACACCCACACACGCTGCATTTATTTCAGTGTGCGATCATATAAATATCTGCAGGTGTGACACTGAAGAGATACCCGTGCTGAGACATGAATATGGAGTTCCACATCTGTATTTACTGCCTGCTTCAGACAATGAACTAGTGCAGTCAGAGGGTTCCCTTTGCACCTCCCACGTGCACTTTAAAACTAATACTAATGGAAATTCTGTCCTGGTTACCACATTTAACAGGATGTCAAGGCATAGAACCAAAACACGTGATGAGGAAGGAATATGGAACAGCCATCATTGCTTCACTGTTCTGCACATGTATACACCAAATTAGGAATAAACTGATTTCAGATAAAGATGGCCATGCCCGCTTACCGTGTGGTAATAAACCCTGAAGTTGAAACTTAATGTGCCTTTCGAGGCACCTAAAACTTCAGATGGCCTTCAGCACAGCAGCTAGTTACTCACTTCTAGCACACACAGAGATGGTTCCTTGTCTATAATACTGTCAGATAGTCCATAATATGTGGAGTGCAAATCATAGGTGCTGCAGAAACCGTGGTTTTTAATTCACTGAATGGCATACCTGTAAAAATCTCAGTCACAGCATTGCACTCATGCAGCTGGTTGCATTAAATAATAACCTGACACTAACTACCTGGCTACAAATGCCCTTCCCCCAGCATCAAAAAAATCTAAACCAGCTAAAGCATATAAACTGGGCACCACATTTTGCATGTAATTGCTGCCTGTAGAGACTCAAGATTGTGAAAGTTTCTTACTTTTTACAAGGCCTTTAGTGATAATTTTCGTTTTCCAAAGAGAAAAATAAACCTACCAAAGTTCCTTTGAACATTTCATCAGCCTTTCATAGTGTTAGCTGTGAAAGCAATGGTGTCACACTCCTAATAAGGATGTATAGAAACTGTGTTCTAGGAGTCCCTGCTGCTTTCTTTGTGGAAACTATCTCAGATGCTTTGGGAATATTTGGCAGTAACTTCTTTTTGCATCATGATTTCACAGAGATCTTCTCTTGTATCTTCTATTCAGTATATTCCTTTGAAGATCTAGGGAGAAAATGTGGAACTCAAGAACATTCAGTGAAACCCTATTTGCATCTCTATCTAGCTGAAGACAGGGAATGAGTTGTCCCATGACAGAAAATGTGGAGGAATGTGCCCAAAGTTAAGTGGAAATTGCAGGTAGTAGTGTCCAAGTAAAGGAATAATGACAATATGATCCATGGAGATTTCATAGGAAGCAAAGGAGGAAAGAAAGCACAGATTTTTGTTTCTGATCTGAATGTCACTGGTTTGTCCAGAGGGACCACGGGTGCTCACGATAGCAAACGTGCTCTGTGCAGTGCCACAGAGAAAAGGAGCGGAAGCAGCTCGAGCACTGGAAGAAACAACTCAGTGGAGTTTTGTCCAGGCAAATTTACCTCCCTGGGTATCTCTCTGTGACACATTTGTTTTAGAATCACAGTATATTGCAATTATTAGGCCCTGGCAGGCTCCTAGGTAGGAACTGTGTCCAAGAGCTTTTATTTCATTTGCTCCAATTGAGAAGAGTGTGGCAGTTTCTTTTGGTTGAGACTTTGCTATAACGATCTGAGCTTTAGTTGCTGTGAGGCTAGCCGATTGCAAAGCATTCAGATGGTGTTACAACCAGAGGCAACTGAGCTCCGAAAGTGAGTGCAGGCCATGTCTACTTATTAGGTAAAAGGGGCATGTGGAGAGCCCATTACTCAGTAATTGGTGCAAGCTGCCAGTTAGCATTCAGCGGGACTTGCTGCATTTGCATAGACCTTACAGTCCAGAACGGCCTGGGATTGTTCTTGCCTTATTTGCTGCCACTATAATCAGCTGGTGGCTGTCTCCTTTGCAGAGCTACCAAAAGCAGCTTTAGTGGTCTGAAAGGCACCTGGAAGTACAGGATGTCCCTGAGGAATTCAGATGGGGTGACATGCAGGTCTGGGAGATTTTGTGGCTACAGTTGTGTTCCAGTGACTGCTACCTCAGTGGGCTTGCAGGTTCCTCCCCTAACTAGGGGAGAGGAAAGTGATGCCTGGAATTTGTGGCAGATGATACAAAGGACTGCCTGATTGTGTAAAACCTTAAATAGGTCTTTAGAGATTAAACCCTCAAGTAGTGTGTGGCTCTATGGATCACACAAACAGCGCTTTGGTAGAGGGAAGTCTACAGAAAAGACTGCATAGACATTTAGACAAAAATACAGCTATGTGAGGTGCATGCCACTCACAGCTTTGGCCTTTCGTTCTCCTGGTACCAACTGCTGCCGTCATTCACCAGGATGCAAAATGTCAAGTGATGGGTTTAGACGGTACACACAGAGACCTGGGACAGGCCTGCAGAGCCCAAGCAGCAGCCGCAGTGAGCTCCACAGTCCTGGGTACCAGGGGGCTGGGCACGTGCAGGGGGCAGAAAGGAGCTCTTCTCACAGGATTATTCCCTGCCAGGCTGTGCTTTTTGAACAAGCCTTCAGCATAAAGCAGCACTAGCCGCTGAAGGCTGAGGTGGCAGTTAAACACGTGCAGGCAAGGTGCTCTCACCAAGCAAGCAGGCGTTGTTAACACCTGTGAAGCTACACCTGTCCTGGTACTGTACGGGAGAGCGCAAACAGCACCGTGCAGGGCGGCAGGAGTGACACCCCAGCCTCGCGGCCCACCCTGTACTGCGGCTGCCATAGCTACGTCTGCTGCCAGCCCGAGGCCGCTGGCGCTCGGGCACGGGCACAGGCACGGTGTCTCCGCAGCCCGGGCTGGAGCACGGCCCAGGCCCTGCGCTGAGCCGCCAACGCCGCCGTCCCGGCCCCGCCGGGCGCCCTGCGCCGGGCAGCGGCGGCGGCCGCGATTCGCAGCAGCGGCCGGCAGGTGGCGCTCTTGATCACCAAGTGGCGGGCGGTGAGGGCGGGCGGCGCGGGCGGGCCCGAGAAACACATCGTGCCCTATTGCCACCCGCCCCGTCCGCCGCCTTTAATTTCGGAAGTATTATAACTAGTGTTTTCAACTTATCATTATGCATGAGCAAAAATTCCATGAATGTGTAACATTTTCGCCTGTATTTCCCTCTTTTATAACATCATTTAAATTCCCCATTAATAATTTAGAAACGTTCTGGGTGTTAATCACTTTTCGCATCACGGCGGTGTCTACCCAGGAGGAGCTCTCCTCCCTCCCTGAAGGTGACATGGAGGCAGGGCCCGCCAGGCCGGGGGCAGCGGAGAGGAAGGGCGGCAGCTGCCCTGCCCGGCTGCGGGCGATTTCGTTAATTAAATACCCCAAGTTTACCAAACTTGAGGCTTGAGTAGGTCACTATTAATTAAAATTTTTAAATATCTGCTTTTTTTCCCCCTTTCTTTCTTCTTTTTTTTTCATCTGAGTTTAATTATGGTGGTATTTGTTTGATAGCTTGTTACTGTAAATAAAAGAGATAAAAGCAGCCCTTCACTCGAGTAGCTCTAGAGCTGTGAAATATGTACCTAATTAAAACTATTGGTGTAAGAGGCTAATAAAGTACATGTGCCTACTAGATGTCTTATTCTAATGAATCTCGGCTAATTTGCTTTGAGTGATGAATTTCCGTGTTGGTAGTAAGGGCTGAATAATTATGAAATTTATCATGAGGTGCGGGGCTTCACGGAGGACCACGGGGCTCTGGGGGTGGTGGAGGGGGAGAGCCTGGTGGCCATGGCTGGCTGAGGGCTCTCCTCAGCGGATGCAGGAGGAGCGGAGGCCGGGCGCCAGGCCTCAGCCCCAGCACGGGGGCTTCAGGACGCAGTCTGTGATCTCCGAGGTGGCCAGCCAGCCCCCTGGCCAGGGGTAGCCCTGAGGACTTTACGAGGCATTTGTGTGGGGACATGGGTGCAGAGGTGAGTGCTCCTGAGCGTGTAGGGGCCAGGGAGTGCCCCTTCCCACCCAGCACGTCGTCCTCTTCTTTCCCCCTTGTTTTTGCCTGGCACTGGTGAGGAGTGGGCCACGACATGCGCTCCTCAGACTCCCAAACCGAGCACAGATGGGTTGACTAAAGCATTTCAGATGGAGTTTTGGTCTTGAGCCAGCAGCTAATCAAAGTCTTAATTCTGGAGAATAAAAAGGCTGGGCTTTCCAAGCTTCCTCTGGCTGGCGTGTGCCAGGGATATGGATGGCCAGCACTCCTGAAAACCTTTTTGCCCCATGTGTTTCCAGTGCTGTAGGCTGGGCTATGGGGCTGCCTATGGGGATGGCATAGCTCGTGACCTGTGAAGCTGGTCTGTGCACGGGGGTTACTTTGACCCAGGTAAAAGGGGTCAAAGTACAGCTTTGTACAGATAGGCTGGACACTTTCAAATCGGTTTGACCTGTAGTAGAAAGAAGTTGGGCAAATGAAGAAGTGTGTGTCGGCAACCCCTGCCTGAGACCTGAGCTTTGCTCTTTGGAGCAGTACAGGCTTGTTGGGAGAAAGGCTATGTTCTGAGAGAAGCTGGATAATAATAAAGAGGCTGGTTAAGCAGAGAAAGAGCCCTCAGAGTAGCACATATTTTTATTGCTTTTTTGCAATAGAGAAAACATCCCAAGGCGAAATGTCTATTGTAGGCTTTCCTGTAGCCCTGAACGACGAGTATTTAAACACTTGCACGTGCGTACATTCTGTCAGCGTCCTCCACTCGGAGTCACTGCGGGAGGGCCGGTGGGGCTGTGGCACTGGTGTGCCCCGTCTTAACCTGGGGCCAGCGCAAACCTGCGGAGCCCCAGCTCCACATTGCCTCAGCCCACGTAAGGCACAAGGGCTTTATGTACAACAAAGACATCTGGGCTTTGCTGTCTATCCCGGAGTCAGATCTGATGAGTTCAAATGACTCTCTGGAAGTGTGTGGTAGTTGCAGCTGTTGAAAGCGCGTCGGCAATTTCTGATCTGCACATGAATTTGGAGGTTTTTTACAAGTGCTGCATCGGCAGTTTTTCTGCAGAATGAAATTTTCAGTATTGCTAATATCAGCTGGAGAGACAGGTGGAACTTGTTATTTTCCTCACAAAACCTACCTTTTCACAGGGAAGAGATTGTTTTTCATGGCTGTACAATCTGTTAATGGAGTAGATTGAGAATAATATTGGGGAGAACTAGACTGTTTCTGTCTTCGCCCCTGACTTACCGTTTGACCTTAGGAAAATCTCTTAGTCACTCTGGAAAACCGATTTTTCTATCTGTAAAATAGCAATAACAGCTATATCAAAAGAGACAGTCATCAATATCCAGAAGTGGCTTTAAAATTTCAGGTGGAAGTGTGAAGTATTGTCACAAAAATGGCACTGTTGTGCTTTCTCAGTGACCTGCAAAAATCTGTTTTTTTCCTGCTGAGAGAATTCTTTCCATGTGGCTCAATCAATGATGATTTTAATATATTTTTCTGCCTCTCAGTTACATCTCAAATATTTGTGTCTGTGCAATTTTCATGGTCTCATATCTCGTCTCTTTCTGTATAAAATGTGTGTTGTCAGCTTGAGGGGATGCTTTTCCTTTCAGCTTCTTTGTAATTACCAAAAATACTTTTAACCTGTTAAAACATTTTTGAGTTGTCGACATGGCATAGTATGATATTAAAACCTTGTTACTCCACAGCAAACCTTCCCATGTGTTGTGTTTACCTTCTGATAACATTTCTAATAAGAAGCCACAGACCAACAGAATAAAGGGGGTACTTGCATTGTTTGGTCCAGTGTGACTTTGCATAATGAAAATATGCAAAAATAAATTAGACTCCCGTATAGCAAAGAGAGAAAAAAAATGTAATCAAAATGTTTTGGATGGCTTTTCTTCAGGGAAGAAAACCCTTCTGTGTGTTCTCTGGATAAGCTTTGCTTCTGCTATGATCTGGAACCTGACAGCAGCGATTCCTGTGCCTGTGTGAAGTTCTTTGGATTTCAGCATGATTCCACCAAGAGGCCTCAGCATAGAGGACTGCTTCCTTTTTGAAGGATAGTATGCTAGAGCCCTATATTTGAGGTGCTCTGAACTAGAGTCCTGGATAGAACACAAGCTAAAAAGGTAAGCTCAGTTACTATAACAAAGCCTGAGGCTGCAAGGAAACTTTCCACCCAGAGTATGTTTCCTAAATGTTGGTAGGAGATGGCCCTCCCAGCCCACAGGCTGGGGATGTGCTGACTTTGGACTCTCAGTGTAGCTCGTTCTCACATCACTGGACTTCTGATTTTTAATTTTTTAATAAGCTCAATCTGATAAGCTAAACACACTTTTAAAATAAATGTCAGTGTCAAGATCGTTACTAATTCTATTGTTTAGATTCACAGACATAGTTAATATAATTTCCTTTTTCCTTTGGCACCTAAGCAAAATCTGGCCTAGATTTAATTCTTCTGGTAGTAGATAAGGAGGAACCTAACTAGAAGTGACCAGCAGTAGTGCTATCTGAATGTGTCTTGCAATCTCTGCTTTTGCAGTGAATGAGGAATTAATGTTCCAGCAGCATTTTGTTTTCCTGTACCCTTAGCTTTATTCTACTTTTCCCCAGCTTTATATCAGCTTCCTCTGTGAAGCCAACGACACTTGGCATGGGTAGTCATGTTTTTGAGAGTACCTGCTCAGGAACATCTGCCCAAAGAAGTCTGTTTTCACTATTTTGCACAACATTTCAGTTGTTGTTTCAAACAACTTGGAATTTGATGCACTGTTGCCTAGACGAGTGTATGAAGGGAATTGGTTTGGACCAGTTCAAGCAAAAGGGAGCTGTTTATGGACTCAAATGCATGGAGATTTGAGCATGATAAGTGCAAGGCTTCATCCCTCTGGGTCAATGGTCTTTGGGACAAGAGAAAGAGCAGACAGAAGCTGAGGAGACACTGCTGTTTTGGAGTCTGTGTTTCAGGTCACCGTCTTGTCCGGTCAACAAAAGTCATGCAATGTGAATGGTGCCAAAGCACACTTGATGGGTGTGCATGAATATTTACCCTCTGCCTTTAATTATCAACTTAGTGTTGCATTCTGACAGACTAATCATTGCACACCTTCTTTGCAGACCTACTAGATAAAACTTCTAAATGTGCTTTGTTTTGTAGTACACCAGGCAACGAGCCAAAACGTAGGTCTGAGGGAGCTTTTGTATCACTCTCAGCTTTCTTCCAGCTCAATTGTGTTGTACTGGATTCTCTCCTAGCTGAGATAAGGGGAGGAAAAGACCTTTCCAGTTGAGTGGTGGTGACCCCAGAGATGTCTTGAGAAGTGTTTTGAGGCTGCTCTCTGGGCTGTGGTGCTACTTGCAGCAGCACATGCGTTTCGTCAACTGGTCGCCAGTTTGAGGGTATGGATGGTGCTTGACACCTGACCTGGGGCTCACACCCTTGTTCTAGACACTGGACCTAGCTAGTGGGCTGGACTGCCTTTCCTTTCTCCCTTTACATAAGAGGTTCCAAAGAAACACAAGGAAAAACTTCTTCACTGTGAGGGTGAGGGAGCACTGGAACAGGCTGCCCAGATGGATCGTGGAGTCCCCTTCTCTGGAGACGTTCAAAATCCACCTGGACAAGTTCCTGTGTGACCTACTCTAGGTGGTCCTACTCTGGCAGAGGGTTTAACTAGGTGATCTTTCAAAGTCACTTCCAATCCTTGAGATTCTGAGATTCTGCAATTCTTTGGCATGCTTCCAAACCTACTGCAGTATAGA
The DNA here is from genome assembly GCF_028858725.1 of Colius striatus. Taxonomy (NCBI): domain Eukaryota; kingdom Metazoa; phylum Chordata; class Aves; order Coliiformes; family Coliidae; genus Colius; species Colius striatus. The sequence continues at coordinate 5,274,023 of NC_084768.1, forward strand.
GGGAAAAGTCTTCAGGTTCCCAGAGTGTATATACACATGTGGTCAAATCCCCAGCTCATTAAATTAGTAAGAGCAGTGGAGACCAGCTACTGATTTATGTTTTCATCTATGCAAGGTAAATTGGATTGAAACGTCACACTGTTTAAGAAGGAGAGCTGAGATTCTTGCTTACATTTGATTTCTAAATTAGCAGGCACATGACTAAGCTTCATGGACCTGAAAAAGCTGGGTCTGACTTAGTATGGTGCCTATACCATTGATTTCACTGGAGCCTTTTGTGTTAGAAACCACATTTACACAGCCTCACATTGTGCAGCAAGATTAATTTAGCTGTTGGCAAATTATGTACTGTATAAGAACGTTCTGTGAATGACTTGGATTGCAAATTCTGCTTCTTAATATTTGCAATGCAAAGTACCAGTAACATGAACAGGGCACTACTGGTTTCAGCTGAACTTTGCAGGATTATGAATGACAGGCATCCAAAGTAAGAAGATAAATGATGGAGAACTAAACAACATATGGCATCCTGAGTCAGATATTAAAAGCCTCAATCTAAATGATAACAATGAAGATAGATATGAAACTAATTGCAGAGGTTTTAGAGCTGCAGTCCCTCTAAAAACACAGGAGTGGCCTCTTACAAAAAGTTAATTTGTGGTTATTCCCAGCTGTTACAGAGGGAGCCAGAAGAGATTACCAAGGGTATTTCCATGTTTCAGTTTAAGAGGTTATTTTAATGTTTCTAAAATGTATCTACTTGTGGAACCCAAATTCTTGCACCCTCTCTTTGAATTGTTACAGCAGTAGCTGAAGCAAAGCAAACTTCCCATGATCTACCTACCTTGAAGAACAGAACCACTCTGGATAATAGAAGTGAATTAATGGTATGCAAGCTCAGGTTTTGATGTGCTTCCTAACTCTAACAATTGGCTCGCTGCAAGCCCCTAAAGGAACAGGGGTATTAAGCTATTACCCTGAAGTGAAAGCCACGGTATATTGTCCTAGTGATCCCTTATGTGCAGTTGCGCTTCAACTTTGCTCACTTTTATGTCAGTAAAAATTTTGATTACTTGGCATCTGCAAATGCTGAGTATATGAAGTTTAAGCAGCATAGATTACAGTTTTCTATTGGACCAGAGACAGTAAAATCATGAGTCTCTTCTGTTATGGTTTCTGATAGTTACTAACCAACCAGTAACTGTTATTTCTCCCAAGCACATCGATACAGCTCTACAGAGATTAACCTTGCACCAGTAGCAATAATATTAAAAGTATTCCTCATTCATATCAGTGAGATGTAGAGAGATGAACTTTTCTTGCACTCTGTATTGCTGATGTTAACTTTTTTCCTTGAGTCTTATTCAACTTTGAGCAATTTGTATCCTTCCACATGTCTGGATTGGTTCCAGCCTTACATGTCAATGTGTTCTCCTAGACCAAACGAATTTCCTCCCCAGTGCCTAGCCACCATTTACTAGCTGAAAACTACACCACATTTTGCTGCTTGCCCCTGGTCCCTTCCCATAGCTCTGCCATTACAAGTGGCCAAACATACATTCCCTAATGCACCTCAAGTAAAGCCAGCCTAGTTAGCTCATATCCGTGTTCATCACTAGGTGAAATGAATCTGACTGACTTAGTTTAAAAAGATTAGGAGGTAATTTGTGGTCCCTTTTACTAAAGGAGCAGTATCATGGGTACTTGGAAGGCAGCAACAAGTAATAAAGTGCTGTCACCCCCTAGAAGAGCTTCTCTGCAGTCTCAGGTTTTCTCAGCAGTCCCATCACTGAACCCAGTCTTGCACTCCTCAACTTTTGTGCTTTTTCTACATACTTTGCCTTTATTTTTACCTTAGTGGCCACAACTAAAGGTATTTTTTGACATTTTAAATGAGTCTTCTTCGTTCAGCTTACTCTGCCTGTCTTTATTAATTAAGCTTGTATCTTCATATGAGGTTTCTTCAGCTCACCTCTTCCGGTTTCAGCTCTTACTTTCCATTTGCCTTCATGATAGTTTGCCAGCCTTGAACTGCACTGAACTCTTCCTCATTTCACATCTTCCCATACAATATTCAGATCTTTGATTTCTCTGCCTAATTTAACCATAGCTGATGGGAAAATCTTCTTTGCTAAAGAATCAGCAGTGGGGACTTTTCTTCTCTTTCCCATATTCCTTCTCACTCTTACTTAAAATCTCAGCTGAAAAAGAAGGGCATTCTCTTCTGTGATAATAACTTCACATTCCTCTTTTTCCTGCTACTCTTCCCTTTGGGATACATTTCAATATGTCATCATGCATGGAAACTGCACTGTTTATGTTTGCAATTTTTCAAGGTGCCTGGAGTTGGGGTTTTCCAGATGAACGGTGTATTAAGATTTAATCTGAACCTAGTCAGATAATATTGACCTGCAATGAAAAAGCTGTATGAATGAGATACCAGCAGACAGCTTAAAGTGCTGAGTGCCAAGTGCTGACTGAAAAATGATACCCCAGAAGTTTGGTGGTGGAGAGCAGATGGGACATTTATGAATGGAAAGGCTTTCTGGTTATTTAAATATTGTGATTATTTTTTTTTTTAATGTTCTCAATTTTTTCAACATTTGTCAGAATTTGCCTGCTCCTATAGGGCTGGTACAGCAGGGAGCTTCCAGCAGCTGCCTAGTCCTCTGCAAGGGATAAGCATCTGCATCTTGATACCAGCTTTAAGGTCTCTCTGTTTTGCCACAGTAGACTTCCCCCAAATTAAACCAAATAAGAACTGAGCCCAAGACTTTGGATTCCTGATGCTCTTCTCTATGCCCATTTCAGCTACGCTTACTACTGCTCAGTGATAGCAGTCATCAGGAAACATGCTTTTTGTTTCCAAAATCAAGGTCTCCTGAAACAAATCCCCAGGTTTAGCAGTATTGCCACAGCTTGCAAGCCACATTGTGCTGGGACCACAAACAATGAATTGGCTCTTGCTCAATGCAGCTTTTAATCCAGGTCAGTTATACAAAAGATAGGCAAGGGAAGCTGTTTCCACATATATCTGAGTTGTCTGGGTTAGATGTGGTGAATTATTTCAGCAAATGTATTCCAAAACTTCCCCTTCAGTTTTTCACAAGTTCCAAATTTGGATGCTGCTCTAAATGAAAAGGAACAATTAAAATGCCTTTGTGAATACATTTGAAATGAAGTAAGTTACTGTAATTTCCCTGGGCAAGCCAGCTATTTAGAGGGGGCAAAAGTTGCAAATGGAAAAACAAACAAACAAATGAGTGAGCAACTGTGGGAGATGCTACCAGAGACTCAGAAACAAGCCTGGATAGAAGGGGGAGGGAAAGGCTCTTGTCTGTCCTGGGACAATTTGTAGAAAACAAGATGTGGGAGAGAGTTGAAGTGAAGAGAGGGGGGAAACATTTATTTATTTATTTATTTTTAATCCAGATAATCAGGCCTGCAGGATACTGCTATTCAAAAGAACTGACTTTGAGGACTCTGGGAAAGAAAACAGAAGTGTCCCACTTCATCGTTCAGGATCTTCCTTTACTGGGGTTCCTACAGCTACACAACTAAGAGGTGAGTCCCTTGGTCTCAACTGTAAAGGGTAAGAATGAATGAGGTTGCCAGATGCAGCAATATAACAGTCAGTGAGCTGGGAAAAGCATGACTACCAGCTGCCTTTCTGCTTTCCAAATCCTGGACCAGTGAGAAATCAAAACATAGTTTAGGTCAGCCTACAGGTATAGAGAGTGCTTCACCTCCCATGAACTGGGGACGGGAAGCGAAGGAAAGAGTGCTGCAGAGCTGCTGATTGTCTGCTCTCCAAAGGCTTTCTGTTAAGGGGAATCCTCAGTTGCCCATTTAGGGTAGTATTAGAGCTGCACTGAGCTTCTGAGGCATGCAAAGAGGCTGCAGATGGGGCTGAGAGTACAGCCTGATACTTCTCTGTTGAACCACCCAGTTACAGCGTTATCAAATGCCTGCAAGAGGTGGGTACAAAGGCTGCTGCTAACAGCTAAAGGCAAAGCAGGGGGTCTGCTTTTAATAAAAAGGTAGTTTACGAACAGCATTTTTCCTATTATAATGATAAAATGGATATGGAACAGTTACACTCCAGACCCTTATTTTTCAGTGCTATTTATTTTTTTTTCAGAACAGTGAAAACAAAACAAGCAAAAGGGGTTTGGGGGGAAAAGGGTGGGAAGAGAAAATTCCCTTCAGACAACAATCACCTTTTGAGTTAAATTCTCATGCTCGGTCTTAGCCCAGAGGGATTTATCTTGAGTGAAGTTCGAAGAAAATCCTTTCAGCAGTTTCTGAGTTATTTAAATGTAACCATGGAGGTTTGGACTCAGATGCTTTTTTTGCACTTGTATAACTCAAAAATAGCTTTGCTTTAAAACTTCTAAATTAACCCTCCTTAACTTTTCAACTTGTCACCTATCCTACTGTATGGCTTATAAAATTTTAAAGCTAATAGTATAACAAACTCAAATAATGATACTGCAGATGTTCAAATGAATCTTGGGAGGAATAAATTATAGGAGTCACAGTAGGTTCTTACTGAAGAAAGAGAGACTGCATGCCTTAAACCATGTGTTCTTGCTGGTCTGAAACAGGCTCAATCTTTTCTACTGTTAAAAAGCACAAGTGTGCTTGCCTGTGGATTTTAATACTCGGTTACACACGTAAAATTAAGTATGTTAAGTCCTGTTCCTTTTTTTCCTCCTGATAGCAGTGCTTCAGATTTCTCAAAACATTCTTAAATTTCCCTGCTTTCTTTTTAACACAGTCCTGATCAACAGGCCACTTACATGTCTCCTAAATATTTATGGACTTCAAAGTCACTGAAATGCTTAGTGATTCTCTTATGGTTGTTATTTTATTGCCAGAAGACTGAGGAAATGAGAGCTGAGGTGTCTTGGTCAGTCATGGTTTTTCCTTTTGCTTTCTTCAATCCTCCTGTTGCTTCTTTATCTTTCTTCCTCTTAATCTTCTTTCCAACATTTCTACCTCACTTACTAGTCCTGTTCTCACTGCCTCCTATCTGTCTTTCAACCATCTTTCTCTATTTACTCTCCTCTAACAATTGCACTGAAGAAGGCCCACAATAGGGAGAAATGATTTTTACTTTGGCAGCGGAATTTTACTTTTATCTTTTCCTAAATGTCTGGGATGGGTCCAGGCAGCTCTCCCCACTTTCATCATCTCTCTTCACGTTCCTCATGACCCTGAATTCTAGTCAGTAATCTGATGTCTGCCATGAGAGCACCTCCCATGATCCAGAGCCACCATCAGACTAAGGTGGTGTAACACTGTGCATTACTTTACTCACCAGGCTTGCTCCGCCGCTTTCGAGGAACTGGGCACCCGTGCCAGGTTTTTCTCACAGAATAATGACAGGCAGCGCTGCTGCCTTCTGCACGTCTCTTCTCCTTGTTCCTCTGCCTTTCCTCCTCTCCCAAGCTTTTGTGGTTCAGCCTCCTGGCTGGTGCAATTTGGCCAAGATACGGGGAAACTTGTATTCAGCCTCTGCCTGAGGCAATTTGAACTTGAATCTCCTGCCCCCTGAATTAGCACCCTACCCAAGAGATTACTGACTGTTCTGTAGGGAGTGTGACCACTGAGCTTTCTTTGGGAAAGCTTGTGTTTGACTTGTCAGTCCTGTAGTGGAGACACTCACCTGGATGGGGGAACCTTGTCTGCTAGGGCCTGCCCCAAGAAGTAATACAAAGGATTAAAGTATTCCCTGGAAGAAGGTAATAGAACCCAGGTTTCTTCCCCTCATTACTGCTTAGAGAGTGAGCACACATGGCAAACCAGTTAATACTTAATTATTCCACACAAACTGGAACAATTCCAAGGGGATGGATGGGAGAGAGCCCCCATTCCACGTGATCTTTTCAGACTGTGCTCTTCTCACTTGGTTGCTGTGGGGCAGCTCCCCACACACCCCAAGCAGCAACGGCAGCTGCCTCAGCCACACTCACACCTTATGGGACTCGGCAAGGAGCACACACATTGAGGCTGGAGAGAAGGGAAAGAAAAGGTGCTCCTGGACATACTCTGTCACCCATGGTGGCAGGTCCATATCCGTAGCTGAAGCAAGCACCTGCCACTTCTGCCTCAGTTACCGTTCTGTACAGGAGTGACAACAAATATGCAGTGGAGGCAAAAGAAGTCGGTTAGAAGACAGGGCAGCAGGCTGGGGCAGTATAAGGATGGAAAGGCTTTTAAAGGTAGAAATAGACTAAGGAATCTTAAAAGACAAAATCAATGCCAAAGCAGAGGAAGCCAGAATGACTTCCAGAGCTCAGCTCTAGGCAGTTGTCCCCCAACATAAGCCAGACACTGTCAGTACGTGGGAGACATCCAGGAATTTTCTCTCTTACAAAAACATTAGGGACATTATATGTTTTAACTGTAATGGAAAAACTAGAGGTCTAGTACTCAGTCCAAATGAACACTAACCATTGGAAGCGATGTGGTACAGGCAGCTCTGTGTGTGTGTGTGTGTGTGTGTGTGTGTGTGTGTGTGTGTCTGCTCCTTTTTCTCCTAGGGATTCTATAGCTTCCTTCATTCTTCGCTTCTCTCATATTACAGAAAGAAGGTAATTTTTCCTGGCCATTTACTAAACCTCATTAAAGACCGAACAGAACAAACAATGCTACTCCTTAGAGACTACCATTCAAAGTCATTCTACAATTCTCTGTTCTAATACTTGAGACAAATTAATTATTCCTTAGTGAAAAGTGTATAATTCCTATTCTTCATTTTTGGGGTGGGAAGTAGGGAATAATAATAGGAAGTTTATATCTGAGTCGAAAGCTGTCTGCGCTGAAGGGAAATGAGAAAAAATGTGTGTTCCAAGAAGACTAAAAGCAATTATTCTAATAATAATTCTAGGGATATTAATGTCTTTTTAAAGTAGATTGCTTTCAAATAAACACTAAAGTTGAAGGGATAGGAAAGGCTGGTTTATTTATTAATCATTCCAAAAGTGCATTTTTCTAAATGAACAAGTGCATGAGCGACTTCGCTCGCACATATTAAATTTAGTTAAAGAGCAACTTGTAAATGTCTAAAAACTTCTGTAACCAGAGACTAATTTGTTTAACGTGTTGAAAATGTTATGTGGATGTGAGGAACTACATATTAAACTTCAAAGGAAAATGCTCCAGAGATTACACCATCTTAAAAACTGCATATTGGAAAAACCTTTATACATGAAACAGAAAGGATTTTAATTCTCTTCGATTTTGAATACTTGTCAATCTGCGTGACTCACTCTTAGGATTGCAAACTGTCATTAAAGGTGTGATGTCCAAGTTGAGGCCTGGACCATGATTTGGAAGGGGCTGGCTTTTCTCTTTCATCTCTATTAATTAATCCTGTCTCAGTTTGCCTAGCGTACACTTCTGTTGACATCACCTTTTCCATATACTTTAAAGAGTCCCCAGAGAGATCTACTGCAGAACAAAAACTGGACAGAGAATACATTTGGAAACCATTTTATTTCTCAATTACCAAGCAAAACGTATGGAAAAGATTTACACTCTATCTGATTTACACAATAATTATACTTTGAAAGCTTAGAAATAAATGGCTTGATCCTTGAAATCATTAGTTACTATACTAAATGTAATTGGTGTAAACTAATGAGTTTACTGGATGGCTGACCCTTAATTACTGATCATAGTTAAACTCTAGCCAATCAAAAATGAGTTTACTTATAAGAGTAGAGTACAGTATTAACAAGCATTACATTTCCAAGTAAGCAGCTTTATGATTAGTTGTAGCCCACAACTCAAGCCTGTTCAGGGCTATCAAAAGCAGCTTTTTAATAATAGTGCACTAAGCAACCATCACTCTCTTACCTCAGCGTCTATCAGACAAACAGAAAGAAACCACATAATTAATCATCTCATGCAATAGAAATAAAGCATCTGGGACGGATCCAGGCAGGATGTACGTAGCTGCCTTAGTCAAAAGAGCTGCAAGAGGCTGGGGATTCACTTTAAGATGGGGTGACTGACATGGGGAACTCTGGTCCTCTGAGGGAGTGAATCGTGGTACGGAAGTTAAATATCGATTGATTGTGTGCAGTCCTGTGTGATATGGAGAAGCCTATCGACTAAATAGGTTTCATAACTCCCTGAATTGAGGAGGAGTCCCTGAGCACATTCAATATGTGGTGATAGGACATTTAGTTATCGTACTGGTAATCCCAAAAATTCAGAAGACATTAACTCCTCGCTATTTATTAGATCAAATGAAGAATCATTTAAAAAAATAAACCAGAAAATGGGCAGGAATTATTTGTTTCTGGTTGATCTTTAAGAGTTACAATTTTTGCCTAACCAAGAAGACTCAAAATTCTAACTAAACAAGTTTAAAGCAGATTTGTGCAAAGACCACAATTCCACAGTTAGGACTTGAAATACATATACCAAATATTTTGATGAAATCATAGGATTCCACAATACTGGGAGTCACGTCCTTAAAGGTACTTAGGTAAGTGACTCCAATGTTTTAAAGATGCAGAAATTGTCCATCTCCTAGAACTTTCTTGTAAATCCTAAACTTCAGATAGGAGACTGATTCTAGAAAGCACAAGTGTTAGAAGATCAAGTAGAATAGCAATGCTGCTATGGAGATCTAGTTGGAAGAGTATGTGTTTGCTGGAGCTCTCTAGATTGTGTGCTCTTTAGATGATCTGATGGACCTTACAGTTGCCAGGACTCATCCCATCAGGATTACAGGTGCCTCCCACTTTTGCTCTTCTACGTGATGTTTTCTTTGGTGCTCACCTTTCATAAAAAACTAAGCTCAGCAGTGCACCAACCTTCTCTGATGGCTTTTTGACACAAGTGCTGTAACACTTGCCTATTTATTAGTATAAAAACTTTCTTAAGACTCACAAAATGAAGGATTAATTAGTCCTTAGACGGTCCACACGTGGGTTAAAGCAAAATCATGCATTTACTCAACTCCATGAGATATGTCTGGGGTCAAGAAAAGGTTAAAGTTGTTTACTGCCTTCATGCTCTGGTCTTAGAAGTTAATTCAGAGCTGCGCTGTGAGCAGCTACACCGTGTTAAGTCCTTGGAATGGTGAATTGTTGGTTTGATGTCAAGATCTTTAGGCCTAATAATAAGATTAGTTTGTTTCTGAAGGAAATCCTAGCATGGACTTTACAGTCATATACAGTCATTATGCTGTTTTACAACATGACTTTAAAGATGCTTCAGAGTTTGTGGGAAGAGATCATATTTTTTATTATTTGTGGGATATCCTTAAAGCTGTCACTGCTACAACAGTGCCACTTGGAATAGCTGCTCTACAGTTCAAAAGAAGAGACAAAAGACCTGTCGAGGCCCAAGTCGGGCATCTGGGTCATACCAGTCCAGAGAAAGCTTGTTGAATTGAATGGATCCCATGAATTGAATGGATCCCATGTGCTTCCTAACAGTCAGCTCCAACTTTGTCAGAGGTGGATACCTGGGGTAATCAAAGTGTTTTATTGCAATTCCACAAGGACACAGAGAGAGACTAGGAAGCTTTACAAGCTCTGCTTTTCACAGTTCTCTGTTGGAGGGTTCAGGGATGAGCAATTTTAAGAGTCATGGAAATGGAAGAAGCCTTCCAGACCGTCAAGATCCTGTTAACTGAAAGACAGAGGAAACGTTGGTCAAATACAGCACGGCACTGCTGGTAAGAACGATGTTGCCATTTCTGCTTTGCTAATGTTGGGACAACACCCTGCAATGTAGAATGAGGAAGACAAGGAACCACTGATTCGGGACAAGGGGAACACGCTATGGACAAGTTCACCTGCCCAACTTGCTGTCCCTGTGGCACAAAGGGGGCTTTTGGGATGGACCCGTACAACAAGCACCGCAGGGCCTCGCCTTCCTCCTCTCCTGTGTACTACGCCTAACTGCTGCTGTGAAAGAGAGCATCAAGCCCCATCTTGCTCATAGAAATACAACATATTTTAAAGCTGTAGTTAATGGATAAACTGTTTTCTGATTGGATGAGCTGCACAATAAATCTCTTCCCGAGCCAAGTGCAATGCAGCTTATTCAGTACCAGTGAAATGAGCCGCTGTCACTTTGCTGCACTTGCATACATCAGGCAAGATGCTTCCATCTTCATCAGTCTCTTAGTGAAACAGAAATAAAACAATTGTAACAGAATGGTGTCACTGGATCTGTGGCACCTGCTTTAGAAATAAATCTCTTCGTTTTGTCTTCACTATTACTTTCAATAAATGTCCTAGCTTTGCCACAGCATTTATCTAGCAGCAGGAAACCATTATCCTATGACAACAATCTATTCCATTAACATTAGCTCTTAATTGTAAGATTGTTTATAAGACAGCAAAAGCTACTGAATCATAGTAGAATGATAAAAAGAGTTATGGTCATGGAGTACAGCAGTCGCTCCAGCTCTGAAAAACAGCTTCAGAAAAGTAGAGGGCTATATTTCTGTATGAAAAATAATGTAATAGTCTTACACAAGAAGATGTTTTTAAATAATGGATTACATCAGCAAAGCAACTATTAAACAGTTAATGTTAAAAACTGTTACTAAGAAACTCTTGTTCTGATAAATGGTATGACTGAAAAAGTGAATAGAAAGCTTAGAAACTCTTCCTGAAAGCAAGGCTGCACCGAGTCAGAGAAATCATAATAACAGAAGCACATTCGTCTGGCAGAGTGAACAGAAGGAATGTTGCAGAATTGAGATATGAAGAACCTCACTGCAGAATAGAAGGAGAACTGTCATTCTGACTGTTTGTCATTATTGTTTCGTGTCCAGTTAAATGAACTTGGGAGTGACAGTTGTGTCATAACTACTGGCATCTATGTAAATTTCAAATCAAATACAATAGAGGCATTTCTGCCAGACACAAGACACCAGGCTGCTCTTCCTCTTTATTTTTGTAACCCTCCATTTTCTCATACTGTGCTGTTAGACCTTAAATGAAAAAGACAACTTCAACAGGAGATCCCTGTAATGTGTGCATTTCAGTCTTGGTCCGTTTGCTTCTCTCAGCCCTTCAAAACAATGGCTGATGTCAAATTTCCACCAGAAACAGTCACCACAAACATGTATTAGCTAAAACTATACCTTCCCATCGACGATGTATCATACAACAAAATCCTCTGAAGCTCTAGGCCATGGACTTCCCCTGAAGACCTACACAGAAAATGGCTTGAGCAAATGTTCCTCCATTGATTTACTATATCCCGAGCCAGATACCTGCAAGGGACTTCTCTGTGGATAGGTGCAAAATAGGTGGAAAAGGTCAGTAGTGGACCTTTCTGTAAATTATCGTGTCCTTCAGAAGTTATGGGAACTTTACAATGATATCAGCAGTCCTCCATAGCAATGAGTTACAGTACATAGCTCATTGCCCAGATACACTTGTATTAGGCAGATTCTCTAATGACTTAGGATTTGCTACGGGACACACAGCTTCAAAAATAGTTTCATGGAAATTATAAAAGTGTGGACAACAGCGTCAAAAAATATTAAACATGCTGTTTATTCACTGGGGCATAATACTGATTTATTCTGCATATTTAAACTTACTTGGCTAATTAATAAAATAACACAGGCTAGAGTTCAGTTTTCATCTTTCACTGTAACACTCTATTCCAGAATGTTGTTTTTACTAAATTCTGCGCAGGACTGTTTTCAGAAATCACACCAAAGTGCAGTTACATGCTTCAAAAAATGTTTCTTTGACAGAGGAAATGTTTAAAACAGCTACAAGAGAGAAGGTAATTTTTGAGTAGAAAATATGTAATGTTTCAATGGTTTCTTGTCTCAGAGGGAAAAGAAGACAAGTTTACTTTGCTGAAATTTTCTGAAGTGATTCTGACAGAAGTGGCAGTGATTTAACAAAAGCATGCTGTTTATGATGGATGTTTGGAAGCATCAATGACGGTGTTATAAACACATACCTCTGCATTTGGTCAGTTGAATTAGTCTGATTTTTTAAAAAGTTCCTTTCCAGTTTATATTTTTTGTTCTGTAAACTCAAAGTAACTCGGTGGCTAGTTTAATCTATACTTTAGGCCTTCAGATAGCTCCAGATTGGTCTGTCTCATCCTCTAAGCTGACCACTTGTCATGGTGACTAGTGAACAGAGGTAAAATGTTAATGCAAGTTCTATAGAAGTATCTGTGAAGAAAACATGTTTTTTACTTCAAAGGGTAAGTTCTATATGAGTTTAAGTATTTGTCAATGTTTTTTTTCTTGTTAAAGATGGTGACATCTGAATCATAAAGATACACTGTTCATGTTTATATTTGTGACAAGATATCACTCTGCAAATATGTCATCACAAAAACCCATTGTCAGTGTATGTTTAAGAATATCAAACCAGTTTTAACTGATTCATGTTAAAAGTGCCTTATTAGACTGTGGAATGTAAAGCCTGCTCTCAAAACCCACAGAGCATTTCCAATTGTAAGATTGTTTTATGTAGTGAACTTATTATTACATATGCATATTCTAGTGCTGTCTAGAGACTTTTAATTTAAAGTATAAATTACATATCATTTCAGACTCTGATGTCTTTGACTTCAGCTGCAGAACTCACCTCCAGGACTTTCTGCTACTGATGGCTTGTGGTAAAATATATAAATCCTCCCAACAGGAATGCACACAGGACAAATTAGTGAACGTAACTTTAGCCATATGAGGTCTTACGGCCTTAGCTCTTCCTCAAGTGGACTTCATCGTTCATATAAATATATATAACTACTGACATTTGCATTATTTGGCTCCTGTCCTAAGGTATGGATATAGTGATGATAAAAGGGGTTTTTTTTGTGAGCCCTTACCTAAGCTAACCGTGCTTTCCATGGTTCTGGGTTCCTGTAAACAAAGTTACTTCTGTAGTTACAAGCAAGTCAAAATCTATGCACGTATTTCCAAAAGTGAATGATCTTGTTCTTTGGGGCAAACATTGCAGTCTACTGCATGGAAAAGAATACTGAGAGTAAAGCCATCCAGGATTCTTCCCAGCTTCTGCCAGAACATGTACTCTCCCATATCATTGTCCAGCCGACTCAGATACTTAATCCAGTCACATTTCAAAATTGTCTGGGGCCCTAAAAGAGAAGATCCTATGTGAGTGAAAGGATGCATTACTTTAAAGTAACAAACGGCTGTTGATTTTTCATCACTGTTTCCAAAGAGACTGGGGTCAGAGGGCTTGTTTTAAAAGTCTAATTGTTCGTTCAAAAGGTGTAGCTTGCAAGGCACGAGGACTAGCAAAGTGCAGCATGGAGGATCTCAAGACAAAGCAGCAGCCTCAACATTTCCCTCTAATGAGAAAAGGAAAAGACAGTCGAGGTCCCGCAGGAATGCAGTATTTAGGGAGAGAACCAAGACTCCTTTCATGAACGGAGAGATAACCCCGATGAATTCTGGACTACCTGCTATCTCAGGGGCACGTCTACTTTGGGGAATGATTTGGATCACAGGCTGTAACATTTTCCAGACATTCAGATTGCAACTACTAAGCCAGCAATTTTATGCTTTCCTTTCCCTGACTCCAACAGTACCACGATATAAGCAGCCAGATTTTCTTCTGCATTGTGTTTTTTATCCATTCAGCCAAAATTAACAGTCTTCGAGGATAACGTATGCCAAGTGAATTTAAATCTTGCGGACTCAAATCGACCTAAAGTTGATGGATACATTCATGCCTACTGCTGAAATCTACGAATTACGCAGAACTATGTTAACTTACCATAGAAACATCTCATCTAATAGCACAGATGATGTTGAACTAACTAATTACATTATGGCACATAGACAATGAAAAACATAACGAAGATGACAGCACAGCAACAGCAGATGCTGCACAAAAGAAAAATTAGAAAAATATTGCTCTGCAAAATGCTCTCAGTTAAGCTTTCCTCTGTTAAAATTAATCACAAAAATTAGTGAAGATCAGATTTCAGAAAAAGACATGAACATTGTAATGACATTTGGAAGATGTCATTAAGCCATTTAAAACTCTGCTCCTTGAGAAGGTAATTCCCTATTTTTTTTTTTTTGCATCACCATCAGCTTTAAGACTAGTAAACAGTTTAGTGCCTATGGCAGAATCTCTTGGTAGAATATTGTTTCCAATAAGGAGAGGTGCTGATGGCTCTTCCAGAGTCTGAATTTGGTAGCTTCCAGCCATTACAGGCGTACATAATTAGACAACTTAGATTTTATTTTAGCTTGGTGTTTGCTCTAGTCTTGTGCTCTTAGCTGTCAGAGAGCTAGAATAACAGTGACTGTTGATTATCTGTAGCATGCCCTGTTACTTTATATACTTTAAATTGTACCAAATCTTGACTAACAAATGTAAAACTGCTGAGCACGTTTAAATGTAATATGGACATGGAGATTACATCCAGATGATGTATTTCATAGGCTAAAAAACCCACATTATTTTTAACCAGGACACTGAGACGTCTCTCCCCTTTCCCCACAGAAGCTTTCTGCAAGCTCCCAGTCTGCTCTGTGCACAGGCTCTGAACGTACCCCAGTCTGTGGAGAAAAACAAGAGACCTTCTTCCTGCATTTAAATCGTACCTATAGTGCCATTCAAACGTCAGCGGTTTATTTGCTATATAATTAGAAACAAAATGTACCTATGATAGCCTATGTTTTCCCGAGTACTTTTTTCCCTAGCTAGACAATGTTTTCCTTAAATTTTACAGGGTTTCTGGGCTCCTCTGTCCGCGGTCCAGCTGGAGTCAGGGATGCAGGGATGCGGGAGGCCCACAGGTGGCGATGTGGGTCAAGTACACCTGGGCTGCGACTCCGCAGACCTGCCGTAGCCGTCAGAGGGCCTGTCAGAGGGAACTCGGGCTGCGTTTCCTTACCAGTGCACTTACTACTAAGAACGTACTCGTGGGTGAGGGGCCCTGTACCCGTGCGGGCGCATCGCTTCCACGTTAGCCGACGGCAGGAATGCGTCTGACATACTTTGGTGTCTTGGACAGCGAAGAGACGGTGGACGCAGACAAACTCGTAATTCAGCCCTACTTGCCATCACTAAATATTTATTTGACACCAGCAATTAACCGTACCCCCGAGCGGTGCCGGGCCCGTCCTGCCCTCTCCTGCGGCCCCGGCCAGAGCCGCCCGGCGCGCCCGCCGCCCGGCCTCGCTGCTGCGGCGCCTGAATAGCCAGTCCCTCCGTCCTCACTGCATTGGCTGCTACTTACGTCAGCAGTCTGGAATCGCCAAACTCGTAAGACGAAGTTTTCTGTGCTCCCTCGCAGGTCCCGAGGTGTGTAACTGACCGGCCGCGGGGCCGCCGCTGGCCGCCCGGGCCGTGACAGGCGCGCGCCGGCCGCCGCCAGGCCCCGCCGGGCGCGAGCGGCTGGGGCCGGCCGCCGCCGCTGTCCCCGGGGTAACAGCCGCTCGCTGCGGCGCCTGTGCAGGGGCTGCTCTTGTGCCGGGGGGCTTTTCTGGCTACAGCCTGCTGTACTTTTGCTCATCGTCTGTGCTGCGCTTAGGCCTCAGAAACGTGCAACTGATACGGGGGTTGTTTCCCCCCCCCTCCCCAATTTTAAGTATCCCTACTGAACGTTACTTCTGGTGATGAGCTCCTGTGGTCGGGCTCCTTACCCGCAAACGCGGCCGTCTTCTCAAGTGACGAGCCGTGCTGCGGGCTGCCAGCCAATTGCGGCACGTTAACCCTTTTAAACCTCCGCTGGGCGCTAATAATAGCCGGCCGTATCCGGACGGGGATCCCAGCATAGCTCCCCGGTGCTTTCACCGGGGAAGTAGGGCGGCGGCTCGACGAGGCCCCTGCCACCCGCGGAGCGAGCCGGGCACAGCTCTCGCGGCCGCCTCTCCGCCCCAGCCAAGGGACCCACGGGCCGGGCCACCCTGAGGATAGGAGCGCGGACAGGACGAGGCCGCAGGCTCCGGGCGGGTGGCTGGGGGCGGCGGGGACCGGCCCCCGCGGCTGTACGTCCCCTCAGCGCCTCCGGTCCAGCGGAGCCGCAGCGGCGGGGGAAGCGCCAGGCGCGGGTTCTGGCGGCTGCCACCGCCCGAGGGGAGCGGGCCTGTCCTCGGCGGGGGCGCGGCCGGGATGGCCCCTCGCCGCCAAGTTTCTCAACTGGTGGCCGGGAGCAGAGCGGGGCGGGCGGCGCCCTAACGGCCGCGCGACCGCCTTCCCCTCAGCGCCCGGGCGGGCGGCGCGGCCGCCGCTGCCCACCTGACTCCCTCCTTCCTCTCCATTCCCCTCCTCCTCGCCCCCTCCCTTTCTCGCCGTTTTTTTTTTTTTTCCCTCCCCTTCCCTCCCCTTTCACTCATTCCTTTGTCTTCTCGGGGATTGGCAGGTTTTATTATTCCGCCTGAACAAGCCGGGGGCGGATTGGCTGCGGCGGGCTGACGGCGGAGCCGAGCCGGAGTGTAGTTGGGATTCTGCTCTGTCAGTAACACATGTGTGAGGGGCAGCGGGAGCACACGCACACGGACACACACGGGCGCGCGGGGACACACGCACTCGCTCCCTCACACGCGCGCGCTCACGCAGGCAGCGAGGCCTCCTCCCGCGCCGCGTCCCGCCCGCGCCGCCGCCGCAGGATCCCCGGAGCCGCTCCGCGCCCGGCCCCGCTCAAACTCGTCGGCTCTCGCCCTCTCTCTCTCTCTCTTCTCTGCGGCGCTTCGGCGGGCCGCAGCCGGCTCCGCGCCGCGGGAGGCTCGGGAGCTTGCCAGCAGCCCAGAGAAGGGGGCGGAGGTGGGGGGGGGGCGGGGGGGGAGCGGTACAAAGTGAAGCCACATTGCCAAACTTGCCCGGCGATTGCAGCAGCGAGCGGCGGCGGCGCCCTGCGTGTGCAGCTCAGCGGCGGGGACTGAGCTCTGCAGCTCCCCTCCCGGGAAGCGGGAGCCGGAGGAAGGACCTGGGCAGACGCCACTCGTAGCAATATCTATATTTCTCCAGCGTGGGCTGCCCCTTGCCGGGCGGGGGGCTGCCTCCAGCGCTCCCGAAAGCCAGCGAGAGGGCGAGCGCTGTTTGTTTCTTTGCAAGGAGACCTCCTCAGGCACCCCGAGCGACGTAGTTCCCCGGCGTTTTGCAATATAGAGGGGAAGCAGGTAAGAAGTGCCGGTAATTACCCCTTATTTTTCCCGCGTACGTGCGTGCGAGGCCGGCCCGCGCCCCTCGCCCGCCACCGTCCCGCGCTGCCCGCCGCGGTGGAGGGCGCGGAGCGGGGCGGAGCGGGCGCGGGGGACCGCGGGCCCGGGCATTGTGGCGGCCCCCGCCTACAAAGCCTGGCGGCGGCCGCTCCGGGCGGCTCTGCTTTCCCCCTTCTCCAGCTGCCGCCGGGAAAGGGCTCTGCCTGCCTGGGCTGTGAATGGAGGGGACGGGGCGGGGGGAGGGTGTGCTGGGGGACCCGCTTCCCCCGTAGTAAACACTATTCTGAAACAGTGGCAGAAAAGATCAAAGTGAGCTCTCTATTTCTCTCCTCTCCGATTCCCTTCCTGCCCCCCACACGGTCTTTTGTTTCAATCCAGGAGAAATCCGGTGAATCACCTAATTAAAACCGAGACATGAATTAAGCATCCATTTTTGTAGTACAAATTGCCAGCTCTCCGCTTGTCCCTCCCTTGGTCTCCATTAAAAAAAAAAAAAAACACCACCAGAGACGCCGTTAAAAGAGGGGGTTATTTTGCCTCTAGCTTCCAGCTCTGCTTTCTGTTTCACTGACTCCTATCCCAGGACCTAAATTGCTTGGCTATGTAATTACTAGAGTAAGCCTATTTAAGTTAAAAGCTTTTTTTTTTTTTTTTTCCCCCAACTCTAAATGAAACTTGATGAGGGCCCGTCCTTAGTTATCAAGGGAGTCACTTTCTGGTCAGTCCTCTTGATTCATCTTTTTAGATTTAATCAGCATTAAGGTATTGCTTGTCCTTAAGAGCTTTAGCTTAATGGGGTTACTGGGTGGTTTTCTCAGCGTAACGTTTCCCATTTTGTATTTATTATCTGTTTGCCTTCGACAAAGACGGGCTAAGGTGGTGGCATGGAATCTTTTTTCCCTCTTTTAAGAAATCCGGAGTGATTTAAAGCGTAGGGAGACGGTTTAAAGACTCGAGCAGGAAATGCAGATTCATTTAGACTGTGGCTGGAAACTGTAACAAAAGGCAGTTCCTTGAACAAATGCATCAGAAATCAATTTACATAAAGGTATATGATGCGTTCGGATAAATGCAACGCTAATGGCTTTTAGAGTGGTTTTCTTTCCAAAGTCTCGGGGTTTTTGTTACAGCTTAATTGGCGCAGTTCTTCTGGTTTATTGTGCGGTCGCTGGACATACCTCCAGGTACTCTTTCGGAGGAGAGGCGTGTTGGAGACCGGCCTCGGCTCCCCGCCACCCGGCTGGGCCGGTGGCAGGAAAAGTTGGTCCTGGCTGCTCAGGCGGTGTCAGTGTGCAGGTCCCAAGCAGCCAGCCAGATGCCTCGGCATCGGCACGTACGGCTTACGGAGGACAAAGGCAAAACATGCTGCTTAATTGGCAGTAAATAACTTGATCTTTTTATAGTATAAGTGACTAGAGGAACACCGGGAGTTTATTGGACTCTGGATTGAAGGCAACACATTAATCGGTTTAGAGTAAGCTTTATGAATTGATTCCTATATTATCTCTCGGTTGTCCTGCTTGTGAAAAGCATTTACTAGAAAGTGAAAAATGCCCTTAGTAGCAGTTTGGGGGGCAGCCAGAGCCACTGCAGCCTGAGCGGGCCCCTTCCTTATCTGCTGCTCTCTGATGGTCGGTAAACTTTTTTTCCTTTTCTTTGAGTAACAAAGCTTTAGCATTTAAACTGCTGATCAAGGGCAGATTAGTGAGACAAAAGTTGAGTATGTTTGTGGAGGAAGTTAACCGGCGTCCTAAAGTTCAATGATCTATTATTCGGGCCAGTGTCCCCAGGCTGGAGTGTTTTCTCTGAGTGTTTTTATGTCTCCAAAATAAAACAAAAATAAAATGAAATCCCGAGGTCTGGACGGGGGCCCTGCGCCCCCCCCCCCCCCGCCCCGTCACCGCCCCGTGCCTGCAGAGCCTCTCCTAGACTGAAAAACCAGTTTCACAACTTCACGCTCCCCCCCCCCAACCTCTTCACACACTTTCCTTTTTTTCTTCTTTTCCCCATAAGCAAAACAACCCCGGACTGTTCCCGACTTGTGCGCAGCAGCTGCACGGGCCTGGAGCGGGGCGGGGGACGCGTGCGCTGCCCCTCGCCTGCAGCGCGGCCGCGGCGCTGCCCCGCGTTCCCCCGCCGGCCCCGGCCCCGTGCGGGCTGCGCGGAGCCGCGGCCCGTGGCTGACCCGCGCGGGCTTTCTCCGCGCAGGCCATGGTGAACCCCGGCGGCAGCTCGCAGCCGCCCCCGGTGACGGCGGGCTCCCTCTCGTGGAAGAGGTGCGCCGGCTGCGGGGGCAAGATCGCCGACCGCTTCCTGCTCTACGCCATGGACAGCTACTGGCACAGCCGCTGCCTCAAGTGCTCCTGCTGCCAGGCCCAGCTGGGGGACATCGGCACCTCCTGCTACACCAAGAGCGGCATGATCCTCTGCAGAAACGACTACATCAGGTGAGCGTGGTGAGCGGCCTGGCCATGGCCGGGCAGGCGGGGACCCCTCTGCCCTTTCCTCCATGCCGTGCTTGCCTTTTTAGGTTTTTTTCTTTCTTTTCCGTCTCCCACTTTTCTTCCCCTTTATTTCTGGGCCAGGATCGCCCCTTGGCTGGGAGAGGAGGGAGGTGGGGGTGCGGATGTCAGCTCCTTGCCCAGAGCGCAGTTGCTACTGCCAAGTGGAGGGAAGAGTCGGGGGGGGGGGGGGGGGGGGAGGGGGCGGAACGAGGACTGTAACTTTAAAGTGGTTTGTCAGCACAAAACAAGTCCTAACTAAAAATAAACAGCAATCAGAGAGGCTAAATTAATCTGCTTTGTTGTAGTGTCGAAGGAGAAGTGTGCATATCTGAACGGTAAATGTTAAAATCGTAGGGCTTAAATAAGGCTGTGGCAGAGGTGCTAAGTAATGAAATGCCTGCCTTTAGCATCTGATTAATTATGATATTTACATAAGCACCTTTAAACTCCTTTGAGTGGAAACAGAATGACTCATTCTCTGTTCTCCTTGTGAAAGAGCTGATTAGCCGACAGTTGGAGGGCCACCGGTTCTACTTATAGCCAAAACCAGTGGTAGTGTTTGTCTTCCCATCGACACAGAAAAGCTTTGAACCGACATTTTTCTGAACTTCCAGTATAGGAAATGCGGGGGACAGGAGAGAAGGGATCTGCTCCTGCCCTTTACTTCTTATCTCTTTCTTTTTTGAAGCTGTTGGCTTTAAATGCCATAGATTTGGGTAGGTAGGGGGAACTAAGCCTTATTAATCTCACATCTGCTGGGGTACTGTAAGATTACGCAGAGTATCCCTTCCAACGAGTTTCCAATATAATTAATAGAAAGAATTTGTGAGGTCAGGTGCCCGTATGATCTTTTCAGGTGAACTCAAGCTACTTAAACTCATTAATTTAAAAGGAGGCATTTTGAAGGATTACACATTTAATTTGAGTAAATGGTTTGATAGACTGATGCACATGAGTGCTTCAAGGAGGTGTTCTATTTCAACACTCGGTAATTAAAAAAAACAACAAAAAAGCCTCATACCTTCCTGGCAGAACAGAAGTGCTTGGTTAAAACAAATTGTGTTTTGTTTAAATGCTTCTGGTTTCTCTTTTGTAGTACGTGTCAGGAGTTAGCCTAGGTTTTCCCTTCTCCCTGATGGCCAAAAAGTTGCACTTTTTTCCTTCCTTTGTGGAAAAAAAAAAATTGGCCACCAAATGTTGCAAGTTTGCTTATGTTTTAAAACTTGACTTGTGTTTGCGAAGATCAGAGCTGCTCAGACCATGCACATATGCGTAGAGACCTCAGGCTGAAAGGACAGAGTCTTAGCTCGATCACTCTGGTGCAGCCGCTGTCCTGACACCAGGCTGCAGCTTCGGCCAGGGAAGTAGATGAAGCACAGCTCATGGTACCTATGAGGAGCTGGAACTTTCGCTGCGCTAGTTTGGCAGGTAATTTTAGAGAGAAATGTTAGAAAATCCGTGGTGGGGGTGGTGTTAGTGATGCTTTTTGGTCATCATCCTAAACAACAAGCCTAAGCCTGGCAGAATGGTAATTAAATAGAGCAGAACGGTGTTAGGGAAAGAGTCGTTTGAAGTGGAAAAATTGACACTACTGTTAAGATGCACTGAATAGTACAGATTCATCACTCGACCGACAACATCAAACAAACCCTCATGTCTGATTACTACTAATTAAAAAGAGAAGATGCGTCCACTCTACCCCAGAGGCAAGTTCAGGCAAGCTTATCACAGTCCCCTGGTTTTGTGTTGCCAAAAATTAATACTCGTGTATTTTAATGTAGGCGATTATGAATAGGATGCTTTATCAGATGAGGGTTTGAATTGATCTCCTTGTTCTATCGCCTGACTTCTCTTTAGATCTGTGTAATTTGACTTGCAAAAATAACTCAGACAGATGCTTGCTGAAACTTGAACTGGACACCATACACTCAAGGTGGGGTAGGACAGCCCGGCCCTGCCAGGGCTGAGTTAACTTGGAGCTTTCCTGCTGGAAGTGGACTTTGCAGACTTCCATGTGGGTTGTGCTGGCATGAGCATGGTCCTTTCCCTTTTCTTGTCTGAAATGGGCCTCGTTTGGTTGCAGAGACAATGCCACCCATTTGGCAAGGAGTCTCTCGGGTTCCCTTTTGCCATCTTCCCCCTTTTTTAAATGTTATTCGGGGCTTTTGCAGCAGCACATTCCCTTCCTGAGCCTTGGGCACAGGTCTTATTGGAGATGCGGGGTGTGCTGGACAGGACTAACAAAACAATGAGGAAGAGAAGGATTGCTTGGCCCGGTAGGAGCCAGGTGAAAGGGACTCGACTCCTTTGGGCCGAGAGCAGGGGGGGGCGTTTATTGATGAGCTCAGTAACCCTCCGAGGTGTTGTGTGTGTTTGGTTGTTGCTTAAACAGCACAACATTCCCTTTTCCCTCCTTCCCCCTCACCAACCCGACACCAAATTAGCCGTAGAGCTACGGCAGCAGCTTTCGCTGGGAGACGAGGTTCCTGGGAGAGGAGAGGGAGGCGAACTCCGGCCCTGCCCCTCCCGCTGGCGGGGAGGGGAGCGGAGCAGAGCGGAGCGCGGCCCTCCCAACCTCAAGATGCCAGATAAAGCAGCAGCGTGGCAGCGAATCCGCACAATTAAAAGCTTTAATTAGTGTCTCCTCCATTTTCTCTTAGTTCTGATAGGTTTTATCTAATGAGATCTGGTCCCTGGCTTAGATCTGCTCGGAATGACGTGTCCGAAATGAATGAGAGCCGCGTCGCAAACAAAACATTTAATTAACAAAATTGGCCTCTAAGAGGGGCCGGCGGGGAGCGGGGGGCGGCTGCCTGGCGAGTCTTAAAGGGGCAGCGCCCGCAGCCCCTCCCCGCGTGGCGTGGGCTCCGCGCCCGGCGCGTTCCGTGGGGGGTGCGTGGCGCCGGGCGGGGGGTGCGGGCGGTGGGCTCGTGTCCCTGGTAATCAGCGGCAAGCTGCTACATTCAGGGAGTGCTGTCCCTTTAATTGAACAGGCTAGGTAATTAAATGGCACTTTTCCAATAGGACGTGCTAGGTAAATCTAATAGTTGGTTATTTAATATCACTTTGAAGTCTGCCCACTCAAGCACAATGACAGCACAGGAGCATGTGAACTATTAGCTAGGAAAAAAAAAAAACCCAGGATCTCAAAAATTAATTAAATCGCATGCAATTTAGGGGGAACGTTTATCTTGATTTGTCATAACAGAATTAATTCAAGGCCTCCAATTCACTTGGGGGCAGATCTGTTACTCTGAATTAACCAAGCGTAATTTGGCTGGGTTTTTTTTTTCCCTTCCTCTTCCCCTTCTCTAATGCAGCACTTGCCATTATGCACAGCCCCCCTTTTCAGTATCAATAGCTTCTGGTGCTTTTAAGGTGCTCGGTCTCCAGTTATTCTGAAGTACCTTTAATGGACTTGGCTCCAGGCGTAATTTCTGTGTTGCCTTTCTTTGTTGCGTTTAATATAGCTGGTGCAGAATTTAGATGAAACATAGGGAATGTACAGAAACAGTAATCGCTTCTGGATCAGTAGGTCTGGATGTGCATTTCTCTTTGGGAGGGCTCGGATGTGTGTTTGTGGGCGCAAATGTGCGCCGTGTTGCGCCGGAATCGGAGCGCTTCAATCTGTCTGCGCAATTTTGGAAACAACTGGAACCTTTTTTCGTGTAAGTTGCTAGAGATGTGTTTCTGCTGATCCTGAATTTCGAGCAGCAAGAAAAGAAACTAGACTGTAAAGATTTTTTTGCTGCCTTCATTCCCACTCTCGTGAAAGTTCGGGGAAAAAAAACCAAACCAAAGCAACCCCCAAAACCCCAGGAGCTTGTATGCGTTTGGGGGTGTGGGGAATGCTGTGTTGGAAGCACACAGTGGTTAATTTAAGGTGGCTCAGTAAAATGCTGTGAAGTGTGGAAGAGCTGCCTTGTCTGTATAGCGAACCTCTTGATGTTTGTGATTGATTGCATTGCCCAAATGTTGAAATATTAATGACCTTCTTGGACTGAGGACCCAAAGAGGAAACTGAAACCAATTCTGTCATCACAATTAAAGAGTCCCCTGGCTTTAATTAGCCTGACCTGGGGTATCTCTACCCATTGCTGCAGTTAAAGAGAAAAGAGCCCATTAAAGTCCGGTCTGAGACCGATAGCTACTTAATTGAGCACCTAAAGCCTCAAGCCTTTTAAATCAAATACTGTCCTGGACAGTCCCCCTGGTTAGATAATTAGCTCTCCAGCCTCCCAGAAACCACGCGAAACAACTTTTTCAGTAAAGAATACTTACTGTGGAAGACTTCCTTTACTGGTAAGGAGGAATAACTATTTTTTTTTTAAAGACAAAAATGGTATTACAGGACAAAACCATTCATAAGAGTAGAGATGAAAAAATAAGCTTAATGTTCCTGGTAAGTCATACAATGCAGTGGAAAAGTGTCATGACTTTGCAGTACATTTTTAGGAATTTTAGCAGAAGATTCAGCTGAAGTGGCTGTCCAAACCAGAATTGTTCTGGGAACATGCTTAGGGAAAACCTAAGAAGTGTGGAAAGCCTCTGGATTAGTTTGACTCCATTTATTAGAATTCATGATGAATTCAGGGTATAAGACCACTTCTGGTCAGAGAGAATTGTATCTAGCACATGAATGCTTAACGAAGACAAGTGGTGGGATGAGATCAGGATTCTCAAAGCGTTTCCAGTTGGGTGGTGCCGTCGTATGGGGTTTGTGGGCGACCGCTCACCAGGTTGGGGCTCTCCCAAGACAAGTAACACTGTCTGTTCATCTTTTGCCCTGTCTTCCCCTGCCCTGCAACTCCCTTGTCACCAGTCCCTTAGCCTGGATTTTGAGGTCTTTGCTCTAGGTGTGTAACGCTGCTTCCTTGCACTGCATCTCGTGCACTGTTCCTATGTGCCAACTTCATTAGTGGTAACAACGGAGGAAGAAAAACACGTATCGTAAAGCTTTGGAAGTAACGTCAGTACTTCATGTCACTGCTGGGAGCCAGTCCTGATTTAGAAGACGCCCTAGTAATGGATCCTGAGCTGCCGGGCAGTTTGGCCCCTCTGGCTGGAGGTCCTGGCGATGTGTTAGTTCAGCTTTCCCTTTGTAACCACTGTGATTCCGCAAGAACGTGTCAATGTGTCGTGGATCTCAGACTAATTAGTTTTGAAATGGAGTTTTGATTGAACTCTTCAAATCGATGCTGCTGCAAAATTTGTTTCTCAGCTTCCTATTAAAAGCCATCTTAAGGGGCAGTTTTACTACTCTCTCTGTCGTTCAGTCGATACATTTAATAACAACTTACAGGCTATTTTCAATAAAGTGGCGACAGCAAATTAGTAGTTTGAACATGACAAGCCTCCTCTGCAAGCTCAGATTCTGAAAATTCAAAGCAATTATTTTTATACAGAGGCACACTGCAATCATTCAGATTACGGGTATTCTGTTGTAATGCGTCTCCTAGGTTGACACAAACAGAATTTTATGACTTTATTTGGACAGGAAGGAGATGCAAATATTAATATTTATTATGACACCAATACGCTAATTTGTAAATCCTATTACTGTGTTTTACATCGTGCAGAAAAGTGGGTCTGTGACCCTGCCAGCTACTTCAGTTTCCTTTTTTTTTTTTAACTGCAAAATGATTGTGGTAGCCTTTATAAATATTTGTGTGTATTAGAGATGGGCGCAAAGGCAAATAAAGGTTTTCTAATTCGAGCTAACGCAGCCTGTAACGGTAGAACTCAATAATCGTTATTGTAGTGTATTTTGAATCGATGCGTTGTGCCTTTAAATGGATTTGAAGAATTATGTATATATTTTTCTTCGCCACTCTTCTGCCTGTTCCCCCCCTCCCCCCCGCTGCGTGCCCCCCCCCAATGGCAGATGTTGTGGTCTCATTTGATTGCATAGGAAAACTGCAGTGATACAGCAAACACCCAGAGAGATATGATGACAAATGGGTCCAGATCCCGGTAAATTACTTTCTGCTCAAATCGAAATTTCATTCAGTTTGTTGCTAGCAGAGATGAAGTAATCTAAATTGTGGACTCAGGAGCAGATAGAGGGAAGTTGGAGCAAGCATTTCATTATCAAGAGAGAGAGAAGGTTAGGATGAAAGAGATGAGCAGAGGCAAATCTAAAGTGTTGACACCATGATTGAAAAGGTTAACCCATACACATTATATATCAACCTGGATAGCAGAGAGTTTCTAATGGAAACTCTGCACTGATGGAGGTTTACTGGAGTTTCAATACACTGAGCATGATGTCTTCTTAGATATACAATCAAATCCTCTTAACCCTTTTGATGACTCATATCTCAAGATATGATTAAAGTACAAAAGAGTTCTTCATATAATTTCAAGGACACAATGCATTTAAACTCCAGTCATGAATTGTATCTTCTTTTTTTTTTTATGATGAACCCAGTAATCTGATAAAATGTGTGTAGTACAGAATTGTTTGTGTTTCTAGAGGTGTAAGTCAATATTTCTGATTAAATCCCGCATAACCACATCCAAGGTAGGGTGAAGCTACACAAAAACATACTTTTTCATATTATGACACGTAAGCAAGTTGGAAGACGGGGGTCAGAAGTCTAAAATAGTTGTGTAATAAACCATTGCAGTGATGCGCAAAAATGCTTCGAGCCTCCCGTGTATTAAATTATTCATGATCGTCACCTCTGTTTCAGGTTATTTGGAAACAGCGGTGCTTGCAGTGCCTGTGGACAGTCCATTCCTGCTAGCGAGCTGGTCATGAGGGCACAGGGCAACGTCTATCATCTTAAGGTGAGGCTTTTTTTTCCTGTGGACTTGGGCTTTTTAGGAGCTGATGAGTACTGCCACGCTGCTTTGGTGTAAAATCTGCATCTGCTTATGAATGAAATGCAAAGCAATAGCTAGCAGTACGAGTATATATTATAAAGCTTCTGTTGTTAGCGTGTAGCTTTGTTCCCTTGTAATGGGTGAAACTATACTTGAGTTATGTCCTGCGTAGTCCCAACAGGTAAGACTAATGCCATATTTGGAGATACTAGAAACCCAGCTGCTCCGTATCTCAACTGTTCTTGCAGTCTCTGAAGTGTAATTTTCAAACCCGCAGCATGCTTAATTTGTGCTGTAGTTTCACTCGCTGTCTCTTTCCTTTTCCAGTGTTTTACATGCTCTACCTGCCGGAATCGCCTGGTCCCCGGAGATCGGTTTCACTACATCAATGGCAGTTTATTTTGTGAACATGATAGACCTACAGCTCTCATCAATGGCCATTTGAATTCACTTCAGAGTAATCCACTACTGCCAGACCAGAAGGTGAATACTCAACAATTACTAATAAGCTTTATTAGAGCTAAATGAAGATCAATTTCCTTTCGTTCTAATAGTGGACACTCCCCACCCCTGCAAGGAGACCTTTAAGTAACTGAACTTACCTTAAATAACTTAGGCATGGGGTATGGGAGGAAATGCTAACCTTTTAAATATAACATGTAGGGTGAGACAGTTTATTTTGGTTTGGGCACGTGCATCTGTGCAGCTGTTGAACTTCTTACGCACAACACAAAGCAGAGAGCATACCTTAATATAAACTCTTAACAAAGGGAAGTGTTTTATTTTATAGCCTTGAAATTAAGGGCTATAAGACAGCAGGTTTCTGTGGGGGGAAAATGAGATCCTTTAACATGGAAATATGTGTCTTGCGAAGGGAAGGTTCCTGAAGTAAACCAACGTGTTTCACTGCAAGGTTTTAGTTGAGGAAGCATGCAGGGGGTACTCCTTAAGAAGTATTTTCATGTCTGTTTTGTATGTCATAACTCAGATTTAAAAAACAAAGTGCTATTTTCTTACTGCTCCATAACACTAATAGCTCAACTAGAGATTTGTATAGCTGTGGTTGATAGCTCTGGGTTTTTAGCTAAACGAGTACATAATGACTGTACGAATCATATAGAGAGGAAGAAGGAAAAAAAAAATCTGATCAACAGTTGTCCTGTAACTCTGAAACTAGATAGTTTTAGATCTATTTTAATCTCCTTAATAAGTCCTAAAGCTATGCAAGTGAGTGCATTTTGATAACTGCTGTGCCTAATTTGTAACAATTACTGTCAACCTTGAGTTAAGAGACTGTTCATTCCACCCTGGTCCAGAAAAGAGTGAATGTATGACTCTTGCACATAATTTTATTCACATCATATTTCATACTGATTATGTATTGATGACATTGATTCATTTACTCTTTACAGCACCACTTGCATGGATATTAAATCTTATTGACCACAGATGAATTTTAATTTCAGATTGGTGATAGATTTTTCCATCAGCTCTGATAGTATATTTGACTTTTTCATCATTAACCCAGGCAATCACACAGCACTGAGTTATTGCAATGAAACAAAAAGTGCACACTCGAGTTGGTATTTCTTTATAGATTTACAATAGGAACTTCATTAATGTCTGTAAGGATCACAAAAAATAACATTTATCTGCAAATAGGAATCTGGAAGGTTGAAAAAGTCTGATTTAGTCTGTAACGTACAGAATCTTTTTTGTTAGTGGAGAAATATGTGCAAGAAAACACAAACTGCCTTTTAATTTCCATGATTTTTTTGTTGTTGTGTTGCTACATTTTCAATATCTGTGTTTGCTTTTTGTGTGTGTGTGCATAAATTTACTGATTAATTTTAAGTATTCTTTCAAGCCATATACAGTGAATGTAATTACATCAAAATAAAACGTGGACCTTTTGTATTTACTTAATTTGCCAATCGAAGTGATGAGAGAGTTGAGTACAAAAGTCCTATATAGTTAGGCAGAACAAAGATAATTAAGATTGGAGGAGAATGTGCAGCCTCTTCTCAAGGAAGTACAAATACAGTTAAAGATTCATAGATTTATACTGTTGTGAATTTTAATGAAACAAAACTGTAATATAGACTAGCTAGCAGTGAATCTGTTAGATGAGTATTTGTAGGTATCCCATTTCAAAATATAGGTAAAACCATTTATCTTTATACTAGGCAGTAAAAGGTTTACCATTCTGAGAGAGTGGTTTATCCACTTGTCTTCTACGAATGTAAAGTTTAATGTAACTTCAAATAGGTGTCTAAATTGTCATTTAGTTTTATCAGTTTCTTACTATGCCTTAGCAAAACATAAAAATGATTTAGTTGCAATAAAAGCACTAGACACGATGAGGAACATAGAACATGGAAAAGAGAAGTAAAATTGGACTGGGTGTGCAGAGCTCATAGACACCTGGTACAAGCTAAATGCAAAGAAAATGCTGAGAGCAGGTTTTCATTAGTTCCTGTCACCAACTGTTAGCTGCGTTCCTACCGTCGGCCATGAGGCAGGTGAAGAGGTATTAGGGAGGAGACTGGGGGCAGAGATTATAGCTTGTGGATTTTTCGCTTTGTAGTATAACCTCCAGAAAAGGATGTTTTTCAAAGGGGAGTTGTGGAGCACCTGAGCCCTGGAAAACAGAAGTGGAGTTGAGCAGATAATTCATAGTTTTGTCAGGTTTTTGCAGTGTTTTGGAAGCTACAGGGGCAGGTGCCAAAAGAGTCGTGTTCTGTAGGTTGGCTTTTTAACAGTCTGAAGATGTTTACATGAGAGAGGTTTTGCAGAAAGCTGTGTGTTTTAGGGCCACTAATTAAAAATGTTCTTCTCTGTGACAGAGTTGGCTTTAACAGTTACTTTTTACTAAACATTAAACATCGATCAGTCTCCAGGTTATTCTGCCACTAGAGATCATAGATGTAGCAGAATATTTCACAGGGGGTTTTATTAAACTGGAGAGATTGAGACCCGCGCTCAGTATTAAAACACATTTATGTTGCGTATGTAAGGTGACAGTTACGAACTCGCTATTGTCTTACTACAAGTTGACAAGTTAATCCCTACGGGTGAAAGGGAACAAGGGCTGCAGGCAGAAAGGGCTGTGGGACCTAACTTTGAAAAAAAAAATACAAACCAAACCCTTGCTTTTCTTTTTAAGGAGGTAAATGCTGTGGTGTTGGCTGTTCCAGCCTTTTGCCTCCCTCCCTGAGGCAACCCACGCATGTAAATCCTAAGTTCCCATCACTTGCTGTGTAGCTTGACACAAGCCTGTGTTCTCCCAGCTCGGTGCTGCTTGCTGCAGAATGCAGACTCTCTGTGATGTCCTGTGTGCCGTTTCATTTGAAGGGGGCTGCATTGTCAAGAATTCCCTCTGCTTTTTTTTTTTGGTAGTGGTGGTATCCTTGTAACAGTTCTTGCTTGTAACAGTTCTTGTTTGTAACTGCATTGCCACCTACTTAAAGTGTGAGTTTTCCACCGGTTGGTAATGTTCGTGGCAAACACTTGTCTTCAGCTTCTATACTTTTAAATAAAGTATGAGTTAGATTACGTCTCTCAGAGAAGATCTTAAAAATCTTCTAGTTTACATATCACTCAACAATTCCCTTGTAGTTACATAATTGGTGTTGTCTGTGTCCATAGCAGAAGATATTTGATGCTCATTTATTAAATATGCTTGCTGGCTGCTCCCTAATCTTTGTTCTGGACAGACAAATTACCTTTCTCACACTGAGCTTCAGCTCTGGGGAATTAAACCTCCAAGCCTCTACTACTTTAATTAGCTTGAAAGTGGGGGGTTGCAGTTACTAATAGACCTCAGGCTTTTAGTAACTTAGAAAAAGGGTAAAAAAAGAACTTCCTGGGAAGCGCAAAATGTCATTTAAAAACCATAAAAATCTAATATATATTATTTCATTTTGGTAATTGCAAACAGATTGTATTTGAAGACTATGGATGATAATTTCTATTTTATCCATGAAAATTTAGATTTTTATTGAGTTAGACACTTTTAATTATCACAATTCATTAACACCAGTGTGAAAGCACATGTTTGACTTCATACATTAAAATGTTTATGTAACATTAACTAACACACCAGATGAGGAATTTTAAGGGGGGGGGGGGGGGAGGGAACCCTGAAATATCTGTATTTAGCTCTTGTGCAATGCAGCATATTAACCAAAGTTGC
Source organism: Colius striatus (assembly GCF_028858725.1). Classification (NCBI taxonomy): domain Eukaryota; kingdom Metazoa; phylum Chordata; class Aves; order Coliiformes; family Coliidae; genus Colius; species Colius striatus. The sequence goes on from NC_084768.1 coordinate 5,304,714, forward strand.
CTTGGGAGGATATTGGCTATACTTCTTATTTGCTTTACACACTATTTCTTTCAATTATAAGATCGTATTACAAGCTTCTTCAAACGCATGGCATAATGTTTCTTCCCTTTTAGAGGGCCAAGAAAAAAATACCTTATTCACTGGGATTTGTTACCAGAAAGTACACTTATTTATTGTTGTCTTTTTTTGTTGGGGTTTTTTTTTTCCCATCTGCTCTTTTTAGTGGTGGAACTGCAGAAAGTGTTTGCTTTTTGCTATTTGAAATTGAAATGTTAGCAGTATAAATGGATAGTGTAGAAAGCCTTAATCAAGTCACAGTTGGAAAGTAATCTAATAAAAAAGAGATTAGTGAATAAGGAAGACAAAAGCAAGTCATGTCGTAGTTTCCTATCTCAAATTTAGTATTCTAGCTAAGATACCCATTTTTATTTCTTACAGGTCTGCTAAAAGGTCAGAGTAATGCAGAATGCGTGCCTTCATCTCAAATTTTGTTCATCACAGATGGATCCCATGTCTCCAAGTAGACAAGTCACCTTTGTAGCTAGCATCAATGCCAGCTCCATACCATTGCACCTTCTTTATTCTTGATTGCCCTTCCCACATTTATTGGTGTATTAAAATGACTGAATATGAACATTAAGGACTCCATGAACCTGGGCTAATGGGAGACTGTAGAGAAAATGAAAAAAGATCCACCGGAGGACATCTTGGGGGGGGCGGGTGGGGAAGATGACTAATGAAGCTAATTAAAAGAAGCATTGAAATCTGCTTTCTACCCTCATTAACAATTAGCAGGGCACTGGCCAGTTTGTACCCTGTGTTTTACCTTAACAACATTCTATTTGCTCTTTGTATATTTAAGTGTTGTAAGGAAATGTGTTTCAATCAAACTGAACATGAGATAAAGATGTGGCTTTTGTGATATTCTATCACAAACACTTTTATTGTATCTCTGTAAAATACAATGTATGTATGCATGTAAGTGTTTTTGTCCTACTGTTGCTACTTCCCATGGCAAAAAAAGAAAGGAAAAAAAAAAGGATAAAAAAAGTCAGGCTCATAGCAGCTACTGTGTAGAAATTTTCACCTACTTCTAATTTGCTGAATGAAGAAAAATCTTTTATTTGTGATATTTTCAGAGACATTTGCTCTAGTATGGTGTATTTAAATAATAAAAAAGTAAAACAAACAATACTGCATTGAGTATGGGTTTTAGAAGCTTTGCTTTTTTTTGGTTTTTAAAAAAAAAAACCCAAACTACCCCAACCCCTACATTCAAAACATGACTCTGAAACTGTATCTTATGTAGGCATTACCTTAATTATCAATTACCTTTACAAGTACCTTTTTGGTTTGGACTTTATTTTTGTCTAATGCCAGTAAAGAATTTGTTAAAGTACTTAGCTGTGATACATTTGGCAAGGGTACAGAGCACTACTTCAAAATGGTCTTTATTTTTCATTGCTGTTCCTAATTCTGGTAACTGGAAGTATATTATAATTCACATTGCAGTGACTTATTCTGGTACAGCGGTCCGTCTCCATCCCGGTCCTCTCCTGCAGAATCCCCTGTGTTAAGGGTGTGCCATGTCTCAGTGGGTGTGCAAAGCATCAGAGGTGTCTGTACATACCATAAGAGGTCAAAGAATAATAAAATAAAAAGCACCAAAAGATCTGTACATTGTGCTGGGCCCTAGAATGGAGTATTCATAAAAAGGAATACAATAGCCATTCTGATCTCAACAACATAAGGTTGTGTTTGCTGTGGCAAGAGACTAACTTTTTGACACTGATAATCTTAGGGAAAGAAAAACACGTTTCCAGAGCTGTTTCTGAGAACTAACTGATCTCAAATATGTTCTGTCCTCTGAAAGCAAACCAACAAAAAAACACAACACACACACACACACACACTCCCCCAGGGCAACAAAGCCTCCTGTAAGCCTGGAACAGGAGCAACTTCCTTTAGTGGATTTCTCCCATTAGCTGCTCAGTGGTAGAGCTGTGCTGAATAATTTTGGGAAAAAAAAAAAACACCAAAAAATTGGACTTTTCATGTTTGTAGCAGGAACAGTAACACCAATCCATGTCTGTGCATTGCGTGCCTTCAGTCAGGAAACTGCAAGCACCTAGACCGTGCCTCTGCCCCAATTAATAACAAATCAATATTAAGAGCTACTCTTCTAGGAGACTGATACATTTGCAGCACATCATGATTATGTTGTTTCCTTTTTTAATTATGTTTGTGAGAAGCTGTTCACTGTGTGGTTATGGACAGAGCTTGACTTATTTTTGTTGTGATGCTGATAAACAAAAAGCTGACTTATAGATTTGTCTGTCTAAACAACCAACAGCAGATACAGGGGTTTTTTTTCAGATTCTACTTCTTGACCTCTAGTATATTGGAGGTCTGCTGAATTTCTTCTTTTAACACTTCAGTGCTTGAGGAAAAATAGGACTGTCACAGAGAAAATGTACAGTATCAGACAGTAAAGACAAAAGAACACTTGCATAACATATAAAGCAATAAAATGGCTGAAGCTATGTATGACTTTTTCATTACATGTATTTATGTCTTTTTAAAATAAGTAAGTTTCTAAGCTTTTTGATCTCACTCTTTAGGTAGAGTCCTGCAAATTGTGCTGTTTCAGTGTCTTTGAAAAGACACTTGAGGCCCTGAATATAGAATTCAAGTATTAGCAAGAGTGTAGTCATCTTTTTATACTCTTTCAGTATAAGCACTCAAGGTACAGTGTTTAAATCTAACGTGCACAGATTTTTGGTTGTCCAATATAACCCAGAAGTGCTAAGAAGATAGATAATAACTTTGAGTAAGTAACGTTGCGTGGCGTTTAGTGATGTAGGGGTTGGAGTTCATTAACGGCTTTAAATAAACTATTATATGTCTGGTTTGTAAAGCCCAGCTACCTATTTAATAGCTTAGTTTAAAAGCATTTCTTAAGTTGCAGACCTATAAGATTACAAATGTCACTCATGTTAGCATAATCCACATGCAAGTGATGAAGCCTTTGCTTTGATGTGCTAAATTGGAGGAGGACTAATGGAGCTATGAATATACAATAGAACATATTTAAGTAGTATTCTTGCTTTAGGTAAAACACTTTCTTGAAACCAGAGGCATTTCAAACAATAAAACAGTCTCTAAGGGGGATGGTAGGTGTGGACAGAAGGCTACGGGAAACACTGAGATTTGTCCTTACGTGAAAGATCACTGTTTAGGGAGATCTTTAAGGAAAACCATGGACTCATTCACCTTTTAACACACACGTTTGCTACACTGAGGCTGAAATACACCCTCTGCATTTAGTGCTGCTGAAAAGTCAAGCAGATAATCATTCAGTAAGAGCTTCCCTCACTTTCAGAAATGAATGCTGTTCAAAAAAAAATCAAAGGAAATATTACTAATCTGAAATCATCCTTGTGAACCTGGATAAAATGCTCTGTCTATACTGCATCTAAACGACTCAATCATATAAATTGTCACTCTTATTAATGAAACAATTTTGTAAAAAGATTGCCCTCTAAATGGGTTTAATGTTTTTACCTATCCAGCTGTCTAGTTATGAGATTTACGCATCCTGGCAGGCAGTGGGACATTAAGCCTCTCCAAACCAAATTCTGTTTGCAACAAGATACTGTCTTTTCAGTCCTACATGATTTATCTTTAAATATTTTAACAGGTTATGCAGTATCTTATGAAATATAAAATGAGAATGTCTTACCAAAATGAAGCCCATGAAATTAAGTCACATCTTTAGAATATTAACCACGCTGAGTTTGTCTCCCTTTTCCCCTCTTAGTTAACGCTGATAAAATTTGCATCATCTAACTTTAGGGTGCATGCTAAAAAAATTGAAAATCAAAAATCACATACTGGCATAACATGACTTCCATCAAGTACTGTCAGGCACCTCAAAAGGCCATTCTAATTTAAATGTTTTCACCAAATTCTTTGGCTGGTAGGTATATGTCAAGCGTGAGGCTTTTTGCAAGGATCTACATTCTCAACAGCTCTAGTAAAATAACAGAATGGAGATTGGAACATTATTGTATAGAGGTGGTTTTTTTAAGTATTATATTTCTTCAGTGTGAAGTCATACGTTCCAGGCCTGATTTCACAGCTTGAGCCTCCTGTACGTCAAGTACCAGATAACCATTGTTGCTGCTTGTTACTTTTAGTAGCAGGTGTACAACTATTGTCAAGTCCAGCTAAGCCACAGAAGAGCTTATTGCAATTAAATAGCAATTTGTTTCTATGAAACTGCAATTAAAGTATTACTGATCAGCCATTTTAGATTGGCAGCGCTTTGACTGCATGTTAAACAGTGAGGAGCTCTCAATTTATTTCTGCAGCCTGAGCTGCAAGTAACAGTGAAGTGTAACATGCTCACCTATGTCCCTTGTCAAGTTGAAAGTATGAGTCCTCCGTGAAGCACTCTGATCTCATCACGAACATGCTGAGAGCAATGACAAGTCAGGGCTGATCTCTGTAAGTTGAACTTGCAACTTACAGGACCTGAAGTTATTACTGTTTTCTGATCCTGTATAAGCAGAGATGTCTACGCTTCCTACAGGGGATGTTTTCAACTTCAGATTGATTCTGTAGAGAATGGACTGCAAGTTGTGGGCCGCAAGCCAATAACGTGCTGCAGGTCCTGACTTGTTAGAGCTGTGTAAACAGGGCTACTGTATCTCCTTAATCACAACTAATAAAAGACTAGAAGAAAGCAATCAATTACTTTATAAGTTGTTGTTTTGGTTTTTTCCTTTTAATAAAAAGCAGCAGTTTCTCTGACACAGCTGTTATTTTCACAAGACAAGACCGGTTAGAGCAATTTGGCTGCCATACCTGCACACACCGGGGTTTGTTGGCCACTTGTCGCCTCTGCCATTCCCAAAGAGCCTCAGTGCTCCTGCCCCCAAGCCTGGCAGAACCCGCCAGCCGCCGCCTTCCGTCCCCTTGCCGAGCTCGCAAGCCAGTCATGGCTGACATGAAATCTGAAATGGAAATTTTTGGTGCAAATTAAAAACTTGTTTGTAAGAACTCAAAGAGGAATTAACTTTGTAGTGGTAATTACATTCCTTAATTATCACCACATTATAACAAAGTCTGAGGCGTGTTAACTTCAGTTCCTGCATTTTTGCACAGTGGAGGCTGTAGACATCCTCGTTCCTTCACCAGAGGGGATGACATCACACCTGTGGCATGCATGAGATAAGCCTTGCTGCATTTAGAAACAGGTCTGTGTCTCTCAGAGATGTTTCTTGGGGGTTGAAATGGCTCCGGCCCTAGCCCTGAATGTGCCTCACTGGGGCAGGTGAGTACTGCTGAGCAACTGCTGCGTCAGGTGGTAAAGGGTAACAGAAATGTCAGCGTGTCCAGCATGTGCGGGCTCTAATCCCCTGGCAAATGGTAGGTAAAATGCCTGTGCTTAAACCTCAGTGAGTACTGACAGTCACCCGCAGTGGATTGGTCATGTGTCTGAGCCCACTGCCTGAAAACAGTCCTCTTTACTCCAGACAGATGCAACCGCGCTGAGGATTTTTTTCCCCCTCTCTTCTGTGGGTATTTTTCAACACACTGTGTTACACTGTTGTGTTTCTTTTAACAGCAGTTCTAGCAGTAAGTTCACAGAAGTGGTTTTGGTGTGCAGGAAGCAACACAATTGAAGGTGGAGACCATGAGATCTAAGATGGTAGCTGGGATGTAGGCTTATTCCTGCCTGGTGGCTCATGTTGCTTTATTTCACCTCTGCTCGCCTCTAGCTTGTCCCTTGGAGGACAAGCAAGGGCCTGGTGTTACTTGGTTTTGGTTTTTTTAACGAGGCCTCTCAGTGATACTGTATTAAAAGTAATTTCAGAATTTTAGTGACTGGAAAGGCACATGTGGGCCACACTGTGACGAGTTTAGCCAGGTCAGAAAAGATGTGACTTACCCAAGAGCTGTCCTTGTAACAGGGTGATGCTTGAGGAATGCTGGGGGCTCAAGCCTCTGAAGGACCAGTCCTGAAAAGGTCTCGGGCATTCCAAGTAGCAAGGCTGGAAATTTTAATAGGTGCTGAGTAACTTTCAAAAAGCTTTGAGTTTAAACTTCTCTCATAGTCACCGTTCTAATACCGGCCACTGTGCCATTTTATTCCCATGTGCAATATCACTCTTACAGTTTTGTAATACTTTTCCCGATTAAACCTGTTCCCTCCCACGTGAGATGTTCCCCTCAGCTTACCAATGCTGAGCTCAGAAATGGATTACTTTTTTAACGATTAAAAATGCTTTGTAAAACATAAGATTTTGCTTTGTAGGATTGTTTTTTTACTAAGTTACGTATTTAAGAAATGAAAAAGAGACCAAAAAATCCCTCCTCAGGTTTTTTGAAACAGTCCTACAAAACACAGCATTAAGCTCAAAAAGCTTCAGGCATTCTTGGTCCTCTCTGGAGAGAGAGAGGACTATAGCGGAGGAAAAGTGACTTTTGAAGGGAGTTACTCCTTCTGGTTGGGTCTGGGGCCTGACCTGCTGGAGGTGCCCATGAGGGAGGGAGGGAGCCAAGCTGCAGAGCACAGAGAGGGTGGCTGCAGGAAAGGAAGCCCTGCAGGCAAAGCCTGCCCTGGTGCCTCTCTGGGCAGTGGCGAGGGGTGAGCGGTCCCCTCGTGCTCACAGTGCCCTTTGCTGTCGCCAGGCCGCATTCCTCTGCGGCTACACCGGACGGTGGCTGTCTCTTGTCTTGTTGGAATACGCTGTTAACTACGGTTTGAAACATCCATACACCTTTCCTCTTAGGAGATCTCACAAAGCCAGCTTTTTGCTAACAACTTCTGTGGTTCACCATAACCTCTCAGAATAATCATTGGTTCCATTGAACTTATGCCAGTTGTTTTGTTAAACTAAACTGAGAGAACGAGGCCTATATTAACTCTCCAAGGTGAGAGATTGCGCTGTGATTTGGGGAAACCTTCATTGCTTACAGAAGAATAAATGAACAAGGCAGATATTAACTTCATGCCTACTTCAGTTTCTTTGAGCAGTGGAGAAATGTCCAGTTGGAGGAAACAAATATTCAGTGAAAACTCATAAGCCAGACATAAACAGACTGATTTAATCATGCTGTAAAATCATCAGCTGTTTACAGAAAACAAAGGGGCGATGAATGTGGTATCTGTCTTTTAGAAAAGAACCCTTAAGATCAAACAGCTCCTAAAAGACTGAGCTGATATGCATCCCACTTACTTACATACTTTTGGGTATCCTCTGGTATCCATCCCACTGATGTATTTGATAGGTAATTATATCGGCCATATCAAGATGCTGATACCAAATAGTGGAAGTCTTCAGTGTTTTGCCATAAAGCTCGTACCTCTTGTTATGAAGCTCTCATCAGATGTGGGATCTGCAACAATCATTCAAAAGCTGTAGTTGGTATTTTTGTACTTATGCCACATTTAAAAATTATTATTCTTGTTTCATCAGTTGGTCTTTTTAGCTGTCTTGAAAAAAAAAACCATATTGCAAATGAGCTACTATTCTTACTTGTTGTTTTAAGAAGGGTAAGCACTGAAGTATTCAAATGGAACAGATTATACCTTTAATTACATCCAAACAGGATGCTGAGCTGATTTTTCCATTTTCCATTTAATTGCTATAGTTCAAAAAGATATTGCAAATTTGTAGATGAATTATTTAAGCATAGCCTTCTGGCCTCTGTGTTTATGAGAGAGACCAAAAAGGAGGGGGGAAAGAAAAGGAAAAGAAAAAAGAATTTAAAGTGGAAAATTGCCACTTCTTTCTTTAAGGAGGAAGTTTGAAGAAAACATCTTGGGGGAGATGTTTGAGCTGGATAGAAGTTTTGTGGTTTCCAGGAGCGTCTTGGGACTCCATGGGATTTGTTTGTAACCCACCAACCACACTGGTTCCCACACTCCTCAGGGACCCCCCTCTCATGCCATGGATAGCAAAGTGCTGTTTCTTCTCTAACCTGCTGGGTAGTGAACATTGCTTCATGGATGTAATCCCAACCAGCCACTCTTTTTGTGGATGCGCTTGATCTTCGTTCTCCTACATACAAGATGAGAATAATGAAAGCAAACACAATTCATCACTTCCTAAACTAAATATATTTCCATTTGGTTTGCATGTGCACGTGTATATATCATTCACCCTATATATTTAGAATATGTGCTCCGACATTACAGCCAGTGATAAATCCTACTCACTTACTATATGTGTTATTTGCTGCAACATTAAGCTCAGTAAGAATTTTATATGTAACATGTACCAAAACTAAATATATTGTGGAATTGATGCACAGTTGTAAACAAGAGCATAACTTCCCACTTCAACACAGTTGAAGGTGGCAGCTTGTGTGGCAATTCTTTTGTAAACAATCGCAGACTTTCCAAAGAACAAGCCAGTTAATTACATTTTTAATGATGTTTTTAGCAAATAGGAATCTTGAAGGGGAAAAAAAAAATCCCTACAACACCAACAAAAAAGTAAATGTAAAGCTTGTACTGTATAAAGAAACACTGTGTGGGAGAAACTGGATTGTGCTGGGCCTAGGTCTTTTGCTTCCCCCACCATTATTTTTTCTTCTACTGAACTTGCCTGACTAGAAAATTTCTTCATAGCTTTTCTGTGAATGCAAAGAAAGATGATACTGGCACAATCTATTAATTTCTCTTTCTTTGTGGATTACCTTATTTCGGTATTTTCAGTAGTGCTAAGTATGTGCTACCCACTTAGAGAGCTGATGCAGTGCATAGCAAAGATCAAGATGTCCTTCTTAAACACACAAAGCTTATGCAAGGCTGTGACACAAGCAGGTTTTAAACGCTAGCAGCGTTGGCAGCTCTGAAGGGCTGATATGATACAGCCTTGCTGATATATCACAGGTTACAGGGAGAGATTCAGGGAGAAACTGAACTAGCTGGAGTAAGAGTAGTACACAACTTTTATTGATGAAGTTCAGGGGAAAGAGGCACCGGGGGCAGCTGTATTAAACCCATAATAACTTGAAATATAATCAGTACATTGCTGCAGGGATGACTAGGAAGGGAGGGAGGTGGAGGTGTCAGGGTTTAAGTTCACAGGCTTTCCCAGTTCATTAAAAAGTGAATCAATCAGAGAAACAAGCTGGCTTTTCAAAGGGTTGGCAGTTGTGAAGGGGCTTCGGACGCTGGCAGGCGTGCAGACGGCAGCCCGTCCTCACGCAGAGGCTGCTGGAGCTCAGCAGCTCCATTCGAGGAGACGGCTGTGTTTTACCCTGCTCAAGCTAGTAAAATGTGTTATAATGTGCTAGGGGAGATTCTGGCTGCATTTTGAGAACTTAAAAGCTAGGCAGTGTTGGTGCTGTGGGCCATATAAAGGTGACGCTGAGAGATGTTTATAAAGGGGGGGAAAAAAAAGTTTTGTTTTATAATTTTTAGAGTGGTAGTTTAACCAGCAGGCAAATGGGCAGAAGGAGTCTGCCTACAGGACCCCTCTTTGTAGGCAGCTGGTATAGTAATTAGCTCATTACTATTAATTTTTGCTACCCCTGGACTGATCAATGATGTATTAAAAAAAAAAGCAACCCAAGTGCAATTCATGTATCTGGATCTGGCATTTCCTACATCCTTTTGATGAAGCTGGTGCATGTACACAGACCAGGGAACATGCTCAGAGAGTGAGCTTACTCACAGCCACAGGCACTTAGAGGTTTAGGACAGAATGCCCTCTATTTAAATAGGACTCATGACTTTTTAATTACTGCTCAGTACAACAGGGCTCAATGAGAACACATGGCTGTCCAAACTGGTGTGCTGCGATTGTTCACCAGCAGTATGGGAGCATGTTTAATCAGTGTTCTGAAGTTCACATGAGAATGAGTACTCACCACAGGCACAGGTAGGAACGTGCTGTTTCCATACGAACCTCGATCCCTTGTTGAGAAGATGGTATGAAAGAGCCATGTCCTATGGATGACTGACACAGGCTGAAAAACATCCATGTTAGATGGCAACGGTGTCAGTATGGCCTGAGATCTCCTCAGGGGAAAGTACGTCCCTTCGTGGACATCTTTTCTAGACTATAAGTCCAGATCTTCATCAGCTCATCTTCTGCCCCTTCCATGGATCCTGCTGTGCTCACAGACAGGCTGGGAATGGCCCTCGGGTTAATTAATAGTTCCACTGATTACTGGAGAAGCTGTGGAGAAGCAGAAACACGTACTTTGTTAGCATTGGAGTTAAGAGAGGCAGGCTCTTTTTTTTGCCAAGATTTGCTTTTGAATAATTTTTTGCTCTCTAAGATGTTCATAACACTGTGAAGAACCCCAGTGTACCCATTATTCTGCCAGTCTTGAAGGAGAATGCTTGGAAAAGGCATGCTTCATTCCCACTCACCCAATGTCACTGCACTTTGGGCTAGCAAAAGCCTTCCTTGAATATGCTTAG